>NC_140725.1:22500-1417500 GCF_050655825.1 Lonchura striata
GCTGGGGCCTCACTGCAAAGAATCCTTATATCGAAGGATGGACCACACTCCAAAGTTGTCCCCACCTCAAACTTGTGCTGCCCTGATAGACCCAAGGGAGCCCTACAAACTGACATCAGGAACCTGGACTGCTGAGTTTTCTTTCCCAGGGAAAATGGAAAAAGGATGTGCCTGGGGGCCCCTGGCCCTGACTGCAAAGAATCCTTATATCGAAGGATGGCGCCCAGACCGAAGTTGTCCCAACCTCAAACTTGTGCTGCCCTGATAGACCCAAGGCAGCCCTACAAA
The DNA here is from genome assembly GCF_050655825.1 of Lonchura striata. NCBI lineage: Eukaryota > Metazoa > Chordata > Aves > Passeriformes > Estrildidae > Lonchura > Lonchura striata. The sequence continues at coordinate 22,789 of NC_140725.1, forward strand.
CTGACATCAGGAACCTGGACTGCTGAGTTTTCTTTCCCAGGGAAAATGGGAAAAGGATGTGCCCGGGGGCCCCTGGCCCTGGGCTGGGACCTCACTGCAAAGAATCCTTATATCGAAGGATGGACCCCACTCCAAAGTTGTCCCCACCTCAAACTTGTGCTGCCCTGATAGACCCAAGGGAGCCCTACAAACTGACATCAGCAACCTGGACTGCTGAGTTTCCTTTCCCAGGGAAAATGGAAAAAGGATGTGCCTAGCGGCTCCTGGCCCTGACTGCAAAGAATCCTTATATCGAAGGATGGACCCCACACCGAAGTTGTCCCCACCTCAAACTTGTGCTGCCCTGATAGACCCAAGGGAGCCCTACAAACTGACATCAGGAACCTGGACTGCTGAGTTTTCTTTCCCAGGGAAAATGGAAAAAGGATGTGCCCAGGGGCCCCTGGCCCTGGGCAGGGGCCTCACTGCAAAAAATCCTTATATCGAAGGATGGACCCCACACCGAAGCTGTCCCCACCTCAAACTTGTGCTGCCCTGATAGACCCAAGGCAGCCCTACAAACTGACATCAGGAACCTGGACTGCTGAGTTTTCTTTCCCAGGGAAAATGGAAAAAGGATGTGCCCGGGGGCCCCTGGCCCTGGGACCCTGGCCCTGACTGCAAAAAATCCTTATATCGAAGGATGGATCCCACACCGACGTTCTGCCCACTTCAAACTTGTGCTGCCCTGATAGACCCAAGGGAGCCCTACAAACTGACATCAGGAACCTGGACTGCTGAGTTTTCTTTCCCAGGGAAAATGGAAAAAGTATGTGCCCAGGGGCCCCTGGCCCTGACTGCAAAAAATCCTTATATCGAAGGATGGACCCCACACCAAAGTTGTCCCCACCTCAAACTTGTGCTGCCCTGATAGACCCAAGGGAGCCCTACAAACTGACATCAGGAACCTAGACTGCTGAGTTTTCTTTCCCAGGGAAAATGGAAAAAGGATGTGCCCAGGGGCCCCTGGCCCTGACTGCAAAAAATCCTTATATCGAAGGATGGACCCCACACCGAAGTTGTCCCCACCTCAAACTTGTGCTGCCCTGATAGACCCAAGGGAGCCCTACAAACTGACATCAGGAACCTGGACTGCTGAGTTTTCTTTCCCAGGGAAAATGGAAAAAGGATGTGCCCAGGGTTCCCTGGCCCTGGGCTGGGGCCTCACTGCAAAAAATCCTTATATCGAAGGATGGACCCCACACTGAAGTTGTCCCCACCTCAAACTTGTGCTGCCCTGATAGACCCAAGGGAACCCTACAAACTGACATCAGGAACCTGGACTGCTGAGTTTTCTTTCCCAGGGAAAATGGAAAAAGGATGTGCCCAGCGGCCCCTGGCCCTGGGCGGGGGCCTCACTGCAAAGAATCCTTATATCGAAGGATGGACCCCACACCGAAGTTGTCCCCACCTCAAACTTGTGCTGCCCTGATAGACCCAAGGGAGCCCTACAAACTGACATCAGGAACCTGGACTGCTGAGTTTTCTTTCCCAGGGAAAATGGAAAAAGGATGTGCCCAGGGTTCCCAGGCCCTGGGCCCCGGGGCCTCACTGCAAAGAATCCTTATATCGAAGGATGGACCCCACACCGAAGTTGTCCCCACCTCAAACTTGTGCTGCCCTGATAGACCCAAGGGAGCCCTACAAACTGACATCAGGAACCTGGACTGCTGAGTTTTCTTTCCCAGGGAAAATGGAAAAAGGATGTGCCCAGGGGCCCCTGGCCCTGACTGCAAAAAATCCTTATATCGAAGGATGGACCCCACACCGAAGTTGTCCCCACCTCAAACTTGTGCTGCCCTGATAGACCCAAGGGAGCCCTACAAACTGACATCAGGAACCTGGACTGCTGAGTTTTCTTTCCCAGGGAAAATGGAAAAAGGATGTGCCCAGGGGCCCCTGGCCCTGACTGCAAAGAATCCTTATATCGAAGGATGGACCCCACACCGAAGTTGTCCCCACCTCAAACTTGTGCTGCCCTGATAGACCCAAGGGAGCCCTACAAACTGACATCAGGAACCTGGACTGCTGAGTTTTCTTTCCCAGGGAAAATGGAAAAAGGATGTGCCCAGGGGCCCCAGGCCCTGACTGCAAAGAATCCTTATATCGAAGGATGGACCCCACACCGAAGTTGTCCCCACCTCAAACTTGTGCTGCCCTGATAGACCCAAGGGAGCCCTACAAACTGACATCAGGAACCTGGACTGCTGAGTTTTCTTTCCCAGGGAAAATGGAAAAAGGATGTGCCCAGGGGCCCCTGGCCCTGGGCTGGGGCCTCACTGCAAAGAATCCTTATATCGAAGGATGGACCCCACACCGAAGTTGTCCCCACCTCAAACTTGTGCTGCCCTGATAGACCCAAGGGAGCCCTACAAACTGACATCAGGAACCTGGACTGCTGAGTTTTCTTTCCCAGGGAAAATGGAAAAAGGATGTGCCCAGGGGCCCCTGGCCCTGACTGCAAAAAATCCTTATATCGAAGGATGGACCCCACACCGAAGTTGTCCCCACCTCAAACTTGTGCTGCCCTGATAGACCCAAGGGAGCCCTACAAACTGACATCAGGAACCTGGACTGCTGAGTTTTCTTTCCCAGGGAAAATGGAAAAAGGATGTGCCCAGGGGCCCCTGGCCCTGGGCGGGGGCCTCACTGCAAAGAATCCTTATATCGAAGGATGGACCCCACACCGAAGTTGTCCCCACCTCAAACTTGTGCTGCCCTGATAGACCCAAGGGAGCCCTACAAACTGACATCAGGAACCTAGACTGCTGAGTTTTCTTTCCCAGGGAAAATGGAAAAAGGATGTGCCCAGGGGCCCCTGGCCCTGACTGCAAAGAATCCTTATATCGAAGGATGGACCCCACACCGAAGTTGTCCCCACCTCAAACTTGTGCTGCCCTGATACACCCAAGGGAACCCTACAAACTGACATCAGGAACCTGGACTGCTGAGTTTTCTTTCCCAGGGAAAATGGAAAAAGGATGTGCCCAGGGGCCCCTGGCCCTGACTGCAAAGAATCCTTATATCGAAGGATGGACCCCACACCGAAGTTGTCCCCACCTCAAACTTGTGCTGCCCTGATAGACCCAAGGGAGCCCTACAAACTGACATCAGGAACCTGGACTGCTGAGTTTTCTTTCCCAGGGAAAATGGAAAAAGGATGTGCCCAGGGGCCCCTGGCCCTGACTGCAAAAAATCCTTATATCGAAGGATGGACCCCACACCGAAGTTGTCCCCACCTCAAACTTGTGCTGCCCTGATAGACCCAAGGGAGCCCTACAAACTGACATCAGGAACCTAGACTGCTGAGTTTTCTTTCCCAGGGAAAATGGAAAAAGGATGTGCCCAGGGGCCCCTGGCCCTGACTGCAAAGAATCCTTATATCGAAGGATGGACCCCACACCGAAGTTGTCCCCACCTCAAACTTGTGCTGCCCTGATACACCCAAGGGAACCCTACAAACTGACATCAGGAACCTGGACTGCTGAGTTTTCTTTCCCAGGGAAAATGGAAAAAGGATGTGCCCAGGGTTCCCTGGCCCTGGGCTGGGGCCTCACTGCAAAAAATCCTTATATCGAAGGATGGACCCCACCCTGAAGTTGTCCCCACCTCAAACTTGTGCTGCCCTGATAGACCCAAGGGAACCCTACAAACTGACATCAGGAACCTGGACTGCTGAGTTTTCTTTCCCAGGGAAAATGGAAAAAGGATGTGCCCAGGGGCCCCTGGCCCTGACTGCAAAAAATCCTTATATCGAAGGATGGACCCCAGACCGAAGTTGTCCCCACCTCAAACTTGTGCTGCCCTGATAGACCCAAGGGAGCCCTACAAACTGACATCAGGAACCTGGACTGCTGAGTTTTCTTTCCCAGGGAAAATGGCCGAAGGATGTGCCCAGGGGCCCCTGGCCCTGACTGCAAAAAATCCTTATATCGAAGGATGGACCCCACACCGAAGTTGTCCCCACCTCAAACTTGTGCTGCCCTGATAGACCCAAGGGAGCCCTACAAACTGACATCAGGAACCTGGACTGCTGAGTTTTCTTTTCCAGGGAAAATGGAAAAAGGATGTGCCCAGGGGCCCCAGGCCCTGACTGCAAAAAATCCTTATAACGAAGGATGGACCCCACACCGAAGTTGTCCCCACTTCAAACTTGTGCTGCCCTGATAGACCCAAGGGAGCCCTACAAACTGACATCAGGAACCTGGACTGCTGAGTTTTCTTTCCCAGGGAAAATGGAAAAAGGATGTGCCCAGGGGCCCCTGGCCCTGACTGCAAAAAATCCTTATATCGAAGGATGGACCCCACACCGAAGATGTCCCCACCTCAAACTTGTGCTGCCCTGATAGACCCAAGGGAGCCCTACAAACTGACATCAGGAACCTGGACTGCTGAGTTTTCTTTCCCAGGGAAAATGGAAAAAGGATGTGCCCAGGGGCCCCTGGCCCTGGGCTGGGGCCTCACTGCAAAGAATCCTTATATCGAAGGATGGACCCCACACCGAAGTTGTCCCCACCTCAAACTTGTGCTGCCCTGATAGACCCAAGGGAGCCCTACAAACTGACATCAGGAACCTGGACTGCTGAGTTTTCTTTCCCAGGGAAAATGGCCGAAGGATGTGCCCAGGGGCCCCTGGCCCTGACTGCAAAAAATCCTTATATCAAAGGATGGACCCCACACCGAAGTTGTCCCCACCTCAAACTTGTGCTGCCCTGATACACCCAAGGGAGCCCTACAAACTGACATCAGGAACCTGGACTGCTGAGTTTTCTTTCCCAGGGAAAATGGAAAAAGGATGTGCCCAGGGGCCCCTGGACATGAGCTGGGGCCTCACTGCAAAGAATCCTTATATCAAAGGATGGCCCCCACACCGAAGATGTCCCCACCTCAAACTTGTGCTGCCCTGATAGACCCAAGGGAGCCCTACAAACTGACATCAGGAACCTGGACTGCTGAGTTTTCTTTCCCAGGGAAAATGGAAAAAGGATGTGCCTAGGGGCCCCTGGCCCGGGGCCCCGGGGCCGCACTGCAAAGAATCCTTATATCGAAGGATGGACCCCACACCGAAGTTGTCCCCACCTCAAACTTGTGCTGCCCTGATAGACCCAAGGGAGCCCTACAAACTGACATCAGGAACCTGGACTGCTGAGTTTTCTTTCCCAGGGAAAATGGAAAAAGGATGTGCCCAGGGGCCCCTGCCCCTGACTGCAAAAAATCCTTATATCGAAGGATGGACCCCACACCGAAGTTGTCCCCACCTCAAACTTGTGCTGCCCTGATAGACCCAAGGGAGCCCTACAAACTGACATCAGGAACCTGGACTGCTGAGTTTTCTTTCCCAGGGAAAATGGAAAAAGGATGTGCCCAGGGGCCCCTGGACATGGGCTGGGGCCTCACTGCAAAGAATCCTTATATAAAAGGATGGCCCCCACACCGAAGATGTCCCCACCTCAAACTTGTGCTGCCCTGATAGACCCAAGGGAGCCCTACAAACTGACATCAGGAACCTGGACTGCTGAGTTTTCTTTCCCAGGGAAAATGGAAAAAGGATGTGCCCAGGGGCCCCTGGCCCTGGGCCCCGGGGCCGCACTGCAAAGAATCTTTATATCGAAGGATGGACCCCACACCGAAGTTGTCCCCACCTCAAACTTGTGCTGCCCTGATAGACCCAAGGGAGCCCTACAAACTGACATCAGGAACCTGGACTGCTGAGTTTTCTTTCCCAGGGAAAATGGAAAAAGGATGTGCCCAGGGGCCCCTGCCCCTGACTGCAAAAAATCCTTATATCGAAGGATGGACCCCACACCGAAGTTGTCCCCACCTCAAACTTGTGCTGCCCTGATAGACCCAAGGGAGCCCTACAAACTGACATCAGGAACCTGGACTGCTGAGTTTTCTTTCCCAGGGAAAATGGAAAAAGGATGTGCCCAGGGGCCCCTGCCCCTGACTGCAAAAAATCCTTATATCGAAGGATGGACCCCACACCGAAGTTGTCCCCACCTCAAACTTGTGCTGCCCTGATAGACCCAAGGGAGCCCTACAAACTGACATCAGGAACCTGGACTGCTGAGTTTTCTTTCCCAGGGAAAATGGAAAAAGGATGTGCCCAGGGGCCCCTGGCCCTGACTGCAAAAAATCCTTATATCGAAGGATGGACCCCACACCGAAGTTGTCCCCACCTCAAACTTGTGCTGCCCTGATAGACCCAAGGGAGCCCTACAAACTGACATCAGGAACCTGGACTGCTGAGTTTTCTTTCCCAGGGAAAATGGCCGAAGGATGTGCCCAGGGGCCCCTGGCCCTGACTGCAAAAAATCCTTATATCGAAGGATGGACCCCAGACCGAAGTTGTCCCCACCTCAAACTTGTGCTGCCCTGATAGACCCAAGGGAGCCCTACAAACTGACATCAGGAACCTGGACTGCTGAGTTTTCTTTCCCAGGGAAAATGGAAAAAGGATGTGCCCAGGGGCCCCTGGCCCTGACTGCAAAAAATCCTTATATCGAAGGATGGACCCCACACCGAAGTTGTCCCCACCTCAAACTTGTGCTGCCCTGATAGACCCAAGGGAGCCCTACAAACTGACATCAGGAACCTGGACTGCTGAGTTCTCTTTCCCAGGGAAAATGGAAAAAGGGTGTGCCCAGGGGCCCCAGGCCCTGACTGCAAAGAATCGTTATAACGAAGGATGGACCCCACACCAAAGTTATCCCCACTTCAAACTTGTGCTGCCCTGATAGACCCAAGGGAGCCCTACAAACTGACATCAGGAACCTGGACTGCTGAGTTTTCTTTCCCAGGGAAAATGGAAAAAGGATGTGCCCAGGGGCCCCTGGACATGGGCTGGGGCCTCACTGCAAAGAATCCTTATATAAAAGGATGGCCCCCACACCGAAGATGTCCCCACCTCAAACTTGTGCTGCCCTGATAGACCCAAGGGAGCCCTACAAACTGACATCAGGAACCTGGACTGCTGAGTTTTCTTTCCCAGGGAAAATGGAAAAAGGATGTGCCCAGGGGCCCCTGGCCCCGGGCCCCGGGGCCGCACTGCAAAGAATCTTTATATCGAAGGATGGACCCCACACCGAAGTTGTCCCCACCTCAAACTTGTGCTGCCCTGATAGACCCAAGGGAGCCCTACAAACTGACATCAGGAACCTGGACTGCTGAGTTTTCTTTCCCAGGGAAAATGGAAAAAGGATGTGCCCAGGGGCCCCTGGCCCTGACTGCAAAAAATCCTTATATCGAAGGATGGACCCCACACCGAAGTTGTCCCCACCTCAAACTTGTGCTGCCCTGATAGACCCAAGGGAGCCCTACAAACTGACATCAGGAACCTGGACTGCTGAGTTTTCTTTCCCAGGGAAAATGGCCGAAGGATGTGCCCAGGGGCCCCTGGCCCTGACTGCAAAAAATCCTTATATCGAAGGATGGACCCCACACCGAAGTTGTCCCCACCTCAAACTTGTGCTGCCCTGATAGACCCAAGGGAGCCCTACAAACTGACATCAGGAACCTGGACTGCTGAGTTTTCTTTCCCAGGGAAAATGGAAAAAGGATGTGCCCAGGGGCCCCTGGCCCTGACTGCAAAAAATCCTTATATCGAAGGATGGACCCCACACCGAAGTTGTCCCCACCTCAAACTTGTGCTGCCCTGATAGACCCAAGGGAGCCCTACAAACTGACATCAGGAACCTGGACTGCTGAGTTTTCTTTTCCAGGGAAAATGGAAAAAGGATGTGCCCAGGGGCCCCTGGCCCTGACTGCAAAGAATCCTTATATCGAAGGATGGACCTCACACCGAAGTTGTCCCCACCTCAAACTTGTGCTGCCCTGATAGACCCAAGGGAGCCCTACAAACTGACATCAGGAACCTGGACTGCTGAGTTTTCTTTCCCAGGGAAAATGGAAAAAGGATGTGCCCAGGGGCCCCTGGCCCTGACTGCAAAGAATCCTTATATCGAAGGATGGACCCCACACCGAAGTTGTCCCCACCTCAAACTTGTGCTGCCCTGATAGACCCAAGGGAGCCCTACAAACTGACATCAGGAACCTGGACTGCTGAGTTTTCTTTCCCAGGGAAAATGGAAAAAGGATGTGCCCAGGGGCCCCTGGCCCTGACTGCAAAAAATCCTTATATCGAAGGATGGACCCCACACCGAAGTTGTCCCCACCTCAAACTTGTGCTGCCCTGATAGACCCAAGGGAGCCCTACAAACTGACATCAGGAACCTGGACTGCTGAGTTTTCTTTCCCAGGGAAAATGGAAAAAGGGTGTGCCCAGGGGCCCCAGGCCCTGACTGCAAAGAATCCTTATAACGAAGGATGGACCCCACACCGAAGTTATCCCCACTTCAAACTTGTGCTGCCCTGATAGACCCAAGGGAGCCCTACAAACTGACATCAGGAACCTGGACTGCTGAGTTTTCTTTCCCAGGGAAAATGGAAAAAGGATGTGCCCAGGGGCCCCTGGCCCTGACTGCAAAGAATCCTTATATCGAAGGATGGACCCCACACCGAAGTTGTCCCCACCTCAAACTTGTGCTGCCCTGATAGACCCAAGGGAGCCCTACAAACTGACATCAGGAACCTGGACTGCTGAGTTTTCTTTCCCAGGGAAAATGGCCGAAGGATGTGCCCAGGGGCCCCTGGCCCTGACTGCAAAAAATCCTTATATCGAAGGATGGACCCCACACCGAAGTTGTCCCCACCTCAAACTTGTGCTGCCCTGATAGACCCAAGGGAGCCCTACAAACTGACATCAGGAACCTGGACTGCTGAGTTTTCTTTCCCAGGGAAAATGGAAAAAGGATGTGCCCAGGGGCCCCTGGCCCTGGGCTCGGGCCTCACTGCAAAGAATCCTTATATCGAAGGATGGACCCCACACCGAAGTTGTCCCCACCTCAAACTTGTGCTGCCCTGATAGACCCAAGGGAGCCCTACAAACTGACATCAGGAACCTGGACTGCTGAGTTTTCTTTCCCAGGGAAAATGGAAAAAGGATGTGCCCAGGGGCCCCTGGCCCTGGGCTGGGGCCTCACTGCAAAGAATCCTTATATCGAAGGATGGACCCCACACCGAAGTTGTCCCCACCTCAAACTTGTGCTGCCCTGATAGACCCAAGGGAGCCCTACAAACTGACATCAGGAACCTGGACTGCTGAGTTTTCTTTCCCAGGGAAAATGGAAAAAGGATGTGCCCAGGGGCCCCTGGCCCTGACTGCAAAAAATCCTTATATCGAAGGATGGACCCCACACCGAAGTTGTCCCCACCTCAAACTTGTGCTGCCCTGATAGACCCAAGGGAGCCCTACAAACTGACATCAGGAACCTGGACTGCTGAGTTTTCTTTCCCAGGGAAAAGGGAAAAAGGATGTGCCCAGGGGTTCCAGGCCCTGGGCCCCGGGGCCTTACTGCAAAGAATCCTTATATCGAAGGATGGACCCCACACCGAAGTTGTCCCCACCTCAAACTTGTGCTGCCCTGATAGACCCAAGGGAGCCCTACAAACTGACATCAGGAACCTGGACTGCTGAGTTTTCATTCCCAGGGAAAATGGAAAAAGGATGTGCCCAGGGGCCCCTGGCCCTGACTGCAAAAAATCCTTATATCGAAGGATGGACCCCAGACCGAAGTTGTCCCCACCTCAAACTTGTGCTGCCCTGATAGACCCAAGGGAGCCCTACAAACTGACATCAGGAACCTGGACTGCTGAGTTTTCTTTCCCAGGGAAAATGGAAAAAGGATGTGCCCAGGGGCCCCTGGACATGGGCTGGGGCCTCACTGCAAAGAATCCTTATATCAAAGGATGGCCCCCACACCGAAGATGTCCCCACTTCAAACTTGTGCTGCCCTGATAGACCCAAGGGAGCCCTACAAACTGACATCAGGAACCTGGACTGCTGAGTTTTCTTTCCCAGGGAAAATGGAAAAAGGATGTGCCCAGGGGCCCCTGGCCCTGGGCCCCGGGGCCGCACTGCAAAGAATCTTTATATCGAAGGATGGACCCCACACCGAAGTTGTCCCCACCTCAAACTTGTGCTGCCCTGATAGACCCAAGGGAGCCCTACAAACTGACATCAGGAACCTGGACTGCTGAGTTTTCTTTCCCAGGGAAAATGGAAAAAGGATGTGCCCAGGGGCCCCTGCCCCTGACTGCAAAAAATCCTTATATTGAAGGATGGACCCCACACCGAAGTTGTCCCCACCTCAAACTTGTGCTGCCCTGATAGACCCAAGGGAGCCCTACAAACTGACATCAGGAACCTGGACTGCTGAGTTTTCTTTCCCAGGGAAAATGGAAAAAGGATGTGCCCAGGGGCCCCTGGCCCTGACTGCAAAAAATCCTTATATCGAAGGATGGACCCCAGACCGAAGTTGTCCCCACCTCAAACTTGTGCTGCCCTGATAGACCCAAGGGAGCCCTACAAACTGACATCAGGAACCTGGACTGCTGAGTTTTCTTTCCCAGGGAAAATGGAAAAAGGATGTGCCCAGGGGCCCCTGGACATGGGCTGGGGCCTCACTGCAAAGAATCCTTATATCAAAGGATGGCCCCCACACCGAAGATGTCCCCACTTCAAACTTGTGCTGCCCTGATAGACCCAAGGGAGCCCTACAAACTGACATCAGGAACCTGGACTGCTGAGTTTTCTTTCCCAGGGAAAATGGAAAAAGGATGTGCCCAGGGGCCCCTGGCCCTGGGCCCCGGGGCCGCACTGCAAAGAATCTTTATATCGAAGGATGGACCCCACACCGAAGTTGTCCCCACCTCAAACTTGTGCTGCCCTGATAGACCCAAGGGAGCCCTACAAACTGACATCAGGAACCTGGACTGCTGAGTTTTCTTTCCCAGGGAAAATGGAAAAAGGATGTGCCCAGGGGCCCCTGGCCCTGACTGCAAAAAATCCTTATATTGAAGGATGGACCCCACACCGAAGTTGTCCCCACCTCAAACTTGTGCTGCCCTGATAGACCCAAGGGAGCCCTACAAACTGACATCAGGAACCTGGACTGCTGAGTTTTCTTTCCCAGGGAAAATGGAAAAAGGATGTGCCCAGGGGCCCCTGGCCCTGACTGCAAAAAATCCTTATATCGAAGGATGGACCCCAGACCGAAGTTGTCCCCACCTCAAACTTGTGCTGCCCTGATAGACCCAAGGGAGCCCTACAAACTGACATCAGGAACCTGGACTGCTGAGTTTTCTTTCCCAGGGAAAATGGCCGAAGGATGTGCCCAGGGGCCCCTGGCCCTGACTGCAAAAAATCCTTATATCGAAGGATGGACCCCACACCGAAGATGTCCCCACCTCAAACTTGTGCTGCCCTGATAGACCCAAGGGAGCCCTACAAACTGACATCAGGAACCTGGACTGCTGAGTTTTCTTTCCCAGGGAAAATGGAAAAAGGATGTGCCCAGGGGCCCCAGGCCCTGACTGCAAAGAATCCTTATAACGAAGGATGGACCCCACACCGAAGTTGTCCCCACCTCAAACTTGTGCTGCCCTGATAGACCCAAGGGAGCCCTACAAACTGACATCAGGAACCTGGACTGCTGAGTTTTCTTTCCCAGGGAAAATGGAAAAAGGATGTGCCCAGGGGCCCCTGGCCCTGACTGCAAAAAATCCTTATATCGAAGGATGGAACCCACACCGAAGTTGTCCCCACCTCAAACTTGTGCTGCCCTGATAGACCCAAGGGAACCCTACAAACTGACATCAGGAACCTGGACTGCTGAGTTTTCTTTCCCAGGGAAAATGGAAAAAGGGTGTGCCCAGGGGCCCCTGGCCCTGGGCTGGGGCCTCACTGCAAAGAATCCTTATATCGAAGGATGGACCCCACACCGAAGTTGTCCCCACCTCAAACTTGTGCTGCCCTGATAGACCCAAGGGAGCCCTACAAACTGACATCAGGAACCTGGACTGCTGAGTTTTCTTTCCCAGGGAAAATGGAAAAAGGATGTGCCCAGGGGCCCCTGGCCCTGGGCTGGGGCCTCACTGCAAAAAATCCTTATATCGAAGGATGGACCCCACACCGAAGTTGTCCCCACCTCAAACTTGTGCTGCCCTGATAGACCCAAGGGAGCCCTACAAACTGACATCAGGAACCTGGACTGCTGAGTTTTCTTTCCCAGGGAAAATGGAAAAAGGATGTGCCCAGGGGCCCCTGGCCCTGACTGCAAAGAATCCTTATATCGAAGGATGGACCCCACACCGAAGTTGTCCCCACCTCAAACTTGTGCTGCCCTGATAGACCCAAGGGAGCCCTACAAACTGACATCAGGAACCTGGACTGCTGAGTTTTCTTTCCCAGGGAAAATGGAAAAAGGATGTGCCCAGGGGCCCCTGGACATGGGCTGGGGCCTCACTGCAAAGAATCCTTATATCAAAGGATGGCCCCCACACCGAAGATGTCCCCACCTCAAACTTGTGCTGCCCTGATAGACCCAAGGGAGCCCTACAAACTGACATCAGGAACCTGGACTGCTGAGTTTTCTTTCCCAGGGAAAATGGAAAAAGGATGTGCCCAGGGGCCCCTGGCCCTGGGCCCCGGGGCCGCACTGCAAAGAATCTTTATATCGAAGGATGGACCCCACACCGAAGTTGTCCCCACCTCAAACTTGTGCTGCCCTGATAGACCCAAGGGAGCCCTACAAACTGACATCAGGAACCTGGACTGCTGAGTTTTCTTTCCCAGGGAAAATGGAAAAAGGATGTGCCCAGGGGCCCCTGGCCCTGACTGCAAAAAATCCTTATATCGAAGGATGGACCCCACACCGAAGTTGTCCCCACCTCAAACTTGTGCTGCCCTGATAGACCCAAGGGAGCCCTACAAACTGACATCAGGAACCTGGACTGCTGAGTTTTCTTTCCCAGGGAAAATGGAAAAAGGATGTGCCCAGGGGCCCCTGGACATGGGCTGGGGCCTCACTGCAAAGAATCCTTATATCAAAGGATGGCCCCCACACCGAAGATGTCCCCACCTCAAACTTGTGCTGCCCTGATAGACCCAAGGGAGCCCTACAAACTGACATCAGGAACCTGGACTGCTGAGTTTTCTTTTCCAGGGAAAATGGAAAAAGGATGTGCCCAGGGGCCCCTGGCCCTGGGCCCCGGGGCCGCACTGCAAAGAATCTTTATATCGAAGGATGGACCCCACACCGAAGTTGTCCCCACCTCAAACTTGTGCTGCCCTGATAGACCCAAGGGAGCCCTACAAACTGACATCAGGAACCTGGACTGCTGAGTTTTCTTTCCCAGGGAAAATGGAAAAAGGATGTGCCCAGGGGCCCCTGGCCCTGACTGCAAAAAATCCTTATATCGAAGGATGGACCCCACACCGAAGTTGTCCCCACCTCAAACTTGTGCTGCCCTGATAGACCCAAGGGAGCCCTACAAACTGACATCAGGAACCTGGACTGCTGAGTTTTCTTTCCCAGGGAAAATGGAAAAAGGATGTGCCCAGGGGCCCCTGGCCCTGACTGCAAAAAATCCTTATATCGAAGGATGGACCCCAGACCGAAGTTGTCCCCACCTCAAACTTGTGCTGCCCTGATAGACCCAAGGGAGCCCTACAAACTGACATCAGGAACCTGGACTGCTGAGTTTTCTTTCCCAGGGAAAATGGCCGAAGGATGTGCCCAGGGGCCCCTGGCCCTGACTGCAAAAAATCCTTATATCGAAGGATGGACCCCACACCGAAGTTGTCCCCACCTCAAACTTGTGCTGCCCTGATAGACCCAAGGGAGCCCTACAAACTGACATCAGGAACCTGGACTGCTGAGTTTTCTTTCCCAGGGAAAATGGGAAAAGGATGTGCCCAGGGGCCCCAGGCCCTGACTGCAAAGAATCCTTATAACGAAGGATGGACCCCACACCGAAGTTGTCCCCACTTCAAACTTGTGCTGCCCTGATAGACCCAAGGGAGCCCTACAAACTGACATCAGGAACCTGGACTGCTGAGTTTTCTTTCCCAGGGAAAATGGAAAAAGGATGTGCCCAGGGGCCCCTGGCCCTGACTGCAAAAAATCCTTATATCGAAGGATGGACCCCACACCGAAGTTGTCCCCACCTCAAACTTGTGCTGCCCTGATAGACCCAAGGGAACCCTACAAACTGACATCAGGAACCTGGACTGCTGAGTTTTCTTTCCCAGGGAAAATGGAAAAAGGGTGTGCCCAGGGGCCCCTGGCCCTGGGCTGGGGCCTAACTGCAAAGAATCCTTATATCGAAGGATGGACCCCACACCGAAGTTGTCCCCACCTCAAACTTGTGCTGCCCTGATAGACCCAAGGGAGCCCTACAAACTGACATCAGGAACCTGGACTGCTGAGTTTTCTTTCCCAGGGAAAATGGAAAAAGGATGTGCCCAGGGGTCCCTGGCCCTGGGCTGGGGCCTCACTGCAAGGAATCCTTATATCGAAGGATGGACCCCACACCGAAGTTGTCCCCACCTCAAACTTGTGCTGCCCTGATAGACCCAAGGGAGCCCTACAAACTGACATCAGGAACCTGGACTGCTGAGTTTTCTTTCCCAGGGAAAATGGAAAAAGGATGTGCCCAGGGGCCCCAGGCCCTGACTGCAAAGAATCCTTATAACGAAGGATGGACCCCACACCGAAGTTGTTCCCACTTCAAACTTGTGCTGCCCTGATAGACCCAAGGGAGCCCTACAAACTGACATCAGGAACCTGGACTGCTGAGTTTTCTTTCCCAGGGAAAATGGAAAAAGGATGTGCCCAGGGGCCCCTGGCCCTGACTGCAAAAAATCCTTATATCGAAGGATGGAACCCACACCGAAGTTGTCCCCACCTCAAACTTGTGCTGCCCTGATAGACCCAAGGGAACCCTACAAACTGACATCAGGAACCTGGACTGCTGAGTTTTCTTTCCCAGGGAAAATGGAAAAAGGGTGTGCCCAGGGGCCCCTGGCCCTGGGCTGGGGCCTCACTGCAAAGAATCCTTATATCGAAGGATGGACCCCACACCGAAGTTGTCCCCACCTCAAACTTGTGCTGCCCTGATAGACCCAAGGGAGCCCTACAAACTGACATCAGGAACCTGGACTGCTGAGTTTTCTTTCCCAGGGAAAATGGAAAAAGGATGTGCCCAGGGGCCCCTGGCCCTGGGCCCCGGGGCCGCACTGCAAAGAATCTTTATATCGAAGGATGGACCCCACACCGAAGTTGTCCCCACCTCAAACTTGTGCTGCCCTGATAGACCCAAGGGAGCCCTACAAACTGACATCAGGAACCTGGACTGCTGAGTTTTCTTTCCCAGGGAAAATGGAAAAAGGATGTGCCCAGGGGCCCCTGCCCCTGACTGCAAAAAATCCTTATATTGAAGGATGGACCCCACACCGAAGTTGTCCCCACCTCAAACTTGTGCTGCCCTGATAGACCCAAGGGAGCCCTACAAACTGACATCAGGAACCTGGACTGCTGAGTTTTCTTTCCCAGGGAAAATGGAAAAAGGATGTGCCCAGGGGCCCCTGGCCCTGACTGCAAAAAATCCTTATATCGAAGGATGGACCCCAGACCGAAGTTGTCCCCACCTCAAACTTGTGCTGCCCTGATAGACCCAAGGGAGCCCTACAAACTGACATCAGGAACCTGGACTGCTGAGTTTTCTTTCCCAGGGAAAATGGAAAAAGGATGTGCCCAGGGGCCCCTGGACATGGGCTGGGGCCTCACTGCAAAGAATCCTTATATCAAAGGATGGCCCCCACACCGAAGATGTCCCCACTTCAAACTTGTGCTGCCCTGATAGACCCAAGGGAGCCCTACAAACTGACATCAGGAACCTGGACTGCTGAGTTTTCTTTCCCAGGGAAAATGGAAAAAGGATGTGCCCAGGGGCCCCTGGCCCTGGGCCCCGGGGCCGCACTGCAAAGAATCTTTATATCGAAGGATGGACCCCACACCGAAGTTGTCCCCACCTCAAACTTGTGCTGCCCTGATAGACCCAAGGGAGCCCTACAAACTGACATCAGGAACCTGGACTGCTGAGTTTTCTTTCCCAGGGAAAATGGAAAAAGGATGTGCCCAGGGGCCCCTGCCCCTGACTGCAAAAAATCCTTATATTGAAGGATGGACCCCACACCGAAGTTGTCCCCACCTCAAACTTGTGCTGCCCTGATAGACCCAAGGGAGCCCTACAAACTGACATCAGGAACCTGGACTGCTGAGTTTTCTTTCCCAGGGAAAATGGAAAAAGGATGTGCCCAGGGGCCCCTGGCCCTGACTGCAAAAAATCCTTATATCGAAGGATGGACCCCAGACCGAAGTTGTCCCCACCTCAAACTTGTGCTGCCCTGATAGACCCAAGGGAGCCCTACAAACTGACATCAGGAACCTGGACTGCTGAGTTTTCTTTCCCAGGGAAAATGGCCGAAGGATGTGCCCAGGGGCCCCTGGCCCTGACTGCAAAAAATCCTTATATCGAAGGATGGACCCCACACCGAAGATGTCCCCACCTCAAACTTGTGCTGCCCTGATAGACCCAAGGGAGCCCTACAAACTGACATCAGGAACCTGGACTGCTGAGTTTTCTTTCCCAGGGAAAATGGAAAAAGGATGTGCCCAGGGGCCCCAGGCCCTGACTGCAAAGAATCCTTATAACGAAGGATGGACCCCACACCGAAGTTGTCCCCACCTCAAACTTGTGCTGCCCTGATAGACCCAAGGGAGCCCTACAAACTGACATCAGGAACCTGGACTGCTGAGTTTTCTTTCCCAGGGAAAATGGAAAAAGGATGTGCCCAGGGGCCCCTGGCCCTGACTGCAAAAAATCCTTATATCGAAGGATGGAACCCACACCGAAGTTGTCCCCACCTCAAACTTGTGCTGCCCTGATAGACCCAAGGGAACCCTACAAACTGACATCAGGAACCTGGACTGCTGAGTTTTCTTTCCCAGGGAAAATGGAAAAAGGGTGTGCCCAGGGGCCCCTGGCCCTGGGCTGGGGCCTCACTGCAAAGAATCCTTATATCGAAGGATGGACCCCACACCGAAGTTGTCCCCACCTCAAACTTGTGCTGCCCTGATAGACCCAAGGGAGCCCTACAAACTGACATCAGGAACCTGGACTGCTGAGTTTTCTTTCCCAGGGAAAATGGAAAAAGGATGTGCCCAGGGGCCCCTGGCCCTGGGCTGGGGCCTCACTGCAAAAAATCCTTATATCGAAGGATGGACCCCACACCGAAGTTGTCCCCACCTCAAACTTGTGCTGCCCTGATAGACCCAAGGGAGCCCTACAAACTGACATCAGGAACCTGGACTGCTGAGTTTTCTTTCCCAGGGAAAATGGAAAAAGGATGTGCCCAGGGGCCCCTGGCCCTGACTGCAAAGAATCCTTATATCGAAGGATGGACCCCACACCGAAGTTGTCCCCACCTCAAACTTGTGCTGCCCTGATAGACCCAAGGGAGCCCTACAAACTGACATCAGGAACCTGGACTGCTGAGTTTTCTTTCCCAGGGAAAATGGAAAAAGGATGTGCCCAGGGGCCCCTGGACATGGGCTGGGGCCTCACTGCAAAGAATCCTTATATCAAAGGATGGCCCCCACACCGAAGATGTCCCCACCTCAAACTTGTGCTGCCCTGATAGACCCAAGGGAGCCCTACAAACTGACATCAGGAACCTGGACTGCTGAGTTTTCTTTCCCAGGGAAAATGGAAAAAGGATGTGCCCAGGGGCCCCTGGCCCTGGGCCCCGGGGCCGCACTGCAAAGAATCTTTATATCGAAGGATGGACCCCACACCGAAGTTGTCCCCACCTCAAACTTGTGCTGCCCTGATAGACCCAAGGGAGCCCTACAAACTGACATCAGGAACCTGGACTGCTGAGTTTTCTTTCCCAGGGAAAATGGAAAAAGGATGTGCCCAGGGGCCCCTGGCCCTGACTGCAAAAAATCCTTATATCGAAGGATGGACCCCACACCGAAGTTGTCCCCACCTCAAACTTGTGCTGCCCTGATAGACCCAAGGGAGCCCTACAAACTGACATCAGGAACCTGGACTGCTGAGTTTTCTTTCCCAGGGAAAATGGAAAAAGGATGTGCCCAGGGGCCCCTGGACATGGGCTGGGGCCTCACTGCAAAGAATCCTTATATCAAAGGATGGCCCCCACACCGAAGATGTCCCCACCTCAAACTTGTGCTGCCCTGATAGACCCAAGGGAGCCCTACAAACTGACATCAGGAACCTGGACTGCTGAGTTTTCTTTTCCAGGGAAAATGGAAAAAGGATGTGCCCAGGGGCCCCTGGCCCTGGGCCCCGGGGCCGCACTGCAAAGAATCTTTATATCGAAGGATGGACCCCACACCGAAGTTGTCCCCACCTCAAACTTGTGCTGCCCTGATAGACCCAAGGGAGCCCTACAAACTGACATCAGGAACCTGGACTGCTGAGTTTTCTTTCCCAGGGAAAATGGAAAAAGGATGTGCCCAGGGGCCCCTGGCCCTGACTGCAAAAAATCCTTATATCGAAGGATGGACCCCACACCGAAGTTGTCCCCACCTCAAACTTGTGCTGCCCTGATAGACCCAAGGGAGCCCTACAAACTGACATCAGGAACCTGGACTGCTGAGTTTTCTTTCCCAGGGAAAATGGAAAAAGGATGTGCCCAGGGGCCCCTGGCCCTGACTGCAAAAAATCCTTATATCGAAGGATGGACCCCAGACCGAAGTTGTCCCCACCTCAAACTTGTGCTGCCCTGATAGACCCAAGGGAGCCCTACAAACTGACATCAGGAACCTGGACTGCTGAGTTTTCTTTCCCAGGGAAAATGGCCGAAGGATGTGCCCAGGGGCCCCTGGCCCTGACTGCAAAAAATCCTTATATCGAAGGATGGACCCCACACCGAAGTTGTCCCCACCTCAAACTTGTGCTGCCCTGATAGACCCAAGGGAGCCCTACAAACTGACATCAGGAACCTGGACTGCTGAGTTTTCTTTCCCAGGGAAAATGGGAAAAGGATGTGCCCAGGGGCCCCAGGCCCTGACTGCAAAGAATCCTTATAACGAAGGATGGACCCCACACCGAAGTTGTCCCCACTTCAAACTTGTGCTGCCCTGATAGACCCAAGGGAGCCCTACAAACTGACATCAGGAACCTGGACTGCTGAGTTTTCTTTCCCAGGGAAAATGGAAAAAGGATGTGCCCAGGGGCCCCTGGCCCTGACTGCAAAAAATCCTTATATCGAAGGATGGACCCCACACCGAAGTTGTCCCCACCTCAAACTTGTGCTGCCCTGATAGACCCAAGGGAACCCTACAAACTGACATCAGGAACCTGGACTGCTGAGTTTTCTTTCCCAGGGAAAATGGAAAAAGGGTGTGCCCAGGGGCCCCTGGCCCTGGGCTGGGGCCTCACTGCAAAGAATCCTTATATCGAAGGATGGACCCCACACCGAAGTTGTCCCCACCTCAAACTTGTGCTGCCCTGATAGACCCAAGGGAGCCCTACAAACTGACATCAGGAACCTGGACTGCTGAGTTTTCTTTCCCAGGGAAAATGGAAAAAGGATGTGCCCAGGGGTCCCTGGCCCTGGGCTGGGGCCTCACTGCAAGGAATCCTTATATCGAAGGATGGACCCCACACCGAAGTTGTCCCCACCTCAAACTTGTGCTGCCCTGATAGACCCAAGGGAGCCCTACAAACTGACATCAGGAACCTGGACTGCTGAGTTTTCTTTCCCAGGGAAAATGGAAAAAGGATGTGCCCAGGGGCCCCAGGCCCTGACTGCAAAGAATCCTTATAACGAAGGATGGACCCCACACCGAAGTTGTCCCCACTTCAAACTTGTGCTGCCCTGATAGACCCAAGGGAGCCCTACAAACTGACATCAGGAACCTGGACTGCTGAGTTTTCTTTCCCAGGGAAAATGGAAAAAGGATGTGCCCAGGGGCCCCTGGCCCTGACTGCAAAGAATCCTTATATCGAAGGATGGACCCCACACCGAAGTTGTCCCCACCTCAAACTTGTGCTGCCCTGATAGACCCAAGGGAACCCTACAAACTGACATCAGGAACCTGGACTGCTGAGTTTTCTTTCCCAGGGAAAATGGAAAAAGGGTGTGCCCAGGGGCCCCTGGCCCTGGGCTGGGGCCTCACTGCAAAGAATCCTTATATCGAAGGATGGACCCCACACCGAAGTTGTCCCCACCTCAAACTTGTGCTGCCCTGATAGACCCAAGGGAGCCCTACAAACTGACATCAGGAACCTGGACTGCTGAGTTTTCTTTCCCAGGGAAAATGGAAAAAGGATGTGCCCAGGGGCCCCTGGCCCTGGGCTGGGGCCTCACTGCAAAGAATCCTTATATCGAAGGATGGACCCCACACCGAAGTTGTCCCCACCTCAAACTTGTGCTGCCCTGATAGACCCAAGGGAGCCCTACAAACTGACATCAGGAACCTGGACTGCTGAGTTTTCTTTCCCAGGGAAAATGGAAAAAGGATGTGCCCAGGGGCCCCTGGCCCTGACTGCAAAGAATCCTTATATCGAAGGATGGACCCCACACCGAAGTTGTCCCCACCTCAAACTTGTGCTGCCCTGATAGACCCAAGGGAGCCCTACAAACTGACATCAGGAACCTGGACTGCTGAGTTTTCTTTCCCAGGGAAAATGGAAAAAGGATGTGCCCAGGGGCCCCTGGACATGGGCTGGGGCCTCACTGCAAAGAATCCTTATATCAAAGGATGGCCCCCACACCGAAGATGTCCCCACCTCAAACTTGTGCTGCCCTGATAGACCCAAGGGAGCCCTACAAACTGACATCAGGAACCTGGACTGCTGAGTTTTCTTTCCCAGGGAAAATGGAAAAAGGATGTGCCCAGGGGCCCCTGGCCCTGACTGCAAAAAATCCTTATATCGAAGGATGGACCCCACACCGAAGTTGTCCCCACCTCAAACTTGTGCTGCCCTGATAGACCCAAGGGAGCCCTACAAACTGACATCAGGAACCTGGACTGCTGAGTTTTCTTTCCCAGGGAAAATGGAAAAAGGATGTGCCCAGGGGCCCCTGGCCCTGACTGCAAAAAATCCTTATATCGAAGGATGGACCCCACACCGAAGTTGTCCCCACCTCAAACTTGTGCTGCCCTGATAGACCCAAGGGAGCCCTACAAACTGACATCAGGAACCTGGACTGCTGAGTTTTCTTTCCCAGGGAAAATGGAAAAAGGATGTGCCCAGGGGCCCCTGGCCCTGACTGCAAAAAATCCTTATATCGAAGGATGGACCCCACACCGAAGTTGTCCCCACCTCAAACTTGTGCTGCCCTGATAGACCCAAGGGAGCCCTACAAACTGACATCAGGAACCTGGACTGCTGAGTTTTCTTTCCCAGGGAAAATGGAAAAAGGATGTGCCCAGGGGCCCCAGGCCCTGACTGCAAAGAATCCTTATAACGAAGGATGGACCCCACACCGAAGTTGTCCCCACTTCAAACTTGTGCTGCCCTGATAGACCCAAGGGAGCCCTACAAACTGACATCAGGAATCTGGACTGCTGAGTTTTCTTTCCCAGGGAAAATGGAAAAAGGATGTGCCCAGGGGCCCCTGGCCCTGACTGCAAAGAATCCTTATATCGAAGGATGGACCCCACACCGAAGTTGTCCCCACCTCAAACTTGTGCTGCCCTGATAGACCCAAGGGAACCCTACAAACTGACATCAGGAACCTGGACTGCTGAGTTTTCTTTACCAGGGAAAATGGAAAAAGGGTGTGCCCAGGGGCCCCTGGCCCTGGGCTGGGGCCTCACTGCAAAGAATCCTTATATCGAAGGATGGACCCCACACCGAAGTTGTCCCCACCTCAAACTTGTGCTGCCCTGATAGACCCAAGGGAGCCCTACAAACCGACATCAGGAACCTGGACTGCTGAGTTTTCTTTCCCAGGGAAAATGGAAAAAGGATGTGCCCAGGGGCCCCTGGCCCTGGGCTAGGGCCTCACTGCAAAGAATCCTTATATCGAAGGATGGACCCCACACCGAAGTTGTCCCCACCTCAAACTTGTGCTGCCCTGATAGACCCAAGGGAGCCCTACAAACTGACATCAGGAACCTGGACTGCTGAGTTTTCTTTCCCAGGGAAAATGGAAAAAGGATGTGCCCAGGGTTCCCAGGCCCTGGGACCCGGGGCCTCACTGCAAAGAATCCTTATATCGAAGGATGGACCCCACACCGAAGTTGTCCTCACCTCAAACTTGTGCTGCCCTGATAGACCCAAGGGAGCCCTACAAACTGACATCAGGAACCTGGACTGCTGAGTTTTCTTTCCCAGGGAAAATGGAAAAAGGATGTGCCCAGGGGCCCCTGGACATGGGCTGGGGCCTCACTGCAAAGAATCCTTATATCAAAGGATGGCCCCCACACCGAAGATGTCCCCACTTCAAACTTGTGCTGCCCTGATAGACCCAAGGGAGCCCTACAAACTGACATCAGGAACCTGGACTGCTGAGTTTTCTTTCCCAGGGAAAATGGAAAAAGGATGTGCCCAGGGGCCCCTGGCCCTGGGCCCCGGGGCCGCACTGCAAAGAATCTTTATATCGAAGGATGGACCCCACACCGAAGTTGTCCCCACCTCAAACTTGTGCTGCCCTGATAGACCCAAGGGAGCCCTACAAACTGACATCAGGAACCTGGACTGCTGAGTTTTCTTTCCCAGGGAAAATGGCCGAAGGATGTGCCCAGGGGCCCCTGGCCCTGACTGCAAAAAATCCTTATATCGAAGGATGGACCCCACACCGAAGTTGTCCCCACCTCAAACTTGTGCTGCCCTGATAGACCCAAGGGAGCCCTACAAACTGACATCAGGAACCTGGACTGCTGAGTTTTCTTTCCCAGGGAAAATGGGAAAAGGATGTGCCCAGGGGCCCCAGGCCCTGACTGCAAAGAATCCTTATAACGAAGGATGGACCCCACACCGAAGTTGTCCCCACTTCAAACTTGTGCTGCCCTGATAGACCCAAGGGAGCCCTACAAACTGACATCAGGAACCTGGACTGCTGAGTTTTCTTTCCCAGGGAAAATGGAAAAAGGATGTGCCCAGGGGCCCCTGGCCCTGACTGCAAAAAATCCTTATATCGAAGGATGGACCCCACACCGAAGTTGTCCCCACCTCAAACTTGTGCTGCCCTGATAGACCCAAGGGAACCCTACAAACTGACATCAGGAACCTGGACTGCTGAGTTTTCTTTCCCAGGGAAAATGGAAAAAGGGTGTGCCCAGGGGCCCCTGGCCCTGGGCTGGGGCCTAACTGCAAAGAATCCTTATATCGAAGGATGGACCCCACACCGAAGTTGTCCCCACCTCAAACTTGTGCTGCCCTGATAGACCCAAGGGAGCCCTACAAACTGACATCAGGAACCTGGACTGCTGAGTTTTCTTTCCCAGGGAAAATGGAAAAAGGATGTGCCCAGGGGTCCCTGGCCCTGGGCTGGGGCCTCACTGCAAGGAATCCTTATATCGAAGGATGGACCCCACACCGAAGTTGTCCCCACCTCAAACTTGTGCTGCCCTGATAGACCCAAGGGAGCCCTACAAACTGACATCAGGAACCTGGACTGCTGAGTTTTCTTTCCCAGGGAAAATGGAAAAAGGATGTGCCCAGGGGCCCCAGGCCCTGACTGCAAAGAATCCTTATAACGAAGGATGGACCCCAGACCGAAGTTGTCCCCACTTCAAACTTGTGCTGCCCTGATAGACCCAAGGGAGCCCTACAAACTGACATCAGGAACCTGGACTGCTGAGTTTTCTTTCCCAGGGAAAATGGAAAAAGGATGTGCCCAGGGGCCCCTGGCCCTGACTGCAAAAAATCCTTATATCGAAGGATGGAACCCACACCGAAGTTGTCCCCACCTCAAACTTGTGCTGCCCTGATAGACCCAAGGGAACCCTACAAACTGACATCAGGAACCTGGACTGCTGAGTTTTCTTTCCCAGGGAAAATGGAAAAAGGGTGTGCCCAGGGGCCCCTGGCCCTGGGCTGGGGCCTCACTGCAAAGAATCCTTATATCGAAGGATGGACCCCACACCGAAGTTGTCCCCACCTCAAACTTGTGCTGCCCTGATAGACCCAAGGGAGCCCTACAAACTGACATCAGGAACCTGGACTGCTGAGTTTTCTTTCCCAGGGAAAATGGAAAAAGGATGTGCCCAGGGGCCCCTGGCCCTGGGCTGGGGCCTCACTGCAAAGAATCCTTATATCGAAGGATGGACCCCACACCGAAGTTGTCCCCACCTCAAACTTGTGCTGCCCTGATAGACCCAAGGGAGCCCTACAAACTGACATCAGGAACCTGGACTGCTGAGTTTTCTTTCCCAGGGAAAATGGAAAAAGGATGTGCCCAGGGGCCCCTGGCCCTGACTGCAAAGAATCCTTATATCGAAGGATGGACCCCACACCGAAGTTGTCCCCACCTCAAACTTGTGCTGCCCTGATAGACCCAAGGGAGCCCTACAAACTGACATCAGGAACCTGGACTGCTGAGTTTTCTTTCCCAGGGAAAATGGAAAAAGGATGTGCTCAGGGGCCCCTGGCCCTGGGCTGGGGCCTCACTGCAAAGAATCCTTATATCAAAGGATGGCCCCCACACCGAAGATGTCCCCACCTCAAACTTGTGCTGCCCTGATAGACCCAAGGGAGCCCTACAAACTGACATCAGGAACCTGGACTGCTGAGTTTTCTTTCCCAGGGAAAATGGAAAAAGGATGTGCCCAGGGGCCCCTGGCCCTGACTGCAAAAAATCCTTATATCGAAGGATGGACCCCACACCGAAGTTGTCCCCACCTCAAACTTGTGCTGCCCTGATAGACCCAAGGGAGCCCTACAAACTGACATCAGGAACCTGGACTGCTGAGTTTTCTTTCCCAGGGAAAATGGAAAAAGGATGTGCCCAGGGGCCCCTGGCCCTGACTGCAAAAAATCCTTATATCGAAGGATGGACCCCACACCGAAGTTGTCCCCACCTCAAACTTGTGCTGCCCTGATAGACCCAAGGGAGCCCTACAAACTGACATCAGGAACCTGGACTGCTGAGTTTTCTTTCCCAGGGAAAATGGCCGAAGGATGTGCCCAGGGGCCCCTGGCCCTGACTGCAAAAAATCCTTATATCGAAGGATGGACCCCACACCGAAGTTGTCCCCACCTCAAACTTGTGCTGCCCTGATAGACCCAAGGGAGCCCTACAAACTGACATCAGGAACCTGGACTGCTGAGTTTTCTTTCCCAGGGAAAATGGAAAAAGGATGTGCCCAGGGGCCCCAGGCCCTGACTGCAAAGAATCCTTATAACGAAGGATGGACCCCACACCGAAGTTGTCCCCACTTCAAACTTGTGCTGCCCTGATAGACCCAAGGGAGCCCTACAAACTGACATCAGGAATCTGGACTGCTGAGTTTTCTTTCCCAGGGAAAATGGAAAAAGGATGTGCCCAGGGGCCCCTGGCCCTGACTGCAAAAAATCCTTATATCGAAGGATGGACCCCACACCGAAGTTGTCCCCACCTCAAACTTGTGCTGCCCTGATAGACCCAAGGGAACCCTACAAACTGACATCAGGAACCTGGACTGCTGAGTTTTCTTTCCCAGGGAAAATGGAAAAAGGGTGTGCCCAGGGGCCCCTGGCCCTGGGCTGGGGCCTCACTGCAAAGAATCCTTATATCGAAGGATGGACCCCACACCGAAGTTGTCCCCACCTCAAACTTGTGCTGCCCTGATAGACCCAAGGGAGCCCTACAAACCGACATCAGGAACCTGGACTGCTGAGTTTTCTTTCCCAGGGAAAATGGAAAAAGGATGTGCCCAGGGGCCCCTGGCCCTGGGCTAGGGCCTCACTGCAAAGAATCCTTATATCGAAGGATGGACCCCACACCGAAGTTGTCCCCACCTCAAACTTGTGCTGCCCTGATAGACCCAAGGGAGCCCTACAAACTGACATCAGGAACCTGGACTGCTGAGTTTTCTTTCCCAGGGAAAATGGAAAAAGGATGTGCCCAGGGTTCCCAGGCCCTGGGCCCCGGGGCCTCACTGCAAAGAATCCTTATATCGAAGGATGGACCCCACACCGAAGTTGTCCTCACCTCAAACTTGTGCTGCCCTGATAGACCCAAGGGAGCCCTACAAACTGACATCAGGAACCTGGACTGCTGAGTTTTCTTTCCCAGGGAAAATGGAAAAAGGATGTGCCCAGGGGCCCCTGGACATGGGCTGGGGCCTCACTGCAAAGAATCCTTATATCAAAGGATGGCCCCCACACCGAAGATGTCCCCACTTCAAACTTGTGCTGCCCTGATAGACCCAAGGGAGCCCTACAAACTGACATCAGGAACCTGGACTGCTGAGTTTTCTTTCCCAGGGAAAATGGAAAAAGGATGTGCCCAGGGGCCCCTGGCCCTGGGCCCCGGGGCCGCACTGCAAAGAATCTTTATATCGAAGGATGGACCCCACACCGAAGTTGTCCCCACCTCAAACTTGTGCTGCCCTGATAGACCCAAGGGAGCCCTACAAACTGACATCAGGAACCTGGACTGCTGAGTTTTCTTTCCCAGGGAAAATGGAAAAAGGATGTGCCCAGGGGCCCCTGGCCCTGACTGCAAAGAATCCTTATAACGAAGGATGGACCCCACACCGAAGTTGTCCCCACCTCAAACTTGTGCTGCCCTGATAGACCCAAGGGAGCCCTACAAACTGACATCAGGAACCTGGACTGCTGAGTTTTCTTTCCCAGGGAAAATGGAAAAAGGATGTGCCCAGGGGCCCCTGGCCCTGACTGCAAAAAATCCTTATATCGAAGGATGGACCCCACACCGAAGTTGTCCCCACCTCAAACTTGTGCTGCCCTGATAGACCCAAGGGAACCCTACAAACTGACATCAGGAACCTGGACTGCTGAGTTTTCTTTCCCAGGGAAAATGGAAAAAGGGTGTGCCCAGGGGCCCCTGGCCCTGGGCTGGGGCCTCACTGCAAAGAATCCTTATATCGAAGGATGGACCCCACACCGAAGTTGTCCCCACCTCAAACTTGTGCTGCCCTGATAGACCCAAGGGAGCCCTACAAACTGACATCAGGAACCTGGACTGCTGAGTTTTCTTTCCCAGGGAAAATGGAAAAAGGATGTGCCCAGGGGCCCCTGGCCCTGGGCTGGGGCCTCACTGCAAGGAATCCTTATATCGAAGGATGGACCCCACACCGAAGTTGTCCCCACCTCAAACTTGTGCTGCCCTGATAGACCCAAGGGAGCCCTACAAACTGACATCAGGAACCTGGACTGCTGAGTTTTCTTTCCTAGGGAAAATGGAAAAAGGATGTGCCCAGGGGCCCCTGGCCCTGACTTGAAAGAATCCTTATATCGAAGGATGGACCCCACACCGAAGTTGTCCCCACCTCAAACTTGTGCTGCCCTGATAGACCCAAGGGAGCCCTACAAACTGACATCAGGAACCTGGACTGCTGAGTTTTCTTTCCCAGGGAAAATGGAAAAAGGATGTGCCCAGGGGCCCCTGGCCCTGACTGCAAAAAATCCTTATATCGAAGGATGGACCCCACACCGAAGTTGTCCCCACCTCAAACTTGTGCTGCCCTGATAGACCCAAGGGAGCCCTACAAACTGACATCAGGAACCTGGACTGCTGAGTTTTCTTTCCCAGGGAAAATGGAAAAAGGATGTGCCCAGGGGCCCCTGGCCCTGACTGCAAAGAATCCTTATATCGAAGGATGGACCTCACACCGAAGTTGTCCCCACCTCAAACTTGTGCTGCCCTGATAGACCCAAGGGAGCCCTACAAACTGACATCAGGAACCTGGACTGCTGAGTTTTCTTTCCCAGGGAAAATGGAAAAAGGATGTGCCCAGGGGCCCCTGGCCCTGACTGCAAAAAATCCTTATATCGAAGGATGGACCCCACACCGAAGTTGTCCCCACCTCAAACTTGTGCTGCCCTGATAGACCCAAGGGAGCCCTACAAACTGACATCAGGAACCTGGACTGCTGAGTTTTCTTTCCCAGGGAAAATGGAAAAAGGATGTGCCCAGGGGCCCCAGGCCCTGACTGCAAAGAATCCTTATAACGAAGGATGGACCCCACACCGAAGTTGTCCCCACTTCAAACTTGTGCTGCCCTGATAGACCCAAGGGAGCCCTACAAACTGACATCAGGAACCTGGACTGCTGAGTTTTCTTTCCCAGGGAAAATGGAAAAAGGATGTGCCCAGGGGCCCCTGGCCCTGACTGCAAAAAATCCTTATATCGAAGGATGGAACCAACACCGAAGTTGTCCCCACCTCAAACTTGTGCTGCCCTGATAGACCCAAGGGAACCCTACAAACTGACATCAGGAACCTGGACTGCTGAGTTTTCTTTCCCAGGGAAAATGGAAAAAGGATGTGCCCAGGGGCCCCTGGCCCTGGGCTGGGGCCTCACTGCAAAGAATCCTTATATCGAAGGATGGACCCCACACCGAAGTTGTCCCCACCTCAAACTTGTGCTGCCCTGATAGACCCAAGGGAGCCCTACAAACCGACATCAGGAACCTGGACTGCTGAGTTTTCTTTCCCAGGGAAAATGGAAAAAGGATGTGCCCAGGGGCCCCTGGCCCTGGGCTGGGGCCTCACTGCAAAGAATCCTTATATCGAAGGATGGACCCCACACCGAAGTTGTCCCCACCTCAAACTTGTGCTGCCCTGATAGACCCAAGGGAGCCCTACAAACTGACATCAGGAACCTGGACTGCTGAGTTTTCTTTCCCAGGGAAAATGGAAAAAGGATGTGCCCAGGGGCCCCTGGACATGGGCTGGGGCCTCACTGCAAAGAATCCTTATATCAAAGGATGGCCCCCACACCGAAGATGTCCCCACTTCAAACTTGTGCTCCCCTGATAGACCCAAGGGAGCCCTACAAACTGACATCAGGAACCTGGACTGCTGAGTTTTCTTTCCCAGGGAAAATGGAAAAAGGATGTGCCCAGGGGCCCCTGGCCCTGGGCCCCGGGGCCGCACTGCAAAGAATCTTTATATCGAAGGATGGACCCCACACCGAAGTTGTCCCCACCTCAAACTTGTGCTGCCCTGATAGACCCAAGGGAGCCCTACAAACTGACATCAGGAACCTGGACTGCTGAGTTTTCTTTCCCAGGGAAAATGGAAAAAGGATATGCCCAGGGGCCCCTGCCCCTGACTGCAAAAAATCCTTATATCGAAGGATGGACCCCACACCGAAGTTGTCCCCACCTCAAACTTGTGCTGCCCTGATAGACCCAAGGGAGCCCTACAAACTGACATCAGGAACCTGGACTGCTGAGTTTTCTTTCCCAGGGAAAATGGAAAAAGGATGTGCCCAGGGGCCCCTGGCCCTGACTGCAAAAAATCCTTATATCGAAGGATGGACCCCAGACCGAAGTTGTCCCCACTTCAAACTTGTGCTGCCCTGATAGACCCAAGGGAGCCCTACAAACTGACATCAGGAACCTGGACTGCTGAGTTTTCTTTCCCAGGGAAAATGGCCGAAGGATGTGCCCAGGGGCCCCTGGCCCTGACTGCAAAAAATCCTTATATCGAAGGATGGACCCCACACCGAAGTTGTCCCCACCTCAAACTTGTGCTGCCCTGATAGACCCAAGGGAGCCCTACAAACTGACATCAGGAACCTGGACTTCTGAGTTTTCTTTCCCAGGGAAAATGGAAAAAGGATGTGCCCAGGGGCCCCAGGCCCTGACTGCAAAGAATCCTTATAACGAAGGATGGACCCCACACCGAAGTTGTCCCCACTTCAAACTTGTGCTGCCCTGATAGACCCAAGGGAGCCCTACAAACTGACATCAGGAACCTGGACTGCTGAGTTTTCTTTCCCAGGGAAAATGGAAAAAGGATGTGCCCAGGGGCCCCTGGCCCTGACTGCAAAAAATCCTTATATCGAAGGATGGAACCCACACCGAAGTTGTCCCCACCTCAAACTTGTGCTGCCCTGATAGACCCAAGGGAACCCTACAAACTGACATCAGGAACCTGGACTGCTGAGTTTTCTTTCCCAGGGAAAATGGAAAAAGGATGTGCCCAGGGGCCCCTGGCCCTGGGCTGGGGCCTCACTGCAAAGAATCCTTATATCGAAGGATGGACCCCACACCGAAGTTGTCCCCACCTCAAACTTGTGCTGCCCTGATAGACCCAAGGGAGCCCTACAAACTGACATCAGGAACCTGGACTGCTGAGTTTTCTTTCCCAGGGAAAATGGAAAAAGGATGTGCCCAGGGGCCCCTGGCCCTGGGCTGGGGCCTCACTGCAAAGAATCCTTATATCGAAGGATGGACCCCACACCGAAGTTGTCCCCACCTCAAACTTGTGCTGCCCTGATAGACCCAAGGGAGCCCTACAAACTGACATCAGGAACCTGGACTGCTGAGTTTTCTTTCCCAGGGAAAATGGAAAAAGGATGTGCCCAGGGGCCCCTGGCCCTGACTGCAAAAAATCCTTATATCGAAGGATGGACCCCACACCGAAGTTGTCCCCACCTCAAACTTGTGCTGCCCTGATAGACCCAAGGGAGCCCTACAAACTGACATCAGGAACCTGGACTGCTGAGTTTTCTTTCCCAGGGAAAATGGAAAAAGGGTGTGCCCAGGGGCCCCAGGCCCTGACTGCAAAGAATCCTTATAACGAAGGATGGACCCCACACCGAAGTTATCCCCACTTCAAACTTGTGCTGCCCTGATAGACCCAAGGGAGCCCTACAAACTGACATCAGGAACCTGGACTGCTGAGTTTTCTTTCCCAGGGAAAATGGAAAAAGGATGTGCCCAGGGGCCCCTGGCCCTGACTGCAAAGAATCCTTATAACGAAGGATGGACCCCACACCGAAGTTGTCCCCACCTCAAACTTGTGCTGCCCTGATAGACCCAAGGGAGCCCTACAAACTGACATCAGGAACCTGGACTGCTGAGTTTTCTTTCCCAGGGAAAATGGAAAAAGGATGTGCCCAGGGGCCCCTGGCCCTGACTGCAAAAAATCCTTATATCGAAGGATGGACCCCAGACCGAAGTTGTCCCCACCTCAAACTTGTGCTGCCCTGATAGACCCAAGGGAGCCCTACAAACTGACATCAGGAACCTGGACTGCTGAGTTTTCTTTCCCAGGGAAAATGGAAAAAGGATGTGCCCAGGGGCCCCTGGCCCTGACTGCAAAGAATCCTTATATCGAAGGATGGACCTCACACCGAAGTTGTCCCCACCTCAAACTTGTGCTGCCCTGATAGACCCAAGGGAGCCCTACAAACTGACATCAGGAACCTGGACTGCTGAGTTTTCTTTCCCAGGGAAAATGGAAAAAGGATGTGCCCAGGGGCCCCTGGCCCTGACTGCAAAAAATCCTTATATCGAAGGATGGACCCCACACCGAAGTTGTCCCCACCTCAAACTTGTGCTGCCCTGATAGACCCAAGGGAACCCTACAAACTGACATCAGGAACCTGGACTGCTGAGTTTTCTTTCCCAGGGAAAATGGAAAAAGGGTGTGCCCAGGGGCCCCTGGCCCTGGGCTGGGGCCTCACTGCAAAGAATCCTTATATCGAAGGATGGACCCCACACCGAAGTTGTCCCCACCTCAAACTTGTGCTGCCCTGATAGACCCAAGGGAGCCCTACAAACTGACATCAGGAACCTGGACTGCTGAGTTTTCTTTCCCAGGGAAAATGGAAAAAGGATGTGCCCAGGGGCCCCTGGCCCTGGGCTGGGGCCTCACTGCAAGGAATCCTTATATCGAAGGATGGACCCCACACCGAAGTTGTCCCCACCTCAAACTTGTGCTGCCCTGATAGACCCAAGGGAGCCCTACAAACTGACATCAGGAACCTGGACTGCTGAGTTTTCTTTCCTAGGGAAAATGGAAAAAGGATGTGCCCAGGGGCCCCTGGCCCTGGGCTGGGGCCTCACTGCAAAGAATCCTTATATCGAAGGATGGACCCCACACCGAAGTTGTCCCCACCTCAAACTTGTGCTGCCCTGATAGACCCAAGGGAGCCCTACAAACTGACATCAGGAACCTGGACTGCTGAGTTTTCTTTCCCAGGGAAAATGGAAAAAGGATGTGCCCAGGGGCCCCTGGCCCTGACTGCAAAAAATCCTTATATCGAAGGATGGACCCCACACCGAAGTTGTCCCCACCTCAAACTTGTGCTGCCCTGATAGACCCAAGGGAGCCCTACAAACTGACATCAGGAACCTGGACTGCTGAGTTTTCTTTCCCAGGGAAAATGGAAAAAGGATGTGCCCAGGGGCCCCTGCCCCTGACTGCAAAAAATCCTTATATCGAAGGATGGACCCCACACCGAAGTTGTCCCCACCTCAAATTTGTGCTGCCCTGATAGACCCAAGGGAGCCCTACAAACTGACATCAGGAACCTGGACTGCTGAGTTTTCTTTCCCAGGGAAAATGGCCGAAGGATGTGCCCAGGGGCCCCTGGCCCTGACTGCAAAAAATCCTTATATCGAAGGATGGACCCCACACCGAAGTTGTCCCCACCTCAAACTTGTGCTGCCCTGATAGACCCAAGGGAGCCCTACAAACTGACATCAGGAACCTGGACTGCTGAGTTTTCTTTCCCAGGGAAAATGGAAAAAGGATGTGCCCAGGGGCCCCAGGCCCTGACTGCAAAGAATCCTTATAACGAAGGATGGACCCCACACCGAAGTTGTCCCCACTTCAAACTTGTGCTGCCCTGATAGACCCAAGGGAGCCCTACAAACTGACATCAGGAACCTGGACTGCTGACTTTTCTTTCCCAGGGAAAATGGAAAAAGGATGTGCCCAGGGGCCCCTGGCCCTGACTGCAAAAAATCCTTATATCGAAGGATGGAACCAACACCGAAGTTGTCCCCACCTCAAACTTGTGCTGCCCTGATAGACCCAAGGGAACCCTACAAACTGACATCAGGAACCTGGACTGCTGAGTTTTCTTTCCCAGGGAAAATGGAAAAAGGGTGTGCCCAGGGGCCCCTGGCCCTGGGCTGGGGCCTCACTGCAAAGAATCCTTATATCGAAGGATGGACCCCACACCGAAGTTGTCCCCACCTCAAACTTGTGCTGCCCTGATAGACCCAAGGGAGCCCTACAAACCGACATCAGGAACCTGGACTGCTGAGTTTTCTTTCCCAGGGAAAATGGAAAAAGGATGTGCCCAGGGGCCCCTGGCCCTGGGCTGGGGCCTCACTGCAAAGAATCCTTATATCGAAGGATGGACCCCACACCGAAGTTGTCCCCACCTCAAACTTGTGCTGCCCTGATAGACCCAAGGGAGCCCTACAAACTGACATCAGGAACCTGGACTGCTGAGTTTTCTTTCCCAGGGAAAATGGAAAAAGGATGTGCCCAGGGGCCCCTGGACATGGGCTGGGGCCTCACTGCAAAGAATCCTTATATCGAAGGATGGACCCCACACCGAAGTTGTCCCCACCTCAAACTTGTGCTGCCCTGATAGACCCAAGGGAGCCCTACAAACTGACATCAGGAACCTGGACTGCTGAGTTTTCTTTCCCAGGGAAAATGGAAAAAGGATGTGCCCAGGGGCCCCTGGCCCTGGGCTGGGGCCTCACTGCAAAGAATCCTTATATCGAAGGATGGACCCCACACCGAAGTTGTCCCCACCTCAAACTTGTGCTGCCCTGATAGACCCAAGGGAGCCCTACAAACTGACATCAGGAACCTGGACTGCTGAGTTTTCTTTCCCAGGGAAAATGGAAAAAGGATGTGCCCAGGGGCCCCTGGCCCTGACTGCAAAAAATCCTTATATCGAAGGATGGACCCCACACCGAAGTTGTCCCCACCTCAAACTTGTGCTGCCCTGATAGACCCAAGGGAGCCCTACAAACTGACATCAGGAACCTGGACTGCTGAGTTTTCTTTCCCAGGGAAAATGGAAAAAGGGTGTGCCCAGGGGCCCCAGGCCCTGACTGCAAAGAATCCTTATAACGAAGGATGGACCCCACACCGAAGTTATCCCCACTTCAAACTTGTGCTGCCCTGATAGACCCAAGGGAGCCCTACAAACTGACATCAGGAACCTGGACTGCTGAGTTTTCTTTCCCAGGGAAAATGGAAAAAGGATGTGCCCAGGGGCCCCTGGCCCTGACTGCAAAGAATCCTTATAACGAAGGATGGACCCCACACCGAAGTTGTCCCCACCTCAAACTTGTGCTGCCCTGATAGACCCAAGGGAGCCCTACAAACTGACATCAGGAACCTGGACTGCTGAGTTTTCTTTCCCAGGGAAAATGGAAAAAGGATGTGCCCAGGGGCCCCTGGCCCTGGGCTGGGGCCTCACTGCAAAGAATCCTTATATCGAAGGATGGACCCCACACCGAAGTTGTCCCCACCTCAAACTTGTGCTGCCCTGATAGACCCAAGGGAGCCCTACAAACTGACATCAGGAACCTGGACTGCTGAGTTTTCTTTCCCAGGGAAAATGGAAAAAGGATGTGCCCAGGGGCCCCTGGCCCTGGGCTGGGGCCTCACTGCAAAGAATCCTTATATCGAAGGATGGACCCCACACCGAAGTTGTCCCCACCTCAAACTTGTGCTGCCCTGATAGACCCAAGGGAGCCCTACAAACTGACATCAGGAACCTGGACTGCTGAGTTTTCTTTCCCAGGGAAAATGGAAAAAGGATGTGCCCAGGGGCCCCTGGCCCTGACTGCAAAAAATCCTTATATCGAAGGATGGACCCCACACCGAAGTTGTCCCCACCTCAAACTTGTGCTGCCCTGATAGACCCAAGGGAGCCCTACAAACTGACATCAGGAACCTGGACTGCTGAGTTTTCTTTCCCAGGGAAAATGGAAAAAGGATGTGCCCAGGGGTCCCTGGCCCTGGGCTGGGGCCTCACTGCAAGGAATCCTTATATCGAAGGATGGACCCCACACCGAAGTTGTCCCCACCTCAAACTTGTGCTGCCCTGATAGACCCAAGGGAGCCCTACAAACTGACATCAGGAACCTGGACTGCTGAGTTTTCTTTCCTAGGGAAAATGGAAAAAGGATGTGCCCAGGGGCCCCTGGCCCTGACTGCAAAGAATCCTTATATCGAAGGATGGACCCCACACCGAAGTTGTCCCCACCTCAAACTTGTGCTGCCCTGATAGACCCAAGGGAGCCCTACAAACTGACATCAGGAACCTGGACTGCTGAGTTTTCTTTCCCAGGGAAAATGGAAAAAGGATGTGCCCAGGGGCCCCTGGCCCTGACTGCAAAAAATCCTTATATCGAAGGATGGACCCCACACCGAAGTTGTCCCCACCTCAAACTTGTGCTGCCCTGATAGACCCAAGGGAGCCCTACAAACTGACATCAGGAACCTGGACTGCTGAGTTTTCTTTCCCAGGGAAAATGGAAAAAGGATGTGCCCAGGGGCCCCTGGCCCTGACTGCAAAAAATCCTTATATCGAAGGATGGACCCCACACCGAAGTTGTCCCCACCTCAAACTTGTGCTGCCCTGATAGACCCAAGGGAGCCCTACAAACTGACATCAGGAACCTGGACTGCTGAGTTTTCTTTCCCAGGGAAAATGGAAAAAGGATGTGCCCAGGGGCCCCTGGCCCTGACTGCAAAAAATCCTTATATCGAAGGATGGACCCCACACCGAAGTTGTCCCCACCTCAAACTTGTGCTGCCCTGATAGACCCAAGGGAGCCCTACAAACTGACATCAGGAACCTGGACTGCTGAGTTTTCTTTCCCAGGGAAAATGGAAAAAGGATGTGCCCAGGGGCCCCTGGCCCTGACTGCAAAAAATCCTTATATCGAAGGATGGACCCCACACCGAAGTTGTCCCCACCTCAAACTTGTGCTGCCCTGATAGACCCAAGGGAGCCCTACAAACTGACATCAGGAACCTGGACTGCTGAGTTTTCTTTCCCAGGGAAAATGGAAAAAGGATGTGCCCAGGGGCCCCAGGCCCTGACTGCAAAGAATCCTTATAACGAAGGATGGACCCCACACCGAAGTTGTCCCCACTTCAAACTTGTGCTGCCCTGATAGACCCAAGGGAGCCCTACAAACTGACATCAGGAACCTGGACTGCTGAGTTTTCTTTCCCAGGGAAAATGGAAAAAGGATGTGCCCAGGGGCCCCTGGCCCTGACTGCAAAAAATCCTTATATCGAAGGATGGAACCAACACCGAAGTTGTCCCCACCTCAAACTTGTGCTGCCCTGATAGACCCAAGGGAACCCTACAAACTGACATCAGGAACCTGGACTGCTGAGTTTTCTTTCCGAGGGAAAATGGAAAAAGGGTGTGCCCAGGGGCCCCTGGCCCTGGGCTGGGGCCTCACTGCAAAGAATCCTTATATCGAAGGATGGACCCCACACCGAAGTTGTCCCTACCTCAAACTTGTGCTGCCCTGATAGACCCAAGGGAGCCCTACAAACCGACATCAGGAACCTGGACTGCTGAGTTTTCTTTCCCAGGGAAAATGGAAAAAGGTTGTGCCCAGGGGCCCCTGGCCCTGGGCTGGGGCCTCACTGCAAAGAATCCTTATATCGAAGGATGGACCCCACACCGAAGTTGTCCCCACCTCAAACTTGTGCTGCCCTGATAGACCCAAGGGAGCCCTACAAACTGACATCAGGAACCTGGACTGCTGAGTTTTCTTTCCCAGGGAAAATGGAAAAAGGATGTGCCCAGGGGCCCCTGGCCCTGACTGCAAAGAATCCTTATATCGAAGGATGGACCCCACACCGAAGTTGTCCCCACCTCAAACATGTGCTGCCCTGATAGACCCAAGGGAGCCCTACAAACTGACATCAGGAACCTGGACTGCTGAGTTTTCTTTCCCAGGGAAAATGGAAAAAGGATGTGCCCAGGGGCCCCTGGACATGGGCTGGGGCCTCACTGCAAAGAATCCTTATATCAAAGGATGGCCCCCACACTGAAGATGTCCCCACTTCAAACTTGTGCTGCCCTGATAGACCCAAGGGAGCCCTACAAACTGACATCAGGAACCTGGACTGCTGAGTTTTCTTTCCCAGGGAAAATGGCCGAAGGATGTGCCCAGGGGCCCCTGGCCCTGACTGCAAAAAATCCTTATATCGAAGGATGGACCCCACACCGAAGTTGTCCCCACCTCAAACTTGTGCTGCCCTGATAGACCCAAGGGAGCCCTACAAACTGACATCAGGAACCTGGACTGCTGAGTTTTCTTTCCCAGGGAAAATGGAAAAAGGATGTGCCCAGGGGCCCCAGGCCCTGACTGCAAAGAATCCTTATAACGAAGGATGGACCCCACACCGAAGTTGTCCCCACTTCAAACTTGTGCTGCCCTGATAGACCCAAGGGAGCCCTACAAACTGACATCAGGAACCTGGACTGCTGAGTTTTCTTTCCCAGGGAAAATGGAAAAAGGATGTGCCCAGGGGCCCCTGGCCCTGACTGCAAAAAATCCTTATATCGAAGGATGGAACCAACACCGAAGTTGTCCCCACCTCAAACTTGTGCTGCCCTGATAGACCCAAGGGAACCCTACAAACTGACATCAGGAACCTGGACTGCTGAGTTTTCTTTCCCAGGGAAAATGGAAAAAGGGTGTGCCCAGGGGCCCCTGGCCCTGGGCTGGGGCCTCACTGCAAAGAATCCTTATATCGAAGGATGGACCCCACACCGAAGTTGTCCCCACCTCAAACTTGTGCTGCCCTGATAGACCCAAGGGAGCCCTACAAACCGACATCAGGAACCTGGACTGCTGAGTTTTCTTTCCCAGGGAAAATGGAAAAAGGATGTGCCCAGGGGCCCCTGGCCCTGGGCTGGGGCCTCACTGCAAAGAATCCTTATATCGAAGGATGGACCCCACACCGAAGTTGTCCCCACCTCAAACTTGTGCTGCCCTGATAGACCCAAGGGAGCCCTACAAACTGACATCAGGAACCTGGACTGCTGAGTTTTCTTTCCCAGGGAAAATGGAAAAAGGATGTGCCCAGGGGCCCCTGGACATGGGCTGGGGCCTCACTGCAAAGAATCCTTATATCAAAGGATGGCCCCCACACCGAAGATGTCCCCACTTCAAACTTGTGCTGCCCTGATAGACCCAAGGGAGCCCTACAAACTGACATCAGGAACCTGGACTGCTGAGTTTTCTTTCCCAGGGAAAATGGAAAAAGGATGTGCCCAGGGGCCCCTGGCCCTGGGCCCCGGGGCCGCACTGCAAAGAATCTTTATATCGAAGGATGGACCCCACACCGAAGTTGTCCCCACCTCAAACTTGTGCTGCCCTGATAGACCCAAGGGAGCCCTACAAACTGACATCAGGAACCTGGACTGCTGAGTTTTCTTTCCCAGGGAAAATGGAAAAAGGATGTGCCCAGGGGCCCCTGGCCCTGACTGCAAAAAATCCTTATATCGAAGGATGGACCCCAGACCGAAGTTGTCCCCACCTCAAACTTGTGCTGCCCTGATAGACCCAAGGGAGCCCTACAAACTGACATCAGGAACCTGGACTGCTGAGTTTTCTTTCCCAGGGAAAATGGCCGAAGGATGTGCCCAGGGGCCCCTGGCCCTGACTGCAAAAAATCCTTATATCGAAGGATGGACCCCAGACCGAAGTTGTCCCCACCTCAAACTTGTGCTGCCCTGATAGACCCAAGGGAGCCCTACAAACTGACATCAGGAACCTGGACTGCTGAGTTTTCTTTCCCAGGGAAAATGGAAAAAGGATGTGCCCAGGGGCCCCAGGCCCTGACTGCAAAGAATCCTTATAACGAAGGATGGACCCCACACCGAAGTTGTCCCCACTTCAAACTTGTGCTGCCCTGATAGACCCAAGGGAGCCCTACAAACTGACATCAGGAACCTGGACTGCTGAGTTTTCTTTCCCAGGGAAAATGGAAAAAGGATGTGCCCAGGGGCCCCTGGCCCTGACTGCAAAAAATCCTTATATCGAAGGATGGAACCCACACCGAAGTTGTCCCCACCTCAAACTTGTGCTGCCCTGATAGACCCAAGGGAACCCTACAAACTGACATCAGGAACCTGGACTGCTGAGTTTTCTTTCCCAGGGAAAATGGAAAAAGGATGTGCCCAGGGGCCCCTGGCCCTGGGCTGGGGCCTCACTGCAAAGAATCCTTATATCGAAGGATGGACCCCACACCGAAGTTGTCCCCACCTCAAACTTGTGCTGCCCTGATAGACCCAAGGGAGCCCTACAAACTGACATCAGGAACCTGGACTGCTGAGTTTTCTTTCCCAGGGAAAATGGAAAAAGGATGTGCCCAGGGGCCCCTGGCCCTGGGCTGGGGCCTCACTGCAAAGAATCCTTATATCGAAGGATGGACCCCACACCGAAGTTGTCCCCACCTCAAACTTGTGCTGCCCTGATAGACCCAAGGGAGCCCTACAAACTGACATCAGGAACCTGGACTGCTGAGTTTTCTTTCCCAGGGAAAATGGAAAAAGGATGTGCCCAGGGGCCCCTGGCCCTGACTGCAAAAAATCCTTATATCGAAGGATGGACCCCACACCGAAGTTGTCCCCACCTCAAACTTGTGCTGCCCTGATAGACCCAAGGGAGCCCTACAAACTGACATCAGGAACCTGGACTGCTGAGTTTTCTTTCCCAGGGAAAATGGAAAAAGGGTGTGTCCAGGGGCCCCAGGCCCTGACTGCAAAGAATCCTTATAACGAAGGATGGACCCCACACCGAAGTTATCCCCACTTCAAACTTGTGCTGCCCTGATAGACCCAAGGGAGCCCTACAAACTGACATCAGGAACCTGGACTGCTGAGTTTTCTTTCCCAGGGAAAATGGAAAAAGGATGTGCCCAGGGGCCCCTGGCCCTGACTGCAAAGAATCCTTATATCGAAGGATGGACCTCACACCGAAGTTGTCCCCACCTCAAACTTGTGCTGCCCTGATAGACCCAAGGGAGCCCTACAAACTGACATCAGGAACCTGGACTGCTGAGTTTTCTTTCCCAGGGAAAATGGAAAAAGGATGTGCCCAGGGGCCCCTGGCCCTGACTGCAAAAAATCCTTATATCGAAGGATGGACCCCACACCGAAGTTGTCCCCACCTCAAACTTGTGCTGCCCTGATAGACCCAAGGGAGCCCTACAAACTGACATCAGGAACCTGGACTGCTGAGTTTTCTTTCCCAGGGAAAATGGAAAAAGGATGTGCCCAGGGGCCCCTGGCCCTGACTGCAAAGAATCCTTATATCGAAGGATGGACCCCAGACCGAAGTTGTCCCCACCTCAAACTTGTGCTGCCCTGATAGACCCAAGGGAGCCCTACAAACTGACATCAGGAACCTGGACTGCTGAGTTTTCTTTCCCAGGGAAAATGGAAAAAGGATGTGCCCAGGGGCCCCTGGCCCTGACTGCAAAGAATCCTTATATCGAAGGATGGACCCCACACCGAAGTTGTCCCCACCTCAAACTTGTGCTGCCCTGATAGACCCAAGGGAGCCCTACAAACTGACATCAGGAACCTGGACTGCTGAGTTTTCTTTCCCAGGGAAAATGGAAAAAGGATGTGCCCAGGGGCCCCAGGCCCTGACTGCAAAAAATCCTTATAACGAAGGATGGACCCCACACCGAAGTTATCCCCACTTCAAACTTGTGCTGCCCTGATAGACCCAAGGGAGCCCTACAAACTGACATCAGGAACCTGGACTGCTGAGTTTTCTTTCCCAGGGAAAATGGAAAAAGGATGTGCCCAGGGGCCCCTGGCCCTGACTGCAAAAAATCCTTATATCGAAGGATGGAACCCAGACCGAAGTTGTCCCCACCTCAAACTTGTGCTGCCCTGATAGACCCAAGGGAGCCCTACAAACTGACATCAGGAACCTGGACTGCTGAGTTTTCTTTCCCAGGGAAAATGGAAAAAGGATGTGCCCAGGGGCCCCTGGCCCTGGGCTGGGGCCTCACTGCAAAGAATCCTTATATCGAAGGATGGACCCCACACCGAAGTTGTCCCCACCTCAAACTTGTGCTGCCCTGATAGACCCAAGGGAGCCCTACAAACTGACATCAGGAACCTAGACTGCTGAGTTTTCTTTCCCAGGGAAAATGGAAAAAGGATGTGCCCAGGGTTCCCTGGCCCTGGGCTGGGGCCTCACTACAAAAAATCCTTATATCGAAGGATGGACCCCACACCGAAATTGTCCCCACCTCACACTTGTGCTGCCCTGATAGACCCAAGGGAGCCCTACAAACTGACATCAGGAACCTGGACTGCTGAGTTTTCTTTCCCAGGGAAAATGGAAAAAGGATGTGCCCAGGGGCCCCTGGCCCTGACTGCAAAGAATCCTTATATCGAAGGATGGACCCCACACCGAAGTTGTCCCCACCTCAAACTTG
The DNA here is from genome assembly GCF_050655825.1 of Lonchura striata. Taxonomy (NCBI): domain Eukaryota; kingdom Metazoa; phylum Chordata; class Aves; order Passeriformes; family Estrildidae; genus Lonchura; species Lonchura striata. The sequence goes on from NC_140725.1 coordinate 64,150, forward strand.
TGCTGCCCTGATAGACCCAAGGGAGCCCTACAAACTGACATCAGGAACCTGGACTGCTGAGTTTTCTTTCCCAGGGAAAATGGAAAAAGGATGTGCCCAGGGGCCCCTGGCCCTGACTGCAAAAAATCCTTATATCGAAGGATGGACCCCACACCGAAGTTGTCCCCACCTCAAACTTGTGCTGCCCTGATAGACCCAAGGGAGCCCTACAAACTGACATCAGGAACCTGGACTGCTGAGTTTTCTTTCCCAGGGAAAATGGAAAAAGGATGTGCCCAGGGGCCCCTGGCCCTGGGCTGGGGCCTCACTGCAAAGAATCCTTATATCGAAGGATGGACCCCACACCGAAGTTGTCCCCACCTCAAACTTGTGCTGCCCTGATAGACCCAAGGGAGCCCTACAAACTGACATCAGGAACCTGGACTGCTGAGTTTTCTTTCCCAGGGAAAATGGAAAAAGGATGTGCCCAGGGGCCCCTGGCCCTGACTGCAAAAAATCCTTATATCGAAGGATGGACCCCACACCGAAGTTGTCCCCACCTCAAACTTGTGCTGCCCTGATAGACCCAAGGGAGCCCTACAAACTGACATCAGGAACCTGGACTGCTGAGTTTTCTTTCCCAGGGAAAATGGAAAAAGGGTGTGCCCAGGGGCCCCAGGCCCTGACTGCAAAGAATCCTTATAACGAAGGATGGACCCCACACCGAAGTTGTCCCCACCTCAAACTTGTGCTGCCCTGATAGACCCAAGGGAGCCCTACAAACTGACATCAGGAACCTGGACTGCTGAGTTTTCTTTCCCAGGGAAAATGGAAAAAGGATGTGCCCAGGGGCCCCTGGCCCTGGGCTGGGGCCTCACTGCAAAGAATCCTTATATCGAAGGATGGACCCCACACCGAAGTTGTCCCCACCTCAAACTTGTGCTGCCCTGATAGACCCAAGGGAGCCCTACAAACTGACATCAGGAACCTGGACTGCTGAGTTTTCTTTCCCAGGGAAAATGGAAAAAGGATGTGCCCAGGGGCCCCTGGCCCTGACTGCAAAAAATCCTTATATCGAAGGATGGACCCCACACCGAAGTTGTCCCCACCTCAAACTTGTGCTGCCCTGATAGACCCAAGGGAGCCCTACAAACTGACATCAGGAACCTGGACTGCTGAGTTTTCTTTCCCAGGGAAAATGGAAAAAGGATGTGCCCAGGGGTCCCTGGCCCTGGGCTGGGGCCTCACTGCAAGGAATCCTTATATCGAAGGATGGACCCCACACCGAAGTTGTCCCCACCTCAAACTTGTGCTGCCCTGATAGACCCAAGGGAGCCCTACAAACTGACATCAGGAACCTGGACTGCTGAGTTTTCTTTCCTAGGGAAAATGGAAAAAGGATGTGCCCAGGGGCCCCTGGCCCTGACTGCAAAGAATCCTTATATCGAAGGATGGACCCCACACCGAAGTTGTCCCCACCTCAAACTTGTGCTGCCCTGATAGACCCAAGGGAGCCCTACAAACTGACATCAGGAACCTGGACTGCTGAGTTTTCTTTCCCAGGGAAAATGGAAAAAGGATGTGCCCAGGGGCCCCTGGCCCTGACTGCAAAAAATCCTTATATCGAAGGATGGACCCCACACCGAAGTTGTCCCCACCTCAAACTTGTGCTGCCCTGATAGACCCAAGGGAGCCCTACAAACTGACATCAGGAACCTGGACTGCTGAGTTTTCTTTCCCAGGGAAAATGGAAAAAGGATGTGCCCAGGGGCCCCTGGCCCTGACTGCAAAAAATCCTTATATCGAAGGATGGACCCCACACCGAAGTTGTCCCCACCTCAAACTTGTGCTGCCCTGATAGACCCAAGGGAGCCCTACAAACTGACATCAGGAACCTGGACTGCTGAGTTTTCTTTCCCAGGGAAAATGGAAAAAGGATGTGCCCAGGGGCCCCTGGCCCTGACTGCAAAAAATCCTTATATCGAAGGATGGACCCCACACCGAAGTTGTCCCCACCTCAAACTTGTGCTGCCCTGATAGACCCAAGGGAGCCCTACAAACTGACATCAGGAACCTGGACTGCTGAGTTTTCTTTCCCAGGGAAAATGGAAAAAGGATGTGCCCAGGGGCCCCAGGCCCTGACTGCAAAGAATCCTTATAACGAAGGATGGACCCCACACCGAAGTTGTCCCCACTTCAAACTTGTGCTGCCCTGATAGACCCAAGGGAGCCCTACAAACTGACATCAGGAACCTGGACTGCTGAGTTTTCTTTCCCAGGGAAAATGGAAAAAGGATGTGCCCAGGGGCCCCTGGCCCTGACTGCAAAAAATCCTTATATCGAAGGATGGACCCCACACCGAAGTTGTCCCCACCTCAAACTTGTGCTGCCCTGATAGACCCAAGGGAACCCTACAAACTGACATCAGGAACCTGGACTGCTGAGTTTTCTTTCCCAGGGAAAATGGAAAAAGGGTGTGCCCAGGGGCCCCTGGCCCTGGGCTGGGGCCTCACTGCAAAGAATCCTTATATCGAAGGATGGACCCCACACCGAAGTTGTCCCCACCTCAAACTTGTGCTGCCCTGATAGACCCAAGGGAGCCCTACAAACCGACATCAGGAACCTGGACTGCTGAGTTTTCTTTCCCAGGGAAAATGGAAAAAGGATGTGCCCAGGGGCCCCTGGCCCTGGGCTGGGGCCTCACTGCAAAGAATCCTTATATCGAAGGATGGACCCCACACCGAAGTTGTCCCCACCTCAAACTTGTGCTGCCCTGATAGACCCAAGGGAGCCCTACAAACTGACATCAGGAACCTGGACTGCTGAGTTTTCTTTCCCAGGGAAAATGGAAAAAGGATGTGCCCAGGGGCCCCTGGCCCTGACTGCAAAAAATCCTTATATCGAAGGATGGACCCCACACCGAAGTTGTCCCCACCTCAAACTTGTGCTGCCCTGATAGACCCAAGGGAGCCCTACAAACTGACATCAGGAACCTGGACTGCTGAGTTTTCTTTCCCAGGGAAAATGGAAAAAGGGTGTGCCCAGGGGCCCCAGGCCCTGACTGCAAAGAATCCTTATAACGAAGGATGGACCCCACACCGAAGTTATCCCCACTTCAAACTTGTGCTGCCCTGATAGACCCAAGGGAGCCCTACAAACTGACATCAGGAACCTGGACTGCTGAGTTTTCTTTCCCAGGGAAAATGGAAAAAGGATGTGCCCAGGGGCCCCTGGCCCTGACTGCAAAGAATCCTTATAACGAAGGATGGACCCCACACCGAAGTTGTCCCCACCTCAAACTTGTGCTGCCCTGATAGACCCAAGGGAGCCCTACAAACTGACATCAGGAACCTGGACTGCTGAGTTTTCTTTCCCAGGGAAAATGGAAAAAGGATGTGCCCAGGGGCCCCTGGCCCTGACTGCAAAAAATCCTTATATCGAAGGATGGACCCCAGACCGAAGTTGTCCCCACCTCAAACTTGTGCTGCCCTGATAGACCCAAGGGAGCCCTACAAACTGACATCAGGAACCTGGACTGCTGAGTTTTCTTTCCCAGGGAAAATGGAAAAAGGATGTGCCCAGGGGCCCCTGGCCCTGACTGCAAAGAATCCTTATATCGAAGGATGGACCTCACACCGAAGTTGTCCCCACCTCAAACTTGTGCTGCCCTGATAGACCCAAGGGAGCCCTACAAACTGACATCAGGAACCTGGACTGCTGAGTTTTCTTTCCCAGGGAAAATGGAAAAAGGATGTGCCCAGGGGCCCCTGGCCCTGACTGCAAAAAATCCTTATATCGAAGGATGGACCCCACACCGAAGTTGTCCCCACCTCAAACTTGTGCTGCCCTGATAGACCCAAGGGAGCCCTACAAACTGACATCAGGAACCTGGACTGCTGAGTTTTCTTTCCCAGGGAAAATGGAAAAAGGATGTGCCCAGGGGCCCCTGGCCCTGACTGCAAAGAATCCTTATATCGAAGGATGGACCCCAGACCGAAGTTGTCCCCACCTCAAACTTGTGCTGCCCTGATAGACCCAAGGGAGCCCTACAAACTGACATCAGGAACCTGGACTGCTGAGTTTTCTTTCCCAGGGAAAATGGAAAAAGGATGTGCCCAGGGGCCCCTGGCCCTGACTGCAAAGAATCCTTATATCGAAGGATGGACCCCACACCGAAGTTGTCCCCACCTCAAACTTGTGCTGCCCTGATAGACCCAAGGGAGCCCTACAAACTGACATCAGGAACCTGGACTGCTGAGTTTTCTTTCCCAGGGAAAATGGAAAAAGGATGTGCCCAGGGGCCCCAGGCCCTGACTGCAAAAAATCCTTATAACGAAGGATGGACCCCACACCGAAGTTATCCCCACTTCAAACTTGTGCTGCCCTGATAGACCCAAGGGAGCCCTACAAACTGACATCAGGAACCTGGACTGCTGAGTTTTCTTTCCCAGGGAAAATGGAAAAAGGATGTGCCCAGGGGCCCCTGGCCCTGACTGCAAAAAATCCTTATATCGAAGGATGGAACCCAGACCGAAGTTGTCCCCACCTCAAACTTGTGCTGCCCTGATAGACCCAAGGGAGCCCTACAAACTGACATCAGGAACCTGGACTGCTGAGTTTTCTTTCCCAGGGAAAATGGAAAAAGGATGTGCCCAGGGGCCCCTGGCCCTGGGCTGGGGCCTCACTGCAAAGAATCCTTATATCGAAGGATGGACCCCACACCGAAGTTGTCCCCACCTCAAACTTGTGCTGCCCTGATAGACCCAAGGGAGCCCTACAAACTGACATCAGGAACCTAGACTGCTGAGTTTTCTTTCCCAGGGAAAATGGAAAAAGGATGTGTCCAGGGTTCCCTGGCCCTGGGCTGGGACCTCACTACAAAAAATCCTTATATCGAAGGATGGACCCCACACCGAAATTGTCCCCACCTCACACTTGTGCTGCCCTGATAGACCCAAGGGAGCCCTACAAACTGACATCAGGAACCTGGACTGCTGAGTTTTCTTTCCCAGGGAAAATGGAAAAAGGATGTGCCCAGGGGCCCCTGGCCCTGACTGCAAAGAATCCTTATATCGAAGGATGGACCCCACACCGAAGTTGTCCCCACCTCAAACTTGTGCTGCCCTGATAGACCCAAGGGAGCCCTACAAACTGACATCAGGAACCTGGACTGCTGAGTTTTCTTTCCCAGGGAAAATGGAAAAAGGATGTGCCCAGGGGCCCCTGGCCCTGACTGCAAAAAATCCTTATATCGAAGGATGGACCCCACACCGAAGTTGTCCCCACCTCAAACTTGTGCTGCCCTGATAGACCCAAGGGAGCCCTACAAACTGACATCAGGAACCTGGACTGCTGAGTTTTCTTTCCCAGGGAAAATGGAAAAAGGATGTGCCCAGGGGCCCCTGGCCCTGGGCTGGGGCCTCACTGCAAAGAATCCTTATATCGAAGGATGGACCCCACACCGAAGTTGTCCCCACCTCAAACTTGTGCTGCCCTGATAGACCCAAGGGAGCCCTACAAACTGACATCAGGAACCTGGACTGCTGAGTTTTCTTTCCCAGGGAAAATGGAAAAAGGATGTGCCCAGGGGCCCCTGGCCCTGACTGCAAAAAATCCTTATATCGAAGGATGGACCCCACACCGAAGTTGTCCCCACCTCAAACTTGTGCTGCCCTGATAGACCCAAGGGAGCCCTACAAACTGACATCAGGAACCTGGACTGCTGAGTTTTCTTTCCCAGGGAAAATGGAAAAAGGATGTGCCCAGGGGTCCCTGGCCCTGGGCTGGGGCCTCACTGCAAGGAATCCTTATATCGAAGGATGGACCCCACACCGAAGTTGTCCCCACCTCAAACTTGTGCTGCCCTGATAGACCCAAGGGAGCCCTACAAACTGACATCAGGAACCTGGACTGCTGAGTTTTCTTTCCTAGGGAAAATGGAAAAAGGATGTGCCCAGGGGCCCCTGGCCCTGACTGCAAAGAATCCTTATATCGAAGGATGGACCCCACACCGAAGTTGTCCCCACCTCAAACTTGTGCTGCCCTGATAGACCCAAGGGAGCCCTACAAACTGACATCAGGAACCTGGACTGCTGAGTTTTCTTTCCCAGGGAAAATGGAAAAAGGATGTGCCCAGGGGCCCCTGGCCCTGACTGCAAAAAATCCTTATATCGAAGGATGGACCCCACACCGAAGTTGTCCCCACCTCAAACTTGTGCTGCCCTGATAGACCCAAGGGAGCCCTACAAACTGACATCAGGAACCTGGACTGCTGAGTTTTCTTTCCCAGGGAAAATGGAAAAAGGATGTGCCCAGGGGCCCCTGGCCCTGACTGCAAAAAATCCTTATATCGAAGGATGGACCCCACACCGAAGTTGTCCCCACCTCAAACTTGTGCTGCCCTGATAGACCCAAGGGAGCCCTACAAACTGACATCAGGAACCTGGACTGCTGAGTTTTCTTTCCCAGGGAAAATGGAAAAAGGATGTGCCCAGGGGCCCCTGGCCCTGACTGCAAAAAATCCTTATATCGAAGGATGGACCCCACACCGAAGTTGTCCCCACCTCAAACTTGTGCTGCCCTGATAGACCCAAGGGAGCCCTACAAACTGACATCAGGAACCTGGACTGCTGAGTTTTCTTTCCCAGGGAAAATGGAAAAAGGATGTGCCCAGGGGCCCCAGGCCCTGACTGCAAAGAATCCTTATAACGAAGGATGGACCCCACACCGAAGTTGTCCCCACTTCAAACTTGTGCTGCCCTGATAGACCCAAGGGAGCCCTACAAACTGACATCAGGAACCTGGACTGCTGAGTTTTCTTTCCCAGGGAAAATGGAAAAAGGATGTGCCCAGGGGCCCCTGGCCCTGACTGCAAAAAATCCTTATATCGAAGGATGGACCCCACACCGAAGTTGTCCCCACCTCAAACTTGTGCTGCCCTGATAGACCCAAGGGAACCCTACAAACTGACATCAGGAACCTGGACTGCTGAGTTTTCTTTCCCAGGGAAAATGGAAAAAGGGTGTGCCCAGGGGCCCCTGGCCCTGGGCTGGGGCCTCACTGCAAAGAATCCTTATATCGAAGGATGGACCCCACACCGAAGTTGTCCCCACCTCAAACTTGTGCTGCCCTGATAGACCCAAGGGAGCCCTACAAACCGACATCAGGAACCTGGACTGCTGAGTTTTCTTTCCCAGGGAAAATGGAAAAAGGATGTGCCCAGGGGCCCCTGGCCCTGGGCTGGGGCCTCACTGCAAAGAATCCTTATATCGAAGGATGGACCCCACACCGAAGTTGTCCCCACCTCAAACTTGTGCTGCCCTGATAGACCCAAGGGAGCCCTACAAACTGACATCAGGAACCTGGACTGCTGAGTTTTCTTTCCCAGGGAAAATGGAAAAAGGATGTGCCCAGGGTTCCCAGGCCCTGGGCCCCGGGGCCTCACTGCAAAGAATCCTTATATCGAAGGATGGACCCCACACCGAAGTTGTCCTCACCTCAAACTTGTGCTGCCCTGATAGACCCAAGGGAGCCCTACAAACTGACATCAGGAACCTGGACTGCTGAGTTTTCTTTCCCAGGGAAAATGGAAAAAGGATGTGCCCAGGGGCCCCTGGACATGGGCTGGGGCCTCACTGCAAAGAATCCTTATATCAAAGGATGGCCCCCACACCGAAGATGTCCCCACTTCAAACTTGTGCTGCCCTGATAGACCCAAGGGAGCCCTACAAACTGACATCAGGAACCTGGACTGCTGAGTTTTCTTTCCCAGGGAAAATGGAAAAAGGATGTGCCCAGGGGCCCCTGGCCCTGGGCCCCGGGGCCGCACTGCAAAGAATCTTTATATCGAAGGATGGACCCCACACCGAAGTTGTCCCCACTTCAAACTTGTGCTGCCCTGATAGACCCAAGGGAGCCCTACAAACTGACATCAGGAACCTGGACTGCTGAGTTTTCTTTCCCAGGGAAAATGGAAAAAGGATGTGCCCAGGGGCCCCTGCCCCTGACTGCAAAAAATCCTTATATCGAAGGATGGACCCCACACCGAAGTTGTCCCCACTTCAAACTTGTGCTGCCCTGATAGACCCAAGGGAGCCCTACAAACTGACATCAGGAACCTGGACTGCTGAGTTTTCTTTCCCAGGGAAAATGGAAAAAGGATGTGCCCAGGGGCCCCTGGCCCTGACTGCAAAAAATCCTTATATCGAAGGATGGACCCCACACCGAAGTTGTCCCCACCTCAAACTTGTGCTGCCCTGATAGACCCAAGGGAGCCCTACAAACTGACATCAGGAACCTGGACTGCTGAGTTTTCTTTCCCAGGGAAAATGGCCGAAGGATGTGCCCAGGGGCCCCTGGCCCTGACTGCAAAAAATCCTTATATCGAAGGATGGACCCCACACCGAAGTTGTCCCCACCTCAAACTTGTGCTGCCCTGATAGACCCAAGGGAGCCCTACAAACTGACATCAGGAACCTGGACTGCTGAGTTTTCTTTCCCAGGGAAAATGGAAAAAGGATGTGCCCAGGGGCCCCAGGCCCTGACTGCAAAGAATCCTTATAACGAAGGATGGACCCCACACCGAAGTTGTCCCCACTTCAAACTTGTGCTGCCCTGATAGACCCAAGGGAGCCCTACAAACTGACATCAGGAACCTGGACTGCTGAGTTTTCTTTCCCAGGGAAAATGGAAAAAGGATGTGCCCAGGGGCCCCTGGCCCTGGGCTGGGGCCTCACTGCAAAGAATCCTTATATCGAAGGATGGACCCCACACCGAAGTTGTCCCCACCTCAAACTTGTGCTGCCCTGATAGACCCAAGGGAGCCCTACAAACTGACATCAGGAACCTGGACTGCTGAGTTTTCTTTCCCAGGGAAAATGGAAAAAGGATGTGCCCAGGGGCCCCTGGCCCTGGGCTGGGGCCTCACTGCAAAGAATCCTTATATCGAAGGATGGACCCCACACCGAAGTTGTCCCCACCTCAAACTTGTGCTGCCCTGATAGACCCAAGGGAGCCCTACAAACTGACATCAGGAACCTGGACTGCTGAGTTTTCTTTCCCAGGGAAAATGGAAAAAGGATGTGCCCAGGGGCCCCTGGCCCTGACTGCAAAAAATCCTTATATCGAAGGATGGACCCCACACCGAAGTTGTCCCCACCTCAAACTTGTGCTGCCCTGATAGACCCAAGGGAGCCCTACAAACTGACATCAGGAACCTGGACTGCTGAGTTTTCTTTCCCAGGGAAAATGGAAAAAGGATGTGCCCAGGGGCCCCTGGACATGGGCTGGGGCCTCACTGCAAAGAATCCTTATATCAAAGGATGGCCCCCACACCGAAGATGTCCCCACTTCAAACTTGTGCTGCCCTGATAGACCCAAGGGAGCCCTACAAACTGACATCAGGAACCTGGACTGCTGAGTTTTCTTTCCCAGGGAAAATGGAAAAAGGATGTGCCCAGGGGCCCCTGGCCCTGGGCCCCGGGGCCGCACTGCAAAGAATCTTTATATCGAAGGATGGACCCCACACCGAAGTTGTCCCCACCTCAAACTTGTGCTGCCCTGATAGACCCAAGGGAGCCCTACAAACTGACATCAGGAACCTGGACTGCTGAGTTTTCTTTCCCAGGGAAAATGGAAAAAGGATGTGCCCAGGGGCCCCTGCCCCTGACTGCAAAAAATCCTTATATCGAAGGATGGACCCCACACCGAAGTTGTCCCCACCTCAAACTTGTGCTGCCCTGATAGACCCAAGGGAGCCCTACAAACTGACATCAGGAACCTGGACTGCTGAGTTTTCTTTCCCAGGGAAAATGGAAAAAGGATGTGCCCAGGGGCCCCTGGCCCTGACTGCAAAAAATCCTTATATCGAAGGATGGACCCCACACCGAAGTTGTCCCCACTTCAAACTTGTGCTGCCCTGATAGACCCAAGGGAGCCCTACAAACTGACATCAGGAACCTGGACTGCTGAGTTTTCTTTCCCAGGGAAAATGGAAAAAGGGTGTGCCCAGGGGCCCCTGGCCCTGGGCTGGGGCCTCACTGCAAAGAATCCTTATATCGAAGGATGGACCCCACACCGAAGTTGTCCCCACCTCAAACTTGTGCTGCCCTGATAGACCCAAGGGAGCCCTACAAACTGACATCAGGAACCTGGACTGCTGAGTTTTCTTTCCCAGGGAAAATGGAAAAAGGATGTGCCCAGGGGCCCCTGGCCCTGGGCTGGGGCCTCACTGCAAGGAATCCTTATATCGAAGGATGGACCCCACACCGAAGTTGTCCCCACCTCAAACTTGTGCTGCCCTGATAGACCCAAGGGAGCCCTACAAACTGACATCAGGAACCTGGACTGCTGAGTTTTCTTTCCCAGGGAAAATGGAAAAAGGATGTGCCCAGGGGCCCCTGGCCCTGACTGCAAAAAATCCTTATATCGAAGGATGGACCCCACACCGAAGTTGTCCCCACCTCAAACTTGTGCTGCCCTGATAGACCCAAGGGAGCCCTACAAACTGACATCAGGAACCTGGACTGCTGAGTTTTCTTTCCCAGGGAAAATGGAAAAAGGATGTGCCCAGGGGCCCCTGGCCCTGACTGCAAAAAATCCTTATATCGAAGGATGGACCCCACACCGAAGTTGTCCCCACCTCAAACTTGTGCTGCCCTGATAGACCCAAGGGAGCCCTACAAACTGACATCAGGAACCTGGACTGCTGAGTTTTCTTTCCCAGGGAAAATGGAAAAAGGATGTGCCCAGGGGCCCCTGGCCCTGACTGCAAAAAATCCTTATATCGAAGGATGGACCCCACACCGAAGTTGTCCCCACCTCAAACTTGTGCTGCCCTGATAGACCCAAGGGAGCCCTACAAACTGACATCAGGAACCTGGACTGCTGAGTTTTCTTTCCCAGGGAAAATGGAAAAAGGATGTGCCCAGGGGCCCCAGGCCCTGACTGCAAAGAATCCTTATAACGAAGGATGGACCCCACACCGAAGTTGTCCCCACTTCAAACTTGTGCTGCCCTGATAGACCCAAGGGAGCCCTACAAACTGACATCAGGAACCTGGACTGCTGAGTTTTCTTTCCCAGGGAAAATGGAAAAAGGATGTGCCCAGGGGCCCCTGGCCCTGACTGCAAAAAATCCTTATATCGAAGGATGGAACCAACACCGAAGTTGTCCCCACCTCAAACTTGTGCTGCCCTGATAGACCCAAGGGAACCCTACAAACTGACATCAGGAACCTGGACTGCTGAGTTTTCTTTCCCAGGGAAAATGGAAAAAGGGTGTGCCCAGGGGCCCCTGGCCCTGGGCTGGGGCCTCACTGCAAAGAATCCTTATATCGAAGGATGGACCCCACACCGAAGTTGTCCCCACCTCAAACTTGTGCTGCCCTGATAGACCCAAGGGAGCCCTACAAACCGACATCAGGAACCTGGACTGCTGAGTTTTCTTTCCCAGGGAAAATGGAAAAAGGTTGTGCCCAGGGGCCCCTGGCCCTGGGCTGGGGCCTCACTGCAAAGAATCCTTATATCGAAGGATGGACCCCACACCGAAGTTGTCCCCACCTCAAACTTGTGCTGCCCTGATAGACCCAAGGGAGCCCTACAAACTGACATCAGGAACCTGGACTGCTGAGTTTTCTTTCCCAGGGAAAATGGAAAAAGGATGTGCCCAGGGGCCCCTGGCCCTGACTGCAAAGAATCCTTATATCGAAGGATGGACCCCACACCGAAGTTGTCCCCACCTCAAACATGTGCTGCCCTGATAGACCCAAGGGAGCCCTACAAACTGACATCAGGAACCTGGACTGCTGAGTTTTCTTTCCCAGGGAAAATGGAAAAAGGATGTGCCCAGGGGCCCCTGGACATGGGCTGGGGCCTCACTGCAAAGAATCCTTATATCAAAGGATGGCCCCCACACTGAAGATGTCCCCACTTCAAACTTGTGCTGCCCTGATAGACCCAAGGGAGCCCTACAAACTGACATCAGGAACCTGGACTGCTGAGTTTTCTTTCCCAGGGAAAATGGAAAAAGGATGTGCCCAGGGGCCCCTGGCCCTGGGCCCCGGGGCCGCACTGCAAAGAATCTTTATATCGAAGGATGGACCCCACACCGAAGTTGTCCCCACCTCAAACTTGTGCTGCCCTGATAGACCCAAGGGAGCCCTACAAACTGACATCAGGAACCTGGACTGCTGAGTTTTCTTTCCCAGGGAAAATGGAAAAAGGATATGCCCAGGGGCCCCTGCCCCTGACTGCAAAAAATCCTTATATCGAAGGATGGACCCCACACCGAAGTTGTCCCCACCTCAAACTTGTGCTGCCCTGATAGACCCAAGGGAGCCCTACAAACTGACATCAGGAACCTGGACTGCTGAGTTTTCTTTCCCAGGGAAAATGGAAAAAGGATGTGCCCAGGGGCCCCTGGCCCTGACTGCAAAAAATCCTTATATCGAAGGATGGACCCCAGACCGAAGTTGTCCCCACCTCAAACTTGTGCTGCCCTGATAGACCCAAGGGAGCCCTACAAACTGACATCAGGAACCTGGACTGCTGAGTTTTCTTTCCCAGGGAAAATGGCCGAAGGATGTGCCCAGGGGCCCCTGGCCCTGACTGCAAAAAATCCTTATATCGAAGGATGGACCCCAGACCGAAGTTGTCCCCACCTCAAACTTGTGCTGCCCTGATAGACCCAAGGGAGCCCTACAAACTGACATCAGGAACCTGGACTGCTGAGTTTTCTTTCCCAGGGAAAATGGAAAAAGGGTGTGCCCAGGGGCCCCAGGCCCTGACTGCAAAGAATCCTTATAACGAAGGATGGACCCCACACCGAAGTTGTCCCCACTTCAAACTTGTGCTGCCCTGATAGACCCAAGGGAGCCCTACAAACTGACATCAGGAACCTGGACTGCTGAGTTTTCTTTCCCAGGGAAAATGGAAAAAGGATGTGCCCAGGGGCCCCTGGCCCTGACTGCAAAAAATCCTTATATCGAAGGATGGAACCCACACCGAAGTTGTCCCCACCTCAAACTTGTGCTGCCCTGATAGACCCAAGGGAACCCTACAAACTGACATCAGGAACCTGGACTGCTGAGTTTTCTTTCCCAGGGAAAATGGAAAAAGGATGTGCCCAGGGGCCCCTGGCCCTGACTGCAAAAAATCCTTATATCGAAGGATGGACCCCACACCGAAGTTGTCCCCACCTCAAACTTGTGCTGCCCTGATAGACCCAAGGGAACCCTACAAACTGACATCAGGAACCTGGACTGCTGAGTTTTCTTTCCCAGGGAAAATGGAAAAAGGGTGTGCCCAGGGGCCCCTGGCCCTGGGCTGGGGCCTCACTGCAAAGAATCCTTATATCGAAGGATGGACCCCACACCGAAGTTGTCCCCACCTCAAACTTGTGCTGCCCTGATAGACCCAAGGGAGCCCTACAAACCGACATCAGGAACCTGGACTGCTGAGTTTTCTTTCCCAGGGAAAATGGAAAAAGGATGTGCCCAGGGGCCCCTGGCCCTGGGCTGGGGCCTCACTGCAAAGAATCCTTATATCGAAGGATGGACCCCACACCGAAGTTGTCCCCACCTCAAACTTGTGCTGCCCTGATAGACCCAAGGGAGCCCTACAAACTGACATCAGGAACCTGGACTGCTGAGTTTTCTTTCCCAGGGAAAATGGAAAAAGGATGTGCCCAGGGTTCCCAGGCCCTGGGCCCCGGGGCCTCACTGCAAAGAATCCTTATATCGAAGGATGGACCCCACACCGAAGTTGTCCTCACCTCAAACTTGTGCTGCCCTGATAGACCCAAGGGAGCCCTACAAACTGACATCAGGAACCTGGACTGCTGAGTTTTCTTTCCCAGGGAAAATGGAAAAAGGATGTGCCCAGGGGCCCCTGGACATGGGCTGGGGCCTCACTGCAAAGAATCCTTATATCAAAGGATGGCCCCCACACCGAAGATGTCCCCACTTCAAACTTGTGCTGCCCTGATAGACCCAAGGGAGCCCTACAAACTGACATCAGGAACCTGGACTGCTGAGTTTTCTTTCCCAGGGAAAATGGAAAAAGGATGTGCCCAGGGGCCCCTGGCCCTGGGCCCCGGGGCCGCACTGCAAAGAATCTTTATATCGAAGGATGGACCCCACACCGAAGTTGTCCCCACTTCAAACTTGTGCTGCCCTGATAGACCCAAGGGAGCCCTACAAACTGACATCAGGAACCTGGACTGCTGAGTTTTCTTTCCCAGGGAAAATGGAAAAAGGATGTGCCCAGGGGCCCCTGCCCCTGACTGCAAAAAATCCTTATATCGAAGGATGGACCCCACACCGAAGTTGTCCCCACTTCAAACTTGTGCTGCCCTGATAGACCCAAGGGAGCCCTACAAACTGACATCAGGAACCTGGACTGCTGAGTTTTCTTTCCCAGGGAAAATGGAAAAAGGATGTGCCCAGGGGCCCCTGGCCCTGACTGCAAAAAATCCTTATATCGAAGGATGGACCCCACACCGAAGTTGTCCCCACCTCAAACTTGTGCTGCCCTGATAGACCCAAGGGAGCCCTACAAACTGACATCAGGAACCTGGACTGCTGAGTTTTCTTTCCCAGGGAAAATGGCCGAAGGATGTGCCCAGGGGCCCCTGGCCCTGACTGCAAAAAATCCTTATATCGAAGGATGGACCCCACACCGAAGTTGTCCCCACCTCAAACTTGTGCTGCCCTGATAGACCCAAGGGAGCCCTACAAACTGACATCAGGAACCTGGACTGCTGAGTTTTCTTTCCCAGGGAAAATGGAAAAAGGATGTGCCCAGGGGCCCCAGGCCCTGACTGCAAAGAATCCTTATAACGAAGGATGGACCCCACACCGAAGTTGTCCCCACTTCAAACTTGTGCTGCCCTGATAGACCCAAGGGAGCCCTACAAACTGACATCAGGAACCTGGACTGCTGAGTTTTCTTTCCCAGGGAAAATGGAAAAAGGATGTGCCCAGGGGCCCCTGGCCCTGGGCTGGGGCCTCACTGCAAAGAATCCTTATATCGAAGGATGGACCCCACACCGAAGTTGTCCCCACCTCAAACTTGTGCTGCCCTGATAGACCCAAGGGAGCCCTACAAACTGACATCAGGAACCTGGACTGCTGAGTTTTCTTTCCCAGGGAAAATGGAAAAAGGATGTGCCCAGGGGCCCCTGGCCCTGGGCTGGGGCCTCACTGCAAAGAATCCTTATATCGAAGGATGGACCCCACACCGAAGTTGTCCCCACCTCAAACTTGTGCTGCCCTGATAGACCCAAGGGAGCCCTACAAACTGACATCAGGAACCTGGACTGCTGAGTTTTCTTTCCCAGGGAAAATGGAAAAAGGATGTGCCCAGGGGCCCCTGGCCCTGACTGCAAAAAATCCTTATATCGAAGGATGGACCCCACACCGAAGTTGTCCCCACCTCAAACTTGTGCTGCCCTGATAGACCCAAGGGAGCCCTACAAACTGACATCAGGAACCTGGACTGCTGAGTTTTCTTTCCCAGGGAAAATGGAAAAAGGATGTGCCCAGGGGCCCCTGGACATGGGCTGGGGCCTCACTGCAAAGAATCCTTATATCAAAGGATGGCCCCCACACCGAAGATGTCCCCACTTCAAACTTGTGCTGCCCTGATAGACCCAAGGGAGCCCTACAAACTGACATCAGGAACCTGGACTGCTGAGTTTTCTTTCCCAGGGAAAATGGAAAAAGGATGTGCCCAGGGGCCCCTGGCCCTGACTGCAAAAAATCCTTATATCGAAGGATGGAACCAACACCGAAGTTGTCCCCACCTCAAACTTGTGCTGCCCTGATAGACCCAAGGGAACCCTACAAACTGACATCAGGAACCTGGACTGCTGAGTTTTCTTTCCCAGGGAAAATGGAAAAAGGGTGTGCCCAGGGGCCCCTGGCCCTGGGCTGGGGCCTCACTGCAAAGAATCCTTATATCGAAGGATGGACCCCACACCGAAGTTGTCCCCACCTCAAACTTGTGCTGCCCTGATAGACCCAAGGGAGCCCTACAAACCGACATCAGGAACCTGGACTGCTGAGTTTTCTTTCCCAGGGAAAATGGAAAAAGGTTGTGCCCAGGGGCCCCTGGCCCTGGGCTGGGGCCTCACTGCAAAGAATCCTTATATCGAAGGATGGACCCCACACCGAAGTTGTCCCCACCTCAAACTTGTGCTGCCCTGATAGACCCAAGGGAGCCCTACAAACTGACATCAGGAACCTGGACTGCTGAGTTTTCTTTCCCAGGGAAAATGGAAAAAGGATGTGCCCAGGGGCCCCTGGCCCTGACTGCAAAGAATCCTTATATCGAAGGATGGACCCCACACCGAAGTTGTCCCCACCTCAAACATGTGCTGCCCTGATAGACCCAAGGGAGCCCTACAAACTGACATCAGGAACCTGGACTGCTGAGTTTTCTTTCCCAGGGAAAATGGAAAAAGGATGTGCCCAGGGGCCCCTGGACATGGGCTGGGGCCTCACTGCAAAGAATCCTTATATCAAAGGATGGCCCCCACACTGAAGATGTCCCCACTTCAAACTTGTGCTGCCCTGATAGACCCAAGGGAGCCCTACAAACTGACATCAGGAACCTGGACTGCTGAGTTTTCTTTCCCAGGGAAAATGGAAAAAGGATGTGCCCAGGGGCCCCTGGCCCTGGGCCCCGGGGCCGCACTGCAAAGAATCTTTATATCGAAGGATGGACCCCACACCGAAGTTGTCCCCACCTCAAACTTGTGCTGCCCTGATAGACCCAAGGGAGCCCTACAAACTGACATCAGGAACCTGGACTGCTGAGTTTTCTTTCCCAGGGAAAATGGAAAAAGGATATGCCCAGGGGCCCCTGCCCCTGACTGCAAAAAATCCTTATATCGAAGGATGGACCCCACACCGAAGTTGTCCCCACCTCAAACTTGTGCTGCCCTGATAGACCCAAGGGAGCCCTACAAACTGACATCAGGAACCTGGACTGCTGAGTTTTCTTTCCCAGGGAAAATGGAAAAAGGATGTGCCCAGGGGCCCCTGGCCCTGACTGCAAAAAATCCTTATATCGAAGGATGGACCCCAGACCGAAGTTGTCCCCACCTCAAACTTGTGCTGCCCTGATAGACCCAAGGGAGCCCTACAAACTGACATCAGGAACCTGGACTGCTGAGTTTTCTTTCCCAGGGAAAATGGCCGAAGGATGTGCCCAGGGGCCCCTGGCCCTGACTGCAAAAAATCCTTATATCGAAGGATGGACCCCAGACCGAAGTTGTCCCCACCTCAAACTTGTGCTGCCCTGATAGACCCAAGGGAGCCCTACAAACTGACATCAGGAACCTGGACTGCTGAGTTTTCTTTCCCAGGGAAAATGGAAAAAGGGTGTGCCCAGGGGCCCCAGGCCCTGACTGCAAAGAATCCTTATAACGAAGGATGGACCCCACACCGAAGTTGTCCCCACTTCAAACTTGTGCTGCCCTGATAGACCCAAGGGAGCCCTACAAACTGACATCAGGAACCTGGACTGCTGAGTTTTCTTTCCCAGGGAAAATGGAAAAAGGATGTGCCCAGGGGCCCCTGGCCCTGACTGCAAAAAATCCTTATATCGAAGGATGGAACCCACACCGAAGTTGTCCCCACCTCAAACTTGTGCTGCCCTGATAGACCCAAGGGAACCCTACAAACTGACATCAGGAACCTGGACTGCTGAGTTTTCTTTCCCAGGGAAAATGGAAAAAGGATGTGCCCAGGGGCCCCTGGCCCTGGGCTGGGGCCTCACTGCAAAGAATCCTTATATCGAAGGATGGACCCCACACCGAAGTTGTCCCCACCTCAAACTTGTGCTGCCCTGATAGACCCAAGGGAGCCCTACAAACTGACATCAGGAACCTGGACTGCTGAGTTTTCTTTCCCAGGGAAAATGGAAAAAGGATGTGCCCAGGGGCCCCTGGCCCTGGGCTGGGGCCTCACTGCAAAGAATCCTTATATCGAAGGATGGACCCCACACCGAAGTTGTCCCCACCTCAAACTTGTGCTGCCCTGATAGACCCAAGGGAGCCCTACAAACTGACATCAGGAACCTGGACTGCTGAGTTTTCTTTCCCAGGGAAAATGGAAAAAGGATGTGCCCAGGGGCCCCTGGCCCTGACTGCAAAAAATCCTTATATCGAAGGATGGACCCCACACCGAAGTTGTCCCCACCTCAAACTTGTGCTGCCCTGATAGACCCAAGGGAGCCCTACAAACTGACATCAGGAACCTGGACTGCTGAGTTTTCTTTCCCAGGGAAAATGGAAAAAGGGTGTGCCCAGGGGCCCCAGGCCCTGACTGCAAAGAATCCTTATAACGAAGGATGGACCCCACACCGAAGTTATCCCCACTTCAAACTTGTGCTGCCCTGATAGACCCAAGGGAGCCCTACAAACTGACATCAGGAACCTGGACTGCTGAGTTTTCTTTCCCAGGGAAAATGGAAAAAGGATGTGCCCAGGGGCCCCTGGCCCTGACTGCAAAGAATCCTTATAACGAAGGATGGACCCCACACCGAAGTTGTCCCCACCTCAAACTTGTGCTGCCCTGATAGACCCAAGGGAGCCCTACAAACTGACATCAGGAACCTGGACTGCTGAGTTTTCTTTCCCAGGGAAAATGGAAAAAGGATGTGCCCAGGGGCCCCTGGCCCTGACTGCAAAAAATCCTTATATCGAAGGATGGAACCCAGACCGAAGTTGTCCCCACCTCAAACTTGTGCTGCCCTGATAGACCCAAGGGAGCCCTACAAACTGACATCAGGAACCTGGACTGCTGAGTTTTCTTTCCCAGGGAAAATGGAAAAAGGATGTGCCCAGGGTTCCCGGGCCTTGGGCTCCGGGGCCTCACTGCAAAGAATCCTTATATCGAAGGATGGACCCCACACCGAAGTTGTCCCCACCTCAAACTTGTGCTGCCCTGATAGACCCAAGGGAGCCCTACAAACTGACATCAGGAACCTGGACTGCTGAGTTTTCTTTCCCAGGGAAAATGGAAAAAGGATGTGCCCAGGGGCCCCTGGCCCTGACTGCAAAAAATCCTTATATCGAAGGATGGACCCCAGACCGAAGTTGTCCCCACCTCAAACTTGTGCTGCCCTGATAGACCCAAGGGAGCCCTACAAACTGACATCAGGAACCTGGACTGCTGAGTTTTCTTTCCCAGGGAAAATGGAAAAAGGATGTGCCCAGGGGCCCCTGGCCCTGACTGCAAAGAATCCTTATATCGAAGGATGGACCTCACACCGAAGTTGTCCCCACCTCAAACTTGTGCTGCCCTGATAGACCCAAGGGAGCCCTACAAACTGACATCAGGAACCTGGACTGCTGAGTTTTCTTTCCCAGGGAAAATGGAAAAAGGATGTGCCCAGGGGCCCCTGGCCCTGACTGCAAAAAATCCTTATATCGAAGGATGGACCCCACACCGAAGTTGTCCCCACCTCAAACTTGTGCTGCCCTGATAGACCCAAGGGAGCCCTACAAACTGACATCAGGAACCTGGACTGCTGAGTTTTCTTTCCCAGGGAAAATGGAAAAAGGATGTGCCCAGGGGTCCCTGGCCCTGACTGCAAAGAATCCTTATATCGAAGGATGGACCCCAGACCGAAGTTGTCCCCACCTCAAACTTGTGCTGCCCTGATAGACCCAAGGGAGCCCTACAAACTGACATCAGGAACCTGGACTGCTGAGTTTTCTTTCCCAGGGAAAATGGAAAAAGGATGTGCCCAGGGGCCCCTGGCCCTGACTGCAAAGAATCCTTATATCGAAGGATGGACCCCACACCGAAGTTGTCCCCACCTCAAACTTGTGCTGCCCTGATAGACCCAAGGGAGCCCTACAAACTGACATCAGGAACCTGGACTGCTGAGTTTTCTTTCCCAGGGAAAATGGAAAAAGGATGTGCCCAGGGGCCCCTGGCCCTGACTGCAAAAAATCCTTATAACGAAGGATGGACCCCACACCGAAGTTATCCCCACTTCAAACTTGTGCTGCCCTGATAGACCCAAGGGAGCCCTACAAACTGACATCAGGAACCTGGACTGCTGAGTTTTCTTTCCCAGGGAAAATGGAAAAAGGATGTGCCCAGGGGCCCCTGGCCCTGACTGCAAAAAATCCTTATATCGAAGGATGGAACCCAGACCGAAGTTGTCCCCACCTCAAACTTGTGCTGCCCTGATAGACCCAAGGGAGCCCTACAAACTGACATCAGGAACCTGGACTGCTGAGTTTTCTTTCCCAGGGAAAATGGAAAAAGGATGTGCCCAGGGGCCCCTGGCCCTGGGCTGGGGCCTCACTGCAAAGAATCCTTATATCGAAGGATGGACCCCACACCGAAGTTGTCCCCACCTCAAACTTGTGCTGCCCTGATAGACCCAAGGGAGCCCTACAAACTGACATCAGGAACCTAGACTGCTGAGTTTTCTTTCCCAGGGAAAATGGAAAAAGGATGTGCCCAGGGTTCCCTGGCCCTGGGCTGGGGCCTCACTACAAAAAATCCTTATATCGAAGGATGGACCCCACACCGAAATTGTCCCCACCTCACACTTGTGCTGCCCTGATAGACCCAAGGGAGCCCTACAAACTGACATCAGGAACCTGGACTGCTGAGTTTTCTTTCCCAGGGAAAATGGAAAAAGGATGTGCCCAGGGGCCCCTGGCCCTGACTGCAAAGAATCCTTATATCGAAGGATGGACCCCACACCGAAGTTGTCCCCACCTCAAACTTGTGCTGCCCTGATAGACCCAAGGGAGCCCTACAAACTGACATCAGGAACCTGGACTGCTGAGTTTTCTTTCCCAGGGAAAATGGAAAAAGGATGTGCCCAGGGGCCCCTGGCCCTGACTGCAAAGAATCCTTATATCGAAGGATGGAACCCAGACCGAAGTTGTCCCCACCTCAAACTTGTGCTGCCCTGATAGACCCAAGGGAGCCCTACAAACTGACATCAGGAACCTGGACTGCTGAGTTTTCTTTCCCAGGGAAAATGGAAAAAGGATGTGCCCAGGGGCCCCTGGCCCTGGGCTGGGGCCTCACTGCAAAGAATCCTTATATCGAAGGATGGACCCCACACCGAAGTTGTCCCCACCTCAAACTTGTGCTGCCCTGATAGACCCAAGGGAGCCCTACAAACTGACATCAGGAACCTGGACTGCTGAGTTTTCTTTCCCAGGGAAAATGGAAAAAGGATGTGCCCAGGGGCCCCTGGACATGGGCTGGGGCCTCACTGCAAAGAATCCTTATATCAAAGGATGGACCCCACACCGAAGATGTCCCCACCTCAAACTTGTGCTGCCCTGATAGACCCAAGGGAGCCCTACAAACTGACATCAGGAACCTGGACTGCTGAGTTTTCTTTCCCAGGGAAAATGGAAAAAGGATGTGCCCAGGGACCCCTGGCCCTGGGCCCCGGGGCCGCACTGCAAAGAATCCTTATATCGAAGGATGGACCCCACACCGAAGTTGTCCCCACCTCAAACTTGTGCTGCCCTGATAGACCCAAGGGAGCCCTACAAACTGACATCAGGAACCTGGACTGCTGAGTTTTCTTTCCCAGGGAAAATGGAAAAAGGATGTGCCCAGGGGCCCCTGGCCCTGACTGCAAAAAATCCTTATATCGAAGGATGGACCCCACACCGAAGTTGTCCCCACCTCAAACTTGTGCTGCCCTGATAGACCCAAGGGAGCCCTACAAACTGACATCAGGAACCTGGACTGCTGAGTTTTCTTTCCCAGGGAAAATGGAAAAAGGATGTGCCCAGGGGCCCCTGGCCCTGACTGCAAAAAATCCTTATATCGAAGGATGGACCCCACACCGAAGTTGTCCCCACCTCAAACTTGTGCTGCCCTGATAGACCCAAGGGAGCCCTACAAACTGACATCAGGAACCTGGACTGCTGAGTTTTCTTTCCCAGGGAAAATGGAAAAAGGATGTGCCCAGGGGCCCCTGGACATGGGCTGGGGCCTCACTGCAAAGAATCCTTATATCAAAGGATGGCCCCCACACCGAAGATGTCCCCACCTCAAACTTGTGCTGCCCTGATAGACCCAAGGGAGCCCTACAAACTGACATCAGGAACCTGGACTGCTGAGTTTTCTTTCCCAGGGAAAATGGAAAAAGGATGTGCCCAGGGGCCCCAGGCCCTGACTGCAAAGAATCCTTATATCGAAGGATGGACCCCACACCGAAGTTGTCCCCACTTCAAACTTGTGCTGCCCTGATAGACCCAAGGGAGCCCTACAAACTGACATCAGGAACCTGGACTGCTGAGTTTTCTTTCCCAGGGAAAATGGAAAAAGGATGTGCCCAGGGGCCCCTGGCCCTGACTGCAAAAAATCCTTATATCGAAGGATGGAACCCACACCGAAGTTGTCCCCACCTCAAACTTGTGCTGCCCTGATAGACCCAAGGGAACCCTACAAACTGACATCAGGAACCTAGACTGCTGAGTTTTCTTTCCCAGGGAAAATGGAAAAAGGATGTGCCCAGGGGCCCCTGGCCCTGGGCTGGGGCCTCACTGCAAAGAATCCTTATATCGAAGGATGGACCCCACACCGAAGTTGTCCCCACCTCAAACTTGTGCTGCCCTGATAGACCCAAGGGAGCCCTACAAACTGACATCAGGAACCTGGACTGCTGAGTTTTCTTTCCCAGGGAAAATGGAAAAAGGATGTGCCCAGGGGCCCCTGGCCCTGACTGCAAAGAATCCTTATATCGAAGGATGGACCCCACACCGAAGTTGTCCCCACCTCAAACTTGTGCTGCCCTGATAGACCCAAGGGAGCCCTACAAACTGACATCAGGAACCTGGACTGCTGAGTTTTCTTTCCCAGGGAAAATGGAAAAAGGATGTGCCCAGGGGCCCCTGGCCCTGACTGCAAAAAATCCTTATATCGAAGGATGGACCCCACACCGAAGTTGTCCCCACCTCAAACTTGTGCTGCCCTGATAGACCCAAGGGAGCCCTACAAACTGACATCAGGAACCTGGACTGCTGAGTTTTCTTTCCCAGGGAAAATGGAAAAAGGATGTGCCCAGGGGCCCCAGGCCCTGACTGCAAAGAATCCTTATAACGAAGGATGGACCCCACACCGAAGTTATCCCCACTTCAAACTTGTGCTGCCCTGATAGACCCAAGGGAGCCCTACAAACTGACATCAGGAACCTGGACTGCTGAGTTTTCTTTCCCAGGGAAAATGGAAAAAGGATGTGCCCAGGGGCCCCAGGCCCTGACTGCAAAGAATCCTTATATCGAAGGATGGACCCCACACCGAAGTTGTCCCCACCTCAAACTTGTGCTGCCCTGATAGACCCAAGGGAGCCCTACAAACTGACATCAGGAACCTGGACTGCTGAGTTTTCTTTCCCAGGGAAAATGGAAAAAGGATGTGCCCAGGGGCCCCTGGCCCTGACTGCAAAAAATCCTTATATCGAAGGATGGACCCCACACCGAAGTTGTCCCCACCTCAAACTTGTGCTGCCCTGATAGACCCAAGGGAGCCCTACAAACTGACATCAGGAACCTGGACTGCTGAGTTTTCTTTCCCAGGGAAAATGGAAAAAGGATGTGCCCAGGGTTCCCAGGCCCTGGGCCCCGGGGCCTCACTGCAAAGAATCCTTATATCGAAGGATGGACCCCACACCGAAGTTGTCCCCACCTCAAACTTGTGCTGCCCTGATAGACCCAAGGGAGCCCTACAAACTGACATCAGGAACCTGGACTGCTGAGTTTTCTTTCCCAGGGAAAATGGAAAAAGGATGTGCCCAGGGGCCCCTGGCCCTGACTGCAAAGAATCCTTATATCGAAGGATGGACCCCACACCGAAGTTGTCCCCACCTCAAACTTGTGCTGCCCTGATAGACCCAAGGGAGCCCTACAAACTGACATCAGGAACCTGGACTGCTGAGTTTTCTTTCCCAGGGAAAATGGAAAAAGGATGTGCCCAGGGGCCCCTGGCCCTGACTGCAAAAAATCCTTATATCGAAGGATGGACCCCACACCGAAGTTGTCCCCACCTCAAACTTGTGCTGCCCTGATAGACCCAAGGGAGCCCTACAAACTGACATCAGGAACCTGGACTGCTGAGTTTTCTTTCCCAGGGAAAATGGAAAAAGGATGTGCCCAGGGGCCCCAGGCCCTGACTGCAAAGAATCCTTATAACGAAGGATGGACCCCACACCGACGTTATCCCCACTTCAAACTTGTGCTGCCCTGATAGACCCAAGGGAGCCCTACAAACTGACATCAGGAACCTGGACTGCTGAGTTTTCTTTCCCAGGGAAAATGGAAAAAGGATGTGCCCAGGGGCCCCTGGCCCTGACTGCAAAAAATCCTTATATCGAAGGATGGACCCCACACCGAAGTTGTCCCCACCTCAAACTTGTGCTGCCCTGATAGACCCAAGGGAGCCCTACAAACTGACATCAGGAACCTGGACTGCTGAGTTTTCTTTCCCAGGGAAAATGGAAAAAGGATGTGCCCAGGGGCCCCTGGCCCTGGGCTGGGGCCTCACTGCAAAGAATCCTTATATCGAAGGATGGACCCCACACCGAAGTTGTCCCCACCTCAAACTTGTGCTGCCCTGATAGACCCAAGGGAGCCCTACAAACTGACATCAGGAACCTAGACTGCTGAGTTTTCTTTCCCAGGGAAAATGGAAAAAGGATGTGCCCAGGGTTCCCTGGCCCTGGGCTGGGGCCTCACTACAAAAAATCCTTATATCGAAGGATGGACCCCACACCGAAATTGTCCCCACCTCACACTTGTGCTGCCCTGATAGACCCAAGGGAGCCCTACAAACTGACATCAGGAACCTGGACTGCTGAGTTTTCTTTCCCAGGGAAAATGGCCGAAGGATGTGCCCAGGGGCCCCTGGCCCTGACTGCAAAGAATCCTTATATCGAAGGATGGACCCCACACCGAAGTTGTCCCCACCTCAAACTTGTGCTGCCCTGATAGACCCAAGGGAGCCCTACAAACTGACATCAGGAACCTGGACTGCTGAGTTTTCTTTCCCAGGGAAAATGGAAAAAGGATGTGCCCAGGGGCCCCTGGCCCTGACTGCAAAAAATCCTTATATCGAAGGATGGACCCCACACCGAAGTTGTCCCCACCTCAAACTTGTGCTGCCCTGATAGACCCAAGGGAGCCCTACAAATTGACATCAGGAACCTGGACTGCTGAGTTTTCTTTCCCAGGGAAAATGGAAAAAGGATGTGCCCAGGGGCCCCTGGCCCTGGGCTGGGGCCTCACTGCAAAGAATCCTTATATCGAAGGATGGACCCCACACCGAAGTTGTCCCCACCTCAAACTTGTGCTGCCCTGATAGACCCAAGGGAGCCCTACAAACTGACATTAGGAACCTGGACTGCTGAGTTTTCTTTCCCAGGAAAAAGGCCGAAGGATGTGCCCAGGGGCCCCTGGCCCTGACTGCAAAAAATCCTTATATCGAAGGATGGACCCCAGACCGAAGTTGTCCCCACCTCAAACTTGTGCTGCCCTGATAGACCCAAGGGAGCCCTACAAACTGACATCAGGAACCTGGACTGCTGAGTTTTCTTTCCCAGGGAAAATGGAAAAAGGATGTGCCCAGGGGCCCCTGGCCCTGACTGCAAAAAATCCTTATATCGAAGGATGGACCCCACACCGAAGTTGTCCCCACCTCAAACTTGTGCTGCCCTGATAGACCCAAGGGAGCCCTACAAACTGACATCAGGAACCTGGACTGCTGAGTTTTCTTTCCCAGGGAAAATGGAAAAAGGATGTGCCCAGGGGCCCCTGGCCCTGACTGCAAAGAATCCTTATATCGAAGGATGGACCCCACACCGAAGTTGTCCCCACCTCAAACTTGTGCTGCCCTGATAGACCCAAGGGAGCCCTACAAACTGACATCAGGAACCTAGACTGCTGAGTTTTCTTTCCCAGGGAAAATGGAAAAAGGATGTGCCCAGGGTTCCCTGGCCCTGGGCTTGGGCCTCACTACAAAAAATCCTTATATCGAAGGATGGACCCCACACCGAAATTGTCCCCACCTCACACTTGTGCTGCCCTGATAGACCCAAGGGAGCCCTACAAACTGACATCAGGAACCTGGACTGCTGAGTTTTCTTTCCCAGGGAAAATGGCCGAAGGATGTGCCCAGGGGCCCCTGGCCCTGACTGCAAAGAATCCTTATATCGAAGGATGGACCCCACACCGAAGTTGTCCCCACCTCAAACTTGTGCTGCCCTGATAGACCCAAGGGAGCCCTACAAACTGACATCAGGAACCTGGACTGCTGAGTTTTCTTTCCCAGGGAAAATGGCCGAAGGATGTGCCCAGGGGCCCCTGGCCCTGACTGCAAAGAATCCTTATATCGAAGGATGGACCCCACACCGAAGTTGTCCCCACCTCAAACTTGTGCTGCCCTGATAGACCCAAGGGAGCCCTACAAACTGACATCAGGAACCTGGACTGCTGAGTTTTCTTTCCCAGGGAAAATGGAAAAAGGATGTGCCCAGGGGCCCCTGGCCCTGGGCTGGGGCCTCACTGCAAAGAATCCTTATATCGAAGGATGGACCCCACACCGAAGTTGTCCCCACCTCAAACTTGTGCTGCCCTGATAGACCCAAGGGAGCCCTACAAACTGACATCAGGAACCTAGACTGCTGAGTTTTCTTTCCCAGGGAAAATGGAAAAAGGATGTGCCCAGGGTTCCCTGGCCCTGGGCTGGGGCCTCACTACAAAAAATCCTTATATCGAAGGATGGACCCCACACCGAAATTGTCCCCACCTCACACTTGTGCTGCCCTGATAGACCCAAGGGAGCCCTACAAACTGACATCAGGAACCTGGACTGCTGAGTTTTCTTTCCCAGGGAAAATGGCCGAAGGATGTGCCCAGGGGCCCCTGGCCCTGACTGCAAAGAATCCTTATATCGAAGGATGGACCCCACACCGAAGTTGTCCCCACCTCAAACTTGTGCTGCCCTGATAGACCCAAGGGAGCCCTACAAACTGACATCAGGAACCTGGACTGCTGAGTTTTCTTTCCCAGGGAAAATGGAAAAAGGATGTGCCCAGGGGCCCCTGGCCCTGACTGCAAAAAATCCTTATATCGAAGGATGGACCCCACACCGAAGTTGTCCCCACCTCAAACTTGTGCTGCCCTGATAGACCCAAGGGAGCCCTACAAACTGACATCAG
Source organism: Lonchura striata (assembly GCF_050655825.1). Classification (NCBI taxonomy): domain Eukaryota; kingdom Metazoa; phylum Chordata; class Aves; order Passeriformes; family Estrildidae; genus Lonchura; species Lonchura striata. Next base: position 91,341 of record NC_140725.1, read on the forward strand.
GAACCTGGACTGCTGAGTTTTCTTTCCCAGGGAAAATGGAAAAAGGATGTGCCCAGGGGCCCCTGGCCCTGGGCTGGGGCCTCACTGCAAAGAATCCTTATATCGAAGGATGGACCCCACACCGAAGTTGTCCCCACCTCAAACTTGTGCTGCCCTGATAGACCCAAGGGAGCCCTACAAACTGACATCAGGAACCTAGACTGCTGAGTTTTCTTTCCCAGGGAAAATGGAAAAAGGATGTGCCCAGGGTTCCCTGGCCCTGGGCTGGGGCCTCACTACAAAAAATCCTTATATCGAAGGATGGACCCCACACCGAAATTGTCCCCACCTCACACTTGTGCTGCCCTGATAGACCCAAGGGAGCCCTACAAACTGACATCAGGAACCTGGACTGCTGAGTTTTCTTTCCCAGGGAAAATGGCCGAAGGATGTGCCCAGGGGCCCCTGGCCCTGACTGCAAAGAATCCTTATATCGAAGGATGGACCCCACACCGAAGTTGTCCCCACCTCAAACTTGTGCTGCCCTGATAGACCCAAGGGAGCCCTACAAACTGACATCAGGAACCTGGACTGCTGAGTTTTCTTTCCCAGGGAAAATGGAAAAAGGATGTGCCCAGGGGCCCCTGGCCCTGACTGCAAAAAATCCTTATATCGAAGGATGGACCCCACACCGAAGTTGTCCCCACCTCAAACTTGTGCTGCCCTGATAGACCCAAGGGAGCCCTACAAATTGACATCAGGAACCTGGACTGCTGAGTTTTCTTTCCCAGGGAAAATGGAAAAAGGATGTGCCCAGGGGCCCCTGGCCCTGGGCTGGGGCCTCACTGCAAAGAATCCTTATATCGAAGGATGGACCCCACACCGAAGTTGTCCCCACCTCAAACTTGTGCTGCCCTGATAGACCCAAGGGAGCCCTACAAACTGACATTAGGAACCTGGACTGCTGAGTTTTCTTTCCCAGGAAAAAGGCCGAAGGATGTGCCCAGGGGCCCCTGGCCCTGACTGCAAAAAATCCTTATATCGAAGGATGGACCCCAGACCGAAGTTGTCCCCACCTCAAACTTGTGCTGCCCTGATAGACCCAAGGGAGCCCTACAAACTGACATCAGGAACCTGGACTGCTGAGTTTTCTTTCCCAGGGAAAATGGAAAAAGGATGTGCCCAGGGGCCCCTGGCCCTGACTGCAAAAAATCCTTATATCGAAGGATGGACCCCACACCGAAGTTGTCCCCACCTCAAACTTGTGCTGCCCTGATAGACCCAAGGGAGCCCTACAAACTGACATCAGGAACCTGGACTGCTGAGTTTTCTTTCCCAGGGAAAATGGAAAAAGGATGTGCCCAGGGGCCCCTGGCCCTGACTGCAAAGAATCCTTATATCGAAGGATGGACCCCACACCGAAGTTGTCCCCACCTCAAACTTGTGCTGCCCTGATAGACCCAAGGGAGCCCTACAAACTGACATCAGGAACCTAGACTGCTGAGTTTTCTTTCCCAGGGAAAATGGAAAAAGGATGTGCCCAGGGTTCCCTGGCCCTGGGCTGGGGCCTCACTACAAAAAATCCTTATATCGAAGGATGGACCCCACACCGAAATTGTCCCCACCTCACACTTGTGCTGCCCTGATAGACCCAAGGGAGCCCTACAAACTGACATCAGGAACCTGGACTGCTGAGTTTTCTTTCCCAGGGAAAATGGCCGAAGGATGTGCCCAGGGGCCCCTGGCCCTGACTGCAAAGAATCCTTATATCGAAGGATGGACCCCACACCGAAGTTGTCCCCACCTCAAACTTGTGCTGCCCTGATAGACCCAAGGGAGCCCTACAAACTGACATCAGGAACCTGGACTGCTGAGTTTTCTTTCCCAGGGAAAATGGAAAAAGGATGTGCCCAGGGGCCCCTGGCCCTGACTGCAAAAAATCCTTATATCGAAGGATGGACCCCACACCGAAGTTGTCCCCACCTCAAACTTGTGCTGCCCTGATAGACCCAAGGGAGCCCTACAAATTGACATCAGGAACCTGGACTGCTGAGTTTTCTTTCCCAGGGAAAATGGAAAAAGGATGTGCCCAGGGGCCCCTGGCCCTGGGCTGGGGCCTCACTGCAAAGAATCCTTATATCGAAGGATGGACCCCACACCGAAGTTGTCCCCACCTCAAACTTGTGCTGCCCTGATAGACCCAAGGGAGCCCTACAAACTGACATTAGGAACCTGGACTGCTGAGTTTTCTTTCCCAGGAAAAAGGCCGAAGGATGTGCCCAGGGGCCCCTGGCCCTGACTGCAAAAAATCCTTATATCGAAGGATGGACCCCAGACCGAAGTTGTCCCCACCTCAAACTTGTGCTGCCCTGATAGACCCAAGGGAGCCCTACAAACTGACATCAGGAACCTGGACTGCTGAGTTTTCTTTCCCAGGGAAAATGGAAAAAGGATGTGCCCAGGGGCCCCTGGCCCTGACTGCAAAAAATCCTTATATCGAAGGATGGACCCCACACCGAAGTTGTCCCCACCTCAAACTTGTGCTGCCCTGATAGACCCAAGGGAGCCCTACAAATTGACATCAGGAACCTGGACTGCTGAGTTTTCTTTCCCAGGGAAAATGGAAAAAGGATGTGCCCAGGGGCCCCTGGCCCTGGGCTGGGGCCTCACTGCAAAGAATCCTTATATCGAAGGATGGACCCCACACCGAAGTTGTCCCCACCTCAAACTTGTGCTGCCCTGATAGACCCAAGGGAGCCCTACAAACTGACATTAGGAACCTGGACTGCTGAGTTTTCTTTCCCAGGAAAAAGGCCGAAGGATGTGCCCAGGGGCCCCTGGCCCTGACTGCAAAAAATCCTTATATCGAAGGATGGACCCCAGACCGAAGTTGTCCCCACCTCAAACTTGTGCTGCCCTGATAGACCCAAGGGAGCCCTACAAACTGACATCAGGAACCTGGACTGCTGAGTTTTCTTTCCCAGGGAAAATGGAAAAAGGATGTGCCCAGGGGCCCCTGGCCCTGACTGCAAAAAATCCTTATATCGAAGGATGGACCCCACACCGAAGTTGTCCCCACCTCAAACTTGTGCTGCCCTGATAGACCCAAGGGAGCCCTACAAACTGACATCAGGAACCTGGACTGCTGAGTTTTCTTTCCCAGGGAAAATGGAAAAAGGATGTGCCCAGGGGCCCCTGGCCCTGACTGCAAAGAATCCTTATATCGAAGGATGGACCCCACACCGAAGTTGTCCCCACCTCAAACTTGTGCTGCCCTGATAGACCCAAGGGAGCCCTACAAACTGACATCAGGAACCTAGACTGCTGAGTTTTCTTTCCCAGGGAAAATGGAAAAAGGATGTGCCCAGGGTTCCCTGGCCCTGGGCTTGGGCCTCACTACAAAAAATCCTTATATCGAAGGATGGACCCCACACCGAAATTGTCCCCACCTCACACTTGTGCTGCCCTGATAGACCCAAGGGAGCCCTACAAACTGACATCAGGAACCTGGACTGCTGAGTTTTCTTTCCCAGGGAAAATGGCCGAAGGATGTGCCCAGGGGCCCCTGGCCCTGACTGCAAAGAATCCTTATATCGAAGGATGGACCCCACACCGAAGTTGTCCCCACCTCAAACTTGTGCTGCCCTGATAGACCCAAGGGCGCCCTACAAACTGACATCAGGAACCTGGACTGCTGAGTTTTCTTTCCCAGGGAAAATGGAAAAAGGATGTGCCCAGGGGCCCCTGGCCCTGACTGCAAAAAATCCTTATATCGAAGGATGGACCCCACACCGAAGTTGTCCCCACCTCAAACTTGTGCTGCCCTGATAGACCCAAGGGAGCCCTACAAACTGACATCAGGAACCTGGACTGCTGAGTTTTCTTTCCCAGGGAAAATGGAAAAAGGATGTGCCCAGGGGCCCCTGGCCCTGGGCTGGGGCCTCACTGCAAAGAATCCTTATATCGAAGGATGGACCCCACACCGAAGTTGTCCCCACCTCAAACTTGTGCTGCCCTGATAGACCCAAGGGAGCCCTACAAACTGACATTAGGAACCTGGACTGCTGAGTTTTCTTTCCCAGGAAAAAGGCCGAAGGATGTGCCCAGGGGCCCCTGGCCCTGACTGCAAAAAATCCTTATATCGAAGGATGGACCCCACACCGAAGTTGTCCCCACCTCAAACTTGTGCTGCCCTGATAGACCCAAGGGAGCCCTACAAACTGACATCAGGAACCTGGACTGCTGAGTTTTCTTTCCCAGGGAAAATGGAAAAAGGATGTGCCCAGGGGCCCCTGGCCCTGACTGCAAAAAATCCTTATATCGAAGGATGGACCCCACACCGAAGTTGTCCCCACCTCAAACTTGTGCTGCCCTGATAGACCCAAGGGAGCCCTACAAACTGACATCAGGAACCTGGACTGCTGAGTTTTCTTTCCCAGGGAAAATGGAAAAAGGATGTGCCCAGGGGCCCCTGGCCCTGGGCTGGGGCCTCACTGCAAAGAATCCTTATATCGAAGGATGGACCCCACACCGAAGTTGTCCCCACCTCAAACTTGTGCTGCCCTGATAGACCCAAGGGAGCCCTACAAACTGACATCAGGAACCTGGACTGCTGAGTTTTCTTTCCCAGGGAAAATGGAAAAAGGATGTGCCCAGGGGCCCCTGGACATGGGCTGGGGCCTCACTGCAAAGAATCCTTATATCAAAGGATGGCCCCCACACCGAAGATGTCCCCACCTCAAACTTGTACTGCCCTGATAGACCCAAGGGAGCCCTACAAACTGACATCAGGAACCTGGACTGCTGAGTTTTCTTTCCCAGGGAAAATGGAAAAAGGATGTGCCCAGGGGCCCCAGGCCCTGACTGCAAAGAATCCTTATATCGAAGGATGGACCCCACACCGAAGTTGTCCCCACTTCAAACTTGTGCTGCCCTGATAGACCCAAGGGAGCCCTACAAACTGACATCAGGAACCTGGACTGCTGAGTTTTCTTTCCCAGGGAAAATGGAAAAAGGATGTGCCCAGGGGCCCCTGGCCCTGACTGCAAAAAATCCTTATATCGAAGGATGGAACCCACACCGAAGTTGTCCCCACCTCAAACTTGTGCTGCCCTGATAGACCCAAGGGAACCCTACAAACTGACATCAGGAACCTGGACTGCTGAGTTTTCTTTCCCAGGGAAAATGGAAAAAGGATGTGCCCAGGGGCCCCTGGCCCTGGGCTGGGGCCTCACTGCAAAGAATCCTTATATCGAAGGATGGACCCCACACCGAAGTTGTCCCCACCTCAAACTTGTGCTGCCCTGATAGACCCAAGGGAGCCCTACAAACTGACATCAGGAACCTGGACTGCTGAGTTTTCTTTCCCAGGGAAAATGGAAAAAGGATGTGCCCAGGGGCCCCTGGCCCTGACTGCAAAGAATCCTTATATCGAAGGATGGACCCCACACCGAAGTTGTCCCCACCTCAAACTTGTGCTGCCCTGATAGACCCAAGGGAGCCCTACAAACTGACATCAGGAACCTGGACTGCTGAGTTTTCTTTCCCAGGGAAAATGGAAAAAGGATGTGCCCAGGGGCCCCTGGCCCTGACTGCAAAGAATCCTTATATCGAAGGATGGACCCCACACCGAAGTTGTCCCCACCTCAAACTTGTGCTGCCCTGATAGACCCAAGGGAGCCCTACAAACTGACATCAGGAACCTGGACTGCTGAGTTTTCTTTCCCAGGGAAAATGGAAAAAGGATGTGCCCAGGGGCCCCAGGCCCTGACTGCAAAGAATCCTTATAACGAAGGATGGACCCCACACCGAAGTTATCCCCACTTCAAACTTGTGCTGCCCTGATAGACCCAAGGGAGCCCTACAAACTGACATCAGGAACCTGGACTGCTGAGTTTTCTTTCCCAGGGAAAATGGAAAAAGGATGTGCCCAGGGGCCCCTGGCCCTGACTGCAAAGAATCCTTATATCGAAGGATGGACCCCAGACCGAAGTTGTCCCCACCTCAAACTTGTGCTGCCCTGATAGACCCAAGGGAGCCCTACAAACTGACATCAGGAACCTGGACTGCTGAGTTTTCTTTCCCAGGGAAAATGGAAAAAGGATGTGCCCAGGGGCCCCTGGCCCTGACTGCAAAAAATCCTTATATCGAAGGATGGACCCCACACCGAAGTTGTCCCCACCTCAAACTTGTGCTGCCCTGATAGACCCAAGGGAGCCCTACAAACTGACATCAGGAACCTGGACTGCTGAGTTTTCTTTCCCAGGGAAAATGGAAAAAGGATGTGCCCAGGGTTCCCAGGCCCTGGGCCCCGGGGCCTCACTGCAAAGAATCCTTATATCGAAGGATGGACCCCACACCGAAGTTGTCCCCACCTCAAACTTGTGCTGCCCTGATAGACCCAAGGGAGCCCTACAAACTGACATCAGGAACCTGGACTGCTGAGTTTTCTTTCCCAGGGAAAATGGAAAAAGGATGTGCCCAGGGGCCCCTGGCCCTGACTGCAAAGAATCCTTATATCGAAGGATGGACCCCACACCGAAGTTGTCCCCACCTCAAACTTGTGCTGCCCTGATAGACCCAAGGGAGCCCTACAAACTGACATCAGGAACCTGGACTGCTGAGTTTTCTTTCCCAGGGAAAATGGAAAAAGGATGTGCCCAGGGGCCCCTGGCCCTGACTGCAAAAAATCCTTATATCGAAGGATGGACCCCACACCGAAGTTGTCCCCACCTCAAACTTGTGCTGCCCTGATAGACCCAAGGGAGCCCTACAAACTGACATCAGGAACCTGGACTGCTGAGTTTTCTTTCCCAGGGAAAATGGAAAAAGGATGTGCCCAGGGGCCCCTGGCCCTGACTGCAAAGAATCCTTATATCGAAGGATGGACCCCACACCGAAGTTGTCCCCACCTCAAACTTGTGCTGCCCTGATAGACCCAAGGGAGCCCTACAAACTGACATCAGGAACCTGGACTGCTGAGTTTTCTTTCCCAGGGAAAATGGAAAAAGGATGTGCCCAGGGGCCCCTGGCCCTGACTGCAAAAAATCCTTATATCGAAGGATGGACCCCACACCGAAGTTGTCCCCACCTCAAACTTGTGCTGCCCTGATAGACCCAAGGGAGCCCTACAAACTGACATCAGGAACCTGGACTGCTGAGTTTTCTTTCCCAGGGAAAATGGAAAAAGGATGTGCCCAGGGGCCCCAGGCCCTGACTGCAAAGAATCCTTATAACGAAGGATGGACCCCACACCGACGTTATCCCCACTTCAAACTTGTGCTGCCCTGATAGACCCAAGGGAGCCCTACAAACTGACATCAGGAACCTGGACTGCTGAGTTTTCTTTCCCAGGGAAAATGGAAAAAGGATGTGCCCAGGGGCCCCTGGCCCTGACTGCAAAAAATCCTTATATCGAAGGATGGACCCCACACCGAAGTTGTCCCCACCTCAAACTTGTGCTGCCCTGATAGACCCAAGGGAGCCCTACAAACTGACATCAGGAACCTGGACTGCTGAGTTTTCTTTCCCAGGGAAAATGGAAAAAGGATGTGCCCAGGGGCCCCTGGCCCTGGGCTGGGGCCTCACTGCAAAGAATCCTTATATCGAAGGATGGACCCCACACCGAAGTTGTCCCCACCTCAAACTTGTGCTGCCCTGATAGACCCAAGGGAGCCCTACAAACTGACATCAGGAACCTAGACTGCTGAGTTTTCTTTCCCAGGGAAAATGGAAAAAGGATGTGCCCAGGGTTCCCTGGCCCTGGGCTGGGGCCTCACTACAAAAAATCCTTATATCGAAGGATGGACCCGACACCGAAATTGTCCCCACCTCACACTTGTGCTGCCCTGATAGACCCAAGGGAGCCCTACAAACTGACATCAGGAACCTGGACTGCTGAGTTTTCTTTCCCAGGGAAAATGGCCGAAGGATGTGCCCAGGGGCCCCTGGCCCTGACTGCAAAGAATCCTTATATCGAAGGATGGACCCCACACCGAAGTTGTCCCCACCTCAAACTTGTGCTGCCCTGATAGACCCAAGGGAGCCCTACAAACTGACATCAGGAACCTGGACTGCTGAGTTTTCTTTCCCAGGGAAAATGGAAAAAGGATGTGCCCAGGGGCCCCTGGCCCTGACTGCAAAAAATCCTTATATCGAAGGATGGACCCCACACCGAAGTTGTCCCCACCTCAAACTTGTGCTGCCCTGATAGACCCAAGGGAGCCCTACAAACTGACATCAGGAACCTGGACTGCTGAGTTTTCTTTCCCAGGGAAAATGGAAAAAGGATGTGCCCAGGGGCCCCTGGCCCTGGGCTGGGGCCTCACTGCAAAGAATCCTTATATCGAAGGATGGACCCCACACCGAAGTTGTCCCCACCTCAAACTTGTGCTGCCCTGATAGACCCAAGGGAGCCCTACAAACTGACATCAGGAACCTGGACTGCTGAGTTTTCTTTCCCAGGGAAAATGGAAAAAGGATGTGCCCAGGGGCCCCTGGCCCTGACTGCAAAAAATCCTTATATCGAAGGATGGACCCCACACCGAAGTTGTCCCCACCTCAAACTTGTGCTGCCCTGATAGACCCAAGGGAGCCCTACAAACTGACATCAGGAACCTGGACTGCTGAGTTTTCTTTCCCAGGGAAAATGGAAAAAGGATGTGCCCAGGGGCCCCTGGCCCTGACTGCAAAAAATCCTTATATCGAAGGATGGACCCCACACCGAAGTTGTCCCCACCTCAAACTTGTGCTGCCCTGATAGACCCAAGGGAGCCCTACAAACTGACATCAGGAACCTGGACTGCTGAGTTTTCTTTCCCAGGGAAAATGGAAAAAGGATGTGCCCAGGGGCCCCTGGCCCTGGGCTGGGGCCTCACTGCAAAGAATCCTTATATCGAAGGATGGACCCCACACCGAAGTTGTCCCCACCTCAAACTTGTGCTGCCCTGATAGACCCAAGGGAGCCCTACAAACTGACATCAGGAACCTAGACTGCTGAGTTTTCTTTCCCAGGGAAAATGGAAAAAGGATGTGCCCAGGGTTCCCTGGCCCTGGGCTGGGGCCTCACTACAAAAAATCCTTATATCGAAGGATGGACCCCACACCGAAATTGTCCCCACCTCACACTTGTGCTGCCCTGATAGACCCAAGGGAGCCCTACAAACTGACATCAGGAACCTGGACTGCTGAGTTTTCTTTCCCAGGGAAAATGGCCGAAGGATGTGCCCAGGGGCCCCTGGCCCTGACTGCAAAGAATCCTTATATCGAAGGATGGACCCCACACCGAAGTTGTCCCCACCTCAAACTTGTGCTGCCCTGATAGACCCAAGGGAGCCCTACAAACTGACATCAGGAACCTGGACTGCTGAGTTTTCTTTCCCAGGGAAAATGGAAAAAGGATGTGCCCAGGGGCCCCTGGCCCTGACTGCAAAAAATCCTTATATCGAAGGATGGACCCCACACCGAAGTTGTCCCCACCTCAAACTTGTGCTGCCCTGATAGACCCAAGGGAGCCCTACAAACTGACATCAGGAACCTGGACTGCTGAGTTTTCTTTCCCAGGGAAAATGGAAAAAGGATGTGCCCAGGGGCCCCTGGCCCTGACTGCAAAAAATCCTTATATCGAAGGATGGACCCCACACCGAAGTTGTCCCCACCTCAAACTTGTGCTGCCCTGATAGACCCAAGGGAGCCCTACAAACTGACATCAGGAACCTGGACTGCTGAGTTTTCTTTCCCAGGGAAAATGGAAAAAGGATGTGCCCTGGGTTCCCAGGCCCTGGGCCCCGGGGCCTCACTGCAAAGAATCCTTATATCGAAGGATGGACCCCACACCAAAGTTGTCCCCACCTCAAACTTGTGCTGCCCTGATAGACCCAAGGGAGCCCTACAAACTGACATCAGGAACCTGGACTGCTGAGTTTTCTTTCCCAGGGAAAATGGAAAAAGGATGTGCCCAGGGGCCCCTGGCCCTGACTGCAAAGAATCCTTATATCGAAGGATGGACCTCACACCGAAGTTGTCCCCACCTCAAACTTGTGCTGCCCTGATAGACCCAAGGGAGCCCTACAAACTGACATCAGGAACCTGGACTGCTGAGTTTTCTTTCCCAGGGAAAATGGAAAAAGGATGTGCCCAGGGGCCCCTGGCCCTGACTGCAAAAAATCCTTATATCGAAGGATGGACCCCAGACCGAAGTTGTCCCCACCTCAAACTTGTGCTGCCCTGATAGACCCAAGGGAGCCCTACAAACTGACATCAGGAACCTAGACTGCTGAGTTTTCTTTCCCAGGGAAAATGGAAAAAGGATGTGCCCAGGGGCCCCTGGCCCTGACTGCAAAAAATCCTTATATCGAAGGATGGACCCCACACCGAAGTTGTCCCCACCTCAAACTTGTGCTGCCCTGATAGACCCAAGGGAGCCCTACAAACTGACATCAGGAACCTGGACTGCTGAGTTTTCTTTCCCAGGGAAAATGGAAAAAGGATGTGCCCAGGGGCCCCAGGCCCTGACTGCAAAGAATCCTTATAACGAAGGATGGACCCCACACCGAAGTTATCCCCACTTCAAACTTGTGCTGCCCTGATAGACCCAAGGGAGCCCTACAAACTGACATCAGGAACCTGGACTGCTGAGTTTTCTTTCCCAGGGAAAATGGAAAAAGGATGTGCCCAGGGGCCCCTGGACATGGGCTGGGGCCTCACTGCAAAGAATCCTTATATCAAAGGATGGACCCCACACCGAAGATGTCCCCACCTCAAACTTGTGCTGCCCTGATAGACCCAAGGGAGCCCTACAAACTGACATCAGGAACCTGGACTGCTGAGTTTTCTTTCCCAGGGAAAATGGAAAAAGGATGTGCCCAGGGTTCCCAGGCCCTGGGCCCCGGGGCCTCACTGCAAAGAATCCTTATATCGAAGGATGGACCCCACACCGAAGTTGTCCCCACCTCAAACTTGTGCTGCCCTGATAGACCCAAGGGAGCCCTACAAACTGACATCAGGAACCTGGACTGCTGAGTTTTCTTTCCCACGGAAAATGGAAAAAGGATGTGCCCAGGGGCCCCTGGCCCTGACTGCAAAAAATCCTTATATCGAAGGATGGACCCCACACCGAAGTTGTCCCCACCTCAAACTTGTGCTGCCCTGATAGACCCAAGGGAGCCCTACAAACTGACATCAGGAACCTGGACTGCTGAGTTTTCTTTCCCAGGGAAAATGGAAAAAGGATGTGCCCAGGGGCCCCTGGCCCTGACTGCAAAGAATCCTTATATCGAAGGATGGACCTCACATGGAAGTTGTCCCCACCTCAAACTTGTGCTGCCCTGATAGACCCAAGGGAGCCCTACAAACTGACATCAGGAACCTGGACTGCTGAGTTTTCTTTTCCAGGGAAAATGGAAAAAGGATGTGCCCAGGGGCCCCTGGCCCTGGGCTGGGGCCTCACTGCAAAGAATCCTTATATCGAAGGATGGACCCCACACCGAAGTTGTCCCCACCTCAAACTTGTGCTGCCCTGATAGACCCAAGGGAGCCCTACAAACTGACATCAGGAACCTGGACTGCTGAGTTTTCTTTCCCAGGGAAAATGGAAAAAGGATGTGCCCAGGGGCCCCTGGCCCTGACTGCAAAAAATCCTTATATCGAAGGATGGACCCCACACCGAAGTTGTCCCCACCTCAAACTTGTGCTGCCCTGATAGACCCAAGGGAGCCCTACAAACTGACATCAGGAACCTGGACTGCTGAGTTTTCTTTCCCAGGGAAAATGGAAAAAGGATGTGCCCAGGGGCCCCTGGCCCTGGGCTGGGGCCTCACTGCAAAGAATCCTTATATCGAAGGATGGACCCCACACCGAAGTTGTCCCCACCTCAAACTTGTGCTGCCCTGATAGACCCAAGGGAGCCCTACAAACTGACATCAGGAACCTGGACTGCTGAGTTTTCTTTTCCAGGGAAAATGGAAAAAGGATGTGCCCAGGGGCCCCTGGCCCTGGGCTGGGGCCTCACTGCAAAAAATCCTTATATCGAAGGATGGACCCCACACCGAAGTTGTCCCCACCTCAAACTTGTGCTGCCCTGATAGACCCAAGGGAGCCCTACAAACTGACATCAGGAACCTGGACTGCTGAGTTTTCTTTCCCAGGGAAAATGGAAAAAGGATGTGCCCAGGGGCCCCTGGCCCTGACTGCAAAAAATCCTTATATCAAAGGATGGACCCCACACCGAAGTTGTCCCCACCTCAAACTTGTGCTGCCCTGATAGACCCAAGGGAGCCCTACAAACTGACATCAGGAACCTGGACTGCTGAGTTTTCTTTCCCAGGGAAAATGGAAAAAGGATGTGCCCAGGGTTTCCAGGCCCTGGGCCCCGGGGCCTCACTGCAAAGAATCCTTATATCGAAGGATGGACCCCACACCGAAGTTGTCCCCACCTCAAACTTGTGCTGCCCTGATAGACCCAAGGGAGCCCTACAAACTGACATCAGGAACCTGGACTGCTGAGTTTTCTTTCCCAGGGAAAATGGAAAAAGGATGTGCCCAGGGGCCCCTGGCCCTGACTGCAAAGAATCCTTATATCGAAGGATGGACCCCACACCGAAGTTGTCCCCACCTCAAACTTGTGCTGCCCTGATAGACCCAAGGGAGCCCTACAAACTGACATCAGGAACCTGGACTGCTGAGTTTTCTTTCCCAGGGAAAATGGAAAAAGGATGTGCCCAGGGGCCCCTGGACATGGGCTGGGGCCTCACTGCAAAGAATCCTTATATCAAAGGATGGCCCCCACACCGAAGATGTCCCCACCTCAAACTTGTGCTGCCCTGATAGACCCAAGGGAGCCCTACAAACTGACATCAGGAACCTGGACTGCTGAGTTTTCTTTTCCAGGGAAAATGGAAAAAGGATGTGCCCAGGGGCCCCTGGCCCTGGGCCCCGGGGCCGCACTGCAAAGAATCCTTATATCGAAGGATGGACCCCACACCGAAGTTGTCCCCACCTCAAACTTGTGCTGCCCTGATAGACCCAAGGGAGCCCTACAAACTGACATCAGGAACCTGGACTGCTGAGTTTTCTTTCCCAGGGAAAATGGAAAAAGGATGTGCCCAGGGGCCCCTGCCCCTGACTGCAAAAAATCCTTATATCGAAGGATGGACCCCACACCGAAGTTGTCCCCACCTCAAACTTGTGCTGCCCTGATAGACCCAAGGGAGCCCTACAAACTGACATCAGGAACCTGGACTGCTGAGTTTTCTTTCCCAGGGAAAATGGAAAAAGGATGTGCCCAGGGGCCCCTGGCCCTGACTGCAAAAAATCCTTATATCGAAGGATGGACCCCACACCGAAGTTGTCCCCACCTCAAACTTGTGCTGCCCTGATAGACCCAAGGGAGCCCTACAAACTGACATCAGGAACCTGGACTGCTGAGTTTTCTTTCCCAGGGAAAATGGCCGAAGGATGTGCCCAGGGGCCCCTGGCCCTGACTGCAAAAAATCCTTATATCGAAGGATGGACCCCACACCGAAGTTGTCCCCACCTCAAACTTGTGCTGCCCTGATAGACCCAAGGGAGCCCTACAAACTGACATCAGGAACCTGGACTGCTGAGTTTTCTTTCCCAGGGAAAATGGAAAAAGGATGTGCCCAGGGGCCCCAGGCCCTGACTGCAAAGAATCCTTATATCGAAGGATGGACCCCACACCGAAGTTGTCCCCACTTCAAACTTGTGCTGCCCTGATAGACCCAAGGGAGCCCTACAAACTGACATCAGGAACCTGGACTGCTGAGTTTTCTTTCCCAGGGAAAATGGAAAAAGGATGTGCCCAGGGGCCCTGGCCCTGACTGCAAAAAATCCTTATATCGAAGGATGGAACCCACACCGAAGTTGTCCCCACCTCAAACTTGTGCTGCCCTGATAGACCCAAGGGAGCCCTACAAACTGACATCAGGAACCTGGACTGCTGAGTTTTCTTTCCCAGGGAAAATGGAAAAAGGATGTGCCCAGGGGCCCCTGGCCCTGACTGCAAAGAATCCTTATATCGAAGGATGGACCTCACACCGAAGTTGTCCCCACCTCAAACTTGTGCTGCCCTGATAGACCCAAGGGAGCCCTACAAACTGACATCAGGAACCTGGACTGCTGAGTTTTCTTTCCCAGGGAAAATGGAAAAAGGATGTGCCCAGGGGCCCCTGGCCCTGACTGCAAAAAATCCTTATATCTAAGGATGGACCCCAGACCGAAGTTGTCCCCACCTCAAACTTGTGCTGCCCTGATAGACCCAAGGGAGCCCTACAAACTGACATCAGGAACCTAGACTGCTGAGTTTTCTTTCCCAGGGAAAATGGAAAAAGGATGTGCCCAGGGGCCCCTGGCCCTGACTGCAAAAAATCCTTATATCGAAGGATGGACCCCACACCGAAGTTGTCCCCACCTCAAACTTGTGCTGCCCTGATAGACCCAAGGGAGCCCTACAAACTGACATCAGGAACCTGGACTGCTGAGTTTTCTTTCCCAGGGAAAATGGAAAAAGGATGTGCCCAGGGGCCCCAGGCCCTGACTGCAAAGAATCCTTATAACGAAGGATGGACCCCACACCGAAGTTATCCCCACTTCAAACTTGTGCTGCCCTGATAGACCCAAGGGAGCCCTACAAACTGACATCAGGAACCTGGACTGCTGAGTTTTCTTTCCCAGGGAAAATGGAAAAAGGATGTGCCCAGGGGCCCCTGGACATGGGCTGGGGCCTCACTGCAAAGAATCCTTATATCAAAGGATGGACCCCACACCGAAGATGTCCCCACCTCAAACTTGTGCTGCCCTGATAGACCCAAGGGAGCCCTACAAACTGACATCAGGAACCTGGACTGCTGAGTTTTCTTTCCCAGGGAAAATGGAAAAAGGATGTGCCCAGGGTTCCCAGGCCCTGGGCCCCGGGGCCTCACTGCAAAGAATCCTTATATCGAAGGATGGACCCCACACCGAAGTTGTCCCCACCTCAAACTTGTGCTGCCCTGATAGACCCAAGGGAGCCCTACAAACTGACATCAGGAACCTGGACTGCTGAGTTTTCTTTCCCAGGGAAAATGGAAAAAGGATGTGCCCAGGGGCCCCTGGCCCTGACTGCAAAAAATCCTTATATCGAAGGATGGACCCCACACCGAAGTTGTCCCCACCTCAAACTTGTGCTGCCCTGATAGACCCAAGGGAGCCCTACAAACTGACATCAGGAACCTGGACTGCTGAGTTTTCTTTCCCAGGGAAAATGGAAAAAGGATGTGCCCAGGGGCCCCTGGCCCTGACTGCAAAGAATCCTTATATCGAAGGATGGACCTCACACCGAAGTTGTCCCCACCTCAAACTTGTGCTGCCCTGATAGACCCAAGGGAGCCCTACAAACTGACATCAGGAACCTGGACTGCTGAGTTTTCTTTTCCAGGGAAAATGGAAAAAGGATGTGCCCAGGGGCCCCTGGCCCTGGGCTGGGGCCTCACTGCAAAGAATCCTTATATCGAAGGATGGACCCCACACCGAAGTTGTCCCCACCTCAAACTTGTGCTGCCCTGATAGACCCAAGGGAGCCCTACAAACTGACATCAGGAACCTGGACTGCTGAGTTTTCTTTCCCAGGGAAAATGGAAAAAGGATGTGCCCAGGGGCCCCTGGCCCTGACTGCAAAAAATCCTTATATCGAAGGATGGACCCCACACCGAAGTTGTCCCCACCTCAAACTTGTGCTGCCCTGATAGACCCAAGGGAGCCCTACAAACTGACATCAGGAACCTGGACTGCTGAGTTTTCTTTCCCAGGGAAAATGGAAAAAGGATGTGCCCAGGGGCCCCTGGCCCTGACTGCAAAAAATCCTTATATCGAAGGATGGACCCCACACCGAAGTTGTCCCCACCTCAAACTTGTGCTGCCCTGATAGACCCAAGGGAGCCCTACAAACTGACATCAGGAACCTGGACTGCTGAGTTTTCTTTCCCAGGGAAAATGGCCGAAGGATGTGCCCAGGGGCCCCTGGCCCTGACTGCAAAAAATCCTTATATCGAAGGATGGACCCCACACCGAAGTTGTCCCCACCTCAAACTTGTGCTGCCCTGATAGACCCAAGGGAGCCCTACAAACTGACATCAGGAACCTGGACTGCTGAGTTTTCTTTCCCAGGGAAAATGGAAAAAGGATGTGCCCAGGGGCCCCAGGCCCTGACTGCAAAGAATCCTTATATCGAAGGATGGACCCCACACCGAAGTTGTCCCCACTTCAAACTTGTGCTGCCCTGATAGACCCAAGGGAGCCCTACAAACTGACATCAGGAACCTGGACTGCTGAGTTTTCTTTCCCAGGGAAAATGGAAAAAGGATGTGCCCAGGGGCCCTGGCCCTGACTGCAAAAAATCCTTATATCGAAGGATGGAACCCACACCGAAGTTGTCCCCACCTCAAACTTGTGCTGCCCTGATAGACCCAAGGGAGCCCTACAAACTGACATCAGGAACCTGGACTGCTGAGTTTTCTTTCCCAGGGAAAATGGAAAAAGGATGTGCCCAGGGGCCCCTGGCCCTGACTGCAAAGAATCCTTATATCGAAGGATGGACCTCACACCGAAGTTGTCCCCACCTCAAACTTGTGCTGCCCTGATAGACCCAAGGGAGCCCTACAAACTGACATCAGGAACCTGGACTGCTGAGTTTTCTTTCCCAGGGAAAATGGAAAAAGGATGTGCCCAGGGGCCCCTGGCCCTGACTGCAAAAAATCCTTATATCTAAGGATGGACCCCAGACCGAAGTTGTCCCCACCTCAAACTTGTGCTGCCCTGATAGACCCAAGGGAGCCCTACAAACTGACATCAGGAACCTAGACTGCTGAGTTTTCTTTCCCAGGGAAAATGGAAAAAGGATGTGCCCAGGGGCCCCTGGCCCTGACTGCAAAAAATCCTTATATCGAAGGATGGACCCCACACCGAAGTTGTCCCCACCTCAAACTTGTGCTGCCCTGATAGACCCAAGGGAGCCCTACAAACTGACATCAGGAACCTGGACTGCTGAGTTTTCTTTCCCAGGGAAAATGGAAAAAGGATGTGCCCAGGGGCCCCAGGCCCTGACTGCAAAGAATCCTTATAACGAAGGATGGACCCCACACCGAAGTTATCCCCACTTCAAACTTGTGCTGCCCTGATAGACCCAAGGGAGCCCTACAAACTGACATCAGGAACCTGGACTGCTGAGTTTTCTTTCCCAGGGAAAATGGAAAAAGGATGTGCCCAGGGGCCCCTGGACATGGGCTGGGGCCTCACTGCAAAGAATCCTTATATCAAAGGATGGACCCCACACCGAAGATGTCCCCACCTCAAACTTGTGCTGCCCTGATAGACCCAAGGGAGCCCTACAAACTGACATCAGGAACCTGGACTGCTGAGTTTTCTTTCCCAGGGAAAATGGAAAAAGGATGTGCCCAGGGTTCCCAGGCCCTGGGCCCCGGGGCCTCACTGCAAAGAATCCTTATATCGAAGGATGGACCCCACACCGAAGTTGTCCCCACCTCAAACTTGTGCTGCCCTGATAGACCCAAGGGAGCCCTACAAACTGACATCAGGAACCTGGACTGCTGAGTTTTCTTTCCCAGGGAAAATGGAAAAAGGATGTGCCCAGGGGCCCCTGGCCCTGACTGCAAAAAATCCTTATATCGAAGGATGGACCCCACACCGAAGTTGTCCCCACCTCAAACTTGTGCTGCCCTGATAGACCCAAGGGAGCCCTACAAACTGACATCAGGAACCTGGACTGCTGAGTTTTCTTTCCCAGGGAAAATGGAAAAAGGATGTGCCCAGGGGCCCCTGGCCCTGACTGCAAAGAATCCTTATATCGAAGGATGGACCTCACACCGAAGTTGTCCCCACCTCAAACTTGTGCTGCCCTGATAGACCCAAGGGAGCCCTACAAACTGACATCAGGAACCTGGACTGCTGAGTTTTCTTTTCCAGGGAAAATGGAAAAAGGATGTGCCCAGGGGCCCCTGGCCCTGGGCTGGGGCCTCACTGCAAAGAATCCTTATATCGAAGGATGGACCCCACACCGAAGTTGTCCCCACCTCAAACTTGTGCTGCCCTGATAGACCCAAGGGAGCCCTACAAACTGACATCAGGAACCTGGACTGCTGAGTTTTCTTTCCCAGGGAAAATGGAAAAAGGATGTGCCCAGGGGCCCCTGGCCCTGACTGCAAAAAATCCTTATATCGAAGGATGGACCCCACACCGAAGTTGTCCCCACCTCAAACTTGTGCTGCCCTGATAGACCCAAGGGAGCCCTACAAACTGACATCAGGAACCTGGACTGCTGAGTTTTCTTTCCCAGGGAAAATGGAAAAAGGATGTGCCCAGGGGCCCCTGGCCCTGGGCTGGGGCCTCACTGCAAAGAATCCTTATATCGAAGGATGGACCCCACACCGAAGTTGTCCCCACCTCAAACTTGTGCTGCCCTGATAGACCCAAGGGAGCCCTACAAACTGACATCAGGAACCTGGACTGCTGAGTTTTCTTTTCCAGGGAAAATGGAAAAAGGATGTGCCCAGGGGCCCCTGGCCCTGGGCTGGGGCCTCACTGCAAAAAATCCTTATATCGAAGGATGGACCCCACACCGAAGTTGTCCCCACCTCAAACTTGTGCTGCCCTGATAGACCCAAGGGAGCCCTACAAACTGACATCAGGAACCTGGACTGCTGAGTTTTCTTTCCCAGGGAAAATGGAAAAAGGATGTGCCCAGGGGCCCCTGGCCCTGACTGCAAAAAATCCTTATATCAAAGGATGGACCCCACACCGAAGTTGTCCCCACCTCAAACTTGTGCTGCCCTGATAGACCCAAGGGAGCCCTACAAACTGACATCAGGAACCTGGACTGCTGAGTTTTCTTTCCCAGGGAAAAGGGAAAAAGGATGTGCCCAGGGTTTCCAGGCCCTGGGCCCCGGGGCCTCACTGCAAAAAATCCTTATATCGAAGGATGGACCCCACACCGAAGTTGTCCCCACCTCAAACTTGTGCTGCCCTGATAGACCCAAGGGAGCCCTACAAACTGACATCAGGAACCTGGACTGCTGAGTTTTCTTTCCCAGGGAAAATGGAAAAAGGATGTGCCCAGGGGCCCCTGGCCCTGACTGCAAAGAATCCTTATATCGAAGGATGGACCCCACACCGAAGTTGTCCCCACCTCAAACTTGTGCTGCCCTGATAGACCCAAGGGAGCCCTACAAACTGACATCAGGAACCTGGACTGCTGAGTTTTCTTTCCCAGGGAAAATGGAAAAAGGATGTGCCCAGGGGCCCCTGGCCCTGACTGCAAAGAATCCTTATATCGAAGGATGGACCCCACACCGAAGTTGTCCCCACCTCAAACTTGTGCTGCCCTGATAGACCCAAGGGAGCCCTACAAACTGACATCAGGAACCTGGACTGCTGAGTTTTCTTTCCCAGGGAAAATGGAAAAAGGATGTGCCCAGGGGCCCCTGGACATGGGCTGGGGCCTCACTGCAAAGAATCCTTATATCAAAGGATGGCCCCCACACCGAAGATGTCCCCACCTCAAACTTGTGCTGCCCTGATAGACCCAAGGGAGCCCTACAAACTGACATCAGGAACCTGGACTGCTGAGTTTTCTTTTCCAGGGAAAATGGAAAAAGGATGTGCCCAGGGGCCCCTGGCCCTGGGCCCCGGGGCCGCACTGCAAAGAATCCTTATATCGAAGGATGGACCCCACACCGAAGTTGTCCCCACCTCAAACTTGTGCTGCCCTGATAGACCCAAGGGAGCCCTACAAACTGACATCAGGAACCTGGACTGCTGAGTTTTCTTTCCCAGGGAAAATGGAAAAAGGATGTGCCCAGGGGCCCCTGCCCCTGACTGCAAAAAATCCTTATATCGAAGGATGGACCCCACACCGAAGTTGTCCCCACCTCAAACTTGTGCTGCCCTGATAGACCCAAGGGAGCCCTACAAACTGACATCAGGAACCTGGACTGCTGAGTTTTCTTTCCCAGGGAAAATGGAAAAAGGATGTGCCCAGGGGCCCCTGGCCCTGACTGCAAAAAATCCTTATATCGAAGGATGGACCCCACACCGAAGTTGTCCCCACCTCAAACTTGTGCTGCCCTGATAGACCCAAGGGAGCCCTACAAACTGACATCAGGAACCTGGACTGCTGAGTTTTCTTTCCCAGGGAAAATGGCCGAAGGATGTGCCCAGGGGCCCCTGGCCCTGACTGCAAAAAATCCTTATATCGAAGGATGGACCCCACACCGAAGTTGTCCCCACCTCAAACTTGTGCTGCCCTGATAGACCCAAGGGAGCCCTACAAACTGACATCAGGAACCTGGACTGCTGAGTTTTCTTTCCCAGGGAAAATGGAAAAAGGATGTGCCCAGGGGCCCCAGGCCCTGACTGCAAAGAATCCTTATATCGAAGGATGGACCCCACACCGAAGTTGTCCCCACTTCAAACTTGTGCTGCCCTGATAGACCCAAGGGAGCCCTACAAACTGACATCAGGAACCTGGACTGCTGAGTTTTCTTTCCCAGGGAAAATGGAAAAAGGATGTGCCCAGGGGCCCCTGGCCCTGACTGCAAAAAATCCTTATATCGAAGGATGG
Organism: Lonchura striata; assembly: GCF_050655825.1. Classification (NCBI taxonomy): domain Eukaryota; kingdom Metazoa; phylum Chordata; class Aves; order Passeriformes; family Estrildidae; genus Lonchura; species Lonchura striata. The sequence goes on from NC_140725.1 coordinate 111,946, forward strand.
AACCCACACCGAAGTTGTCCCCACCTCAAACTTGTGCTGCCCTGATAGACCCAAGGGAACCCTACAAACTGACATCAGGAACCTGGACTGCTGAGTTTTCTTTCCCAGGGAAAATGAAAAAAGGGTGTGCCCAGGGGCCCCTGGCCCTGGGCTGCGGCCTCACTGCAAAGAATCCTTATATCGAAGGATGGACCCCACACCGAAGTTGTCCCCACCTCAAACTTGTGCTGCCCTGATAGACCCAAGGGAGCCCTACAAACTGACATCAGGAACCTGGACTGCTGAGTTTTCTTTCCCAGGGAAAATGGAAAAAGGATGTGCCCAGGGGCCCCTGGCCCTGGGCTGGGGCCTCACTGCAAAGAATCCTTATATCGAAGGATGGACCCCACACCGAAGTTGTCCCCACCTCAAACTTGTGCTGCCCTGATAGACCCAAGGGAGCCCTACAAACTGACATCAGGAACCTGGACTGCTGAGTTTTCTTTCCCAGGGAAAATGGAAAAAGGATGTGCCCAGGGGCCCCTGGCCCTGACTGCAAAAAATCCTTATATCGAAGGATGGACCCCACACCGAAATTGTCCCCACCTCACACTTGTGCTGCCCTGATAGACCCAAGGGAGCCCTACAAACTGACATCAGGAACCTGGACTGCTGAGTTTTCTTTCCCAGGGAAAATGGCCGAAGGATGTGCCCAGGGGCCCCTGGCCCTGACTGCAAAGAATCCTTATATCGAAGGATGGACCCCACACCGAAGTTGTCCCCACCTCAAACTTGTGCTGCCCTGATAGACCCAAGGGAGCCCTACAAACTGACATCAGGAACCTGGACTGCTGAGTTTTCTTTCCCAGGGAAAATGGAAAAAGGATGTGCCCAGGGGCCCCAGGCCCTGACTGCAAAGAATCCTTATATCGAAGGATGGACCCCACACCGAAGTTATCCCCACTTCAAACTTGTGCTGCCCTGATAGACCCAAGGGAGCCCTACAAACTGACATCAGGAACCTGGACTGCTGAGTTTTCTTTCCCAGGGAAAATGGAAAAAGGATGTGCCCAGGGGCCCCTGGCCCTGACTGCAAAGAATCCTTATATCGAAGGATGGACCCCACACCGAAGTTGTCCCCACCTCAAACTTGTGCTGCCCTGATAGACCCAAGGGAGTCCTACAAACTGACATCAGGAACCTGGACTGCTGAGTTTTCTTTCCCAGGGAAAATGGAAAAAGGATGTGCCCAGGGGCCCCTGGCCCTGACTGCAAAAAATCCTTATATCGAAGGATGGACCCCACACCGAAGTTGTCCCCACCTCAAACTTGTGCTGCCCTGATAGACCCAAGGGAGCCCTACAAACTGACATCAGGAACCTGGACTGCTGAGTTTTCTTTCCCAGGGAAAATGGAAAAAGGATGTGCCCAGGGTTCCCAGGCCCTGGGCCCCGGGGCCTCACTGCAAAGAATCCTTATATCGAAGGATGGACCCCACACCGAAGTTGTCCCCACCTCAAACTTGTGCTGCCCTGATAGACCCAAGGGAGCCCTACAAACTGACATCAGGAACCTGGACTGCTGAGTTTTCTTTCCCAGGGAAAATGGAAAAAGGATGTGCCCAGGGGCCCCTGGCCCTGACTGCAAAAAATCCTTATATCGAAGGATGGACCCCACACCGAAGTTGTCCCCACCTCAAACTTGTGCTGCCCTGATAGACCCAAGGGAGCCCTACAAACTGACATCAGGAACCTGGACTGCTGAGTTTTCTTTCCCAGGGAAAATGGAAAAAGGATGTGCCATGGGGCCCCTGGCCCTGACTGCAAAGAATCCTTATATCGAAGGATGGACCTCACACCGAAGTTGTCCCCACCTCAAACTTGTGCTGCCCTGATAGACCCAAGGGAGCCCTACAAACTGACATCAGCAACCTGGACTGCTGAGTTTTCTTTCCCAGGGAAAATGGAAAAAGGATGTGCCCAGGGGCCCCTGGCCCTGACTGCAAAAAATCCTTATATCGAAGGATGGACCCCACACCGAAGTTGTCCCCACCTCAAACTTGTGCTGCCCTGATAGACCCAAGGGAGCCCTACAAACTGACATCAGGAACCTGGACTGCTGAGTTTTCTTTCCCAGGGAAAATGGAAAAAGGATGTGCCCAGGGGCCCCTGGCCCTGTCTGCAAAGAATCCTTATATCGAAGGATGGACCCCACACCGAAGTTGTCCCCACCTCAAACTTGTGCTGCCCTGATAGACCCAAGGGAGCCCTACAAACTGACATCAGGAACCTGGACTGCTGAGTTTTCTTTCCCAGGGAAAATGGAAAAAGGATGTGCCCAGGGGCCCCTGGCCCTGACTGCAAAAAATCCTTATATCGAAGGATGGACCCCACACCGAAGTTGTCCCCACCTCAAACTTGTGCTGCCCTGATAGACCCAAGGGAGCCCTACAAACTGACATCAGGAACCTGGACTGCTGAGTTTTCTTTCCCAGGGAAAATGGAAAAAGGATGTGCCCAGGGGCCCCAGGCCCTGACTGCAAAGAATCCTTATAACGAAGGATGGACCCCACACCGAAGATATCCCCACTTCAAACTTGTGCTGCCCTGATAGACCCAAGGGAGCCCTACAAACTGACATCAGGAACCTGGACTGCTGAGTTTTCTTTCCCAGGGAAAATGGAAAAAGGATGTGCCCAGGGGCCCCTGGCCCTGACTGCAAAAAATCCTTATATCGAAGGATGGACCCCACACCGAAGTTGTCCCCACCTCAAACTTGTGCTGCCCTGATAGACCCAAGGGAGCCCTACAAACTGACATCAGGAACCTGGACTGCTGAGTTTTCTTTCCCAGGGAAAATGGAAAAAGGATGTGCCCAGGGGCCCCTGGCCCTGGGCTGGGGCCTCACTGCAAAGAATCCTTATATCGAAGGATGGACCCCACACCGAAGTTGTCCCCACCTCAAACTTGTGCTGCCCTGATAGACCCAAGGGAGCCCTACAAACTGACATCAGGAACCTAGACTGCTGAGTTTTCTTTCCCAGGGAAAATGGAAAAAGGATGTGCCCAGGGGCCCCTGGCCCTGACTGCAAAAAATCCTTATATCGAAGGATGGACCCCACACCGAAGTTGTCCCCACCTCAAACTTGTGCTGCCCTGATAGACCCAAGGGAACCCTACAAACTGACATCAGGAAACTGGACTGCTGAGTTTTCTTTCCCAGGGAAAATGGAAAAAGGATGTGCCCAGGGGCCCCTGGCCCTGGGCTGGGGCCTCACTGCAAAGAATCCTTATATCGAAGGATGGACCCCACACCGAAGTTGTCCCCACCTCAAACTTGTGCTGCCCTGATAGACCCAAGGGAGCCCTACAAACTGACATCAGGAACCTAGACTGCTGAGTTTTCTTTCCCAGGGAAAATGGAAAAAGGATGTGCCCAGGGGCCCCTGGCCCTGACTGCAAAAAATCCTTATATCGAAGGATGGACCCCACACCGAAGTTGTCCCCACCTCAAACTTGTGCTGCCCTGATAGACCCAAGGGAGCCCTACAAACTGACATCAGGAAACTGGACTGCTGAGTTTTCTTTCCCAGGGAAAATGGAAAAAGGATGTGCCCAGGGGCCCCTGGCCCTGACTGCAAAAAATCCTTATATCGAAGGATGGACCCCACACCGAAGTTGTCCCCACCTCAAACTTGTGCTGCCCTGATAGACCCAAGGGAGCCCTACAAACTGACATCAGGAACCTGGACTGCTGAGTTTTCTTTCCCAGGGAAAATGGAAAAAGGATGTGCCCAGGGGCCCCTGGCCCTGACTGCAAAGAATCCTTATATCGAAGGATGGACCTCACACCGAAGTTGTCCCCACCTCAAACTTGTGCTGCCCTGATAGACCCAAGGGAGCCCTACAAACTGACATCAGCAACCTGGACTGCTGAGTTTTCTTTCCCAGGGAAAATGGAAAAAGGATGTGCCCAGGGGCCCCTGGCCCTGACTGCAAAAAATCCTTATATCGAAGGATGGACCCCAGACCGAAGTTGTCCCCACCTCAAACTTGTGCTGCCCTGATAGACCCAAGGGAGCCCTACAAACTGACATCAGGAACCTGGACTGCTGAGTTTTCTTTCCCAGGGAAAATGGAAAAAGGATGTGCCCAGGGGCCCCTGGCCCTGTCTGCAAAGAATCCTTATATCGAAGGATGGACCCCACACCGAAGTTGTCCCCACCTCAAACTTGTGCTGCCCTGATAGACCCAAGGGAGCCCTACAAACTGACATCAGGAACCTGGACTGCTGAGTTTTCTTTCCCAGGGAAAATGGAAAAAGGATGTGCCCAGGGGCCCCTGGCCCTGACTGCAAAAAATCCTTATATCGAAGGATGGACCCCACACCGAAGTTGTCCCCACCTCAAACTTGTGCTGCCCTGATAGACCCAAGGGAGCCCTACAAACTGACATCAGGAACCTGGACTGCTGAGTTTTCTTTCCCAGGGAAAATGGAAAAAGGATGTGCCCAGGGGCCCCTGGACATGGGCTGGGGCCTCACTGCAAAGAATCCTTATATCAAAGGATGGCCCCCACACCGAAGATGTCCCCACCTCAAACTTGTGCTGCCCTGATAGACCCAAGGGAGCCCTACAAACTGACATCAGGAACCTGGACTGCTGAGTTTTCTTTTCCAGGGAAAATGGAAAAAGGATGTGCCCAGGGGCCCCTGGCCCTGGGCCCCGGGGCCGCACTGCAAAGAATCCTTATATCGAAGGATGGACCCCACACCGAAGTTGTCCCCACCTCAAACTTGTGCTGCCCTGATAGACCCAAGGGAGCCCTACAAACTGACATCAGGAACCTGGACTGCTGAGTTTTCTTTCCCAGGGAAAATGGAAAAAGGATGTGCCCAGGGGCCCCTGGCCCTGACTGCAAAAAATCCTTATATCGAAGGATGGACCCCACACCGAAGTTGTCCCCACCTCAAACTTGTGCTGCCCTGATAGACCCAAGGGAGCCCTACAAACTGACATCAGGAACCTGGACTGCTGAGTTTTCTTTCCCAGGGAAAATGGAAAAAGGATGTGCCCAGGGGCCCCTGGCCCTGACTGCAAAAAATCCTTATATCGAAGGATGGACCCCACACCGAAGTTGTCCCCACCTCAAACTTGTGCTGCCCTGATAGACCCAAGGGAGCCCTACAAACTGACATCAGGAACCTGGACTGCTGAGTTTTCTTTCCCAGGGAAAATGGAAAAAGGATGTGCCCAGGGGCCCCTGGCCCTGACTGCAAAAAATCCTTATATCGAAGGATGGACCCCACACCGAAGTTGTCCCCACCTCAAACTTGTGCTGCCCTGATAGACCCAAGGGAGCCCTACAAACTGACATCAGGAACCTGGACTGCTGAGTTTTCTTTCCCAGGGAAAATGGCCGAAGGATGTGCCCAGGGGCCCCTGGCCCTGACTGCAAAAAATCCTTATATCGAAGGATGGACCCCACACCGAAGTTGTCCCCACCTCAAACTTGTGCTGCCCTGATAGACCCAAGGGAGCCCTACAAACTGACATCAGGAACCTGGACTGCTGAGTTTTCTTTCCCAGGGAAAATGGAAAAAGGATGTGCCCAGGGGCCCCAGGCCCTGACTGCAAAGAATCCTTATATCGAAGGATGGACCCCAGACCGAAGTTGTCCCCACTTCAAACTTGTGCTGCCCTGATAGACCCAAGGGAGCCCTACAAACTGACATCAGGAACCTGGACTGCTGAGTTTTCTTTCCCAGGGAAAATGGAAAAAGGATGTGCCCAGGGGCCCCTGGCCCTGACTGCAAAAAATCCTTATATCGAAGGATGGAACCCACACCGAAGTTGTCCCCACCTCAAACTTGTGCTGCCCTGATAGACCCAAGGGAACCCTACAAACTGACATCAGGAACCTGGACTGCTGAGTTTTCTTTCCCAGGGAAAATGGAAAAAGGGTGTGCCCAGGGGCCCCTGGCCCTGGGCTGGGGCCTCACTGCAAAGAATCCTTATATCGAAGGATGGACCCCACACCGAAGTTGTCCCCACCTCAAACTTGTGCTGCCCTGATAGACCCAAGGGAGCCCTACAAACTGACATCAGGAACCTGGACTGCTGAGTTTTCTTTCCCAGGGAAAATGGAAAAAGGATGTGCCCAGGGGCCCCTGGCCCTGGGCTGGGGCCTCAATGCAAAGAATCCTTATATCGAAGGATGGACCCCACACCGAAGTTGTCCCCACCTCAAACTTGTGCTGCCCTGATAGACCCAAGGGAGCCCTACAAACTGACATCAGGAACCTGGACTGCTGAGTTTTCTTTCCCAGGGAAAATGGCCGAAGGATGTGCCCAGGGGCCCCTGGCCCTGACTGCAAAAAATCCTTATATCGAAGGATGGACCCCACACCGAAATTGTCCCCACCTCACACTTGTGCTGCCCTGATAGACCCAAGGGAGCCCTACAAACTGACATCAGGAACCTGGACTGCTGAGTTTTCTTTCCCAGGGAAAATGGCCGAAGGATGTGCCCAGGGGCCCCTGGCCCTGACTGCAAAAAATCCTTATATCGAAGGATGGACCCCACACCGAAGTTGTCCCCACCTCAAACTTGTGCTGCCCTGATAGACCCAAGGGAGCCCTACAAACTGACATCAGGAACCTGGACTGCTGAGTTTTCTTTCCCAGGGAAAATGGAAAAAGGGTGTGCCCAGGGGCCCCAGGCCCTGACTGCAAAGAATCCTTATATCGAAGGATGGACCCCACACCGAAGTTATCCCCACTTCAAACTTGTGCTGCCCTGATAGAACCAAGGGAGCCCTACAAACTGACATCAGGAACCTGGACTGCTGAGTTTTCTTTCCCAGGGAAAATGGAAAAAGGATGTGCCCAGGGGCCCCTGGCCCTGACTGCAAAGAATCCTTATATCGAAGGATGGACCCCACACCGAAGTTGTCCCCACCTCAAACTTGTGCTGCCCTGATAGACCCAAGGGAGTCCTACAAACTGACATCAGGAACCTGGACTGCTGAGTTTTCTTTCCCAGGGAAAATGGAAAAAGGATGTGCCCAGGGGCCCCTGGCCCTGACTGCAAAAAATCCTTATATCGAAGGATGGACCCCACACCGAAGTTGTCCCCACCTCAAACTTGTGCTGCCCTGATAGACCCAAGGGAGCCCTACAAACTGACATCAGGAACCTGGACTGCTGAGTTTTCTTTCCCAGGGAAAATGGAAAAAGGATGTGCCCAGGGTTCCCAGGCCCTGGGCCCCGGGGCCTCACTGCAAAGAATCCTTATATCGAAGGATGGACCCCACACCGAAGTTGTCCCCACCTCAAACTTGTGCTGCCCTGATAGACCCAAGGGAGCCCTACAAACTGACATCAGGAACCTGGACTGCTGAGTTTTCTTTCCCAGGGAAAATGGAAAAAGGATGTGCCCAGGGGCCCCTGGCCCTGACTGCAAAAAATCCTTATATCGAAGGATGGACCCCACACCGAAGTTGTCCCCACCTCAAACTTGTGCTGCCCTGATAGACCCAAGGGAGCCCTACAAACTGACATCAGGAACCTGGACTGCTGAGTTTTCTTTCCCAGGGAAAATGGAAAAAGGATGTGCCCAGGGGCCCCTGGCCCTGACTGCAAAGAATCCTTATATCGAAGGATGGACCTCACACCGAAGTTGTCCCCACCTCAAACTTGTGCTGCCCTGATAGACCCAAGGGAGCCCTACAAACTGACATCAGCAACCTGGACTGCTGAGTTTTCTTTCCCAGGGAAAATGGAAAAAGGATGTGCCCAGGGGCCCCTGGCCCTGACTGCAAAAAATCCTTATATCGAAGGATGGACCCCACACCGAAGTTGTCCCCACCTCAAACTTGTGCTGCCCTGATAGACCCAAGGGAGCCCTACAAACTGACATCAGGAACCTGGACTGCTGAGTTTTCTTTCCCAGGGAAAATGGAAAAAGGATGTGCCCAGGGGCCCCTGGCCCTGTCTGCAAAGAATCCTTATATCGAAGGATGGACCCCACACCGAAGTTGTCCCCACCTCAAACTTGTGCTGCCCTGATAGACCCAAGGGAGCCCTACAAACTGACATCAGGAACCTGGACTGCTGAGTTTTCTTTCCCAGGGAAAATGGAAAAAGGATGTGCCCAGGGGCCCCTGGCCCTGACTGCAAAAAATCCTTATATCGAAGGATGGACCCCACACCGAAGTTGTCCCCACCTCAAACTTGTGCTGCCCTGATAGACCCAAGGGAGCCCTACAAACTGACATCAGGAACCTGGACTGCTGAGTTTTCTTTCCCAGGGAAAATGGAAAAAGGATGTGCCCAGGGGCCCCAGGCCCTGACTGCAAAGAATCCTTATAACGAAGAATGGACCCCACACCGAAGATATCCCCACTTCAAACTTGTGCTGCCCTGATAGACCCAAGGGAGCCCTACAAACTGACATCAGGAACCTGGACTGCTGAGTTTTCTTTCCCAGGGAAAATGGAAAAAGGATGTGCCCAGGGGCCCCTGGCCCTGACTGCAAAAAATCCTTATATCGAAGGATGGACCCCACACCGAAGTTGTCCCCACCTCAAACTTGTGCTGCCCTGATAGACCCAAGGGAGCCCTACAAACTGACATCAGGAACCTGGACTGCTGAGTTTTCTTTCCCAGGGAAAATGGAAAAAGGATGTGCCCAGGGGCCCCTGGCCCTGGGCTGGGGCCTCACTGCAAAGAATCCTTATATCGAAGGATGGACCCCACACCGAAGTTGTCCCCACCTCAAACTTGTGCTGCCCTGATAGACCCAAGGGAGCCCTACAAACTGACATCAGGAACCTAGACTGCTGAGTTTTCTTTCCCAGGGAAAATGGAAAAAGGATGTGCCCAGGGGCCCCTGGCCCTGACTGCAAAAAATCCTTATATCGAAGGATGGACCCCACACCGAAGTTGTCCCCACCTCAAACTTGTGCTGCCCTGATAGACCCAAGGGAACCCTACAAACTGACATCAGGAAACTGGACTGCTGAGTTTTCTTTCCCAGGGAAAATGGAAAAAGGATGTGCCCAGGGGCCCCTGGCCCTGGGCTGGGGCCTCACTGCAAAGAATCCTTATATCGAAGGATGGACCCCACACCGAAGTTGTCCCCACCTCAAACTTGTGCTGCCCTGATAGACCCAAGGGAGCCCTACAAACTGACATCAGGAACCTGGACTGCTGAGTTTTCTTTCCCAGGGAAAATGGAAAAAGGATGTGCCAAGGGGCCCCTGGCCCTGACTGCAAAAAATCCTTATATCGAAGGATGGACCCCACACCGAAGTTGTCCCCACCTCAAACTTGTGCTGCCCTGATAGACCCAAGGGAACCCTACAAACTGACATCAGGAAACTGGACTGCTGAGTTTTCTTTCCCAGGGAAAATGGAAAAAGGATGTGCCCAGGGGCCCCAGGCCCTGACTGCAAAAAATCCTTATATCGAAGGATGGACCCCACACCGAAGTTGTCCCCACCTCAAACTTGTGCTGCCCTGATAGACCCAAGGGAGCCCTACAAACTGACATCAGGAACCTGGACTGCTGAGTTTTCTTTCCCAGGGAAAATGGAAAAAGGATGTGCCCAGGGGCCCCTGGCCCTGACTGCAAAGAATCCTTATATCGAAGGATGGACCTCACACCGAAGTTGTCCCCACCTCAAACTTGTGCTGCCCTGATAGACCCAAGGGAGCCCTACAAACTGACATCAGCAACCTGGACTGCTGAGTTTTCTTTCCCAGGGAAAATGGAAAAAGGATGTGCCCAGGGGCCCCTGGCCCTGACTGCAAAAAATCCTTATATCGAAGGATGGACCCCACACCGAAGTTGTCCCCACCTCAAACTTGTGCTGCCCTGATAGACCCAAGGGAGCCCTACAAACTGACATCAGGAACCTGGACTGCTGAGTTTTCTTTCCCAGGGAAAATGGAAAAAGGATGTGCCAAGGGGCCCCTGGCCCTGTCTGCAAAGAATCCTTATATCGAAGGATGGACCCCACACCGAAGTTGTCCCCACCTCAAACTTGTGCTGCCCTGATAGACCCAAGGGAGCCCTACAAACTGACATCAGGAACCTGGACTGCTGAGTTTTCTTTCCCAGGGAAAATGGAAAAAGGATGTGCCCAGGGGCCCCTGGCCCTGACTGCAAAAAATCCTTATATCGAAGGATGGACCCCACACCGAAGTTGTCCCCACCTCAAACTTGTGCTGCCCTGATAGACCCAAGGGAGCCCTACAAACTGACATCAGGAACCTGGACTGCTGAGTTTTCTTTCCCAGGGAAAATGGAAAAAGGATGTGCCCAGGGGCCCCTGGCCCTGACTGCAAAGAATCCTTATATCGAAGGATGGACCTCACACCGAAGTTGTCCCCACCTCAAACTTGTGCTGCCCTGATAGACCCAAGGGAGCCCTACAAACTGACATCAGCAACCTGGACTGCTGAGTTTTCTTTCCCAGGGAAAATGGAAAAAGGATGTGCCCAGGGGCCCCTGGCCCTGACTGCAAAAAATCCTTATATCGAAGGATGGACCCCACACCGAAGTTGTCCCCACCTCAAACTTGTGCTGCCCTGATAGACCCAAGGGAGCCCTACAAACTGACATCAGGAACCTGGACTGCTGAGTTTTCTTTCCCAGGGAAAATGGAAAAAGGATGTGCCAAGGGGCCCCTGGCCCTGTCTGCAAAGAATCCTTATATCGAAGGATGGACCCCACACCGAAGTTGTCCCCACCTCAAACTTGTGCTGCCCTGATAGACCCAAGGGAGCCCTACAAACTGACATCAGGAACCTGGACTGCTGAGTTTTCTTTCCCAGGGAAAATGGAAAAAGGATGTGCCCAGGGGCCCCTGGCCCTGACTGCAAAGAATCCTTATATCGAAGGATGGACCCCACACCGAAGTTGTCCCTACCTCAAACTTGTGCTGCCCTGATAGACCCAAGGGAGCCCTACAAACTGACATCAGGAACCTGGACTGCTGAGTTTTCTTTCCCAGGGAAAATGGAAAAAGGATGTGCCCAGGGGCCCCAGGCCCTGACTGCAAAGAATCCTTATAACGAAGGATGGACCCCACACCGAAGATATCCCCACTTCAAACTTGTGCTGCCCTGATAGACCCAAGGGAGCCCTACAAACTGACATCAGGAACCTGGACTGCTGAGTTTTCTTTCCCAGGGAAAATGGAAAAAGGATGTGCCCAGGGGCCCCTGGCCCTGACTGCAAAAAATCCTTATATCGAAGGATGGACCCCACACCGAAGTTGTCCCCACCTCAAACTTGTGCTGCCCTGATAGACCCAAGGGAGCCCTACAAACTGACATCAGGAACCTGGACTGCTGAGTTTTCTTTCCCAGGGAAAATGGAAAAAGGATGTGCCCAGGGGCCCCTGGCCCTGGGCTGGGGCCTCACTGCAAAGAATCCTTATATCGAAGGATGGACCCCACACCGAAGTTGTCCCCACCTCAAACTTGTGCTGCCCTGATAGACCCAAGGGAGCCCTACAAACTGACATCAGGAACCTAGACTGCTGAGTTTTCTTTCCCAGGGAAAATGGAAAAAGGATGTGCCCAGGGGCCCCTGGCCCTGACTGCAAAAAATCCTTATATCGAAGGATGGACCCCACACCGAAGTTGTCCCCACCTCAAACTTGTGCTGCCCTGATAGACCCAAGGGAGCCCTACAAACTGACATCAGGAACCTGGACTGCTGAGTTTTCTTTCCCAGGGAAAATGGAAAAAGGATGTGCCCAGGGGCCCCTGGCCCTGGGCTGGGGCCTCACTGCAAAGAATCCTTATATCGAAGGATGGACCCCACACCGAAGTTGTCCCCACCTCAAACTTGTGCTGCCCTGATAGACCCAAGGGAGCCCTACAAACTGACATCAGGAACCTGGACTGCTGAGTTTTCTTTCCCAGGGAAAATGGAAAAAGGATGTGCCCAGGGTTCCCAGGCCCTGGGCCCCGGGGCCTCACTGCAAAGAATCCTTATATCGAAGGATGGACCCCACACCGAAGTTGTCCCCACCTCAAACTTGTGCTGCCCTGATAGACCCAAGGGAGCCCTACAAACTGACATCAGGAACCTGGACTGCTGAGTTTTCTTTCCCAGGGAAAATGGAAAAAGGATGTGCCCAGGGGCCCCTGGCCCTGACTGCAAAAAATCCTTATATCGAAGGATGGACCCCACACCGAAGTTGTCCCCACCTCAAACTTGTGCTGCCCTGATAGACCCAAGGGAGCCCTACAAACTGACATCAGGAACCTGGACTGCTGAGTTTTCTTTCCCAGGGAAAATGGAAAAAGGATGTGCCCAGGGGCCCCTGGCCCTGACTGCAAAGAATCCTTATATCGAAGGATGGACCTCACACCGAAGTTGTCCCCACCTCAAACTTGTGCTGCCCTGATAGACCCAAGGGAGCCCTACAAACTGACATCAGCAACCTGGACTGCTGAGTTTTCTTTCCCAGGGAAAATGGAAAAAGGATGTGCCCAGGGGCCCCTGGCCCTGACTGCAAAAAATCCTTATATCGAAGGATGGACCCCACACCGAAGTTGTCCCCACCTCAAACTTGTGCTGCCCTGATAGACCCAAGGGAGCCCTACAAACTGACATCAGGAACCTGGACTGCTGAGTTTTCTTTCCCAGGGAAAATGGAAAAAGGATGTGCCCAGGGGCCCCTGGCCCTGTCTGCAAAGAATCCTTATATCGAAGGATGGACCCCACACCGAAGTTGTCCCCACCTCAAACTTGTGCTGCCCTGATAGACCCAAGGGAGCCCTACAAACTGACATCAGGAACCTGGACTGCTGAGTTTTCTTTCCCAGGGAAAATGGAAAAAGGATGTGCCCAGGGGCCCCTGGCCCTGACTGCAAAAAATCCTTATATCGAAGGATGGACCCCACACCGAAGTTGTCCCCACCTCAAACTTGTGCTGCCCTGATAGACCCAAGGGAGCCCTACAAACTGACATCAGGAACCTGGACTGCTGAGTTTTCTTTCCCAGGGAAAATGGAAAAAGGATGTGCCCAGGGGCCCCAGGCCCTGACTGCAAAGAATCCTTATAACGAAGGATGGACCCCACACCGAAGATATCCCCACTTCAAACTTGTGCTGCCCTGATAGACCCAAGGGAGCCCTACAAACTGACATCAGGAACCTGGACTGCTGAGTTTTCTTTCCCAGGGAAAATGGAAAAAGGATGTGCCCAGGGGCCCCTGGCCCTGACTGCAAAAAATCCTTATATCGAAGGATGGACCCCACACCGAAGTTGTCCCCACCTCAAACTTGTGCTGCCCTGATAGACCCAAGGGAGCCCTACAAACTGACATCAGGAACCTGGACTGCTGAGTTTTCTTTCCCAGGGAAAATGGAAAAAGGATGTGCCCAGGGGCCCCTGGCCCTGGGCTGGGGCCTCACTGCAAAGAATCCTTATATCGAAGGATGGACCCCACACCGAAGTTGTCCCCACCTCAAACTTGTGCTGCCCTGATAGACCCAAGGGAGCCCTACAAACTGACATCAGGAACCTAGACTGCTGAGTTTTCTTTCCCAGGGAAAATGGAAAAAGGATGTGCCCAGGGGCCCCTGGCCCTGACTGCAAAAAATCCTTATATCGAAGGATGGACCCCACACCGAAGTTGTCCCCACCTCAAACTTGTGCTGCCCAGATAGACCCAAGGGAACCCTACAAACTGACATCAGGAAACTGGACTGCTGAGTTTTCTTTCCCAGGGAAAATGGAAAAAGGATGTGCCCAGGGGCCCCTGGCCCTGGGCTGGGGCCTCACTGCAAAGAATCCTTATATCGAAGGATGGACCCCACACCGAAGTTGTCCCCACCTCAAACTTGTGCTGCCCTGATAGACCCAAGGGAGCCCTACAAACTGACATCAGGAACCTAGACTGCTGAGTTTTCTTTCCCAGGGAAAATGGAAAAAGGATGTGCCAAGGGGCCCCTGGCCCTGACTGCAAAAAATCCTTATATCGAAGGATGGACCCCACACCGAAGTTGTCCCCACCTCAAACTTGTGCTGCCCTGATAGACCCAAGGGAACCCTACAAACTGACATCAGGAACCTGGACTGCTGAGTTTTCTTTCCCAGGGAAAATGGAAAAAGGATGTGCCCAGGGGCCCCTGGCCCTGACTGCAAAAAATCCTTATATCGAAGGATGGACCCCACACCGAAGTTGTCCCCACCTCAAACTTGTGCTGCCCTGATAGACCCAAGGGAGCCCTACAAACTGACATCAGGAACCTGGACTGCTGAGTTTTCTTTCCCAGGGAAAATGGAAAAAGGATGTGCCCAGGGGCCCCTGGCCCTGACTGCAAAGAATCCTTATATCGAAGGATGGACCTCACACCGAAGTTGTCCCCACCTCAAACTTGTGCTGCCCTGATAGACCCAAGGGAGCCCTACAAACTGACATCAGCAACCTGGACTGCTGAGTTTTCTTTCCCAGGGAAAATGGAAAAAGGATGTGCCCAGGGGCCCCTGGCCCTGACTGCAAAAAATCCTTATATCGAAGGATGGACCCCACACCGAAGTTGTCCCCACCTCAAACTTGTGCTGCCCTGATAGACCCAAGGGAGCCCTACAAACTGACATCAGGAACCTGGACTGCTGAGTTTTCTTTCCCAGGGAAAATGGAAAAAGGATGTGCCCAGGGGCCCCTGGCCCTGTCTGCAAAGAATCCTTATATCGAAGGATGGACCCCACACCGAAGTTGTCCCCACCTCAAACTTGTGCTGCCCTGATAGACCCAAGGGAGCCCTACAAACTGACATCAGGAACCTGGACTGCTGAGTTTTCTTTCCCAGGGAAAATGGAAAAAGGATGTGCCCAGGGGCCCCTGGCCCTGACTGCAAAAAATCCTTATATCGAAGGATGGACCCCACACCGAAGTTGTCCCCACCTCAAACTTGTGCTGCCCTGATAGACCCAAGGGAGCCCTACAAACTGACATCAGGAACCTGGACTGCTGAGTTTTCTTTCCCAGGGAAAATGGAAAAAGGATGTGTCCAGGGGCCCCAGGCCCTGACTGCAAAGAATCCTTATAACGAAGGATGGACCCCACACCGAAGATATCCCCACTTCAAACTTGTGCTGCCCTGATAGACCCAAGGGAGCCCTACAAACTGACATCAGGAACCTGGACTGCTGAGTTTTCTTTCCCAGGGAAAATGGAAAAAGGATGTGCCCAGGGGCCCCTGGCCCTGACTGCAAAAAATCCTTATATCGAAGGATGGACCCCACACCGAAGTTGTCCCCACCTCAAACTTGTGCTGCCCTGATAGACCCAAGGGAGCCCTACAAACTGACATCAGGAACCTGGACTGCTGAGTTTTCTTTCCCAGGGAAAATGGAAAAAGGATGTGCCCAGGGGCCCCTGGCCCTGGGCTGGGGCCTCACTGCAAAGAATCCTTATATCGAAGGATGGACCCCACACCGAAGTTGTCCCCACCTCAAACTTGTGCTGCCCTGATAGACCCAAGGGAGCCCTACAAACTGACATCAGGAACCTAGACTGCTGAGTTTTCTTTCCCAGGGAAAATGGAAAAAGGATGTGCCCAGGGGCCCCTGGCCCTGACTGCAAAAAATCCTTATATCGAAGGATGGACCCCACACCGAAGTTGTCCCCACCTCAAACTTGTGCTGCCCTGATAGACCCAAGGGAGCCCTACAAACTGACATCAGGAACCTGGACTGCTGAGTTTTCTTTCCCAGGGAAAATGGAAAAAGGATGTGCCCAGGGGCCCCTGGCCCTGGGCTGGGGCCTCACTGCAAAGAATCCTTATATCGAAGGATGGACCCCACACCGAAGTTGTCCCCACCTCAAACTTGTGCTGCCCTGATAGACCCAAGGGAGCCCTACAAACTGACATCAGGAACCTGGACTGCTGAGTTTGCTTTCCCAGGGAAAATGGAAAAAGGATGTGCCAAGGGGCCCCTGGCCCTGACTGCAAAAAATCCTTATATCGAAGGATGGACCCCACACCGAAGTTGTCCCCACCTCAAACTTGTGCTGCCCTGATAGACCCAAGGGAACCCTACAAACTGACATCAGGAAACTGGACTGCTGAGTTTTCTTTCCCAGGGAAAATGGAAAAAGGATGTGCCCAGGGGCCCCTGGCCCTGACTGCAAAAAATCCTTATATCGAAGGATGGACCCCACACCGAAGTTGTCCCCACCTCAAACTTGTGCTGCCCTGATAGACCCAAGGGAGCCCTACAAACTGACATCAGGAACCTGGACTGCTGAGTTTTCTTTCCCAGGGAAAATGGAAAAAGGATGTGCCCAGGGGCCCCTGGCCCTGGGCTGGGGCCTCACTGCAAAGAATCCTTATATCGAAGGATGGACCCCACACCGAAGTTGTCCCCACCTCAAACTTGTGCTGCCCTGATAGACCCAAGGGAGCCCTACAAACTGACATTAGGAACCTGGACTGCTGAGTTTTCTTTCCCAGGAAAATGGCCGAAGGATGTGCCCAGGGGCCCCTGGCCCTGACTGCAAAAAATCCTTATATCGAAGGATGGACCCCACACCGAAGTTGTCCCCACCTCAAACTTGTGCTGCCCTGATAGACCCAAGGGAGCCCTACAAACTGACATCAGGAACCTGGACTGCTGAGTTTTCTTTCCCAGGGAAAATGGAAAAAGGATGTGCCCAGGGGCCCCTGGCCCTGACTGCAAAAAATCCTTATATCGAAGGATGGACCCCACACCGAAGTTGTCCCCACCTCAAACTTGTGCTGCCCTGATAGAACTAAGGGAGCCCTACAAACTGACATCAGGAACCTGGACTGCTGAGTTTTCTTTCCCAGGGAAAATGGAAAAAGGATGTGCCCAGGGGCCCCTGGACATGGGCTGGGGCCTCACTGCAAAGAATCCTTATATCAAAGGATGGACCCCACACCGAAGATGTCCCCACCTCAAACTTGTGCTGCCCTGATAGACCCAAGGGAGCCCTACAAACTGACATCAGGAACCTGGACTGCTGAGTTTTCTTTCCCAGGGAAAATGGAAAAAGGATGTGCCCAGGGGCCCCTGGCCCTGACTGCAAAAAATCCTTATATCGAAGGATGGACCCCACACCGAAGTTGTCCCCACCTCAAACTTGTGCTGCCCTGATAGACCCAAGGGAGCCCTACAAACTGACATCAGGAACCTGGACTGCTGAGTTTTCTTTCCCAGGGAAAATGGAAAAAGGATGTGCCCAGGGGCCCCTCGCCCTGGGCTGGGGCCTCACTGCAAAGAATCCTTATATCGAAGGATGGACCCCACACCGAAGTTGTCCCCACCTCAAACTTGTGCTGCCCTGATAGACCCAAGGGAGCCCTACAAACTGACATCAGGAACCTGGACTGCTGAGTTTTCTTTTCCAGGGAAAATGGAAAAAGGATGTGCCCAGGGGCCCCTGGCCCTGGGCTGGGGCCTCACTGCAAAGAATCCTTATATCGAAGGATGGACCCCACACCGAAGTTGTCCCCACCTCAAACTTGTGCTGCCCTGATAGACCCAAGGGAGCCCTACAAACTGACATCAGGAACCTGGACTGCTGAGTTTTCTTTCCCAGGGAAAATGGAAAAAGGATGTGCCCAGGGGCCCCTGGCCCTGACTGCAAAAAATCCTTATATCGAAGGATGGACCCCACACCGAAGCTGTCCCCACCTCAAACTTGTGCTGCCCTGATAGACCCAAGGGAGCCCTACAAACTGACATCAGGAACCTGGACTGCTGAGTTTTCTTTCCCAGGGAAAATGGAAAAAGGGTGTGCCCAGGGGCCCCAGGCCCTGACTGCAAAGAATCCTTATAACGAAGGATGGACCCCACACCGAAGTTATCCCCACTTCAAACTTGTGCTGCCCTGATAGACCCAAGGGAGCCCTACAAACTGACATCAGGAACCTGGACTGCTGAGTTTTCTTTCCCAGGGAAAATGGAAAAAGGATGTGCCCAGGGGCCCCTGGCCCTGACTGCAAAAAATCCTTATATCGAAGGATGGACCCCACACCGAAGTTGTCCCCACCTCAAACTTGTGCTGCCCTGATAGACCCAAGGGAGCCCTACAAACTGACATCAGGAACCTGGACTGCTGAGTTTTCTTTCCCAGGGAAAATGGAAAAAGGATGTGCCCAGGGGCCCCTGGCCCTGACTGCAAAAAATCCTTATATCGAAGGATGGACCCCACACCGAAGTTGTCCCCACCTCAAACTTGTGCTGCCCTGATAGACCCAAGGGAGCCCTACAAACTGACATCAGGAACCTGGACTGCTGAGTTTTCTTTCCCAGGGAAAATGGAAAAAGGATGTGCCCAGGGTTCCCAGGCCCTGGGCCCCGGGGCCTCACTGCAAAGAATCCTTATATCGAAGGATGGACCCCACACCGAAGTTGTCCCCACCTCAAACTTGTGCTACCCTGATAGACCCAAGGGAGCCCTACAAACTGACATCAGGAACCTGGACTGCTGAGTTTTCTTTCCCAGGGAAAATGGAAAAAGGATGTGCCCAGGGGCCCCTGGCCCTGACTGCAAAAAATCCTTATATCGAAGGATGGACCCCACACCGAAGTTGTCCCCACCTCAAACTTGTGCTGCCCTGATAGACCCAAGGGAGCCCTACAAACTGACATCAGGAACCTGGACTGCTGAGTTTTCTTTCCCAGGGAAAATGGAAAAAGGATGTGCCCAGGGGCCCCTGGCCCTGACTGCAAAGAATCCTTATATCGAAGGATGGACCTCACACCGAAGTTGTCCCCACCTCAAACTTGTGCTGCCCTGATAGACCCAAGGGAGCCCTACAAACTGACATCAGGAACCTGGACTGCTGAGTTTTCTTTCCCAGGGAAAATGGAAAAAGGATGTGCCCAGGGGCCCCTGGCCCTGACTGCAAAGAATCCTTATATCGAAGGATGGACCCCAGACCGAAGTTGTCCCCACCTCAAACTTGTGCTGCCCTGATAGACCCAAGGGAGCCCTACAAACTGACATCAGGAACCTGGACTGCTGAGTTTTCTTTCCCAGGGAAAATGGAAAAAGGATGTGCCCAGGGGCCCCTGGCCCTGACTGCAGAAAATCCTTATATTGAAGGATGGACCCCACACCGAAGTTGTCCCCACCTCAAACTTGTGCTGCCCTGATAGACCCAAGGGAGCCCTACAAACTGACATCAGGAACCTGGACTGCTGAGTTTTCTTTCCCAGGGAAAATGGAAAAAGGATGTGCCCAGGGGCCCCTGGCCCTGACTGCAAAGAATCCTTATAACGAAGGATGGACCCCACACCGAAGTTATCCCCACTTGAAACTTGTGCTGCCCTGATAGACCCAAGGGAGCCCTACAAACTGACATCAGGAACCTGGACTGCTGAGTTTTCTTTCCCAGGGAAAATGGAAAAAGGATGTGCCCAGGGGCCCCTGGCCCTGACTGCAAAAAATCCTTATATCGAAGGATGGAACCCAGACCGAAGTTGTCCCCACCTCAAACTTGTGCTGCCCTGATAGACCCAAGGGAGCCCTACAAACTGACATCAGGAACCTGGACTGCTGAGTTTTATTTCCCAGGGAAAATGGAAAAAGGATGTGCCCAGGGGCCCCTGGCCCTGGGCTGGGGCCTCACTGCAAAGAATCCTTATATCGAAGGATGGACCCCACACCGAAGTTGTCCCCACCTCAAACTTGTGCTGCCCTGATAGACCCAAGGGAGCCCTACAAACTGACATCAGGAACCTAGACTGCTGAGTTTTCTTTCCCAGGGAAAATGGAAAAAGGATGTGCCCAGGGTTCCCTGGCCCTGGGCTGGGGCCTCACTACAAAAAATCCTTATATCGAAGGATGGACCCCACACCGAAATTGTCCCCACCTCACACTTGTGCTGCCCTGATAGACCCAAGGGAGCCCTACAAACTGACATCAGGAACCTGGACTGCTGAGTTTTCTTTCCCAGGGAAAATGGAAAAAGGATGTGCCCAGGGGCCCCTGGCCCTGACTGCAAAGAATCCTTATATCGAAGGATGGACCCCACACCGAAGTTGTCCCCACCTCAAACTTGTGCTGCCCTGATAGACCCAAGGGAGCCCTACAAACTGACATCAGGAACCTGGACTGCTGAGTTTTCTTTCCCAGGGAAAATGGAAAAAGGATGTGCCCAGGGGCCCCTGGCCCTGACTGCAAAAAATCCTTATATCGAAGGATGGACCCCACACCGAAGTTGTCCCCACCTCAAACTTGTGCTGCCCTGATAGACCCAAGGGAGCCCTACAAACTGACATCAGGAACCTGGACTGCTGAGTTTTCTTTCCCAGGGAAAATGGAAAAAGGATGTGCCCAGGGGCCCCTGGCCCTGGGCTGGGGCCTCACTGCAAAGAATCCATATATCGAAGGATGGACCCCACACCGAAGTTGTCCCCACCTCAAACTTGTGCTGCCCTGATAGACCCAAGGGAGCCCTACAAACTGACATTAGGAACCTGGACTGCTGAGTTTTCTTTCCCAGGGAAAATGGCCGAAGGATGTGCCCAGGGGCCCCTGGCCCTGACTGCAAAAAATCCTTATATCGAAGGATGGACCCCACACCGAAGTTGTCCCCACCTCAAACTTGTGCTGCCCTGATAGACCCAAGGGAGCCCTACAAACTGACATCAGGAACCTGGACTGCTGAGTTTTCTTTCCCAGGGAAAATGGAAAAAGGATGTGCCCAGGGGCCCCTGGCCCTGACTGCAAAGAATCCTTATATCGAAGGATGGACCCCACACCGAAGTTGTCCCCACCTCAAACTTGTGCTGCCCTGATAGACCCAAGGGAGCCCTACAAACTGACATCAGGAACCTGGACTGCTGAGTTTTCTTTCCCAGGGAAAATGGAAAAAGGATGTGCCCAGGGGCCCCTGGCCCTGGGCTGGGGCCTCACTGCAAAGAATCCTTATATCGAAGGATGGACCCCACACCGAAGTTGTCCCCACCTCAAACTTGTGCTGCCCTGATAGACCCAAGGGAGCCCTACAAACTGACATTAGGAACCTGGACTGCTGAGTTTTCTTTCCCAGGAAAATGGCCGAAGGATGTGCCCAGGGGCCCCTGGCCCTGACTGCAAAAAATCCTTATATCGAAGGATGGACCCCACACCGAAGTTGTCCCCACCTCAAACTTGTGCTGCCCTGATAGACCCAAGGGAGCCCTACAAACTGACATCAGGAACCTGGACTGCTGAGTTTTCTTTCCCAGGGAAAATGGAAAAAGGATGTGCCCAGGGGCCCCTGGCCCTGACTGCAAAAAATCCTTATATCGAAGGATGGACCCCACACCGAAGTTGTCCCCACCTCAAACTTGTGCTGCCCTGATAGACCCAAGGGAGCCCTACAAACTGACATCAGGAACCTGGACTGCTGAGTTTTCTTTCCCAGGGAAAATGGAAAAAGGATGTGCCCAGGGGCCCCTGGACATGGGCTGGGGCCTCACTGCAAAGAATCCTTATATCAAAGGATGGACCCCACACCGAAGATGTCCCCACCTCAAACTTGTGCTGCCCTGATAGACCCAAGGGAGCCCTACAAACTGACATCAGGAACCTGGACTGCTGAGTTTTCTTTCCCAGGGAAAATGGAAAATGGATGTGCCCAGGGGCCCCTGGCCCTGGGCCCCGGGGCCGCACTGCAAAGAATCCTTATATCGAAGGATGGACCCCACACCGAAGTTGTCCCCACCTCAAACTTGTGCTGCCCTGATAGACCCAAGGGAGCCCTACAAACTGACATCAGGAACCTGGACTGCTGAGTTTTCTTTCCCAGGGAAAATGGAAAAAGGATGTGCCCAGGGGCCCCTGGCCCTGACTGCAAAAAATCCTTATATCGAAGGATGGACCCCACACCGAAGTTGTCCCCACCTCAAACTTGTGCTGCCCTGATAGACCCAAGGGAGCCCTACAAACTGACATCAGGAACCTGGACTGCTGAGTTTTCTTTCCCAGGGAAAATGGAAAAAGGATGTGCCCAGGGGCCCCTGGCCCTGGGCTGGGGCCTCACTGCAAAGAATCCTTATATCGAAGGATGGACCCCACACCGAAGTTGTCCCCACCTCAAACTTGTGCTGCCCTGATAGACCCAAGGGAGCCCTACAAACTGACATCAGGAACCTGGACTGCTGAGTTTTCTTTTCCAGGGAAAATGGAAAAAGGATGTGCCCTGGGGCCCCTGGCCCTGGGCTGGGGCCTCACTGCAAAGAATCCTTATATCGAAGGATGGACCCCACACCGAAGTTGTCCCCACCTCAAACTTGTGCTGCCCTGATAGACCCAAGGGAGCCCTACAAACTGACATCAGGAACCTGGACTGCTGAGTTTTCTTTCCCAGGGAAAATGGAAAAAGGATGTGCCCAGGGGCCCCTGGCCCTGACTGCAAAAAATCCTTATATCGAAGGATGGACCCCACACCGAAGTTGTCCCCACCTCAAACTTGTGCTGCCCTGATAGACCCAAGGGAGCCCTACAAACTGACATCAGGAACCTGGACTGCTGAGTTTTCTTTCCCAGGGAAAATGGAAAAAGGATGTGCCCAGGGGCCCCTGGACATGGGCTGGGGCCTCACTGCAAAGAATCCTTATATCGAAGGATGGACCCCACACCGAAGTTATCCCCACTTCAAACTTGTGCTGCCCTGATAGACCCAAGGGAGCCCTACAAACTGACATCAGGAACCTGGACTGCTGAGTTTTCTTTTCCAGGGAAAATGGAAAAAGGATGTGCCCAGGGGCCCCTGGCCCTGGGCTGGGGCCTCACTGCAAAAAATCCTTATATCGAAGGATGGACCCCACACCGAAGTTGTCCCCACCTCAAACTTGTGCTGCCCTGATAGACCCAAGGGAGCCCTACAAACTGACATCAGGAACCTGGACTGCTGAGTTTTCTTTCCCAGGGAAAATGGAAAAAGGATGTGCCCAGGGGCCCCTGGCCCTGACTGCAAAAAATCCTTATATCGAAGGATGGACCCCACACCGAAGTTGTCCCCACCTCAAACTTGTGCTGCCCTGATAGACCCAAGGGAGCCCTACAAACTGACATCAGGAACCTGGACTGCTGAGTTTTCTTTCCCAGGGAAAAGGGAAAAAGGATGTGCCCAGGGTTTCCAGGCCCTGGGCCCCGGGGCCTCACTGCAAAGAATCCTTATATCGAAGGATGGACCCCACACCGAAGTTGTCCCCACCTCAAACTTGTGCTGCCCTGATAGACCCAAGGGAGCCCTACAAACTGACATCAGGAACCTGGACTGCTGAGTTTTCTTTCCCAGGGAAAATGGAAAAAGGATGTGCCCAGGGGCCCCTGGCCCTGACTGCAAAAAATCCTTATATCGAAGGATGGACCCCACACCGAAGTTGTCCCCACCTCAAACTTGTGCTGCCCTGATAGACCCAAGGGAGCCCTACAAACTGACATCAGGAACCTGGACTGCTGAGTTTTCTTTCCCAGGGAAAATGGAAAAAGGATGTGCCCAGGGGCCCCTGGCCCTGACTGCAAAAAATCCTTATATCGAAGGATGGACCCCAGACCGAAGTTGTCCCCACCTCAAACTTGTGCTGCCCTGATAGACCCAAGGGAGCCCTACAAACTGACATCAGGAACCTGGACTGCTGAGTTTTCTTTCCCAGGGAAAATGGAAAAAGGATGTGCCCAGGGGCCCCTGGCCCTGACTGCAAAGAATCCTTATATCGAAGGATGGACCCCACACCGAAGTTGTCCCCACCTCAAACTTGTGCTGCTCTGATAGACCCAAGGGAGCCCTACAAACTGACATCAGGAACCTGGACTGCTGAGTTTTCTTTCCCAGGGAAAATGGAAAAAGGGTGTGCCCAGGGGCCCCTCGCCCTGGGCTGGGGCCTCACTGCAAAGAATCCTTATATCGAAGGATGGACCCCACACCGAAGTTGTCCCCACCTCAAACTTGTGCTGCCCTGATAGACCCAAGGGAGCCCTACAAACTGACATCAGGAACCTGGACTGCTGAGTTTTCTTTCCCAGGGAAAATGGAAAAAGGATGTGCCCAGGGGCCCCTGGCCCTGGGCTGGGGCCTCACTGCAAAGAATCCTTATATCGAAGGATGGACCCCACACCGAAGTTGTCCCCACCTCAAACTTGTGCTGCCCTGATAGACCCAAGGGAGCCCTACAAACTGACATCAGGAACCTGGACTGCTGAGTTTTCTTTCCCAGGGAAAATGGAAAAAGGATGTGCCCAGGGGCCCCTGGCCCTGGGCTGGGGCCTCACTGCAAAGAATCCTTATATCGAAGGATGGACCCCACACCGAAGTTGTCCCCACCTCAAACTTGTGCTGCCCTGATAGACCCAAGGGAGCCCTACAAACTGACATCAGGAACCTGGACTGCTGAGTTTTCTTTCCCAGGGAAAATGGCCGAAGGATGTGCCCAGGGGCCCCTGGCCCTGACTGCAAAAAATCCTTATATCGAAGGATGGACCCCACACCGAAATTGTCCCCACCTCACACTTGTGCTGCCCTGATAGACCCAAGGGAGCCCTACAAACTGACATCAGGAACCTGGACTGCTGAGTTTTCTTTCCCAGGGAAAATGGCCGAAGGATGTGCCCAGGGGCCCCTGGCCCTGACTGCAAAAAATCCTTATATCGAAGGATGGACCCCACACCGAAGTTGTCCCCACCTCAAACTTGTGCTGCCCTGATAGACCCAAGGGAGCCCTACAAACTGACATCAGGAACCTGGACTGCTGAGTTTTCTTTTCCAGGGAAAATGGAAAAAGGATGTGCCCAGGGGCCCCTGGCCCTGACTGCACAGAATCCTTATATCGAAGGATGGACCTCACACCGAAGTTGTCCCCACCTCAAACTTGTGCTGCCCTGATAGACCCAAGGGAGCCCTACAAACTGACATCAGGAACCTGGACTGCTGAGTTTTCTTTCCCAGGGAAAATGGAAAAAGGATGTGCCCAGGGGCCCCTGGCCCTGACTGCAAAGAATCCTTATATCAAAGGATGGACCCCACACCGAAGTTGTCCCCACCTCAAACTTGTGCTGCCCTGATAGACCCAAGGGAGCCCTACAAACTAACATCAGGAACCTGGACTGCTGAGTTTTCTTTCCCAGGGAAAATGGAAAAAGGATGTGCCCAGGTGCCCCTGGCCCTGACTGCAAAAAATCCTTATATCGAAGGATGGACCCCACACCGAAATTGTCCCCACCTCACACTTGTGCTGCCCTGATAGACCCAAGGGAGCCCTACAAACTGACATCAGGAACCTGGACTGCTGAGTTTTCTTTCCCAGGGAAAATGGCCGAAGGATGTGCCCAGGGGCCCCTGGCCCTGACTGCAAAAAATCCTTATATCGAAGGATGGACCCCACACCGAAGTTGTCCCCACCTCAAACTTGTGCTGCCCTGATAGACCCAAGGGAGCCCTACAAACTGACATCAGGAACCTGGACTGCTGAGTTTTCTTTTCCAGGGAAAATGGAAAAAGGATGTGCCCAGGGGCCCCTGGCCCTGACTGCAAAGAATCCTTATATCGAAGGATGGACCTCACACTGAAGTTGTCCCCACCTCAAACTTGTGCTGCCCTGATAGACCCAAGGGAGCCCTACAAACTGACATCAGGAACCTGGACTGCTGAGTTTTCTTTCCCAGGGAAAATGGAAAAAGGATGTGCCCAGGGGCCCCTGGCCCTGACTGCAAAGAATCCTTATATCGAAGGATGGACCCCACACCGAAGTTGTCCCCACCTCAAACTTGTGCTGCCCTGATAGACCCAAGGGAGCCCTACAAACTGACATCAGGAACCTGGACTGCTGAGTTTTCTTTCCCAGGGAAAATGGAAAAAGGATGTGCCCAGGGGCCCCTGGCCCTGACTGCAAAAAATCCTTATATCGAAGGATGGACCCCAGACCGAAGTTGTCCCCACCTCAAACTTGTGCTGCCCTGATAGACCCAAGGGAGCCCTACAAACTGACATCAGGAACCTGGACTGCTGAGTTTTCTTTCCCAGGGAAAATGGAAAAAGGGTGTGCCCAGGGGCCCCAGGCCCTGACTGCAAAGAATCCTTATATCGAAGGATGGACCCCACACCGAAGTTATCCCCACTTCAAACTTGTGCTGCCCTGATAGACCCAAGGGAGCCCTACAAACTGACATCAGGAACCTGGACTGCTGAGTTTTCTTTCCCAGGGAAAATGGAAAAAGGATGTGCCCAGGGGCCCCTGGCCCTGACTGCAAAGAATCCTTATATCGAAGGATGGACCCCACACCGAAGTTGTCCCCACCTCAAACTTGTGCTGCCCTGATAGACCCAAGGGAGCCCTACAAACTGACATCAGGAACCTGGACTGCTGAGTTTTCTTTCCCAGGGAAAATGGAAAAAGGATGTGCCCAGGGGCCCCTGGCCCTGACTGCAAAAAATCCTTATATCGAAGGATGGACCCCACACCGAAGTTGTCCCCACCTCAAACTTGTGCTGCCCTGATAGACCCAAGGGAGCCCTACAAACTGACATCAGGAACCTGGACTGCTGAGTTTTCTTTCCCAGGGAAAATGGAAAAAGGATGTGCCCAGGGTTCCCAGGCCCTGGGCCCCTGGCCCTGACTGCAAAAAATCCTTATATCGAAGGATGGACCCCACACCGAAGTTGTCCCCACCTCAAACTTGTGCTGCCCTGATAGACCCAAGGGAGCCCTACAAACTGACATCAGGAACCTGGACTGCTGAGTTTTCTTTCCCAGGGAAAATGGAAAAAGGATGTGCCCAGGGGCCCCTGGCCCTGACTGCAAAGAATCCTTATATCGAAGGATGGACCCCACACCGAAGTTGTCCCCACCTCAAACTTGTGCTGCCCTGATAGACCCAAGGGAGCCCTACAAACTGACATCAGGAACCTGGACTGCTGAGTTTTCTTTCCCAGGGAAAATGGAAAAAGGGTGTGCCCAGGGGCCCCTGGCCCTGGGCTGGGGCCTCACTGCAAAGAATCCTTATATCGAAGGATGGACCCCACACCGAAGTTGTCCCCACCTCAAACTTGTGCTGCCCTGATAGACCCAAGGGAGCCCTACAAACTGACATCAGGAACCTGGACTGCTGAGTTTTCTTTCCCAGGGAAAATGGAAAAAGGATGTGCCCAGGGGCCCCTGGCCCTGACTGCAAAGAATCCTTATATCGAAGGATGGACCCCACACCGAAGTTGTCCCCACCTCAAACTTGTGCTGCCCTGATAGACCCAAGGGAGCCCTACAAACTGACATCAGGAACCTGGACTGCTGAGTTTTCTTTCCCAGGGAAAATGGCCGAAGGATGTGCCCAGGTGCCCCTGGCCCTGACTGCAAAAAATCCTTATATCGAAGGATGGACCCCACACCGAAATTGTCCCCACCTCACACTTGTGCTGCCCTGATAGACCCAAGGGAGCCCTACAAACTGACATCAGGAACCTGGACTGCTGAGTTTTCTTTCCCAGGGAAAATGGCCGAAGGATGTGCCCAGGGGCCCCTGGCCCTGACTGCAAAAAATCCTTATATCGAAGGATGGACCCCACACCGAAGTTGTCCCCACCTCAAACTTGTGCTGCCCTGATAGACCCAAGGGAGCCCTACAAACTGACATCAGGAACCTGGACTGCTGAGTTTTCTTTTCCAGGGAAAATGGAAAAAGGATGTGCCCAGGGGCCCCTGGCCCTGACTGCAAAGAATCCTTATATCGAAGGATGGACCTCACACTGAAGTTGTCCCCACCTCAAACTTGTGCTGCCCTGATAGACCCAAGGGAGCCCTACAAACTGACATCAGGAACCTGGACTGCTGAGTTTTCTTTCCCAGGGAAAATGGAAAAAGGATGTGCCCAGGGGCCCCTGGCCCTGACTGCAAAGAATCCTTATATCGAAGGATGGACCCCACACCGAAGTTGTCCCCACCTCAAACTTGTGCTGCCCTGATAGACCCAAGGGAGCCCTACAAACTGACATCAGGAACCTGGACTGCTGAGTTTTCTTTCCCAGGGAAAATGGAAAAAGGATGTGCCCAGGGGCCCCTGGCCCTGACTGCAAAAAATCCTTATATCGAAGGATGGACCCCAGACCGAAGTTGTCCCCACCTCAAACTTGTGCTGCCCTGATAGACCCAAGGGAGCCCTACAAACTGACATCAGGAACCTGGACTGCTGAGTTTTCTTTCCCAGGGAAAATGGAAAAAGGGTGTGCCCAGGGGCCCCAGGCCCTGACTGCAAAGAATCCTTATATCGAAGGATGGACCCCACACCGAAGTTATCCCCACTTCAAACTTGTGCTGCCCTGATAGACCCAAGGGAGCCCTACAAACTGACATCAGGAACCTGGACTGCTGAGTTTTCTTTCCCAGGGAAA
Source organism: Lonchura striata (assembly GCF_050655825.1). NCBI lineage: Eukaryota > Metazoa > Chordata > Aves > Passeriformes > Estrildidae > Lonchura > Lonchura striata. The sequence goes on from NC_140725.1 coordinate 140,298, forward strand.
ATGGAAAAAGGATGTGCCCAGGGGCCCCTGGCCCTGACTGCAAAGAATCCTTATATCGAAGGATGGACCCCACACCGAAGTTGTCCCCACCTCAAACTTGTGCTGCCCTGATAGACCCAAGGGAGCCCTACAAACTGACATCAGGAACCTGGACTGCTGAGTTTTCTTTCCCAGGGAAAATGGAAAAAGGATGTGCCCAGGGGCCCCTGGCCCTGACTGCAAAAAATCCTTATATCGAAGGATGGACCCCACACCGAAGTTGTCCCCACCTCAAACTTGTGCTGCCCTGATAGACCCAAGGGAGCCCTACAAACTGACATCAGGAACCTGGACTGCTGAGTTTTCTTTCCCAGGGAAAATGGAAAAAGGATGTGCCCAGGGTTCCCAGGCCCTGGGCCCCTGGCCCTGACTGCAAAAAATCCTTATATCGAAGGATGGACCCCACACCGAAGTTGTCCCCACCTCAAACTTGTGCTGCCCTGATAGACCCAAGGGAGCCCTACAAACTGACATCAGGAACCTGGACTGCTGAGTTTTCTTTCCCAGGGAAAATGGAAAAAGGATGTGCCCAGGGGCCCCTGGCCCTGACTGCAAAAAATCCTTATATCGAAGGATGGACCCCACACCGAAGTTGTCCCCACCTCAAACTTGTGCTGCCCTGATAGACCCAAGGGAGCCCTACAAACTGACATCAGGAACCTGGACTGCTGAGTTTTCTTTCCCAGGGAAAATGGAAAAAGGATGTGCCCAGGGTTTCCAGGCACTGGGCCCCGGGGCCTCACTGCAAAGAATCCTTATATCGAAGGATGGACCCCACACCGAAGTTGTCCCCACCTCAAACTTGTGCTGCCCTGATAGACCCAAGGGAGCCCTACAAACTGACATCAGGAACCTGGACTGCTGAGTTTTCTTTCCCAGGGAAAATGGAAAAAGGATGTGCCCAGGGGCCCCTGGCCCTGACTGCAAAAAATCCTTATATCGAAGGATGGACCCCACACCGAAATTGTCCCCACCTCACACTTGTGCTGCCCTGATAGACCCAAGGGAGCCCTACAAACTGACATCAGGAACCTGGACTGCTGAGTTTTCTTTCCCAGGGAAAATGGCCGAAGGATGTGCCCAGGGGCCCCTGGCCCTGACTGCAAAAAATCCTTATATCGAAGGATGGACCCCACACCGAAGTTGTCCCCACCTCAAACTTGTGCTGCCCTGATAGACCCAAGGGAGCCCTACAAACTGACATCAGGAACCTGGACTGCTGAGTTTTCTTTTCCAGGGAAAATGGAAAAAGGATGTGCCCAGGGGCCCCTGGCCCTGACTGCAAAGAATCCTTATATCGAAGGATGGACCTCACACTGAAGTTGTCCCCACCTCAAACTTGTGCTGCCCTGATAGACCCAAGGGAGCCCTACAAACTGACATCAGGAACCTGGACTGCTGAGTTTTCTTTCCCAGGGAAAATGGAAAAAGGATGTGCCCAGGGGCCCCTGGCCCTGACTGCAAAGAATCCTTATATCGAAGGATGGACCCCACACCGAAGTTGTCCCCACCTCAAACTTGTGCTGCCCTGATAGACCCAAGGGAGCCCTACAAACTGACATCAGGAACCTGGACTGCTGAGTTTTCTTTCCCAGGGAAAATGGAAAAAGGATGTGCCCAGGGGCCCCTGGCCCTGACTGCAAAAAATCCTTATATCGAAGGATGGACCCCAGACCGAAGTTGTCCCCACCTCAAACTTGTGCTGCCCTGATAGACCCAAGGGAGCCCTACAAAATGACATCAGGAACCTGGACTGCTGAGTTTTCTTTCCCAGGGAAAATGGAAAAAGGGTGTGCCCAGGGGCCCCAGGCCCTGACTGCAAAGAATCCTTATATCGAAGGATGGACCCCACACCGAAGTTATCCCCACTTCAAACTTGTGCTGCCCTGATAGACCCAAGGGAGCCCTACAAACTGACATCAGGAACCTGGACTGCTGAGTTTTCTTTCCCAGGGAAAATGGAAAAAGGATGTGCCCAGGGGCCCCTGGCCCTGACTGCAAAGAATCCTTATATCGAAGGATGGACCCCACACCGAAGTTGTCCCCACCTCAAACTTGTGCTGCCCTGATAGACCCAAGGGAGCCCTACAAACTGACATCAGGAACCTGGACTGCTGAGTTTTCTTTCCCAGGGAAAATGGAAAAAGGATGTGCCCAGGGGCCCCTGGCCCTGACTGCAAAAAATCCTTATATCGAAGGATGGACCCCACACCGAAGTTGTCCCCACCTCAAACTTGTGCTGCCCTGATAGACCCAAGGGAGCCCTACAAACTGACATCAGGAACCTGGACTGCTGAGTTTTCTTTCCCAGGGAAAATGGAAAAAGGATGTGCCCAGGGTTCCCAGGCCCTGGGCCCCTGGCCCTGACTGCAAAAAATCCTTATATCGAAGGATGGACCCCACACCGAAGTTGTCCCCACCTCAAACTTGTGCTGCCCTGATAGACCCAAGGGAGCCCTACAAACTGACATCAGGAACCTGGACTGCTGAGTTTTCTTTCCCAGGGAAAATGGAAAAAGGATGTGCCCAGGGGCCCCTGGCCCTGACTGCAAAGAATCCTTATATCGAAGGATGGACCCCACACCGAAGTTGTCCCCACCTCAAACTTGTGCTGCCCTGATAGACCCAAGGGAGCCCTACAAACTGACATCAGGAACCTGGACTGCTGAGTTTTCTTTCCCAGGGAAAATGGAAAAAGGATGTGCCCAGGGTTTCCAGGCCCTGGGCCCCGGGGCCTCACTGCAAAGAATCCTTATATCAAAGGATGGACCCCACACCGAAGTTGTCCCCACCTCAAACTTGTGCTGCCCTGATAGACCCAAGGGAGCCCTACAAACTGACATCAGGAACCTGGACTGCTGAGTTTTCTTTCCCAGGGAAAATGGAAAAAGGATGTGCCCAGGGGCCCCTGGCCCTGACTGCAAAGAATCCTTATATCGAAGGATGGACCTCACACCGAAGTTGTCCCCACCTCAAACTTGTGCTGCCCTGATAGACCCAAGGGAGCCCTACAAACTGACATCAGGAACCTGGACTGCTGAGTTTTCTTTCCCAGGGAAAATGGAAAAAGGATGTGCCCAGGGGCCCCTGGCCCTGACTGCAAAAAATCCTTATATCGAAGGATGGACCCCACACCGAAGTTGTCCCCACCTCAAACTTGTGCTGCTCTGATAGACCCAAGGGAGCCCTACAAACTGACATCAGGAACCTGGACTGCTGAGTTTTCTTTCCCAGGGAAAATGGAAAAAGGGTGTGCCCAGGGGCCCCTCGCCCTGGGCTGGGGCCTCACTGCAAAGAATCCTTATATCGAAGGATGGACCCCACACCGAAGTTGTCCCCACCTCAAACTTGTGCTGCCCTGATAGACCCAAGGGAGCCCTACAAACTGACATCAGGAACCTGGACTGCTGAGTTTTCTTTCCCAGGGAAAATGGAAAAAGGATGTGCCCAGGGGCCCCTGGCCCTGGGCTGGGGCCTCACTGCAAAGAATCCTTATATCGAAGGATGGACCCCACACCGAAGTTGTCCCCACCTCAAACTTGTGCTGCCCTGATAGACCCAAGGGAGCCCTACAAACTGACATCAGGAACCTGGACTGCTGAGTTTTCTTTCCCAGGGAAAATGGCCGAAGGATGTGCCCAGGGGCCCCTGGCCCTGACTGCAAAAAATCCTTATATCGAAGGATGGACCCCACACCGAAATTGTCCCCACCTCACACTTGTGCTGCCCTGATAGACCCAAGGGAGCCCTACAAACTGACATCAGGAACCTGGACTGCTGAGTTTTCTTTCCCAGGGAAAATGGCCGAAGGATGTGCCCAGGGGCCCCTGGCCCTGACTGCAAAAAATCCTTATATCGAAGGATGGACCCCACACCGAAGTTGTCCCCACCTCAAACTTGTGCTGCCCTGATAGACCCAAGGGAGCCCTACAAACTGACATCAGGAACCTGGACTGCTGAGTTTTCTTTTCCAGGGAAAATGGAAAAAGGATGTGACCAGGGGCCCCTGGCCCTGACTGCACAGAATCCTTATATCGAAGGATGGACCTCACACCGAAGTTGTCCCCACCTCAAACTTGTGCTGCCCTGATAGACCCAAGGGAGCCCTACAAACTGACATCAGGAACCTGGACTGCTGAGTTTTCTTTCCCAGGGAAAATGGAAAAAGGATGTGCCCAGGGGCCCCTGGCCCTGACTGCAAAAAATCCTTATATCGAAGGATGGACCCCACACCGAAGTTGTCCCCACCTCAAACTTGTGCTGCCCTGATAGACCCAAGGGAGCCCTACAAACTGACATCAGGAACCTGGACTGCTGAGTTTTCTTTCCCAGGGAAAATGGAAAAAGGATGTGCCCAGGGGCCCCTGGCCCTGACTGCAAAGAATCCTTATATCGAAGGATGGACCCCACACCGAAGTTGTCCCCACCTCAAACTTGTGCTGCCCTGATAGACCCAAGGGAGCCCTACAAACTGACATCAAGAACCTGGACTGCTGAGTTTTCTTTCCCAGGGAAAATGGAAAAAGGATGTGCCCAGGGGCCCCTGGCCCTGACTGCAAAGAATCCTTATATCGAAGGATGGACCCCACACCGAAGTTGTCCCCACCTCAAACTTGTGCTGCCCTGATAGACCCAAGGGAGCCCTACAAACTGACATCAGGAACCTGGACTGCTGAGTTTTCTTTCCCAGGGAAAATGGCCGAAGGATGTGCCCAGGGGCCCCTGGCCCTGACTGCAAAAAATCCTTATATCGAAGGATGGACCCCACACCGAAATTGTCCCCACCTCACACTTGTGCTGCCCTGATAGACCCAAGGGAGCCCTACAAACTGACATCAGGAACCTGGACTGCTGAGTTTTCTTTCCCAGGGAAAATGGCCGAAGGATGTGCCCAGGGGCCCCTGGCCCTCACTGCAAAAAATCCTTATATCGAAGGATGGACCCCACACCGAAGTTGTCCCCACCTCAAACTTGTGCTGCCCTGATAGACCCAAGGGAGCCCTACAAACTGACATCAGGAACCTGGACTGCTGAGTTTTCTTTTCCAGGGAAAATGGAAAAAGGATGTGCCCAGGGGCCCCTGGCCCTGACTGCAAAGAATCCTTATATCGAAGGATGGACCTCACACCGAAGTTGTCCCCACCTCAAACTTGTGCTGCCCTGATAGACCCAAGGGAGCCCTACAAACTGACATCAGGAACCTGGACTGCTGAGTTTTCTTTCCCAGGGAAAATGGAAAAAGGATGTGCCCAGGGGCCCCTGGCCCTGACTGCAAAGAATCCTTATATCGAAGGATGGACCCCACACCGAAGTTGTCCCCACCTCAAACTTGTGCTGCCCTGATACACCCAAGGGAGCCCTACAAACTGACATCAGGAACCTGGACTGCTGAGTTTTCTTTCCCAGGGAAAATGGAAAAAGGATGTGCCCAGGGGCCCCTGGCCCTGACTGCAAAGAATCCTTATATCGAAGGATGGACCCCACACCGAAGTTGTCCCCACCTCAAACTTGTGCTGCCCTGATAGACCCAAGGGAGCCCTACAAACTGACATCAGGAACCTGGACTGCTGAGTTTTCTTTCCCAGGGAAAATGGAAAAAGGGTGTGCCCAGGGGCCCCAGGCCCTGACTGCAAAGAATCCTTATATCGAAGGATGGACCCCACACCGAAGTTATCCCCACTTCAAACTTGTACTGCCCTGATAGACCCAAGGGAGCCCTACAAACTGACATCAGGAACCTGGACTGCTGAGTTTTCTTTCCCAGGGAAAATGGAAAAAGGATGTGCCCAGGGGCCCCTGGCCCTGACTGCAAAGAATCCTTATATCGAAGGATGGACCCCACACCGAAGTTGTCCCCACCTCAAACTTGTGCTGCCCTGATAGACCCAAGGGAGCCCTACAAACTGACATCAGGAACCTGGACTGCTGAGTTTTCTTTCCCAGGGAAAATGGAAAAAGGATGTGCCCAGGGGCCCCTGGCCCTGACTGCAAAAAATCCTTATATCGAAGGATGGACCCCACACCGAAGTTGTCCCCACCTCAAACTTGTGCTGCCCTGATAGACCCAAGGGAGCCCTACAAACTGACATCAGGAACCTGGACTGCTGAGTTTTCTTTCCCAGGGAAAATGGAAAAAGGATGTGCCCAGGGTTCCCAGGCCCTGGGCCCCGGGGCCTCACTGCAAAGAATCCTTATATCGAAGGATGGACCCCACACCGAAGTTGTCCCCACCTCAAACTTGTGCTGCCCTGATAGACCCAAGGGAGCCCTACAAACTGACATCAGGAACCTGGACTGCTGAGTTTTCTTTCCCAGGGAAAATGGAAAAAGGATGTGCCCAGGGGCCCCTGGCCCTGACTGCAAAAAATCCTTATATCGAAGGATGGACCCCACACCGAAGTTGTCCCCACCTCAAACTTGTGCTGCCCTGATAGACCCAAGGGAGCCCTACAAACTGACATCAGGAACCTGGACTGCTGAGTTTTCTTTCCCAGGGAAAATGGAAAAAGGATGTGCCCAGGGGCCCCTGGCCCTGACTGCAAAGAATCCTTATATCGAAGGATGGACCTCACACCGAAGTTGTCCCCACCTCAAACTTGTGCTGCCCTGATAGACCCAAGGGAGCCCTACAAACTGACATCAGCAACCTGGACTGCTGAGTTTTCTTTCCCAGGGAAAATGGAAAAAGGATGTGCCCAGGGGCCCCTGGCCCTGACTGCAAAAAATCCTTATATCGAAGGATGGACCCCACACCGAAGTTGTCCCCACCTCAAACTTGTGCTGCCCTGATAGACCCAAGGGAGCCCTACAAACTGACATCAGGAACCTGGACTGCTGAGTTTTCTTTCCCAGGGAAAATGGAAAAAGGATGTGCCCAGGGGCCCCTGGCCCTGACTGCAAAGAATCCTTATATCGAAGGATGGACCCCACACCGAAGTTGTCCCCACCTCAAACTTGTGCTGCCCTGATAGACCCAAGGGAGCCCTACAAACTGACATCAGGAACCTGGACTGCTGAGTTTTCTTTCCCAGGGAAAATGGCCGAAGGATGTGCCCAGGGGCCCGTGGCCCTGACTGCAAAGAATCCTTATATCGAAGGATGGACCCCACACCGAAGTTGTCCCCACCTCAAACTTGTGCTGCCCTGATAGACCCAAGGGAGCCCTACAAACTGACATCAGGAACCTGGACTGCTGAGTTTTCTTTCCCAGGGAAAATGGAAAAAGGATGTGCCCAGGGGCCCCTGGCCCTGACTGCAAAAAATCCTTATATCGAAGGATGGACCCCACACCGAAATTGTCCCCACCTCAAACTTGTGCTGCCCTGATAGACCCAAGGGAGCCCTACAAACTGACATCAGGAACCTGGACTGCTGAGTTTTCTTTCCCAGGGAAAATGGAAAAAGGATGTGCCCAGGGGCCCCTGGACATGGGCTGGAGCCTCACTGCAAAGAATCCTTATATCGAAGGATGGACCCCACACCGAAGTTGTCCCCACCTCAAACTTGTGCTGCCCTGATAGACCCAAGGGAGCCCTACAAACTGACATCAGGAACCTGGACTGCTGAGTTTTTTTTCCCAGGAAAATGGCCGAAGGATGTGCCCAGGGGCCCCTGGCCCTGACTGCAAAAAATCCTTATATCGAAGGATGGACCCCACACCGAAGTTGTCCCCACCTCAAACTTGTGCTGCCCTGATAGACCCAAGGGAGCCCTACAAACTGACATCAGGAACCTGGACTGCTGAGTTTTCTTTCCCAGGGAAAATGGAAAAAGGATGTGCCCAGGGGCCCCTGGCCCTGACTGCAAAAAATCCTTATATCGAAGGATGGACCCCACACCGAAGTTGTCCCCACCTCAAACTTGTGCTGCCCTGATAGACCCAAGGGAGCCCTACAAACTGACATCAGGAACCTGGACTGCTGAGTTTTCTTTCCCAGGGAAAATGGAAAAAGGATGTCCCCAGGGGCCCCTGGACATGGGCTGGGGCCTCACTGCAAAGAATCCTTATATCAAAGGATGGACCCCACACCGAAGATGTCCCCACCTCAAACTTGTGCTGCCCTGATAGACCCAAGGGAGCCCTACAAACTGACATCAGGAACCTGGACTGCTGGGTTTTCTTTCCCAGGGAAAATGGAAAAAGGATGTGCCCAGGGGCCCCTGGCCCTGGGCCCCGGGGCCGCACTGCAAAGAATCCTTATATGGAAGGATGGACCCCACACCGAAGTTGTCCCCACCTCAAACTTGTGCTGCCCTGATAGACCCAAGGGAGCCCTACAAACTGACATCAGGAACCTGGACTGCTGAGTTTTCTTTCCCAGGGAAAATGGAAAAAGGATGTGCCCAGGGGCCCCTGGCCCTGACTGCAAAAAATCCTTATATCGAAGGATGGACCCCACACCGAAGTTGTCCCCACCTCAAACTTGTGCTGCCCTGATAGACCCAAGGGAGCCCTACAAACTGACATCAGGAACCTGGACTGCTGAGTTTTCTTTCCCAGGGAAAATGGAAAAAGGATGTGCCCAGGGGCCCCTGGCCCTGACTGCAAAAAATCCTTATATCGAAGGATGGACCCCACACCGAAGTTGTCCCCACCTCAAACTTGTGCTGCCCTGATAGACCCAAGGGAGCCCTACAAACTGACATCAGGAACCTGGACTGCTGAGTTTTCTTTCCCAGGGAAAATGGAAAAAGGATGTGCCCAGGGGCCCCTGGCCCTGACTGCAAAAAATCCTTATATCGAAGGATGGACCCCAGACCGAAGTTGTCCCCACCTCAAACTTGTGCTGCCCTGATAGACCCAAGGGAGCCCTACAAACTGACATCAGGAACCTGGACTGCTGAGTTTTCTTTCCCAGGGAAAATGGAAAAAGGGTGTGCCCAGGGGCCCCAGGCCCTGACTGCAAAGAATCCTTATATAGAAGGATGGACCTTACACCGAAGTTATCCCCACTTCAAACTTGTGCTGCCCTGATAGACCCAAGGGAGCCCTACAAACTGACATCAGGAACCTGGACTGCTGAGTTTTCTTTCCCAGGGAAAATGGAAAAAGGATGTGCCCAGGGGCCCCTGGCCCTGACTGCAAAGAATCCTTATATCGAAGGATGGACCCCACACCGAAGTTGTCCCCACCTCAAACTTGTGCTGCCCTGATAGACCCAAGGGAGCCCTACAAACTGACATCAGGAACCTGGACTGCTGAGTTTTCTTTCCCAGGGAAAATGGAAAAAGGATGTGCCCAGGGGCCCCTGGCCCTGACTGCAAAAAATCCTTATATCGAAGGATGGACCCCACACCGAAGTTGTCCCCACCTCAAACTTGTGCTGCCCTGATAGACCCAAGGGAGCCCTACAAACTGACATCAGCAACCTGGACTGCTGAGTTTTCTTTCCCAGGGAAAATGGAAAAAGGATGTGCCCAGGGGCCCCTGGCCCTGACTGCAAAAAATCCTTATATCGAAGGATGGACCCCACACCGAAGTTGTCCCCACCTCAAACTTGTGCTGCCCTGATAGACCCAAGGGAGCCCTACAAACTGACATCAGGAACCTAGACTGCTGAGTTTTCTTTCCCAGGGAAAATGGAAAAAGGATGTGCCCAGGGGCCCCTGGCCCTGACTGCAAAAAATCCTTATATCGAAGGATGGACCCCACACCGAAGTTGTCCCCACCTCAAACTTGTGCTGCCCTGATAGACCCAAGGGAGCCCTACAAACTGACATCAGGAACCTGGACTGCTGAGTTTTCTTTCCCAGGGAAAATGGAAAAAGGATGTGCCCAGGGTTCCCAGGCCCTGGGCCCCGGGGCCTCACTGCAAAGAATCCTTATATCGAAGGATGGACCCCACACCGAAGTTGTCCCCACCTCAAACTTGTGCTGCCCTGATAGACCCAAGGGAGCCCTACAAACTGACATCAGGAACCTGGACTGCTGAGTTTTCTTTCCCAGGGAAAATGGAAAAAGGATGTGCCCAGGGGCCCCTGGCCCTGACTGCAAAAAATCCTTATATCGAAGGATGGACCCCACACCGAAGTTGTCCCCACCTCAAACTTGTGCTGCCCTGATAGACCCAAGGGAGCCCTACAAACTGACATCAGGAACCTGGACTGCTGAGTTTTCTTTCCCAGGGAAAATGGAAAAAGGATGTGCCCAGGGGCCCCTGGCCCTGACTGCAAAAAATCCTTATATCGAAGGATGGACCTCACACCGAAGTTGTCCCCACCTCAAACTTGTGCTGCCCTGATAGACCCAAGGGAGCCCTACAAACTGACATCAGGAACCTGGACTGCTGAGTTTTCTTTCCCAGGGAAAATGGAAAAAGGATGTGCCCAGGGGCCCCTGGCCCTGACTGCAAAAAATCCTTATATCGAAGGATGGACCCCACACCGAAGTTGTCCCCACCTCAAACTTGTGCTGCCCTGATAGACCCAAGGGAGCCCTACAAACTGACATCAGGAACCTGGACTGCTGAGTTTTCTTTCCCAGGGAAAATGGAAAAAGGATGTGCCCAGGGGCCCCAGGCCCTGACTGCAAAGAATCCTTATAACGAAGGATGGACCCCACACTGAAGATATCCCCACTTCAAACTTGTGCTACCCTGATAGACCCAAGGGAGCCCTACAAACTGACATCAGGAACCTGGACTGCTGAGTTTTCTTTCCCAGGGAAAATGGAAAAAGGATGTGCCCAGGGGCCCCTGGCCCTGACTGCAAAAAATCCTTATATCGAAGGATGGACCCCACACCGAAGTTGTCCCCACCTCAAACTTGTGCTGCCCTGATAGACCCAAGGGAGCCCTACAAACTGACATCAGGAACCTGGACTGCTGAGTTTTCTTTCCCAGGGAAAATGGAAAAAGGGTGTGCCCAGGGGCCCCAGGCCCTGACTGCAAAGAATCCTTATATCGAAGGATGGACCCCACACCGAAGTTGTCCCCACCTCAAACTTGTGCTGCCCTGATAGACCCAAGGGAGCCCTACAAACTGACATCAGGAACCTAGACTGCTGAGTTTTCTTTCCCAGGGAAAATGGAAAAAGGATGTGCCCAGGGGCCCCTGGCCCTGACTGCAAAAAATCCTTATATCGAAGGATGGACCCCACACCGAAGTTGTCCCCACCTCAAACTTGTGCTGCCCTGATAGACCCAAGGGAGCCCTACAAACTGACATCAGGAACCTGGACTGCTGAGTTTTCTTTCCCAGGGAAAATGGAAAAAGGATGTGCCCAGGGGCCCCAGGCCCTGACTGCATAGAATCCTTATAACGAAGGATGGACCCCACACCGAAGATATCCCCACTTCAAACTTGTGCTGCCCTGATAGACCCAAGGGAGCCCTACAAACTGACATCAGGAACCTGGACTGCTGAGTTTTCTTTCCCAGGGAAAATGGAAAAAGGATGTGCCCAGGGGCCCCTGGCCCTGACTGCAAAAAATCCTTATATCGAAGGATGGAACCCAGACCGAAGTTGTCCCCACCTCAAACTTGTGCTGCCCTGATAGACCCAAGGGAGCCCTACAAACTGACATCAGGAACCTGGACTGCTGAGTTTTCTTTCCCAGGGAAAATGGAAAAAGGATGTGCCCAGGGGCCCCTGGCCCTGGGCTGGGGCCTCACTGCAAAGAATCCTTATATCGAAGGATGGACCCCACACCGAAGTTGTCCCCACCTCAAACTTGTGCTGCCCTGATAGACCCAAGGGAGCCCTACAAACTGACATCAGGAACCTAGACTGCTGAGTTTTCTTTCCCAGGGAAAATGGAAAAAGGATGTGCCCAGGGGCCCCTGGCCCTGACTGCAAAAAATCCTTATATCGAAGGATGGACCCCACACCGAAGTTGTCCCCACCTCAAACTTGTGCTGCCCTGATAGACCCAAGGGAGCCCTACAAACTGACATCAGGAACCTGGACTGCTGAGTTTTCTTTCCCAGGGAAAATGGAAAAAGGATGTGCCCAGGGGCCCCTGGCCCTGACTGCAAAAAATCCTTATATCGAAGGATGGACCCCACACCGAAGTTGTCCCCACCTCAAACTTGTGCTGCCCTGATAGACCCAAGGGAGCCCTACAAACTGACATCAGGAACCTGGACTGCTGAGTTTTCTTTCCCAGGGAAAATGGAAAAAGGATGTGCCCAGGGGCCCCTGACCCTGGGCTGGAGCCTCACTGCAAAGAATCCTTATATCGAAGGATGGACCCCACACCGAAGTTGTCCCCACCTCAAACTTGTGCTGCCCTGATAGACCCAAGGGAGCCCTACAAACTGACATTAGGAACCTGGACTGCTGAGTTTTCTTTCCCAGGAAAATGGCCGAAGGATGTGCCCAGGGGCCCCTGGCCCTGACTGCAAAAAATCCTTATATCGAAGGATGGACCCCACACCGAAGTTGTCCCCACCTCAAACTTGTGCTGCCCTGATAGACCCAAGGGAGCCCTACAAACTGACATCAGGAACCTGGACTGCTGAGTTTTCTTTCCCAGGGAAAATGGAAAAAGGATGTGCCCAGGGGCCCCTGGCCCTGACTGCAAAAAATCCTTATATCGAAGGATGGACCCCACACCGAAGTTGTCCCCACCTCAAACTTGTGCTGCCCTGATAGACCCAAGGGAACCCTACAAACTGACATCAGGAACCTGGACTGCTGAGTTTTCTTTCCCAGGGAAAATGGAAAAAGGATGTGCCCAGGGGCCCCTGGACATGGGCTGGGGCCTCACTGCAAAGAATCCTTATATCAAAGGATGCACCCCACACCGAAGATGTCCCCACCTCAAACTTGTGCTGCCCTGATAGACCCAAGGGAGCCCTACAAACTGACATCAGGAACCTGGACTGCTGAGTTTTCTTTCCCAGGGAAAATGGAAAAAGGATGTGCCCAGGGGCCCCTGGCCCTGGGCCCCGGGGCCGCACTGCAAAGAATCCTTATATCGAAGGATGGACCCCACACCGAAGTTGTCCCCACCTCAAACTTGTGCTGCCCTGATAGACCCAAGGGAGCCCTACAAACTGACATCAGGAACCTGGACTGCTGAGTTTTCTTTCCCAGGGAAAATGGAAAAAGGATGTGCCCAGAGGCCCCTGGCCCTGACTGCAAAAAATCCTTATATCGAAGGATGGACCCCACACCGAAGTTGTCCCCACCTCAAACTTGTGCTGCCCTGATAGACCCAAGGGAGCCCTACAAACTGACATCAGGAACCTGGACTGCTGAGTTTTCTTTCCCAGGGAAAATGGAAAAAGGATGTGCCCAGGGGCCCCTGGCCCTGGGCTGGGGCCTCACTGCAAAGAATCCTTATATCGAAGGATGGACCCCACACCGAAGTTGTCCCCACCTCAAACTTGTGCTGCCCTGATAGACCCAAGGGAGCCCTACAAACTGACATCAGGAACCTGGACTGCTGAGTTTTCTTTTCCAGGGAAAATGGAAAAAGGATGTGCCCAGGGGCCCCTGGCCCTGGGCTGGGGCCTGACTGCAAAGAATCCTTATATCGAAGGATGGACCCCACACCGAAGTTGTCCCCACCTCAAACTTGTGCTGCCCTGATAGACCCAAGGGAGCCCTACAAACTGACATCAGGAACCTGGACTGCTGAGTTTTCTTTCCCAGGGAAAATGGAAAAAGGATGTGCCCAGGGGCCCCTGGCCCTGACTGCAAAAAATCCTTATATCGAAGGATGGAACCCAGACCGAAGTTGTCCCCACCTCAAACTTGTGCTGCCCTGATAGACCCAAGGGAGCCCTACAAACTGACATCAGGAACCTGGACTGCTGAGTTTTCTTTCCCAGGGAAAATGGAAAAAGGATGTGCCCAGGGGCCCCTGGCCCTGGGCTGGGGCCTCACTGCAAAGAATCCTTATATCGAAGGATGGACCCCACACCGAAGTTGTCCCCACCTCAAACTTGTGCTGCCCTGATAGACCCAAGGGAGCCCTACAAACTGACATCAGGAACCTAGACTGCTGAGTTTTCTTTCCCAGGGAAAATGGAAAAAGGATGTGCCCAGGGGCCCCTGGCCCTGACTGCAAAAAATCCTTATATCGAAGGATGGACCCCACACCGAAGTTGTCCCCACCTCAAACTTGTGCTGCCCTGATAGACCCAAGGGAGCCCTACAAACTGACATCAGGAACCTGGACTGCTGAGTTTTCTTTCCCAGGGAAAATGGAAAAAGGATGTGCCCAGGGGCCCCTGGCCCTGACTGCAAAAAATCCTTATATCGAAGGATGGACCCCACACCGAAGTTGTCCCCACCTCAAACTTGTGCTGCCCTGATAGACCCAAGGGAGCCCTACAAACTGACATCAGGAACCTGGACTGCTGAGTTTTCTTTCCCAGGGAAAATGGAAAAAGGATGTGCCCAGGGGCCCCTGACCCTGGGCTGGAGCCTCACTGCAAAGAATCCTTATATCGAAGGATGGACCCCACACCGAAGTTGTCCCCACCTCAAACTTGTGCTGCCCTGATAGACCCAAGGGAGCCCTACAAACTGACATTAGGAACCTGGACTGCTGAGTTTTCTTTCCCAGGAAAATGGCCGAAGGATGTGCCCAGGGGCCCCTGGCCCTGACTGCAAAAAATCCTTATATCGAAGGATGGACCCCACACCGAAGTTGTCCCCACCTCAAACTTGTGCTGCCCTGATAGACCCAAGGGAGCCCTACAAACTGACATCAGGAACCTGGACTGCTGAGTTTTCTTTCCCAGGGAAAATGGAAAAAGGATGTGCCCAGGGGCCCCTGGCCCTGACTGCAAAAAATCCTTATATCGAAGGATGGACCCCACACCGAAGTTGTCCCCACCTCAAACTTGTGCTGCCCTGATAGACCCAAGGGAGCCCTACAAACTGACATCAGGAACCTGGACTGCTGAGTTTTCTTTCCCAGGGAAAATGGAAAAAGGATGTGCCCAGGGGCCCCTGGACATGGGCTGGGGCCTCACTGCAAAGAATCCTTATATCAAAGGATGCACCCCACACCGAAGATGTCCCCACCTCAAACTTGTGCTGCCCTGATAGACCCAAGGGAGCCCTACAAACTGACATCAGGAACCTGGACTGCTGAGTTTTCTTTCCCAGGGAAAATGGAAAAAGGATGTGCCCAGAGGCCCCTGGCCCTGACTGCAAAAAATCCTTATATCGAAGGATGGACCCCACACCGAAGTTGTCCCCACCTCAAACTTGTGCTGCCCTGATAGACCCAAGGGAGCCCTACAAACTGACATCAGGAACCTGGACTGCTGAGTTTTCTTTCCCAGGGAAAATGGAAAAAGGATGTGCCCAGGGGCCCCTGGCCCTGGGCTGGGGCCTGACTGCAAAGAATCCTTATATCGAAGGATGGACCCCACACCGAAGTTGTCCCCACCTCAAACTTGTGCTGCCCTGATAGACCCAAGGGAGCCCTACAAACTGACATCAGGAACCTGGACTGCTGAGTTTTCTTTTCCAGGGAAAATGGAAAAAGGATGTGCCCAGGGGCCCCTGGCCCTGGGCTGGGGCCTCACTGCAAAGAATCCTTATATCGAAGGATGGACCCCACACCGAAGTTGTCCCCACCTCAAACTTGTGCTGCCCTGATAGACCCAAGGGAGCCCTACAAACTGACATCAGGAACCTGGACTGCTGAGTTTTCTTTCCCAGGGAAAATGGAAAAAGGATGTGCCCAGGGGCCCCTGGCCCTGACTGCAAAAAATCCTTATATCGAAGGATGGACCCCACACCGAAGTTGTCCCCACCTCAAACTTGTGCTGCCCTGATAGACCCAAGGGAGCCCTACAAACTGACATCAGGAACCTGGACTGCTGAGTTTTCTTTCCCAGGGAAAATGGAAAAAGGATGTGCCCAGGGTTCCCAGGCCCTGGGCCCCTGGCCCTGACTGCAAAAAATCCTTATATCGAAGGATGGATCCCACACCGAAGTTGTCCCCACCTCAAACTTGTGCTGCCCTGATAGACCCAAGGGAGCCCTACAAACTGACATCAGGAACCTGGACTGCTGAGTTTTCTTTCCCAGGGAAAATGGAAAAAGGATGTGCCCAGGGGCCCCTGGCCCTGACTGCAAAAAATCCTTATATCGAAGGATGGACTCCAGACCGAAGTTGTCCCCACCTCAAACTTGTGCTGCCCTGATAGACCCAAGGGAGCCCTACAAACTGACATCAGGAACCTGGACTGCTGAGTTTTCTTTTCCAGGGAAAATGGAAAAAGGATGTGCCCAGGGGCCCCTGGCCCTGGGCTGGGGCCTCACTGCAAAGAATCCTTATATCGAAGGATGGACCCCACACCGAAGTTGTCCCCACCTCAAACTTGTGCTGCCCTGATAGACCCAAGGGAGCCCTACAAACTGACATCAGGAACCTGGACTGCTGAGTTTTCTTTCCCAGGGAAAATGGAAAAAGGATGTGCCCAGGGGCCCCTGGCCCTGACTGCAAAAAATCCTTATATCGAAGGATGGACCCCACACCGAAGTTGTCCCCACCTCAAACTTGTGCTGCCCTGATAGACCCAAGGGAGCCCTACAAACTGACATCAGGAACCTGGACTGCTGAGTTTTCTTTCCCAGGGAAAATGGAAAAAGGATGTGCCCAGGGTTCCCAGGCCCTGGGCCCCTGGCCCTGACTGCAAAAAATCCTTATATCGAAGGATGGATCCCACACCGAAGTTGTCCCCACCTCAAACTTGTGCTGCCCTGATAGACCCAAGGGAGCCCTACAAACTGACATCAGGAACCTGGACTGCTGAGTTTTCTTTCCCAGGGAAAATGGAAAAAGGATGTGCCCAGGGGCCCCTGGCCCTGACTGCAAAAAATCCTTATATCGAAGGATGGACTCCAGACCGAAGTTGTCCCCACCTCAAACTTGTGCTGCCCTGATAGACCCAAGGGAGCCCTACAAACTGACATCAGGAACCTGGACTGCTGAGTTTTCTTTCCCAGGGAAAATGGAAAAAGGATGTGCCCAGGGGCCCCTGGCCCTGACTGCAAAGAATCCTTATATCGAAGGATGGACCCCACACCGAAGTTGTCCCCACCTCAAACTTGTGCTGCCCTGATAGACCCAAGGGAGCCCTACAAACTGACATCAGGAACCTGGACTGCTGAGTTTTCTTTCCCAGGGAAAATGGAAAAAGGATGTGCCCAGGGGCCCCTGGACATGGGCTGGGGCCTCACTGCAAAGAATCCTTATATCAAAGGATGGCCCCCACACCGAAGATGTCCCCACCTCAAACTTGTGCTGCCCTGATAGACCCAAGGGAGCCCTACAAACTGACATCAGGAACCTGGACTGCTGAGTTTTCTTTCCCAGGGAAAATGGAAAAAGGATGTGCCCAGGGGCCCCTGGCCCTGGGCTGGGGCCTCACTGCAAAGAATCCTTATATCGAAGGATGGACCCCACACTGAAGTTGTCCCCACCTCAAACTTGTGCTGCCCTGATAGACCCAAGGGAGCCCTACAAACTGACATCAGGAACCTAGACTGCTGAGTTTTCTTTCCCAGGGAAAATGGAAAAAGGATGTGCCCAGGGGCCCCTGGCCCTGACTGCAAAAAATCCTTATATCGAAGGATGGACCCCACACCGAAGTTGTCCCCACCTCAAATTTGTGCTGCCCTGATAGACCCAAGGGAACCCTACAAACTGACATCAGGAAACTGGACTGCTGAGTTTTCTTTCCCAGGGAAAATGGAAAAAGGATGTGCCCAGGGTTCCCTGGCCCTGGGCTGGGGCCTCACTACAAAAAATCCTTATATCGAAGGATGGACCCCACACCGAAATTGTCCCCACCTCACACTTGTGCTGCCCTGATAGACCCAAGGGAGCCCTACAAACTGACATCAGGAACCTGGACTGCTGAGTTTTCTTTCCCAGGGAAAATGGCCGAAGGATGTGCCCAGGGGCCCCTGGCCCTGACTGCAAAGAATCCTTATATCGAAGGATGGACCCCACACCGAAGTTGTCCCCACCTCAAACTTGTGCTGCCCTGATAGACCCAAGGGAGCCCTACAAACTGACATCAGGAACCTGGACTGCTGAGTTTTCTTTCCCAGGGAAAATGGAAAAAGGATGTGCCCAGGGGCCCCTGGCCCTGACTGCAAAAAATCCTTATATCGAAGGATGGACCCCACACCGAAGTTGTCCCCACCTCAAACTTGTGCTGCCCTGATAGACCCAAGGGAGCCCTACAAACTGACATCAGGAACCTGGACTGCTGAGTTTTCTTTCCCAGGGAAAATGGAAAAAGGATGTGCCCAGGGGCCCCTGGCCCTGGGCTGGGGCCTCACTGCAAAGAATCCTTATATCGAAGGATGGACCCCACACCGAAGTTGTCCCCACCTCAAACTTGTGCTGCCCTGATAGACCCAAGGGAGCCCTACAAACTGACATCAGGAACCTGGACTGCTGAGTTTTCTTTCCCAGGGAAAATGGAAAAAGGATGTGCCCAGGGGCCCCTGGCCCTGACTGCAAAAAATCCTTATATCGAAGGATGGACCCCACACCGAAGTTGTCCCCACCTCAAACTTGTGCTGCCCTGATAGACCCAAGGGAGCCCTACAAACTGACATCAGGAACCTGGACTGCTGAGTTTTCTTTCCCAGGGAAAATGGAAAAAGGATGTGCCCAGGGGCCCCTGGACATGGGCTGGGGCCTGACTGCAAAGAATCCTTATATCAAAGGATGGACCCCACACCGAAGATGTCCCCACCTCAAACTTGTGCTGCCCTGATAGACCCAAGGGAGCCCTACAAACTGACATCAGGAACCTGGACTGCTGAGTTCTCTTTCCCAGGGAAAATGGAAAAAGGATGTACCCAGGGGCCCCTGGCCCTGGGCCCCGGGGCCGCACTGCAAAGAATCCTTATATCGAAGGATGGACCCCACACCGAAGTTGTCCCCACCTCAAACTTGTGCTGCCCTGATAGACCCAAGGGAGCCCTACAAACTGACATCAGGAACCTGGACTGCTGAGTTTTCTTTCCCAGGGAAAATGGAAAAAGGATGTGCCCAGGGGCCCCTGGCCCTGACTGCAAAAAATCCTTATATCGAAGGATGGACCCCACACCGAAGTTGTCCCCTCCTCAAACTTGTGCTGCCCTGATAGACCCAAGGGAGCCCTACAAACTGACATCAGGAACCTGGACTGCTGAGTTTTCTTTCCCAGGGAAAATGGAAAAAGGATGTGCCCAGGGGCCCCTGGCCCTGGGCTGGGGCCTCACTGCAAAGAATCCTTATATCGAAGGATGGACCCCACACCGAAGTTGTCCCCACCTCAAACTTGTGCTGCCCTGATAGACCCAAGGGAGCCCTACAAACTGACATCAGGAACCTGGACTGCTGAGTTTTCTTTTCCAGGGAAAATGGAAAAAGGATGTGCCCAGGGGCCCCTGGCCCTGGGCTGGGGCCTCACTGCAAAGAATCCTTATATCGAAGGATGGACCCCACACCGAAGTTGTCCCCACCTCAAACTTGTGCTGCCCTGATAGACCCAAGGGAGCCCTACAAACTGACATCAGGAACCTGGACTGCTGAGTTTTCTTTCCCAGGGAAAATGGAAAAAGGATGTGCCCAGGGGCCCCTGGCCCTGACTGCAAAAAATCCTTATGAGGGATGAGTAGGCTCCTGTTGCACGGTCGGGGTGTAGGGAGGCTGAGATCTCTGAAGCTTGCTCTTGGGGGAAGAGGTTTATTGGAGAATTCAGGAATGCCCAAGCCTCGTGCTCTCAGGCGTAGCACGTGGCTGGGCTTAGGAGGACGGGGGAGGGGAGAGAGAAACGGAGGGTTTAGGAGAGGGGAAGCCCCAGGCAGGGAGGGAGTCCTAGAGAGGAGGAGAGGGCCAAGAGAGGAGAGGGCCAAGAGAGGGAAGAAGTCCAAGAGAGGAGGAGAGGGCCAAGAGAGGGAAGAAGTCCAAGAGGCCGCATGGCTGCTCAGAGCCCCCTTATCAGGGGCTCCCAGGTGGGCTGGGACAAGGCATGGGCCAATGGGGTTACAGACTCTGTTTTAGGGGCAGGTACAGAGGTGCGGGATGAACCACAATCTTTTGCAGGGTGGAATGGAACAGTCCATTTCACTCCAGGATTCATCCAAGGGTAGAAGTGACATCCGGCTAGCTAAAATAACAATCGTATCTATCTATCCTCTGCAACAATTGCCCCTTTTCGTTAAACTTTTGAAAAGGTAAATACAGACTTAATTACTATTTTTGCACAACTTGGGGTACATAACATATTGCTAATGAAACTACACTTATTACTCTAAAAACAATCAAGCTTACTTTACAGAGTTCCTTCAGCCAAGATGCAGAGCTCAAACCTTCAGATAAACTGTTTAGCTAGATTTTTAATTGTAATTAAGGTGGCGTTTATTTCTTTACTGATTGAGCATTTTAACCTTTTGAATACTTTAGTCTAATGGAAGAATTTAACTGAGGTAGTGTTATTAAAACCTTTTGGGGAAGGTTCTATAATTGACTAGGTTGAAAAAGTCTATTAGAGCTTTGTATCAGTTAGAGATATGGTATCAGAGCTTGCAGTCTTGGCCAGAGTAACCCAGGCATTTGTCTCTGGTTAACCTATAGGTGAAACTTCAATACAAAAATTTGAAATAAGAGAACAAATGTAACAACAAGGGTATAAAAGTAACATGCATGTGAAAACAAATGTCCATAATCTTGAATTGTTTCTGGCAGGTAGTTTTCATCTCGTCTTAGCACAGTTCAAATCTGAGCGCTTGCTTCTTGGTTTGCACCTGCAAAGTCACTGCCATTTGTGAGGGCACTGCTAGATTTTGGTGTATGGTAAGGCTTTACATTCTTTGCCGGGATCCATCTGAGTCCTTCACCTGTAGAGACACAAGCAAACCCTCTCTCCCATGTTACAAGGTTATATGGGCTTTCTATTTCTCTTGTGACTGAGGTTTTGATCAAGACTTTTATTTTTACTTTTTTGTTGTTCAGAAAGTGTCTGTAAATGGGGATGTCAGGCTGTCCTATACAGCAATTTGAAAAATTGTATGCATATGGGGCTTTGCTGAACCTATTTTGGGGTGTGGCCTTATATATTCCCCTTTTCTGTTTTAATAAGCTGCTTTCTAGGGCTTTAGATGTCTTTTCTATGGTACCCAACAGCTGGTAACCATAGGAGAAAGGGAAGCTACTATCTCCTGCTACTACTAGGAATTCTCTCTCGTCCAGAGATGGGACAGCTGTCCACTCTCTGGGACTATGAGGCTTGGATATATGCCTGTCCATCAGTTGGAGGCCATCAATGATTCCCTGAGCATCCTGGGAAACTGAGGCAGCAGGGGTGGTACTGGTAGGGCTAGCACAGTTCTCCGTGGATCCTGTACTCGTCAAAGCAGCTGCCAGGTGCTGTTCCTCTTTCCCTGGCTGCATGCTAAGCTGTGAATTAGATGCAGCAGCTGCCAACAGCTGGGGCAGAGGGGCAGGAGTGGAGACTGTCAGCAAAGGCTCATGGGAGAAACCTGAGGATGTGGAGGGCTCTCTCCAAGCTGAGGCTGCAGCTGTGGAATGTGGATGCAGCCTAGGAGAGGAAGCAGGGGCATCCAGGGACTGCAGGGGCGGCGGTGGGGCGACGAGAACTACTTGTTGCGCGGCTGGTTGGAGTTCTGGGCGGGCACCCGGTACGGAGGGCTTTAGCGGCAAACCCGGAAGTGACTGGGGATTCTCCAGCCGCGGCAGCGGCGGTGGAACTCCTTCTGGCGGCTCCGGGGGTTCTGCCGGCGCCGCCGCTGAGCTCGGGGGTTCTGGTTGATCGCAGACCGCGGCACGGGGCGCGGGGGGATCAGCAGGCTCCATCGGCAGCGCGGCAGAGGCGGCAGGAACTGGCCGGACCGGGGGCACCGTGAACCGCGCATGCGGGGAGGGCGTCGCGTGGTCCGCCGGCCGAACCAACATGGCGGCCGCGTCTGCCGCCCCGCCGGAGCCCGCTGACGATGGGGACGTTCCGCGGGGGGGTTGCCGGGGGGTGGGGGGTGACGGGGTCGCGGCGCGGGGACCCGGGGTGTCCCCCCGTGGCCGCGGCTCAGGCTGGGGTGGAGGCGCCGGGCTTCCCGGTGCTTCCTGCCGCACGTCCGGGATTGGGGGCGTGGCCACGCGCTCTCCCGGCGTGGGCAGCGACGGCAAGGCGGCGGCTGCGAGAGCTGGGTCGAGCGTGTGTAGAAACGCGGCGAGGGTGCTTTGTAAGGAGCCAACGAAAGTAGCAACAGCCGCTGCTAGGGGGGTTTCGGGGGGAGCCGGGGCGGGCACAAGCCCCGCGGTCAGTGGGGGGGGCGGGGTGGCCGCGGGGGCCGGGACAGGAGTGGCGGCCGCGGGGGGTGGGGCGGGGCCGGGGCTGATCGCGGCGGAGGCGGGAGGGGCGGGGGCGGCCGCGGCGGGGGCCGCCGAGCCCGGCGGCAGGCGGCGCGGCGCGGGGATCGGGGGGGTGCGGGGGGTGGTCGCGGGGGCCGGCGCAGCCGCGGCGGGGGCGGCCGAGCCCGGCGGCAGGCGGCGCGGCGCGGGGATCGGGGGGGTGCGGGGGGTGGTCGCGGGGGCCGGAGCAGCCGCGGCGGTTGGGGGTGGGGTCGCGGTCGCGGCGGAAGCGGCAGGGGTGGAAGCGGCCGCGAGGGCCGGCGGCCAGCGGCGCGGCGCGGGGGTTGGGTGGGGGGTCGCAGGGGCCGGGGCGGCGGGAACCGCGTCACTCAGGGGGGCGGCCGCGGCGGTTGCGGCCGGGGCCGCGGCGGGAGGGGGAGGGGCGGGGCGGAAGGGGATCGCGGCGCGGTTGTCAGCAGCCGCGTGGGCCGGCCACATGGCCGGGACCGGCTCTCGAGGAACGAACAGTTCGGCCACAGCTCTAAAAGCTGGGAGTAACCTGCAAGCAACGGCGTCTCTCCTGGAAATCTCAATAAAAAGCTTATCACTTACTGAGTCCCAGAATTCTTTGGTAAAGGCGGCTGATGGATCAGCATGAGGGAAGTGGGGCAGGACCCATTCCAAAAGGGATTTTAACTCTTTCTTAGGCAAAGTACTATTATGACTACGTAACAGATGGTTCAATTGTTTGTAGAGATCTCTATCTTGGGTAGAGTGGGATTGTCCCATATTTTAGACCTGTGTAGCTCACCTCAAATTCGCAAAAGCAGAGATCCTCTCCTCAGGACTCTGCACAGGTCCTCTCAGAGCTCCGGGCGTCTCTCCGGACGGCTTTTCCGTGCTCGGGACCTTCAGACCTCCCCCCTCGGGGCTTCCAGCGCAGGCAGTGCTAGGCAGTGCTCGGTGCGCTCTCTTAACGTGGCCACGTGCCACCAGCTCACAGCTCCTTGCTCGGGCAGTCCCAAGAGCTCCAAAAGCCCGCTATTTACAGGCGATGGTGCTTGAGGGTAAAATGCCTCGGCAAACTTTAAAGAGATAAGGCTTCTACGTTGCTTAGCAACGACACCTTGTGCTCAGAGCGAAGAGGAGGCTATCACAGGTAATTACCGTGCATGGAGGTGTCGAAATTCGTGGATTCCTTTTTCTTTCACGTTGGGCGCCAGTTGTGGGATGAGTAGGCTCCTGTTGCACGGTCGGGGTGTAGGGAGGCTGAGATCTCTGAAGCTTGCTCTTGGGGGAAGAGGTTTATTGGAGAATTCAGGAATGCCCAAGCCTCGTGCTCTCAGGCGTAGCACGTGGCTGGGCTTAGGAGGACGGGGGAGGGGAGAGAGAAACGGAGGGTTTAGGAGAGGGGAAGCCCCAGGCAGGGAGGGAGTCCTAGAGAGGAGGAGAGGGCCAAGAGAGGAGAGGGCCAAGAGAGGGAAGAAGTCCAAGAGAAGAGGAGAGGGCCAAGAGAGGGAAGAAGTCCAAGAGGCCGCATGGCTGCTCAGAGCCCCCTTATCAGGGGCTCCCAGGTGGGCTGGGACAAGGCATGGGCCAATGGGGTTACAGACTCTGTTTTAGGGGCAGGTACAGAGGTGCGGGATGAACCACAATCTTTTGCAGGGTGGAATGGAACAGTCCATTTCACTCCAGGATTCATCCAAGGGTAGAAGTGACATCCGGCTAGCTAAAATAACAATCGTATCTATCTATCCTCTGCAACATCCTTATATCGAAGGATGGACCCCACACCGAAGTTGTCCCCACCTCAAACTTGTGCTGCCCTGATAGACCCAAGGGAGCCCTACAAACTGACATCAGGAACCTGGACTGCTGAGTTTTCTTTCCCAGGGAAAAGGGAAAAAGGATGTGCCCAGGGTTCCCAGGCCCTGGGTCCCGGGGCCTCACTGCAAAGAATCCTTATATCGAAGGATGGACCCCACACCGAAGTTGTCCCCACCTCAAACTTGTGCTGCCCTGATAGACCCAAGGGAGCCCTACAAACTGACATCAGGAACCTGGACTGCTGAGTTTTCTTTCCCAGGGAAAATGGAAAAAGGATGTGCCCAGGGGCCCCTGGCCCTGACTGCAAAAAATCCTTATATCGAAGGATGGACCCCACACCGAAGTTGTCCCCACCTCAAACTTGTGCTGCCCTGATAGACCCAAGGGAGCCCTACAAACTGACATCAGGAACCTGGACTGCTGAGTTTTCTTTCCCAGGGAAAATGGAAAAAGGATGTGCCCAGGGGCCCCTGGCCCTGACTGCAAAGAATCCTTATATCGAAGGATGGACCCCAGACCGAAGTTGTCCCCACCTCAAACTTGTGCTGCCCTGATAGACCCAAGGGAGCCCTACAAACTGACATCAGGAACCTGGACTGCTGAGTTTTCTTTCCCAGGGAAAATGGAAAAAGGATGTGCCCAGGGGCCCCTGGCCCTGACTGCAAAAAATCCTTATATCGAAGGATGGAACCCACACCGAAGTTGTCCCCACCTCAAACTTGTGCTGCCCTGATAGACCCAAGGGAACCCTACAAACTGACATCAGGAACCTGGACTGCTGAGTTTTCTTTCCCAGGGAAAATGGAAAAAGGATGTGCCCAGGGGCCCCTGGCCCTGACTGCAAAGAATCCTTATAACGAAGGATGGACCCCACACCGAAGTTGTCCCCACCTCAAACTTGTGCTGCCCTGATAGACCCAAGGGAGCCCTACAAACTGACATCAGGAACCTGGACTGCTGAGTTTTCTTTCCCAGGGAAAATGGAAAAAGGATGTGCCCAGGGGCCCCTGGCCCTGACTGCAAAAAATCCTTATATCGAAGGATGGACCCCACACCGAAGTTGTCCCCACCTCAAACTTGTGCTGCCCTGATAGACCCAAGGGAGCCCTACAAACTGACATCAGGAACCTGGACTGCTGAGTTTTCTTTCCCAGGGAAAATGGAAAAAGGATGTGCCCAGGGGCCCCTGGCCCTGACTGCAAAAAATCCTTATATCGAAGGATGGACCCCACACCGAAGTTGTCCCCACCTCAAACTTGTGCTGCCCTGATAGACCCAAGGGAGCCCTACAAACTGACATCAGGAACCTGGACTGCTGAGTTTTCTTTCCCAGGGAAAATGGAAAAAGGATGTGCCCAGGGTCCCCTGGCCCTGGGCTGGGGCCTCACTGCAAAGAATCCTTATATCGAAGGATGGACCCCACACCGAAGTTGTCCCCACCTCAAACTTGTGCTGCCCTGATAGACCCAAGGGAGCCCTACAAACTGACATCAGGAACCTGGACTGCTGAGTTTTCTTTCCCAGGGAAAATGGAAAAAGGATGTGCCCAGGGGCCCCTGGCCCTGACTGCAAAAAATCCTTATATCGAAGGATGGACCCCACACCGAAGTTGTCCCCACCTCAAACTTGTGCTGCCCTGATAGACCCAAGGGAGCCCTACAAACTGACATCAGGAACCTGGACTGCTGAGTTTTCTTTCCCAGGGAAAAGGGAAAAAGGATGTGCCCAGGGTTCCCAGGCCCTGGGTCCCGGGGCCTCACTGCAAAGAATCCTTATATCGAAGGATGGACCCCACACCGAAGTTGTCCCCACCTCAAACTTGTGCTGCCCTGATAGACCCAAGGGAGCCCTACAAACTGACATCAGGAACCTGGACTGCTGAGTTTTCTTTCCCAGGGAAAATGGAAAAAGGATGTGCCCAGGGGCCCCTGGCCCTGACTGCAAAAAATCCTTATATCGAAGGATGGACCCCACACCGAAGTTGTCCCCACCTCAAACTTGTGCTGCCCTGATAGACCCAAGGGAGCCCTACAAACTGACATCAGGAACCTGGACTGCTGAGTTTTCTTTCCCAGGGAAAATGGAAAAAGGATGTGCCCAGGGGCCCCTGGCCCTGACTGCAAAAAATCCTTATATCGAAGGATGGACCCCACACCGAAGTTGTCCCCACCTGAAACTTGTGCTGCCCTGATAGACCCAAGGGAGCCCTACAAACTGACATCAGGAACCTGGACTGCTGAGTTTTCTTTCCCAGGGAAAATGGAAAAAGGATGTGCCCAGGGGCCCCAGGCCCTGACTGCAAAGAATCCTTATAACGAAGGATGGACCCCACACCGAAGTTGTCCCCACTTCAAACTTGTGCTGCCCTGATAGACCCAAGGGAGCCCTACAAACTGACATCAGGAACCTGGACTGCTGAGTTTTCTTTCCCAGGGAAAATGGAAAAAGGATGTGCCCAGGGGCCCCTGGCCCTGACTGCAAAAAATCCTTATATCGAAGGATGGAACCCACACCGAAGTTGTCCCCACCTCAAACTTGTGCTGCCCTGATAGACCCAAGGGAACCCTACAAACTGACATCAGGAACCTGGACTGCTGAGTTTTCTTTCCCAGGGAAAATGGAAAAAGGGTGTGCCCAGGGGCCCCTGGCCCTGGGCTGGGGCCTCACTGCAAAAAATCCTTATATCGAAGGATGGACCCCACACCGAAGTTGTCCCCACCTCAAACTTGTGCTGCCCTGATAGACCCAAGGGAGCCCTACAAACTGACATCAGGAACCTGGACTGCTGAGTTTTCTTTCCCAGGGAAAATGGAAAAAGGATGTGCCCAGGGGCCCCTGGCCCTGGGCTGGGGCCTCACTGCAAAGAATCCTTATATCGAAGGATGGACCCCACACCGAAGTTGTCCCCACCTCAAACTTGTGCTGCCCTGATAGACCCAAGGGAGCCCTACAAACTGACATCAGGAACCTGGACTGCTGAGTTTTCTTTCCCAGGGAAAATGGAAAAAGGATGTGCCCAGGGGCCCCTGGCCCTGACTGAAAAAAATCCTTATATCGAAGGATGGACCCCACACCGAAGCTGTCCCCACCTCAAACTTGAGCTGCCCTGATAGACCCAAGGGAGCCCTACAAACTGACATCAGGAACCTGGACTGCTGAGTTTTCTTTCCCAGGGAAAATGGAAAAAGGATGTGCCCAGGGGCCCCTGGCCCTGACTGCAAAAAATCCTTATATCGAAGGATGGACCCCACACCGAAGTTGTCCCCACCTCAAACTTGTGCTGCCCTGATAGACCCAAGGGAGCCCTACAAACTGACATCATGAACCTGGACTGCTGAGTTTTCTTTCCCAGGGAAAATGGAAAAAGGATGTGCCCAGGGACCCCTGGCCCTGACTGCAAAGAATCCTTATATCGAAGGATGGACCCCACACCGAAGTTGTCCCCACCTCAAACTTGTGCTGCCCTGATAGACCCAAGGGAGCCCTACAAACTGACATCAGGAACCTGGACTGCTGAGTTTTCTTTCCCAGGGAAAATGGAAAAAGGATGTGCCCAGGGGCCCCTGGCCCTGACTGCAAAGAATCCTTATATCGAAGGATGGACCCCACACCGAAGTTGTCCCCACCTCACACTTGTGCTGCCCTGATAGACCCAAGGGAGCCCTACAAACTGACATCAGGAACCTAGACTGCTGAGTTTTCTTTCCCAGGGAAAATGGAAAAAGGGTGTGCCCAGGGGCCCCTGGCCCTGACTGCAAAAAATCCTTATATCGAAGGATGGACCCCACACCGAAGTTGTCCCCACCTCAAACTTGTGCTGCCCTGATAGACCCAAGGGAACCCTACAAACTGACATCAGGAAACTGGACTGCTGAGTTTTCTTTCCCAGGGAAAATGGAAAAAGGATGTGCCCAGGGTTCCCTGGCCCTGGGCTGGGGCCTCACTACAAAAAATCCTTATATCGAAGGATGGACCCCAGACCGAAGTTGTCCCCACCTCACACTTGTGCTGCCCTGATAGACCCAAGGGAGCCCTACAAACTGACATCAGGAACCTGGACTGCTGAGTTTTCTTTCCCAGGGAAAATGGAAAAAGGATGTGCCCAGGGGCCCCAGGCCCTGACTGCATAGAATCCTTATATCGAAGGATGGACCCCACACCGAAGCTGTCCCCACCTCAAACTTGTGCTACCCTGATAGACCCAAGGGAGCCCTACAAACTGACATCAGGAACCTGGACTGCTGAGTTTTCTTTCCCAGGGAAAATGGAAAAAGGATGTGCCCAGGGGCCCCTGGCCCTGACTGCAAAAAATCCTTATATCAAAGGATGGACCCCACACCGAAGTTGTCCCCACCTCAAACTTGTGCTGCCCTGATAGACCCAAGGGAGCCCTACAAACTGACATCAGGAACCTGGACTGCTGAGTTTTCTTTTCCAGGGAAAATGGAAAAAGGATGTGCCCAGGGGCCCCTGGCCCTGACTGCAAAGAATCCTTATATCGAAGGACGGACCTCACACCGAAGTTGTCCCCACCTCAAACTTGTGCTGCCCTGATAGACCCAAGGGAGCCCTACAAACTGACATCAGGAACCTGGACTGCTGAGTTTTCTTTCCCAGGGAAAATGGAAAAAGGATGTGCCCAGGGGCCCCTGGCCCTGACTGCAAAAAATCCTTATATCGAAGGATGGACCCCACACCGAAGTTGTCCCCACCTCAAACTTGTGCTGCCCTGATAGACCCAAGGGAGCCCTACAAACTGACATCAGGAACCTGGACTGCTGAGTTTTCTTTCCCAGGGAAAATGGAAAAAGGATGTGCCCAGGGACCCCTGGCCCTGACTGCAAAGAATCCTTATATCGAAGGATGGACCCCACACCGAAGTTGTCCCCACCTCAAACTTGTGCTGCCCTGATAGACCCAAGGGAGCCCTACAAACTGACATCAGGAACCTGGACTGCTGAGTTTTCTTTCCCAGGGAAAATGGAAAAAGGATGTGCCCAGGGGCCCCTGGCCCTGACTGCAAAGAATCCTTATATCGAAGGATGGACCCCACACCGAAGTTGTCCCCACCTCACACTTGTGCTGCCCTGATAGACCCAAGGGAGCCCTACAAACTGACATCAGGAACCTAGACTGCTGAGTTTTCTTTCCCAGGGAAAATGGAAAAAGGGTGTGCCCAGGGGCCCCTGGCCCTGACTGCAAAAAATCCTTATATCGAAGGATGGACCCCACACCGAAGTTGTCCCCACCTCAAACTTGTGCTGCCCTGATAGACCCAAGGGAACCCTACAAACTGACATCAGGAAACTGGACTGCTGAGTTTTCTTTCCCAGGGAAAATGGAAAAAGGATGTGCCCAGGGTTCCCTGGCCCTGGGCTGGGGCCTCACTAAAAAAAATCCTTATATCGAAGGATGGACCCCAGACCGAAGTTGTCCCCACCTCACACTTGTGCTGCCCTGATAGACCCAAGGGAGCCCTACAAACTGACATCAGGAACCTGGACTGCTGAGTTTTCTTTCCCAGGGAAAATGGAAAAAGGATGTGCCCAGGGGCCCCAGGCCCTGACTGCATAGAATCCTTATAACGAAGGATGGACCCCACACCGAAGATATCCCCACTTCACACTTGTGCTGCCCTGATAGACCCAAGGGAGCCCTACAAACTGACATCAGGAACCTGGACTGCCGAGTTTTCTTTCCCAGGGAAAATGGAAAAAGGATGTGCCCAGGGGCCCCAGGCCCTGACTGCAAAGAATCCTTATAACGAAGGATGGACCCCACACCGAAGTTGTCCCCACTTCAAACTTGTGCTGCCCTGATAGACCCAAGGGAGCCCTACAAACTGACATCAGGAACCTGGACTGCTGAGTTTTCTTTCCCAGGGAAAATGGAAAAAGGATGTGCCCAGGGGCCCCTGGCCCTGGGCTGGGGCCTCACTGCAAAGAATCCTTATATCGAAGGATGGACCCCACACCGAAGTTGTCCCCACCTCAAACTTGTGCTGCCCTGATAGACCCAAGGGAGCCCTACAAACTGACATCAGGAACCTGGACTGCTGAGTTTTCTTTCCCAGGGAAAATGGAAAAAGGATGTGCCCAGGGGCCCCTGGCCCTGGGCTGGGGCCTCACTGCAAAGAATCCTTATATCGAAGGATGGACCCCACACCGAAGTTGTCCCCACCTCAAACTTGTGCTGCCCTGATAGACCCAAGGGAGCCCTACAAACTGACATCAGGAACCTGGACTGCTGAGTTTTCTTTCCCAGGGAAAATGGAAAAAGGATGTGCCCAGGGACCCCTGGCCCTGACTGCAAAGAATCCTTATATCGAAGGATGGACCCCACACCGAAGTTGTCCCCACCTCAAACTTGTGCTGCCCTGATAGACCCAAGGGAGCCCTACAAACTGACATCAGGAACCTGGACTGCTGAGTTTTCTTTCCCAGGGAAAATGGAAAAAGGATGTGCCCAGGGGCCCCTGGCCCTGACTGCAAAAAATCCTTATATCGAAGGATGGACCCCACACCGAAGTTGTCCCCACCTCAAACTTGTGCTGCCCTGATAGACCCAAGGGAGCCCTACAAACTGACATCAGGAACCTGGACTGCTGAGTTTTCTTTCCCAGGGAAAATGGAAAAAGGATGTGCCCAGGGGCCCCAGGCCCTGACTGCAAAGAATCCTTATAACGAAGGATGGACCCCACACCGAAGTTATCCCCACTTCAAACTTGTGCTGCCCTGATAGACCCAAGGGAGCCCTACAAACTGACATCAGGAACCTGGACTGCTGAGTTTTCTTTCCCAGGGAAAATGGAAAAAGGATGTGCCCAGGGGCCCCTGGCCCTGACTGCAAAAAATCCTTATATCGAAGGATGGAACCCAGACCGAAGTTGTCCCCACCTCAAACTTGTGCTGCCCTGATAGACCCAAGGGAACCCTACAAACTGACATCAGGAAACTGGACTGCTGAGTTTTCTTTCCCAGGGAAAATGGAAAAAGGATGTGCCCAGGGTTCCCAGGCCCTGGGCTGGGGCCTCACTACAAAAAATCCTTATATCGAAGGATGGACCCCAGACCGAAGTTGTCCCCACCTCACACTTGTGCTGCCCTGATAGACCCAAGGGAGCCCTACAAACTGACATCAGGAACCTGGACTGCTGAGTTTTCTTTCCCAGGGAAAATGGCCGAAGGATGTGCCCAGGGGCCCCTGGCCCTGACTGCAAAAAATCCTTATATCGAAGGATGGAACCCACACCGAAGTTGTCCCCACCTCAAACTTGTGCTGCCCTGATAGACCCAAGGGAACCCTACAAACTGACATCAGGAACCTGGACTGCTGAGTTTTCTTTCCCAGGGAAAATGGAAAAAGGGTGTGCCCAGGGGCCCCTGGCCCTGGGCTGGGGCCTCACTGCGAAGAATCCTTATATCGAAGGATGGACCCCACACCGAAGTTGTCCCCACCTCAAACTTGTGCTGCCCTGATAGACCCAAGGGAGCCCTACAAACTGACATCAGGAACCAGGACTGCTGAGTTTTCTTTCCCAGGGAAAATGGAAAAAGGATGTGCCCAGGGGCCCCTGGCCCTGGGCTGGGGCCTCACTGCAAAGAATCCTTATATCGAAGGATGGACCCCACACCGAAGTTGTCCCCACCTCAAACTTGTGCTGCCCTGATAGACCCAAGGGAGCCCTACAAACTGACATCAGGAACCTGGACTGCTGAGTTTTCTTTCCCAGGGAAAATGGAAAAAGGATGTGCCCAGGGGCCCCTGACCCTGGGCTGGAGCCTCACTGCAAAGAATCCTTATATCGAAGGATGGACCCCACACCGAAGTTGTCCCCACCTCAAACTTGTGCTGCCCTGATAGACCCAAGGGAGCCCTACAAACTGACATTAGGAACCTGGACTGCTGAGTTTTCTTTCCCAGGAAAATGGCCGAAGGATGTGCCCAGGGGCCCCTGGCCCTGACTGCAAAAAATCCTTATATCGAAGGATGGACCCCACACCGAAGTTGTCCCCACCTCAAACTTGTGCTGCCCTGATAGACCCAAGGGAGCCCTACAAACTGACATCAGGAACCTGGACTGCTGAGTTTTCTTTCCCAGGGAAAATGGAAAAAGGATGTGCCCAGGGGCCCCTGGCCCTGACTGCAAAAAATCCTTATATCGAAGGATGGACCCCACACCGAAGTTGTCCCCACCTCAAACTTGTGCTGCCCTGATAGACCCAAGGGAGCCCTACAAACTGACATCAGGAACCTGGACTGCTGAGTTTTCTTTCCCAGGGAAAATGGAAAAAGGATGTGCCCAGGGGCCCCTGGCCCTGACTGCAAAGAATCCTTATATCGAAGGATGGACCCCACACCGAAGTTGTCCCCACCTCAAACTTGTGCTGCCCTGATAGACCCAAGGGAGCCCTACAAACTGACATCAGGAACCTGGACTGCTGAGTTTTCTTTCCCAGGGAAAATGGAAAAAGGATGTGCCCAGGGGCCCCTGGCCCTGACTGCAAAAAATCCTTATATCGAAGGATGGACCCCAGACCGAAGTTGTCCCCACCTCAAACTTGTGCTGCCCTGATAGACCCAAGGGAGCCCTACAAACTGACATCAGGAACCTGGACTGCTGAGTTTTCTTTCCCAGGGAAAATGGAAAAAGGTTGTGCCCAGGGGCCCCTGGCCCTGACTGCAAAGAATCCTTATAACGAAGGATGGACCCCACACCGAAGTTATCCCCACTTCAAACTTGTGCTGCCCTGATAGACCCAAGGGAGCCCTACAAACTGACATCAGGAACCTGGACTGCTGAGTTTTCTTTCCCAGGGAAAATGGAAAAAGGATGTGCCCAGGGGCCCCTGGCCCTGACTGCAAAGAATCCTTATATCGAAGGATGGACCCCACACCGAAGTTGTCCCCACCTCAAACTTGTGCTGCCCTGATAGACCCAAGGGAGCCCTACAAACTGACATCAGGAACCTGGACTGCTGAGTTTTCTTTCCCAGGGAAAATGGAAAAAGGATGTGCCCAGGGGCCCCTGGCCCTGACTGCAAAAAATCCTTATATCGAAGGATGGACCCCACACCGAAGTTGTCCCCACCTCAAACTTGTGCTGCCCTGATAGACCCAAGGGAACCCTACAAACTGACATCAGGAACCTGGACTGCTGAGTTTTCTTTCCCAGGGAAAATGGAAAAAGGGTGTGCCCAGGGGCCCCTGGCCCTGGGCTGGGGCCCTGACTGCAAAGAATCCTTATATCGAAGGATGGACCCCACACCGAAGTTGTCCCCACCTCAAACTTGTGCTGCCCTGATAGACCCAAGGGAGCCCTACAAACTGACATCAGGAACCTGGACTGCTGAGTTTTCTTTCCCAGGGAAAATGGAAAAAGGATGTGCCCAGGGGCCCCTGGCCCTGGGCTGGGACCTCACTGCAAAGAATCCTTATATCGAAGGATGGACCCCACACCGAAGTTGTCCCCACCTCAAACTTGTGCTGCCCTGATAGACCCAAGGGAGCCCTACAAACTGACATCAGGAACCTGGACTGCTGAGTTTTCTTTCCCAGGGAAAATGGAAAAAGGATGTGCCCAGGGGCCCCTGGCCCTGACTGCAAAAAATCCTTATATCGAAGGATGGACCCCACACCGAAGTTGTCCCCACCTCAAACTTGTGCTGCCCTGATAGACCCAAGGGAGCCCTACAAACTGACATCAGGAACCTGGACTGCTGAGTTTTCTTTCCCAGGGAAAATGGAAAAAGGTTGTGCCCAGGGGCCCCTGGCCCTGACTGCAAAGAATCCTTATAACGAAGGATGGACCCCACACCGAAGTTATCCCCACTTCAAACTTGTGCTGCCCTGATAGACCCAAGGGAGCCCTACAAACTGACATCAGGAACCTGGACTGCTGAGTTTTCTTTCCCAGGGAAAATGGAAAAAGGATGTGCCCAGGGGCCCCTGGCCCTGACTGCAAAGAATCCTTATATCGAAGGATGGACCCCACACCGAAGTTGTCCCCACCTCAAACTTGTGCTGCCCTGATAGACCCAAGGGAGCCCTACAAACTGACATCAGGAACCTGGACTGCTGAGTTTTCTTTCCCAGGGAAAATGGAAAAAGGATGTGCCCAGGGGCCCCTGGCCCTGACTGCGAAAAATCCTTATATCGAAGGATGGAACCCACACCTAAGTTGTCCCCACCTCAAACTTGTGCTGCCCTGATAGACCCAAGGGAACCCTACAAACTGACATCAGGAACCTGGACTGCTGAGTTTTCTTTCCCAGGGAAAATGGAAAAAGGGTGTGCCCAGGGGCCCCTGGCCCTGGGCTGGGGCCCTGACTGCAAAGAATCCTTATATCGAAGGATGGACCCCACACCGAAGTTGTCCCCACCTCAAACTTGTGCTGCCCTGATAGACCCAAGGGAGCCCTACAAACTGACATCAGGAACCTGGACTGCTGAGTTTTCTTTCCCAGGGAAAATGGAAAAAGGATGTGCCCAGGGGCCCCTGGCCCTGGGCTGGGGCCTCACTGCAAAGAATCCTTATATCGAAGGATGGACCCCACACCGAAGTTGTCCCCACCTCAAACTTGTGCTGCCCTGATAGACCCAAGGGAGCCCTACAAACTGACATCAGGAACCTGGACTGCTGAGTTTTCTTTCCCAGGGAAAATGGAAAAAGGATGTGCCCAGGGGCCCCTGGCCCTGACTGCAAAAAATCCTTATATCGAAGGATGGACCCCACACCGAAGCTGTCCCCACCTCAAACTTGTGCTGCCCTGATAGACCCAAGGGAGCCCTACAAACTGACATCAGGAACCTGGACTGCTGAGTTTTCTTTCCCAGGGAAAATGGAAAAAGGATGTGCCCAGGGGCCCCTGGCCCTGACTGCAAAAAATCCTTATATCAAAGGATGGACCCCACACCGAAGTTGTCCCCACCTCAAACTTGTGCTGCCCTGATAGACCCAAGGGAGCCCTACAAACTGACATCAGGAACCTGGACTGCTGAGTTTTCTTTCCCAGGGAAAATGGAAAAAGGATGTGCCCAGGGGCCCCTGGCCCTGACTGCAAAGAATCCTTATATCGAAGGATGGACCCCAGACCGAAGTTGTCCCCACCTCAAACTTGTGCTGCCCTGATAGACCCAAGGGAGCCCTACAAACTGACATCAGGAACCTGGACTGCTGAGTTTTCTTTCCCAGGGAAAATGGAAAAAGGATGTGCCCAGGGGCCCCTGGCCCTGACTGCAAAAAATCCTTATATCGAAGGATGGACCCCACACCGAAGTTGTCCCCACCTCAAACTTGTGCTGCCCTGATAGACCCAAGGGAGCCCTACAAACTGACATCAGGAACCTGGACTGCTGAGTTTTCTTTCCCAGGGAAAATGGAAAAAGGATGTGCCCAGGGACCCCTGGCCCTGACTGCAAAGAATCCTTATATCGAAGGATGGACCCCACACCGAAGTTGTCCCCACCTCAAACTTGTGCTGCCCTGATAGACCCAAGGGAGCCCTACAAACTGACATCAGGAACCTGGACTGCTGAGTTTTCT
The DNA here is from genome assembly GCF_050655825.1 of Lonchura striata. NCBI lineage: Eukaryota > Metazoa > Chordata > Aves > Passeriformes > Estrildidae > Lonchura > Lonchura striata. The sequence continues at coordinate 175,994 of NC_140725.1, forward strand.
TTCCCAGGGAAAATGGAAAAAGGATGTGCCCAGGGGCCCCTGGCCCTGACTGCAAAGAATCCTTATATCGAAGGATGGACCCCACACCGAAGTTGTCCCCACCTCACACTTGTGCTGCCCTGATAGACCCAAGGGAGCCCTACAAACTGACATCAGGAACCTAGACTGCTGAGTTTTCTTTCCCAGGGAAAATGGAAAAAGGGTGTGCCCAGGGGCCCCTGGCCCTGACTGCAAAAAATCCTTATATCGAAGGATGGACCCCACACCGAAGTTGTCCCCACCTCAAACTTGTGCTGCCCTGATAGACCCAAGGGAACCCTACAAACTGACATCAGGAAACTGGACTGCTGAGTTTTCTTTCCCAGGGAAAATGGAAAAAGGATGTGCCCAGGGTTTCCTGGCCCTGGGGTGGGGCCTCACTACAAAAAATCCTTATATCGAAGGATGGACCCCAGACCGAAGTTGTCCCCACCTCACACTTGTGCTGCCCTGATAGACCCAAGGGAGCCCTACAAACTGACATCAGGAACCTGGACTGCTGAGTTTTCTTTCCCAGGGAAAATGGAAAAAGGATGTGCCCAGGGGCCCCAGGCCCTGACTGCATAGAATCCTTATATCGAAGGATGGACCCCACACCGAAGCTGTCCCCACCTCAAACTTGTGCTGCCCTGATAGACCCAAGGGAGCCCTACAAACTGACATCAGGAACCTGGACTGCTGAGTTTTCTTTCCCAGGGAAAATGGAAAAAGGATGTGCCCAGGGGCCCCTGGCCCTGACTGCAAAAAATCCTTATATCAAAGGATGGACCCCACACCGAAGTTGTCCCCACCTCAAACTTGTGCTGCCCTGATAGACCCAAGGGAGCCCTACAAACTGACATCAGGAACCTGGACTGCTGAGTTTTCTTTTCCAGGGAAAATGGAAAAAGGATGTGCCCAGGGGCCCCTGGCCCTGACTGCAAAGAATCCTTATATCGAAGGATGGACCTCACACCGAAGTTGTCCCCACCTCAAACTTGTGCTGCCCTGATAGACCCAAGGGAGCCCTACAAACTGACATCAGGAACCTGGACTGCTGAGTTTTCTTTCCCAGGGAAAATGGAAAAAGGATGTGCCCAGGGGCCCCTGGCCCTGACTGCAAAAAATCCTTATATCGAAGGATGGACCCCACACCGAAGTTGTCCCCACCTCAAACTTGTGCTGCCCTGATAGACCCAAGGGAGCCCTACAAACTGACATCAGGAACCTGGACTGCTGAGTTTTCTTTCCCAGGGAAAATGGAAAAAGGATGTGCCCAGGGTTCCCTGGCCCTGGGCTGGGGCCTCACTACAAAAAATCCTTATATCGAAGGATGGACCCCAGACCGAAGTTGTCCCCACCTCACACTTGTGCTGCCCTGATAGACCCAAGGGAGCCCTACAAACTGACATCAGGAACCTGGACTGCTGAGTTTTCTTTCCCAGGGAAAATGGAAAAAGGATGTGCCCAGGGGCCCCAGGCCCTGACTGCATAGAATCCTTATAACGAAGGATGGACCCCACACCGAAGATATCCCCACTTCACACTTGTGCTGCCCTGATAGACCCAAGGGAGCCCTACAAACTGACATCAGGAACCTGGACTGCTGAGTTTTCTTTCCCAGGGAAAATGGAAAAAGGATGTGCCCAGGGGCCCCAGGCCCTGACTGCAAAGAATCCTTATAACGAAGGATGGACCCCACACCGAAGTTGTCCCCACTTCAAACTTGTGCTGCCCTGATAGACCCAAGGGAGCCCTACAAACTGACATCAGGAACCTGGACTGCTGAGTTTTCTTTCCCAGGGAAAATGGAAAAAGGATGTGCCCAGGGGCCCCTGGCCCTGGGCTGGGGCCTCACTGCAAAGAATCCTTATATCGAAGGATGGACCCCACACCGAAGTTGTCCCCACCTCAAACTTGTGCTGCCCTGATAGACCCAAGGGAGCCCTACAACTGACATCAGGAACCTGGACTGCTGAGTTTTCTTTCCCAGGGAAAATGGAAAAAGGATGTGCCCAGGGGCCCCTGGCCCTGGGCTGGGGCCTCACTGCAAAGAATCCTTATATCGAAGGATGGACCCCACACCGAAGTTGTCCCCACCTCAAACTTGTGCTGCCCTGATAGACCCAAGGGAGCCCTACAAACTGACATCAGGAACCTGGACTGCTGAGTTTTCTTTCCCAGGGAAAATGGAAAAAGGATGTGCCCAGGGGCCCCTGGCCCTGACTGCAAAAAATCCTTATATCGAAGGATGGACCCCACACCGAAGTTGTCCCCACCTCAAACTTGTGCTGCCCTGATAGACCCAAGGGAGCCCTACAAACTGACATCAGGAACCTGGACTGCTGAGTTTTCTTTCCCAGGGAAAATGGAAAAAGGATGTGCCCAGGGACCCCTGGCCCTGACTGCAAAGAATCCTTATATCGAAGGATGGACCCCACACCGAAGTTGTCCCCACCTCAAACTTGTGCTGCCCTGATAGACCCAAGGGAGCCCTACAAACTGACATCAGGAACCTGGACTGCTGAGTTTTCTTTCCCAGGGAAAATGGAAAAAGGATGTGCCCAGGGGCCCCTGGCCCTGACTGCAAAAAATCCTTATATCGAAGGATGGACCCCACACCGAAGTTGTCCCCACCTCAAACTTGTGCTGCCCTGATAGACCCAAGGGAGCCCTACAAACTGACATCAGGAACCTGGACTGCTGAGTTTTCTTTCCCAGGGAAAATGGAAAAAGGATGTGCCCAGGGGCCCCAGGCCCTGACTGCAAAGAATCCTTATAACGAAGGATGGACCCCACACCGAAGTTATCCCCACTTCAAACTTGTGCTGCCCTGATAGACCCAAGGGAGCCCTACAAACTGACATCAGGAACCTGGACTGCTGAGTTTTCTTTCCCAGGGAAAATGGAAAAAGGATGTGCCCAGGGGCCCCTGGCCCTGACTGCAAAAAATCCTTATATCGAAGGATGGAACCCAGACCGAAGTTGTCCCCACCTCAAACTTGTGCTGCCCTGATAGACCCAAGGGAGCCCTACAAACTGACATCAGGAACCTGGACTGCTGAGTTTTCTTTCCCAGGGAAAATGGAAAAAGGATGTGCCCAGTGGCCCCTGGCCCTGGGCTGGGGCCTCACTGCAAAGAATCCTTATATCGAAGGATGGACCCCACACCGAAGTTGTCCCCACCTCAACCTTGTGCTGCCCTGATAGACCCAAGGGAGCCCTACAAACTGACATCAGGAACCTAGACTGCTGAGTTTTCTTTCCCAGGGAAAATGGAAAAAGGATGTGCCCAGGGGCCCCTGGCCCTGACTGCAAAAAATCCTTATATCGAAGGATGGACCCCACACCGAAGTTGTCCCCACCTCAAACTTGTGCTGCCCTGATAGACCCAAGGGAACCCTACAAACTGACATCAGGAAACTGGACTGCTGAGTTTTCTTTCCCAGGGAAAATGGAAAAAGGATGTGCCCAGGGTTCCCTGGCCCTGGGCTGGGGCCTCACTACAAAAAATCCTTATATCGAAGGATGGACCCCAGACCGAAGTTGTCCCCACCTCACACTTGTGCTGCCCTGATAGACCCAAGGGAGCCCTACAAACTGACATCAGGAACCTGGACTGCTGAGTTTTCTTTCCCAGGGAAAATGGCCGAAGGATGTGCCCAGGGGCCCCTGGCCCTGACTGCAAAAAATCCTTATATCGAAGGATGGAACCCACACCGAAGTTGTCCCCACCTCAAACTTGTGCTGCCCTGATAGACCCAAGGGAACCCTACAAACTGACATCAGGAACCTGGACTGCTGAGTTTTCTTTCCCAGGGAAAATGGAAAAAGGGTGTGCCCAGGGGCCCCTGGCCCTGGGCTGGGGCCTCACTGCGAAGAATCCTTATATCGAAGGATGGACCCCACACCGAAGTTGTCCCCACCTCAAACTTGTGCTGCCCTGATAGACCCAAGGGAGCCCTACAAACTGACATCAGGAACCTGGACTGCTGAGTTTTCTTTCCCAGGGAAAATGGAAAAAGGATGTGCCCAGGGGCCCCTGGCCCTGACTGCAAAAAATCCTTATATCGTAGGATGGACCCCACACCGAAGTTGTCCCCACCTCAAACTTGTGCTGCCCTGATAGACCCAAGGGAGCCCTACAAACTGACATCAGGAACCTGGACTGCTGAGTTTTCTTTCCCAGGGAAAATGGAAAAAGGATGTGCCCAGGGGCCCCTGGCCCTGACTGCAAAAAATCCTTATATCGAAGGATGGACCCCACACCGAAGTTGTCCCCACCTCAAACTTGTGCTGCCCTGATAGACCCAAGGGAGCCCTACAAACTGACATCAGGAACCTGGACTGCTGAGTTTTCTTTCCCAGGGAAAATGGAAAAAGGATGTGCCCAGGGGCCCCTGGCCCTGACTGCAAAGAATCCTTATATCGAAGGATGGACCCCACACCGAAGTTGTCCCCACCTCACACTTGTGCTGCCCTGATAGACCCAAGGGAGCCCTACAAACTGACATCAGGAACCTAGACTGCTGAGTTTTCTTTCCCAGGGAAAATGGAAAAAGGGTGTGCCCAGGGGCCCCTGGCCCTGACTGCAAAAAATCCTTATATCGAAGGATGGACCCCACACCGAAGTTGTCCCCACCTCAAACTTGTGCTGCCCTGATAGACCCAAGGGAACCCTACAAACTGACATCAGGAAACTGGACTGCTGAGTTTTCTTTCCCAGGGAAAATGGAAAAAGGATGTGCCCAGGGTTCCCTGGCCCTGGGGTGGGGCCTCACTACAAAAAATCCTTATATCGAAGGATGGACCCCAGACCGAAGTTGTCCCCACCTCACACTTGTGCTGCCCTGATAGACCCAAGGGAGCCCTACAAACTGACATCAGGAACCTGGACTGCTGAGTTTTCTTTCCCAGGGAAAATGGAAAAAGGATGTGCCCAGGGGCCCCAGGCCCTGACTGCATAGAATCCTTATATCGAAGGATGGACCCCACACCGAAGCTGTCCCCACCTCAAACTTGTGCTGCCCTGATAGACCCAAGGGAGCCCTACAAACTGACATCAGGAACCTGGACTGCTGAGTTTTCTTTCCCAGGGAAAATGGAAAAAGGATGTGCCCAGGGGCCCCTGGCCCTGACTGCAAAAAATCCTTATATCAAAGGATGGACCCCACACCGAAGTTGTCCCCACCTCAAACTTGTGCTGCCCTGATAGACCCAAGGGAGCCCTACAAACTGACATCAGGAACCTGGACTGCTGAGTTTTCTTTTCCAGGGAAAATGGAAAAAGGATGTGCCCAGGGGCCCCTGGCCCTGACTGCAAAGAATCCTTATATCGAAGGATGGACCTCACACCGAAGTTGTCCCCACCTCAAACTTGTGCTGCCCTGATAGACCCAAGGGAGCCCTACAAACTGACATCAGGAACCTGGACTGCTGAGTTTTCTTTCCCAGGGAAAATGGAAAAAGGATGTGCCCAGGGGCCCCTGGCCCTGACTGCAAAAAATCCTTATATCGAAGGATGGACCCCACACCGAAGTTGTCCCCACCTCAAACTTGTGCTGCCCTGATAGACCCAAGGGAGCCCTACAAACTGACATCAGGAACCTGGACTGCTGAGTTTTCTTTCCCAGGGAAAATGGAAAAAGCATGTGCCCAGGGTTCCCTGGCCCTGGGCTGGGGCCTCACTACAAAAAATCCTTATATCGAAGGATGGACCCCAGACCGAAGTTGTCCCCACCTCACACTTGTGCTGCCCTGATAGACCCAAGGGAGCCCTACAAACTGACATCAGGAACCTGGACTGCTGAGTTTTCTTTCCCAGGGAAAATGGAAAAAGGATGTGCCCAGGGGCCCCAGGCCCTGACTGCATAGAATCCTTATAACGAAGGATGGACCCCACACCGAAGATATCCCCACTTCACACTTGTGCTGCCCTGATAGACCCAAGGGAGCCCTACAAACTGACATCAGGAACCTGGACTGCTGAGTTTTCTTTCCCAGGGAAAATGGAAAAAGGATGTGCCCAGGGGCCCCAGGCCCTGACTGCAAAGAATCCTTATAACGAAGGATGGACCCCACACCGAAGTTGTCCCCACTTCAAACTTGTGCTGCCCTGATAGACCCAAGGGAGCCCTACAAACTGACATCAGGAACCTGGACTGCTGAGTTTTCTTTCCCAGGGAAAATGGAAAAAGGATGTGCCCAGGGGCCCCTGGCCCTGGGCTGGGGCCTCACTGCAAAGAATCCTTATATCGAAGGATGGACCCCACACCGAAGTTGTCCCCACCTCAAACTTGTGCTGCCCTGATAGACCCAAGGGAGCCCTACAACTGACATCAGGAACCTGGACTGCTGAGTTTTCTTTCCCAGGGAAAATGGAAAAAGGATGTGCCCAGGGGCCCCTGGCCCTGGGCTGGGGCCTCACTGCAAAGAATCCTTATATCGAAGGATGGACCCCACACCGAAGTTGTCCCCACCTCAAACTTGTGCTGCCCTGATAGACCCAAGGGAGCCCTACAAACTGACATCAGGAACCTGGACTGCTGAGTTTTCTTTCCCAGGGAAAATGGAAAAAGGATGTGCCCAGGGGCCCCTGGCCCTGACTGCAAAAAATCCTTATATCGAAGGATGGACCCCACACCGAAGTTGTCCCCACCTCAAACTTGTGCTGCCCTGATAGACCCAAGGGAGCCCTACAAACTGACATCAGGAACCTGGACTGCTGAGTTTTCTTTCCCAGGGAAAATGGAAAAAGGATGTGCCCAGGGACCCCTGGCCCTGACTGCAAAGAATCCTTATATCGAAGGATGGACCCCACACCGAAGTTGTCCCCACCTCAAACTTGTGCTGCCCTGATAGACCCAAGGGAGCCCTACAAACTGACATCAGGAACCTGGACTGCTGAGTTTTCTTTCCCAGGGAAAATGGAAAAAGGATGTGCCCAGGGGCCCCTGGCCCTGACTGCAAAAAATCCTTATATCGAAGGATGGACCCCACACCGAAGTTGTCCCCACCTCAAACTTGTGCTGCCCTGATAGACCCAAGGGAGCCCTACAAACTGACATCAGGAACCTGGACTGCTGAGTTTTCTTTCCCAGGGAAAATGGAAAAAGGATGTGACCAGGGGCCCCAGGCCCTGACTGCAAAGAATCCTTATAACGAAGGATGGACCCCACACCGAAGTTATCCCCACTTCAAACTTGTGCTGCCCTGATAGACCCAAGGGAGCCCTACAAACTGACATCAGGAACCTGGACTGCTGAGTTTTCTTTCCCAGGGAAAATGGAAAAAGGATGTGCCCAGGGGCCCCTGGCCCTGACTGCAAAAAATCCTTATATCGAAGGATGGAACCCAGACCGAAGTTGTCCCCACCTCAAACTTGTGCTGCCCTGATAGACCCAAGGGAGCCCTACAAACTGACATCAGGAACCTGGACTGCTGAGTTTTCTTTCCCAGGGAAAATGGAAAAAGGATGTGCCCAGTGGCCCCTGGCCCTGGGCTGGGGCCTCACTGCAAAGAATCCTTATATCGAAGGATGGACCCCACACCGAAGTTGTCCCCACCTCAACCTTGTGCTGCCCTGATAGACCCAAGGGAGCCCTACAAACTGACATCAGGAACCTAGACTGCTGAGTTTTCTTTCCCAGGGAAAATGGAAAAAGGATGTGCCCAGGGGCCCCTGGCCCTGACTGCAAAAAATCCTTATATCGAAGGATGGACCCCACACCGAAGTTGTCCCCACCTCAAACTTGTGCTGCCCTGATAGACCCAAGGGAACCCTACAAACTGACATCAGGAAACTGGACTGCTGAGTTTTCTTTCCCAGGGAAAATGGAAAAAGGATGTGCCCAGGGTTCCCTGGCCCTGGGCTGGGGCCTCACTACAAAAAATCCTTATATCGAAGGATGGACCCCAGACCGAAGTTGTCCCCACCTCACACTTGTGCTGCCCTGATAGACCCAAGGGAGCCCTACAAACTGACATCAGGAACCTGGACTGCTGAGTTTTCTTTCCCAGGGAAAATGGCCGAAGGATGTGCCCAGGGGCCCCTGGCCCTGACTGCAAAAAATCCTTATATCGAAGGATGGAACCCACACCGAAGTTGTCCCCACCTCAAACTTGTGCTGCCCTGATAGACCCAAGGGAACCCTACAAACTGACATCAGGAACCTGGACTGCTGAGTTTTCTTTCCCAGGGAAAATGGAAAAAGGGTGTGCCCAGGGGCCCCTGGCCCTGGGCTGGGGCCTCACTGCGAAGAATCCTTATATCGAAGGATGGACCCCACACCGAAGTTGTCCCCACCTCAAACTTGTGCTGCCCTGATAGACCCAAGGGAGCCCTACAAACTGACATCAGGAACCTGGACTGCTGAGTTTTCTTTCCCAGGGAAAATGGAAAAAGGATGTGCCCAGGGGCCCCTGGCCCTGACTGCAAAAAATCCTTATATCGTAGGATGGACCCCACACCGAAGTTGTCCCCACCTCAAACTTGTGCTGCCCTGATAGACCCAAGGGAGCCCTACAAACTGACATCAGGAACCTGGACTGCTGAGTTTTCTTTCCCAGGGAAAATGGAAAAAGGATGTGCCCAGGGGCCCCTGGCCCTGACTGCAAAAAATCCTTATATCGAAGGATGGACCCCACACCGAAGTTGTCCCCACCTCAAACTTGTGCTGCCCTGATAGACCCAAGGGAGCCCTACAAACTGACATCAGGAACCTGGACTGCTGAGTTTTCTTTCCCAGGGAAAATGGAAAAAGGATGTGCCCAGGGGCCCCTGGCCCTGACTGCAAAAAATCCTTATATCGAAGGATGGACCCCACACCGAAGTTGTCCCCACCTCAAACTTGTGCTGCCCTGATAGACCCAAGGGAGCCCTACAAACTGACATCAGGAACCTGGACTGCTGAGTTTTCTTTCCCAGGGAAAATGGAAAAAGGATGTGCCCAGGGGCCCCAGGCCCTGACTGCAAAGAATCCTTATAACGAAGGATGGACCCCACACCGAAGTTGTCCCCACCTCAAACTTGTGCTGCCCTGATAGACCCAAGGGAGCCCTACAAACTGACATCAGGAACCTGGACTGCTGAGTTTTCTTTCCCAGGGAAAATGGAAAAAGGATGTGCCCAGGGGCCCCTGGCCCTGACTGCAAAAAATCCTTATATCGAAGGATGGACCCCACACCGAAGTTGTCCCCACCTCAAACTTGTGCTGCCCTGATAGACCCAAGGGAGCCCTACAAACTGACATCAGGAACCTGGACTGCTGAGTTTTCTTTCCCAGGGAAAATGGAAAAAGGATGTGCCCAGGGGCCCCTGGCCCTGACTGCAAAAAATCCTTATATCGAAGGATGGACCCCACACCGAAGTTGTCCCCACCTCAAACTGGTGCTGCCCTGATAGACCCAAGGGAGCCCTACAAACTGACATCAGGAACCTGGACTGCTGAGTTTTCTTTCCCAGGGAAAATGGAAAAAGGATGTGCCCAGGGGCCCCTGGCCCTGACTGCAAAAAATCCTTATATCGAAGGATGGACCCCACACCGAAGTTGTCCCCACCTCAAACTTGTGCTGCCCTGATAGACCCAAGGGAGCCCTACAAACTGACATCAGGAACCTGGACTGCTGAGTTTTCTTTCCCAGGGAAAATGGAAAAAGGATGTGCCCAGGGGCCCCTGGCCCTGACTGCAAAGAATCCTTATATCGAAGGATGGACCCCACACCGAAGTTGTCCCCACCTTAAAATTGTGCTGCCCTGATAGACCCAAGGGAGCCCTACAAACTGACATCAGGAACCTGGACTGCTGAGTTTTCTTTCCCAGGGAAAATGGAAAAAGGATGTGCCCAGGGGCCCCTGGCCCTGACTGCAAAAAATCCTTATATCGAAGGATGGACCCCACACCGAAGTTGTCCCCACCTCAAACTTGTGCTGCCCTGATAGACCCAAGGGAGCCCTACAAACTGACATCAGGAACCTGGACTGCTGAGTTTTCTTTCCCAGGGAAAATGGAAAAAGGATGTGCCCAGGGGCCCCTGGCCCTGACTGAAAAAAATCCTTATATCGAAGGATGGACCCCACACCGAAGTTGTCCCCACCTCAAACTTGTGCTGCCCTGATACACCCAAGGGAGCCCTACAAACTGACATCAGGAACCTGGACTGCTGAGTTTTCTTTCCCAGGGAAAATGGAAAAAGGATGTGCCCAGGGGCCCCTGGCCCTGGGCTGGGGCCTCACTGCAAAGAATCCTTATATCGAAGGATGGACCCCACACCGAAGTTGTCCCCACCTCAAACTTGTGCTGCCCTGATAGACCCAAGGGAGCCCTACAAACTGACATCAGGAACCTGGACTGCTGAGTTTTCTTTCCCAGGGAAAATGGAAAAAGGATGTGCCCAGGGGCCCCTGGCCCTGACTGCAAAAAATCCTTATATCGAAGGATGGACCCCACACCGAAGTTGTCCCCACCTCAAACTTGTGCTGCCCTGATAGACCCAAGGGAGCCCTACAAACTGACATCAGGAACCTGGACTGCTGAGTTTTCTTTCCCAGGGAAAATGGAAAAAGGATGTGCCCAGGGGCCCCTGGCCCTGACTGCAAAGAATCCTTATATCGAAGGATGGACCCCACACCGAAGTTGTCCCCACCTCAAACTTGTGCTGCCCTGATAGACCCAAGGGAGCCCTACAAACTGACATCAGGAACCTGGACTGCTGAGTTTTCTTTCCCAGGGAAAATGGAAAAAGGATGTGCCCAGGGGCCCCAGGCCCTGACTGCAAAAAATCCTTATATCGAAGGATGGACCCCACACCGAAGTTGTCCCCACCTCAAACTTGTGCTGCCCTGATAGACCCAAGGGAGCCCTACGAACTGACATCAGGAACCTGGACTGCTGAGTTTTCTTTCCCAGGGAAAATGGAAAAAGGATGTGCCCAGGGGCCCCTGGCCCTGACTGCAAAAAATCCTTATATCGAAGGATGGACCCCACACCGAAGTTGTCCCCACCTCAAACTTGTGCTGCCCTGATAGACCCAAGGGAGCCCTACAAACTGACATCAGGAACCTGGACTGCTGAGTTTTCTTTCCCAGGGAAAATGGAAAAAGGATGTGCCCAGGGGCCCCTGGCCCTGGGCTGGGGCCTCACTGCAAAGAATCCTTATATCGAAGGATGGACCCCACACCGAAGTTGTCCCCACCTCAAACTTGTGCTGCCCTGATAGACCCAAGGGAGCCCTACAAACTGACATCAGGAACCTGGACTGCTGAGTTTTCTTTCCCAGGGAAAATGGAAAAAGGATGTGCCCAGGGGCCCCTGGCCCTGACTGCAAAAAATCCTTATATCGAAGGATGGACCCCACACCGAAGTTATCCCCACCTCAAACTTGTACTGCCCTGATAGACCCAAGGGAGCCCTACAAACTGACATCAGGAACCTGGACTGCTGAGTTTTCTTTCCCAGGGAAAATGGAAAAAGGATGTGCCCAGGGGCCCCTGGCCCTGACTGCAAAAAATCCTTATATCGAAGGATGGACCCCAGACTGAAGTTGTCCCCACCTCAAACTTGTGCTGCCCTGATAGACCCAAGGGAACCCTACAAACTGACATCAGGAACCTGGACTGCTGAGTTTTCTTTCCCAGGGAAAATGGAAAAAGGATGTGCCCAGGGGCCCCTGGCCCTGGGCGGGCGCCTCACTGCAAAGAATCCTTATATCGAAGGATGGACCCCACACCGAAGTTGTCCCCACCTCAAACTTGTGCTGCCCTGATAGACCCAAGGGAGCCCTACAAACTGACATCAGGAACCTGGACTGCTGAGTTTTCTTTCCCAGGGAAAATGGAAAAAGGATGTGCCCAGGGGCCCCTGGCCCTGACTGCAAAGAATCCTTATATCGAAGGATGGACCCCACACCGAAGTTGTCCCCACCTCAAACTTGTGCTGCCCTGATACACCCAAGGGAACCCTACAAACTGACATCAGGAACCTGGACTGCTGAGTTTTCTTTCCCAGGGAAAATGGAAAAAGGATGTGCCCAGGGGCCCCTGGCCCTGACTGCAAAAAATCCTTATATCGAAGGATGGACCCCACACCGAAGTTGTCCCCACCTCAAACTTGTGCTGCCCTGATAGACCCAAGGGAGCCCTACAAACTGACATCAGGAACCTGGACTGCTGAGTTTTCTTTCCCAGGGAAAATGGAAAAAGGATGTGCCCAGGGGCCCCTGGCCCTGACTGCAAAAAATCCTTATATCGAAGGATGGACCCCACACCGAAGTTGTCCCCACCTCAAACTTGTGCTGCCCTGATAGACCCAAGGGAGCCCTACAAACTGACATCAGGAACCTGGACTGCTGAGTTTTCTTTCCCAGGGAAAATGGAAAAAGGATGTGCCCAGGGGCCCCTGGCCCTGACTGCAAAGAATCCTTATATCGAAGGATGGACCCCACACCGAAGTTGTCCCCACCTCAAACTTGTGCTGCCCTGATAGACCCAAGGGAGCCCTACAAACTGACATCAGGAACCTGGACTGCTGAGTTTTCTTTCCCAGGGAAAATGGAAAAAGGATGTGCCCAGGGGCCCCTGGCCCTGACTGCAAAAAATCCTTATATCGAAGGATGGACCCCACACCGAAGTTGTCCCCACCTCAAACTTGTGCTGCCCTGATAGACCCAAGGGAGCCCTACAAACTGACATCAGGAACCTGGACTGCTGAGTTTTCTTTCCCAGGGAAAATGGAAAAAGGATGTGCCCAGGGGCCCCAGGCCCTGACTGCAAAGAATCCTTATATCGAAGGATGGACCCCACACCGAAGTTGTCCCCACCTCAAACTTGTGCTGCCCTGATAGACCCAAGGGAGCCCTACAAACTGACATCAGGAACCTGGACTGCTGAGTTTTCTTTCCCAGGGAAAATGGAAAAAGGATGTGCCCAGGGGCCCCTGGCCCTGGGCTGGGGCCTCACTGCAAAGAATCCTTATATCGAAGGATGGACCCCACACCGAAGTTGTCCCCACCTTAAAATTGTGCTGCCCTGATAGACCCAAGGGAGCCCTACAAACTGACATCAGGAACCTGGACTGCTGAGTTTTCTTTCCCAGGGAAAATGGAAAAAGGATGTGCCCAGGGGCCCCTGGCCCTGACTGCAAAAAATCCTTATATCGAAGGATGGACCCCACACCGAAGTTGTCCCCACCTCAAACTTGTGCTGCCCTGATAGACCCAAGGGAGCCCTACAAACTGACATCAGGAACCTGGACTGCTGAGTTTTCTTTCCCAGGGAAAATGGAAAAAGGATGTGCCCAGGGGCCCCAGGCCCTGACTGCAAAGAATCCTTATATCGAAGGATGGACCCCACACCGAAGTTGTCCCCACCTCAAACTTGTGCTGCCCTGATAGACCCAAGGGAGCCCTACAAACTGACATCAGGAACCTGGACTGCTGAGTTTTCTTTCCCAGGGAAAATGGAAAAAGGATGTGCCCAGGGGCCCCTGGCCCTGACTGCAAAGAATCCTTATATCGAAGGATGGACCCCACACCGAAGTTGTCCCCACCTCAAACTTGTGCTGCCCTGATAGACCCAAGGGAGCCCTACAAACTGACATCAGGAACCTGGACTGCTGAGTTTTCTTTCCCAGGGAAAATGGAAAAAGGATGTGCCCAGGGGCCCCTGGCCCTGACTGCAAAAAATCCTTATATCGAAGGATGGAGCCCACACCGAAGTTGTCCCCACCTCAAACTTGTGCTGCCCTGATAGACCCAAGGGAGCCCTACAAACTGACATCAGGAACCTGGACTGCTGAGTTTTCTTTCCCAGGGAAAATGGAAAAAGGATGTGCCCAGGGGCCCCTGGCCCTGACTGCAAAGAATCCTTATATCGAAGGATGGACCCCACACCGAAGTTGTCCCCACCTCAAACTTGTGCTGCCCTGATAGACCCAAGGGAGCCCTACAAACTGACATCAGGAACCTGGACTGCTGAGTTTTCTTTCCCAGGGAAAATGGAAAAAGGATGTGCCCAGGGGCCCCTGGCCCTGGGCTGGGGCCTCACTGCAAAGAATCCTTATATCGAAGGATGGACCCCACACCGAAGTTGTCCCCACCTTAAAATTGTGCTGCCCTGATAGACCCAAGGGAGCCCTACAAACTGACATCAGGAACCTGGACTGCTGAGTTTTCTTTCCCAGGGAAAATGGAAAAAGGATGTGCCCAGGGGCCCCTGGCCCTGACTGCAAAAAATCCTTATATCGAAGGATGGACCCCACACCGAAGTTGTCCCCACCTCAAACTTGTGCTGCCCTGATAGACCCAAGGGAGCCCTACAAACTGACATCAGGAACCTGGACTGCTGAGTTTTCTTTCCCAGGGAAAATGGAAAAAGGATGTGCCCAGGGGCCCCAGGCCCTGACTGCAAAGAATCCTTATATCGAAGGATGGACCCCACACCGAAGTTGTCCCCACCTCAAACTTGTGCTGCCCTGATAGACCCAAGGGAGCCCTACAAACTGACATCAGGAACCTGGACTGCTGAGTTTTCTTTCCCAGGGAAAATGGAAAAAGGATGTGCCCAGGGGCCCCTGGCCCTGACTGCAAAAAATCCTTATATCGAAGGATGGACCCCACACCGAAGTTGTCCCCACCTCAAACTTGTGCTGCCCTGATAGACCCAAGGGAGCCCTACAAACTGACATCAGGAACCTGGACTGCTGAGTTTTCTTTCCCAGGGAAAATGGAAAAAGGATGTGCCCAGGGGCCCCTGGCCCTGACTGCAAAAAATCCTTATATCGAAGGATGGACCCCACACCGAAGTTGTCCCCACCTCAAACTTGTGCTGCCCTGATAGACCCAAGGGAGCCCTACAAACTGACATCAGGAACCTGGACTGCTGAGTTTTCTTTCCCAGGGAAAATGGAAAAAGGATGTGCCCAGGGGCCCCAGGCCCTGACTGCAAAGAATCCTTATAACGAAGGATGGACCCCACACCGAAGTTGTCCCCACCTCAAACTTGTGCTGCCCTGATAGACCCAAGGGAGCCCTACAAACTGACATCAGGAACCTGGACTGCTGAGTTTTCTTTCCCAGGGAAAATGGAAAAAGGATGTGCCCAGGGGCCCCTGGCCCTGACTGCAAAAAATCCTTATATCGAAGGATGGACCCCACACCGAAGTTGTCCCCACCTCAAACTTGTGCTGCCCTGATAGACCCAAGGGAACCCTACAAACTGACATCAGGAAACTGGACTGCTGAGTTTTCTTTCCCAGGGAAAATGGAAAAAGGATGTGCCCAGGGTTCCCTGGCCCTGGGCTGGGATCTCACTACAAAAAATCCTTATATCGAAGGATGGACCCCACACCGAAGTTGTCCCCACCTCAAACTTGTGCTGCCCTGATAGACCCAAGGGAGCCCTACAAACTGACATCAGGAACCTGGACTGCTGAGTTTTCTTTCCCAGGGAAAATGGAAAAAGGATGTGCCCAGGGGCCCCTGGCCCTGACTGCAAAAAATCCTTATATCGAAGGATGGACCCCACACCGAAGTTGTCCCCACCTCAAACTTGTGCTGCCCTGATAGACCCAAGGGAGCCCTACAAACTGACATCAGGAACCGGGACTGCTGAGTTTTCTTTCCCAGGGAAAATGGAAAAAGGATGTGCCCAGGGGCCCCAGGCCCTGACTGCAAAGAATCCTTATAACGAAGGATGGACCCCACACCGAAGTTGTCCCCACCTCAAACTTGTGCTGCCCTGATAGACCCAAGGGAGCCCTACAAACTGACATCAGGAACCTGGACTGCTGAGTTTTCTTTCCCAGGGAAAATGGAAAAAGGATGTGCCCAGGGTCCCCTGGCCCTGACTGCAAAGAATCCTTATATCGAAGGATGGACCCCACACCGAAGTTGTCCCCACCTCAAACTTGTGCTGCCCTGATAGACCCAAGGGAGCCCTACAAACTGACATCAGGAACCTGGACTGCTGAGTTTTCTTTCCCAGGGAAAATGGAAAAAGGATGTGCCCAGGGGCCCCTGGCCCTGACTGCAAAAAATCCTTATATCGAAGGATGGACCCCACACCGAAGTTGTCCCCACCTCAAACTTGTGCTGCCCTGATAGACCCAAGGGAGCCCTACAAACTGACATCAGGAACCTGGACTGCTGAGTTTTCTTTCCCAGGGAAAATGGAAAAAGGATGTGCCCAGGGGCCCCTGGCCCTGACTGCAAAAAATCCTTATATCGAAGGATGGACCCCACACCGAAGTTGTCCCCACCTCAAACTTGTGCTGCCCTGATAGACCCAAGGGAGCCCTACAAACTGACATCAGGAACCTGGACTGCTGAGTTTTCTTTCCCAGGGAAAATGGAAAAAGGATGTGCCCAGGGGCCCCTGGCCCTGGGCTGGGGCCTCACTGCAAAGAATCCTTATATCGAAGGATGGACCCCACACCGAAGTTGTCCCCACCTTAAAATTGTGCTGCCCTGATAGACCCAAGGGAGCCCTACAAACTGACATCAGGAACCTGGACTGCTGAGTTTTCTTTCCCAGGGAAAATGGAAAAAGGATGTGCCCAGGGGCCCCTGGCCCTGACTGCAAAAAATCCTTATATCGAAGGATGGACCCCACACCGAAGTTGTCCCCACCTCAAACTTGTGCTGCCCTGATAGACCCAAGGGAGCCCTACAAACTGACATCAGGAACCGGGACTGCTGAGTTTTCTTTCCCAGGGAAAATGGAAAAAGGATGTGCCCAGGGGCCCCTGGCCCTGACTGCAAAAAATCCTTATATCGAAGGATGGACCCCACACCGAAGTTGTCCCCACCTCAAACTTGTGCTGCCCTGATAGACCCAAGGGAGCCCTACAAACTGACATCAGGAACCTGGACTGCTGAGTTTTCTTTCCCAGGGAAAATGGAAAAAGGATGTGCCCAGGGGCCCCTGGCCCTGGGCTGTGGCCTCACTGCAAAGAATCCATATATCGAAGGATGGACCCCACACCGAAGTTGTCCCCACCTCAAACTTGTGCTGCCCTGATAGACCCAAGGGAGCCCTACAAACTGACATCAGGAACCTGGACTGCTGAGTTTTCTTTCCCAGGGAAAATGGAAAAAGGATGTGCCCAGGGGCCCCTGGCCCTGACTGCAAAAAATCCTTATATCGAAGGATGGACCCCACACCGAAGTTGTCCCCACCTCAAACTTGTGCTGCCCTGATAGACCCAAGGGAGCCCTACAAACTGACATCAGGAACCTGGACTGCTGAGTTTTCTTTCCCAGGGAAAATGGAAAAAGGATGTGCCCAGGGGCCCCAGGCCCTGACTGCAAAGAATCCTTATATCGAAGGATGGACCCCACACCGAAGTTGTCCCCACCTCAAACTTGTGCTGCCCTGATAGACCCAAGGGAGCCCTACAAACTGACATCAGGAACCTGGACTGCTGAGTTTTCTTTCCCAGGGAAAATGGAAAAAGGATGTGCCCAGGGGCCCCTGGCCCTGGGCTGGGGCCTCACTGCAAAGAATCCTTATATCGAAGGATGGACCCCACACCGAAGTTGTCCCCACCTTAAAATTGTGCTGCCCTGATAGACCCAAGGGAGCCCTACAAACTGACATCAGGAACCTGGACTGCTGAGTTTTCTTTCCCAGGGAAAATGGAAAAAGGATGTGCCCAGGGGCCCCTGGCCCTGACTGCAAAAAATCCTTATATCGAAGGATGGACCCCACACCGAAGTTGTCCCCACCTCAAACTTGTGCTGCCCTGATAGACCCAAGGGAGCCCTACAAACTGACATCAGGAACCTGGACTGCTGAGTTTTCTTTCCCAGGGAAAATGGAAAAAGGATGTGCCCAGGGGCCCCAGGCCCTGACTGCAAAGAATCCTTATAACGAAGGATGGACCCCACACCGAAGTTGTCCCCACCTCAAACTTGTGCTGCCCTGATAGACCCAAGGGAGCCCTACAAACTGACATCAGGAACCTGGACTGCTGAGTTTTCTTTCCCAGGGAAAATGGAAAAAGGATGTGCCCAGGGGCCCCTGGCCCTGACTGCAAAAAATCCTTATATCGAAGGATGGAACCCAGAACGAAGTTGTCCCCACCTCAAACTTGTGCTGCCCTGATAGACCCAAGGGAACCCTACAAACTGACATCAGGAACCTGGACTGCTGAGTTTTCTTTCCCAGGGAAAATGGAAAAAGGATGTGCCCAGGGGCCCCTGGCCCTGGGCGGGGGCCTCACTGCAAAGAATCCTTATATCGAAGGATGGACCCCACACCGAAGTTGTCCCCACCTCAAACTTGTGCTGCCCTGATAGACCCAAGGGAGCCCTACAAACTGACATCAGGAACCTGGACTGCTGAGTTTTCTTTCCCAGGGAAAATGGAAAAAGGATGTGCCCAGGGGCCCCTGGCCCTGACTGCAAAGAATCCTTATATCGAAGGATGGACCCCACACCGAAGTTGTCCCCACCTCAAACTTGTGCTGCCCTGATACACCCAAGGGAACCCTACAAACTGACATCAGGAACCTGGACTGCTGAGTTTTCTTTCCCAGGGAAAATGGAAAAAGGATGTGCCCAGGGGCCCCTGGCCCTGACTGCAAAAAATCCTTATATCGAAGGATGGACCCCACACCGAAGTTGTCCCCACCTCAAACTTGTGCTGCCCTGATAGACCCAAGGGAACCCTACAAACTGACATCAGGAACCTGGACTGCTGAGTTTTCTTTCCCAGGGAAAATGGAAAAAGGATGTGCCCAGGGGCCCCTGGCCCTGGGCTGGGGCCTCACTGCAAAGAATCCTTATATCGAAGGATGGACCCCACACCGAAGTTGTCCCCACCTCAAACTTGTGCTGCCCTGATAGACCCAAGGGAGCCCTACGAACTGACATCAGGAACCTGGACTGCTGAGTTTTCTTTCCCAGGGAAAATGGAAAAAGGATGTGCCCAGGGGCCCCTGGCCCTGACTGCAAAAAATCCTTATATCGAAGGATGGACCCCACACCGAAGTTGTCCCCACCTCAAACTGGTGCTGCCCTGATAGACCCAAGGGAGCCCTACAAACTGACATCAGGAACCTGGACTGCTGAGTTTTCTTTCCCAGGGAAAATGGAAAAAGGATGTGCCCAGGGGCCCCTGGCCCTGACTGCAAAAAATCCTTATATCGAAGGATGGACCCCACACCGAAGTTGTCCCCACCTCAAACTTGTGCTGCCCTGATAGACCCAAGGGAGCCCTACAAACTGACATCAGGAACCTGGACTGCTGAGTTTTCTTTCCCAGGGAAAATGGAAAAAGGATGTGCCCAGGGGCCCCTGGCCCTGACTGCAAAGAATCCTTATATCGAAGGATGGACCCCACACCGAAGTTGTCCCCACCTTAAAATTGTGCTGCCCTGATAGACCCAAGGGAGCCCTACAAACTGACATCAGGAACCTGGACTGCTGAGTTTTCTTTCCCAGGGAAAATGGAAAAAGGATGTGCCCAGGGGCCCCTGGCCCTGACTGCAAAAAATCCTTATATCGAAGGATGGACCCCACACCGAAGTTGTCCCCACCTCAAACTTGTGCTGCCCTGATAGACCCAAGGGAGCCCTACAAACTGACATCAGGAACCTGGACTGCTGAGTTTTCTTTCCCAGGGAAAATGGAAAAAGGATGTGCCCAGGGGCCCCTGGCCCTGACTGCAAAAAATCCTTATATCGAAGGATGGAACCCAGACCGAAGTTGTCCCCACCTCAAACTTGTGCTGCCCTGATAGACCCAAGGGAACCCTACAAACTGACATCAGGAACCTGGACTGCTGAGTTTTCTTTCCCAGGGAAAATGGAAAAAGGATGTGCCCAGGGGCCCCTGGCCCTGGGCGGGGGCCTCACTGCAAAGAATCCTTATATCGAAGGATGGACCCCACACTGAAGTTGTCCCCACCTCAAACTTGTGCTGCCCTGATAGACCCAAGGGAGCCCTACAAACTGACATCAGGAACCTGGACTGCTGAGTTTTCTTTCCCAGGGAAAATGGAAAAAGGATGTGCCCAGGGGCCCCTGGCCCTGACTGCAAAGAATCCTTATATCGAAGGATGGACCCCACACCGAAGTTGTCCCCACCTCAAACTTGTGCTGCCCTGATACACGCAAGGGAGCCCTACAAACTGACATCAGGAACCTGGACTGCTGAGTTTTCTTTCCCAGGGAAAATGGAAAAAGGATGTGCCCAGGGGCCCCAGGCCCTGACTGCAAAGAATCCTTATAACGAAGGATGGACCCCACACCGAAGTTGTCCCCACTTCAAACTTGTGCTGCCCTGATAGACCCAAGGGAGCCCTACAAACTGACATCAGGAACCTGGACTGCTGAGTTTTCTTTCCCAGGGAAAATGGAAAAAGGATGTGCCCAGGGGCCCCTGGCCCTGGGCTGGGGCCTCACTGCAAAGAATCCTTATATCGAAGGATGGACCCCACACCGAAGTTGTCCCCACCTCAAACTTGTGCTGCCCTGATAGACCCAAGGGAGCCCTACGAACTGACATCAGGAACCTGGACTGCTGAGTTTTCTTTCCCAGGGAAAATGGAAAAAGGGTGTGCCCAGGGGCCCCAGGCCCTGACTGCAAAGAATCCTTATAACGAAGGATGGACCCCACACCGAAGTTATCCCCACTTCAAACTTGTGCTGCCCTGATAGACCCAAGGGAGCCCTACAAACTGACATCAGGAACCTGGACTGCTGAGTTTTCTTTCCCAGGGAAAATGGAAAAAGGATGTGCCCAGGGGCCCCTGGCCCTGGGCTGGGGCCTCACTGCAAAGAATCCTTATATCGAAGGATGGACCCCACACCGAAGTTGTCCCCACCTCAAACTTGTGCTGCCCTGATAGACCCAAGGGAGCCCTACAAACTGACATCAGGAACCTGGACTGCTGAGTTTTCTTTCCCAGGGAAAATGGAAAAAGGATGTGCCCAGGGTTCCCTGGCCCTGGGCTGGGATCTCACTACAAAAAATCCTTATATCGAAGGATGGACCCCACACCGAAGTTGTCCCCACCTCAAACTTGTGCTGCCCTGATAGACCCAAGGGAGCCCTACAAACTGACATCAGGAACCTGGACTGCTGAGTTTTCTTTCCCAGGGAAAATGGAAAAAGGATGTGCCCAGGGGCCCCTGGCCCTGACTGCAAAAAATCCTTATATCGAAGGATGGACCCCACACCGAAGTTGTCCCCACCTCAAACTTGTGCTGCCCTGATAGACCCAAGGGAGCCCTACAAACTGACATCAGGAACCGGGACTGCTGAGTTTTCTTTCCCAGGGAAAATGGAAAAAGGATGTGCCCAGGGGCCCCAGGCCCTGACTGCAAAGAATCCTTATAACGAAGGATGGACCCCACACCGAAGTTGTCCCCACCTCAAACTTGTGCTGCCCTGATAGACCCAAGGGAGCCCTACAAACTGACATCAGGAACCTGGACTGCTGAGTTTTCTTTCCCAGGGAAAATGGAAAAAGGATGTGCCCAGGGTCCCCTGGCCCTGACTGCAAAGAATCCTTATATCGAAGGATGGACCCCACACCGAAGTTGTCCCCACCTCAAACTTGTGCTGCCCTGATAGACCCAAGGGAGCCCTACAAACTGACATCAGGAACCTGGACTGCTGAGTTTTCTTTCCCAGGGAAAATGGAAAAAGGATGTGCCCAGGGGCCCCTGGCCCTGACTGCAAAAAATCCTTATATCGAAGGATGGACCCCACACCGAAGTTGTCCCCACCTCAAACTTGTGCTGCCCTGATAGACCCAAGGGAGCCCTACAAACTGACATCAGGAACCTGGACTGCTGAGTTTTCTTTCCCAGGGAAAATGGAAAAAGGATGTGCCCAGGGGCCCCTGGCCCTGACTGCAAAAAATCCTTATATCGAAGGATGGACCCCACACCGAAGTTGTCCCCACCTCAAACTTGTGCTGCCCTGATAGACCCAAGGGAGCCCTACAAACTGACATCAGGAACCTGGACTGCTGAGTTTTCTTTCCCAGGGAAAATGGAAAAAGGATGTGCCCAGGGGCCCCTGGCCCTGGGCTGGGGCCTCACTGCAAAGAATCCTTATATCGAAGGATGGACCCCACACCGAAGTTGTCCCCACCTTAAAATTGTGCTGCCCTGATAGACCCAAGGGAGCCCTACAAACTGACATCAGGAACCTGGACTGCTGAGTTTTCTTTCCCAGGGAAAATGGAAAAAGGATGTGCCCAGGGGCCCCTGGCCCTGACTGCAAAAAATCCTTATATCGAAGGATGGACCCCACACCGAAGTTGTCCCCACCTCAAACTTGTGCTGCCCTGATAGACCCAAGGGAGCCCTACAAACTGACATCAGGAACCGGGACTGCTGAGTTTTCTTTCCCAGGGAAAATGGAAAAAGGATGTGCCCAGGGGCCCCTGGCCCTGACTGCAAAAAATCCTTATATCGAAGGATGGACCCCACACCGAAGTTGTCCCCACCTCAAACTTGTGCTGCCCTGATAGACCCAAGGGAGCCCTACAAACTGACATCAGGAACCTGGACTGCTGAGTTTTCTTTCCCAGGGAAAATGGAAAAAGGATGTGCCCAGGGGCCCCTGGCCCTGGGCTGTGGCCTCACTGCAAAGAATCCATATATCGAAGGATGGACCCCACACCGAAGTTGTCCCCACCTCAAACTTGTGCTGCCCTGATAGACCCAAGGGAGCCCTACAAACTGACATCAGGAACCTGGACTGCTGAGTTTTCTTTCCCAGGGAAAATGGAAAAAGGATGTGCCCAGGGGCCCCTGGCCCTGACTGCAAAAAATCCTTATATCGAAGGATGGACCCCACACCGAAGTTGTCCCCACCTCAAACTTGTGCTGCCCTGATAGACCCAAGGGAGCCCTACAAACTGACATCAGGAACCTGGACTGCTGAGTTTTCTTTCCCAGGGAAAATGGAAAAAGGATGTGCCCAGGGGCCCCAGGCCCTGACTGCAAAGAATCCTTATATCGAAGGATGGACCCCACACCGAAGTTGTCCCCACCTCAAACTTGTGCTGCCCTGATAGACCCAAGGGAGCCCTACAAACTGACATCAGGAACCTGGACTGCTGAGTTTTCTTTCCCAGGGAAAATGGAAAAAGGATGTGCCCAGGGGCCCCTGGCCCTGGGCTGGGGCCTCACTGCAAAGAATCCTTATATCGAAGGATGGACCCCACACCGAAGTTGTCCCCACCTTAAAATTGTGCTGCCCTGATAGACCCAAGGGAGCCCTACAAACTGACATCAGGAACCTGGACTGCTGAGTTTTCTTTCCCAGGGAAAATGGAAAAAGGATGTGCCCAGGGGCCCCTGGCCCTGACTGCAAAAAATCCTTATATCGAAGGATGGACCCCACACCGAAGTTGTCCCCACCTCAAACTTGTGCTGCCCTGATAGACCCAAGGGAGCCCTACAAACTGACATCAGGAACCTGGACTGCTGAGTTTTCTTTCCCAGGGAAAATGGAAAAAGGATGTGCCCAGGGGCCCCAGGCCCTGACTGCAAAGAATCCTTATAACGAAGGATGGACCCCACACCGAAGTTGTCCCCACCTCAAACTTGTGCTGCCCTGATAGACCCAAGGGAGCCCTACAAACTGACATCAGGAACCTGGACTGCTGAGTTTTCTTTCCCAGGGAAAATGGAAAAAGGATGTGCCCAGGGGCCCCTGGCCCTGACTGCAAAAAATCCTTATATCGAAGGATGGAACCCAGAACGAAGTTGTCCCCACCTCAAACTTGTGCTGCCCTGATAGACCCAAGGGAACCCTACAAACTGACATCAGGAACCTGGACTGCTGAGTTTTCTTTCCCAGGGAAAATGGAAAAAGGATGTGCCCAGGGGCCCCTGGCCCTGGGCGGGGGCCTCACTGCAAAGAATCCTTATATCGAAGGATGGACCCCACACCGAAGTTGTCCCCACCTCAAACTTGTGCTGCCCTGATAGACCCAAGGGAGCCCTACAAACTGACATCAGGAACCTGGACTGCTGAGTTTTCTTTCCCAGGGAAAATGGAAAAAGGATGTGCCCAGGGGCCCCTGGCCCTGACTGCAAAGAATCCTTATATCGAAGGATGGACCCCACACCGAAGTTGTCCCCACCTCAAACTTGTGCTGCCCTGATACACCCAAGGGAACCCTACAAACTGACATCAGGAACCTGGACTGCTGAGTTTTCTTTCCCAGGGAAAATGGAAAAAGGATGTGCCCAGGGGCCCCTGGCCCTGACTGCAAAAAATCCTTATATCGAAGGATGGACCCCACACCGAAGTTGTCCCCACCTCAAACTTGTGCTGCCCTGATAGACCCAAGGGAACCCTACAAACTGACATCAGGAACCTGGACTGCTGAGTTTTCTTTCCCAGGGAAAATGGAAAAAGGATGTGCCCAGGGGCCCCTGGCCCTGGGCTGGGGCCTCACTGCAAAGAATCCTTATATCGAAGGATGGACCCCACACCGAAGTTGTCCCCACCTCAAACTTGTGCTGCCCTGATAGACCCAAGGGAGCCCTACGAACTGACATCAGGAACCTGGACTGCTGAGTTTTCTTTCCCAGGGAAAATGGAAAAAGGATGTGCCCAGGGGCCCCTGGCCCTGACTGCAAAAAATCCTTATATCGAAGGATGGACCCCACACCGAAGTTGTCCCCACCTCAAACTTGTGCTGCCCTGATAGACCCAAGGGAGCCCTACAAACTGACATCAGGAACCTGGACTGCTGAGTTTTCTTTCCCAGGGAAAATGGAAAAAGGATGTGCCCAGGGGCCCCTGGCCCTGACTGCAAAGAATCCTTATATCGAAGGATGGACCCCACACCGAAGTTGTCCCCACCTCAAACTTGTGCTGCCCTGATAGACCCAAGGGAGCCCTACAAACTGACATCAGGAACCTGGACTGCTGAGTTTTCTTTCCCAGGGAAAATGGAAAAAGGATGTGCCCAGGGGCCCCTGGCCCTGACTGCAAAAAATCCTTATATCGAAGGATGGAGCCCACACCGAAGTTGTCCCCACCTCAAACTTGTGCTGCCCTGATAGACCCAAGGGAGCCCTACAAACTGACATCAGGAACCTGGACTGCTGAGTTTTCTTTCCCAGGGAAAATGGAAAAAGGATGTGCCCAGGGGCCCCTGGCCCTGACTGCAAAAAATCCTTATATCGAAGGATGGACCCCACACCGAAGTTGTCCCCACCTCAAACTTGTGCTGCCCTGATAGACCCAAGGGAGCCCTACAAACTGACATCAGGAACCTGGACTGCTGAGTTTTCTTTCCCAGGGAAAATGGAAAAAGGATGTGCCCAGGGGCCCCTGGCCCTGACTGCAAAAAATCCTTATATCGAAGGATGGAACCCAGACCGAAGTTGTCCCCACCTCAAACTTGTGCTGCCCTGATAGACCCAAGGGAACCCTACAAACTGACATCAGGAACCTGGACTGCTGAGTTTTCTTTCCCAGGGAAAATGGAAAAAGGATGTGCCCAGGGGCCCCTGGCCCTGGGCGGGGGCCTCACTGCAAAGAATCCTTATATCGAAGGATGGACCCCACACTGAAGTTGTCCCCACCTCAAACTTGTGCTGCCCTGATAGACCCAAGGGAGCCCTACAAACTGACATCAGGAACCTGGACTGCTGAGTTTTCTTTCCCAGGGAAAATGGAAAAAGGATGTGCCCAGGGGCCCCTGGCCCTGACTGCAAAGAATCCTTATATCGAAGGATGGACCCCACACCGAAGTTGTCCCCACCTCAAACTTGTGCTGCCCTGATACACGCAAGGGAGCCCTACAAACTGACATCAGGAACCTGGACTGCTGAGTTTTCTTTCCCAGGGAAAATGGAAAAAGGATGTGCCCAGGGGCCCCAGGCCCTGACTGCAAAGAATCCTTATAACGAAGGATGGACCCCACACCGAAGTTGTCCCCACTTCAAACTTGTGCTGCCCTGATAGACCCAAGGGAGCCCTACAAACTGACATCAGGAACCTGGACTGCTGAGTTTTCTTTCCCAGGGAAAATGGAAAAAGGATGTGCCCAGGGGCCCCTGGCCCTGGGCTGGGGCCTCACTGCAAAGAATCCTTATATCGAAGGATGGACCCCACACCGAAGTTGTCCCCACCTCAAACTTGTGCTGCCCTGATAGACCCAAGGGAGCCCTACGAACTGACATCAGGAACCTGGACTGCTGAGTTTTCTTTCCCAGGGAAAATGGAAAAAGGGTGTGCCCAGGGGCCCCAGGCCCTGACTGCAAAGAATCCTTATAACGAAGGATGGACCCCACACCGAAGTTATCCCCACTTCAAACTTGTGCTGCCCTGATAGACCCAAGGGAGCCCTACAAACTGACATCAGGAACCTGGACTGCTGAGTTTTCTTTCCCAGGGAAAATGGAAAAAGGATGTGCCCAGGGGCCCCTGGCCCTGACTGCAAAGAATCCTTATATCGAAGGATGGAGCCCACACCGAAGTTGTCCCCACCTCAAACTTGTGCTGCCCTGATAGACCCAAGGGAGCCCTACAAACTGACATCAGGAACCTGGACTGCTGAGTTTTCTTTCCCAGGGAAAATGGAAAAAGGATGTGCCCAGGGGCCCCTGGCCCTGACTGCAAAAAATCCTTATATCGAAGGATGGACCCCACACCGAAGTTGTCCCCACCTCAAACTTGTGCTGCCCTGATAGACCCAAGGGAGCCCTACAAACTGACATCAGGAACCTGGACTGCTGAGTTTTCTTTCCCAGGGAAAATGGAAAAAGGATGTGCCCAGGGGCCCCAGGCCCTGACTGCAAAGAATCCTTATAACGAAGGATGGACCCCACACCGAAGTTGTCCCCACCTCAAACTTGTGCTGCCCTGATAGACCCAAGGGAGCCCTACAAACTGACATCAGGAACCTGGACTGCTGAGTTTTCTTTCCCAGGGAAAATGGAAAAAGGATGTGCCCAGGGGCCCCTGGCCCTGACTGCAAAAAATCCTTATATCGAAGGATGGACCCCACACCGAAGTTGTCCCCACCTCAAACTTGTGCTGCCCTGATAGACCCAAGGGAGCCCTACAAACTGACATCAGGAACCTGGACTGCTGAGTTTTCTTTCCCAGGGAAAATGGAAAAAGGATGTGCCCAGGGGCCCCTGGCCCTGACTGCAAAGAATCCTTATATCGAAGGATGGACCCCACACCGAAGTTGTCCCCACCTCAAACTTGTGCTGCCCTGATAGACCCAAGGGAGCCCTACAAACTGACATCAGGAACCTGGACTGCTGAGTTTTCTTTCCCAGGGAAAATGGAAAAAGGATGTGCCCAGGGGCCCCTGGCCCTGACTGCAAAGAATCCTTATATCGAAGGATGGAGCCCACACCGAAGTTGTCCCCACCTCAAACTTGTGCTGCCCTGATAGACCCAAGGGAGCCCTACAAACTGACATCAGGAACCTGGACTGCTGAGTTTTCTTTCCCAGGGAAAATGGAAAAAGGATGTGCCCAGGGGCCCCTGGCCCTGACTGCAAAAAATCCTTATATCGAAGGATGGACCCCACACCGAAGTTGTCCCCACCTCAAACTTGTGCTGCCCTGATAGACCCAAGGGAGCCCTACAAACTGACATCAGGAACCTGGACTGCTGAGTTTTCTTTCCCAGGGAAAATGGAAAAAGGATGTGCCCAGGGGCCCCTGGCCCTGACTGCAAAAAATCCTTATATCGTAGGATGGACCCCACACCGAAGTTGTCCCCACCTCAAACTTGTGCTGCCCTGATAGACCCAAGGGAGCCCTACAAACTGACATCAGGAACCTGGACTGCTGAGTTTGCTTTCCCAGGGAAAATGGAAAAAGGATGTGCCCAGGGGCCCCTGGCCCTGACTGCAAAAAATCCTTATATCGAAGGATGGACCCCACACCGAAGTTGTCCCCACCTCAAACTTGTGCTGCCCTGATAGACCCAAGGGAGCCCTACAAACTGACATCAGGAACCTGGACTGCTGAGTTTTCTTTCCCAGGGAAAATGGAAAAAGGATGTGCCCAGGGGCCCCTGGCCCTGACTGCAAAAAATCCTTATATCGAAGGATGGACCCCACACCGAAGTTGTCCCCACCTCAAACTTGTGCTGCCCTGATAGACCCAAGGGAGCCCTACAAACTGACATCAGGAACCTGGACTGCTGAGTTTTCTTTCCCAGGGAAAATGGAAAAAGGATGTGCCCAGGGGCCCCAGGCCCTGACTGCAAAGAATCCTTATAACGAAGGATGGACCCCACACCGAAGTTGTCCCCACCTCAAACTTGTGCTGCCCTGATAGACCCAAGGGAGCCCTACAAACTGACATCAGGAACCTGGACTGCTGAGTTTTCTTTCCCAGGGAAAATGGAAAAAGGATGTGCCCAGGGGCCCCTGGCCCTGACTGCAAAAAATCCTTATATCGAAGGATGGACCCCACACCGAAGTTGTCCCCACCTCAAACTTGTGCTGCCCTGATAGACCCAAGGGAGCCCTACAAACTGACATCAGGAACCTGGACTGCTGAGTTTTCTTTCCCAGGGAAAATGGAAAAAGGATGTGCCCAGGGGCCCCTGGCCCTGACTGCAAAAAATCCTTATATCGAAGGATGGACCCCACACCGAAGTTGTCCCCACCTCAAACTTGTGCTGCCCTGATAGACCCAAGGGAGCCCTACAAACTGACATCAGGAACCTGGACTGCTGAGTTTTCTTTCCCAGGGAAAATGGAAAAAGGATGTGCCCAGGGGCCCCTGGCCCTGGGCTGGGGCCTCACTGCAAAGAATCCTTATATCGAAGGATGGACCCCACACCGAAGTTGTCCCCACCTCAAACTTGTGCTGCCCTGATAGACCCAAGGGAGCCCTACGAACTGACATCAGGAACCTGGACTGCTGAGTTTTCTTTCCCAGGGAAAATGGAAAAAGGATGTGCCCAGGGGCCCCTGGCCCTGACTGCAAAAAATCCTTATATCGAAGGATGGACCCCACACCGAAGTTGTCCCCACCTCAAACTTGTGCTGCCCTGATAGACCCAAGGGAGCCCTACAAACTGACATCAGGAACCTGGACTGCTGAGTTTTCTTTCCCAGGGAAAATGGAAAAAGGATGTGCCCAGGGGCCCCTGGCCCTGACTGCAAAGAATCCTTATATCGAAGGATGGACCCCACACCGAAGTTGTCCCCACCTCAAACTTGTGCTGCCCTGATAGACCCAAGGGAGCCCTACAAACTGACATCAGGAACCTGGACTGCTGAGTTTTCTTTCCCAGGGAAAATGGAAAAAGGATGTGCCCAGGGGCCCCTGGCCCTGACTGCAAAGAATCCTTATATCGAAGGATGGAGCCCACACCGAAGTTGTCCCCACCTCAAACTTGTGCTGCCCTGATAGACCCAAGGGAGCCCTACAAACTGACATCAGGAACCTGGACTGCTGAGTTTTCTTTCCCAGGGAAAATGGAAAAAGGATGTGCCCAGGGGCCCCTGGCCCTGACTGCAAAAAATCCTTATATCGAAGGATGGACCCCACACCGAAGTTGTCCCCACCTCAAACTTGTGCTGCCCTGATAGACCCAAGGGAGCCCTACAAACTGACATCAGGAACCTGGACTGCTGAGTTTTCTTTCCCAGGGAAAATGGAAAAAGGATGTGCCCAGGGGCCCCTGGCCCTGACTGCAAAAAATCCTTATATCGTAGGATGGACCCCACACCGAAGTTGTCCCCACCTCAAACTTGTGCTGCCCTGATAGACCCAAGGGAGCCCTACAAACTGACATCAGGAACCTGGACTGCTGAGTTTGCTTTCCCAGGGAAAATGGAAAAAGGATGTGCCCAGGGGCCCCTGGCCCTGACTGCAAAAAATCCTTATATCGAAGGATGGACCCCACACCGAAGTTGTCCCCAACTCAAACTTGTGCTGCCCTGATAGACCCAAGGGAGCCCTACAAACTGACATCAGGAACCTGGACTGCTGAGTTTTCTTTCCCAGGGAAAATGGAAAAAGGATGTGCCCAGGGGCCCCTGGCCCTGACTGCAAAAAATCCTTATATCGAAGGATGGACCCCACACCGAAGTTGTCCCCACCTCAAACTTGTGCTGCCCTGATAGACCCAAGGGAGCCCTACAAACTGACATCAGGAACCTGGACTGCTGAGTTTTCTTTCCCAGGGAAAATGGAAAAAGGATGTGCCCAGGGGCCCCTGGCCCTGACTGCAAAGAATCCTTATATCGAAGGATGGACCCCACACCGAAGTTGTCCCCACCTCAAACTTGTGCTGCCCTGATAGACCCAAGGGAGCCCTACAAACTGACATCAGGAACCTGGACTGCTGAGTTTTCTTTCCCAGGGAAAATGGAAAAAGGATGTGCCCAGGGGCCCCTGGCCCTGACTGCAAAGAATCCTTATATCGAAGGATGGACCCCACACCGAAGTTGTCCCCACCTCAAACTTGTGCTGCCCTGATAGACCCAAGGGAGCCCTACAAACTGACATCAGGAACCTGGACTGCTGAGTTTTCTTTCCCAGGGAAAATGGAAAAAGGATGTGCCCAGGGGCCCCTGGCCCTGACTGCAAAAAATCCTTATATCGAAGGATGGACCCCACACCGAAGTTGCCCCCACCTCAAACTTGTGCTGCCCTGATAGACCCAAGGGAGCCCTACAAACTGACATCAGGAACCTGGACTGCTGAGTTTTCTTTCCCAGGGAAAATGGAAAAAGGATGTGCCCAGGGGCCCCTGGCCCTGGGCTGGGGCCTCACTGCAAAGAATCCTTATATCGAAGGATGGACCCCACACCGAAGTTGTCCCCACCTCAAACTTGTGCTGCCCTGATAGACCCAAGGGAGCCCTACAAACTGACATTAGGAACCTGGACTGCTGAGTTTTCTTTCCCAGGGAAAATGGAAAAAGGATGTGCCCAGGGGCCCCTGGCCCTGACTGCAAAAAATCCTTATATCGAAGGATGGACCCCACACCGAAGTTGTCCCCACCTTAAAATTGTGCTGCCCTGATAGACCCAAGGGAGCCCTACAAACTGACATCAGGAACCTGGACTGCTGAGTTTTCTTTCCCAGGGAAAATGGAAAAAGGATGTGCCCAGGGGCCCCTGGCCCTGACTGCAAAAAATCCTTATATCGAAGGATGGACCCCACACCGAAGTTGTCCCCACCTCAAACTTGTGCTGCCCTGATAGACCCAAGGGAGCCCTACAAACTGACATCAGGAACCTGGACTGCTGAGTTTTCTTTCCCAGGGAAAATGGAAAAATGATGTGCCCAGGGGCCCCTGGCCCTGGGCTGGGGCCTCACTGCAAAGAATCCTTATATCGAAGGATGGACCCCACACCGAAGTTGTCCCCACCTTAAAATTGTGCTGCCCTGATAGACCCAAGGGAGCCCTACAAACTGACATCAGGAACCTGGACTGCTGAGTTTTCTTTCCCAGGGAAAATGGAAAAAGGATGTGCCCAGGGGCCCCTGGCCCTGACTGCAAAAAATCCTTATATCGAAGGATGGACCCCACACCGAAGTTGTCCCCACCTCAAACTTGTGCTGCCCTGATAGACCCAAGGGAGCCCTACAAACTGACATCAGGAACCTGGACTGCTGAGTTTTCTTTCCCAGGGAAAATGGAAAAATGATGTGCCCAGGGGCCCCTGGCCCTGACTGCAAAGAATCCTTATATCGAAGGATGGACCCCACACCGAAGTTGTCCCCACCTCAAACTTGTGCTGCCCTGATAGACCCAAGGGAGCCCTACAAACTGACATCAGGAACCTGGACTGCTGAGTTTTCTTTCCCAGGGAAAATGGAAAAAGGATGTGCCCAGGGGCCCCAGGCCATGACTGCAAAGAATCCTTATATCGAAGGATGGACCCCACACCGAAGTTGTCCCCACCTCAAACTTGTGCTGCCCTGATAGACCCAAGGGAGCCCTACGAACTGACATCAGGAACCTGGACTGCTGAGTTTTCTTTCCCAGGGAAAATGGAAAAAGGATGTGCCCAGGGGCCCCTGGCCCTGACTGCAAAAAATCCTTATATCGAAGGATGGACCCCACACCGAAGTTGTCCCCACCTCAAACTTGTGCTGCCCTGATAGACCCAAGGGAGCCCTACAAACTGACATCAGGAACCTGGACTGCTGAGTTTTCTTTCCCAGGGAAAATGGAAAAAGGATGTGCCCAGGGGCCCCTGGCCCTGGGCTGGGGCCTCACTGCAAAGAATCCTTATATCGAAGGATGGACCCCACACCGAAGTTGTCCCCACCTCAAACTTGTGCTGCCCTGATAGACCCAAGGGAGCCCTACAAACTGACATCAGGAACCTGGACTGCTGAGTTTTCTTTCCCAGGGAAAATGGAAAAAGGATGTGCCCAGGGGCCCCTGGCCCTGACTGCAAAAAATCCTTATATCGAAGGATGGACCCCACACCGAAGTTGTCCCCACCTCAAACTTGTACTGCCCTGATAGACCCAAGGGAGCCCTACAAACTGACATCAGGAACCTGGACTGCTGAGTTTTCTTTCCCAGGGAAAATGGAAAAAGGATGTGCCCAGGGGCCCCTGGCCCTGACTGCAAAGAATCCTTATATCGAAGGATGGACCCCACACCGAAGTTGTCCCCACCTCAAACTTGTGCTGCCCTGATAGACCCAAGGGAACCCTACAAACTGACATCAGGAACCTGGACTGCTGAGTTTTCTTTCCCAGGGAAAATGGAAAAAGGATGTGCCCAGGGGCCCCTGGCCCTGGGCTGGGGCCTCACTGCAAAGAATCCTTATATCGAAGGATGGACCCCACACCGAAGTTGTCCCCACCTCAAACTTGTGCTGCCCTGATAGACCCAAGGGAGCCCTACAAACTGACATCAGGAACCTGGACTGCTGAGTTTTCTTTCCCAGGGAAAATGGAAAAAGGATGTGCCCAGGGGCCCCTGGCCCTGACTGCAAAGAATCCTTATATCGAAGGATGGACCCCACACCGAAGTTGTCCCCACCTCAAACTTGTGCTGCCCTGATACACCCAAGGGAACCCTACAAACTGACATCAGGAACCTGGACTGCTGAGTTTTCTTTCCCAGGGAAAATGGAAAAAGGATGTGCCCAGGGGCCCCAGGCCCTGACTGCAAAAAATCCTTATATCGAAGGATGGACCCCACACCGAAGTTGTCCCCACCTCAAACTTGTGCTGCCCTGATAGACCCAAGGGAGCCCTACAAACTGACATCAGGAACCTGGACTGCTGAGTTTTCTTTCCCAGGGAAAATGGAAAAAGGATGTGCCCAGGGGCCCCTGGCCCTGACTGCAAAAAATCCTTATATCGAAGGATGGACCCCACACCGAAGTTGTCCCCACCTCAAACTTGTACTGCCCTGATAGACCCAAGGGAGCCCTACAAACTGACATCAGGAACCTGGACTGCTGAGTTTTCTTTCCCAGGGAAAATGGAAAAAGGATGTGCCCAGGGGCCCCTGGCCCTCACTGCAAAGAATCCTTATATCGAAGGATGGACCCCACACCGAAGTTGTCCCCACCTCAAACTTGTGCTGCCCTGATAGACCCAAGGGAACCCTACAAACTGACATCAGGAACCTGGACTGCTGAGTTTTCTTTCCCAGGGAAAATGGAAAAAGGATGTGCCCAGGGGCCCCTGGCCCTGGGCTGGGGCCTCACTGCAAAGAATCCTTATATCGAAGGATGGACCCCACACCGAAGTTGTCCCCACCTCAAACTTGTGCTGCCCTGATAGACCCAAGGGAGCCCTACAAACTGACATCAGGAACCTGGACTGCTGAGTTTTCTTTCCCAGGGAAAATGGAAAAAGGATGTGCCCAGGGGCCCCTGGCCCTGACTGCAAAGAATCCTTATATCGAAGGATGGACCCCACACCGAAGTTGTCCCCACCTCAAACTTGTGCTGCCCTGATACACCCAAGGGAACCCTACAAACTGACATCAGGAACCTGGACTGCTGAGTTTTCTTTCCCAGGGAAAATGGAAAAAGGATGTGCCCAGGGGCCCCAGGCCCTGACTGCAAAAAATCCTTATATCGAAGGATGGACCCCACACCGAAGTTGTCCCCACCTCAAACTTGTGCTGCCCTGATAGACCCAAGGGAGCCCTACAAACTGACATCAGGAACCTGGACTGCTGAGTTTTCTTTCCCAGGGAAAATGGAAAAAGGATGTGCCCAGTGGCCCCTGGCCCTGACTGCAAAAAATCCTTATATCGAAGGATGGACCCCACACCGAAGTTGTCCCCACCTCAAACTTGTGCTGCCCTGATAGACCCAAGGGAGCCCTACAAACTGACATCAGGAACCTGGACTGCTGAGTTTTCTTTCCCAGGGAAAATGGAAAAAGGATGTGCCCAGGGGCCCCAGGCCCTGACTGCAAAGAATCCTTATAACGAAGGATGGAACCCAGACCGAAGTTGTCCCCACCTCAAACTTGTGCTGCCCTGATAGACCCAAGAGAACCCTACAAACTGACATCAGGAAACTGGACTGCTGAGTTTTCTTTCCCAGGGAAAATGGAAAAAGGGTGTGCCCAGGGTTCCCTGGCCCTGGGCTGGGGCCTCACTACAAAAAATCCTTATATCGAAGGATGGACCCCACACCGAAGTTGTCCCCACCTCAAACTTGTGCTGCCCTGATAGACCCAAGGGAGCCCTACAAACTGACATCAGGAAACTGGACTGCTGAGTTTTCTTTCCCAGGGAAAATGGAAAAAGGGTGTGCCCAGGGTTCCCTGGCCCTGGGCTGGGGCCTCACTACAAAAAATCCTTATATCGAAGGATGGACCCCACACCGAAGTTGTCCCCACCTCAAACTTGTGCTGCCCTGATAGACCCAAGGGAGCCCTACAAACTGACATCAGGAACCTGGACTGCTGAGTTTTCTTTCCCAGGGAAAATGGAAAAAGGATGTGCCCAGGGGCCCCTGGCCCTGACTGCAAAGAATCCTTATATCGAAGGATGGACCCCACACCGAAGTTGTCCCCACCTCAAACTTGTGCTGCCCTGATACACCCAAGGGAACCCTACAAACTGACATCAGGAACCTGGACTGCTGAGTTTTCTTTCCCAGGGAAAATGGAAAAAGGATGTGCCCAGGGGCCCCAGGCCCTGACTGCAAAAAATCCTTATATCGAAGGATGGACCCCACACCGAAGTTGTCCCCACCTCAAACTTGTGCTGCCCTGATAGACCCAAGGGAGCCCTACAAACTGACATCAGGAACCTGGACTGCTGAGTTTTCTTTCCCAGGGAAAATGGAAAAAGGATGTGCCCAGTGGCCCCTGGCCCTGACTGCAAAAAATCCTTATATCGAAGGATGGACCCCACACCGAAGTTGTCCCCACCTCAAACTTGTGCTGCCCTGATAGACCCAAGGGAGCCCTACAAACTGACATCAGGAACCTGGACTGCTGAGTTTTCTTTCCCAGGGAAAATGGAAAAAGGATGTGCCCAGGGGCCCCAGGCCCTGACTGCAAAGAATCCTTATAACGAAGGATGGAACCCAGACCGAAGTTGTCCCCACCTCAAACTTGTGCTGCCCTGATAGACCCAAGAGAACCCTACAAACTGACATCAGGAAACTGGACTGCTGAGTTTTCTTTCCCAGGGAAAATGGAAAAAGGGTGTGCCCAGGGTTCCCTGGCCCTGGGCTGGGGCCTCACTACAAAAAATCCTTATATCGAAGGATGGACCCCACACCGAAGTTGTCCCCACCTCAAACTTGTGCTGCCCTGATAGACCCAAGGGAGCCCTACAAACTGACATCAGGAACCTGGACTGCTGAGTTTTCTTTCCCAGGGAAAATGGAAAAAGGATGTGCCCAGGGGCCCCTGGCCCTGACTGCAAAGAATCCTTATATCGAAGGATGGACCCCACACCGAAGTTGTCCCCACCTCAAACTTGTGCTGCCCTGATAGACCCAAGGGAGCCCTACAAACTGACATCAGGAACCTGGACTGCTGAGTTTTCTTTCCCAGGGAAAATGGAAAAAGGATGTGCCCAGGGGCCCCTGGCCCTGGGCTGGGGCCTCACTGCAAAGAATCCTTATATCGAAGGATGGACCCCACACCGAAGTTGTCCCCACCTTAAAATTGTGCGGCCCTGATAGACCCAAGGGAGCCCTACAAACTGACATCAGGAACCTGGACTGCTGAGTTTTCTTTCCCAGGGAAAATGGAAAAAGGATGTGCCCAGGGGCCCCTGGCCCTGACTGCAAAAAATCCTTATATCGAAGGATGGACCCCACACCGAAGTTGTCCCCACCTCAAACTTGTGCTGCCCTGATAGACCCAAGGGAGCCCTACAAACTGACATCAGGAACCTGGACTGCTGAGTTTTCTTTCCCAGGGAAAATGGAAAAAGGATGTGCCCAGGGGCCCCAGGCCCTGACTGCAAAGAATCCTTATAACGAAGGATGGACCCCACACCGAAGTTATCCCCACCTCAAACTTGTGCTGCCCGGATAGACCCAAGGGAGCCCTACAAACTGACATCAGGAACCTGGACTGCTGAGTTTTCTTTCCCAGGGAAAATGGAAAAAGGATGTGCCCAGGGGCCCCTGGCCCTGACTGCAAAAAATCCTTATATCGAAGGATGGACCCCACACCGAAGTTGTCCCCACCTCAAACTTGTGCTGCCCTGATAGACCCAAGGGAGCCCTACAAACTGACATCAGGAACCTGGACTGCTGAGTTTTCTTTCCCAGGGAAAATGGAAAAAGGATGTGCCCAGGGGCCCCAGGCCCTGACTGCAAAGAATCCTTATATCGAAGGATGGACCCCACACCGAAGTTGTCCCCACCTCAAACTTGTGCTGCCCTGATAGACCCAAGGGAGCCCTACAAACTGACATCAGGAACCTGGACTGCTGAGTTTTCTTTCCCAGGGAAAATGGAAAAAGGATGTGCCCAGGGGCCCCTGGCCCTGGGCTGGGGCCTCACTGCAAAGAATCCTTATATCGAAGGATGGACCCCACACCGAAGTTGTCCCCACCTTAAAATTGTGCTGCCCTGATAGACCCAAGGGAGCCCTACAAACTGACATCAGGAACCTGGACTGCTGAGTTTTCTTTCCCAGGGAAAATGGAAAAAGGATGTGCCCAGGGGCCCCTGGCCCTGACTGCAAAAAATCCTTATATCGAAGGATGGACCCCACACCGAAGTTGTCCCCACCTCAAACTTGTGCTGCCCTGATAGACCCAAGGGAGCCCTACAAACTGACATCAGGAACCTGGACTGCTGAGTTTTCTTTCCCAGGGAAAATGGAAAAAGGATGTGCCCAGGGGCCCCTGGCCCTGGGCTGGGGCCTCACTGCAAAGAATCCTTATATCGAAGGATGGACCCCACACCGAAGTTGTCCCCACCTTAAAATTGTGCTGCCCTGATAGACCCAAGGGAGCCCTACAAACTGACATCAGGAACCTGGACTGCTGAGTTTTCTTTCCCAGGGAAAATGGAAAAAGGATGTGCCCAGGGGCCCCTGGCCCTGACTGCAAAAAATCCTTATATCGAAGGATGGACCCCACACCGAAGTTGTCCCCACCTTAAAATTGTGCTGCCCTGATAGACCCAAGGGAGCCCTACAAACTGACATCAGGAACCTGGACTGCTGAGTTTTCTTTCCCAGGGAAAATGGAAAAAGGATGTGCCCAGGGGCCCCTGGCCCTGACTGCAAAAAATCCTTATATCGAAGGATGGACCCCACACCGAAGTTGTCCCCACCTCAAACTTGTGCTGCCCTGATAGACCCAAGGGAGCCCTACAAACTGACATCAGGAACCTGGACTGCTGAGTTTTCTTTCCCAGGGAAAATGGAAAAAGGATGTGCCCAGGGGCCCCTGGCCCTGACTGCAAAAAATCCTTATATCGAAGGATGGACCCCACACCGAAGTTGTCCCCACCTCAAACTTGTGCTGCCCTGATAGACCCAAGGGAGCCCTACAAACTGACATCAGGAACCTGGACTGCTGAGTTTTCTTTCCCAGGGAAAATGGAAAAAGGATGTGCCCAGGGGCCCCAGGCCCTGACTGCAAAGAATCCTTATATCGAAGGATGGACCCCACACCGAAGTTGTCCCCACCTCAAACTTGTGCTGCCCTGATAGACCCAAGGGAGCCCTACAAACTGACATCAGGAACCTGGACTGCTGAGTTTTCTTTCCCAGGGAAAATGGAAAAAGGATGTGCCCAGGGGCCCCTGGCCCTGGGCTGGGGCCTCACTGCAAAGAATCCTTATATCGAAGGATGGACCCCACACCGAAGTTGTCCCCACCTTAAAATTGTGCTGCCCTGATAGACCCAAGGGAGCCCTACAAACTGACATCAGGAACCTGGACTGCTGAGTTTTCTTTCCCAGGGAAAATGGAAAAAGGATGTGCCCAGGGGCCCCTGGCCCTGACTGCAAAAAATCCTTATATCGAAGGATGGACCCCACACCGAAGTTGTCCCCACCTCAAACTTGTGCTGCCCTGATAGACCCAAGGGAGCCCTACAAACTGACATCAGGAACCTGGACTGCTGAGTTTTCTTTCCCAGGGAAAATGGAAAAAGGATGTGCCCAGGGGCCCCAGGCCCTGACTGCAAAGAATCCTTATAACGAAGGATGGACCCCACACCGAAGTTGTCCCCACCTCAAACTTGTGCTGCCCTGATAGACCCAAGGGAGCCCTACAAACTGACATCAGGAACCTGGACTGCTGAGTTTTCTTTCCCAGGGAAAATGGAAAAAGGATGTGCCCAGGGGCCCCTGGCCCTGACTGCAAAAAATCCTTATATCGAAGATTGGAACCCAGACCGAAGTTGTCCCCACCTCAAACTTGTGCTGCCCTGATAGACCCAAGGGAACCCTACAAACTGACATCAGGAACCTGGACTGCTGAGTTTTCTTTCCCAGGGAAAATGGAAAAAGGATGTGCCCAGGGGCCCCTGGCCCTGGGCGGGGGCCTCACTGCAAAGAATCCTTATATCGAAGGATGGACCCCACACCGAAGTTGTCCCCACCTCAAACTTGTGCTGCCCTGATAGACCCAAGGGAGCCCTACAAACTGACATCAGGAACCTGGACTGCTGAGTTTTCTTTCCCAGGGAAAATGGAAAAAGGATGTGCCCAGGGGCCCCTGGCCCTGACTGCAAAGAATCCTTATATCGAAGGATGGACCCCACACCGAAGTTGTCCCCACCTCAAACTTGTGCTGCCCTGATAGACCCAAGGGAGCCCTACAAACTGACATCAGGAACCTGGACTGCTGAGTTTTCTTTCCCAGGGAAAATGGAAAAAGGATGTGCCCAGGGGCCCCTGGCCCTGACTGCAAAAAATCCTTATATCGAAGGATGGACCCCACACCGAAGTTGTCCCCACCTCAAACTTGTGCTGCCCTGATAGACCCAAGGGAGCCCTACAAACTGACATCAGGAACCTGGACTGCTGAGTTTTCTTTCCCAGGGAAAATGGAAAAAGGATGTGCCCAGGGGCCCCTGGCCCTGACTGCAAAGAATCCTTATATCGAAGGATGGACCCCACACCGAAGTTGTCCCCACCTCAAACTTGTGCTGCCCTGATAGACCCAAGGGAGCCCTACAAACTGACATCAGGAACCTGGACTGCTGAGTTTTCTTTCCCAGGGAAAATGGAAAAAGGATGTGCCCAGGGGCCCCTGGCCCTGACTGCAAAGAATCCTTATATCGAAGGATGGACCCCACACCGAAGTTGTCCCCACCTCAAACTTGTGCTGCCCTGATAGACCCAAGGGAGCCCTACAAACTGACATCAGGAACCTGGACTGCTGAGTTTTCTTTCCCAGGGAAAATGGAAAAAGGATGTGCCCAGGGGCCCCTGGCCCTGACTGCAAAGAATCCTTATATCGAAGGATGGACCCCACACCGAAGTTGTCCCCACCTCAAACTTGTGCTGCCCTGATAGACCCAAGGGAGCCCTACAAACTGACATCAGGAACCTGGACTGCTGAGTTTTCTTTCCCAGGGAAAATGGAAAAAGGATGTGCCCAGGGGCCCCTGGCCCTGGGCTGGGGCCTCACTGCAAAGAATCCTTATATCGAAGGATGGACCCCACACCGAAGTTGTCCCCACCTTAAAATTGTGCTGCCCTGATAGACCCAAGGGAGCCCTACAAACTGACATCAGGAACCTGGACTGCTGAGTTTTCTTTCCCAGGGAAAATGGAAAAAGGATGTGCCCAGGGGCCCCTGGCCCTGACTGCAAAAAATCCTTATATCGAAGGATGGACCCCACACCGAAGTTGTCCCCACCTCAAACTTGTGCTGCCCTGATAGACCCAAGGGAGCCCTACAAACTGACATCAGGAACCTGGACTGCTGAGTTTTCTTTCCCAGGGAAAATGGAAAAAGGATGTGCCCAGGGGCCCCTGGCCCTGACTGCAAAAAATCCTTATATCGAAGGATGGACCCCACACCGAAGTTGTCCCCACCTCAAACTTGTGCTGCCCTGATAGACCCAAGGGAGCCCTACAAACTGACATCAGGAACCTGGACTGCTGAGTTTTCTTTCCCAGGGAAAATGGAAAAAGGATGTGCCCAGGGGCCCCTGGCCCTGACTGCAAAAAATCCTTATATCGAAGGATGGACCCCACACCGAAGTTGTCCCCACCTCAAACTTGTGCTGCCCTGATAGACCCAAGGGAGCCCTACAAACTGACATCAGGAACCTGGACTGCTGAGTTTTCTTTCCCAGGGAAAATGGAAAAAGGATGTGCCCAGGGGCCCCTGGCCCTGACTGCAAAGAATCCTTATATCGAAGGATGGACCCCACACCGAAGTTGTCCCCACCTCAAACTTGTGCTGCCCTGATAGACCCAAGGGAGCCCTACAAACTGACATCAGGAACCTGGACTGCTGAGTTTTCTTTCCCAGGGAAAATGGAAAAAGGATGTGCCCAGGGGCCCCTGGCCCTGGGCTGGGGCCTCACTGCAAAGAATCCTTATATCGAAGGATGGACCCCACACCGAAGTTGTCCCCACC
The DNA here is from genome assembly GCF_050655825.1 of Lonchura striata. NCBI lineage: Eukaryota > Metazoa > Chordata > Aves > Passeriformes > Estrildidae > Lonchura > Lonchura striata. Next base: position 216,994 of record NC_140725.1, read on the forward strand.
TTAAAATTGTGCGGCCCTGATAGACCCAAGGGAGCCCTACAAACTGACATCAGGAACCTGGACTGCTGAGTTTTCTTTCCCAGGGAAAATGGAAAAAGGATGTGCCCAGGGGCCCCTGGCCCTGACTGCAAAAAATCCTTATATCGAAGGATGGACCCCACACCGAAGTTGTCCCCACCTCAAACTTGTGCTGCCCTGATAGACCCAAGGGAGCCCTACAAACTGACATCAGGAACCTGGACTGCTGAGTTTTCTTTCCCAGGGAAAATGGAAAAAGGATGTGCCCAGGGGCCCCAGGCCCTGACTGCAAAGAATCCTTATAACGAAGGATGGACCCCACACCGAAGTTATCCCCACCTCAAACTTGTGCTGCCCGGATAGACCCAAGGGAGCCCTACAAACTGACATCAGGAACCTGGACTGCTGAGTTTTCTTTCCCAGGGAAAATGGAAAAAGGATGTGCCCAGGGGCCCCTGGCCCTGACTGCAAAAAATCCTTATATCGAAGGATGGACCCCACACCGAAGTTGTCCCCACCTCAAACTTGTGCTGCCCTGATAGACCCAAGGGAGCCCTACAAACTGACATCAGGAACCTGGACTGCTGAGTTTTCTTTCCCAGGGAAAATGGAAAAAGGATGTGCCCAGGGGCCCCAGGCCCTGACTGCAAAGAATCCTTATATCGAAGGATGGACCCCACACCGAAGTTGTCCCCACCTCAAACTTGTGCTGCCCTGATAGACCCAAGGGAGCCCTACAAACTGACATCAGGAACCTGGACTGCTGAGTTTTCTTTCCCAGGGAAAATGGAAAAAGGATGTGCCCAGGGGCCCCTGGCCCTGGGCTGGGGCCTCACTGCAAAGAATCCTTATATCGAAGGATGGACCCCACACCGAAGTTGTCCCCACCTTAAAATTGTGCTGCCCTGATAGACCCAAGGGAGCCCTACAAACTGACATCAGGAACCTGGACTGCTGAGTTTTCTTTCCCAGGGAAAATGGAAAAAGGATGTGCCCAGGGGCCCCTGGCCCTGACTGCAAAAAATCCTTATATCGAAGGATGGACCCCACACCGAAGTTGTCCCCACCTCAAACTTGTGCTGCCCTGATAGACCCAAGGGAGCCCTACAAACTGACATCAGGAACCTGGACTGCTGAGTTTTCTTTCCCAGGGAAAATGGAAAAAGGATGTGCCCAGGGGCCCCTGGCCCTGGGCTGGGGCCTCACTGCAAAGAATCCTTATATCGAAGGATGGACCCCACACCGAAGTTGTCCCCACCTTAAAATTGTGCTGCCCTGATAGACCCAAGGGAGCCCTACAAACTGACATCAGGAACCTGGACTGCTGAGTTTTCTTTCCCAGGGAAAATGGAAAAAGGATGTGCCCAGGGGCCCCTGGCCCTGACTGCAAAAAATCCTTATATCGAAGGATGGACCCCACACCGAAGTTGTCCCCACCTTAAAATTGTGCTGCCCTGATAGACCCAAGGGAGCCCTACAAACTGACATCAGGAACCTGGACTGCTGAGTTTTCTTTCCCAGGGAAAATGGAAAAAGGATGTGCCCAGGGGCCCCTGGCCCTGACTGCAAAAAATCCTTATATCGAAGGATGGACCCCACACCGAAGTTGTCCCCACCTCAAACTTGTGCTGCCCTGATAGACCCAAGGGAGCCCTACAAACTGACATCAGGAACCTGGACTGCTGAGTTTTCTTTCCCAGGGAAAATGGAAAAAGGATGTGCCCAGGGGCCCCTGGCCCTGACTGCAAAAAATCCTTATATCGAAGGATGGACCCCACACCGAAGTTGTCCCCACCTCAAACTTGTGCTGCCCTGATAGACCCAAGGGAGCCCTACAAACTGACATCAGGAACCTGGACTGCTGAGTTTTCTTTCCCAGGGAAAATGGAAAAAGGATGTGCCCAGGGGCCCCAGGCCCTGACTGCAAAGAATCCTTATATCGAAGGATGGACCCCACACCGAAGTTGTCCCCACCTCAAACTTGTGCTGCCCTGATAGACCCAAGGGAGCCCTACAAACTGACATCAGGAACCTGGACTGCTGAGTTTTCTTTCCCAGGGAAAATGGAAAAAGGATGTGCCCAGGGGCCCCTGGCCCTGGGCTGGGGCCTCACTGCAAAGAATCCTTATATCGAAGGATGGACCCCACACCGAAGTTGTCCCCACCTTAAAATTGTGCTGCCCTGATAGACCCAAGGGAGCCCTACAAACTGACATCAGGAACCTGGACTGCTGAGTTTTCTTTCCCAGGGAAAATGGAAAAAGGATGTGCCCAGGGGCCCCTGGCCCTGACTGCAAAAAATCCTTATATCGAAGGATGGACCCCACACCGAAGTTGTCCCCACCTCAAACTTGTGCTGCCCTGATAGACCCAAGGGAGCCCTACAAACTGACATCAGGAACCTGGACTGCTGAGTTTTCTTTCCCAGGGAAAATGGAAAAAGGATGTGCCCAGGGGCCCCAGGCCCTGACTGCAAAGAATCCTTATAACGAAGGATGGACCCCACACCGAAGTTGTCCCCACCTCAAACTTGTGCTGCCCTGATAGACCCAAGGGAGCCCTACAAACTGACATCAGGAACCTGGACTGCTGAGTTTTCTTTCCCAGGGAAAATGGAAAAAGGATGTGCCCAGGGGCCCCTGGCCCTGACTGCAAAAAATCCTTATATCGAAGATTGGAACCCAGACCGAAGTTGTCCCCACCTCAAACTTGTGCTGCCCTGATAGACCCAAGGGAACCCTACAAACTGACATCAGGAACCTGGACTGCTGAGTTTTCTTTCCCAGGGAAAATGGAAAAAGGATGTGCCCAGGGGCCCCTGGCCCTGGGCGGGGGCCTCACTGCAAAGAATCCTTATATCGAAGGATGGACCCCACACCGAAGTTGTCCCCACCTCAAACTTGTGCTGCCCTGATAGACCCAAGGGAGCCCTACAAACTGACATCAGGAACCTGGACTGCTGAGTTTTCTTTCCCAGGGAAAATGGAAAAAGGATGTGCCCAGGGGCCCCTGGCCCTGACTGCAAAGAATCCTTATATCGAAGGATGGACCCCACACCGAAGTTGTCCCCACCTCAAACTTGTGCTGCCCTGATAGACCCAAGGGAGCCCTACAAACTGACATCAGGAACCTGGACTGCTGAGTTTTCTTTCCCAGGGAAAATGGAAAAAGGATGTGCCCAGGGGCCCCTGGCCCTGACTGCAAAAAATCCTTATATCGAAGGATGGACCCCACACCGAAGTTGTCCCCACCTCAAACTTGTGCTGCCCTGATAGACCCAAGGGAGCCCTACAAACTGACATCAGGAACCTGGACTGCTGAGTTTTCTTTCCCAGGGAAAATGGAAAAAGGATGTGCCCAGGGGCCCCTGGCCCTGACTGCAAAGAATCCTTATATCGAAGGATGGACCCCACACCGAAGTTGTCCCCACCTCAAACTTGTGCTGCCCTGATAGACCCAAGGGAGCCCTACAAACTGACATCAGGAACCTGGACTGCTGAGTTTTCTTTCCCAGGGAAAATGGAAAAAGGATGTGCCCAGGGGCCCCTGGCCCTGACTGCAAAGAATCCTTATATCGAAGGATGGACCCCACACCGAAGTTGTCCCCACCTCAAACTTGTGCTGCCCTGATAGACCCAAGGGAGCCCTACAAACTGACATCAGGAACCTGGACTGCTGAGTTTTCTTTCCCAGGGAAAATGGAAAAAGGATGTGCCCAGGGGCCCCTGGCCCTGACTGCAAAAAATCCTTATATCGAAGGATGGACCCCACACCGAAGTTGTCCCCACCTCAAACTTGTGCTGCCCTGATAGACCCAAGGGAGCCCTACAAACTGACATCAGGAACCTGGACTGCTGAGTTTTCTTTCCCAGGGAAAATGGAAAAAGGATGTGCCCAGGGGCCCCTGGCCCTGGGCTGGGGCCTCACTGCAAAGAATCCTTATATCGAAGGATGGACCCCACACCGAAGTTGTCCCCACCTTAAAATTGTGCTGCCCTGATAGACCCAAGGGAGCCCTACAAACTGACATCAGGAACCTGGACTGCTGAGTTTTCTTTCCCAGGGAAAATGGAAAAAGGATGTGCCCAGGGGCCCCTGGCCCTGACTGCAAAAAATCCTTATATCGAAGGATGGACCCCACACCGAAGTTGTCCCCACCTCAAACTTGTGCTGCCCTGATAGACCCAAGGGAGCCCTACAAACTGACATCAGGAACCTGGACTGCTGAGTTTTCTTTCCCAGGGAAAATGGAAAAAGGATGTGCCCAGGGGCCCCTGGCCCTGACTGCAAAAAATCCTTATATCGAAGGATGGACCCCACACCGAAGTTGTCCCCACCTCAAACTTGTGCTGCCCTGATAGACCCAAGGGAGCCCTACAAACTGACATCAGGAACCTGGACTGCTGAGTTTTCTTTCCCAGGGAAAATGGAAAAAGGATGTGCCCAGGGGCCCCTGGCCCTGACTGCAAAAAATCCTTATATCGAAGGATGGACCCCACACCGAAGTTGTCCCCACCTCAAACTTGTGCTGCCCTGATAGACCCAAGGGAGCCCTACAAACTGACATCAGGAACCTGGACTGCTGAGTTTTCTTTCCCAGGGAAAATGGAAAAAGGATGTGCCCAGGGGCCCCAGGCCCTGACTGCAAAGAATCCTTATAACGAAGGATGGACCCCACACCGAAGTTGTCCCCACCTCAAACTTGTGCTGCCCTGATAGACCCAAGGGAGCCCTACAAACTGACATCAGGAACCTGGACTGCTGAGTTTTCTTTCCCAGGGAAAATGGAAAAAGGATGTGCCCAGGGGCCCCTGGCCCTGGGCTGGGGCCTCACTGCAAAGAATCCTTATATCGAAGGATGGACCCCACACCGAAGTTGTCCCCACCTTAAAATTGTGCTGCCCTGATAGACCCAAGGGAGCCCTACAAACTGACATCAGGAACCTGGACTGCTGAGTTTTCTTTCCCAGGGAAAATGGAAAAAGGATGTGCCCAGGGGCCCCTGGCCCTGACTGCAAAAAATCCTTATATCGAAGGATGGACCCCACACCGAAGTTGTCCCCACCTCAAACTTGTGCTGCCCTGATAGACCCAAGGGAGCCCTACAAACTGACATCAGGAACCTGGACTGCTGAGTTTTCTTTCCCAGGGAAAATGGAAAAAGGATGTGCCCAGGGGCCCCAGGCCCTGACTGCAAAGAATCCTTATAACGAAGGATGGACCCCACACCGAAGTTGTCCCCACCTCAAACTTGTGCTGCCCTGATAGACCCAAGGGAGCCCTACAAACTGACATCAGGAACCTGGACTGCTGAGTTTTCTTTCCCAGGGAAAATGGAAAAAGGATGTGCCCAGGGGCCCCTGGCCCTGACTGCAAAAAATCCTTATATCGAAGGATGGACCCCACACCGAAGTTGTCCCCACCTCAAACTTGTGCTGCCCTGATAGACCCAAGGGAACCCTACAAACTGACATCAGGAAACTGGACTGCTGAGTTTTCTTTCCCAGGGAAAATGGAACAAGGGTGTGCCCAGGGTTCCCTGGCCCTGGGCTGGGATCTCACTACAAAAAATCCTTATATCGAAGGATGGACCCCACACCGAAGTTGTCCCCACCTCAAACTTGTGCTGCCCTGATAGACCCAAGGGAGCCCTACAAACTGACATCAGGAACCTGGACTGCTGAGTTTTCTTTTCCAGGGAAAATGGAAAAAGGATGTGCCCAGGGGCCCCTGGCCCTGACTGCAAAAAATCCTTATATCGAAGGATGGACCCCACACCGAAGTTGTCCCCACCTCAAACTTGTGCTGCCCTGATAGACCCAAGGGAGCCCTACAAACTGACATCAGGAACCGGGACTGCTGAGTTTTCTTTCCCAGGGAAAATGGAAAAAGGATGTGCCCAGGGGCCCCTGGCCCTGACTGCAAAAAATCCTTATATCGAAGGATGGACCCCACACCGAAGTTGTCCCCACCTCAAACTTGTGCTGCCCTGATAGACCCAAGGGAGCCCTACAAACTGACATCAGGAACCTGGACTGCTGAGTTTTCTTTCCCAGGGAAAATGGAAAAAGGATGTGCCCAGGGGCCCCAGGCCCTGACTGCAAAGAATCCTTATAACGAAGGATGGACCCCACACCGAAGTTGTCCCCACCTCAAACTTGTGCTGCCCTGATAGACCCAAGGGAGCCCTACAAACTGACATCAGGAACCTGGACTGCTGAGTTTTCTTTCCCAGGGAAAATGGAAAAAGGATGTGCCCAGGGGCCCCTGGCCCTGACTGCAAAGAATCCTTATATCGAAGGATGGACCCCACACCGAAGTTGTCCCCACCTCAAACTTGTGCTGCCCTGATACACCCAAGGGAGCCCTACAAACTGACATCAGGAACCTGGACTGCTGAGTTTTCTTTCCCAGGGAAAATGGAAAAAGGATGTGCCCAGGGGCCCCTGGCCCTGACTGCAAAAAATCCTTATATCGAAGGATGGACCCCACACCGAAGTTGTCCCCACCTCAAACTTGTGCTGCCCTGATAGACCCAAGGGAGCCCTACAAACTGACATCAGGAACCTGGACTGCTGAGTTTTCTTTCCCAGGGAAAATGGAAAAAGGATGTGCCCAGGGGCCCCTGGCCCTGACTGCAAAAAATCCTTATATCGAAGGATGGACCCCACACCGAAGTTGTCCCCACCTCAAACTTGTGCTGCCCTGATAGACCCAAGGGAGCCCTACAAACTGACATCAGGAACCTGGACTGCTGAGTTTTCTTTCCCAGGGAAAATGGAAAAAGGATGTGCCCAGGGGCCCCTGGCCCTGGGCTGGGGCCTCACTGCAAAGAATCCTTATATCGAAAGATGGACCCCACACCGAAGTTGTCCCCACCTCAAACTTGTGCTGCCCTGATAGACCCAAGGGAGCCCTACAAACTGACATCAGGAACCTGGACTGCTGAGTTTTCTTTCCCAGGGAAAATGGAAAAAGGATGTGCCCAGGGGCCCCTGGCCCTGGGCTGGGGCCTCACTGCAAAGAATCCTTATATCGAAGGATGGACCCCACACCGAAGTTGTCCCCACCTTAAAATTGTGCTGCCCTGATAGACCCAAGGGAGCCCTACAAACTGACATCAGGAACCTGGACTGCTGAGTTTTCTTTCCCAGGGAAAATGGAAAAAGGATGTGCCCAGGGGCCCCTGGCCCTGACTGCAAAAAATCCTTATATCGAAGGATGGACCCCACACCGAAGTTGTCCCCACCTCAAACTTGTGCTGCCCTGATACACCCAAGGGAGCCCTACAAACTGACATCAGGAACCTGGACTGCTGAGTTTTCTTTCCCAGGGAAAATGGAAAAAGGATGTGCCCAGGGGCCCCTGGCCCTGACTGCAAAGAATCCTTATAACGAAGGATGGACCCCACACCGAAGTTGTCCCCACCTCAAACTTGTGCTGCCCTGATAGACCCAAGGGAGCCCTACAAACTGACATCAGGAACCTGGACTGCTGAGTTTTCTTTCCCAGGGAAAATGGAAAAAGGATGTGCCCAGGGGCCCCTGGCCCTGACTGCAAAGAATCCTTATATCGAAGGATGGACCCCACACCGAAGTTGTCCCCACCTCAAACTTGTGCTGCCCTGATACACCCAAGGGAACCCTACAAACTGACATCAGGAACCTGGACTGCTGAGTTTTCTTTCCCAGGGAAAATGGAAAAAGGATGTGCCCAGGGGCCCCAGGCCCTGACTGCAAAAAATCCTTATATCGAAGGATGGACCCCACACCGAAGTTGTCCCCACCTCAAACTTGTGCTGCCCTGATAGACCCAAGGGAGCCCTACAAACTGACATCAGGAACCTGGACTGCTGAGTTTTCTTTCCCAGGGAAAATGGAAAAAGGATGTGCCCAGGGGCCCCTGGCCCTGACTGCAAAAAATCCTTATATCGAAGGATGGACCCCACACCGAAGTTGTCCCCACCTCAAACTTGTGCTGCCCTGATAGACCCAAGGGAGCCCTACAAACTGACATCAGGAACCTGGACTGCTGAGTTTTCTTTCCCAGGGAAAATGGAAAAAGGATGTGCCCAGGGGCCCCAGGCCCTGACTGCAAAGAATCCTTATAACGAAGGATGGACCCCACACCGAAGTTGTCCCCACCTCAAACTTGTGCTGCCCTGATAGACCCAAGGGAGCCCTACAAACTGACATCAGGAACCTGGACTGCTGAGTTTTCTTTCCCAGGGAAAATGGAAAAAGGATGTGCCCAGGGGCCCCTGGCCCTGACTGCAAAAAATCCTTATATCGAAGGATGGAACCCAGACCGAAGTTGTCCCCACCTCAAACTTGTGCTGCCCTGATAGACCCAAGGGAACCCTACAAACTGACATCAGGAACCTGGACTGCTGAGTTTTCTTTCCCAGGGAAAATGGAAAAAGGATGTGCCCAGGGGCCCCTGGCCCTGACTGCAAAAAATCCTTATATCGAAGGATGGACCCCACACCGAAGTTGTCCCCACCTCAAACTTGTGCTGCCCTGATAGACCCAAGGGAGCCCTACAAACTGACATCAGGAACCTGGACTGCTGAGTTTTCTTTCCCAGGGAAAATGGAAAAAGGATGTGCCCAGGGGCCCCTGGCCGTGACTGCAAAAAATCCTTATATCGAAGGATGGACCCCACACCGAAGTTGTCCCCACCTCAAACTTGTGCTGCCCTGATAGACCCAAGGGAGCCCTACAAACTGACATCAGGAACCTGGACTGCTGAGTTTTCTTTCCCAGGGAAAATGGAAAAAGGATGTGCCCAGGGGCCCCTGGCCCTGACTGCAAAAAATCCTTATATCGAAGGATGGACCCCACACCGAAGTTGTCCCCACCTCAAACTTGTGCTGCCCTGATAGACCCAAGGGAGCCCTACAAACTGACATCAGGAACCTGGACTGCTGAGTTTTCTTTCCCAGGGAAAATGGAAAAAGGATGTGCCCAGGGGCCCCAGGCCCTGACTGCAAAGAATCCTTATAACGAAGGATGGACCCCACACCGAAGTTGTCCCCACCTCAAACTTGTGCTGCCCTGATAGACCCAAGGGAGCCCTACAAACTGACATCAGGAACCTGGACTGCTGAGTTTTCTTTCCCAGGGAAAATGGAAAAAGGATGTGCCCAGGGGCCCCTGGCCCTGGGCTGGGGCCTCACTGCAAAGAATCCTTATATCGAAGGATGGACCCCACACCGAAGTTGTCCCCACCTTAAAATTGTGCTGCCCTGATAGACCCAAGGGAGCCCTACAAACTGACATCAGGAACCTGGACTGCTGAGTTTTCTTTCCCAGGGAAAATGGAAAAAGGATGTGCCCAGGGGCCCCTGGCCCTGACTGCAAAAAATCCTTATATCGAAGGATGGACCCCACACCGAAGTTGTCCCCACCTCAAACTTGTGCGGCCCTGATAGACCCAAGGGAGCCCTACAAACTGACATCAGGAACTTGGACTGCTGAGTTTTCTTTCCCAGGGAAAATGGAAAAAGGATGTGCCCAGGGGCCCCAGGCCCTGACTGCAAAGAATCCTTATAACGAAGGATGGACCCCACACCGAAGTTGTCCCCACCTCAAACTTGTGCTGCCCTGATAGACCCAAGGGAGCCCTACAAACTGACATCAGGAACCTGGACTGCTGAGTTTTCTTTCCCAGGGAAAATGGAAAAAGGATGTGCCCAGGGGCCCCTGGCCCTGACTGCAAAAAATCCTTATATCGAAGGATGGACCCCACACCGAAGTTGTCCCCACCTCAAACTTGTGCTGCCCTGATAGACCCAAGGGAACCCTACAAACTGACATCAGGAAACTGGACTGCTGAGTTTTCTTTCCCAGGGAAAATGGAACAAGGGTGTGCCCAGGGTTCCCTGGCCCTGGGCTGGGATCTCACTACAAAAAATCCTTATATCGAAGGATGGACCCCACACCGAAGTTGTCCCCACCTCAAACTTGTGCTGCCCTGATAGACCCAAGGGAGCCCTACAAACTGACATCAGGAACCTGGACTGCTGAGTTTTCTTTCCCAGGGAAAATGGAAAAAGGATGTGCCCAGGGGCCCCTGGCCCTGACTGCAAAAAATCCTTATATCGAAGGATGGACCCCACACCGAAGTTGTCCCCACCTCAAACTTGTGCTGCCCTGATAGACCCAAGGGAGCCCTACAAACTGACATCAGGAACCTGGACTGCTGAGTTTTCTTTCCCAGGGAAAATGGAAAAAGGATGTGCCCAGGGGCCCCTGGCCCTGACTGCAAAAAATCCTTATATCGAAGGATGGACCCCACACCGAAGTTGTCCCCACCTCAAACTTGTGCTGCCCTGATAGACCCAAGGGAGCCCTACAAACTGACATCAGGAACCTGGACTGCTGAGTTTTCTTTCCCAGGGAAAATGGAAAAAGGATGTGCCCAGGGGCCCCAGGCCCTGACTGCAAAGAATCCTTATAACGAAGGATGGACCCCACACCGAAGTTGTCCCCACCTCAAACTTGTGCTGCCCTGATAGACCCAAGGGAGCCCTACAAACTGACATCAGGAACCTGGACTGCTGAGTTTTCTTTCCCAGGGAAAATGGAAAAAGGATGTGCCCAGGGGCCCCTGGCCCTGACTGCAAAAAATCCTTATATCGAAGGATGGACCCCACACCGAAGTTGTCCCCACCTCAAACTTGTGCTGCCCTGATAGACCCAAGGGAGCCCTACAAACTGACATCAGGAACCTGGACTGCTGAGTTTTCTTTCCCAGGGAAAATGGAAAAAGGATGTGCCCAGGGGCCCCTGGCCCTGACTGCAAAAAATCCTTATATCGAAGGATGGACCCCACACCGAAGTTGTCCCCACCTCAAACTTGTGCTGCCCTGATAGACCCAAGGGAGCCCTACAAACTGACATCAGGAACCTGGACTGCTGAGTTTTCTTTCCCAGGGAAAATGGAAAAAGGATGTGCCCAGGGGCCCCTGGCCCTGACTGCAAAAAATCCTTATATCGAAGGATGGACCCCACACCGAAGTTGTCCCCACCTCAAACTTGTGCTGCCCTGATAGACCCAAGGGAGCCCTACAAACTGACATCAGGAACCTGGACTGCTGAGTTTTCTTTCCCAGGGAAAATGGAAAAAGGATGTGCCCAGAGGCCCCTGGCCCTGACTGCAAAAAATCCTTATATCGATGGATGGACCCCACACCGAAGTTGTCCCCACCTCAAACTTGTGCTGCCCTGATAGACCCAAGGGAGCCCTACAAACTGACATCAGGAACCTGGACTGCTGAGTTTTCTTTCCCAGGGAAAATGGAAAAAGGATGTGCCCAGGGGCCCCTGGCCCTGGGCTGGGGCCTCACTGCAAAGAATCCTTATATCGAAGGATGGACCCCACACCGAAGTTGTCCCCACCTTAAAATTGTGCTGCCCTGATAGACCCAAGGGAGCCCTACAAACTGACATCAGGAACCTGGACTGCTGAGTTTTCTTTCCCAGGGAAAATGGAAAAAGGATGTGCCCAGGGGCCCCTGGCCCTGACTGCAAAAAATCCTTATATCGAAGGATGGACCCCACACCGAAGTTGTCCCCACCTCAAACTTGTGCTGCCCTGATAGACCCAAGGGAGCCCTACAAACTGACATCAGGAACCGGGACTGCTGAGTTTTCTTTCCCAGGGAAAATGGAAAAAGGATGTGCCCAGGGGCCCCTGGCCCTGACTGCAAAAAATCCTTATATCGAAGGATGGACCCCACACCGAAGTTGTCCCCACCTCAAACTTGTGCTGCCCTGATAGACCCAAGGGAGCCCTACAAACTGACATCAGGAACCTGGACTGCTGAGTTTTCTTTCCCAGGGAAAATGGAAAAAGGATGTGCCCAGGGGCCCCAGGCCCTGACTGCAAAGTATCCTTATAACGAAGGATGGACCCCACACCGAAGTTGTCCCCACCTCAAACTTGTGCTGCCCTGATAGACCCAAGGGAGCCCTACAAACTGACATCAGGAACCTGGACTGCTGAGTTTTCTTTCCCAGGGAAAATGGAAAAAGGATGTGCCCAGGGGCCCCTGGCCCTGACTGCAAAAAATCCTTATATCGAAGGATGGACCCCACACCGAAGTTGTCCCCACCTCAAACTTGTGCTGCCCTGATACACCCAAGGGAGCCCTACAAACTGACATCAGGAACCTGGACTGCTGAGTTTTCTTTCCCAGGGAAAATGGAAAAAGGATGTGCCCAGGGGCCCCTGGCCCAGACTGCAAAAAATCCTTATATCGAAGGATGGACCCCACACCGAAGTTGTCCCCACCTCAAACTTGTGCTGCCCTGATAGACCCAAGGGAGCCCTACAAACTGACATCAGGAACCTGGACTGCTGAGTTTTCTTTCCCAGGGAAAATGGAAAAAGGATGTGCCCAGGGGCCCCTGGCCCTGACTGCAAAAAATCCTTATATCGAAGGATGGACCCCACACCGAAGTTGTCCCCACCTCAAACTTGTGCTGCCCTGATAGACCCAAGGGAGCCCTACAAACTGACATCAGGAACCTGGACTGCTGAGTTTTCTTTCCCAGGGAAAATGGAAAAAGGATGTGCCCAGGGGCCCCTGGCCCTGACTGCAAAAAATCCTTATATCGAAGGATGGACCCCACACCGAAGTTGTCCCCACCTTAAAATTGTGCTGCCCTGATAGACCCAAGGGAGCCCTACAAACTGACATCAGGAACCTGGACTGCTGAGTTTTCTTTCCCAGGGAAAATGGCCGAAGGATGTGCCCAGGGGCCCCTGGCCCTGGGCGGGGGCCTCACTGCAAAGAATCCTTATATCGAAGGATGGACCCCACACCGAAGTTGTCCCCACCTCAAACTTGTGCTGCCCTGATAGACCCAAGGGAGCCCTACAAACTGACATCAGGAACCTGGACTGCTGAGTTTTCTTTCCCAGGGAAAATGGAAAAAGGATGTGCCCAGGGGCCCCTGGCCCTGACTGCAAAGAATCCTTATATCGAAGGATGGACCCCACATCGAAGTTGTCCCCACCTCAAACTTGTGCTGCCCTGATACACCCAAGGGAACCCTACAAACTGACATCAGGAACCTGGACTGCTGAGTTTTCTTTCCCAGGGAAAATGGAAAAAGGATGTGCCCAGGGGCCCCTGGCCCTGACTGCAAAAAATCCTTATATCGAAGGATGGACCCCACACCGAAGTTGTCCCCACCTCAAACTTGTGCTGCCCTGATAGACCCAAGGGAGCCCTACAAACTGACATCAGGAACCTGGACTGCTGAGTTTTCTTTCCCAGGGAAAATGGAAAAAGGATGTGCCCAGGGGCCCCTGGCCCTGACTGCAAAAAATCCTTATATCGAAGGATGGACCCCACACCGAAGTTGTCCCCACCTCAAACTTGTGCTGCCCTGATAGACCCAAGGGAGCCCTACAAACTGACATCAGGAACCTGGACTGCTGAGTTTTCTTTCCCAGGGAAAATGGAAAAAGGATGTGCCCAGGGGCCCCAGGCCCTGACTGCAAAGAATCCTTATAACGAAGGATGGACCCCACACCGAAGTTGTCCCCACCTCAAACTTGTGCTGCCCTGATAGACCCAAGGGAGCCCTACAAACTGACATCAGGAACCTGGACTGCTGAGTTTTCTTTCCCAGGGAAAATGGAAAAAGGATGTGCCCAGGGGCCCCTGGCCCTGACTGCAAAAAATCCTTATATCGAAGGATGGACCCCACACCGAAGTTGTCCCCACCTCAAACTTGTGCTGCCCTGATAGACCCAAGGGAACCCTACAAACTGACATCAGGAAACTGGACTGCTGAGTTTTCTTTCCCAGGGAAAATGGAAAAAGGGTGTGCCCAGGGTTCCCTGACCCTGGGCTGGGGCCTCACTACAAAAAATCCATATATCGAAGGATGGACCCCACACCGAAGTTGTCCCCACCTCAAACTTGTGCTGCCCTGATAGACCCAAGGGAGCCCTACAAACTGACATCAGGAACCTGGACTGCTGAGTTTTCTTTCCCAGGGAAAATGGAAAAAGGATGTGCCCAGGGGCCCCTGGCCCTGACTGCAAAGAATCCTTATATCGAAGGATGGACCCCACACCGAAGTTGTCCCCACCTCAAACTTGTGCTGCCCTGATAGACCCAAGGGAGCCCTACAAACTGACATCAGGAACCTGGACTGCTGAGTTTTCTTTCCCAGGGAAAATGGAAAAAGGATGTGCCCAGGGGCCCCTGGCCCTGGGCTGGGGCCTCACTGCAAAGAATCCTTATATCGAAGGATGGACCCCACACCGAAGTTGTCCCCACCTTAAAATTGTGCTGCCCTGATAGACCCAAGGGAGCCCTACAAACTGACATCAGGAACCTGGACTGCTGAGTTTTCTTTCCCAGGGAAAATGGAAAAAGGATGTGCCCAGGGGCCCCTGGCCCTGACTGCAAAAAATCCTTATATCGAAGGATGGACCCCACACCGAAGTTGTCCCCACCTCAAACTTGTGCTGCCCTGATAGACCCAAGGGAGCCCTACAAACTGACATCAGGAACCTGGACTGCTGAGTTTTCTTTCCCAGGGAAAATGGAAAAAGGATGTGCCCAGGGGCCCCTGGCCCTGACTGCAAAGAATCCTTATAACGAAGGATGGACCCCACACCGAAGTTGTCCCCACCTCAAACTTGTGCTGCCCTGATAGACCCAAGGGAGCCCTACAAACTGACATCAGGAACCTGGACTGCTGAGTTTTCTTTCCCAGGGAAAATGGAAAAAGGATGTGCCCAGGGGCCCCTGGCCCTGACTGCAAAAAATCCTTATATCGAAGGATGGACCCCACACCGAAGTTGTCCCCACCTCAAACTTGTGCTGCCCTGATAGACCCAAGGGAGCCCTACAAACTGACATCAGGAACCTGGACTGCTGAGTTTTCTTTCCCAGGGAAAATGGAAAAAGGATGTGCCCAGGGGCCCCTGGCCCTGGGCGGGGGCCTCACTGCAAAGAATCCTTATATCGAAGGATGGACCCCACACCGAAGTTGTCCCCACCTCAAACTTGTGCTGCCCTGATAGACCCAAGGGAGCCCTACAAACTGACATCAGGAACCTGGACTGCTGAGTTTTCTTTCCCAGGGAAAATGGAAAAAGGATGTGCCCAGGGGCCCCTGGCCCTGACTGCAAAGAATCCTTATATCGAAGGATGGACCCCACACCGAAGTTGTCCCCACCTCAAACTTGTGCTGCCCTGATACACCCAAGGGAACCCTACAAACTGACATCAGGAACCTGGACTGCTGAGTTTTCTTTCCCAGGGAAAATGGAAAAAGGATGTGCCCAGGGGCCCCTGGCCCTGACTGCAAAAAATCCTTATATCGAAGGATGGACCCCACACCGAAGTTGTCCCCACCTCAAACTTGTGCTGCCCTGATAGACCCAAGGGAGCCCTACAAACTGACATCAGGAACCTGGACTGCTGAGTTTTCTTTCCCAGGGAAAATGGAAAAAGGATGTGCCCAGGGGCCCCTGGCCCTGACTGCAAAAAATCCTTATATCGAAGGATGGACCCCACACCGAAGTTGTCCCCACCTCAAACTTGTGCTGCCCTGATAGACCCAAGGGAGCCCTACAAACTGACATCAGGAACCTGGACTGCTGAGTTTTCTTTCCCAGGGAAAATGGAAAAAGGATGTGCCCAGGGGCCCCAGGCCCTGACTGCAAAGAATCCTTATAACGAAGGATGGACCCCACACCGAAGTTGTCCCCACCTCAAACTTGTGCTGCCCTGATAGACCCAAGGGAGCCCTACAAACTGACATCAGGAACCTGGACTGCTGAGTTTTCTTTCCCAGGGAAAATGGAAAAAGGATGTGCCCAGGGGCCCCTGGCCCTGACTGCAAAAAATCCTTATATCGAAGGATGGAACCCAGACCGAAGTTGTCCCCACCTCAAACTTGTGCTGCCCTGATAGACCCAAGGGAACCCTACAAACTGACATCAGGAAACTGGACTGCTGAGTTTTCTTTCCCAGGGAAAATGGAAAAAGGGTGTGCCCAGGGTTCCCTGACCCTGGGCTGGGGCCTCACTACAAAAAATCCATATATCGAAGGATGGACCCCACACCGAAGTTGTCCCCACCTCAAACTTGTGCTGCCCTGATAGACCCAAGGGAGCCCTACAAACTGACATCAGGAACCTGGACTGCTGAGTTTTCTTTCCCAGGGAAAATGGAAAAAGGATGTGCCCAGGGGCCCCTGGCCCTGACTGCAAAAAATCCTTATATCGAAGGATGGACCCCACACCGAAGTTGTCCCCACCTCAAACTTGTGCTGCCCTGATAGACCCAAGGGAGCCCTACAAACTGACATCAGGAACCTGGACTGCTGAGTTTTCTTTCCCAGGGAAAATGGAAAAAGGATGTGCCCAGGGGCCCCTGGCCCTGACTGCAAAGAATCCTTATATCGAAGGATGGACCCCACACCGAAGTTGTCCCCACCTCAAACTTGTGCTGCCCTGATAGACCCAAGGGAGCCCTACAAACTGACATCAGGAACCTGGACTGCTGAGTTTTCTTTCCCAGGGAAAATGGAAAAAGGATGTGCCCAGGGGCCCCTGGCCCTGGGCTGGGGCCTCACTGCAAAGAATCCTTATATCGAAGGATGGACCCCACACCGAAGTTGTCCCCACCTTAAAATTGTGCTGCCCTGATAGACCCAAGGGAGCCCTACAAACTGACATCAGGAACCTGGACTGCTGAGTTTTCTTTCCCAGGGAAAATGGAAAAAGGATGTGCCCAGGGGCCCCTGGCCCTGACTGCAAAAAATCCTTATATCGAAGGATGGACCCCACACCGAAGTTGTCCCCACCTCAAACTTGTGCTGCCCTGATAGACCCAAGGGAGCCCTACAAACTGACATCAGGAACCTGGACTGCTGAGTTTTCTTTCCCAGGGAAAATGGAAAAAGGATGTGCCCAGGGGCCCCAGGCCCTGACTGCAAAGAATCCTTATAACGAAGGATGGACCCCACACCGAAGTTGTCCCCACCTCAAACTTGTGCTGCCCTGATAGACCCAAGGGAGCCCTACAAACTGACATCAGGAACCTGGACTGCTGAGTTTTCTTTCCCAGGGAAAATGGAAAAAGGATGTGCCCAGGGGCCCCTGGCCCTGACTGCAAAAAATCCTTATATCGAAGGATGGACCCCACACCGAAGTTGTCCCCACCTCAAACTTGTGCTGCCCTGATAGACCCAAGGGAGCCCTACAAACTGACATCAGGAACCTGGACTGCTGAGTTTTCTTTCCCAGGGAAAATGGAAAAAGGATGTGCCCAGGGGCCCCTGGCCCTGACTGCAAAGAATCCTTATATCGAAGGATGGACCCCACACCGAAGTTGTCCCCACCTCAAACTTGTGCTGCCCTGATAGACCCAAGGGAGCCCTACAAACTGACATCAGGAACCTGGACTGCTGAGTTTTCTTTCCCAGGGAAAATGGAAAAAGGATGTGCCCAGGGGCCCCTGGCCCTGACTGCAAAAAATCCTTATATCGAAGGATGGACCCCACACCGAAGTTGTCCCCACCTCAAACTTGTGCTGCCCTGATAGACCCAAGGGAGCCCTACAAACTGACATCAGGAACCTGGACTGCTGAGTTTTCTTTCCCAGGGAAAATGGAAAAAGGATGTGCCCAGGGGCCCCTGGCCCTGGGCTGGGGCCTCACTGCAAAGAATCCTTATATCGAAGGATGGACCCCACACCGAAGTTGTCCCCACCTCAAACTTGTGCTGCCCTGATAGACCCAAGGGAGCCCTACAAACTGACATCAGGAACCTGGACTGCTGAGTTTTCTTTCCCAGGGAAAATGGAAAAAGGATGTGCCCAGGGGCCCCTGGCCCTGACTGCAAAAAATCCTTATATCGAAGGATGGACCCCACACCGAAGTTGTCCCCACCTCAAACTTGTGCTGCCCTGATAGACCCAAGGGAGCCCTACAAACTGACATCAGGAACCGGGACTGCTGAGTTTTCTTTCCCAGGGAAAATGGAAAAAGGATGTGCCCAGGGGCCCCTGGCCCTGACTGCAAAAATCCTTATATCGAAGGATGGACCCCACACCGAAGTTGTCCCCACCTCAAACTTGTGCTGCCCTGATACACCCAAGGGAGCCCTACAAACTGACATCAGGAACCTGGACTGCTGAGTTTTCTTTCCCAGGGAAAATGGAAAAAGGATGTGCCCAGGGGCCCCTGGCCCTGACTGCAAAAAATCCTTATATCGAAGGATGGACCCCACACCGAAGTTGTCCCCACCTCAAACTTGTGCTGCCCTGATACACCCAAGGGAGCCCTACAAACTGACATCAGGAACCTGGACTGCTGAGTTTTCTTTCCCAGGGAAAATGGAAAAAGGATGTGCCCAGGGTTCCCTGGCCCTGACTGCAAAAAATCCTTATATCGAAGGATGGACCCCACACCGAAGTTGTCCCCACCTCAAACTTGTGCTGCCCTGATAGACCCAAGGGAGCCCTACAAACTGACATCAGGAACCTGGACTGCTGAGTTTTCTTTCCCAGGGAAAATGGAAAAAGGATGTGCCCAGGGGCCCCAGGCCCTGACTGCAAAGAATCCTTATAACGAAGGATGGACCCCACACCGAAGTTGTCCCCACCTCAAACTTGTGCTGCCCTGATAGACCCAAGGGAGCCCTACAAACTGACATCAGGAACCTGGACTGCTGAGTTTTCTTTCCCAGGGAAAATGGAAAAAGGATGTGCCCAGGGGCCCCTGGCCCTGACTGCAAAAAATCCTTATATCGAAGGATGGACCCCACACCGAAGTTGTCCCCACCTCAAACTTGTGCTGCCCTGATAGACCCAAGGGAGCCCTACAAACTGACATCAGGAACCTGGACTGCTGAGTTTTCTTTCCCAGGGAAAATGGAAAAAGGATGTGCCCAGGGGCCCCTGGCCCTGACTGCAAAAAATCCTTATATCGAAGGATGGACCCCACACCGAAGTTGTCCCCACCTCAAACTTGTGCTGCCCTGATAGACCCAAGGGAGCCCTACAAACTGACATCAGGAACCTGGACTGCTGAGTTTTCTTTCCCAGGGAAAATGGAAAAAGGATGTGCCCAGGGGCCCCTGGCCCTGACTGCAAAAAATCCTTATATCGAAGGATGGACCCCACACCGAAGTTGTCCCCACCTCAAACTTGTGCTGCCCTGATAGACCCAAGGGAGCCCTACAAACTGACATCAGGAACCTGGACTGCTGAGTTTTCTTTCCCAGGGAAAATGGAAAAAGGATGTGCCCAGGGGCCCCTGGCCCTGGGCTGGGGCCTCACTGCAAAGAATCCTTATATCGAAGGATGGACCCCACACCGAAGTTGTCCCCACCTCAAACTTGTGCTGCCCTGATAGACCCAAGGGAGCCCTACAAACTGACATCAGGAACCTGGACTGCTGAGTTTTCTTTCCCAGGGAAAATGGAAAAAGGATGTGCCATGGGGCCCCTGGCCCTGACTGCAAAAAATCCTTATATCGAAGGATGGACCCCACACCGAAGTTGTCCCCACCTCAAACTTGTGCTGCCCTGATAGACCCAAGGGAGCCCTACAAACTGACATCAGGAACCGGGACTGCTGAGTTTTCTTTCCCAGGGAAAATGGAAAAAGGATGTGCCCAGGGGCCCCTGGCCCTGACTGCAAAAAATCCTTATATCGAAGGATGGACCCCACACCGAAGTTGTCCCCACCTCAAACTTGTGCTGCCCTGATACACCCAAGGGAGCCCTACAAACTGACATCAGGAACCTGGACTGCTGAGTTTTCTTTCCCAGGGAAAATGGAAAAAGGATGTGCCCAGGGGCCCCTGGCCCTGGGCTGGGGCCTCACTGCAAAGAATCCTTATATCGAAGGATGGACCCCACACCGAAGTTGTCCCCACCTCAAACTTGTGCTGCCCTGATAGACCCAAGGGAGCCCTACAAACTGACATCAGGAACCTGGACTGCTGAGTTTTCTTTCCCAGGGAAAATGGAAAAAGGATGTGCCCAGGGTTCCCTGGCCCTGACTGCAAAAAATCCTTATATCGAAGGATGGACCCCACACTGAAGTTGTCCCCACCTCAAACTTGTGCTGCCCTGATAGACCCAAGGGAGCCCTACAAACTGACATCAGGAACCTGGACTGCTGAGTTTTCTTTCCCAGGGAAAATGGAAAAAGGATGTGCCCAGGGGCCCCTGGCCCTGACTGCAAAGAATCCTTATATCGAAGGATGGACCCCACACCGAAGTTGTCCCCACCTCAAACTTGTGCTGCCCTGATAGACCCAAGGGAGCCCTACGAACTGACATCAGGAACCTGGACTGCTGAGTTTTCTTTCCCAGGGAAAATGGAAAAAGGATGTGCCCAGGGGCCCCTGGCCCTGACTGCAAAAAATCCTTATATCGAAGGATGGACCCCACACCGAAGTTGTCCCCACCTCAAACTTGTGCTGCCCTGATAGACCCAAGGGAGCCCTACAAACTGACATCAGGAACCTGGACTGCTGAGTTTTCTTTCCCAGGGAAAATGGAAAAAGGATGTGCCCAGGGGCCCCTGGCCCTGACTGCAAAAAATCCTTATATCGAAGGATGGACCCCACACCGAAGTTGTCCCCACCTCAAACTTGTGCTGCCCTGATAGACCCAAGGGAGCCCTACAAACTGACATCAGGAACCTGGACTGCTGAGTTTTCTTTCCCAGGGAAAATGGAAAAAGGATGTGCCCAGGGGCCCCTGGCCCTGACTGCAAAAAATCCTTATATCGAAGGATGGACCCCACACCGAAGTTGTCCCCACCTCAAACTTGTGCTGCCCTGATAGACCCAAGGGAGCCCTACAAACTGACATCAGGAACCTGGACTGCTGAGTTTTCTTTCCCAGGGAAAATGGAAAAAGGATGTGCCCAGGGGCCCCAGGCCCTGACTGCAAAGAATCCTTATATCGAAGGATGGACCCCACACCGAAGTTGTCCCCACCTCAAACTTGTGCTGCCCTGATAGACCCAAGGGAGCCCTACAAACTGACATCAGGAACCTGGACTGCTGAGTTTTCTTTCCCAGGGAAAATGGAAAAAGGATGTGCCCAGGGGCCCCTGGCCCTGGGCTGGGGCCTCACTGCAAAGAATCCTTATATCGAAGGATGGACCCCACACCGAAGTTGTCCCCACCTTAAAATTGTGCTGCCCTGGTAGACCCAAGGGAGCCCTACAAACTGACATCAGGAACCTGG
The DNA here is from genome assembly GCF_050655825.1 of Lonchura striata. Classification (NCBI taxonomy): domain Eukaryota; kingdom Metazoa; phylum Chordata; class Aves; order Passeriformes; family Estrildidae; genus Lonchura; species Lonchura striata. The sequence continues at coordinate 238,261 of NC_140725.1, forward strand.
ACTGCTGAGTTTTCTTTCCCAGGGAAAATGGAAAAAGGATGTGCCCAGGGGCCCCTGGCCCTGACTGCAAAAAATCCTTATATCGAAGGATGGACCCCACACCGAAGTTGTCCCCACCTCAAACTTGTGCTGCCCTGATAGACCCAAGGGAGCCCTACAAACTGACATCAGGAACCTGGACTGCTGAGTTTTCTTTCCCAGGGAAAATGGAAAAAGGATGTGCCCAGGGGCCCCTGGCCCTGGGCTGGGGCCTCACTGCAAAGAATCCTTATATCGAAGGATGGACCCCACACCGAAGTTGTCCCCACCTTAAAATTGTGCTGCCCTGATAGACCCAAGGGAGCCCTACAAACTGACATCAGGAACCTGGACTGCTGAGTTTTCTTTCCCAGGGAAAATGGAAAAAGGATGTGCCCAGGGGCCCCTGGCCCTGACTGCAAAAAATCCTTATATCGAAGGATGGACCCCACACCGAAGTTGTCCCCACCTCAAACTTGTGCTGCCCTGATAGACCCAAGGGAGCCCTACAAACTGACATCAGGAACCTGGACTGCTGAGTTTTCTTTCCCAGGGAAAATGGAAAAAGGATGTGCCCAGGGGCCCCTGGCCCTGACTGCAAAGAATCCTTATAACGAAGGATGGACCCCACACCGAAGTTGTCCCCACCTCAAACTTGTGCTGCCCTGATAGACCCAAGGGAGCCCTACAAACTGACATCAGGAACCTGGACTGCTGAGTTTTCTTTCCCAGGGAAAATGGAAAAAGGATGTGCCCAGGGGCCCCTGGCCCTGACTGCAAAAAATCCTTATATCGAAGGATGGACCCCACACCGAAGTTGTCCCCACCTTAAAATTGTGCTGCCCTGATAGACCCAAGGGAGCCCTACAAACTGACATCAGGAACCTGGACTGCTGAGTTTTCTTTCCCAGGGAAAATGGAAAAAGGATGTGCCCAGGGGCCCCTGGCCCTGGGCGGGGGCCTCACTGCAAAGAATCCTTATATCGAAGGATGGACCCCACACCGAAGTTGTCCCCACCTCAAACTTGTGCTGCCCTGATAGACCCAAGGGAGCCCTACAAACTGACATCAGGAACCTGGACTGCTGAGTTTTCTTTCCCAGGGAAAATGGAAAAAGGATGTGCCCAGGGGCCCCTGGCCCTGACTGCAAAGAATCCTTATATCGAAGGATGGACCCCACACCGAAGTTGTCCCCACCTCAAACTTGTGCTGCCCTGATACACCCAAGGGAACCCTACAAACTGACATCAGGAACCTGGACTGCTGAGTTTTCTTTCCCAGGGAAAATGGAAAAAGGATGTGCCCAGGGGCCCCTGGCCCTGACTGCAAAAAATCCTTATATCGAAGGATGGACCCCACACCGAAGTTGTCCCCACCTCAAACTTGTGCTGCCCTGATAGACCCAAGGGAGCCCTACAAACTGACATCAGGAACCTGGACTGCTGAGTTTTCTTTCCCAGGGAAAATGGAAAAAGGATGTGCCCAGGGGCCCCTGGCCCTGACTGCAAAAAATCCTTATATCGAAGGATGGACCCCACACCGAAGTTGTCCCCACCTCAAACTTGTGCTGCCCTGATAGACCCAAGGGAGCCCTACAAACTGACATCAGGAACCTGGACTGCTGAGTTTTCTTTCCCAGGGAAAATGGAAAAAGGATGTGCCCAGGGGCCCCAGGCCCTGACTGCAAAGAATCCTTATAACGAAGGATGGACCCCACACCGAAGTTGTCCCCACCTCAAACTTGTGCTGCCCTGATAGACCCAAGGGAGCCCTACAAACTGACATCAGGAACCTGGACTGCTGAGTTTTCTTTCCCAGGGAAAATGGAAAAAGGATGTGCCCAGGGGCCCCTGGCCCTGACTGCAAAAAATCCTTATATCGAAGGATGGAACCCAGACCGAAGTTGTCCCCACCTCAAACTTGTGCTGCCCTGATAGACCCAAGGGAACCCTACAAACTGACATCAGGAAACTGGACTGCTGAGTTTTCTTTCCCAGGGAAAATGGAAAAAGGGTGTGCCCAGGGTTCCCTGACCCTGGGCTGGGGCCTCACTACAAAAAATCCATATATCGAAGGATGGACCCCACACCGAAGTTGTCCCCACCTCAAACTTGTGCTGCCCTGATAGACCCAAGGGAGCCCTACAAACTGACATCAGGAACCTGGACTGCTGAGTTTTCTTTCCCAGGGAAAATGGAAAAAGGATGTGCCCAGGGGCCCCTGGCCCTGACTGCAAAAAATCCTTATATCGAAGGATGGACCCCACACCGAAGTTGTCCCCACCTCAAACTTGTGCTGCCCTGATAGACCCAAGGGAGCCCTACAAACTGACATCAGGAACCTGGACTGCTGAGTTTTCTTTCCCAGGGAAAATGGAAAAAGGATGTGCCCAGGGGCCCCTGGCCCTGACTGCAAAGAATCCTTATATCGAAGGATGGACCCCACACCGAAGTTGTCCCCACCTCAAACTTGTGCTGCCCTGATAGACCCAAGGGAGCCCTACAAACTGACATCAGGAACCTGGACTGCTGAGTTTTCTTTCCCAGGGAAAATGGAAAAAGGATGTGCCCAGGGGCCCCTGGCCCTGGGCTGGGGCCTCACTGCAAAGAATCCTTATATCGAAGGATGGACCCCACACCGAAGTTGTCCCCACCTTAAAATTGTGCTGCCCTGATAGACCCAAGGGAGCCCTACAAACTGACATCAGGAACCTGGACTGCTGAGTTTTCTTTCCCAGGGAAAATGGAAAAAGGATGTGCCCAGGGGCCCCTGGCCCTGACTGCAAAAAATCCTTATATCGAAGGATGGACCCCACACCGAAGTTGTCCCCACCTCAAACTTGTGCTGCCCTGATAGACCCAAGGGAGCCCTACAAACTGACATCAGGAACCTGGACTGCTGAGTTTTCTTTCCCAGGGAAAATGGAAAAAGGATGTGCCCAGGGGCCCCAGGCCCTGACTGCAAAGAATCCTTATAACGAAGGATGGACCCCACACCGAAGTTGTCCCCACCTCAAACTTGTGCTGCCCTGATAGACCCAAGGGAGCCCTACAAACTGACATCAGGAACCTGGACTGCTGAGTTTTCTTTCCCAGGGAAAATGGAAAAAGGATGTGCCCAGGGGCCCCTGGCCCTGACTGCAAAAAATCCTTATATCGAAGGATGGACCCCACACCGAAGTTGTCCCCACCTCAAACTTGTGCTGCCCTGATAGACCCAAGGGAGCCCTACAAACTGACATCAGGAACCTGGACTGCTGAGTTTTCTTTCCCAGGGAAAATGGAAAAAGGATGTGCCCAGGGGCCCCTGGCCCTGACTGCAAAGAATCCTTATATCGAAGGATGGACCCCACACCAAAGTTGTCCCCACCTCAAACTTGTGCTGCCCTGATAGACCCAAGGGAGCCCTACAAACTGACATCAGGAACCTGGACTGCTGAGTTTTCTTTCCCAGGGAAAATGGAAAAAGGATGTGCCCAGGGGCCCCTGGCCCTGACTGCAAAAAATCCTTATATCGAAGGATGGACCCCACACCGAAGTTGTCCCCACCTCAAACTTGTGCTGCCCTGATAGACCCAAGGGAGCCCTACAAACTGACATCAGGAACCTGGACTGCTGAGTTTTCTTTCCCAGGGAAAATGGAAAAAGGATGTGCCCAGGGGCCCCTGGCCCTGGGCTAGGGCCTCACTGCAAAGAATCCTTATATCGAAGGATGGACCCCACACCGAAGTTGTCCCCACCTCAAACTTGTGCTGCCCTGATAGACCCAAGGGAGCCCTACAAACTGACATCAGGAACCTGGACTGCTGAGTTTTCTTTCCCAGGGAAAATGGAAAAAGGATGTGCCCAGGGGCCCCTGGCCCTGACTGCAAAAAATCCTTATATCGAAGGATGGACCCCACACCGAAGTTGTCCCCACCTCAAACTTGTGCTGCCCTGATAGACCCAAGGGAGCCCTACAAACTGACATCAGGAACCGGGACTGCTGAGTTTTCTTTCCCAGGGAAAATGGAAAAAGGATGTGCCCAGGGGCCCCTGGCCCTGACTGCAAAAATCCTTATATCGAAGGATGGACCCCACACCGAAGTTGTCCCCACCTCAAACTTGTGCTGCCCTGATACACCCAAGGGAGCCCTACAAACTGACATCAGGAACCTGGACTGCTGAGTTTTCTTTCCCAGGGAAAATGGAAAAAGGATGTGCCCAGGGGCCCCTGGCCCTGACTGCAAAAAATCCTTATATCGAAGGATGGACCCCACACCGAAGTTGTCCCCACCTCAAACTTGTGCTGCCCTGATAGACCCAAGGGAGCCCTACAAACTGACATCAGGAACCTGGACTGCTGAGTTTTCTTTCCCAGGGAAAATGGAAAAAGGATGTGCCCAGGGTTCCCTGGCCCTGACTGCAAAAAATCCTTATATCGAAGGATGGACCCCACACCGAAGTTGTCCCCACCTCAAACTTGTGCTGCCCTGATAGACCCAAGGGAGCCCTACAAACTGACATCAGGAACCTGGACTGCTGAGTTTTCTTTCCCAGGGAAAATGGAAAAAGGATGTGCCCAGGGGCCCCAGGCCCTGACTGCAAAGAATCCTTATAACGAAGGATGGACCCCACACCGAAGTTGTCCCCACCTCAAACTTGTGCTGCCCTGATAGACCCAAGGGAGCCCTACAAACTGACATCAGGAACCTGGACTGCTGAGTTTTCTTTCCCAGGGAAAATGGAAAAAGGATGTGCCCAGGGGCCCCTGGCCCTGACTGCAAAAAATCCTTATATCGAAGGATGGACCCCACACCGAAGTTGTCCCCACCTCAAACTTGTGCTGCCCTGATAGACCCAAGGGAGCCCTACAAACTGACATCAGGAACCTGGACTGCTGAGTTTTCTTTCCCAGGGAAAATGGAAAAAGGATGTGCCCAGGGGCCCCTGGCCCTGACTGCAAAAAATCCTTATATCGAAGGATGGACCCCACACCGAAGTTGTCCCCACCTCAAACTTGTGCTGCCCTGATAGACCCAAGGGAGCCCTACAAACTGACATCAGGAACCTGGACTGCTGAGTTTTCTTTCCCAGGGAAAATGGAAAAAGGATGTGCCCAGGGGCCCCTGGCCCTGACTGCAAAAAATCCTTATATCGAAGGATGGACCCCACACCGAAGTTGTCCCCACCTCAAACTTGTGCTGCCCTGATAGACCCAAGGGAGCCCTACAAACTGACATCAGGAACCTGGACTGCTGAGTTTTCTTTCCCAGGGAAAATGGAAAAAGGATGTGCCCAGGGGCCCCTGGCCCTGGGCTGGGGCCTCACTGCAAAGAATCCTTATATCGAAGGATGGACCCCACACCGAAGTTGTCCCCACCTCAAACTTGTGCTGCCCTGATAGACCCAAGGGAGCCCTACAAACTGACATCAGGAACCTGGACTGCTGAGTTTTCTTTCCCAGGGAAAATGGAAAAAGGATGTGCCCAGGGGCCCCTGGCCCTGACTGCAAAAAATCCTTATATCGAAGGATGGACCCCACACCGAAGTTGTCCCCACCTCAAACTTGTGCTGCCCTGATAGACCCAAGGGAGCCCTACAAACTGACATCAGGAACCGGGACTGCTGAGTTTTCTTTCCCAGGGAAAATGGAAAAAGGATGTGCCCAGGGGCCCCTGGCCCTGACTGCAAAAAATCCTTATATCGAAGGATGGACCCCACACCGAAGTTGTCCCCACCTCAAACTTGTGCTGCCCTGATACACCCAAGGGAGCCCTACAAACTGACATCAGGAACCTGGACTGCTGAGTTTTCTTTCCCAGGGAAAATGGAAAAAGGATGTGCCCAGGGGCCCCTGGCCCTGGGCTGGGGCCTCACTGCAAAGAATCCTTATATCGAAGGATGGACCCCACACCGAAGTTGTCCCCACCTCAAACTTGTGCTGCCCTGATAGACCCAAGGGAGCCCTACAAACTGACATCAGGAACCTGGACTGCTGAGTTTTCTTTCCCAGGGAAAATGGAAAAAGGATGTGCCCAGGGTTCCCTGGCCCTGACTGCAAAAAATCCTTATATCGAAGGATGGACCCCACACTGAAGTTGTCCCCACCTCAAACTTGTGCTGCCCTGATAGACCCAAGGGAGCCCTACAAACTGACATCAGGAACCTGGACTGCTGAGTTTTCTTTCCCAGGGAAAATGGAAAAAGGATGTGCCCAGGGGCCCCTGGCCCTGACTGCAAAGAATCCTTATATCGAAGGATGGACCCCACACCGAAGTTGTCCCCACCTCAAACTTGTGCTGCCCTGATAGACCCAAGGGAGCCCTACGAACTGACATCAGGAACCTGGACTGCTGAGTTTTCTTTCCCAGGGAAAATGGAAAAAGGATGTGCCCAGGGGCCCCTGGCCCTGACTGCAAAAAATCCTTATATCGAAGGATGGACCCCACACCGAAGTTGTCCCCACCTCAAACTTGTGCTGCCCTGATAGACCCAAGGGAGCCCTACAAACTGACATCAGGAACCTGGACTGCTGAGTTTTCTTTCCCAGGGAAAATGGAAAAAGGATGTGCCCAGGGGCCCCTGGCCCTGACTGCAAAAAATCCTTATATCGAAGGATGGACCCCACACCGAAGTTGTCCCCACCTCAAACTTGTGCTGCCCTGATAGACCCAAGGGAGCCCTACAAACTGACATCAGGAACCTGGACTGCTGAGTTTTCTTTCCCAGGGAAAATGGAAAAAGGATGTGCCCAGGGGCCCCTGGCCCTGACTGCAAAAAATCCTTATATCGAAGGATGGACCCCACACCGAAGTTGTCCCCACCTCAAACTTGTGCTGCCCTGATAGACCCAAGGGAGCCCTACAAACTGACATCAGGAACCTGGACTGCTGAGTTTTCTTTCCCAGGGAAAATGGAAAAAGGATGTGCCCAGGGGCCCCAGGCCCTGACTGCAAAGAATCCTTATATCGAAGGATGGACCCCACACCGAAGTTGTCCCCACCTCAAACTTGTGCTGCCCTGATAGACCCAAGGGAGCCCTACAAACTGACATCAGGAACCTGGACTGCTGAGTTTTCTTTCCCAGGGAAAATGGAAAAAGGATGTGCCCAGGGGCCCCTGGCCCTGGGCTGGGGCCTCACTGCAAAGAATCCTTATATCGAAGGATGGACCCCACACCGAAGTTGTCCCCACCTTAAAATTGTGCTGCCCTGGTAGACCCAAGGGAGCCCTACAAACTGACATCAGGAACCTGGACTGCTGAGTTTTCTTTCCCAGGGAAAATGGAAAAAGGATGTGCCCAGGGGCCCCTGGCCCTGACTGCAAAAAATCCTTATATCGAAGGATGGACCCCACACCGAAGTTGTCCCCACCTCAAACTTGTGCTGCCCTGATAGACCCAAGGGAGCCCTACAAACTGACATCAGGAACCTGGACTGCTGAGTTTTCTTTCCCAGGGAAAATGGAAAAAGGATGTGCCCAGGGGCCCCTGGCCGTGACTGCAAAAAATCCTTATATCGAAGGATGGACCCCACACCGAAGTTGTCCCCACCTCAAACTTGTGCTGCCCTGATACACCCAAGGGAGCCCTACAAACTGACATCAGGAACCTGGACTGCTGAGTTTTCTTTCCCAGGGAAAATGGAAAAAGGATGTGCCCAGGGGCCCCTGGCCCTGACTGCAAAAAATCCTTATATCGAAGGATGGACCCCACACCGAAGTTGTCCCCACCTCAAACTTGTGCTGCCCTGATACACCCAAGGGAGCCCAACAAACTGACATCAGGAACCTGGACTGCTGAGTTTTCTTTCCCAGGGAAAATGGAAAAAGGATGTGCCCAGGGGCCCCTGGCCCTGACTGCAAAAAATCCTTATATCGAAGGATGGACCCCACACCGAAGTTGTCCCCACCTCAAACTTGTGCTGCCCTGATAGACCCAAGGGAGCCCTACAAACTGACATCAGGAACCTGGACTGCTGAGTTTTCTTTCCCAGGGAAAATGGAAAAAGGATGTGCCCAGGGGCCCCAGGCCCTGACTGCAAAGAATCCTTATATCGAAGGATGGACCCCACACCGAAGTTGTCCCCACCTCAAACTTGTGCTGCCCTGATAGACCCAAGGGAGCCCTACAAACTGACATCAGGAACCTGGACTGCTGAGTTTTCTTTCCCAGGGAAAATGGAAAAAGGATGTGCCCAGGGGCCCCTGGCCCTGGGCTGGGGCCTCACTGCAAAGAATCCTTATATCGAAGGATGGACCCCACACCGAAGTTGTCCCCACCTTAAAATTGTGCTGCCCTGATAGACCCAAGGGAGCCCTACAAACTGACATCAGGAACCTGGACTGCTGAGTTTTCTTTCCCAGGGAAAATGGAAAAAGGATGTGCCCAGGGGCCCCTGGCCCTGACTGCAAAAAATCCTTATATCGAAGGATGGACCCCACACCGAAGTTGTCCCCACCTCAAACTTGTGCTGCCCTGATAGACCCAAGGGAGCCCTACAAACTGACATCAGGAACCTGGACTGCTGAGTTTTCTTTCCCAGGGAAAATGGAAAAAGGATGTGCCCAGGGGCCCCTGGCCGTGACTGCAAAAAATCCTTATATCGAAGGATGGACCCCACACCGAAGTTGTCCCCACCTCAAACTTGTGCTGCCCTGATACACCCAAGGGAGCCCTACAAACTGACATCAGGAACCTGGACTGCTGAGTTTTCTTTCCCAGGGAAAATGGAAAAAGGATGTGCCCAGGGGCCCCTGGCCCTGACTGCAAAAAATCCTTATATCGAAGGATGGACCCCACACCGAAGTTGTCCCCACCTCAAACTTGTGCTGCCCTGATACACCCAAGGGAGCCCTACAAACTGACATCAGGAACCTGGACTGCTGAGTTTTCTTTCCCAGGGAAAATGGAAAAAGGATGTGCCCAGGGGCCCCTGGCCCTGACTGCAAAAAATCCTTATATCGAAGGATGGACCCCACACCGAAGTTGTCCCCACCTCAAACTTGTGCTGCCCTGATAGACCCAAGGGAGCCCTACAAACTGACATCAGGAACCTGGACTGCTGAGTTTTCTTTCCCAGGGAAAATGGAAAAAGGATGTGCCCAGGGGCCCCAGGCCCTGACTGCAAAGAATCCTTATAACGAAGGATGGACCCCACACCGAAGTTGTCCCCACCTCAAACTTGTGCTGCCCTGATAGACCCAAGGGAGCCCTACAAACTGACATCAGGAACCTGGACTGCTGAGTTTTCTTTCCCAGGGAAAATGGAAAAAGGATGTGCCCAGGGGCCCCTGGCCCTGACTGCAAAAAATCCTTATATCGAAGGATGGACCCCACACCGAAGTTGTCCCCACCTCAAACTTGTGCTGCCCTGATAGACCCAAGGGAGCCCTACAAACTGACATCAGGAACCTGGACTGCTGAGTTTTCTTTCCCAGGGAAAATGGAAAAAGGATGTGCCCAGGGGCCCCTGGCCCTGACTGCAAAAAATCCTTATATCGAAGGATGGACCCCACACCGAAGTTGTCCCCACCTCAAACTTGTGCTGCCCTGATAGACCCAAGGGAGCCCTACAAACTGACATCAGGAACCTGGACTGCTGAGTTTTCTTTCCCAGGGAAAATGGAAAAAGGATGTGCCCAGGGGCCCCTGGCCCTGACTGCAAAAAATCCTTATATCGAAGGATGGACCCCACACCGAAGTTGTCCCCACCTCAAACTTGTGCTGCCCTGATAGACCCAAGGGAGCCCTACAAACTGACATCAGGAACCTGGACTGCTGAGTTTTCTTTCCCAGGGAAAATGGAAAAAGGATGTGCCCAGGGGCCCCTGGCCCTGGGCTGGGGCCTCACTGCAAAGAATCCTTATATCGAAGGATGGACCCCACACCGAAGTTGTCCCCACCTCAAACTTGTGCTGCCCTGATAGACCCAAGGGAGCCCTACAAACTGACATCAGGAACCTGGACTGCTGAGTTTTCTTTCCCAGGGAAAATGGAAAAAGGATGTGCCCAGGGGCCCCTGGCCCTGACTGCAAAAAATCCTTATATCGAAGGATGGACCCCACACCGAAGTTGTCCCCACCTCAAACTTGTGCTGCCCTGATAGACCCAAGGGAGCCCTACAAACTGACATCAGGAACCTGGACTGCTGAGTTTTCTTTCCCAGGGAAAATGGAAAAAGGATGTGCCCAGGGGCCCCTGGCCCTGACTGCAAAGAATCCTTATATCGAAGGATGGACCCCACACCGAAGTTGTCCCCACCTCAAACTTGTGCTGCCCTGATAGACCCAAGGGAGCCCTACAAACTGACATCAGGAACCTGGACTGCTGAGTTTTCTTTCCCAGGGAAAATGGAAAAAGGATGTGCCCAGGGGCCCCTGGCCCTGACTGCAAAAAATCCTTATATCGAAGGATGGACCCCACACCGAAGTTGTCCCCACCTCAAACTTGTGCTGCCCTGATACACCCAAGGGAGCCCTACAAACTGACATCAGGAACCTGGACTGCTGAGTTTTCTTTCCCAGGGAAAATGGAAAAAGGATGTGCCCAGGGGCCCCTGGCCCTGACTGCAAAAAATCCTTATATCGAAGGATGGACCCCACACCGAAGTTGTCCCCACCTCAAACTTGTGCTGCCCTGATAGACCCAAGGGAGCCCTACAAACTGACATCAGGAACCTGGACTGCTGAGTTTTCTTTCCCAGGGAAAATGGAAAAAGGATGTGCCCAGGGGCCCCAGGCCCTGACTGCAAAGAATCCTTATAACGAAGGATGGACCCCACACCGAAGTTGTCCCCACCTCAAACTTGTGCTGCCCTGATAGACCCAAGGGAGCCCTACAAACTGACATCAGGAACCTGGACTGCTGAGTTTTCTTTCCCAGGGAAAATGGAAAAAGGATGTGCCCAGGGGCCCCTGGCCCTGACTGCAAAAAATCCTTATATCGAAGGATGGACCCCACACCGAAGTTGTCCCCACCTCAAACTTGTGCTGCCCTGATAGACCCAAGGGAGCCCTACAAACTGACATCAGGAACCTGGACTGCTGAGTTTTCTTTCCCAGGGAAAATGGAAAAAGGATGTGCCCAGGGGCCCCTGGCCCTGACTGCAAAAAATCCTTATATCGAAGGATGGACCCCACACCGAAGTTGTCCCCACCTCAAACTTGTGCTGCCCTGATAGACCCAAGGGAGCCCTACAAACTGACATCAGGAACCTGGACTGCTGAGTTTTCTTTCCCAGGGAAAATGGAAAAAGGATGTGCCCAGGGGCCCCTGGCCCTGACTGCAAAAAATCCTTATATCGAAGGATGGACCCCACACCGAAGTTGTCCCCACCTCAAACTTGTGCTGCCCTGATAGACCCAAGGGAGCCCTACAAACTGACATCAGGAACCTGGACTGCTGAGTTTTCTTTCCCAGGGAAAATGGAAAAAGGATGTGCCCAGGGTTCCCTGGCCCTGGGCTGGGGCCTCACTGCAAAGAATCCTTATATCGAAGGATGGACCCCACACCGAAGTTGTCCCCACCTCAAACTTGTGCTGCCCTGATAGACCCAAGGGAGCCCTACAAACTGACATCAGGAACCTGGACTGCTGAGTTTTCTTTCCCAGGGAAAATGGAAAAAGGATGTGCCCAGGGGCCCCTGGCCCTGACTGCAAAAAATCCTTATATCGAAGGATGGACCCCACACCGAAGTTGTCCCCACCTCAAACTTGTGCTGCCCTGATAGACCCAAGGGAGCCCTACAAACTGACATCAGGAACCGGGACTGCTGAGTTTTCTTTCCCAGGGAAAATGGAAAAAGGATGTGCCCAGGGGCCCCTGGCCCTGACTGCAAAAAATCCTTATATCGAAGGATGGACCCCACACCGAAGTTGTCCCCACCTCAAACTTGTGCTGCCCTGATACACCCAAGGGAGCCCTACAAACTGACATAAGGAACCTGGACTGCTGAGTTTTCTTTCCCAGGGAAAATGGAAAAAGGATGTGCCCAGGGGCCCCTGGCCCTGGGCTGGGGCCTCACTGCAAAGAATCCTTATATCGAAGGATGGACCCCACACCGAAGTTGTCCCCACCTCAAACTTGTGCTGCCCTGATAGACCCAAGGGAGCCCTACAAACTGACATCAGGAACCTGGACTGCTGAGTTTTCTTTCCCAGGGAAAATGGAAAAAGGATGTGCCCAGGGTTCCCTGGCCCTGACTGCAAAAAATCCTTATATCGAAGGATGGACCCCACACCGAAGTTGTCCCCACCTCAAACTTGTGCTGCCCTGATAGACCCAAGGGAGCCCTACAAACTGACATCAGGAACCTGGACTGCTGAGTTTTCTTTCCCAGGGAAAATGGAAAAAGGATGTGCCCAGGGGCCCCTGGCCCTGACTGCAAAGAATCCTTATATCGAAGGATGGACCCCACACCGAAGTTGTCCCCACCTCAAACTTGTGCTGCCCTGATAGACCCAAGGGAGCCCTACGAACTGACATCAGGAACCTGGACTGCTGAGTTTTCTTTCCCAGGGAAAATGGAAAAAGGATGTGCCCAGGGTTCCCTGGCCCTGACTGCAAAAAATCCTTATATCGAAGGATGGACCCCACACCGAAGTTGTCCCCACCTCAAACTTGTGCTGCCCTGATAGACCCAAGGGAGCCCTACAAACTGACATCAGTAACCTGGACTGCTGAGTTTTCTTTCCCAGGGAAAATGGAAAAAGGATGTGCCCAGGGGCCCCTGGCCCTGACTGCAAAAAATCCTTATATCGAAGGATGGACCCCACACCGAAGTTGTCCCCACCTCAAACTTGTGCTGCCCTGATAGACCCAAGGGAGCCCTACAAACTGACATCAGGAACCTGGACTGCTGAGTTTTCTTTCCCAGGGAAAATGGAAAAAGGATGTGCCCAGGGGCCCCTGGCCCTGGGCTCGGGCCTCACTGCAAAGAATCCTTATATCGAAGGATGGACCCCACACCGAAGTTGTCCCCACCTCAAACTTGTGCTGCCCTGATAGACCCAAGGGAGCCCTACAAACTGACATCAGGAACCTGGACTGCTGAGTTTTCTTTCCCATGGAAAATGGAAAAAGGATGTGCCCAGGGGCCCCTGGCCCTGGGCTGGGGCCTCACTGCAAAGAATCCTTATATCGAAGGATGGACCCCACACCGAAGTTGTCCCCACCTCAAACTTGTGCTGCCCTGATAGACCCAAGGGAGCCCTACAAACTGACATCAGGAACCTGGACTGCTGAGTTTTCTTTCCCAGGGAAAATGGAAAAAGGATGTGCCCAGGGGCCCCTGGCCCTGACTGCAAAAAATCCTTATATCGAAGGATGGACCCCACACCGAAGTTGTCCCCACCTCAAACTTGTGCTGCCCTGATAGACCCAAGGGAGCCCTACAAACTGACATCAGGAACCTGGACTGCTGAGTTTTCTTTCCTAGGGAAAATGGAAAAAGGATGTGCCCAGGGGCCCCTGGCCCTGGGCTGGGGCCTCACTGCAAAGAATCCTTATATAGAAGGATGGACCCCACACCGAAGTTGTCCCCACCTCAAACTTGTGCTGCCCTGATAGACCCAAGGGAGCCCTACAAACTGACATCAGGAACCTGGACTGCTGAGTTTTCTTTCCCAGGGAAAATGGAAAAAGGATGTGCCCAGGGGCCCCTGGCCCTGGGCTGGGGCCTCACTGCAAAGAATCCTTATATCGAAGGATGGACCCCACACCGAAGTTGTCCCCACCTCAAACTTGTGCTGCCCTGATAGACCCAAGGGAGCCCTACAAACTGACATCAGGAACCTGGACTGCTGAGTTTTCTTTCCCAGGGAAAATGGAAAAAGGATGTGCCCAGGGGCCCCTGGCCCTGGGCTGGGGCCTCACTGCAAAGAATCCTTATATCGAAGGATGGACCCCACACCGAAGTTGTCCCCACCTCAAACTTGTGCTGCCCTGATAGACCCAAGGGAGCCCTACAAACTGACATCAGGAACCTGGACTGCTGAGTTTTCTTTCCCAGGGAAAATGGAAAAAGGATGTGCCCAGGGGCCCCTGGCCCTGACTGCAAAAAATCCTTATATCGAAGGATGGACCCCACACCGAAGTTGTCCCCACCTCAAACTTGTGCTGCCCTGATAGACCCAAGGGAGCCCTACAAACTGACATCAGGAACCTGGACTGCTGAGTTTTCTTTCCCAGGGAAAATGGAAAAAGGATGTGCCCAGGGGCCCCTGGACATGGGCTGGGGCCTCACTGCAAAGAATCCTTATATCGAAGGATGGACCCCACACCGAAGATGTCCCCACCTCAAACTTGTGCTGCCCTGATAGACCCAAGGGAGCCCTACAAACTGACATCAGGAACCTGGACTGCTGAGTTTTCTTTCCCAGGGAAAATGGAAAAAGGATGTGCCCAGGGGCCCCTGGCCCTGACTGCAAAAAATCCTTATATCGAAGGATGGACCCCACACCGAAGTTGTCCCCACCTCAAACTTGTGCTGCCCTGATAGACCCAAGGGAGCCCTACAAACTGACATCAGGAACCTGGACTGCTGAGTTTTCTTTCCCAGGGAAAATGGAAAAAGGATGTGCCCAGGGGCCCCTGGCCCTCACTGCAAAGAATCCTTATATCGAAGGATGGACCCCACACCGAAGTTGTCCCCACCTCAAACTTGTGCTGCCCTGATAGACCCAAGGGAGCCCTACAAACTGACATCAGGAACCTGGACTGCTGAGTTTTCTTTCCCAGGGAAAATGGAAAAAGGATGTGCCCAGGGGCCCCTGGCCCTGGGCTGGGGCCTCACTGCAAAGAATCCTTATATCGAAGGATGGACCCCACACCGAAGTTGTCCCCACCTCAAACTTGTGCTGCCCTGATACACCCAAGGGAGCCCTACAAACTGACATCAGGAACCTGGACTGCTGAGTTTTCTTTCCCAGGGAAAATGGAAAAAGGATGTGCCCAGGGTTCCCTGGCCCTGACTGCAAAAAATCCTTATATCGAAGGATGGACCCCACACCGAAGTTGTCCCCACCTCAAACTTGTGCTGCCCTGATAGACCCAAGGGAGCCCTACAAACTGACATCAGGAACCTGGACTGCTGAGTTTTCTTTCCCAGGGAAAATGGAAAAAGGATGTGCCCAGGGGCCCCTGGCCCTGGGCTGGGGCCTCACTGCAAAGAATCCTTATATCGAAGGATGGACCCCACACCGAAGTTGTCCCCACCTCAAACTTGTGCTGCCCTGATAGACCCAAGGGAGCCCTACAAACTGACATCAGGAACCTGGACTGCTGAGTTTTCTTTCCCAGGGAAAATGGAAAAAGGATGTGCCCAGGGGCCCCTGGCCCTGAATGCAAAAAATCCTTATATCGAAGGATGGACCCCACACCGAAGTTGTCCCCACCTCAAACTTGTGCTGCCCTGATAGACCCAAGGGAGCCCTACAAACTGACATCAGGAACCTGGACTGCTGAGTTTTCTTTCCCAGGGAAAATGGAAAAAGGATGTGCCCAGGGGCCCCTGGCCCTGACTGCAAAAAATCCTTATATCGAAGGATGGACCCCACACCGAAGTTGTCCCCACCTCAAACTTGTGCTGCCCTGATAGACCCAAGGGAGCCCTACAAACTGACATCAGGAACCTGGACTGCTGAGTTTTCTTTCCCAGGGAAAATGGAAAAAGGATGTGCCCAGGGGCCCCTGGCCCTGGGCTGGGGCCTCACTGCAAAGAATCCTTATATCGAAGGATGGACCCCACACCGAAGTTGTCCCCACCTCAAACTTGTGCTGCCCTGATAGACCCAAGGGAGCCCTACAAACTGACATCAGTAACCTGGACTGCTGAGTTTTCTTTCCCAGGGAAAATGGAAAAAGGATGTTCCCAGGGGCCCCTGGCCCTGACTGCAAAAAATCCTTATATCGAAGGATGGACCCCACACCGAAGTTGTCCCCACCTCAAACTTGTGCTGCCCTGATAGACCCAAGGGAGCCCTACAAACTGACATCAGGAACCTGGACTGCTGAGTTTTCTTTCCTAGGGAAAATGGAAAAAGGATGTGCCCAGGGGCCCCTGGCCCTGGGCTGGGGCCTCACTGCAAAGAATCCTTATATCGAAGGATGGACCCCACACCGAAGTTGTCCCCACCTCAAACTTGTGCTGCCCTGATAGACCCAAGGGAGCCCTACAAACTGACATCAGGAACCTGGACTGCTGAGTTTTCTTTCCTAGGGAAAATGGAAAAAGGATGTGCCCAGGGGCCCCTGGCCCTGGGCTGGGGCCTCACTGCAAAGAATCCTTATATAGAAGGATGGACCCCACACCGAAGTTGTCCCCACCTCAAACTTGTGCTGCCCTGATAGACCCAAGGGAGCCCTACAAACTGACATCAGGAACCTGGACTGCTGAGTTTTCTTTCCCAGGGAAAATGGAAAAAGGATGTGCCCAGGGGCCCCTGGCCCTGGGCTGGGACCTCACTGCAAAGAATCCTTATATCGAAGGATGGACCCCACACCGAAGTTGTCCCCACCTCAAACTTGTGCTGCCCTGATAGACCCAAGGGAGCCCTACAAACTGACATCAGGAAACTGGACTGCTGAGTTTTCTTTCCCAGGGAAAATGGAAAAAGGATGTGCCCAGGGGCCCCTGGCCCTGGGCTGGGGCCTCACTGCAAAGAATCCTTATATCGAAGGATGGACCCCACACCGAAGTTGTCCCCACCTCAAACTTGTGCTGCCCTGATAGACCCAAGGGAGCCCTACAAACTGACATCAGGAACCTGGACTGCTGAGTTTTCTTTCCCAGGGAAAATGGAAAAAGGATGTGCCCAGGGCCCCTGGCCCTGACTGCAAAAAATCCTTATATCGAAGGATGGACCCCACACCGAAGTTGTCCCCACCTCAAACTTGTGCTGCCCTGATAGACCCAAGGGAGCCCTACAAACTGACATCAGGAACCTGGACTGCTGAGTTTTCTTTCCCAGGGAAAATGGAAAAAGGATGTGCCCAGGGGCCCCTGGCCCTGGGCTGGGGCCTCACTGCAAAGAATCCTTATATCGAAGGATGGACCCCACACCGAAGTTGTCCCCACCTCAAACTTGTGCTGCCCTGATACACGCAAGGGAGCCCTACAAACTGACATCAGGAACCTGGACTGCTGAGTTTTCTTTCCCAGGGAAAATGGAAAAAGGATGTGCCCAGGGGCCCCTGGCCCTGAATGCAAAAAATCCTTATATCGAAGGATGGACCCCACACCGAAGTTGTCCCCACCTCAAACTTGTGCTGCCCTGATAGACCCAAGGGAGCCCTACAAACTGACATCAGGAACCTGGACTGCTGAGTTTTCTTTCCCAGGGAAAATGGAAAAAGGATGTGCCCAGGGGCCCCTGGACATGGGCTGGGGCCTCACTGCAAAGAATCCTTATATCGAAGGATGGACCCCACACCGAAGTTGTCCCCACCTCAAACTTGTGCTGCCCTGATAGACCCAAGGGAGCCCTACAAACTGACATCAGGAACCTGGACTGCTGAGTTTTCTTTCCCAGGGAAAATGGAAAAAGGATGTGCCCAGGGGCCCCTGGCCCTGACTGCAAAGAATCCTTATATCGAAGGATGGACCCCACACCGAAGTTGTCCCCACCTCAAACTTGTGCTGCCCTGATAGACCCAAGGGAGCCCTACAAACTGACATCAGGAACCTGGACTGCTGAGTTTTCTTTCCTAGGGAAAATGGAAAAAGGATGTGCCCAGGGGCCCCTGGCCCTGACTGCAAAGAATCCTTATATCGAAGGATGGACCCCACACCGAAGTTGTCCCCACCTCAAACTTGTGCTGCCCTGATAGACCCAAGGGAGCCCTACAAACTGACATCAGGAACCTGGACTGCTGAGTTTTCTTTCCCAGGGAAAATGGAAAAAGGATGTGCCCAGGGGCCCCTGGCCCTCACTGCAAAGAATCCTTATATCGAAGGATGGACCCCACACCGAAGTTGTCCCCACCTCAAACTTGTGCTGCCCTGATAGACCCAAGGGAGCCCTACAAACTGACATCAGGAACCTGGACTGCTGAGTTTTCTTTCCCAGGGAAAATGGAAAAAGGATGTGCCCAGGGGCCCCTGGCCCTGGGCTGGGGCCTCACTGCAAAGAATCCTTATATCGAAGGATGGACCCCACACCGAAGTTGTCCCCACCTCAAACTTGTGCTGCCCTGATACACGCAAGGGAGCCCTACAAACTGACATCAGGAACCTGGACTGCTGAGTTTTCTTTCCCAGGGAAAATGGAAAAAGAATGTGCCCAGGGTTCCCTGGCCCTGACTGCAAAAAATCCTTATATCGAAGGATGGACCCCACACCGAAGTTGTCCCCACCTCAAACTTGTGCTGCCCTGATAGACCCAAGGGAGCCCTACAAACTGACATCAGGAACCTGGACTGCTGAGTTTTCTTTCCCAGGGAAAATGGAAAAAGGATGTGCCCAGGGGCCCCTGGCCCTGGGCTGGGGCCTCACTGCAAAGAATCCTTATATCGAAGGATGGACCCCACACCGAAGTTGTCCCCACCTCAAACTTGTGCTGCCCTGATACACGCAAGGGAGCCGTACAAACTGACATCAGGAACCTGGACTGCTGAGTTTTCTTTCCCAGGGAAAATGGAAAAAGGATGTGCCCAGGGGCCCCTGGCCCTGGGCTGGGGCCTCACTGCAAAGAATCCTTATATAGAAGGATGGACCCCACACCGAAGTTGTCCCCACCTCAAACTTGTGCTGCCCTGATAGACCCAAGGGAGCCCTACAAACTGACATCAGGAAACTGGACTGCTGAGTTTTCTTTCCCAGGGAAAATGGAAAAAGGATGTGCCCAGGGGCCCCTGGCCCTGGGCTGGGGCCTCACTGCAAAGAATCCTTATATCGAAGGATGGACCCCACACCAAAGTTGTCCCCACCTCAAACTTGTGCTGCCCTGATAGACCCAAGGGAGCCCTACAAACTGACATCAGGAACCTGGACTGCTGAGTTTTCTTTCCCAGGGAAAATGGAAAAAGGATGTGCCCAGGGCCCCTGGCCCTGACTGCAAAAAATCCTTATATCGAAGGATGGACCCCACACCGAAGTTGTCCCCACCTCAAACTTGTGCTGCCCTGATAGACCCAAGGGAGCCCTACAAACTGACATCAGGAACCTGGACTGCTGAGTTTTCTTTCCCAGGGAAAATGGAAAAAGGATGTGCCCAGGGGCCCCTGGCCCTGGGCTGGGGCCTCACTGCAAAGAATCCTTATATCGAAGGATGGACCCCACACCGAAGTTGTCCCCACCTCAAACTTGTGCTGCCCTGATACACGCAAGGGAGCCCTACAAACTGACATCAGGAACCTGGACTGCTGAGTTTTCTTTCCCAGGGAAAATGGAAAAAGGATGTGCCCAGGGGCCCCTGGCCCTGAATGCAAAAAATCCTTATATCGAAGGATGGACCCCACACCGAAGTTGTCCCCACCTCAAACTTGTGCTGCCCTGATAGACCCAAGGGAGCCCTACAAACTGACATCAGGAACCTGGACTGCTGAGTTTTCTTTCCCAGGGAAAATGGAAAAAGGATGTGCCCAGGGGCCCCTGGACATGGGCTGGGGCCTCACTGCAAAGAATCCTTATATCGAAGGATGGACCCCACACCGAAGATGTCCCCACCTCAAACTTGTGCTGCCCTGATAGACCCAAGGGAGCCCTACAAACTGACATCAGGAACCTGGACTGCTGAGTTTTCTTTCCCAGGGAAAATGGAAAAAGGATGTGCCCAGGGGCCCCTGGCCCTAACTGCAAAAAATCCTTATATCGAAGGATGGACCCCACACTGAAGTTGTCCCCACCTCAAACTTGTGCTGCCCTGATAGACCCAAGGGAGCCCTACAAACTGACATCAGGAACCTGGACTGCTGAGTTTTCTTTCCTAGGGAAAATGGAAAAAGGATGTGCCCAGGGGCCCCTGGCCCTGACTGCAAAGAATCCTTATATCGAAGGATGGACCCCACACCGAAGTTGTCCCCACCTCAAACTTGTGCTGCCCTGATAGACCCAAGGGAGCCCTACAAACTGACATCAGGAACCTGGACTGCTGAGTTTTCTTTCCCAGGGAAAATGGAAAAAGGATGTGCCCAGGGGCCCCTGGCCCTCACTGCAAAGAATCCTTATATCGAAGGATGGACCCCACACCGAAGTTGTCCCCACCTCAAACTTGTGCTGCCCTGATAGACCCAAGGGAGCCCTACAAACTGACATCAGGAACCTGGACTGCTGAGTTTTCTTTCCCAGGGAAAATGGAAAAAGGATGTGCCCAGGGGCCCCTGGCCCTGGGCTGGGGCCTCACTGCAAAGAATCCTTATATCGAAGGATGGACCCCACACCGAAGTTGTCCCCACCTCAAACTTGTGCTGCCCTGATACACGCAAGGGAGCCGTACAAACTGACATCAGGAACCTGGACTGCTGAGTTTTCTTTCCCAGGGAAAATGGAAAAAGGATGTGCCCAGGGGCCCCTGGACATGGGCTGGGGCCTCACTGCAAAGAATCCTTATATCGAAGGATGGACCCCACACCGAAGATGTCCCCACCTCAAACTTGTGCTGCCCTGATAGACCCAAGGGAGCCCTACAAACTGACATCAGGAACCTGGACTGCTGAGTTTTCTTTCCCAGGGAAAATGGAAAAAGGATGTGCCCAGGGGCCCCTGGCCCTGACTGCAAAAAATCCTTATATCGAAGGATGGACCCCACACCGAAGTTGTCCCCACCTCAAACTTGTGCTGCCCTGATAGACCCAAGGGAGCCCTACAAACTGACATCAGGAACCTGGACTGCTGAGTTTTCTTTCCTAGGGAAAATGGAAAAAGGATGTGCCCAGGGGCCCCTGGCCCTGACTGCAAAGAATCCTTATATCGAAGGATGGACCCCACACCGAAGTTGTCCCCACCTCAAACTTGTGCTGCCCTGATAGACCCAAGGGAGCCCTACAAACTGACATCAGGAACCTGGACTGCTGAGTTTTCTTTCCCAGGGAAAATGGAAAAAGGATGTGCCCAGGGGCCCCTGGCCCTGACTGCAAAGAATCCTTATATCGAAGGATGGACCCCACACCGAAGTTGTCCCCACCTCAAACTTGTGCTGCCCTGATAGACCCAAGGGAGCCCTACAAACTGACATCAGGAACCTGGACTGCTGAGTTTTCTTTCCCAGGGAAAATGGAAAAAGGATGTGCCCAGGGGCCCCTGGCCCTGGGCTGGGGCCTCACTGCAAAGAATCCTTATATCGAAGGATGGACCCCACACCGAAGTTGTCCCCACCTCAAACTTGTGCTGCCCTGATACACGCAAGGGAGCCCTACAAACTGACATCAGGAACCTGGACTGCTGAGTTTTCTTTCCCAGGGAAAATGGAAAAAGGATGTGCCCAGGGTTCCCTGGCCCTGACTGCAAAAAATCCTTATATCGAAGGATGGACCCCACACCGAAGTTGTCCCCACCTCAAACTTGTGCTGCCCTGATAGACCTAAGGGAGCCCTACAAACTGACATCAGGAACCTGGACTGCTGAGTTTTCTTTCCCAGGGAAAATGGCCAAAGGATGTGCCCAGGGGCCCCTGGCCCTGACTGCAAAAAATCCTTATATCGAAGGATGGACCCCACACCGAAGTTGTCCCCACCTCAAACTTGTGCTGCCCTGATAGACCCAAGGGAGCCCTACAAACTGACATCAGGAACCTGGACTGCTGAGTTTTCTTTCCTAGGGAAAATGGAAAAAGGATGTGCCCAGGGGCCCCTGGCCCTGACTGCAAAGAATCCTTATATCGAAGGATGGACCCCACACCGAAGTTGTCCCCACCTCAAACTTGTGCTGCCCTGATAGACCCAAGGGAGCCCTACAAACTGACATCAGGAACCTGGACTGCTGAGTTTTCTTTCCCAGGGAAAATGGAAAAAGGATGTGCCCAGGGGCCCCTGGCCCTGACTGCAAAGAATCCTTATATCGAAGGATGGACCCCACACCGAAGTTGTCCCCACCTCAAACTTGTGCTGCCCTGATAGACCCAAGGGAGCCCTACAAACTGACATCAGGAACCTGGACTGCTGAGTTTTCTTTCCCAGGGAAAATGGAAAAAGGATGTGCCCAGGGGCCCCTGGCCCTGTGCTGGGGCCTCACTGCAAAGAATCCTTATATCGAAGGATGGACCCCACACCGAAGTTGTCCCCACCTCAAACTTGTGCTGCCCTGATACACGCAAGGGAGCCCTACAAACTGACATCAGGAACCTGGACTGCTGAGTTTTCTTTCCCAGGGAAAATGGAAAAAGGATGTGCCCAGGGTTCCCTGGCCCTGACTGCAAAAAATCCTTATATCGAAGGATGGACCCCACACCGAAGTTGTCCCCACCTCAAACTTGTGCTGCCCTGATAGACCCAAGGGAGCCCTACAAACTGACATCAGGAACCTGGACTGCTGAGTTTTCTTTCCCAGGGAAAATGGAAAAAGGATGTGCCCAGGGGCCCCTGGCCCTGACTGCAAAAAATCCTTATATCGAAGGATGGACCCCACACCGAAGTTGTCCCCACCTCAAACTTGTGCTGCCCTGATAGACCCAAGGGAGCCCTACAAACTGACATCAGGAACCTGGACTGCTGAGTTTTCTTTCCCAGGGAAAATGGAAAAAGGATGTGCCCAGGGGCCCCTGGCCCTCACTGCAAAGAATCCTTATATCGAAGGATGGACCCCACACCGAAGTTGTCCCCACCTCAAACTTGTGCTGCCCTGATAGACCCAAGGGAGCCCTACAAACTGACATCAGGAACCTGGACTGCTGAGTTTTCTTTCCCAGGGAAAATGGAAAAAGGATGTGCCCAGGGGCCCCTGGCCCTGGGCTGGGGCCTCACTGCAAAGAATCCTTATATCGAAGGATGGACCCCACACCGAAGTTGTCCCCACCTCAAACTTGTGCTGCCCTGATACACGCAAGGGAGCCGTACAAACTGACATCAGGAACCTGGACTGCTGAGTTTTCTTTCCCAGGGAAAATGGAAAAAGGATGTGCCCAGGGGCCCCTGGACATGGGCTGGGGCCTCACTGCAAAGAATCCTTATATCGAAGGATGGACCCCACACCGAAGATGTCCCCACCTCAAACTTGTGCTGCCCTGATAGACCCAAGGGAGCCCTACAAACTGACATCAGGAACCTGGACTGCTGAGTTTTCTTTCCCAGGGAAAATGGAAAAAGGATGTGCCCAGGGGCCCCTGGCCCTGACTGCAAAAAATCCTTATATCGAAGGATGGACCCCACACCGAAGTTGTCCCCACCTCAAACTTGTGCTGCCCTGATAGACCCAAGGGAGCCCTACAAACTGACATCAGGAACCTGGACTGCTGAGTTTTCTTTCCTAGGGAAAATGGAAAAAGGATGTGCCCAGGGGCCCCTGGCCCTGACTGCAAAGAATCCTTATATCGAAGGATGGACCCCACACCGAAGTTGTCCCCACCTCAAACTTGTGCTGCCCTGATAGACCCAAGGGAGCCCTACAAACTGACATCAGGAACCTGGACTGCTGAGTTTTCTTTCCCAGGGAAAATGGAAAAAGGATGTGCCCAGGGGCCCCTGGCCCTGACTGCAAAAAATCCTTATATCGAAGGATGGACCCCACACCGAAGTTGTCCCCACCTCAAACTTGTGCTGCCCTGATACACGCAAGGGAGCCCTACAAACTGACATCAGGAACCTGGACTGCTGAGTTTTCTTTCCCAGGGAAAATGGAAAAAGGATGTGCCCAGGGTTCCCTGGCCCTGACTGCAAAAAATCCTTATATCGAAGGATGGACCCCACACCGAAGTTGTCCCCACCTCAAACTTGTGCTGCCCTGATAGACCCAAGGGAGCCCTACAAACTGACATCAGGAACCTGGACTGCTGAGTTTTCTTTCCCAGGGAAAATGGAAAAAGGATGTGCCCAGGGGCCCCTGGCCCTGGGCTGGGGCCTCACTGCAAAGAATCCTTATATCGAAGGATGGACCCCACACCGAAGTTGTCCCCACCTTAAAATTGTGCTGCCCTGATAGACCCAAGGGAGCCCTACAAACTGACATCAGGAACCTGGACTGCTGAGTTTTCTTTCCCAGGGAAAATGGAAAAAGGATGTGCCCAGGGGCCCCTGGCCCTGACTGCAAAGAATCCTTATATCGAAGGATGGACCCCACACCGAAGTTGTCCCCACCTCAAACTTGTGCTGCCCTGATAGACCCAAGGGAGCCCTACAAACTGACATCAGGAACCTGGACTGCTGAGTTTTCTTTCCCAGGGAAAATGGAAAAAGGATGTGCCCAGGGGCCCCTGGCCCTGACTGCAAAGAATCCTTATATCGAAGGATGGACCCCACACCGAAGTTGTCCCCACCTCAAACTTGTGCTGCCCTGATAGACCCAAGGGAGCCCTACAAACTGACATCAGGAACCTGGACTGCTGAGTTTTCTTTCCCAGGGAAAATGGAAAAAGGATGTGCCCAGGGGCCCCTGGCCCTGGGCTGGGGCCTCACTGCAAAGAATCCTTATATCGAAGGATGGACCCCACACCGAAGTTGTCCCCACCTCAAACTTGTGCTGCCCTGATAGACCCAAGGGAGCCCTACAAACTGACATCAGGAACCTGGACTGCTGAGTTTTCTTTCCCAGGGAAAATGGAAAAAGGATGTGCCCAGGGCCCCTGGCCCTGACTGCAAAAAATCCTTATATCGAAGGATGGACCCCACACCGAAGTTGTCCCCACCTCAAACTTGTGCTGCCCTGATAGACCCAAGGGAGCCCTACAAACTGACATCAGGAACCTGGACTGCTGAGTTTTCTTTCCCAGGGAAAATGGAAAAAGGATGTGCCCAGGGGCCCCTGGCCCTGGGCTGGGGCCTCACTGCAAAGAATCCTTATATCGAAGGATGGACCCCACACCGAAGTTGTCCCCACCTCAAACTTGTGCTGCCCTGATACACGCAAGGGAGCCCTACAAACTGACATCAGGAACCTGGACTGCTGAGTTTTCTTTCCCAGGGAAAATGGAAAAAGGATGTGCCCAGGGGCCCCTGGCCCTGAATGCAAAAAATCCTTATATCGAAGGATGGACCCCACACCGAAGTTGTCCCCACCTCAAACTTGTGCTGCCCTGATAGACCCAAGGGAGCCCTACAAACTGACATCAGGAACCTGGACTGCTGAGTTTTCTTTCCCAGGGAAAATGGAAAAAGGATGTGCCCAGGGGCCCCTGGCCCTGGGCTGGGGCCTCACTGCAAAGAATCCTTATATCGAAGGATGGACCCCACACCGAAGTTGTCCCCACCTTAAAATTGTGCTGCCCTGATAGACCCAAGGGAGCCCTACAAACTGACATCAGGAACCTGGACTGCTGAGTTTTCTTTCCCAGGGAAAATGGAAAAAGGATGTGCCCAGGGGCCCCTGGCCCTGACTGCAAAAAATCCTTATATCGAAGGATGGACCCCACACCGAAGTTGTCCCCACCTCAAACTTGTGCTGCCCTGATAGACCCAAGGGAGCCCTACAAACTGACATCAGGAACCTGGACTGCTGAGTTTTCTTTCCCAGGGAAAATGGAAAAAGGATGTGCCCAGGGGCCCCTGGCCCTGACTGCAAAAAATCCTTATATCGAAGGATGGACCCCACACCGAAGTTGTCCCCACCTCAAACTTGTGCTGCCCTGATACACCCAAGGGAGCCCTACAAACTGACATCAGGAACCTGGACTGCTGAGTTTTCTTTCCCAGGGAAAATGGAAAAAGGATGTGCCCAGGGGCCCCTGGCCCTGGGCTGGGGCCTCACTGCAAAGAATCCTTATATCGAAGGATGGACCCCACACCGAAGTTGTCCCCACCTCAAACTTGTGCTGCCCTGATAGACCCAAGGGAGCCCTACAAACTGACATCAGGAACCTGGACTGCTGAGTTTTCTTTCCTAGGGAAAATGGAAAAAGGATGTGCCCAGGGGCCCCTGGCCCTGGGCTGGGGCCTCACTGCAAAGAATCCTTATATAGAAGGATGGACCCCACACCGAAGTTGTCCCCACCTCAAACTTGTGCTGCCCTGATAGACCCAAGGGAGCCCTACAAACTGACATCAGGAACCTGGACTGCTGAGTTTTCTTTCCCAGGGAAAATGGAAAAAGGATGTGCCCAGGGGCCCCTGGCCCTGGGCTGGGACCTCACTGCAAAGAATCCTTATATCGAAGGATGGACCCCACACCGAAGTTGTCCCCACCTCAAACTTGTGCTGCCCTGATAGACCCAAGGGAGCCCTACAAACTGACATCAGGAAACTGGACTGCTGAGTTTTCTTTCCCAGGGAAAATGGAAAAAGGATGTGCCCAGGGGCCCCTGGCCCTGGGCTGGGGCCTCACTGCAAAGAATCCTTATATCGAAGGATGGACCCCACACCGAAGTTGTCCCCACCTCAAACTTGTGCTGCCCTGATAGACCCAAGGGAGCCCTACAAACTGACATCAGGAACCTGGACTGCTGAGTTTTCTTTCCCAGGGAAAATGGAAAAAGGATGTGCCCAGGGCCCCTGGCCCTGACTGCAAAAAATCCTTATATCGAAGGATGGACCCCACACCGAAGTTGTCCCCACCTCAAACTTGTGCTGCCCTGATAGACCCAAGGGAGCCCTACAAACTGACATCAGGAACCTGGACTGCTGAGTTTTCTTTCCCAGGGAAAATGGAAAAAGGATGTGCCCAGGGGCCCCTGGCCCTGGGCTGGGGCCTCACTGCAAAGAATCCTTATATCGAAGGATGGACCCCACACCGAAGTTGTCCCCACCTCAAACTTGTGCTGCCCTGATACACGCAAGGGAGCCCTACAAACTGACATCAGGAACCTGGACTGCTGAGTTTTCTTTCCCAGGGAAAATGGAAAAAGGATGTGCCCAGGGGCCCCTGGCCCTGAATGCAAAAAATCCTTATATCGAAGGATGGACCCCACACCGAAGTTGTCCCCACCTCAAACTTGTGCTGCCCTGATAGACCCAAGGGAGCCCTACAAACTGACATCAGGAACCTGGACTGCTGAGTTTTCTTTCCCAGGGAAAATGGAAAAAGGATGTGCCCAGGGGCCCCTGGACATGGGCTGGGGCCTCACTGCAAAGAATCCTTATATCGAAGGATGGACCCCACACCGAAGTTGTCCCCACCTCAAACTTGTGCTGCCCTGATAGACCCAAGGGAGCCCTACAAACTGACATCAGGAACCTGGACTGCTGAGTTTTCTTTCCCAGGGAAAATGGAAAAAGGATGTGCCCAGGGGCCCCTGGCCCTGACTGCAAAGAATCCTTATATCGAAGGATGGACCCCACACCGAAGTTGTCCCCA
This sequence comes from Lonchura striata, assembly GCF_050655825.1. Classification (NCBI taxonomy): domain Eukaryota; kingdom Metazoa; phylum Chordata; class Aves; order Passeriformes; family Estrildidae; genus Lonchura; species Lonchura striata. The sequence goes on from NC_140725.1 coordinate 265,631, forward strand.
CCTCAAACTTGTGCTGCCCTGATAGACCCAAGGGAGCCCTACAAACTGACATCAGGAACCTGGACTGCTGAGTTTTCTTTCCTAGGGAAAATGGAAAAAGGATGTGCCCAGGGGCCCCTGGCCCTGACTGCAAAGAATCCTTATATCGAAGGATGGACCCCACACCGAAGTTGTCCCCACCTCAAACTTGTGCTGCCCTGATAGACCCAAGGGAGCCCTACAAACTGACATCAGGAACCTGGACTGCTGAGTTTTCTTTCCCAGGGAAAATGGAAAAAGGATGTGCCCAGGGGCCCCTGGCCCTCACTGCAAAGAATCCTTATATCGAAGGATGGACCCCACACCGAAGTTGTCCCCACCTCAAACTTGTGCTGCCCTGATAGACCCAAGGGAGCCCTACAAACTGACATCAGGAACCTGGACTGCTGAGTTTTCTTTCCCAGGGAAAATGGAAAAAGGATGTGCCCAGGGGCCCCTGGCCCTGGGCTGGGGCCTCACTGCAAAGAATCCTTATATCGAAGGATGGACCCCACACCGAAGTTGTCCCCACCTCAAACTTGTGCTGCCCTGATACACGCAAGGGAGCCCTACAAACTGACATCAGGAACCTGGACTGCTGAGTTTTCTTTCCCAGGGAAAATGGAAAAAGAATGTGCCCAGGGTTCCCTGGCCCTGACTGCAAAAAATCCTTATATCGAAGGATGGACCCCACACCGAAGTTGTCCCCACCTCAAACTTGTGCTGCCCTGATAGACCCAAGGGAGCCCTACAAACTGACATCAGGAACCTGGACTGCTGAGTTTTCTTTCCCAGGGAAAATGGAAAAAGGATGTGCCCAGGGGCCCCTGGCCCTGGGCTGGGGCCTCACTGCAAAGAATCCTTATATCGAAGGATGGACCCCACACCGAAGTTGTCCCCACCTCAAACTTGTGCTGCCCTGATACACGCAAGGGAGCCGTACAAACTGACATCAGGAACCTGGACTGCTGAGTTTTCTTTCCCAGGGAAAATGGAAAAAGGATGTGCCCAGGGGCCCCTGGCCCTGGGCTGGGGCCTCACTGCAAAGAATCCTTATATAGAAGGATGGACCCCACACCGAAGTTGTCCCCACCTCAAACTTGTGCTGCCCTGATAGACCCAAGGGAGCCCTACAAACTGACATCAGGAAACTGGACTGCTGAGTTTTCTTTCCCAGGGAAAATGGAAAAAGGATGTGCCCAGGGGCCCCTGGCCCTGGGCTGGGGCCTCACTGCAAAGAATCCTTATATCGAAGGATGGACCCCACACCAAAGTTGTCCCCACCTCAAACTTGTGCTGCCCTGATAGACCCAAGGGAGCCCTACAAACTGACATCAGGAACCTGGACTGCTGAGTTTTCTTTCCCAGGGAAAATGGAAAAAGGATGTGCCCAGGGCCCCTGGCCCTGACTGCAAAAAATCCTTATATCGAAGGATGGACCCCACACCGAAGTTGTCCCCACCTCAAACTTGTGCTGCCCTGATAGACCCAAGGGAGCCCTACAAACTGACATCAGGAACCTGGACTGCTGAGTTTTCTTTCCCAGGGAAAATGGAAAAAGGATGTGCCCAGGGGCCCCTGGCCCTGGGCTGGGGCCTCACTGCAAAGAATCCTTATATCGAAGGATGGACCCCACACCGAAGTTGTCCCCACCTCAAACTTGTGCTGCCCTGATACACGCAAGGGAGCCCTACAAACTGACATCAGGAACCTGGACTGCTGAGTTTTCTTTCCCAGGGAAAATGGAAAAAGGATGTGCCCAGGGGCCCCTGGCCCTGAATGCAAAAAATCCTTATATCGAAGGATGGACCCCACACCGAAGTTGTCCCCACCTCAAACTTGTGCTGCCCTGATAGACCCAAGGGAGCCCTACAAACTGACATCAGGAACCTGGACTGCTGAGTTTTCTTTCCCAGGGAAAATGGAAAAAGGATGTGCCCAGGGGCCCCTGGACATGGGCTGGGGCCTCACTGCAAAGAATCCTTATATCGAAGGATGGACCCCACACCGAAGATGTCCCCACCTCAAACTTGTGCTGCCCTGATAGACCCAAGGGAGCCCTACAAACTGACATCAGGAACCTGGACTGCTGAGTTTTCTTTCCCAGGGAAAATGGAAAAAGGATGTGCCCAGGGGCCCCTGGCCCTAACTGCAAAAAATCCTTATATCGAAGGATGGACCCCACACTGAAGTTGTCCCCACCTCAAACTTGTGCTGCCCTGATAGACCCAAGGGAGCCCTACAAACTGACATCAGGAACCTGGACTGCTGAGTTTTCTTTCCTAGGGAAAATGGAAAAAGGATGTGCCCAGGGGCCCCTGGCCCTGACTGCAAAGAATCCTTATATCGAAGGATGGACCCCACACCGAAGTTGTCCCCACCTCAAACTTGTGCTGCCCTGATAGACCCAAGGGAGCCCTACAAACTGACATCAGGAACCTGGACTGCTGAGTTTTCTTTCCCAGGGAAAATGGAAAAAGGATGTGCCCAGGGGCCCCTGGCCCTCACTGCAAAGAATCCTTATATCGAAGGATGGACCCCACACCGAAGTTGTCCCCACCTCAAACTTGTGCTGCCCTGATAGACCCAAGGGAGCCCTACAAACTGACATCAGGAACCTGGACTGCTGAGTTTTCTTTCCCAGGGAAAATGGAAAAAGGATGTGCCCAGGGGCCCCTGGCCCTGGGCTGGGGCCTCACTGCAAAGAATCCTTATATCGAAGGATGGACCCCACACCGAAGTTGTCCCCACCTCAAACTTGTGCTGCCCTGATACACGCAAGGGAGCCGTACAAACTGACATCAGGAACCTGGACTGCTGAGTTTTCTTTCCCAGGGAAAATGGAAAAAGGATGTGCCCAGGGGCCCCTGGACATGGGCTGGGGCCTCACTGCAAAGAATCCTTATATCGAAGGATGGACCCCACACCGAAGATGTCCCCACCTCAAACTTGTGCTGCCCTGATAGACCCAAGGGAGCCCTACAAACTGACATCAGGAACCTGGAATGCTGAGTTTTCTTTCCCAGGGAAAATGGAAAAAGGATGTGCCCAGGGGCCCCTGGCCCTGACTGCAAAAAATCCTTATATCGAAGGATGGACCCCACACCGAAGTTGTCCCCACCTCAAACTTGTGCTGCCCTGATAGACCCAAGGGAGCCCTACAAACTGACATCAGGAACCTGGACTGCTGAGTTTTCTTTCCTAGGGAAAATGGAAAAAGGATGTGCCCAGGGTTCCCTGGCCCTGACTGCAAAGAATCCTTATATCGAAGGATGGACCCCACACCGAAGTTGTCCCCACCTCAAACTTGTGCTGCCCTGATAGACCCAAGGGAGCCCTACAAACTGACATCAGGAACCTGGACTGCTGAGTTTTCTTTCCCAGGGAAAATGGAAAAAGGATGTGCCCAGGGGCCCCTGGCCCTGACTGCAAAGAATCCTTATATCGAAGGATGGACCCCACACCGAAGTTGTCCCCACCTCAAACTTGTGCTGCCCTGATAGACCCAAGGGAGCCCTACAAACTGACATCAGGAACCTGGACTGCTGAGTTTTCTTTCCCAGGGAAAATGGAAAAAGGATGTGCCCAGGGGCCCCTGGCCCTGGGCTGGGGCCTCACTGCAAAGAATCCTTATATCGAAGGATGGACCCCACACCGAAGTTGTCCCCACCTCAAACTTGTGCTGCCCTGATACACGCAAGGGAGCCCTACAAACTGACATCAGGAACCTGGACTGCTGAGTTTTCTTTCCCAGGGAAAATGGAAAAAGGATGTGCCCAGGGTTCCCTGGCCCTGACTGCAAAAAATCCTTATATCGAAGGATGGACCCCACACCGAAGTTGTCCCCACCTCAAACTTGTGCTGCCCTGATAGACCTAAGGGAGCCCTACAAACTGACATCAGGAACCTGGACTGCTGAGTTTTCTTTCCCAGGGAAAATGGCCAAAGGATGTGCCCAGGGGCCCCTGGCCCTGACTGCAAAAAATCCTTATATCGAAGGATGGACCCCACACCGAAGTTGTCCCCACCTCAAACTTGTGCTGCCCTGATAGACCCAAGGGAGCCCTACAAACTGACATCAGGAACCTGGACTGCTGAGTTTTCTTTCCTAGGGAAAATGGAAAAAGGATGTGCCCAGGGGCCCCTGGCCCTGACTGCAAAGAATCCTTATATCGAAGGATGGACCCCACACCGAAGTTGTCCCCACCTCAAACTTGTGCTGCCCTGATAGACCCAAGGGAGCCCTACAAACTGACATCAGGAACCTGGACTGCTGAGTTTTCTTTCCCAGGGAAAATGGAAAAAGGATGTGCCCAGGGGCCCCTGGCCCTGACTGCAAAGAATCCTTATATCGAAGGATGGACCCCACACCGAAGTTGTCCCCACCTCAAACTTGTGCTGCCCTGATAGACCCAAGGGAGCCCTACAAACTGACATCAGGAACCTGGACTGCTGAGTTTTCTTTCCCAGGGAAAATGGAAAAAGGATGTGCCCAGGGGCCCCTGGCCCTGTGCTGGGGCCTCACTGCAAAGAATCCTTATATCGAAGGATGGACCCCACACCGAAGTTGTCCCCACCTCAAACTTGTGCTGCCCTGATACACGCAAGGGAGCCCTACAAACTGACATCAGGAACCTGGACTGCTGAGTTTTCTTTCCCAGGGAAAATGGAAAAAGGATGTGCCCAGGGTTCCCTGGCCCTGACTGCAAAAAATCCTTATATCGAAGGATGGACCCCACACCGAAGTTGTCCCCACCTCAAACTTGTGCTGCCCTGATAGACCCAAGGGAGCCCTACAAACTGACATCAGGAACCTGGACTGCTGAGTTTTCTTTCCCAGGGAAAATGGCCAAAGGATGTGCCCAGGGGCCCCTGGCCCTGACTGCAAAAAATCCTTATATCGAAGGATGGACCCCACACCGAAGTTGTCCCCACCTCAAACTTGTGCTGCCCTGATAGACCCAAGGGAGCCCTACAAACTGACATCAGGAACCTGGACTGCTGAGTTTTCTTTCCCAGGGAAAATGGAAAAAGGATGTGCCCAGGGGCCCCTGGCCCTCACTGCAAAGAATCCTTATATCGAAGGATGGACCCCACACCGAAGTTGTCCCCACCTCAAACTTGTGCTGCCCTGATAGACCCAAGGGAGCCCTACAAACTGACATCAGGAACCTGGACTGCTGAGTTTTCTTTCCCAGGGAAAATGGAAAAAGGATGTGCCCAGGGGCCCCTGGCCCTGGGCTGGGGCCTCACTGCAAAGAATCCTTATATCGAAGGATGGACCCCACACCGAAGTTGTCCCCACCTCAAACTTGTGCTGCCCTGATACACGCAAGGGAGCCGTACAAACTGACATCAGGAACCTGGACTGCTGAGTTTTCTTTCCCAGGGAAAATGGAAAAAGGATGTGCCCAGGGGCCCCTGGACATGGGCTGGGGCCTCACTGCAAAGAATCCTTATATCGAAGGATGGACCCCACACCGAAGATGTCCCCACCTCAAACTTGTGCTGCCCTGATAGACCCAAGGGAGCCCTACAAACTGACATCAGGAACCTGGACTGCTGAGTTTTCTTTCCCAGGGAAAATGGAAAAAGGATGTGCCCAGGGGCCCCTGGCCCTGACTGCAAAAAATCCTTATATCGAAGGATGGACCCCACACCGAAGTTGTCCCCACCTCAAACTTGTGCTGCCCTGATAGACCCAAGGGAGCCCTACAAACTGACATCAGGAACCTGGACTGCTGAGTTTTCTTTCCTAGGGAAAATGGAAAAAGGATGTGCCCAGGGGCCCCTGGCCCTGACTGCAAAGAATCCTTATATCGAAGGATGGACCCCACACCGAAGTTGTCCCCACCTCAAACTTGTGCTGCCCTGATAGACCCAAGGGAGCCCTACAAACTGACATCAGGAACCTGGACTGCTGAGTTTTCTTTCCCAGGGAAAATGGAAAAAGGATGTGCCCAGGGGCCCCTGGCCCTGACTGCAAAAAATCCTTATATCGAAGGATGGACCCCACACCGAAGTTGTCCCCACCTCAAACTTGTGCTGCCCTGATACACGCAAGGGAGCCCTACAAACTGACATCAGGAACCTGGACTGCTGAGTTTTCTTTCCCAGGGAAAATGGAAAAAGGATGTGCCCAGGGTTCCCTGGCCCTGACTGCAAAAAATCCTTATATCGAAGGATGGACCCCACACCGAAGTTGTCCCCACCTCAAACTTGTGCTGCCCTGATAGACCCAAGGGAGCCCTACAAACTGACATCAGGAACCTGGACTGCTGAGTTTTCTTTCCCAGGGAAAATGGAAAAAGGATGTGCCCAGGGGCCCCTGGCCCTGGGCTGGGGCCTCACTGCAAAGAATCCTTATATCGAAGGATGGACCCCACACCGAAGTTGTCCCCACCTTAAAATTGTGCTGCCCTGATAGACCCAAGGGAGCCCTACAAACTGACATCAGGAACCTGGACTGCTGAGTTTTCTTTCCCAGGGAAAATGGAAAAAGGATGTGCCCAGGGGCCCCTGGCCCTGACTGCAAAGAATCCTTATATCGAAGGATGGACCCCACACCGAAGTTGTCCCCACCTCAAACTTGTGCTGCCCTGATAGACCCAAGGGAGCCCTACAAACTGACATCAGGAACCTGGACTGCTGAGTTTTCTTTCCCAGGGAAAATGGAAAAAGGATGTGCCCAGGGGCCCCTGGCCCTGACTGCAAAGAATCCTTATATCGAAGGATGGACCCCACACCGAAGTTGTCCCCACCTCAAACTTGTGCTGCCCTGATAGACCCAAGGGAGCCCTACAAACTGACATCAGGAACCTGGACTGCTGAGTTTTCTTTCCCAGGGAAAATGGAAAAAGGATGTGCCCAGGGGCCCCTGGCCCTGGGCTGGGGCCTCACTGCAAAGAATCCTTATATCGAAGGATGGACCCCACACCGAAGTTGTCCCCACCTCAAACTTGTGCTGCCCTGATAGACCCAAGGGAGCCCTACAAACTGACATCAGGAACCTGGACTGCTGAGTTTTCTTTCCCAGGGAAAATGGAAAAAGGATGTGCCCAGGGCCCCTGGCCCTGACTGCAAAAAATCCTTATATCGAAGGATGGACCCCACACCGAAGTTGTCCCCACCTCAAACTTGTGCTGCCCTGATAGACCCAAGGGAGCCCTACAAACTGACATCAGGAACCTGGACTGCTGAGTTTTCTTTCCCAGGGAAAATGGAAAAAGGATGTGCCCAGGGGCCCCTGGCCCTGGGCTGGGGCCTCACTGCAAAGAATCCTTATATCGAAGGATGGACCCCACACCGAAGTTGTCCCCACCTCAAACTTGTGCTGCCCTGATACACGCAAGGGAGCCCTACAAACTGACATCAGGAACCTGGACTGCTGAGTTTTCTTTCCCAGGGAAAATGGAAAAAGGATGTGCCCAGGGGCCCCTGGCCCTGAATGCAAAAAATCCTTATATCGAAGGATGGACCCCACACCGAAGTTGTCCCCACCTCAAACTTGTGCTGCCCTGATAGACCCAAGGGAGCCCTACAAACTGACATCAGGAACCTGGACTGCTGAGTTTTCTTTCCCAGGGAAAATGGAAAAAGGATGTGCCCAGGGGCCCCTGGCCCTGGGCTGGGGCCTCACTGCAAAGAATCCTTATATCGAAGGATGGACCCCACACCGAAGTTGTCCCCACCTTAAAATTGTGCTGCCCTGATAGACCCAAGGGAGCCCTACAAACTGACATCAGGAACCTGGACTGCTGAGTTTTCTTTCCCAGGGAAAATGGAAAAAGGATGTGCCCAGGGGCCCCTGGCCCTGACTGCAAAAAATCCTTATATCGAAGGATGGACCCCACACCGAAGTTGTCCCCACCTCAAACTTGTGCTGCCCTGATAGACCCAAGGGAGCCCTACAAACTGACATCAGGAACCTGGACTGCTGAGTTTTCTTTCCCAGGGAAAATGGAAAAAGGATGTGCCCAGGGGCCCCTGGCCCTGACTGCAAAAAATCCTTATATCGAAGGATGGACCCCACACCGAAGTTGTCCCCACCTCAAACTTGTGCTGCCCTGATACACCCAAGGGAGCCCTACAAACTGACATCAGGAACCTGGACTGCTGAGTTTTCTTTCCCAGGGAAAATGGAAAAAGGATGTGCCCAGGGGCCCCTGGCCCTGGGCTGGGGCCTCACTGCAAAGAATCCTTATATCGAAGGATGGACCCCACACCGAAGTTGTCCCCACCTCAAACTTGTGCTGCCCTGATAGACCCAAGGGAGCCCTACAAACTGACATCAGTAACCTGGACTGCTGAGTTTTCTTTCCCAGGGAAAATGGAAAAAGGATGTGCCCAGGGGCCCCTGGCCCTGACTGCAAAAAATCCTTATATCGAAGGATGGACCCCACACCGAAGTTGTCCCCACCTCAAACTTGTGCTGCCCTGATAGACCCAAGGGAGCCCTACAAACTGACATCAGGAACCTGGACTGCTGAGTTTTCTTTCCTAGGGAAAATGGAAAAAGGATGTGCCCAGGGGCCCCTGGCCCTGGGCTGGGGCCTCACTGCAAAGAATCCTTATATAGAAGGATGGACCCCACACCGAAGTTGTCCCCACCTCAAACTTGTGCTGCCCTGATAGACCCAAGGGAGCCCTACAAACTGACATCAGGAACCTGGACTGCTGAGTTTTCTTTCCCAGGGAAAATGGAAAAAGGATGTGCCCAGGGGCCCCTGGCCCTGGGCTGGGGCCTCACTGCAAAGAATCCTTATATCGAAGGATGGACCCCACACCGAAGTTGTCCCCACCTCAAACTTGTGCTGCCCTGATAGACCCAAGGGAGCCCTACAAACTGACATCAGGAAACTGGACTGCTGAGTTTTCTTTCCCAGGGAAAATGGAAAAAGGATGTGCCCAGGGGCCCCTGGCCCTGGGCTGGGGCCTCACTGCAAAGAATCCTTATATCGAAGGATGGACCCCACACCGAAGTTGTCCCCACCTCAAACTTGTGCTGCCCTGATAGACCCAAGGGAGCCCTACAAACTGACATCAGGAACCTGGACTGCTGAGTTTTCTTTCCCAGGGAAAATGGAAAAAGGATGTGCCCAGGGCCCCTGGCCCTGACTGCAAAAAATCCTTATATCGAAGGATGGACCCCACACCGAAGTTGTCCCCACCTCAAACTTGTGCTGCCCTGATAGACCCAAGGGAGCCCTACAAACTGACATCAGGAACCTGGACTGCTGAGTTTTCTTTCCCAGGGAAAATGGAAAAAGGATGTGCCCAGGGGCCCCTGGCCCTGGGCTGGGGCCTCACTGCAAAGAATCCTTATATCGAAGGATGGACCCCACACCGAAGTTGTCCCCACCTCAAACTTGTGCTGCCCTGATACACGCAAGGGAGCCCTACAAACTGACATCAGGAACCTGGACTGCTGAGTTTTCTTTCCCAGGGAAAATGGAAAAAGGATGTGCCCAGGGGCCCCTGGCCCTGAATGCAAAAAATCCTTATATCGAAGGATGGACCCCACACCGAAGTTGTCCCCACCTCAAACTTGTGCTGCCCTGATAGACCCAAGGGAGCCCTACAAACTGACATCAGGAACCTGGACTGCTGAGTTTTCTTTCCCAGGGAAAATGGAAAAAGGATGTGCCCAGGGGCCCCTGGACATGGGCTGGGGCCTCACTGCAAAGAATCCTTATATCGAAGGATGGACCCCACACCGAAGTTGTCCCCACCTCAAACTTGTGCTGCCCTGATAGACCCAAGGGAGCCCTACAAACTGACATCAGGAACCTGGACTGCTGAGTTTTCTTTCCCAGGGAAAATGGAAAAAGGATGTGCCCAGGGGCCCCTGGCCCTGACTGCAAAGAATCCTTATATCGAAGGATGGACCCCACACCGAAGTTGTCCCCACCTCAAACTTGTGCTGCCCTGATAGACCCAAGGGAGCCCTACAAACTGACATCAGGAACCTGGACTGCTGAGTTTTCTTTCCTAGGGAAAATGGAAAAAGGATGTGCCCAGGGGCCCCTGGCCCTGACTGCAAAGAATCCTTATATCGAAGGATGGACCCCACACCGAAGTTGTCCCCACCTCAAACTTGTGCTGCCCTGATAGACCCAAGGGAGCCCTACAAACTGACATCAGGAACCTGGACTGCTGAGTTTTCTTTCCCAGGGAAAATGGAAAAAGGATGTGCCCAGGGGCCCCTGGCCCTCACTGCAAAGAATCCTTATATCGAAGGATGGACCCCACACCGAAGTTGTCCCCACCTCAAACTTGTGCTGCCCTGATAGACCCAAGGGAGCCCTACAAACTGACATCAGGAACCTGGACTGCTGAGTTTTCTTTCCCAGGGAAAATGGAAAAAGGATGTGCCCAGGGGCCCCTGGCCCTGGGCTGGGGCCTCACTGCAAAGAATCCTTATATCGAAGGATGGACCCCACACCGAAGTTGTCCCCACCTCAAACTTGTGCTGCCCTGATACACGCAAGGGAGCCCTACAAACTGACATCAGGAACCTGGACTGCTGAGTTTTCTTTCCCAGGGAAAATGGAAAAAGAATGTGCCCAGGGTTCCCTGGCCCTGACTGCAAAAAATCCTTATATCGAAGGATGGACCCCACACCGAAGTTGTCCCCACCTCAAACTTGTGCTGCCCTGATAGACCCAAGGGAGCCCTACAAACTGACATCAGGAACCTGGACTGCTGAGTTTTCTTTCCCAGGGAAAATGGAAAAAGGATGTGCCCAGGGGCCCCTGGCCCTGGGCTGGGGCCTCACTGCAAAGAATCCTTATATCGAAGGATGGACCCCACACCGAAGTTGTCCCCACCTCAAACTTGTGCTGCCCTGATACACGCAAGGGAGCCGTACAAACTGACATCAGGAACCTGGACTGCTGAGTTTTCTTTCCCAGGGAAAATGGAAAAAGGATGTGCCCAGGGGCCCCTGGCCCTGGGCTGGGGCCTCACTGCAAAGAATCCTTATATAGAAGGATGGACCCCACACCGAAGTTGTCCCCACCTCAAACTTGTGCTGCCCTGATAGACCCAAGGGAGCCCTACAAACTGACATCAGGAACCTGGACTGCTGAGTTTTCTTTCCCAGGGAAAATGGAAAAAGGATGTGCCCAGGGGCCCCTGGCCCTGGGCTGGGACCTCACTGCAAAGAATCCTTATATCGAAGGATGGACCCCACACCGAAGTTGTCCCCACCTCAAACTTGTGCTGCCCTGATAGACCCAAGGGAGCCCTACAAACTGACATCAGGAAACTGGACTGCTGAGTTTTCTTTCCCAGGGAAAATGGAAAAAGGATGTGCCCAGGGGCCCCTGGCCCTGGGCTGGGGCCTCACTGCAAAGAATCCTTATATCGAAGGATGGACCCCACACCAAAGTTGTCCCCACCTCAAACTTGTGCTGCCCTGATAGACCCAAGGGAGCCCTACAAACTGACATCAGGAACCTGGACTGCTGAGTTTTCTTTCCCAGGGAAAATGGAAAAAGGATATGCCCAGGGGCCCCTGGCCCTGGGCTGGGGCCTCACTGCAAAGAATCCTTATATCGAAGGATGGACCCCACACCGAAGTTGTCCCCACCTCAAACTTGTGCTGCCCTGATACACGCAAGGGAGCCCTACAAACTGACATCAGGAACCTGGACTGCTGAGTTTTCTTTCCCAGGGAAAATGGAAAAAGGATGTGCCCAGGGGCCCCTGGCCCTGAATGCAAAAAATCCTTATATCGAAGGATGGACCCCACACCGAAGTTGTCCCCACCTCAAACTTGTGCTGCCCTGATAGACCCAAGGGAGCCCTACAAACTGACATCAGGAACCTGGACTGCTGAGTTTTCTTTCCCAGGGAAAATGGAAAAAGGATGTGCCCAGGGGCCCCTGGACATGGGCTGGGGCCTCACTGCAAAGAATCCTTATATCGAAGGATGGACCCCACACCGAAGATGTCCCCACCTCAAACTTGTGCTGCCCTGATAGACCCAAGGGAGCCCTACAAACTGACATCAGGAACCTGGACTGCTGAGTTTTCTTTCCCAGGGAAAATGGAAAAAGGATGTGCCCAGGGGCCCCTGGCCCTAACTGCAAAAAATCCTTATATCGAAGGATGGACCCCACACCGAAGTTGTCCCCACCTCAAACTTGTGCTGCCCTGATAGACCCAAGGGAGCCCTACAAACTGACATCAGGAACCTGGACTGCTGAGTTTTCTTTCCTAGGGAAAATGGAAAAAGGATGTGCCCAGGGGCCCCTGGCCCTGACTGCAAAGAATCCTTATATCGAAGGATGGACCCCACACCGAAGTTGTCCCCACCTCAAACTTGTGCTGCCCTGATAGACCCAAGGGAGCCTTACAAACTGACATCAGGAACCTGGACTGCTGAGTTTTCTTTCCCAGGGAAAATGGAAAAAGGATGTGCCCAGGGGCCCCTGGCCCTCACTGCAAAGAATCCTTATATCGAAGGATGGACCCCACACCGAAGTTGTCCCCACCTCAAACTTGTGCTGCCCTGATAGACCCAAGGGAGCCCTACAAACTGACATCAGGAACCTGGACTGCTGAGTTTTCTTTCCCAGGGAAAATGGAAAAAGGATGTGCCCAGGGGCCCCTGGCCCTGGGCTGGGGCCTCACTGCAAAGAATCCTTATATCGAAGGATGGACCCCACACCGAAGTTGTCCCCACCTCAAACTTGTGCTGCCCTGATACACCCAAGGGAGCCCTACAAACTGACATCAGGAACCTGGACTGCTGAGTTTTCTTTCCCAGGGAAAATGGAAAAAGGATGTGCCCAGGGGCCCCTGGACATGGGCTGGGGCCTCACTGCAAAGAATCCTTATATCGAAGGATGGACCCCACACCGAAGATGTCCCCACCTCAAACTTGTGCTGCCCTGATAGACCCAAGGGAGCCCTACAAACTGACATCAGGAACCTGGACTGCTGAGTTTTCTTTCCTAGGGAAAATGGAAAAAGGATGTGCCCAGGGGCCCCTGGCCCTGACTGCAAAGAATCCTTATATCGAAGGATGGACCCCACACCGAAGTTGTCCCCACCTCAAACTTGTGCTGCCCTGATAGACCCAAGGGAGCCCTACAAACTGACATCAGGAACCTGGACTGCTGAGTTTTCTTTCCCAGGGAAAATGGAAAAAGGATGTGCCCAGGGGCCCCTGGCCCTGACTGCAAAGAATCCTTATATCGAAGGATGGACCCCACACCGAAGTTGTCCCCACCTCAAACTTGTGCTGCCCTGATAGACCCAAGGGAGCCCTACAAACTGACATAAGGAACCTGGACTGCTGAGTTTTCTTTCCCAGGGAAAATGGAAAAAGGATGTGCCCAGGGGCCCCTGGCCCTGGGCTGGGGCCTCACTGCAAAGAATCCTTATATCGAAGGATGGACCCCACACCGAAGTTGTCCCCACCTCAAACTTGTGCTGCCCTGATACACGCAAGGGAGCCCTACAAACTGACATCAGGAACCTGGACTGCTGAGTTTTCTTTCCCAGGGAAAATGGAAAAAGGATGTGCCCAGGGTTCCCTGGCCCTGACTGCAAAAAATCCTTATATCGAAGGATGGACCCCACACCGAAGTTGTCCCCACCTCAAACTTTTGCTGCCCTGATAGACCTAAGGGAGCCCTACAAACTGACATCAGGAACCTGGACTGCTGAGTTTTCTTTCCCAGGGAAAATGGCCAAAGGATGTGCCCAGGGGCCCCTGGCCCTGACTGCAAAAAATCCTTATATCGAAGGATGGACCCCACACCGAAGTTGTCCCCACCTCAAACTTGTGCTGCCCTGATAGACCCAAGGGAGCCCTACAAACTGACATCAGGAACCTGGACTGCTGAGTTTTCTTTCCTAGGGAAAATGGAAAAAGGATGTGCCCAGGGGCCCCTGGCCCTGACTGCAAAGAATCCTTATATCGAAGGATGGACCCCACACCGAAGTTGTCCCCACCTCAAACTTGTGCTGCCCTGATAGACCCAAGGGAGCCCTACAAACTGACATCAGGAACCTGGACTGCTGAGTTTTCTTTCCCAGGGAAAATGGAAAAAGGATGTGCCCAGGGGCCCCTGGCCCTGACTGCAAAGAATCCTTATATCGAAGGATGGACCCCACACCGAAGTTGTCCCCACCTCAAACTTGTGCTGCCCTGATAGACCCAAGGGAGCCCTACAAACTGACATCAGGAACCTGGACTGCTGAGTTTTCTTTCCCAGGGAAAATGGAAAAAGGATGTGCCCAGGGGCCCCTGGCCCTGTGCTGGGGCCTCACTGCAAAGAATCCTTATATCGAAGGATGGACCCCACACCGAAGTTGTCCCCACCTCAAACTTGTGCTGCCCTGATACACGCAAGGGAGCCCTACAAACTGACATCAGGAACCTGGACTGCTGAGTTTTCTTTCCCAGGGAAAATGGAAAAAGGATGTGCCCAGGGTTCCCTGGCCCTGACTGCAAAAAATCCTTATATCGAAGGATGGACCCCACACCGAAGTTGTCCCCACCTCAAACTTGTGCTGCCCTGATAGACCCAAGGGAGCCCTACAAACTGACATCAGGAACCTGGACTGCTGAGTTTTCTTTCCCAGGGAAAATGGCCAAAGGATGTGCCCAGGGGCCCCTGGCCCTGACTGCAAAAAATCCTTATATCGAAGGATGGACCCCACACCGAAGTTGTCCCCACCTCAAACTTGTGCTGCCCTGATAGACCCAAGGGAGCCCTACAAACTGACATCAGGAACCTGGACTGCTGAGTTTTCTTTCCCAGGGAAAATGGAAAAAGGATGTGCCCAGGGGCCCCTGGCCCTGGGCTGGGGCCTCACTGCAAAGAATCCTTATATCGAAGGATGGACCCCACACCGAAGTTGTCCCCACCTCAAACTTGTGCTGCCCTGATACACGCAAGGGAGCCGTACAAACTGACATCAGGAACCTGGACTGCTGAGTTTTCTTTCCCAGGGAAAATGGAAAAAGGATGTGCCCAGGGGCCCCTGGACATGGGCTGGGGCCTCACTGCAAAGAATCCTTATATCGAAGGATGGACCCCACACCGAAGATGTCCCCACCTCAAACTTGTGCTGCCCTGATAGACCCAAGGGAGCCCTACAAACTGACATCAGGAACCTGGACTGCTGAGTTTTCTTTCCCAGGGAAAATGGAAAAAGGATGTGCCCAGGGGCCCCTGGCCCTGACTGCAAAAAATCCTTATATCGAAGGATGGACCCCACACCGAAGTTGTCCCCACCTCAAACTTGTGCTGCCCTGATAGACCCAAGGGAGCCCTACAAACTGACATCAGGAACCTGGACTGCTGAGTTTTCTTTCCTAGGGAAAATGGAAAAAGGATGTGCCCAGGGGCCCCTGGCCCTGACTGCAAAGAATCCTTATATCGAAGGATGGACCCCACACCGAAGTTGTCCCCACCTCAAACTTGTGCTGCCCTGATAGACCCAAGGGAGCCCTACAAACTGACATCAGGAACCTGGACTGCTGAGTTTTCTTTCCCAGGGAAAATGGAAAAAGGATGTGCCCAGGGGCCCCTGGCCCTGACTGCAAAGAATCCTTATATCGAAGGATGGACCCCACACCGAAGTTGTCCCCACCTCAAACTTGTGCTGCCCTGATACACGCAAGGGAGCCCTACAAACTGACATCAGGAACCTGGACTGCTGAGTTTTCTTTCCCAGGGAAAATGGAAAAAGGATGTGCCCAGGGTTCCCTGGCCCTGACTGCAAAAAATCCTTATATCGAAGGATGGACCCCACACCGAAGTTGTCCCCACCTCAAACTTGTGCTGCCCTGATAGACCCAAGGGAGCCCTACAAACTGACATCAGGAACCTGGACTGCTGAGTTTTCTTTCCCAGGGAAAATGGAAAAAGGATGTGCCCAGGGGCCCCTGGCCCTGGGCTGGGGCCTCACTGCAAAGAATCCTTATATCGAAGGATGGACCCCACACCGAAGTTGTCCCCACCTTAAAATTGTGCTGCCCTGATAGACCCAAGGGAGCCCTACAAACTGACATCAGGAACCTGGACTGCTGAGTTTTCTTTCCCAGGGAAAATGGAAAAAGGATGTGCCCAGGGGCCCCTGGCCCTGACTGCAAAAAATCCTTATATCGAAGGATGGACCCCACACCGAAGTTGTCCCCACCTCAAACTTGTGCTGCCCTGATAGACCCAAGGGAGCCCTACAAACTGACATCAGGAACCTGGACTGCTGAGTTTTCTTTCCCAGGGAAAATGGAAAAAGGATGTGCCCAGGGGCCCCTGGCCCTGACTGCAAAGAATCCTTATATCGAAGGATGGACCCCACACCGAAGTTGTCCCCACCTCAAACTTGTGCTGCCCTGATACACCCAAGGGAGCCCTACAAACTGACATCAGGAACCTGGACTGCTGAGTTTTCTTTCCCAGGGAAAATGGAAAAAGGATGTGCCCAGGGGCCCCTGGCCCTGGGCTGGGGCCTCACTGCAAAGAATCCTTATATCGAAGGATGGACCCCACACCGAAGTTGTCCCCACCTCAAACTTGTGCTGCCCTGATAGACCCAAGGGAGCCCTACAAACTGACATCAGGAACCTGGACTGCTGAGTTTTCTTTCCCAGGGAAAATGGAAAAAGGATGTGCCCAGGGGCCCCTGGCCCTGACTGCAAAAAATCCTTATATCGAAGGATGGACCCCACACCGAAGTTGTCCCCACCTCAAACTTGTGCTGCCCTGATAGACCCAAGGGAGCCCTACAAACTGACATCAGGAACCTGGACTGCTGAGTTTTCTTTCCTAGGGAAAATGGAAAAAGGATGTGCCCAGGGGCCCCTGGCCCTGGGCTGGGGCCTCACTGCAAAGAATCCTTATATCGAAGGATGGACCCCACACCGAAGTTGTCCCCACCTCAAACTTGTGCTGCCCTGATAGACCCAAGGGAGCCCTACAAACTGACATCAGGAACCTGGACTGCTGAGTTTTCTTTCCTAGGGAAAATGGAAAAAGGATGTGCCCAGGGGCCCCTGGCCCTGGGCTGGGGCCTCACTGCAAAGAATCCTTATATAGAAGGATGGACCCCACACCGAAGTTGTCCCCACCTCAAACTTGTGCTGCCCTGATAGACCCAAGGGAGCCCTACAAACTGACATCAGGAACCTGGACTGCTGAGTTTTCTTTCCCAGGGAAAATGGAAAAAGGATGTGCCCAGGGGCCCCTGGCCCTGGGCTGGGACCTCACTGCAAAGAATCCTTATATCGAAGGATGGACCCCACACCGAAGTTGTCCCCACCTCAAACTTGTGCTGCCCTGATAGACCCAAGGGAGCCCTACAAACTGACATCAGGAACCTGGACTGCTGAGTTTTCTTTCCCAGGGAAAATGGAAAAAGGATGTGCCCAGGGCCCCTGGCCCTGACTGCAAAAAATCCTTATATCGAAGGATGGACCCCACACCGAAGTTGTCCCCACCTCAAACTTGTGCTGCCCTGATAGACCCAAGGGAGCCCTACAAACTGACATCAGGAACTTGGACTGCTGAGTTTTCTTTCCCAGGGAAAATGGAAAAAGGATGTGCCCAGGGGCCCCTGGCCCTGGGCTGGGGCCTCACTGCAAAGAATCCTTATATCGAAGGATGGACCCCACACCGAAGTTGTCCCCACCTCAAACTTGTGCTGCCCTGATACACGCAAGGGAGCCCTACAAACTGACATCAGGAACCTGGACTGCTGAGTTTTCTTTCCCAGGGAAAATGGAAAAAGGATGTGCCCAGGGGCCCCTGGCCCTGAATGCAAAAAATCCTTATATCGAAGGATGGACCCCACACCGAAGTTGTCCCCACCTCAAACTTGTGCTGCCCTGATAGACCCAAGGGAGCCCTACAAACTGACATCAGGAACCTGGACTGCTGAGTTTTCTTTCCCAGGGAAAATGGAAAAAGGATGTGCCCAGGGGCCCCTGGACATGGGCTGGGGCCTCACTGCAAAGAATCCTTATATCGAAGGATGGACCCCACACCGAAGTTGTCCCCACCTCAAACTTGTGCTGCCCTGATAGACCCAAGGGAGCCCTACAAACTGACATCAGGAACCTGGACTGCTGAGTTTTCTTTCCCAGGGAAAATGGAAAAAGGATGTGCCCAGGGGCCCCTGGCCCTGACTGCAAAAAATCCTTATATCGAAGGATGGACCCCACACCGAAGTTGTCCCCACCTCAAACTTGTGCTGCCCTGATAGACCCAAGGGAGCCCTACAAACTGACATCAGGAACCTGGACTGCTGAGTTTTCTTTCCTAGGGAAAATGGAAAAAGGATGTGCCCAGGGGCCCCTGGCCCTGACTGCAAAGAATCCTTATATCGAAGGATGGACCCCACACCGAAGTTGTCCCCACCTCAAACTTGTGCTGCCCTGATAGACCCAAGGGAGCCCTACAAACTGACATCAGGAACCTGGACTGCTGAGTTTTCTTTCCCAGGGAAAATGGAAAAAGGATGTGCCCAGGGGCCCCTGGCCCTCACTGCAAAGAATCCTTATATCGAAGGATGGACCCCACACCGAAGTTGTCCCCACCTCAAACTTGTGCTGCCCTGATAGACCCAAGGGAGCCCTACAAACTGACATCAGGAACCTGGACTGCTGAGTTTTCTTTCCCAGGGAAAATGGAAAAAGGATGTGCCCAGGGGCCCCTGGCCCTGGGCTGGGGCCTCACTGCAAAGAATCCTTATATCGAAGGATGGACCCCACACCGAAGTTGTCCCCACCTCAAACTTGTGCTGCCCTGATACACGCAAGGGAGCCCTACAAACTGACATCAGGAACCTGGACTGCTGAGTTTTCTTTCCCAGGGAAAATGGAAAAAGGATGTGCCCAGGGTTCCCTGGCCCTGACTGCAAAAAATCCTTATATCGAAGGATGGACCCCACACCGAAGTTGTCC
The DNA here is from genome assembly GCF_050655825.1 of Lonchura striata. Lineage (NCBI taxonomy): Eukaryota > Metazoa > Chordata > Aves > Passeriformes > Estrildidae > Lonchura > Lonchura striata. The sequence continues at coordinate 284,577 of NC_140725.1, forward strand.
CCACCTCAAACTTGTGCTGCCCTGATAGACCCAAGGGAGCCCTACAAACTGACATCAGGAACCTGGACTGCTGAGTTTTCTTTCCCAGGGAAAATGGAAAAAGGATGTGCCCAGGGGCCCCTGGCCCTGGGCTGGGGCCTCACTGCAAAGAATCCTTATATCGAAGGATGGACCCCACACCGAAGTTGTCCCCACCTCAAACTTGTGCTGCCCTGATACACGCAAGGGAGCCGTACAAACTGACATCAGGAACCTGGACTGCTGAGTTTTCTTTCCCAGGGAAAATGGAAAAAGGATGTGCCCAGGGGCCCCTGGCCCTGGGCTGGGGCCTCACTGCAAAGAATCCTTATATAGAAGGATGGACCCCACACCGAAGTTGTCCCCACCTCAAACTTGTGCTGCCCTGATAGACCCAAGGGAGCCCTACAAACTGACATCAGGAACCTGGACTGCTGAGTTTTCTTTCCCAGGGAAAATGGAAAAAGGATGTGCCCAGGGGCCCCTGGCCCTGGGCTGGGACCTCACTGCAAAGAATCCTTATATCGAAGGATGGACCCCACACCAAAGTTGTCCCCACCTCAAACTTGTGCTGCCCTGATAGACCCAAGGGAGCCCTACAAACTGACATCAGGAACCTGGACTGCTGAGTTTTCTTTCCCAGGGAAAATGGAAAAAGGATGTGCCCAGGGCCCCTGGCCCTGACTGCAAAAAATCCTTATATCGAAGGATGGACCCCACACCGAAGTTGTCCCCACCTCAAACTTGTGCTGCCCTGATAGACCCAAGGGAGCCCTACAAACTGACATCAGGAACCTGGACTGCTGAGTTTTCTTTCCCAGGGAAAATGGAAAAAGGATGTGCCCAGGGGCCCCTGGCCCTGGGCTGGGGCCTCACTGCAAAGAATCCTTATATCGAAGGATGGACCCCACACCGAAGTTGTCCCCACCTCAAACTTGTGCTGCCCTGATACACGCAAGGGAGCCCTACAAACTGACATCAGGAACCTGGACTGCTGAGTTTTCTTTCCCAGGGAAAATGGAAAAAGGATGTGCCCAGGGGCCCCTGGCCCTGAATGCAAAAAATCCTTATATCGAAGGATGGACCCCACACCGAAGTTGTCCCCACCTCAAACTTGTGCTGCCCTGATAGACCCAAGGGAGCCCTACAAACTGACATCAGGAACCTGGACTGCTGAGTTTTCTTTCCCAGGGAAAATGGAAAAAGGATGTGCCCAGGGGCCCCTGGACATGGGCTGGGGCCTCACTGCAAAGAATCCTTATATCGAAGGATGGACCCCACACCGAAGATGTCCCCACCTCAAACTTGTGCTGCCCTGATAGACCCAAGGGAGCCCTACAAACTGACATCAGGAACCTGGACTGCTGAGTTTTCTTTCCCAGGGAAAATGGAAAAAGGATGTGCCCAGGGGCCCCTGGCCCTAACTGCAAAAAATCCTTATATCGAAGGATGGACCCCACACCGAAGTTGTCCCCACCTCAAACTTGTGCTGCCCTGATAGACCCAAGGGAGCCCTACAAACTGACATCAGGAACCTGGACTGCTGAGTTTTCTTTCCTAGGGAAAATGGAAAAAGGATGTGCCCAGGGGCCCCTGGCCCTGACTGCAAAGAATCCTTATATCGAAGGATGGACCCCACACCGAAGTTGTCCCCACCTCAAACTTGTGCTGCCCTGATAGACCCAAGGGAGCCCTACAAACTGACATCAGGAACCTGGACTGCTGAGTTTTCTTTCCCAGGGAAAATGGAAAAAGGATGTGCCCAGGGGCCCCTGGCCCTCACTGCAAAGAATCCTTATATCGAAGGATGGACCCCACACCGAAGTTGTCCCCACCTCAAACTTGTGCTGCCCTGATAGACCCAAGGGAGCCCTACAAACTGACATCAGGAACCTGGACTGCTGAGTTTTCTTTCCCAGGGAAAATGGAAAAAGGATGTGCCCAGGGGCCCCTGGCCCTGGGCTGGGGCCTCACTGCAAAGAATCCTTATATCGAAGGATGGACCCCACACCGAAGTTGTCCCCACCTCAAACTTGTGCTGCCCTGATACACGCAAGGGAGCCGTACAAACTGACATCAGGAACCTGGACTGCTGAGTTTTCTTTCCCAGGGAAAATGGAAAAAGGATGTGCCCAGGGGCCCCTGGACATGGGCTGGGGCCTCACTGCAAAGAATCCTTATATCGAAGGATGGACCCCACACCGAAGATGTCCCCACCTCAAACTTGTGCTGCCCTGATAGACCCAAGGGAGCCCTACAAACTGACATCAGGAACCTGGACTGCTGAGTTTTCTTTCCCAGGGAAAATGGAAAAAGGATGTGCCCAGGGGCCCCTGGCCCTGAATGCAAAAAATCCTTATATCGAAGGATGGACCCCACACCGAAGTTGTCCCCACCTCAAACTTGTGCTGCCCTGATAGACCCAAGGGAGCCCTACAAACTGACATCAGGAACCTGGACTGCTGAGTTTTCTTTCCCAGGGAAAATGGAAAAAGGATGTGCCCAGGGGCCCCTGGCCCTGACTGCAAAGAATCCTTATATCGAAGGATGGACCCCACACCGAAGTTGTCCCCACCTCAAACTTGTGCTGCCCTGATAGACCCAAGGGAGCCCTACAAACTGACATCAGGAACCTGGACTGCTGAGTTTTCTTTCCCAGGGAAAATGGAAAAAGGATGTGCCCAGGGGCCCCTGGCCCTGACTGCAAAGAATCCTTATATCGAAGGATGGACCCCACACCGAAGTTGTCCCCACCTCAAACTTGTGCTGCCCTGATAGACCCAAGGGAGCCCTACAAACTGACATCAGGAACCTGGACTGCTGAGTTTTCTTTCCCAGGGAAAATGGAAAAAGGATGTGCCCAGGGGCCCCTGGCCCTGGGCTGGGGCCTCACTGCAAAGAATCCTTATATCGAAGGATGGACCCCACACCGAAGTTGTCCCCACCTCAAACTTGTGCTGCCCTGATACACGCAAGGGAGCCCTACAAACTGACATCAGGAACCTGGACTGCTGAGTTTTCTTTCCCAGGGAAAATGGAAAAAGGATGTGCCCAGGGTTCCCTGGCCCTGACTGCAAAAAATCCTTATATCGAAGGATGGACCCCACACCGAAGTTGTCCCCACCTCAAACTTGTGCTGCCCTGATAGACCTAAGGGAGCCCTACAAACTGACATCAGGAACCTGGACTGCTGAGTTTTCTTTCCCAGGGAAAATGGCCAAAGGATGTGCCCAGGGGCCCCTGGCCCTGACTGCAAAAAATCCTTATATCGAAGGATGGACCCCACACCGAAGTTGTCCCCACCTCAAACTTGTGCTGCCCTGATAGACCCAAGGGAGCCCTACAAACTGACATCAGGAACCTGGACTGCTGAGTTTTCTTTCCTAGGGAAAATGGAAAAAGGATGTGCCCAGGGGCCCCTGGCCCTGACTGCAAAGAATCCTTATATCGAAGGATGGACCCCACACCGAAGTTGTCCCCACCTCAAACTTGTGCTGCCCTGATAGACCCAAGGGAGCCCTACAAACTGACATCAGGAACCTGGACTGCTGAGTTTTCTTTCCCAGGGAAAATGGAAAAAGGATGTGCCCAGGGGCCCCTGGCCCTGACTGCAAAGAATCCTTATATCGAAGGATGGACCCCACACCGAAGTTGTCCCCACCTCAAACTTGTGCTGCCCTGATAGACCCAAGGGAGCCCTACAAACTGACATCAGGAACCTGGACTGCTGAGTTTTCTTTCCCAGGGAAAATGGAAAAAGGATGTGCCCAGGGGCCCCTGGCCCTGTGCTGGGGCCTCACTGCAAAGAATCCTTATATCGAAGGATGGACCCCACACCGAAGTTGTCCCCACCTCAAACTTGTGCTGCCCTGATAGACCCAAGGGAGCCCTACAAACTGACATCAGGAACCTGGACTGCTGAGTTTTCTTTCCCAGGGAAAATGGCCAAAGGATGTGCCCAGGGGCCCCTGGCCCTGACTGCAAAAAATCCTTATATCGAAGGATGGACCCCACACCGAAGTTGTCCCCACCTCAAACTTGTGCTGCCCTGATAGACCCAAGGGAGCCCTACAAACTGACATCAGGAACCTGGACTGCTGAGTTTTCTTTCCCAGGGAAAATGGAAAAAGGATGTGCCCAGGGGCCCCTGGCCCTCACTGCAAAGAATCCTTATATCGAAGGATGGACCCCACACCGAAGTTGTCCCCACCTCAAACTTGTGCTGCCCTGATAGACCCAAGGGAGCCCTACAAACTGACATCAGGAACCTGGACTGCTGAGTTTTCTTTCCCAGGGAAAATGGAAAAAGGATGTGCCCAGGGGCCCCTGGCCCTGGGCTGGGGCCTCACTGCAAAGAATCCTTATATCGAAGGATGGACCCCACACCGAAGTTGTCCCCACCTCAAACTTGTGCTGCCCTGATACACGCAAGGGAGCCGTACAAACTGACATCAGGAACCTGGACTGCTGAGTTTTCTTTCCCAGGGAAAATGGAAAAAGGATGTGCCCAGGGGCCCCTGGACATGGGCTGGGGCCTCACTGCAAAGAATCCTTATATCGAAGGATGGACCCCACACCGAAGATGTCCCCACCTCAAACTTGTGCTGCCCTGATAGACCCAAGGGAGCCCTACAAACTGACATCAGGAACCTGGACTGCTGAGTTTTCTTTCCCAGGGAAAATGGAAAAAGGATGTGCCCAGGGGCCCCTGGCCCTGACTGCAAAAAATCCTTATATCGAAGGATGGACCCCACACCGAAGTTGTCCCCACCTCAAACTTGTGCTGCCCTGATAGACCCAAGGGAGCCCTACAAACTGACATCAGGAACCTGGACTGCTGAGTTTTCTTTCCTAGGGAAAATGGAAAAAGGATGTGCCCAGGGGCCCCTGGCCCTGACTGCAAAGAATCCTTATATCGAAGGATGGACCCCACACCGAAGTTGTCCCCACCTCAAACTTGTGCTGCCCTGATAGACCCAAGGGAGCCCTACAAACTGACATCAGGAACCTGGACTGCTGAGTTTTCTTTCCCAGGGAAAATGGAAAAAGGATGTGCCCAGGGGCCCCTGGCCCTGACTGCAAAGAATCCTTATATCGAAGGATGGACCCCACACCGAAGTTGTCCCCACCTCAAACTTGTGCTGCCCTGATAGACCCAAGGGAGCCCTACAAACTGACATCAGGAACCTGGACTGCTGAGTTTTCTTTCCCAGGGAAAATGGAAAAAGGATGTGCCCAGGGGCCCCTGGCCCTGGGCTGGGGCCTCACTGCAAAGAATCCTTATATCGAAGGATGGACCCCACACCGAAGTTGTCCCCACCTCAAACTTGTGCTGCCCTGATAGACCCAAGGGAGCCCTACAAACTGACATCAGGAACCTGGACTGCTGAGTTTTCTTTCCCAGGGAAAATGGAAAAAGGATGTGCCCAGGGTTCCCTGGCCCTGACTGCAAAAAATCCTTATATCGAAGGATGGACCCCACACCGAAGTTGTCCCCACCTCAAACTTGTGCTGCCCTGATAGACCTAAGGGAGCCCTACAAACTGACATCAGGAACCTGGACTGCTGAGTTTTCTTTCCCAGGGAAAATGGCCAAAGGATGTGCCCAGGGGCCCCTGGCCCTGACTGCAAAAAATCCTTATATCGAAGGATGGACCCCACACCGAAGTTGTCCCCACCTCAAACTTGTGCTGCCCTGATAGACCCAAGGGAGCCCTACAAACTGACATCAGGAACCTGGACTGCTGAGTTTTCTTTCCTAGGGAAAATGGAAAAAGGATGTGCCCAGGGGCCCCTGGCCCTGACTGCAAAGAATCCTTATATCGAAGGATGGACCCCACACCGAAGTTGTCCCCACCTCAAACTTGTGCTGCCCTGATAGACCCAAGGGAGCCCTACAAACTGACATCAGGAACCTGGACTGCTGAGTTTTCTTTCCCAGGGAAAATGGAAAAAGGATGTGCCCAGGGGCCCCTGGCCCTGACTGCAAAGAATCCTTATATCGAAGGATGGACCCCACACCGAAGTTGTCCCCACCTCAAACTTGTGCTGCCCTGATAGACCCAAGGGAGCCCTACAAACTGACATCAGGAACCTGGACTGCTGAGTTTTCTTTCCCAGGGAAAATGGAAAAAGGATGTGCCCAGGGTTCCCTGGCCCTGACTGCAAAGAATCCTTATATCGAAGGATGGAACCCACACCGAAGTTGTCCCCACCTCAAACTTGTGCTGCCCTGATAGACCCAAGGGAGCCCTACAAACTGACATCAGGAACCTGGACTGCTGAGTTTTCTTTCCCAGGGAAAATGGAAAAAGGATGTGCCCAGGGGCCCCTGGCCCTGACTGCAAAAAATCCTTATATCGAAGGATGGAGCCCACACCGAAGTTGTCCCCACCTCAAACTTGTGCTGCCCTGATAGACCCAAGGGAGCCCTACAAACTGACATCAGGAACCTGGACTGCTGAGTTTTCTTTCCCAGGGAAAATGGAAAAAGGATGTGCCCAGGGGCCCCTGGCCCTGACTGCAAAGAATCCTTATATCGAAGGATGGACCCCACACCGAAGTTGTCCCCACCTCAAACTTGTGCTGCCCTGATAGACCCAAGGGAGCCCTACAAACTGACATCAGGAACCTGGACTGCTGAGTTTTCTTTCCCAGGGAAAATGGAAAAAGGATGTGCCCAGGGGCCCCTGGCCCTGGGCTGGGGCCTCACTGCAAAGAATCCTTATATCGAAGGATGGACCCCACACCGAAGTTGTCCCCACCTCAAACTTGTGCTGCCCTGATAGACCCAAGGGAGCCCTACAAACTGACATCAGGAACCTGGACTGCTGAGTTTTCTTTCCCAGGGAAAATGGAAAAAGGATGTGCCCAGGGTTCCCTGGCCCTGACTGCAAAAAATCCTTATATCGAAGGATGGACCCCACACCGAAGTTGTCCCCACCTCAAACTTGTGCTGCCCTGATAGACCCAAGGGAGCCCTACAAACTGACATCAGGAACCTGGACTGCTGAGTTTTCTTTCCCAGGGAAAATGGAAAAAGGATGTGCCCAGGGGCCCCTGGCCCTGGGCTGGGGCCCTGTCTGCAAAGAATCCTTATATCGAAGGATGGAGCCCACACCGAAGTTGTCCCCACCTCAAACTTGTGCTGTCCTGATAGACCCAAGGGAGCCCTACAAACTGACATCAGGAACCTGGACTGCTGAGTTTTCTTTCCCAGGGAAAATGGAAAAAGGATGTGCCCAGGGTTCCCTGGCCCTGACTGCAAAAAATCCTTATATCGAAGGATGGACCCCACACCGAAGTTGTCCCCACCTCAAACTTGTGCTGCCCTGATAGACCTAAGGGAGCCCTACAAACTGACATCAGGAACCTGGACTGCTGAGTTTTCTTTCCCAGGGAAAATGGCCAAAGGATGTGCCCAGGGGCCCCTGGCCCTGACTGCAAAAAATCCTTATATCGAAGGATGGACCCCACACCGAAGTTGTCCCCACCTCAAACTTGTGCTGCCCTGATAGACCCAAGGGAGCCCTACAAACTGACATCAGGAACCTGGACTGCTGAGTTTTCTTTCCTAGGGAAAATGGAAAAAGGATGTGCCCAGGGGCCCCTGGCCCTGACTGCAAAGAATCCTTATATCGAAGGATGGACCCCACACCGAAGTTGTCCCCACCTCAAACTTGTGCTGCCCTGATAGACCCAAGGGAGCCCTACAAACTGACATCAGGAACCTGGACTGCTGAGTTTTCTTTCCCAGGGAAAATGGAAAAAGGATGTGCCCAGGGGCCCCTGGCCCTGACTGCAAAGAATCCTTATATCGAAGGATGGACCCCACACCGAAGTTGTCCCCACCTCAAACTTGTGCTGCCCTGATAGACCCAAGGGAGCCCTACAAACTGACATCAGGAACCTGGACTGCTGAGTTTTCTTTCCCAGGGAAAATGGAAAAAGGATGTGCCCAGGGTTCCCTGGCCCTGACTGCAAAGAATCCTTATATCGAAGGATGGAACCCACACCGAAGTTGTCCCCACCTCAAACTTGTGCTGCCCTGATAGACCCAAGGGAGCCCTACAAACTGACATCAGGAACCTGGACTGCTGAGTTTTCTTTCCCAGGGAAAATGGAAAAAGGATGTGCCCAGGGGCCCCTGGCCCTGACTGCAAAAAATCCTTATATCGAAGGATGGAGCCCACACCGAAGTTGTCCCCACCTCAAACTTGTGCTGCCCTGATAGACCCAAGGGAGCCCTACAAACTGACATCAGGAACCTGGACTGCTGAGTTTTCTTTCCCAGGGAAAATGGAAAAAGGATGTGCCCAGGGGCCCCTGGCCCTGACTGCAAAGAATCCTTATATCGAAGGATGGACCCCACACCGAAGTTGTCCCCACCTCAAACTTGTGCTGCCCTGATAGACCCAAGGGAGCCCTACAAACTGACATCAGGAACCTGGACTGCTGAGTTTTCTTTCCCAGGGAAAATGGAAAAAGGATGTGCCCAGGGGCCCCTGGCCCTGGGCTGGGGCCTCACTGCAAAGAATCCTTATATCGAAGGATGGACCCCACACCGAAGTTGTCCCCACCTCAAACTTGTGCTGCCCTGATAGACCCAAGGGAGCCCTACAAACTGACATCAGGAACCTGGACTGCTGAGTTTTCTTTCCCAGGGAAAATGGAAAAAGGATGTGCCCAGGGTTCCCTGGCCCTGACTGCAAAAAATCCTTATATCGAAGGATGGACCCCACACCGAAGTTGTCCCCACCTCAAACTTGTGCTGCCCTGATAGACCCAAGGGAGCCCTACAAACTGACATCAGGAACCTGGACTGCTGAGTTTTCTTTCCCAGGGAAAATGGAAAAAGGATGTGCCCAGGGGCCCCTGGCCCTGGGCTGGGGCCCTGTCTGCAAAGAATCCTTATATCGAAGGATGGAGCCCACACCGAAGTTGTCCCCACCTCAAACTTGTGCTGTCCTGATAGACCCAAGGGAGCCCTACAAACTGACATCAGGAACCTGGACTGCTGAGTTTTCTTTCCCAGGGAAAATGGAAAAAGGATGTGCCCAGGGTTCCCTGGCCCTGACTGCAAAGAATCCTTATATCGAAGGATGGAACCCACACCGAAGTTGTCCCCACCTCAAACTTGTGCTGCCCTGATAGACCCAAGGGAGCCCTACAAACTGACATCAGGAACCTGGACTGCTGAGTTTTCTTTCCCAGGGAAAATGGAAAAAGGATGTGCCCAGGGGCCCCTGGCCCTGACTGCAAAAAATCCTTATATCGAAGGATGGAGCCCACACCGAAGTTGTCCCCACCTCAAACTTGTGCTGCCCTGATAGACCCAAGGGAGCCCTACAAACTGACATCAGGAACCTGGACTGCTGAGTTTTCTTTCCCAGGGAAAATGGAAAAAGGATGTGCCCAGGGGCCCCTGGCCCTGACTGCAAAGAATCCTTATATCGAAGGATGGACCCCACACCGAAGTTGTCCCCACCTCAAACTTGTGCTGCCCTGATAGACCCAAGGGAGCCCTACAAACTGACATCAGGAACCTGGACTGCTGAGTTTTCTTTCCCAGGGAAAATGGAAAAAGGATGTGCCCAGGGGCCCCTGGCCCTGGGCTGGGGCCTCACTGCAAAGAATCCTTATATCGAAGGATGGACCCCACACCGAAGTTGTCCCCACCTCAAACTTGTGCTGCCCTGATACACGCAAGGGAGCCCTACAAACTGACATCAGGAACCTGGACTGCTGAGTTTTCTTTCCCAGGGAAAATGGAAAAAGGATGTGCCCAGGGTTCCCTGGCCCTGACTGCAAAAAATCCTTATATCGAAGGATGGACCCCACACCGAAGTTGTCCCCACCTCAAACTTGTGCTGCCCTGATAGACCCAAGGGAGCCCTACAAACTGACATCAGGAACCTGGACTGCTGAGTTTTCTTTCCCAGGGAAAATGGAAAAAGGATGTGCCCAGCGGCCCCTGGCCCTGACTGCAAAAAATCCTTATATCGAAGGATGGACCCCACACCGAAGTTGTCCCCACCTCAAACTTGTGCTGCCCTGATACACGCAAGGGAGCCCTACAAACTGACATCAGGAACCTGGACTGCTGAGTTTTCTTTCCCAGGGAAAATGGAAAAAGGATGTGCCCAGGGTTCCCTGGCCCTGACTGCAAAAAATCCTTATATCGAAGGATGGACCCCACACCGAAGTTGTCCCCACCTCAAACTTGTGCTGCCCTGATAGACCCAAGGGAGCCCTACAAACTGACATCAGGAACCTGGACTGCTGAGTTTTCTTTCCCAGGGAAAATGGCCAAAGGATGTGCCCAGGGGCCCCTGGCCCTGACTGCAAAAAATCCTTATATCGAAGGATGGACCCCACACCGAAGTTGTCCCCACCTCAAACTTGTGCTGCCCTGATAGACCCAAGGGAGCCCTACAAACTGACATCAGGAACCTGGACTGCTGAGTTTTCTTTCCCAGGGAAAATGGAAAAAGGATGTGCCCAGGGGCCCCTGGCCCTGGGCCCCGGGGCCTCACTGCAAAGAATCCTTATATCGAAGGATGGACCCCACACTGAAGTTGTCCCCACCTCAAACTTGTGCTGCCCTGATAGACCCAAGGGAGCCCTACAAACTGACATCAGGAACCTAGACTACTGAGTTTTCTTTCCCAGGGAAAATGGAAAAAGGATGTGCCCAGGGGCCCCTGGCCCTGACTGCAAAGAATCCTTATATCGAAGGATGGACCCCACACCGAAGTTGTCCCCACCTCAAACTTGTGCTGCCCTGATAGACCCAAGGGAGCCCTACAAACTGACATCAGGAACCTGGACTGCTGAGTTTTCTTTCCCAGGGAAAATGGAAAAAGGATGTGCCCAGGGGCCCCTGGCCCTGGGCTGGGGCCTCACTGCAAAGAATCCTTATATCGAAGGATGGACCCCACACCGAAGTTGTCCCCACCTCAAACTTGTGCTGCCCTGATACACGCAAGGGAGCCCTACAAACTGACATCAGGAACCTGGACTGCTGAGTTTTCTTTCCCAGGGAAAATGGAAAAAGGATGTGCCCAGGGTTCCCTGGCCCTGACTGCAAAAAATCCTTATATCGAAGGATGGACCCCACACCGAAGTTGTCCCCACCTCAAACTTGTGCTGCCCTGATAGACCCAAGGGAGCCCTACAAACTGACATCAGGAACCTGGACTGCTGAGTTTTCTTTCCCAGGGAAAATGGCCAAAGGATGTGCCCAGGGGCCCCTGGCCCTGACTGCAAAAAATCCTTATATCGAAGGATGGACCCCACACCGAAGTTGTCCCCACCTCAAACTTGTGCTGCCCTGATAGACCCAAGGGAGCCCTACAAACTGACATCAGGAACCTGGACTGCTGAGTTTTCTTTCCCAGGGAAAATGGAAAAAGGATGTGCCCAGGGGCCCCTGGCCCTGGGCCCCGGGGCCTCACTGCAAAGAATCCTTATATCGAAGGATGGACCCCACACCGAAGTTGTCCCCACCTCAAACTTGTGCTGCCCTGATAGACCCAAGGGAGCCCTACAAACTGACATCAGGAACCTAGACTACTGAGTTTTCTTTCCCAGGGAAAATGGAAAAAGGATGTGCCCAGGGGCCCCTGGCCCTGACTGCAAAAAATCCTTATATCGAAGGATGGACCCCACACCGAAGTTGTCCCCACCTCAAACTTGTGCTGCCCTGATAGACCCAAGGGAACCCTACAAACTCATATCAGGAAACTGGACTGCTGAGTTTTCTTTCCCAGGGAAAATGGAAAAAGGATGTGCCCAGGGTTCCCTGGCCCTGGGCTGGGGCCTCACTGCAAAAAATCCTTATATCGAAGGATGGCCCCCAGACCGAAGTTGTCCCCACCTCAAACTTGTGCTGCCCTGATAGACCCAAGGGAACCCTACAAACTGACATCAGGAAACTGGACTGCTGAGTTTTCTTTCCCAGGGAAAATGGAAAAAGGATGTGCCCAGGGTTCCGTGGCCCTGGGCTGGAGCCTCACTACAAAAAATCCTTATATCGAAGGATGGACCCCACACCGAAGTTGTCCCCACCTCAAACTTGTGCTGCCCTGATAGACCCAAGAGAGCCCTACAAACTGACATCAGGAACCTGGACTGCTGAGTTTTCTTTCCCAGGGAAAATGGAAAAAGGATGTGCCCAGGGGCCCCTGGCCCTGACTGCAAAAAATCCTTATATCGAAGGATGGACCCCACACCGAAGTTGTCCCCACCTCAAACTTGTGCTGCCCTGATAGACCTAAGGGAGCCCTACAAACTGACATCAGGAACCTGGACTGCTGAGTTTTCTTTCCCAGGGAAAATGGAAAAAGGATGTGCCCAGGGGCCCCTGGCCCTGACTGCAAAAAATCCTTATATCGAAGGATGGACCCCACACCGAAGTTGTCCCCACCTCAAACTTGTGCTGCCCTGATAGACCCAAGGGAGCCCTACAAACTGACATCAGGAACCTGGACTGCTGAGTTTTCTTTCCCAGGGAAAATGGAAAAAGGATGTGCCCAGGGGCCCCTGCCCCTGACTGCAAAGAATCCTTATATCGAAGGATGGAACCCACACCGAAGTTGTCCCCACCTCAAACTTGTGCTGCCCTGATAGACCCAAGGGAGCCCTACAAACTGACATCAGGAACCTGGACTGCTGAGTTTTCTTTCCCAGGGAAAATGGAAAAAGGATGTGCCCAGGGGCCCCTGGCCCTGACTGCAAAAAATCCTTATATCGAAGGATGGAGCCCACACCGAAGTTGTCCCCACCTCAAACTTGTGCTGCCCTGATAGACCCAAGGGAGCCCAACAAACTGACATCAGGAACCTGGACTGCTGAGTTTTCTTTCCCAGGGAAAATGGAAAAAGGATGTGCCCAGGGGCCCCTGGCCCTGACTGCAAAGAATCCTTATATCGAAGGATGGACCCCACACCGAAGTTGTCCCCACCTCAAACTTGTGCTGCCCTGATAGACCCAAGGGAGCCCTACAAACTGACATCAGGAACCTGGACTGCTGAGTTTTCTTTCCCAGGGAAAATGGAAAAAGGATGTGCCCAGGGGCCCCTGGCCCTGGGCTGGGGCCTCACTGCAAAGAATCCTTATATCGAAGGATGGACCCCACACCGAAGTTGTCCCCACCTCAAACTTGTGCTGCCCTGATACACGCAAGGGAGCCCTACAAACTGACATCAGGAACCTGGACTGCTGAGTTTTCTTTCCCAGGGAAAATGGAAAAAGGATGTGCCCAGGGTTCCCTGGCCCTGACTGCAAAAAATCCTTATATCGAAGGATGGACCCCACACCGAAGTTGTCCCCACCTCAAACTTGTGCTGCCCTGATAGACCCAAGGGAGCCCTACAAACTGACATCAGGAACCTGGACTGCTGAGTTTTCTTTCCCAGGGAAAATGGAAAAAGGATGTGCCCAGGGGCCCCTGGACATGGGCTGGGGCCTCACTGCAAAGAATCCTTATATCGAAGGATGGACCCCACACCGAAGTTGTCCCCACCTCAAACTTGTGCTGCCCTGATAGACCCAAGGGAGCCCTACAAACTGACATCAGGAACCTGGACTGCTGAGTTTTCTTTCCCAGGGAAAATGGAAAAAGGATGTGCCCAGGGGCCCCTGGCCCTGACTGCAAAAAATCCTTATATCGAAGGATGGACCCCACACCGAAGTTGTCCCCACCTCAAACTTGTGCTGCCCTGATAGACCCAAGGGAGCCCTACAAACTGACATCAGGAACCTGGACTGCTGAGTTTTCTTTCCTAGGGAAAATGGAAAAAGGATGTGCCCAGGGGCCCCTGGCCCTGACTGCAAAGAATCCTTATATCGAAGGATGGACCCCACACCGAAGTTGTCCCCACCTCAAACTTGTGCTGCCCTGATAGACCCAAGGGAGCCCTACAAACTGACATCAGGAACCTGGACTGCTGAGTTTTCTTTCCCAGGGAAAATGGAAAAAGGATGTGCCCAGGGGCCCCTGGCCCTGGGCTGGGGCCTCACTGCAAAGAATCCTTATATCGAAGGATGGACCCCACACCGAAGTTGTCCCCACCTCAAACTTGTGCTGCCCTGATACACGCAAGGGAGCCCTACAAACTGACATCAGGAACCTGGACTGCTGAGTTTTCTTTCCCAGGGAAAATGGAAAAAGGATGTGCCCAGGGTTCCCTGGCCCTGACTGCAAAAAATCCTTATATCGAAGGATGGACCCCACACCGAAGTTGTCCCCACCTCAAACTTGTGCTGCCCTGATAGACCCAAGGGAGCCCTACAAACTGACATCAGGAACCTGGACTGCTGAGTTTTCTTTCCCAGGGAAAATGGAAAAAGGATGTGCCCAGGGGCCCCTGGCCCTGACTGCAAAAAATCCTTATATCGAAGGATGGACCCCACACCGAAGTTGTCCCCACCTCAAACTTGTGCTGCCCTGATAGACCCAAGGGAGCCCTACAAACTGACATCAGGAACCTGGACTGCTGAGTTTTCTTTCCCAGGGAAAATGGAAAAAGGATGTGCCCAGGGGCCCCTGGCCCTGGGCCCCGGGGCCTCACTGCAAAGAATCCTTATATCGAAGGATGGACCCCACACTGAAGTTGTCCCCACCTCAAACTTGTGCTGCCCTGATAGACCCAAGGGAGCCCTACAAACTGACATCAGGAACCTAGACTACTGAGTTTTCTTTCCCAGGGAAAATGGAAAAAGGATGTGCCCAGGGGCCCCTGGCCCTGAATGCAAAAAATCCTTATATCGAAGGATGGACCCCAGACCGAAGTTGTCCCCACCTCAAACTTGTGCTGCCCTGATAGACCCAAGGGAACCCTACAAACTCACATGAGGAACCTGGACTGCTGAGTTTTCTTTCCCAGGGAAAATGGAAAAAGGATGTGCCCAGGGGCCCCTGGCCCTGACTGCAAAGAATCCTTATATCGAAGGATGGACCCCACACCGAAGTTGTCCCCACCTCAAACTTGTGCTGCCCTGATAGACCCAAGGGAGCCCTACAAACTGACATCAGGAACCTGGACTGCTGAGTTTTCTTTCCCAGGGAAAATGGAAAAAGGATGTGCCCAGGGGCCCCTGGCCCTGGGCCCCGGGGCCTCACTGCAAAGAATCCTTATATCGAAGGATGGACCCCACACTGAAGTTGTCCCCACCTCAAACTTGTGCTGCCCTGATAGACCCAAGGGAGCCCTACAAACTGACATCAGGAACCTAGACTACTGAGTTTTCTTTCCCAGGGAAAATGGAAAAAGGATGTGCCCAGGGGCCCCTGGCCCTGAATGCAAAAAATCCTTATATCGAAGGATGGACCCCAGACCGAAGTTGTCCCCACCTCAAACTTGTGCTGCCCTGATAGACCCAAGGGAACCCTACAAACTCACATGAGGAAACTGGACTGCTGAGTTTTCTTTCCCAGGGAAAATGGAAAAAGGATGTGCCCAGGGTTCCCTGGCCCTGGGCTGGGGCCTCACTGCAAAAAATCCTTATATCGAAGGATGGCCCCCAGACCGAAGTTGTCCCCACCTCAAACTTGTGCTGCCCTGATAGACCCAAGGGAACCCTACAAACTGACATCAGGAACCTGGACTGCTGAGTTTTCTTTCCCAGGGAAAATGGAAAAAGGATGTGCCCAGGGTTCCCTGGCCCTGGGCTGGAGCCTCACTACAAAAAATCCTTATATCGAAGGATGGACCCCACACCGAAGTTGTCCCCACCTCAAACTTGTGCTGCCCTGATAGACCCAAGGGAGCCCTACAAACTGACATCAGGAACCTGGACTGCTGAGTTTTCTTTCCCAGGGAAAATGGAAAAAGGATGTGCCCAGGGGCCCCTGGCCCTGACTGCAAAAAATCCTTATATCGAAGGATGGACCCCACACCGAAGTTGTCCCCACCTCAAACTTGTGCTGCCCTGATAGACCTAAGGGAGCCCTACAAACTGACATCAGGAACCTGGACTGCTGAGTTTTCTTTCCCAGGGAAAATGGAAAAAGGATGTGCCCAGGGGCCCCTGGCCCTGACTGCAAAAAATCCTTATATCGAAGGATGGACCCCACACCGAAGTTGTCCCCACCTCAAACTTGTGCTGCCCTGATAGACCCAAGGGAGCCCTACAAACTGACATCAGGAACCTGGACTGCTGAGTTTTCTTTCCCAGGGAAAATGGAAAAAGGATGTGCCCAGGGTTCCCTGGCCCTGACTGCAAAGAATCCTTATATCGAAGGATGGACCCCACACCGAAGTTGTCCCCACCTCAAACTTGTGCTGCCCTGATAGACCCAAGGGAGCCCTACAAACTGACATCAGGAACCTGGACTGCTGAGTTTTCTTTCCCAGGGAAAATGGAAAAAGGATGTGCCCAGGGGCCCCTGGCCCTGCCTGCAAAAAATCCTTATATCGAAGGATGGACCCCACACCGAAGTTGTCCCCACCTCAAACTTGTGCTGCCCTGATAGACCCAAGGGAACCCTACAAACTGACATCAGGAAACTGTACTGCTGAGTTTTCTTTCCCAGGGAAAATGGAAAAAGGATGTGCCCAGGGTTCCCTGGCCCTGGGCTGGGTCCTCACTACAAAAAATCCTTATATCGAAGGATGGACCCCACACCGAAGTTGTCCCCACCTCAAACTTGTGCTGCCCTGATAGACCCAAGGGAGCCCTACAAACTGACATCAGGAACCTGGACTGCTGAGTTTTCTTTCCCAGGGAAAATGGCCGAAGGATGTGCCCAGGGGCCCCTGGCCCTGACTGCAAAAAATCCTTATATCGAAGGATGGACCCCACACCGAAGTTGTCCCCACCTCAAACTTGTGCTGCCCTGATAGACCCAAGGGAGCCCTACAAACTGACATCAGGAACCTGGACTGCTGAGTTTTCTTTCCTAGGGAAAATGGAAAAAGGATGTGCCCAGGGGCCCCTGGCCCTGGGCTGGGGCCTCACTGCAAAGAATCCTTATATCGAAGGATGGACCCCACACCGAAGTTGTCCCCACCTCAAACTTGTGCTGCCCTGATAGACCCAAGGGAGCCCTACAAACTGACATCAGGAACCTGGACTGCTGAGTTTTCTTTCCTAGGGAAAATGGAAAAAGGATGTGCCCAGGGGCCCCTGGCCCTGGGCTGGGGCCTCACTGCAAAGAATCCTTATATTGAAGGATGGACCCCACACCGAAGTTGTCCCCACCTCAAACTTGTGCTGCCCTGATAGACCCAAGGGAGCCCTACAAACTGACATCAGGAACCTGGACTGCTGAGTTTTCTTTCCCAGGGAAAATGGAAAAAGGATGTGCCCAGGGGCCCCTGGCCCTGGGCTGGGGCCTCACTGCAAAGAATCCTTATATCGAAGGATGGACCCCACACCGAAGTTGTCCCCACCTCAAACTTGTGCTGCCCTGATAGACCCAAGGGAGCCCTACAAACTGACATCAGGAACCTGGACTGCTGAGTTTTCTTTCCCAGGGAAAATGGAAAAAGGATGTGCCATGGGGCCCCTGGCCCTGACTGCAAAAAATCCTTATATCGAAGGATGGACCCCACACCGAAGTTGTCCCCACCTCAAACTTGTGCTGCCCTGATAGACCCAAGGGAGCCCTACAAACTGACATCAGGAACCTGGACTGCTGAGTTTTCTTTCCCAGGGAAAATGGAAAAAGGATGTGCCCAGGGGCCCCTGGCCCTGACTGCAAAAAATCCTTATATCGAAGGATGGACCCCACACCGAAGTTGTCCCCACCTCAAACTTGTGCTGCCCTGATAGACCCAAGGGAGCCCTACAAACTGACATCAGGAACCTGGACTGCTGAGTTTTCTTTCCCAGGGAAAATGGAAAAAGGATGTGCCCAGGGCCCCCTGGCCCTGGGCTAGGGCCTCACTGCAAAGAATCCTTATATCGAAGGATGGACCCCACACCGAAGGTGTCCCCACCTCAAACTTGTGCTGCCCTGATAGACCCAAGGGAGCCCTACAAACTGACATCAGGAACCAGGACTGCTGAGTTTTCTTTCCCAGGGAAAATGGAAAAAGGATGTGCCCAGGGGCCCCTGGCCCTGAATGCAAAAAATCCTTATATCGAAGGATGGACCCCACACCGAAGTTGTCCCCACCTCAAACTTGTGCTGCCCTGATAGACCCAAGGGAACCCTACAAACTGACATCAGGAACCTGGACTGCTGAGTTTTCTTTCCCAGGGAAAATGGAAAAAGGATGTGCCCAGGGGCCCCTGGCCGTGACTGCAAAAAATCCTTATATCGAAGGATGGACCCCACACCGAAGTTGTCCCCACCTCAAACTTGTGCTGCCCTGATAGACCCAAGGGAGCCCTACAAACTGACATCAGGAACCTGGACTGCTGAGTTTTCTTTCCTAGGGAAAATGGAAAAAGGATGTGCCCAGGGGCCCCTGGCCCTGACTGCAAAAAATCCTTATATCGAAGGATGGACCCCACACCGAAGTTGTCCCCACCTCAAACTTGTGCTGCCCTGATAGACCCAAGGGAGCCCTACAAACTGACATCAGGAACCTGGACTGCTGAGTTTTCTTTCCTAGGGAAAATGGAAAAAGGATGTGCCCAGGGGCCCCTGGCCCTGGGCTGGGGCCTCACTGCAAAGAATCCTTATATCGAAGGATGGACCCCACACCGAAGTTGTCCCCACCTCAAACTTGTGCTGCCCTGATACACGCAAGGGAGCCCTACAAACTGACATCAGGAACCTGGACTGCTGAGTTTTCTTTCCCAGGGAAAATGGAAAAAGGATGTGCCCAGGGGCCCCTGGCCCTGACTGCAAAAAATCCTTATATCGAAGGATGGACCCCACACCGAAGTTGTCCCCACCTCAAACTTGTGCTGCCCTGATAGACCCAAGGGAGCCCTACAAACTGACATCAGGAACCTGGACTGCTGAGTTTTCTTTCCCAGGGAAAATGGAAAAAGGATGTGCCCAGGGGCCCCTGGCCCTGGGCCCCGGGGCCTCACTGCAAAGAATCCTTATATCGAAGGATGGACCCCACACTGAAGTTGTCCCCACCTCAAACTTGTGCTGCCCTGATAGACCCAAGGGAGCCCTACAAACTGACATCAGGAACCTAGACTGCTGAGTTTTCTTTCCCAGGGAAAATGGAAAAAGGATGTGCCCAGGGGCCCCTGGCCCTGACTGCAAAAAATCCTTATATCGAAGGATGGACCCCACACCGAAGTTGTCCCCACCTCAAACTTGTGCTGCCCTGATACACCCAAGGGAGCCCTACAAACTGACATCAGGAACCTGGACTGCTGAGTTTTCTTTCCCAGGGAAAATGGAAAAAGGATGTGCCATGGGGCCCCTGGCCCTGACTGCAAAAAATCCTTATATCGAAGGATGGACCCCACACCGAAGTTGTCCCCACCTCAAACTTGTGCTGCCCTGATAGACCCAAGGGAGCCCTACAAACTGACATCAGGAACCTGGACTGCTGAGTTTTCTTTCCCAGGGAAAATGGAAAAAGGATGTGCCCAGGGGCCCCTGGCCCTGACTGCAAAAAATCCTTATATCGAAGGATGGACCCCACACCGAAGTTGTCCCCACCTCAAACTTGTGCTGCCCTGATAGACCCAAGGGAGCCCTACAAACTGACATCAGGAACCTGGACTGCTGAGTTTTCTTTCCCAGGGAAAATGGAAAAAGGATGTGCCCAGGGCCCCCTGGCCCTGGGCTAGGGCCTCACTGCAAAGAATCCTTATATCGAAGGATGGACCCCACACCGAAGGTGTCCCCACCTCAAACTTGTGCTGCCCTGATAGACCCAAGGGAGCCCTACAAACTGACATCAGGAACCAGGACTGCTGAGTTTTCTTTCCCAGGGAAAATGGAAAAAGGATGTGCCCAGGGGCCCCTGGCCCTGAATGCAAAAAATCCTTATATCGAAGGATGGACCCCACACCGAAGTTGTCCCCACCTCAAACTTGTGCTGCCCTGATAGACCCAAGGGAGCCCTACAAACTGACATCAGGAACCTGGACTGCTGAGTTTTCTTTCCCAGGGAAAATGGAAAAAGGATGTGCCCAGGGGCCCCTGGACACGGGCTGGGGCCTCACTGCAAAGAATCCTTATATCGAAGGATGGACCCCACACCGAAGATGTCCCCACCTCAAACTTGTGCTGCCCTGATAGACCCAAGGGAGCCCTACAAACTGACATCAGGAACCTGGACTGCTGAGTTTTCTTTCCCAGGGAAAATGGAAAAAGGATGTGCCCAGGGGCCCCTGGCCCTGACTGCAAAAAATCCTTATATCGAAGGATGGACCCCACACCGAAGTTGTCCCCACCTCAAACTTGTGCTGCCCTGATAGACCCAAGGGAGCCCTACAAACTGACATCAGGAACCTGGACTGCTGAGTTTTCTTTCCCAGGGAAAATGGAAAAAGGATGTGCCCAGGGGCCCCTGGCCGTGACTGCAAAAAATCCTTATATCGAAGGATGGACCCCACACCGAAGTTGTCCCCACCTCAAACTTGTGCTGCCCTGATAGACCCAAGGGAGCCCTACAAACTGACATCAGGAACCTGGACTGCTGAGTTTTCTTTCCTAGGGAAAATGGAAAAAGGATGTGCCCAGGGGCCCCTGGCCCTGACTGCAAAAAATCCTTATATCGAAGGATGGACCCCACACCGAAGTTGTCCCCACCTCAAACTGGTGCTGCCCTGATAGACCCAAGGGAGCCCTACAAACTGACATCAGGAACCTGGACTGCTGAGTTTTCTTTCCCAGGGAAAATGGAAAAAGGATGTGCCCAGGGGCCCCTGGCCCTGGGCTGGGGCCTCACTGCAAAGAATCCTTATATCGAAGGATGGACCCCACACCGAAGTTGTCCCCACCTCAAACTTGTGCTGCCCTGATACACGCAAGGGAGCCCTACAAACTGATATCAGGAACCTGGACTGCTGAGTTTTCTTTCCCAGGGAAAATGGAAAAAGGATGTGCCCAGGGGCCCCTGGCCCTGACTGCAAAAAATCCTTATATCGAAGGATGGACCCCACACCGAAGTTGTCCCCACCTCAAACTTGTGCTGCCCTGATAGACCCAAGGGAGCCCTACAAACTGACATCAGGAACCTGGACTGCTGAGTTTTCTTTCCCAGGGAAAATGGAAAAAGGATGTGCCCAGGGGCCCCTGGCCCTGGGCCCCGGGGCCTCACTGCAAAGAATCCTTATATCGAAGGATGGACCCCACACTGAAGTTGTCCCCACCTCAAACTTGTGCTGCCCTGATAGACCCAAGGGAGCCCTACAAACTGACATCAGGAACCTGGACTGCTGAGTTTTCTTTCCTAGGGAAAATGGAAAAAGGATGTGCCCAGGGGCCCCTGGCCCTGGGCTGGGGCCTCACTGCAAAGAATCCTTATATCGAAGGATGGACCCCACACCGAAGTTGTCCCCACCTCAAACTTGTGCTGCCCTGATAGACCCAAGGGAGCCCTACAAACTGACATCAGGAACCCGGACTGCTGAGTTTTCTTTCCTAGGGAAAATGGCCAAAGGATGTGCCCAGGGGCCCCTAGCCCTGACTGCAAAAAATCCTTATATCGAAGGATGCACCCCACACCGAAGTTGTCCCCACCTCAAACTTGTGCTGCCCTGATAGACCCAAGGGAGCCCTACAAACTGACATCAGGAACCTGGACTGCTGAGTTTTCTTTCCCAGGGAAAATGGAAAAAGGATGTGCCCAGGGGCCCCTGGCCCTGGGCCCCGGGGCCTCACTGCAAAGAATCCTTATATCGAAGGATGGACCCCACACTGAAGTTGTCCCCACCTCAAACTTGTGCTGCCCTGATAGACCCAAGGGAGCCCTACAAACTGACATCAGGAACCTAGACTACTGAGTTTTCTTTCCCAGGGAAAATGGAAAAAGGATGTGCCCAGGGGCCCCTGGCCCTGAATGCAAAAAATCCTTATATCGAAGGATGGACCCCAGACCGAAGTTGTCCCCACCTCAAACTTGTGCTGCCCTGATAGACCCAAGGGAACCCTACAAACTCACATGAGGAAACTGGACTGCTGAGTTTTCTTTCCCAGGGAAAATGGAAAAAGGATGTGCCCAGGGTTCCCTGGCCCTGGGCTGGGGCCTCACTGCAAAAAATCCTTATATCGAAGGATGGCCCCCAGACCGAAGTTGTCCCCACCTCAAACTTGTGCTGCCCTGATAGACCCAAGGGAACCCTACAAACTGACATCAGGAAACTGGACTGCTGAGTTTTCTTTCCCAGGGAAAATGGAAAAAGGATGTGCCCAGGGTTCCCTGGCCCTGGGCTGGAGCCTCACTACAAAAAATCCTTATATCGAAGGATGGACCCCACACCGAAGTTGTCCCCACCTCAAACTTGTGCTGCCCTGATAGACCCAAGGGAGCCCTACAAACTGACATCAGGAACCTGGACTGCTGAGTTTTCTTTCCCAGGGAAAATGGAAAAAGGATGTGCCCAGGGGCCCCTGGCCCTGACTGCAAAAAATCCTTATATCGAAGGATGGACCCCACACCGAAGTTGTCCCCACCTCAAACTTGTGCTGCCCTGATAGACCTAAGGGAGCCCTACAAACTGACATCAGGAACCTGGACTGCTGAGTTTTCTTTCCCAGGGAAAATGGAAAAAGGATGTGCCCAGGGGCCCCTGGCCCTGACTGCAAAAAATCCTTATATCGAAGGATGGACCCCACACCGAAGTTGTCCCCACCTCAAACTTGTGCTGCCCTGATAGACCCAAGGGAGCCCTACAAACTGACATCAGGAACCTGGACTGCTGAGTTTTCTTTCCCAGGGAAAATGGAAAAAGGATGTGCCCAGGGTTCCCTGGCCCTGACTGCAAAGAATCCTTATATCGAAGGATGGACCCCACACCGAAGTTGTCCCCACCTCAAACTTGTGCTGCCCTGATAGACCCAAGGGAGCCCTACAAACTGACATCAGGAACCTGGACTGCTGAGTTTTCTTTCCCAGGGAAAATGGAAAAAGGATGTGCCCAGGGGCCCCTGGCCCTGACTGCAAAAAATCCTTATATCGAAGGATGGACCCCACACCGAAGTTGTCCCCACCTCAAACTTGTGCTGCCCTGATAGACCCAAGGGAACCCTACAAACTGACATCAGGAAACTGTACTGCTGAGTTTTCTTTCCCAGGGAAAATGGAAAAAGGATGTGCCCAGGGTTCCCTGGCCCTGGGCTGGGTCCTCACTACAAAAAATCCTTATATCGAAGGATGGACCCCACACCGAAGTTGTCCCCACCTCAAACTTGTGCTGCCCTGATAGACCCAAGGGAGCCCTACAAACTGACATCAGGAACCTGGACTGCTGAGTTTTCTTTCCCAGGGAAAATGGCCGAAGGATGTGCCCAGGGGCCCCTGGCCCTGACTGCAAAAAATCCTTATATCGAAGGATGGACCCCACACCGAAGTTGTCCCCACCTCAAACTTGTGCTGCCCTGATAGACCCAAGGGAGCCCTACAAACTGACATCAGGAACCTGGACTGCTGAGTTTTCTTTCCTAGGGAAAA
This sequence comes from Lonchura striata, assembly GCF_050655825.1. Lineage (NCBI taxonomy): Eukaryota > Metazoa > Chordata > Aves > Passeriformes > Estrildidae > Lonchura > Lonchura striata. Next base: position 308,138 of record NC_140725.1, read on the forward strand.
TGGAAAAAGGATGTGCCCAGGGGCCCCTGGCCCTGGGCTGGGGCCTCACTGCAAAGAATCCTTATATCGAAGGATGGACCCCACACCGAAGTTGTCCCCACCTCAAACTTGTGCTGCCCTGATAGACCCAAGGGAGCCCTACAAACTGACATCAGGAACCTGGACTGCTGAGTTTTCTTTCCTAGGGAAAATGGAAAAAGGATGTGCCCAGGGGCCCCTGGCCCTGGGCTGGGGCCTCACTGCAAAGAATCCTTATATTGAAGGATGGACCCCACACCGAAGTTGTCCCCACCTCAAACTTGTGCTGCCTTGATAGACCCAAGGGAGCCCTACAAACTGACATCAGGAACCTGGACTGCTGAGTTTTCTTTCCCAGGGAAAATGGAAAAAGGATGTGCCCAGGGGCCCCTGGCCCTGGGCTGGGGCCTCACTGCAAAGAATCCTTATATCGAAGGATGGACCCCACACCGAAGTTGTCCCCACCTCAAACTTGTGCTGCCCTGATAGACCCAAGGGAGCCCTACAAACTGACATCAGGAACCTGGACTGCTGAGTTTTCTTTCCCAGGGAAAATGGAAAAAGGATGTGCCCAGGGTTCCCTGGCCCTGACTGCAAAAAATCCTTATATCGAAGGATGGACCCCACACCGAAGTTGTCCCCACCTCAAACTTGTGCTGCCCTGATAGACCCAAGGGAGCCCTACAAACTGACATCAGGAACCTGGACTGCTGAGTTTTCTTTCCCAGGGAAAATGGAAAAAGGATGTGCCCAGGGGCCCCTGGCCCTGACTGCAAAAAATCCTTATATCGAAGGATGGACCCCACACCGAAGTTGTCCCCACCTCAAACTTGTGCTGCCCTGATAGACCCAAGGGAGCCCTACAAACTGACATCAGGAACCTGGACTTCTGAGTTTTCTTTCCCAGGGAAAATGGAAAAAGGATGTGCCCAGGGCCCCCTGGCCCTGGGCTAGGGCCTCACTGCAAAGAATCCTTATATCGAAGGATGGACCCCACACCGAAGGTGTCCCCACCTCAAACTTGTGCTGCCCTGATAGACCCAAGGGAGCCCTACAAACTGACATCAGGAACCAGGACTGCTGAGTTTTCTTTCCCAGGGAAAATGGAAAAAGGATGTGCCCAGGGGCCCCTGGCCCTGAATGCAAAAAATCCTTATATCGAAGGATGGACCCCACACCGAAGTTGTCCCCACCTCAAACTTGTGCTGCCCTGATAGACCCAAGGGAGCCCTACAAACTGACATCAGGAACCTGGACTGCTGAGTTTTCTTTCCCAGGGAAAATGGAAAAAGGATGTGCCCAGGGGCCCCTGGACACGGGCTGGGGCCTCACTGCAAAGAATCCTTATATCGAAGGATGGACCCCACACCGAAGATGTCCCCACCTCAAACTTGTGCTGCCCTGATAGACCCAAGGGAGCCCTACAAACTGACATCAGGAACCTGGACTGCTGAGTTTTCTTTCCCAGGGAAAATGGAAAAAGGATGTGCCATGGGGCCCCTGGCCCTGACTGCAAAAAATCCTTATATCGAAGGATGGACCCCACACCGAAGTTGTCCCCACCTCAAACTTGTGCTGCCCTGATAGACCCAAGGGAGCCCTACAAACTGACATCAGGAACCTGGACTGCTGAGTTTTCTTTCCCAGGGAAAATGGAAAAAGGATGTGCCCAGGGGCCCCTGGCCGTGACTGCAAAAAATCCTTATATCGAAGGATGGACCCCACACCGAAGTTGTCCCCACCTCAAACTTGTGCTGCCCTGATAGACCCAAGGGAGCCCTACAAACTGACATCAGGAACCTGGACTGCTGAGTTTTCTTTCCTAGGGAAAATGGAAAAAGGATGTGCCCAGGGGCCCCTGGCCCTGACTGCAAAAAATCCTTATATCGAAGGATGGACCCCACACCGAAGTTGTCCCCACCTCAAACTTGTGCTGCCCTGATAGACCCAAGGGAGCCCTACAAACTGACATCAGGAAACTGGACTGCTGAGTTTTCTTTCCCAGGGAAAATGGAAAAAGGATGTGCCCAGGGGCCCCTGGCCCTGGGCTGGGGCCTCACTGCAAAGAATCCTTATATCGAAGGATGGACCCCACACCGAAGTTGTCCCCACCTCAAACTTGTGCTGCCCTGATACACGCAAGGGAGCCCTACAAACTGACATCAGGAACCTGGACTGCTGAGTTTTCTTTCCCAGGGAAAATGGAAAAAGGATGTGCCCAGGGGCCCCTGGCCCTGACTGCAAAAAATCCTTATATCGAAGGATGGACCCCACACCGAAGTTGTCCCCACCTCAAACTTGTGCTGCCCTGATAGACCCAAGGGAGCCCTACAAACTGACATCAGGAACCTGGACTGCTGAGTTTTCTTTCCCAGGGAAAATGGAAAAAGGATGTGCCCAGGGGCCCCTGGCCCTGGGCCCCGGGGCCTCACTGCAAAGAATCCTTATATCGAAGGATGGACCCCACACTGAAGTTGTCCCCACCTCAAACTTGTGCTGCCCTGATAGACCCAAGGGAGCCCTACAAACTGACATCAGGAACCTAGACTGCTGAGTTTTCTTTCCCGGGGAAAATGGAAAAAGGATGTGCCCAGGGGCCCCTGGCCCTGACTGCAAAAAATCCTTATATCGAAGGATGGACCCCACACCGAAGTTGTCCCCACCTCAAACTTGTGCTGCCCTGATACACCCAAGGGAGCCCTACAAACTGACATCAGGAACCTGGACTGCTGAGTTTTCTTTCCCAGGGAAAATGGAAAAAGGATGTGCCATGGGGCCCCTGGCCCTGACTGCAAAAAATCCTTATATCGAAGGATGGACCCCACACCGAAGTTGTCCCCACCTCAAACTTGTGCTGCCCTGATAGACCCAAGGGAGCCCTACAAACTGACATCAGGAACCTGGACTGCTGAGTTTTCTTTCCCAGGGAAAATGGAAAAAGGATGTGCCCAGGGGCCCCTGGCCCTGACTGCAAAAAATCCTTATATCGAAGGATGGACCCCACACCGAAGTTGTCCCCACCTCAAACTTGTGCTGCCCTGATAGACCCAAGGGAGCCCTACAAACTGACATCAGGAACCTGGACTGCTGAGTTTTCTTTCCCAGGGAAAATGGAAAAAGGATGTGCCCAGGGCCCCCTGGCCCTGGGCTAGGGCCTCACTGCAAAGAATCCTTATATCGAAGGATGGACCCCACACCGAAGGTGTCCCCACCTCAAACTTGTGCTGCCCTGATAGACCCAAGGGAGCCCTACAAACTGACATCAGGAACCAGGACTGCTGAGTTTTCTTTCCCAGGGAAAATGGAAAAAGGATGTGCCCAGGGGCCCCTGGCCCTGAATGCAAAAAATCCTTATATCGAAGGATGGACCCCACACCGAAGTTGTCCCCACCTCAAACTTGTGCTGCCCTGATAGACCCAAGGGAGCCCTACAAACTGACATCAGGAACCTGGACTGCTGAGTTTTCTTTCCCAGGGAAAATGGAAAAAGGATGTGCCCAGGGGCCCCTGGACACGGGCTGGGGCCTCACTGCAAAGAATCCTTATATCGAAGGATGGACCCCACACCGAAGATGTCCCCACCTCAAACTTGTGCTGCCCTGATAGACCCAAGGGAGCCCTACAAACTGACATCAGGAACCTGGACTGCTGAGTTTTCTTTCCCAGGGAAAATGGAAAAAGGATGTGCCCAGGGGCCCCTGGCCCTGACTGCAAAAAATCCTTATATCGAAGGATGGACCCCACACCGAAGTTGTCCCCACCTCAAACTTGTGCTGCCCTGATAGACCCAAGGGAGCCCTACAAACTGACATCAGGAACCTGGACTGCTGAGTTTTCTTTCCCAGGGAAAATGGAAAAAGGATGTGCCCAGGGGCCCCTGGCCGTGACTGCAAAAAATCCTTATATCGAAGGATGGACCCCACACCGAAGTTGTCCCCACCTCAAACTTGTGCTGCCCTGATAGACCCAAGGGAGCCCTACAAACTGACATCAGGAACCTGGACTGCTGAGTTTTCTTTCCTAGGGAAAATGGAAAAAGGATGTGCCATGGGGCCCCTGGCCCTGACTGCAAAAAATCCTTATATCGAAGGATGGACCCCACACCGAAGTTGTCCCCACCTCAAACTTGTGCTGCCCTGATAGACCCAAGGGAGCCCTACAAACTGACATCAGGAACCTGGACTGCTGAGTTTTCTTTCCCAGGGAAAATGGAAAAAGGATGTGCCCAGGGGCCCCTGGCCCTGACTGCAAAAAATCCTTATATCGAAGGATGGACCCCACACCGAAGTTGTCCCCACCTCAAACTTGTGCTGCCCTGATAGACCCAAGGGAGCCCTACAAACTGACATCAGGAACCTGGACTGCTGAGTTTTCTTTCCCAGGGAAAATGGAAAAAGGATGTGCCCAGGGGCCCCTGGCCCTGACTGCAAAAAATCCTTATATCGAAGGATGGACCCCACACCGAAGTTGTCCCCACCTCAAACTTGTGCTGCCCTGATAGACCCAAGGGAACCCTACAAACTGACATCAGGAAACTGTACTGCTGAGTTTTCTTTCCCAGGGAAAATGGAAAAAGGATGTGCCCAGGGTTCCCTGGCCCTGGGCTGGGTCCTCACTACAAAAAATCCTTATATCGAAGGATGGACCCCACACCGAAGTTGTCCCCACCTCAAACTTGTGCTGCCCTGATAGACCCAAGGGAGCCCTACAAACTGACATCAGGAACCTGGACTGCTGAGTTTTCTTTCCCAGGGAAAATGGCCGAAGGATGTGCCCAGGGGCCCCTGGCCCTGACTGCAAAAAATCCTTATATCGAAGGATGGACCCCACACCGAAGTTGTCCCCACCTCAAACTTGTGCTGCCCTGATAGACCCAAGGGAGCCCTACAAACTGACATCAGGAACCTGGACTGCTGAGTTTTCTTTCCTAGGGAAAATGGAAAAAGGATGTGCCCAGGGGCCCCTGGCCCTGGGCTGGGGCCTCACTGCAAAGAATCCTTATATCGAAGGATGGACCCCACACCGAAGTTGTCCCCACCTCAAACTTGTGCTGCCCTGATAGACCCAAGGGAGCCCTACAAACTGACATCAGGAACCTGGACTGCTGAGTTTTCTTTCCCAGGGAAAATGGAAAAAGGATGTGCCCAGGGGCCCCTGGCCCTGACTGCAAAAAATCCTTATATCGAAGGATGGACCCCACACCGAAGTTGTCCCCACCTCAAACTTGTGCTGCCCTGATAGACCCAAGGGAGCCCTACAAACTGACATCAGGAACCTGGACTGCTGAGTTTTCTTTCCCAGGGAAAATGGAAAAAGGATGTGCCCAGGGCCCCCTGGCCCTGGGCTAGGGCCTCACTGCAAAGAATCCTTATATCGAAGGATGGACCCCACACCGAAGGTGTCCCCACCTCAAACTTGTGCTGCCCTGATAGACCCAAGGGAGCCCTACAAACTGACATCAGGAACCAGGACTGCTGAGTTTTCTTTCCCAGGGAAAATGGAAAAAGGATGTGCCCAGGGGCCCCTGGCCCTGAATGCAAAAAATCCTTATATCGAAGGATGGACCCCACACCGAAGTTGTCCCCACCTCAAACTTGTGCTGCCCTGATAGACCCAAGGGAGCCCTACAAACTGACATCAGGAACCTGGACTGCTGAGTTTTCTTTCCCAGGGAAAATGGAAAAAGGATGTGCCCAGGGGCCCCTGGACACGGGCTGGGGCCTCACTGCAAAGAATCCTTATATCGAAGGATGGACCCCACACCGAAGATGTCCCCACCTCAAACTTGTGCTGCCCTGATAGACCCAAGGGAGCCCTACAAACTGACATCAGGAACCTGGACTGCTGAGTTTTCTTTCCCAGGGAAAATGGAAAAAGGATGTGCCATGGGGCCCCTGGCCCTGACTGCAAAAAATCCTTATATCGAAGGATGGACCCCACACCGAAGTTGTCCCCACCTCAAACTTGTGCTGCCCTGATAGACCCAAGGGAGCCCTACAAACTGACATCAGGAACCTGGACTGCTGAGTTTTCTTTCCCAGGGAAAATGGAAAAAGGATGTGCCCAGGGGCCCCTGGCCCTGGGCTGGGGCCTCACTGCAAAGAATCCTTATATCGAAGGATGGACCCCACACCGAAGTTGTCCCCACCTCAAACTTGTGCTGCCCTGATACACGCAAGGGAGCCCTACAAACTGACATCAGGAACCTGGACTGCTGAGTTTTCTTTCCCAGGGAAAATGGAAAAAGGATGTGCCCAGGGGCCCCTGGCCCTGACTGCAAAAAATCCTTATATCGAAGGATGGACCCCACACCGAAGTTGTCCCCACCTCAAACTTGTGCTGCCCTGATAGACCCAAGGGAGCCCTACAAACTGACATCAGGAACCTGGACTGCTGAGTTTTCTTTCCCAGGGAAAATGGAAAAAGGATGTGCCCAGGGGCCCCTGGCCCTGGGCCCCGGGGCCTCACTGCAAAGAATCCTTATATCGAAGGATGGACCCCACACTGAAGTTGTCCCCACCTCAAACTTGTGCTGCCCTGATAGACCCAAGGGAGCCCTACAAACTGACATCAGGAACCTAGACTGCTGAGTTTTCTTTCCCAGGGAAAATGGAAAAAGGATGTGCCCAGGGGCCCCGGGGCCTCACTGCAAAGAATCCTTATATCGAAGGATGGACCCCACACCGAAGTTGTCCCCACCTCAAACTTGTGCTGCCCTGATACACCCAAGGGAGCCCTACAAACTGACATCAGGAACCTGGACTGCTGAGTTTTCTTTCCCAGGGAAAATGGAAAAAGGATGTGCCATGGGGCCCCTGGCCCTGACTGCAAAAAATCCTTATATCGAAGGATGGACCCCACACCGAAGTTGTCCCCACCTCAAACTTGTGCTGCCCTGATAGACCCAAGGGAGCCCTACAAACTGACATCAGGAACCTGGACTGCTGAGTTTTCTTTCCCAGGGAAAATGGAAAAAGGATGTGCCCAGGGGCCCCTGGCCCTGACTGCAAAAAATCCTTATATCGAAGGATGGACCCCACACCGAAGTTGTCCCCACCTCAAACTTGTGCTGCCCTGATAGACCCAAGGGAGCCCTACAAACTGACATCAGGAACCTGGACTGCTGAGTTTTCTTTCCCAGGGAAAATGGAAAAAGGATGTGCCCAGGGCCCCCTGGCCCTGGGCTAGGGCCTCACTGCAAAGAATCCTTATATCGAAGGATGGACCCCACACCGAAGGTGTCCCCACCTCAAACTTGTGCTGCCCTGATAGACCCAAGGGAGCCCTACAAACTGACATCAGGAACCAGGACTGCTGAGTTTTCTTTCCCAGGGAAAATGGAAAAAGGATGTGCCCAGGGGCCCCTGGCCCTGAATGCAAAAAATCCTTATATCGAAGGATGGACCCCACACCGAAGTTGTCCCCACCTCAAACTTGTGCTGCCCTGATAGACCCAAGGGAGCCCTACAAACTGACATCAGGAACCTGGACTGCTGAGTTTTCTTTCCCAGGGAAAATGGAAAAAGGATGTGCCCAGGGGCCCCTGGACACGGGCTGGGGCCTCACTGCAAAGAATCCTTATATCGAAGGATGGACCCCACACCGAAGATGTCCCCACCTCAAACTTGTGCTGCCCTGATAGACCCAAGGGAGCCCTACAAACTGACATCAGGAACCTGGACTGCTGAGTTTTCTTTCCCAGGGAAAATGGAAAAAGGATGTGCCCAGGGGCCCCTGGCCCTGACTGCAAAAAATCCTTATATCGAAGGATGGACCCCACACCGAAGTTGTCCCCACCTCAAACTTGTGCTGCCCTGATAGACCCAAGGGAGCCCTACAAACTGACATCAGGAACCTGGACTGCTGAGTTTTCTTTCCCAGGGAAAATGGAAAAAGGATGTGCCCAGGGGCCCCTGGCCGTGACTGCAAAAAATCCTTATATCGAAGGATGGACCCCACACCGAAGTTGTCCCCACCTCAAACTTGTGCTGCCCTGATAGACCCAAGGGAGCCCTACAAACTGACATCAGGAACCTGGACTGCTGAGTTTTCTTTCCTAGGGAAAATGGAAAAAGGATGTGCCCAGGGGCCCCTGGCCCTGACTGCAAAAAATCCTTATATCGAAGGATGGACCCCACACCGAAGTTGTCCCCACCTCAAACTGGTGCTGCCCTGATAGACCCAAGGGAGCCCTACAAACTGACATCAGGAACCTGGACTGCTGAGTTTTCTTTCCCAGGGAAAATGGAAAAAGGATGTGCCCAGGGGCCCCTGGCCCTGGGCTGGGGCCTCACTGCAAAGAATCCTTATATCGAAGGATGGACCCCACACCGAAGTTGTCCCCACCTCAAACTTGTGCTGCCCTGATACACGCAAGGGAGCCCTACAAACTGATATCAGGAACCTGGACTGCTGAGTTTTCTTTCCCAGGGAAAATGGAAAAAGGATGTGCCCAGGGGCCCCTGGCCCTGACTGCAAAAAATCCTTATATCGAAGGATGGACCCCACACCGAAGTTGTCCCCACCTCAAACTTGTGCTGCCCTGATAGACCCAAGGGAGCCCTACAAACTGACATCAGGAACCTGGACTGCTGAGTTTTCTTTCCCAGGGAAAATGGAAAAAGGATGTGCCCAGGGGCCCCTGGCCCTGGGCTGGGGCCTCACTGCAAAGAATCCTTATATCGAAGGATGGACCCCACACCGAAGTTGTCCCCACCTCAAACTTGTGCTGCCCTGATACACGCAAGGGAGCCCTACAAACTGACATCAGGAACCTGGACTGCTGAGTTTTCTTTCCCAGGGAAAATGGAAAAAGGATGTGCCCAGGGGCCCCTGGCCCTGACTGCAAAAAATCCTTATATCGAAGGATGGACCCCACACCGAAGTTGTCCCCACCTCAAACTTGTGCTGCCCTGATAGACCCAAGGGAGCCCTACAAACTGACATCAGGAACCTGGACTGCTGAGTTTTCTTTCCCAGGGAAAATGGAAAAAGGATGTGCCCAGGGGCCCCTGGCCCTGGGCCCCGGGGCCTCACTGCAAAGAATCCTTATATCGAAGGATGGACCCCACACTGAAGTTGTCCCCACCTCAAACTTGTGCTGCCCTGATAGACCCAAGGGAGCCCTACAAACTGACATCAGGAACCTAGACTGCTGAGTTTTCTTTCCCAGGGAAAATGGAAAAAGGATGTGCCCAGGGGCCCCTGGCCCTGACTGCAAAAAATCCTTATATCGAAGGATGGACCCCACACCGAAGTTGTCCCCACCTCAAACTTGTGCTGCCCTGATACACCCAAGGGAGCCCTACAAACTGACATCAGGAACCTGGACTGCTGAGTTTTCTTTCCCAGGGAAAATGGAAAAAGGATGTGCCATGGGGCCCCTGGCCCTGACTGCAAAAAATCCTTATATCGAAGGATGGACCCCACACCGAAGTTGTCCCCACCTCAAACTTGTGCTGCCCTGATAGACCCAAGGGAGCCCTACAAACTGACATCAGGAACCTGGACTGCTGAGTTTTCTTTCCCAGGGAAAATGGAAAAAGGATGTGCCCAGGGGCCCCTGGCCCTGACTGCAAAAAATCCTTATATCGAAGGATGGACCCCACACCGAAGTTGTCCCCACCTCAAACTTGTGCTGCCCTGATAGACCCAAGGGAGCCCTACAAACTGACATCAGGAACCTGGACTGCTGAGTTTTCTTTCCCAGGGAAAATGGAAAAAGGATGTGCCCAGGGCCCCCTGGCCCTGGGCTAGGGCCTCACTGCAAAGAATCCTTATATCGAAGGATGGACCCCACACCGAAGGTGTCCCCACCTCAAACTTGTGCTGCCCTGATAGACCCAAGGGAGCCCTACAAACTGACATCAGGAACCAGGACTGCTGAGTTTTCTTTCCCAGGGAAAATGGAAAAAGGATGTGCCCAGGGGCCCCTGGCCCTGAATGCAAAAAATCCTTATATCGAAGGATGGACCCCACACCGAAGTTGTCCCCACCTCAAACTTGTGCTGCCCTGATAGACCCAAGGGAGCCCTACAAACTGACATCAGGAACCTGGACTGCTGAGTTTTCTTTCCCAGGGAAAATGGAAAAAGGATGTGCCCAGGGGCCCCTGGACACGGGCTGGGGCCTCACTGCAAAGAATCCTTATATCGAAGGATGGACCCCACACCGAAGATGTCCCCACCTCAAACTTGTGCTGCCCTGATAGACCCAAGGGAGCCCTACAAACTGACATCAGGAACCTGGACTGCTGAGTTTTCTTTCCCAGGGAAAATGGAAAAAGGATGTGCCCAGGGGCCCCTGGCCCTGACTGCAAAAAATCCTTATATCGAAGGATGGACCCCACACCGAAGTTGTCCCCACCTCAAACTTGTGCTGCCCTGATAGACCCAAGGGAGCCCTACAAACTGACATCAGGAACCTGGACTGCTGAGTTTTCTTTCCCAGGGAAAATGGAAAAAGGATGTGCCCAGGGGCCCCTGGCCGTGACTGCAAAAAATCCTTATATCGAAGGATGGACCCCACACCGAAGTTGTCCCCACCTCAAACTTGTGCTGCCCTGATAGACCCAAGGGAGCCCTACAAACTGACATCAGGAACCTGGACTGCTGAGTTTTCTTTCCTAGGGAAAATGGAAAAAGGATGTGCCCAGGGGCCCCTGGCCCTGACTGCAAAAAATCCTTATATCGAAGGATGGACCCCACACCGAAGTTGTCCCCACCTCAAACTGGTGCTGCCCTGATAGACCCAAGGGAGCCCTACAAACTGACATCAGGAACCTGGACTGCTGAGTTTTCTTTCCCAGGGAAAATGGAAAAAGGATGTGCCCAGGGGCCCCTGGCCCTGGGCTGGGGCCTCACTGCAAAGAATCCTTATATCGAAGGATGGACCCCACACCGAAGTTGTCCCCACCTCAAACTTGTGCTGCCCTGATACACGCAAGGGAGCCCTACAAACTGATATCAGGAACCTGGACTGCTGAGTTTTCTTTCCCAGGGAAAATGGAAAAAGAATGTGCCCAGGGGCCCCTGGCCCTGACTGCAAAAAATCCTTATATCGAAGGATGGACCCCACACCGAAGTTGTCCCCACCTCAAACTTGTGCTGCCCTGATAGACCCAAGGGAGCCCTACAAACTGACATCAGGAACCTGGACTGCTGAGTTTTCTTTCCCAGGGAAAATGGAAAAAGGATGTGCCCAGGGGCCCCTGGCCCTGGGCCCCGGGGCCTCACTGCAAAGAATCCTTATATCGAAGGATGGACCCCACACTGAAGTTGTCCCCACCTCAAACTTGTGCTGCCCTGATAGACCCAAGGGAGCCCTACAAACTGACATCAGGAACCTGGACTGCTGAGTTTTCTTTCCTAGGGAAAATGGAAAAAGGATGTGCCCAGGGGCCCCTGGCCCTGGGCTAGGGCCTCACTGCAAAGAATCCTTATATCGAAGGATGGACCCCACACCGAAGTTGTCCCCACCTCAAACTTGTGCTGCCCTGATAGACCCAAGGGAGCCCTACAAACTGACATCAGGAACCCGGACTGCTGAGTTTTCTTTCCTAGGGAAAATGGCCAAAGGATGTGCCCAGGGGCCCCTAGCCCTGACTGCAAAAAATCCTTATATCGAAGGATGCACCCCACACCGAAGTTGTCCCCACCTCAAACTTGTGCTGCCCTGATAGACCCAAGGGAGCCCTACAAACTGACATCAGGAACCTGGACTGCTGAGTTTTCTTTCCCAGGGAAAATGGAAAAAGGATGTGCCCAGGGGCCCCTGGCCCTGGGCCCCGGGGCCTCACTGCAAAGAATCCTTATATCGAAGGATGGACCCCACACTGAAGTTGTCCCCACCTCAAACTTGTGCTGCCCTGATAGACCCAAGGGAGCCCTACAAACTGACATCAGGAACCTAGACTACTGAGTTTTCTTTCCCAGGGAAAATGGAAAAAGGATGTGCCCAGGGGCCCCTGGCCCTGAATGCAAAAAATCCTTATATCGAAGGATGGACCCCAGACCGAAGTTGTCCCCACCTCAAACTTGTGCTGCCCTGATAGACCCAAGGGAACCCTACAAACTCACATGAGGAAACTGGACTGCTGAGTTTTCTTTCCCAGGGAAAATGGAAAAAGGATGTGCCCAGGGTTCCCTGGCCCTGGGCTGGGGCCTCACTGCAAAAAATCCTTATATCGAAGGATGGCCCCCAGACCGAAGTTGTCCCCACCTGAAACTTGTGCTGCCCTGATAGACCCAAGGGAGCCCTACAAACTGACATCAGGAAACTGGACTGCTGAGTTTTCTTTCCCAGGGAAAATGGAAAAAGGATGTGCCCAGGGTTCCCTGGCCCTGGGCTGGAGCCTCACTACAAAAAATCCTTATATCGAAGGATGGACCCCACACCGAAGTTGTCCCCACCTCAAACTTGTGCTGCCCTGATAGACCCAAGGGAGCCCTACAAACTGACATCAGGAACCTGGACTGCTGAGTTTTCTTTCCCAGGGAAAATGGAAAAAGGATGTGCCCAGGGGCCCCTGGCCCTGACTGCAAAAAATCCTTATATCGAAGGATGGACCCCACACCGAAGTTGTCCCCACCTCAAACTTGTGCTGCCCTGATAGACCTAAGGGAGCCCTACAAACTGACATCAGGAACCTGGACTGCTGAGTTTTCTTTCCCAGGGAAAATGGAAAAAGGATGTGCCCAGGGGCCCCTGGCCCTGACTGCAAAAAATCCTTATATCGAAGGATGGACCCCACACCGAAGTTGTCCCCACCTCAAACTTGTGCTGCCCTGATAGACCCAAGGGAGCCCTACAAACTGACATCAGGAACCTGGACTGCTGAGTTTTCTTTCCCAGGGAAAATGGAAAAAGGATGTGCCCAGGGTTCCCTGGCCCTGACTGCAAAGAATCCTTATATCGAAGGATGGACCCCACACCGAAGTTGTCCCCACCTCAAACTTGTGCTGCCCTGATAGACCCAAGGGAGCCCTACAAACTGACATCAGGAACCTGGACTGCTGAGTTTTCTTTCCCAGGGAAAATGGAAAAAGGATGTGCCCAGGGGCCCCTGGCCCTGACTGCAAAAAATCCTTATATCGAAGGATGGACCCCACACCGAAGTTGTCCCCACCTCAAACTTGTGCTGCCCTGATAGACCCAAGGGAACCCTACAAACTGACATCAGGAAACTGTACTGCTGAGTTTTCTTTCCCAGGGAAAATGGAAAAAGGATGTGCCCAGGGTTCCCTGGCCCTGGGCTGGGTCCTCACTACAAAAAATCCTTATATCGAAGGATGGACCCCACACCGAAGTTGTCCCCACCTCAAACTTGTGCTGCCCTGATAGACCCAAGGGAGCCCTACAAACTGACATCAGGAACCTGGACTGCTGAGTTTTCTTTCCCAGGGAAAATGGCCGAAGGATGTGCCCAGGGGCCCCTGGCCCTGACTGCAAAAAATCCTTATATCGAAGGATGGACCCCACACCGAAGTTGTCCCCACCTCAAACTTGTGCTGCCCTGATAGACCCAAGGGAGCCCTACAAACTGACATCAGGAACCTGGACTGCTGAGTTTTCTTTCCTAGGGAAAATGGAAAAAGGATGTGCCCAGGGGCCCCTGGCCCTGGGCTGGGGCCTCACTGCAAAGAATCCTTATATCGAAGGATGGACCCCACACCGAAGTTGTCCCCACCTCAAACTTGTGCTGCCCTGATAGACCCAAGGGAGCCCTACAAACTGACATCAGGAACCTGGACTGCTGAGTTTTCTTTCCTAGGGAAAATGGAAAAAGGATGTGCCCAGGGGCCCCTGGCCCTGGGCTGGGGCCTCACTGCAAAGAATCCTTATATTGAAGGATGGACCCCACACCGAAGTTGTCCCCACCTCAAACTTGTGCTGCCCTGATAGACCCAAGGGAGCCCTACAAACTGACATCAGGAACCTGGACTGCTGAGTTTTCTTTCCCAGGGAAAATGGAAAAAGGATGTGCCCAGGGGCCCCTGGCCCTGGGCTGGGGCCTCACTGCAAAGAATCCTTATATCGAAGGATGGACCCCACACCGAAGTTGTCCCCACCTCAAACTTGTGCTGCCCTGATAGACCCAAGGGAGCCCTACAAACTGACATCAGGAACCTGGACTGCTGAGTTTTCTTTCCCAGGGAAAATGGAAAAAGGATGTGCCATGGGGCCCCTGGCCCTGACTGCAAAAAATCCTTATATCGAAGGATGGACCCCACACCGAAGTTGTCCCCACCTCAAACTTGTGCTGCCCTGATAGACCCAAGGGAGCCCTACAAACTGACATCAGGAACCTGGACTGCTGAGTTTTCTTTCCCAGGGAAAATGGAAAAAGGATGTGCCCAGGGGCCCCTGGCCCTGACTGCAAAAAATCCTTATATCGAAGGATGGACCCCACACCGAAGTTGTCCCCACCTCAAACTTGTGCTGCCCTGATAGACCCAAGGGAGCCCTACAAACTGACATCAGGAACCTGGACTGCTGAGTTTTCTTTCCCAGGGAAAATGGAAAAAGGATGTGCCCAGGGCCCCCTGGCCCTGGGCTAGGGCCTCACTGCAAAGAATCCTTATATCGAAGGATGGACCCCACACCGAAGGTGTCCCCACCTCAAACTTGTGCTGCCCTGATAGACCCAAGGGAGCCCTACAAACTGACATCAGGAACCAGGACTGCTGAGTTTTCTTTCCCAGGGAAAATGGAAAAAGGATGTGCCCAGGGGCCCCTGGCCCTGAATGCAAAAAATCCTTATATCGAAGGATGGACCCCACACCGAAGTTGTCCCCACCTCAAACTTGTGCTGCCCTGATAGACCCAAGGGAGCCCTACAAACTGACATCAGGAACCTGGACTGCTGAGTTTTCTTTCCCAGGGAAAATGGAAAAAGGATGTGCCCAGGGGCCCCTGGACACGGGCTGGGGCCTCACTGCAAAGAATCCTTATATCGAAGGATGGACCCCACACCGAAGATGTCCCCACCTCAAACTTGTGCTGCCCTGATAGACCCAAGGGAGCCCTACAAACTGACATCAGGAACCTGGACTGCTGAGTTTTCTTTCCCAGGGAAAATGGAAAAAGGATGTGCCATGGGGCCCCTGGCCCTGACTGCAAAAAATCCTTATATCGAAGGATGGACCCCACACCGAAGTTGTCCCCACCTCAAACTTGTGCTGCCCTGATAGACCCAAGGGAGCCCTACAAACTGACATCAGGAACCTGGACTGCTGAGTTTTCTTTCCCAGGGAAAATGGAAAAAGGATGTGCCCAGGGGCCCCTGGCCGTGACTGCAAAAAATCCTTATATCGAAGGATGGACCCCACACCGAAGTTGTCCCCACCTCAAACTTGTGCTGCCCTGATAGACCCAAGGGAGCCCTACAAACTGACATCAGGAACCTGGACTGCTGAGTTTTCTTTCCTAGGGAAAATGGAAAAAGGATGTGCCCAGGGGCCCCTGGCCCTGACTGCAAAAAATCCTTATATCGAAGGATGGACCCCACACCGAAGTTGTCCCCACCTCAAACTTGTGCTGCCCTGATAGACCCAAGGGAGCCCTACAAACTGACATCAGGAACCTGGACTGCTGAGTTTTCTTTCCCAGGGAAAATGGAAAAAGGATGTGCCCAGGGGCCCCTGGCCCTGGGCTGGGGCCTCACTGCAAAGAATCCTTATATCGAAGGATGGACCCCACACCGAAGTTGTCCCCACCTCAAACTTGTGCTGCCCTGATACACGCAAGGGAGCCCTACAAACTGACATCAGGAACCTGGACTGCTGAGTTTTCTTTCCCAGGGAAAATGGAAAAAGGATGTGCCCAGGGGCCCCTGGCCCTGACTGCAAAAAATCCTTATATCGAAGGATGGACCCCACACCGAAGTTGTCCCCACCTCAAACTTGTGCTGCCCTGATAGACCCAAGGGAGCCCTACAAACTGACATCAGGAACCTGGACTGCTGAGTTTTCTTTCCCAGGGAAAATGGAAAAAGGATGTGCCCAGGGGCCCCTGGCCCTGGGCCCCGGGGCCTCACTGCAAAGTATCCTTATATCGAAGGATGGACCCCACACTGAAGTTGTCCCCACCTCAAACTTGTGCTGCCCTGATAGACCCAAGGGAGCCCTACAAACTGACATCAGGAACCTAGACTGCTGAGTTTTCTTTCCCAGGGAAAATGGAAAAAGGATGTGCCCAGGGGCCCCTGGCCCTGACTGCAAAAAATCCTTATATCGAAGGATGGACCCCACACCGAAGTTGTCCCCACCTCAAACTTGTGCTGCCCTGATACACCCAAGGGAGCCCTACAAACTGACATCAGGAACCTGGACTGCTGAGTTTTCTTTCCCAGGGAAAATGGAAAAAGGATGTGCCATGGGGCCCCTGGCCCTGACTGCAAAAAATCCTTATATCGAAGGATGGACCCCACACCGAAGTTGTCCCCACCTCAAACTTGTGCTGCCCTGATAGACCCAAGGGAGCCCTACAAACTGACATCAGGAACCTGGACTGCTGAGTTTTCTTTCCCAGGGAAAATGGAAAAAGGATGTGCCCAGGGGCCCCTGGCCCTGACTGCAAAAAATCCTTATATCGAAGGATGGACCCCACACCGAAGTTGTCCCCACCTCAAACTTGTGCTGCCCTGATAGACCCAAGGGAGCCCTACAAACTGACATCAGGAACCTGGACTGCTGAGTTTTCTTTCCCAGGGAAAATGGAAAAAGGATGTGCCCAGGGCCCCCTGGCCCTGGGCTAGGGCCTCACTGCAAAGAATCCTTATATCGAAGGATGGACCCCACACCGAAGGTGTCCCCACCTCAAACTTGTGCTGCCCTGATAGACCCAAGGGAGCCCTACAAACTGACATCAGGAACCAGGACTGCTGAGTTTTCTTTCCCAGGGAAAATGGAAAAAGGATGTGCCCAGGGGCCCCTGGCCCTGAATGCAAAAAATCCTTATATCGAAGGATGGACCCCACACCGAAGTTGTCCCCACCTCAAACTTGTGCTGCCCTGATAGACCCAAGGGAGCCCTACAAACTGACATCAGGAACCTGGACTGCTGAGTTTTCTTTCCTAGGGAAAATGGAAAAAGGATGTGCCCAGGGGCCCCTGGCCCTGACTGCAAAAAATCCTTATATCGAAGGATGGACCCCACACCGAAGTTGTCCCCACCTCAAACTGGTGCTGCCCTGATAGACCCAAGGGAGCCCTACAAACTGACATCAGGAACCTGGACTGCTGAGTTTTCTTTCCCAGGGAAAATGGAAAAAGGATGTGCCCAGGGGCCCCTGGCCCTGGGCTGGGGCCTCACTGCAAAGAATCCTTATATCGAAGGATGGACCCCACACCGAAGTTGTCCCCACCTCAAACTTGTGCTGCCCTGATACACGCAAGGGAGCCCTACAAACTGATATCAGGAACCTGGACTGCTGAGTTTTCTTTCCCAGGGAAAATGGAAAAAGGATGTGCCCAGGGGCCCCTGGCCCTGACTGCAAAAAATCCTTATATCGAAGGATGGACCCCACACCGAAGTTGTCCCCACCTCAAACTTGTGCTGCCCTGATAGACCCAAGGGAGCCCTACAAACTGACATCAGGAACCTGGACTGCTGAGTTTTCTTTCCCAGGGAAAATGGAAAAAGGATGTGCCCAGGGGCCCCTGGCCCTGGGCCCCGGGGCCTCACTGCAAAGAATCCTTATATCGAAGGATGGACCCCACACTGAAGTTGTCCCCACCTCAAACTTGTGCTGCCCTGATAGACCCAAGGGAGCCCTACAAACTGACATCAGGAACCTGGACTGCTGAGTTTTCTTTCCTAGGGAAAATGGAAAAAGGATGTGCCCAGGGGCCCCTGGCCCTGGGCTGGGGCCTCACTGCAAAGAATCCTTATATCGAAGGATGGACCCCACACCGAAGTTGTCCCCACCTCAAACTTGTGCTGCCCTGATAGACCCAAGGGAGCCCTACAAACTGACATCAGGAACCCGGACTGCTGAGTTTTCTTTCCTAGGGAAAATGGCCAAAGGATGTGCCCAGGGGCCCCTAGCCCTGACTGCAAAAAATCCTTATATCGAAGGATGCACCCCACACCGAAGTTGTCCCCACCTCAAACTTGTGCTGCCCTGATAGACCCAAGGGAGCCCTACAAACTGACATCAGGAACCTGGACTGCTGAGTTTTCTTTCCCAGGGAAAATGGAAAAAGGATGTGCCCAGGGCCCCCTGGCCCTGGGCTAGGGCCTCACTGCAAAGAATCCTTATATCGAAGGATGGACCCCACACCGAAGGTGTCCCCACCTCAAACTTGTGCTGCCCTGATAGACCCAAGGGAGCCCTACAAACTGACATCAGGAACCAGGACTGCTGAGTTTTCTTTCCCAGGGAAAATGGAAAAAGGATGTGCCCAGGGGCCCCTGGCCCTGAATGCAAAAAATCCTTATATCGAAGGATGGACCCCACACTGAAGTTGTCCCCACCTCAAACTTGTGCTGCCCTGATAGACCCAAGGGAGCCCTACAAACTGACATCAGGAACCTGGACTGCTGAGTTTTCTTTCCTAGGGAAAATGGAAAAAGGATGTGCCCAGGGGCCCCTGGCCCTGGGCTGGGGCCTCACTGCAAAGAATCCTTATATCGAAGGATGGACCCCACACCGAAGATGTCCCCACCTCAAACTTGTGCTGCCCTGATAGACCCAAGGGAGCCCTACAAACTGACATCAGGAACCTGGACTGCTGAGTTTTCTTTCCCAGGGAAAATGGAAAAAGGATGTGCCATGGGGCCCCTGGCCCTGACTGCAAAAAATCCTTATATCGAAGGATGGACCCCACACCGAAGTTGTCCCCACCTCAAACTTGTGCTGCCCTGATAGACCCAAGGGAGCCCTACAAACTGACATCAGGAACCTGGACTGCTGAGTTTTCTTTCCCAGGGAAAATGGAAAAAGGATGTGCCCAGGGGCCCCTGGCCGTGACTGCAAAAAATCCTTATATCGAAGGATGGACCCCACACCGAAGTTGTCCCCACCTCAAACTTGTGCTGCCCTGATAGACCCAAGGGAGCCCTACGAACTGACATCAGGAACCTGGACTGCTGAGTTTTCTTTCCCAGGGAAAATGGAAAAAGGATGTGCCCAGGGGCCCCTGGCCCTGACTGCAAAAAATCCTTATATCGAAGGATGGACCCCACACCGAAGTTGTCCCCACCTCAAACTTGTGCTGCCCTGATAGACCCAAGGGAGCCCTACAAACTGACATCAGGAACCTGGACTGCTGAGTTTTCTTTCCCAGGGAAAATGGAAAAAGGATGTGCCCAGGGGCCCCTGGCCCTGGGCTGGGGCCTCACTGCAAAGAATCCTTATATCGAAGGATGGACCCCACACCGAAGTTGTCCCCACCTCAAACTTGTGCTGCCCTGATACACGCAAGGGAGCCCTACAAACTGACATCAGGAACCTGGACTGCTGAGTTTTCTTTCCCAGGGAAAATGGAAAAAGGATGTGCCCAGGGGCCCCTGGCCCTGACTGCAAAAAATCCTTATATCGAAGGATGGACCCCACACCGAAGTTGTCCCCACCTCAAACTTGTGCTGCCCTGATAGACCCAAGGGAGCCCTACAAACTGACATCAGGAACCTGGACTGCTGAGTTTTCTTTCCCAGGGAAAATGGAAAAAGGATGTGCCCAGGGGCCCCTGGCCCTGGGCCCCGGGGCCTCACTGCAAAGAATCCTTATATCGAAGGATGGACCCCACACCGAAGGTGTCCCCACCTCAAACTTGTGCTGCCCTGATAGACCCAAGGGAGCCCTACAAACTGACATCAGGAACCAGGACTGCTGAGTTTTCTTTCCCAGGGAAAATGGAAAAAGGATGTGCCCAGGGGCCCCTGGCCCTGAATGCAAAAAATCCTTATATCGAAGGATGGACCCCACACTGAAGTTGTCCCCACCTCAAACTTGTGCTGCCCTGATAGACCCAAGGGAGCCCTACAAACTGACATCAGGAACCTGGACTGCTGAGTTTTCTTTCCTAGGGAAAATGGAAAAAGGATGTGCCCAGGGGCCCCTGGCCCTGGGCTGGGACCTCTCTGCAAAGAATCCTTATATCGAAGGATGGACCCCACACCGAAGATGTCCCCACCTCAAACTTGTGCTGCCCTGATAGACCCAAGGGAGCCCTACAAACTGACATCAGGAACCTGGACTGCTGAGTTTTCTTTCCCAGGGAAAATGGAAAAAGGATGTGCCATGGGGCCCCTGGCCCTGACTGCAAAAAATCCTTATATCGAAGGATGGACCCCACACCGAAGTTGTCCCCACCTCAAACTTGTGCTGCCCTGATAGACCCAAGGGAGCCCTACAAACTGACATCAGGAACCTGGACTGCTGAGTTTTCTTTCCCAGGGAAAATGGAAAAAGGATGTGCCCAGGGGCCCCTGGCCGTGACTGCAAAAAATCCTTATATCGAAGGATGGACCCCACACCGAAGTTGTCCCCACCTCAAACTTGTGCTGCCCTGATAGACCCAAGGGAGCCCTACGAACTGACATCAGGAACCTGGACTGCTGAGTTTTCTTTCCCAGGGAAAATGGAAAAAGGATGTGCCCAGGGGCCCCTGGCCCTGACTGCAAAAAATCCTTATATCGAAGGATGGACCCCACACCGAAGTTGTCCCCACCTCAAACTTGTGCTGCCCTGATAGACCCAAGGGAGCCCTACAAACTGACATCAGGAACCTGGACTGCTGAGTTTTCTTTCCCAGGGAAAATGGAAAAAGGATGTGCCCAGGGGCCCCTGGCCCTGGGCTGGGGCCTCACTGCAAAGAATCCTTATATCGAAGGATGGACCCCACACCGAAGTTGTCCCCACCTCAAACTTGTGCTGCCCTGATACACGCAAGGGAGCCCTACAAACTGACATCAGGAACCTGGACTGCTGAGTTTTCTTTCCCAGGGAAAATGGAAAAAGGATGTGCCCAGGGGCCCCTGGCCCTGACTGCAAAAAATCCTTATATCGAAGGATGGACCCCACACCGAAGTTGTCCCCACCTCAAACTTGTGCTGCCCTGATAGACCCAAGGGAGCCCTACAAACTGACATCAGGAACCTGGACTGCTGAGTTTTCTTTCCCAGGGAAAATGGAAAAAGGATGTGCCCAGGGGCCCCTGGCCCTGGGCCCCGGGGCCTCACTGCAAAGAATCCTTATATCGAAGGATGGACCCCACACCGAAGTTGTCCCCACCTCAAACTTGTGCTGCCCTGATAGACCCAAGGGAGCCCTACAAACTGACATCAGGAACCTGGACTGCTGAGTTTTCTTTCCTAGGGAAAATGGAAAAAGGATGTGCCCAGGGGCCCCTGGCCCTGGGCTGGGGCCTCACTGCAAAGAATCCTTATATCGAAGGATGGACCCCACACCGAAGTTGTCCCCACCTCAAACTTGTGCTGCCCTGATAGACCCAAGGGAGCCCTACAAACTGACATCAGGAACCCGGACTGCTGAGTTTTCTTTCCTAGGGAAAATGGCCAAAGGATGTGCCCAGGGGCCCCTAGCCCTGACTGCAAAAAATCCTTATATCGAAGGATGCACCCCACACCGAAGTTGTCCCCACCTCAAACTTGTGCTGCCCTGATAGACCCAAGGGAGCCCTACAAACTGACATCAGGAACCTGGACTGCTGAGTTTTCTTTCCCAGGGAAAATGGAAAAAGGATGTGCCCAGGGCCCCCTGGCCCTGGGCTAGGGCCTCACTGCAAAGAATCCTTATATCGAAGGATGGACCCCACACCGAAGGTGTCCCCACCTCAAACTTGTGCTGCCCTGATAGACCCAAGGGAGCCCTACAAACTGACATCAGGAACCAGGACTGCTGAGTTTTCTTTCCCAGGGAAAATGGAAAAAGGATGTGCCCAGGGGCCCCTGGCCCTGAATGCAAAAAATCCTTATATCGAAGGATGGACCCCACACCGAAGTTGTCCCCACCTCAAACTTGTGCTGCCCTGATAGACCCAAGGGAGCCCTACAAACTGACATCAGGAACCTGGACTGCTGAGTTTTCTTTCCCAGGGAAAATGGAAAAAGGATGTGCCCAGGGGCCCCTGGCCCTGGGCTGGGGCCTCACTGCAAAGAATCCTTATATCGAAGGATGGACCCCACACCGAAGTTGTCCCCACCTCAAACTTGTGCTGCCCTGATACACGCAAGGGAGCCCTACAAACTGACATCAGGAACCTGGACTGCTGAGTTTTCTTTCCCAGGGAAAATGGAAAAAGGATGTGCCCAGGGGCCCCTGGCCCTGACTGCAAAGAATCCTTATATCGAAGGATGGACCCCACACCGAAGGTGTCCCCACCTCAAACTTGTGCTGCCCTGATAGACCCAAGGGAGCCCTACAAACTGACATCAGGAACCAGGACTGCTGAGTTTTCTTTCCCAGGGAAAATGGAAAAAGGATGTGCCCAGGGGCCCCTGGCCCCGAATGCAAAAAATCCTTATATCGAAGGATGGACCCCACACCGAAGTTGTCCCCACCTCAAACTTGTGCTGCCCTGATAGACCCAAGGGAGCCCTACAAACTGACATCAGGAACCTGGACTGCTGAGTTTTCTTTCCCAGGGAAAATGGAAAAAGGATGTGCCCAGGGGCCCCTGGACACGGGCTGGGGCCTCACTGCAAAGAATCCTTATATCGAAGGATGGACCCCACACCGAAGATGTCCCCACCTCAAACTTGTGCTGCCCTGATAGACCCAAGGGAGCCCTACAAACTGACATCAGGAACCTGGACTGCTGAGTTTTCTTTCCCAGGGAAAATGGAAAAAGGATGTGCCCAGGGGCCCCTGGCCCTGACTGCAAAAAATCCTTATATCGAAGGATGGACCCCACACCGAAGTTGTCCCCACCTCAAACTTGTGCTGCCCTGATAGACCCAAGGGAGCCCTACAAACTGACATCAGGAACCTGGACTGCTGAGTTTTCTTTCCCAGGGAAAATGGAAAAAGGATGTGCCCAGGGGCCCCTGGCCGTGACTGCAAAAAATCCTTATATCGAAGGATGGACCCCACACCGAAGTTGTCCCCACCTCAAACTTGTGCTGCCCTGATAGACCCAAGGGAGCCCTACAAACTGACATCAGGAACCTGGACTGCTGAGTTTTCTTTCCTAGGGAAAATGGAAAAAGGATGTGCCCAGGGGCCCCTGGCCCTGACTGCAAAAAATCCTTATATCGAAGGATGGACCCCACACCGAAGTTGTCCCCACCTCAAACTGGTGCTGCCCTGATAGACCCAAGGGAGCCCTACAAACTGACATCAGGAACCTGGACTGCTGAGTTTTCTTTCCCAGGGAAAATGGAAAAAGGATGTGCCCAGGGGCCCCTGGCCCTGGGCTGGGGCCTCACTGCAAAGAATCCTTATATCGAAGGATGGACCCCACACTGAAGTTGTCCCCACCTCAAACTTGTGCTGCCCTGATAGACCCAAGGGAGCCCTACAAACTGACATCAGGAACCTAGACTGCTGAGTTTTCTTTCCCAGGGAAAATGGAAAAAGGATGTGCCCAGGGGCCCCTGGCCCTGACTGCAAAAAATCCTTATATCGAAGGATGGACCCCACACCGAAGTTGTCCCCACCTCAAACTTGTGCTGCCCTGATAGACCCAAGGGAACCCTACAAACTCACATCAGGAAACTGGACTGCTGAGTTTTCTTTCCCAGGGAAAATGGAAAAAGGATGTGCCCAGGGTTCCCTGGCCCTGGGCTGGGGCCTCACTGCAAAAAATCCTTATATCGAAGGATGGCCCCCAGACCGAAGTTGTCCCCACCTCAAACTTGTGCTGCCCTGATAGACCCAAGGGAACCCTACAAACTGACATCAGGAAACTGGACTGCTGAGTTTTCTTTCCCAGGGAAAATGGAAAAAGGATGTGCCCAGGGTTCCCTGGCCCTGGGCTGGAGCCTCACTACAAAAAATCCTTATATCGAAGGATGGACCCCACACCGAAGTTGTCCCCACCTCAAACTTGTGCTGCCCTGATAGACCCAAGGGAGCCCTACAAACTGACATCAGGAACCTGGACTGCTGAGTTTTCTTTCCCAGGGAAAATGGAAAAAGGATGTGCCCAGGGGCCCCTGGCCCTGACTGCAAAAAATCCTTATATCGAAGGATGGACCCCACACCGAAGTTGTCCCCACCTCAAACTTGTGCTGCCCTGATAGACCTAAGGGAGCCCTACAAACTGACATCAGGAACCTGGACTGCTGAGTTTTCTTTCCCAGGGAAAATGGAAAAAGGATGTGCCCAGGGGCCCCTGGCCCTGACTGCAAAAAATCCTTATATCGAAGGATGGACCCCACACCGAAGTTGTCCCCACCTCAAACTTGTGCTGCCCTGATAGACCCAAGGGAGCCCTACAAACTGACATCAGGAACCTGGACTGCTGAGTTTTCTTTCCCAGGGAAAATGGAAAAAGGATGTGCCCAGGGTTCCCTGGCCCTGACTGCAAAAAATCCTTATATCGAAGGATGGACCCCACACCGAAGTTGTCCCCACCTCAAACTTGTGCTGCCCTGATAGACCCAAGGGAGCCCTACAAACTGACATCAGGAACCTGGACTGCTGAGTTTTCTTTCCCAGGGAAAATGGAAAAAGGATGTGCCCAGGGGCCCCTGGCCCTGGGCTGGGGCCTCACTGCAAAAAATCCTTATATCGAAGGATGGCCCCCAGACCGAAGTTGTCCCCACCTCAAACTTGTGCTGCCCTGATAGACCCAAGGGAACCCTACAAACTGACATCAGGAAACTGGACTGCTGAATTTTCTTTCCCAGGGAAAATGGAAAAAGGATGTGCCCAGGGTTCCCTGGCCCTGGGCTGGAGCCTCACTACAAAAAATCCTTATATCGAAGGATGGACCCCACACCGAAGTTGTCCCCACCTCAAACTTGTGCTGCCCTGATAGACCCAAGGGAGCCCTACAAACTGACATCAGGAACCTGGACTGCTGAGTTTTCTTTCCCAGGGAAAATGGAAAAAGGATGAGCCCAGGGGCCCCTGGCCCTGACTGCAAAAAATCCTTATATCGAAGGATGGACCCCACACCGAAGTTGTCCCCACCTCAAACTTGTGCTGCCCTGATAGACCTAAGGGAGCCCTACAAACTGACATCAGGAACCTGGACTGCTGAGTTTTCTTTCCCAGGGAAAATGGAAAAAGGATGTGCCCAGGGGCCCCTGGCCCTGACTGCAAAAAATCCTTATATCGAAGGATGGACCCCACACCGAAGTTGTCCCCACCTCAAACTTGTGCTGCCCTGATAGACCCAAGGGAGCCCTACAAACTGACATCAGGAACCTGGACTGCTGAGTTTTCTTTCCCAGGGAAAATGGAAAAAGGATGTGCCCAGGGGCCCCTGGCCCTGACTGCAAAAAATCCTTATATCGAAGGATGGACCCCACACCGAAGTTGTCCCCACCTCAAACTTGTGCTGCCCTGATAGACCCAAGGGAGCCCTACAAACTGACATCAGGAACCTGGACTGCTGAGTTTTCTTTCCCAGGGAAAATGGAAAAAGGATGTGCCCAGGGTTCCCTGGCCCTGACTGCAAAAAATCCTTATATCGAAGGATGGACCCCACACCGAAGTTGTCCCCACCTCAAACTTGTGCTGCCCTGATAGACCCAAGGGAGCCCTACAAACTGACATCAGGAACCTGGACTGCTGAGTTTTCTTTCCCAGGAAAATGGAAAAAGGATGTGCCCAGGGGCCCCTGGACATGGGCTGGGGCCTCACTGCAAAGAATCCTTATATCGAAGGATGGACCCCACACCGAAGATGTCCCCACCTCAAACTTGTGCTGCCCTGATAGACCCAAGGGAGCCCTACAAACTGACATCAGGAACCTGGACTGCTGAGTTTTCTTTCCCAGGGAAAATGGAAAAAGGATGTGCCCAGGGGCCCCTGGCCCTGACTGCAAAAAATCCTTATATCGAAGGATGGACCCCACACCGAAGTTGTCCCCACCTCAAACTTGTGCTGCCCTGATACACCCAAGGGAGCCCTACAAACTGACATCAGGAACCTGGACTGCTGAGTTTTCTTTCCCAGGGAAAATGTAAAAAGGATGTGCCCAGTGGCCCCTGGCCCTGACTGCAAAAAATCCTTATATCGAAGGATGGACCCCACACCGAAGTTGTCCCCACCTCAAACTTGTGCTGCCCTGATAGACCCATGGGAGCCCTACAAACTGACATCAGGAACCTGAACTGCTGAGTTTTTTTTTCTAGGGAAAATGGAAAAAGGATGTGCCCTGGGGCCCTTGGCCCCGACTGCAAAAAATCCTTATATCGAAGGATGGACCCCACACCGAAGTTGTCCCCACCTCAAACTTGTGCTGCCCTGATAGACCCAAGGGAGCCCTACAACCTGACATCAGGAATCTGGACTGCTGAGTTTTCTTTCCCAGGGAAAATGGAAAAAGGATGTGCCCAGGGGCCCCTGGCCCTGACTGCAAAAAATCCTTATATCGAAGGATGGACCCCACACCGAAGTTGCCCCCACCTCAAACTTGTGCTGCCCTGATAGACCCAAGGGAGCCCTACAAACTGACATCAGGAACCTGGACTGCTGAGTTTTCTTTCCTAGGGAAAATGGCCAAAGGATGTGCCCAGGGGCCCCTGGCCGTGACTGCAAAAAATCCTTATATCGAAGGATGGACCCCACACCGAAGTTGTCCCCACCTCAAACTTGTGCTGCCCTGATAGACCCAAGGGAGCCCTACAAACTGACATCAGGAACCTGGACTGCTGAGTTTTCTTTCCTAGGGAAAATGGCCAAAGGATGTGCCCAGGGGCCCCTGGCCCTGACTGCAAAAAATCCTTATATCGAGGGATGGAGCCCAGACCGAAGTTGTCCCCACCTCAAACTTGTGCTGCCCTGATAGACCCAAGGGAGCCCTACAAACTGAAATCAGGAACCTGGACTGCTGAGTTTTCTTTCCCAGGGAAAATGGAAAAAGGATGTGCCCAGGGGCCCCTGGCCCTTGGGCTGGGACCTCACTGTTAGGAATCCTTATATCGAAGGATGGACATCACACCGAAGTTGTCCCCACCTCAAACTTGTGCTGCCCTGATAGACTCAAGGGAGCCCTACAAACTGAGATCAGGAACCTGGACTGCTGAGTTTTCTTTCCCAGGGAAAATGGAAAAAGGATGTGCCCAGGGGCCCCTCGCCCTGGGCTGGGCCCTGACTGCAAAAAATCCTTATATCGAAGGATGGACCCCACACCGAAGTTGTCCCCACCTCAAACTTGTGCTGCCCTGATAGACCCAAGGGAGCCCTACAAACTGACATCAGGAACCTGGACTGCTGAGTTTTCTTTCCCAGGGAAAATGGAAAAAGGATGAGCCCAGGGTCACCTGTCCCTGCCTGCAAAGAATCCATATACCGAAGGATGGACCCCACACCGAAGTTGTCCCCACCTCAAACTTGTGCTGCCCTGATAGACCCAAGGGAGCCCTACAAACTGACATCAGGAACCTGGACTGCTGAGTTTTCTTTCCCAGGGAAAATGGAAAAAGGATGTGCCCAGGGGCCCCTGGCCCTGACTGCAAAGAATCCTTATATCGAAGGATGGACCCCACACCGAAGTTGTCCCCACCTCAAACTTGTGCTGCCCTGATACACCCAAGGAAGCCCTAAAAACTGACATCAGGAACCTGGACTGCTGAGTTTTCTTTCCCAGGGAAAATGGAAAAAGGATGTGCCCAGGGGTCCCTGGCCCTGGGCTGGGACCTCACTGTTAGGAATCCTTATATCGAAGGATGGACATCACACCGAAGTTGTCCCCACCTCAAACTTGTGCTGCCCTGATAGACTCAAGGGAGCCCTACAAACTGAGATCAGGAACCTGGACTGCTGAGTTTTCTTTCCCAGGGAAAATGGAAAAAGGATGTGCCCAGGGGCCCCTCGCCCTGGGCTGGGCCCTGACTGCAAAAAATCCTTATATCGAAGGATGGAGCCCACACCGAAGTTGTCCCCACCTCAAACTTGTGCTGCCCTGATACACCCAAGGGAGCCCTACAAACTGACATCAGGAACCTGGACTGCTGAGTTTTCTTTCCCAGGGAAAATGGAAAAAGGATGAGCCCAGGGTCACCTGTCCCTGCCTGCAAAGAATCCATATACCGAAGGATGGACCCCACACCGAAGTTGTCCCCACCTCAAACTTGTGCTGCCCTGATAGACCCAAGGGAGCCCTACAAACTGACATCAGGAACCTGGACTGCTGAGTTTTCTTTCCTAGGGAAAATGGCCAAAGGATGAGCCCAGGGTCACCTGGCCCTGACTGAAAAAATCCTTATATCGAAGGATGGAGCCCACACCGAAGTTGTCCCCACCTCAAACTTGTGCTGCCCTGATACACCCAAGGGAGCCCTACAAACTGAGATCAGGAACCTGGACTGCTGAGTTTTCTTTCCCAGGGAAAATGGAAAAAGGATGTGCCCAGGGGCCCTTGGCCCTGACTGCAAAAAATCCTTATATCGAAGGATGGACCCCACACCGAAGTTGTCCCCACCTCAAACTTGTGCTGCCCTGATAGACCCCAGGGAGCCCTACAAACTGACATCAGGAACCTGGACTGCTGAGTTTTCTTTCCCAGGGAAAATGGAAAAAGGATGTGCCCAGGGGCCCCTGGCCCTGGGCTCCTGGCCCTGACTGCAAAAAATCCTTATATCGAAGGATGGACCCCACACCGAAGTTGTCCCCACCTCAAACTTGTGCTGCCCTGATACACCCAAGGGAGCCCTACAAACTGACATCAGGAACCTGGACTGCTGAGTTTTCTTTTCCAGGGAAAATGGAAAAAGCATGTGCCCAGGGGCCCTTGGCCCTGACTGCAAAAAATCCTTATATCGAAGGATGGAGCCCACACCGAAGTTGTCCCCACCTCAAACTTGTGCTGCCCTGATAGACTCAAGGGAGCCCTACAAACTGACATCAGGAACCTGGACTGCTGAGTTTTCTTTCCCAGGGAAAATGGCCAAAGGATGTGCCCAGGGGCCCCTGGCCCTGGGCTGGGGCCTCACTGCAAAGAATCCTTATATCGAAGGATGGAGCCCACACCGAAGTTGTCCCCACCTCAAACTTGTGCTGCCCTGATAGACCCAAGGGAGCCCTACAAACTGACATCAGGAACCTGGACTGCTGAGTTTTCTTTCCCAGGGAAAATGCCAAAGGATGAGCCCAGGGTCACCTGGCCCTGCCTGCAAAGGATCCTTATATCGAAGGATGGACCCCACACCGAAGTTGTCCCCACCTCAAACTTGTGCTGCCCTGATAGACCCAAGGGAGCCCTACAAACTGACATCAGGAACCTGGACTGCTGAGTTTTCTTTCCCAGGGAAAATGGAAAAAGGATGTGCCCAGGGGCCCCTGGCCCTGGGCTCGGGCCTGACTGCAAAGAATCCATATATCGAAGGATGCACCCACCACCGAAGTTGTCCCCAACTCAAACTTGTGCTGCCCTGATACACCCAAGGGAGCCCTACAAACTGACATCAGGGATCTGGACTGCTGAGTTTTCTTTCCCAGGGAAAATGGAAAAAGGATGTGGCCAGGGGCCCCTCGCCCTCGGCCCCTGGCCTTGACTGCAAAAAATCCTTATATCGAAGGATGGACCCCACACCGAAGTTGTCCCCACCTCAAACTTGTGCTGCCCTGATAGACCCAAGGGAGCCCTACAAACTGACATCAGGAACCTGGACTGCTGAGTTTTCTTTCCCAGGGAAAATGGAAAAAGGATGTGCCCAGGGGCCCCTGGCCCTGGGCTGGGGCCTCACTGCAAAGAATCCTTATATCGAAGGATGGACCCCACACCAAAGTTGTCCCCACCTCAAACTTGTGCTGCCCTGATACACCCAAGGGAGCCCTACAAACTGACATCAGGAACCTGGACTGCTGAGTTTTCTTTCCCAGGGAAAATGGCCAAAGGATGTGCCCGGGGGCCCCTGGCCCTGACTGCAAAAAATCCTTATATCGAAGGATGGACCCCACACCGAAGTTGTCCCCACCTCAAACTTGTGCTGCCCTGATACACCGAAGGGAGCCCTACAAACTGACATCAGGAATCTGGACTGCTGAGTTTTCTTTCCCAGGGAAAATGGAAAAAGGATGTGCCCAGGGGCTCCTGGCCTGGGCTGGGACCTGACTGCAAAAAATCCTTATATCGAAGGATGGACCCCACACCGAAGTTGTCCCCACCTCAAACTTGTGCTGCCCTGATACACCCAAGGGAGCCCTACAAACTGACATCAGGAACCTGGACTGCTGAGTTTTCTTTCCTAGGGAAAATGGCCAAAGGATGTGCCCAGGGGCCCCTGGCCCTGGGCTCGGGCCTGACTGCAAAGAATCCATATATCGAAGGATGCACCCACCACCGAAGTTGTCCCCAACTCAAACTTGTGCTGCCCTGATACACCCAAGGGAGCCCTACAAACTGACATCAGGGATCTGGACTGCTGAGTTTTCTTTCCCAGGGAAAATGGAAAAAGGATGTGGCCAGGGGCCCCTCACCCTGGGCCCCTGGCCCTGACTGCAAAAAATCCTTATATCGAAGGATGGACCCCACACCGAAGTTGTCCCCACCTCAAACTTGTGCTGCCCTGATAGACCCAAGGGAGCCCTACAAACTGACATCAGGAACCTGGACTGCTGAGTTTTCTTTCCCAGGGAAAATGGAAAAAGGATGTGCCCAGGGGCCCCTGGCCCTGGGCTGGGACCTCACTGCAAAGAATCCTTATATCGAAGGATGGACCCCACACCAAAGTTGTCCCCACCTCAAACTTGTGCTGCCCTGATACACCCAAGGGAGCCCTACAAACTGACATCAGGAACCTGGACTGCTGAGTTTTCTTTCCCAGGGAAAATGGCCAAAGGATGTGCCCGGGGGCCCCTGGCCCTGACTGCAAAAAATCCTTATATCGAAGGATGCACACCACACCGAAGTTGTCCCCACCTCAAATTTGTGCTGCCCTGATACACCCAAGGGAGCCCTACAAACTGACATCAGGAATCTGGACTGCTGAGTTTTCTTTCCCAGGGAAAATGGAAAAAGGATGTGCCCGGGGGCCCCTGGCCCTGGGCCCCAGGCCCTGTCTGCAAAGAATCCTTATATCGAAGGATGGAGCCCACACCGAAGTTGTCCCCACCTCAAACTTGTGCTGCCCTGATAGACCCAAGGGAGCCCTACAAACTGACATCAGGAAACTGGACTGCTGAGTTTTCTTTCCCAGGGAAAATGGAAAAAGGATGTGCCCAGGGGCTCCTGGCCTGGGCTGGGACCTGACTGCAAAAAATCCTTATATCGAAGGATGGACCCCACACCGAAGTTGTCCCCACCTCAAACTTGTGCTGCCCTGATAGACCCAAGGGAGCCCTACAAACTGACATCAGGAACCTGGACTGCTGAGTTTTCTTTCCCAGGGAAAATGGAAAAAGGATGTGCCCAGGGGCCCCTGGCCCTGGGCTGGGGCCTCACTGCAAAGAATCCTTATATCGAAGGATGGACCCCACACCGAAGTTGTCCCCACCTCAAACTTGTGCTGCCCTGATACACCCAAGGGAGCCCTACAAACTGACATCAGGAAACTGGACTGCTGAGTTTTCTTTCCCAGGGAAAATGGAAAAAGGATGTGCCCAGGGGCTCCTGGCCTGGGCTGGGACCTGACTGCAAAAAATCCTTATATCGAAGGATGGACCCCACACCGAAGTTGTCCCCACCTCAAACTTGTGCTGCCCTGATAGACCCAAGGGAGCCCTACAAACTGACATCAGGAACCTGGACTGCTGAGTTTTCTTTCCCAGGGAAAATGGAAAAAGGATGTGCCCAGGGGCCCCTGGCCCTGGGCTGGGACCTCACTGCAAAGAATCCTTATATCGAAGGATGGACCCCACACCGAAGTTGTCCCCACCTCAAACTTGTGCTGCCCTGATAGACCCAAGGGAGCCCTACAAACTGACATCAGGAACTTGGACTGCTGTGTTTTCTTTCCCAGGGAAAATGGCCAAAGGATGTGCCCGGGGGCCCCTGGCCCTGACTGCAAAAAATCCTTATATCGAAGGATGCACACCACACCGAAGTTGTCCCCACCTCAAACTTGTGCTGCCCTGATACACCCAAGGGAGCCCTACAAACTGACATCAGGAACCTGGACTGCTGAGTTTTCTTTCCCAGGGAAAATGGAAAAAGGATGTGCCCGGGGGCCCCTGGCCCTGGGCCCCAGGCCCTGTCTGCAAAGAATCCTTATATCGAAGGATGGAGCCCACACCGAAGTTGTCCCCACCTCAAACTTGTGCTGCCCTGATAGACCCAAGGGAGCCCTACAAACTGACATCAGGAAACTGGACTGCTGAGTTTTCTTTCCCAGGGAAAATGGAAAAAGGATGTGCCCAGGGGCTCCTGGCCTGGGCTGGGACCTGACTGCAAAAAATCCTTATATCGAAGGATGCACCCCACACCGAAGTTGTCCCCACCTCAAACTTGTGCTGCCCTGATAGACCCAAGGGAGCCCTACAAACTGACATCAGGAACCTGGACTGCTTTTTTTTTTTTCTTTCCCAGGGAAAATGGCCAAAGGATGTGTCCAGGTGATCCCCCGGACCCTGTCCAAAGTGCTCACCGTCCTTCCAGGAGACAGCCCCGGGAGCCTCCCATAAACTCCTCTTCTCCAGCAGCTCCATGCAAAAGCCAGCAGAGCTAAACCCTCGCCCTTAAATAACCTCCCGCCGGCACACACGCCCCTCGTCATCATCCTGACAGCTCACACCTGTGTCTGCTCTGAGCCCTCATCATGCTAACAGCTCGCACCTGTGGCTGCTCTGAGCCCTCATCAACTTAACAGCTCACACCTGGCACTGTTGTCACTCTCCAACAGCGTCTCTTGGTCTCTCCCTCTCCAGCACACAGCCCACTTCTCACAGACACAGACCCAACAAAAATCTGCTACAGGTGTCGGCTTTTCTTAATCCACCTGGTTACACGATTAAAACACATACATGCATTGATGGTCATTGAGAGAAAGCTTTCCCCTGGAGAAAACAGTCCTTTTGCCGGCACACTTTGATACACCTTCGGAAAAAGCAGAATCTGCACCAACTCCTAAGACCCCTGCCGAGGAACCCAGCCCTGCCTGGGACACCCAAAGCAGCAGACCTCGAAAAAGGAGGGGAAAAGTCAAACTTGGAGTGGAAAAAGAGGATAGAAGTACAGCAGCCTTTAAAAATGCCTGCACAGAGCAATAGTGGGAACCAGACACATTTCTTCTTTCCTTGCTTTCTGTGATGACATAAATAGGAAGTAAGAACACGTTAAACAAAAGGCAGAGCTAGGATTTTACAGGTCTTTATTTTGGCAGGCTGCATGACAAACGTCTCTTCAGGGACTGCGATGCCTTTTGGGGAATGGCAGAGAACGGAGGCAAAAGGTGCCAGGAGCCCTTTCTGTTCCCTTCAGCCCCTGCAGCTGCTCCGCTGGTTTCAGGGCACTCGCTTGGTTCGTTCCTAGAGAAAAAGGCTAGGGCATGATTTTCAGAACTACTGCCTGTCCCCAGTCAGAGTTTCCTACATTCCTGGGTACAAATGAGTGGATGGAGAGAGTGGATGGATGCTGTCCAGCAGTGTCCCCAGGGGCATCTGGAGTGTTCACACTGCTGAGCTGAGAAAAACTCACCAAACCCAGCCCAGGGGCCTGTGATCCTCCACCCACCCGGGGGAACTCCGGGCACTGTAAACAGAGGCCACAGCGCACACCAGGCTCTGCTGTGCCCGGTGAGGAGTCTCTGTATGAGCCCTGAGCCCTGGCATCGCCTCCCAAACACCACAGAGACCTCTTGTGTCATCAGAGAAAAGCCCTGGAGCAAACGTGTGTCCCCAGCACGATCAACAAGAGATGCAGAATTACCTCCTCAATAAAAACACTGTTTCTGATGGAAATGTTACCTCTGTCAACTGTGAGGATTTTATAGGAATACTGGCTCAAGAATTCAGTGACTTCAGGGATTCCATACCACAGGTTCCTGGGACTGCTTGGGCATCCAGAGCCTATAGTATTGGTTAAACTGGTAGAGCTGAGGATACTTATCAGCTTTGTCACAGAGCTGGAACGTCAAGCAGGGAGCAAGGGGTTCTCTCAGAGAGTGCAGGAGGCCAGTGAAAACAGCACCAAGGTCCTCCACGATGTCTGCTCCTAGAAAAGCCAAATAAATTAAACTATTGACATGAGCACGGACATTGGGGCAACCTTCCTTACTTTGGGCCTTGCCAGCAGCCCATAGAGCCTCACACAGAAAAGAACTGAACGAGATCAAAAAGTGTTCCTAGTGACCTAGACACATGCTCCTGGCCGCTGAGGTACCTGAAAAACCCTCCAGACATCATCAGCTCTTGCTGAAGCAAATAATCCACCTTCACCGTGTTGTGCCAAAAACACGCCCGGCCCTTAACAGGGAGAGACCCTGCCAGGCACCGCCTCAGAGAAGAACCGAGCTGTACTGGGGGGACACACCCAGCCAACGTGTACGAGTTAAACAGAATTTTCTGTCTGAACTGGGACTTTCAGCACCCCCCAGGTGCTACTCGACTGCCACAGACACACAGAGGGCTTCGTGAGGTGCTCTGGGGTTGGCCAGTCCTGCTCCAAGCCCTGCTGATGCCCCAGTGGTTTTAAGGATGTCCTCAAGGAGGTGGTAGAACCTCACCGTATTTGCCCTTGGAGCTTAATTTCTAAAGTTTTCCTTGGGAAATGCATCCACTTCCTACTTAGCAATGCAGTCCCCTCTCCCTGCTCTCAGGAAGAGCTGCCCACAGGCACGGGAACCACCTTCCTCTCCTGATCGCCACGCTCTGCCCTTAAAACGCTGTGTTACTGAGGCCAGCTACTTCCAGACCAAGACTGTCCATGCAGGGACAGTGTCCCTTCTCTTCAGGGTCAGGGAAAAAGGGCAGAAGCACCTACAGAGCTTCAATGCCCCTCCTGAGCACAAAGCACCGTGAATCTGCACCTCCTGCTGCTTGCAGGGAAGATAATAAAATGCCTCAAGGTAAAAAATGATAAATGGTAAAAAATTATTACAAGAGGGTAGAAGTGATGCCGCTTTCACTCCACTGCTAGAAATGACACATAAAACATAAAAAAAACCCCTGTACCTGTTCCATTTTCAGACTGAAACAACAGCATATTCCTGGCTGCTCATGCAGCAGGGACAACAGCACTGAAGGGAAATGTTTGGATAATCATGTCTTCATTTAAAGAGAACCCAATTCCTTCATCTAAGCCATCACTGCCCTCCATCAGAACAGCCAGCACATCCACGACATCTAATAAGCGAAGGAAAAAATGTAAGCAGAGGATCCAGACTAACTGGGAAAACAACAGAGGTAGAATGCAACATTCCAGGAACACAAGGTAGCTTTTTAGTCACAAAAAAAAAAACAAACCACCCAAAAAAACTAAAAAAAAAAAACCCAAAACCCCCAAAAAACCCCAAAGGCACATTTGCCAGGCAATACAATGTTAGGGGCAGCACAAAAATCACAGCTGTACTTCACTCTGTCTTTCAAAACTGCTGTCCAGCACAGGTTGCCCACAGAAGCTGTGGCTGCCCCCGGATCCCTGGAAGTGTCCAAGGCCAGGCTGGACAGGGCTTGGAGCACCCTGGCACAGTGGAAGGTGTCCCTGCCCATGGCAGGGGGTGGACAAGCTTTGAAAAAAGCGGGACAAGCTTTGAAAAAAGGTGCCTTCCCATCCAAACCCTTCTGGGATTCCACGATTCTATGAATAGCTCCTGTCAGAAGGGCTCAATTTCCATTGTAGTTCGAAAATGCTACTGCAAGAGCACAGAGATTTCAAATACTGTTAAAGTGGCACAACCACATCAAAAATTACGTTTGGGGGTAAAGCGTCAACTCTGCAATTCCAACATCTGATACCAAGGACACATGAAGGGCTGATCCTGGAGGTCCTTACATGACAGGATTTCTAGAGTTATCCATCCCCAGTTTGCTGCTTAGGGTTAGAAAAGGTAGCCCCAAGTCTTGGAATTCTGTTCTTAAGGGGTTACCACATACCATCAATGTGAGAGACGGGGATGCTGATGTTTGATCAGAGTCCTGGAGCAGCCTGGAGCACGCTGGCTTCCCGAACCAGGTCTGCTGCTTTGTCCGTGTAGCAGTAGGGCTTTGTCCTCAGCCTCAGCAGGATCTGTCAGCAAAGGTGGAAAGAAAAGTAGAGTGCACCGGCTCCCAAGTGTGGGGGAACCACGTGCTGCTAAGGAAGACCACGTGCTGAAAGTGGTTGGAAGCCGGGCGGGTTTTAGGACGAAAAGTTCCATGCTACTGCGGGATTCTGTCTACAGTTCCTGCTCTACAAACCAAATACATCAAACGACAAAAACAAACAAAAAAACCTCCACATTAAATTAATAACAACAGAATAATTATTCCTGCCTCACTAAACCCATAACGCCTCGAACCATTCCAGGGAGGGCGGCAGGAGGGGCGGGCAGAGCCAGGGCCCCGCTCCGCCGCCCCGGCGGCATTTTCCGGCACGCGGCCGCTCCCGGCGTCTGGAGAGGGGCGCGGGGCCGGGAAAGGCGGCGCAGCCCTGCTCCGATGCCGCTCGGCCGCGGCCCGGGAGCGCTGCGACCGCGCCTCCGCCGCCCGCCGGCACCGGCCCCGCTGGGCCGCCCTCGCCACCGCCCTCCTCGCCGCCTTCAGCCCTCCCCTCACTCACAGACACCGCCCCGCTCGCCGCTCGCTCCCGCCCCTCGCCCCTCCCGCCGCTTTGGCCGGGCTCCGGCTGGGGGGCTGCAGTACCGCCCTGTGCCCACAAGGCGGCAGCACTTGTCAAGCAAGTCCGCGACAAGATGGCGGCCCGTGGGGACCTTGATGGTGACAGGCATTTAATGCCGATGCCTGTCGGCTCCCGCCAAAAACCCGCACGCTCGCGGCGCTGCTGACCCCACATCCCGTGTGCACGGCATCAGAACCGCCGCGGAAAACCCCGTCGGGGGCGCCGGCGGTGCAGGCAATTCAGGCAGTGTAAAAAACAGACACGGGTCCTCGAATTTCAACGTCCTCGTTTTCGCGCCCTCTCGAGAAGGTCAAGCGAGTCCGCGCCAAGCCACTCCCAAGATGGCGGCCGCGGGCGGCGGGCTGCAGTACCGCTCTCTGCCCACACGGCGGCAGCACTGCGCCGTCAGCAGCGAATGCCCCAAAGATCCGCGCGGGAAAGAACGGAACAAAAAACCTGCCTCTGACCCGATAGGAATCGAAAGAAAAAACCTTTCCTCTTAAACTGCATTTCAACAGAGTTTATTCTTACATTTTTCACATTTATATTCACATTCGGATTTATAATGTATATTGATATATAATTGTATTTTCATAATTTCTTACATTTATTCCATTTATTATATTTTATTACAATTTATATTTTTATACATTGCTTAATACATTGCTCACATATTTCTATAGATTTCTATTTCTAAAAGGTTTATATTGCTTAAAATAAACCCTGCCTCTATCCAAGACAAAATCTTTTTAAAACCCCTTTTCTTTTAAACTGTGTTTAAATTTATCTCTATTTTTCTTATTTATATTCAAATTTACATTTTAAATGTAGATTGATGTATGGTGTTATTTATATTCTATCTCTTCCGATTACTTCTATTTTATATATCTCTGTATACATTGAATATATATTTCTATATTTAGAATTATATCAAAATAAAAGGTATATTCATTTTTCTTCCATTAAAACCCTGCCTCTAACCGAATAAAAACCGAAAAAAGCCCTTTCTTTAAATGATACTTGAATATTTATATATTTTTTTCATCATTATAGTCACATTTGCATTTCTACTTTATAGTTATGTATTTATAAATATATATCATATATATATTAAGGTAACAAAATAGACAAATTCTTATTTATATTTCATACATACTGCTAATACTTATTTTTACTTACCCTTGAATTTTTTATATAGATCTTAATGCATTTAGGATCTATTTCTATACATAGATTTCTAATTTTATTTTATTTATATTTATAGATTTTATAAAAAAAACCCTACCTACTACCAATTAGAAAATAAAAATCCCCTTTATTTTAAACTATATTTAATTATTTCTGTCTTTCTATTTTTGATTTTTACAAGTTCTTATATATTCTATTAAAATATAGTGAGGTACTATATTTCTATATATAATATTTAGGACATAGAATGTGTTAAAATAGGACATATACAGTAAAATATGCATTATGTACTGTATTGATTTCTATTATTTTGTATTTTTTATACTTATATATCCACATGTATTAATTATACATCTCTATATGCATATTTTGTTTATATTTATAATCTATATTTATATGTATTTATATAGGACTTGTGCTATTACAGGCTATGCAGCAGGGCAGAGCAGCTGCGGGACAAATACGTGCAGACACCCATGACACAGGATAGGATGTGACAAACCAGGGGACAGGACAGGGAGAGAGAGTTTTCGAGGAGAAGAAAGGACCGAGAGACCAAAGAACACAGAGTGCACCAGAGACAAGTGACAGGACACGCACCAGCACTGCTCTGCCCTAAGCACCTCAGCACTGAGATCAAAACAGACACTTTCCCTTTAGCTGGCCTAAGGGGACACTCCTTGGACATCCCCATCTCCAAAACTGACTCAAAAACCCCTCTGGGGGAGTCCCAGCCTGGCACTTTGCTTCCATCTCCTCTGCAGTTGCAGCCCTCGACTTATCTTGCACTTATCAGGGGATGAAAATCCCCATTGGTGCAGAAGGAAGACACTATTCCCATCTCCAGGCCGTGGCCCCGACTTGTCTTTTGGATGACTGGTGATGTGAATCCACGTTGGACCTGAAATGAGTCTGGCTCAGAGGAGATAGCCTGTTAGCCTCTTAGTCAGCTACAATAAAGAACAGGAAAATCAACGGTTGAGTTTAGTGCTATGTGGGCCAAATCTCAGCAAGTCAGTTACTTATCCTCTCCTGAGTGTGCCTGGGTGCTCATGTCTCCGGCCTCATCCTGAGTCCGAGGTATGGCTGTTATGATGAGTGGCACCGGGGTTAGAGAGGCAAAGCTACATGGCATTTGTGTGAGTGGATGAGCTTGTGTGCTGTATGACACGTGGATGCCTCTGCTATGCTTGTGAAAAGCTCTGCAAATACACACCATTTCTCACCCTACTGCCTGCAAACCCCCACCATGATAACTCCTAACTGGGCACCCTGCTCACTCTCCCTCTCCTTGTCACAATCCTCAACTCACCTGGAGCCTCAATCTCAGACATCATCTTTGACACAGTGCAGATCCCTTTTGTGGCATGATGAATCTGCTGGGAAAATGTTGTGCTCAACACAACCTGGAATTACAGGAAGATGAACTCCTCCTAAAAAAAAATGAAAAAAAAAAAATCAGAAATTACAAAAGCACCTTACCACCCCTGAATACACAACCCCAAATCATGAATTTAAATACTCCCTGTGTTCAACGTTGTTTTCTTCACAGTATCTTCAAAGCCTCTGTTGCATTAGAAGCCCAAAAGCAGCTGCTGAAAACAAGCTGAGATAAGCTGGAAGAGCCTCTTCACCAGAATGAGAGGAGAGCTCTTACCCCAGCTGATCCCACTGAGGGAATGAACCTCTGGGAGAGGCTGGCCTGTGGTCTGCCCCACGGGAGGATACTGGGGGTTGAGGTTCACTCAGTGATAGGGGATGGAGTGGGCCTCCGGGGTTGCTGGTTATTGTGGGGGCAGACTCGTGGGGCCGTAGTCGGTAGAGGGGGGGCGCAGAGCTATGCCCCTGGGGGCCAGGTCCATGTGTCTGTCTCCATGCGTTTGCGTGTCCATCTGTCCGTCCGTCCGTGGGCGCCGTCAGGAGCCGGCTGTAGTT
This sequence comes from Lonchura striata, assembly GCF_050655825.1. NCBI lineage: Eukaryota > Metazoa > Chordata > Aves > Passeriformes > Estrildidae > Lonchura > Lonchura striata. The sequence continues at coordinate 348,115 of NC_140725.1, forward strand.
CCGCGTTCTCCCACCAGGTGGCAGTGCTGAGCCGCAGAGGCTCCCGCCGGCGGGGTACAGCGGCGCAGAGATGCGTGCCCTTTACGGTACTTACGGTACGTGCTGTACATACGGTACGTCCGTGCGCACAGCAAACATAGTACATGCCCGTCCGGGTGGGGTGGCACAGGGGTACGGAAGTGGCGAGCGTAGGGGTGCTCAGGGACATGCAGGTCACCTGCACACACCTACGTACGTGCACGGGGCCGTATGGCTTACATACATACCTACAGGTGCATCCAGAGGCGCTACATTCCTTGATCTCGAGCTCTCGCATCCCTGCTGGATGTTCCCCCAACTCCAGCACGGATGGGGCCAGAGAAGGTGCCATCACGTCTCCGTATCACAGGGGCCGAGCCCAGCATGGGACTTGTCCCCAGCCCCACAGTGGGGACACGCTGGGACATTTTTGTAGAAAGTAAAGTTCCCTGGGTGAACAGAGAGAAAAAATTAACTAAAAGTAGTGAGTGCAAGTTGGCTTCCAGCACCTGGCCCCACAGCTGGTGTGACAGCTGGCTCTGTAGAGGGAGCTGGGGACAGGGGACAAGGGACCCTTGCCTTCAGCCTTGCACCCCAACATCCTTGTCATCCCAAGGAATTGTGCTAGACAGGGCAACCACAGTGGGTTTCATGGCAGGGAATGACTGGGATGGGTGTGCCCAGATGCAAGGCTTTGTGAACTGTTCCCCAGGATGCCTGCACCACTCTCCCCAGTTGCTGGAGTCAGGGGATGGGATAAGGAGAGGGGGGAAAGGGTAGAGAAAACAGTGGATATTGGGGCTGGACCACAGCATTCCAGACCTGGATTCTGGCAACAAGAGGGGTAGAAGCTGCCTTTTCCCTCTGAGTGAGGAAACTGAGGCAGGGAAAGTCTCAGCACTGGGGTTGGGGAATGGGGACCCCCAGTCTGACCACTTCCCAGGAGTCCCTGGATTGTGTGGCCACAGCTTCAGTGTGTCTGGAGGAGCACTGACACCCCCATGTCCTCCCTTTCCTGCAGGGATGTGGCTTGAGGAGAGGAGATGAAAGAGCCCCACCTGCCACTGCCCCGCACGTGGCATCTGCTCCGGGTGGATGGAAACTGTATGTCAGAGGAAGTTGTGGGGGACATCCAGGTGTCTTCCCCCAGCGCCTGTGCCAAGCTTGACCTACCTAATTCCCTGGTGCACCTGGGATGAGTTGGGCTCATTCCTATGGGGTGGGTTCCAAGCAGAGGGAGAGCACAACCCTCATCCCCCGCCCCCGCTCCCCCCCAGCCCCAATCCGTCGTGCTTTGCTTCCCACTCCTGCTTAAACCCAGCATGGCCACACAACCCAAGGGCCCCTGGAGGTGGACAAGCTGGGGGGTCTGTATCCACAATCTACAGCACTGACACCATCCCTGCCTCAGTTTCCCTACCCAGGGTCTGAAGAGTGGCTTGTCATTACACACTGGGGCTGGAAAGGCACAATCCAGGACAGGAATGATTTGGTCCAGTCCAAACTTTCACCAGCATCACAGCCCCATGGGGAGGTTTGGATCCTATTCCAAGATATCAGCATGTCAGGGGCCAGATGAATGGAGAGGTTAGAGAGGGGAGGCTGGGCAGGGGATGCTGGCAAGATATATACACTGAGGATACAGAGGGAGCGATCTGTGGGGCTCTTTGCCGAGCAAAGAAAATAACAATTCGGGCAGGTTTGAAAAGCACCGAAACCACAACAGGAAACCCAAATTGTACAAATGCAGATGTGAGTGGAAAAAGCTCTTGAGCTGGTGGCTCCGGCTTTCACCTCCACTAAAAATAAATCTGCCTTATTAGGGGCAGATGGAGGCCAAGATAAAACATCTCTCCCCCCACCATGTTTTCCCATGGAGGGACTCTTCTGTGTGATGCTGGCTGATGTGGCTTTCTGGGGGTAGTGGGGATGGATGGCTTGGCCAGGGGCTTGTGTTGGGTTTTGGAGAGGATCTGGGAGGTTTAAGGGTTTTGGGGATGTGTATCAGGTTTTCTGGAGGAGGGTTGCTGGGGTTGGTGTGATTTAGGGCTGGGCAATGCAGGGTGGGGGGTGTGATGAGTTGTAACAGTCTCTGAGTGTAATAAGGGCAGCCTGGCAAAGCCACATCCTGCAGCACAGCAGGACCTGGGGGGAGGAATTTGGGGTGCTGAGAAAGGGAGGGATTTGAGAGCAGGGTCTGCAGGGAGCAGCAGAACTCCTCCTGGGACCCCCACATAATACAGGCTGGGCTCCTCTTCTCCATGCCTATTTCCCCTCTTTGGACCATCTCATGTTTGGTGCGAGGCTGTGGCAGACGGTGCCAGGTTTGGGTGCCCACTGCCGCCCTGCTGCCACACCCCAGCCCCGCGAGAATATTGTGGGAGTTGCTTCACTGTCACCCTGGTGGTGGCAGTGGGCCCGGGCTCCTCTGAGTGAGCATCCGCAGCAGCCAGGGTTGCTCACACTCGCAGCCTTTGCGCCCCCAGCCCCATCCTCCTCGGAGGACTCTTGCTGGGACGCAATTTGGGAAGGGAGGAATCAAAACTGGAGGGAGAAGGGAGCAGAGGAAGGGGGTGGGCTGAGCACCAATTGTACCTCCAGTAGTGGTACAGCAGCACCCCAGCACCTACCCTGCTGGGGACACCCTCACCAGAGCCTGGGTTATGGGGGTCGCATGGCATGAGCTGACCAGTCTTAGGCCCTTTAGGGTAATGTAGGAGTATGATGCTCATTAGGGTGACACTGGGGGGACTCCAAAAGGGTCCCGGGAGGGAAAAGTCCCCTCTGGGTGCAGATGGGACTCAGAGGGGCTGCTACTGTGTCAGGGGTGGGGAGGGGAAGAGAGGGGTCTGTCCAGCCGTGGGGGGAGGTGGTGAGAACAGTGGCCAGGGCAGTGGGGTCGGCACAGGAAGCAGTGGTAGTGGAAGCACTGCTCCCGACTCCCCAGATGCACCCGTGAGATAGGGCAGCAGGAAGCAGCTGTGGGGAATCCCGGTGCTGGGAACAGGCACTGCTGCCTGCCCAACACCTCCTGGGCCCAGCCCCACTGTCTCTCCCCACTCTGGGTACTAGCCGGGGATGTTCCAAACGTCCCAGCCTCTCCTCTGCAGGGAATAGAGGTGTCCAGTGTTTGCCCTGAAGAAGCAGCTCTGACTCCTCATGGGAATATGTGGTTCCCTCTGGTTCAGAGGGTGGTGGAGACACGGCTCTGCTCTTGACTGGGCTTTGGGTGAGAGGGGAAACTGAGGCATGAACAGTGACTGAGCAACTTGGCCACAGTTCATGTCACGGTTCCTGGTTCCCTTCCAGAGGGATGAGAGTGTTCCTCTCCCTCCCCTGAGTACTCTGGAACAAGGTAATGCCTCATGGTGTTTACTTGGTCCCCAGTGGTCACCAGCAGGGACTGTCCTGGGTGCTGCCTCCAGGCTAGGTTGGGCTCAGGCTAAGGGGAGGCTCCTGGGGCTAATCCCCTGCACAAACAGCCACACATTCCCCAGGGATGGATCAGGTCTCCTGGCGACATGGCTTGCGGGGGGTGGGGCACCTCACTGCTGTTTTTTGGGTGTAGGTGCCACTCCTTTCCCCCACCCCTAATTCTCTGCCATTTGTCTGCTCATCATTCATAGCCCATTGTGGAGCCTCTGGCATTGTCTGGCTCTGGCAGAAGGTCCCTGTGGTGGGTGAGGGGGGTAAACTGAGGCACAGAGTGGCAGGTGGCTAGGGCCAGGCTCCTTTCTGCATGAGCTGTGGACTCTGACATCCCTCCATCCCTCCATCCCTCCCAGCTCCAATTTATTATCCCCATTGATCCTGAAACACCCCAAATCTAGGACATCATAGCTCAATATAGGGGTGTCACTGTGGCTACGGGGACTCCAGGGAGGGTTTGCCAAACTGCATGGGGACCTTTCAGCACATTCTCTGCGTGACCAATGGCCGGAACAGGGCCACAATGCCTGTCCTTGCCCATCTTGGACCCACTGTCCATCCAGGAGCATTCGACCCCAGCAAGAATTGAAGTGTCAAGAGAGCTGCCACAAAGTGTTCATCAGGATCACCAAATGCCACTGGACTGCCTCCCCATAGTCTTCGAGGTAAGGTGGGAAAGAGATCTCAGAGCCCTTTTAAGAATCCAGAATCCTTTTTTTCCCTTGAGTTTCCATCTAGATTTCTTCTCCAGCACCAAAACTCCCTTGGATCACTGCTGTGCTGTGCCATGTGGGTGCCCAGGCTGGGAGGGTTGCCTTGAAGCGTCTCAAAAAATTAATAAATTAATCTCTGAGCTCTTTTTCCCATGTTGTGCTGAGCCAGAGCAAGCCAGCCAGGTCCCTTAGCTTCCCTTGCTCCTGAAGGATCTTGAAGGTCTCTGAAGATCTCTGGTAAATGGGATTTATACCTCAGCCCCATCTGAAAGTGAATCCAGATGACCCCTGGGCAAGAGCCCTTCCCTTTGTAGCTGCCTTGGGCACCCTGCCACATCTCTGTTCCTCTCCTCTCCCATCAAATCCCTGCCCCGCAGCCAGCGGTTTCCAGACAGCTTCCAGCTTCCAAAACTCAAGAAATTCCTCACAAAATGCTAGTGGTGTTCCCCCAGGACACAGGAACCCCCATGCTCACCCTTCCTGCCCTGCAGCAGCCAGGCCAAATCTGGCCATTTCCACTCCATATTACATCCCTCACATCCTGCCACCTGTACCGACTTATTTCAGGGGGAAAAAAAAATCAACCCAAGGGGTAGATTATTTTGGGGCAGGGGAAAGCAGCCACCTCTGAGGCCACCCCCAAGTTTCGAGGAGCTCTGCAGGTATTTGCAGCATGGGCAAATCCCCTGGGATTAACGATCCAGGAAAAGGCGAAAGGTGGTGGGGAGCAATGGCTGAACTGTAGTGAGCTACATGGTCACCCCTCCCTCAGGGGACTTGGTATCATTTTGGGGTGCTTGCTGAGGCGGATAATCCCAGCTCCTGCTTCTTCTGCTCCTTCTTTTACTTTTCATTTTAACAAAACAGCCAGTGTGGGCCCTTTCACCATGAAATCATCATGCTCCAGAGCATTCCCACTCCCTTCCTCCCCCATTTTCTCTCCTCCACGCCAAGAAATCTGCTCCCCCCACAGCCGCTGCATGAGGACACCCCAAACGCGGAGTTACCACTGCAACGGCAGCCTGGAAGCGAACCCCGGTCAAAAGCGAAGTGACCCATCCTGGGGCTGTGGGTCTGGGACACAAACTCGGGGTGGTCAGATAGAAACATTCTCGCGCTCCCAGCCTCGCACACGCTCGGGGTATCCCGGGATTGCAATGAATCCCCTTGGAGAAGGGCGGCAGCGTGGCCGTGGCGGTGGCGGTGCGGGGGGAGGTTGCCTTGGCCACGCATCCCTGTGTGAATGCATGACGCGCGCAGCGCTGGCGCCAGGCTGTCTGGGGCCGGGAGTTAGATCAACACAGCTGGAGGGCCCGGGCCACAGCTGGGCAAAGGCAGCGGGTCCGCCGCCCAGGCAGGGCCGCTGGGAACCGCCGCCAACAAAACCCCCCTGCAAACAAAAGCTTCCCCTCCCCGTCCCTCTGAAGCCTTTCAGCGCCCCCCCCGCCCCCCGCCATCCCTTGGGAAATGAGAGGGGGTGTATGGGAATAAGCAGAGGCTGTACACTGCTGTTTTGTATTGAGGGGAAGTCATAAGAAGGATTCAGGTGGTGGTCTGAAAAGAGTTTCTAAATGTTTTGTAAACATTTTAAAACTCGGTGTTAATTCCATTAAGTTTTACATTTACCATGTATTTTTAAAATATATTTAATTCTTTTTAATTATTTTATAACTTTATTTTGTTCTTTTTTTTTTTTTTTTTTTTTGGGGGGGGGGGGTGTTGGTTGTTTGCTCTTGCCCCAAAACAGGTTACTGAGGGTGGTAATTATGTCTTCTCAAGCTGCTATCCTTTACACAGAGGTGATTTCCCAGGAAATTCATAACGAGTTGGGGGGGGCGGGGGGGGGGGAGGGGAGAGAAAAATAAAAAGTACAAAAATAATCCAACCACAAAGAGCGTTGGATGCCGCTTTCAAGTTTTTTTTTGTTGAGCAGCTCATGGCTTGGGGGAGATGTGGGGAGGAGGGGTGCCCTCCAGCCTGCAGTCCCCAGACCCCTTTGTGGGGGGTGGACATTAACCCCAGCATTACCAAACTGGGATTTGGGCAGATCTAGAATAAATCACTACCGTGGGCAGGAGTAATTTGGTCCAGGTGCCTGTACCCTCACCCCCTGCCCCCCTCATTAGCTGGGACCCCTGAGCCGAGCAGGGTCCCAGACTGCCTCCCTCCAATGTTCTTGGCTGTAACATTCCCTTCCTGCACTTTCATAACCAAGCCCCCACAACACCCCCCATAACTAAATCCCACCAAGGTCAATATTTGGGGAAGAGAGAGGATTTCCCCTTGGGCTCATCCAGATTCACTATCTGGGTGTTGCAGGGCTGCTGCTACTGCAGGACCCCTCCATGTGCCACCTGCTGCGGTGACATTCACCTGGGACCTCAGATCATTCCAGCTTTGGGCTTTTTCTATGGACATTCTCTGATTCTGTAAGTTTTAAGGCAGCGATGGTTCAGAAGGGTAGTTTCCTTCATATCTTGCTCCCCCCCACCAAGCCAATCACTTCTGCTGGGATAACCCCTTTGCCTATAAATCTCCTCTCCCACCTCCAAAATAAAAAACCTTCCAGGCCTCTCACAGGCACTGACCTAAATCTGGTTTCTCCATCGTAACCTCAGTTTTACCGCAATTAATTTTTTTCTGCTGGTCACAAGATAATTCCTGACGCCAGAAAGTCTGGAGGTCAGATGAGAAGCGGATCGAGGAAAAGGGCGGCACTAATTTCCTTGAAACAGGGCGTTTGGGAGGTGGGAAACCCCATCGCCCTGTGTAAAAATAGGGGGAATTCACTGGGAAGGGGAGTGGGACAGTTAGGGGGTGCTAGGGTGTTGAAGGGGTATGGGGGGGATAATCCCCAAGACGTCTGGGGGGGGTCTGGCCAATGGGGAGGAGGACTTTCGTGGTCCTGTCATCCCCCGTCGGGCCACCCTGGCCATCAAGGGTCAATCTGGGGGGCTGGGGACGGGGGAGGAGTGAGGTAGTGGGGGCTTAAGACGGGTTTAAGACTTCATTTACGTGTAGGGGCGGAGTTTGATGCTTCATTGACACTCGGAGGCGGGGTTTAGGGCTTCGTTTACATAAAAGGGAAGAGATTAATGGTTATTTTACATAAAAGGGGGTTGTGTTGTTCATAATTTGCATATAGTGGGCGCGGTCAAGTGGCGCTGCCTAGATAAAGGCGGTGCGTGTGCTTCCCCCTCGTTCCCAAACTCTCCCCGATCTTCTAGCGAAGTACGGAAGTTTGGGGTCCGGAGGGTGCGAGTTAAAGCTCTCAGAGCTGCCCTCTTTGGCGGTCTGGTGCTCAGAGGTCCCAGCAAAACCCCCGCTGCCGCGACAGCCCCTGAGGCTCCTAGGCATCCCCCCGTCCTGCATCTCCAGACCTGCTCTGAGCCCACCATGAAAGCCATCAGTCCGGTGCGCTCCGTCCGGAGCTGCTACGAGGCCGTTTGCTGCCTCTCGGAGCAGAGTTTGGCCATCGCCCGGGGCAGCCACAACAAGAGCCCGGCCTTGGAAGAGCCCATGAACTTGCTCTACGATATGAACGACTGCTATTCCAAATTGCGGGAGCTGGTGCCGGGCATCCCTCAAGGCACCAAGGTGAGCCAGGTGGAGATCCTGCAGCACGTCATAGACTACATCTTCGACCTCCAGATCGTACTGGAGGAGGTGTCCAAGGGCCGCGATCCCTCCTCCGAGGCCACCCTACTTTCCCTTAAGGTAAGGGTCTCTTCGGATTGGGAGCTCGGTATCTCGATTGGGGGAGAGAGGATGTGTTAGGTTGGAGGTGATAACAAGTCGGGGCAGGGGTGCTGCTGGGTCCCCGAGTGTGTTGGTGGGTCCTGTCACGGTGGGGAATGGGGAGGACTGGGGACCACCAGCCGCCGGGGTGAATTTAAGCCCTGTTCTTTCTCTCCGCAGGCGGCTGAACTCGCCTCAGAACTCCGCACCAAAGACGAGAGAAGTTTGTGTCACTAACGCTACTTCCACCAGGTGAGTGTCGCCCCCAATTACCACCGCCACCACCATCCACAGCCCAGTCCTCCCCATATGCCCACACCCCAGGTGGCATCTCGGGGCCCCCTCCTGCCCTCCAGTATCAAAATCCCCCGGGGACCGACCCCCAGCAACCTATGCTCCCCTCTCCCTAATTTCCCATCGCACCCCAGTTTTTTCCCACCCGCACCTCAGTCGACCTCCCCGACCCACCATCGATACTGATCCAAATAACGCAGACCGGTGCTCCCCCTTTCTCTTACCTGAACCCCAGTCCCAGCCAGCACCAGCCCACCCCCAGCACCTCCAGGCGGGAGCTAGATACAGTCCCCGAAGAACTTAGTTTCCTGGCTCCCAACCTCTCTTCCCAAATTTCCAATCCAACTCCACTTACCACCACACTAATTACCACTATTATTTTTTTCTCTTCCCTCCCCCCTCTGTTCTCTCACCTCCCGGTGCCAATTAGCAAACAGGGCAGCGAGTGTCGGTTCCTGGTTCGTTATCAGCCGGAGGTAAATAGCAGCTTCCTCCGTGGCGCCAGGCTGTCTGCGACCTACCGGCCCCCGCATCGCCTGCCCCGGGCCCAGGCACCGCGAGTGGGGAGCGGCTGGTTCCGACCCCCCTAGCCTTCCACTGCCAGCATCCCACCCACGGAGCTCAGCATCCCAGCTTGGGACCCGAATTCACATGAGAGATATTTTTAATGATAGACTGATGATGAAGCGCAGGTTGTCTGTATATTTTTGGATTATAGCAGCGAGTCCTTTTTTTTAAAGGTGTTTAATGAGATGGCGGGGTGGGAATTAGGGGGCTTTGTGGAGGGGGGACAAACATCTTCGATTATGAACTAAACTCTGGGGCTGTGGCCTCGTGTATTGTGGAGCTCTATACTAGAGTATAACTTTTTGTACCTTTTGTGCAGGAAGGTGATTTTCTGCGAACATGCCTTGTACTTGCTTTATAAACTTTTTATAAAAGTTACCATTTTTGCATAATAAAAGTCAATATAATTTTGATTGGTTTTTATCCTTCATCGCTGGGATGGAGGGAGCTGGGGTGCACCTCTGAGTGGGAAAACCCCCTGGGCAGTGGGAGCCTCCCAGACTTCGATGGGAACTTCTAGGGTTACTGCAGGAATCTCCTTAATTGTGTAATAGAAATGTCAGCTCAGGTATGGGAGGAATTAACCCTGAGCTGCCAGCTATTTTGTGTGCTGCTGTGCTCATCTGATACGGAAGGAGTGAAGACGAGATGCTGAGCCCCGGGGACCATCTAGAGGTGTAGCTGGAGCCCTGGGAAGGAGGGAAAAACACACTTTTTTCCACTTTTAGCCATGTGGAAATGAGCTGATAGGTGCCCTGATGCTGGATTTGAGCTGCTCCGCCAGGATATACTCCATAGGGGTAGAGGAGTTTCTGGACTGCTTTTGCTGCCCCAGGTAGTATTGAGAGAGCAGTCCCTGCTTGGCCTGATCTCCTTGGAGTCAACACTGCAGGGAAGAGGTGTTGGGAGCAAAAATGCTTTTCCCTTCCCTTGGGTAATGCTGCGGTTTCCCTTTGGCCTAGGTGCAGAACAGATGTGACCCCGGGCTGGCTCAGCTGTGGAGCCCAGATCATGCTCCCTGGGGAAGGTGCTGGCCTGCCTAGGATGAAGTTAAATTGACTTCACCCCCACCTGTAGCACCATCATCTTTATTCCCTGTGCTTGGCTCTGGTTTTGCTGCCATGGGCTTAGCCAGGCATGATGAGGGTTCTGCCCCGTGGCATTGGGGTGTCCCTAGGGTGCTGCAGCATCCAGGGGTGCTGGGTTAAAGGCTGCATAATGGGAACAGGAGGAGGGAGAAGACACAAGGGTCTCGGAGCACAGAGTGATACAAAGCTTCACCCACACACACTTCAGCCTCTATCCCAATGACAGAGAACAGGAGCTTGGGGTGCAGCTAGCACCTGCCAAATGCATCTTGTCCATGGGCATTTCCACAGAGAAAAGCAGCACGTGGAGCTTCCAAAAAGCACCACCCGGTACAACTGGATCACCAGCCCCTGGGAACTTTCCTCCCTCCCCCCAGCTTGATGTGCCCAGGGCAGGGTATCCTCTGGCACCTCTGGGTGGGGTAGGATGCAGTGACACGGGCTGTCCGGCACGGTGAGAGGCAGGTGAAGGTGTCCATCCAGAAACCACTGCATCTGGAAACAGAACTGCTGTTATGGTCACAGCTAAAAATAAAGTTTTTCCATCTCCATTGGCTTTTGGCTCTGAAGGAAAAAGCAAGAGGTGGGTTAGGGGTGAGTGTCCCCACATTCACCCCGGTGTCATGGTCCTCCAGCTGTGCCAGTGCTGAAGTGCCAAAGGGAATTAAGTGGGATGGGTGGGAAAAGCATCCTAGGCATTAGCCAGGGGACAGGGATGAGTCTCGGTACCTGGAAGGTGGAGCTTCTTGCAGTGTGAGCACTCCGTCCCAGGTCCTAATGGGTCCCTCATCAGAGATAATGGTGGTGGAAATCCTGGACTCGTGGGAGCACTAATGAGCCTACTTTGGGACTGGAGTTACTTGGAGAAGTGGGGCTAGGCACTGATGGGGTGGGAAAAACCAGTCCTGCTGGGGCTTTTTGGATGGAAAGGACACTGGGGAGGTGGAGCGGGACTCCAGCCCCCGGGGAGTGGAGGTGAACCGTGACCCTGTCCCCTCTCAGGGATCAGGGCAGGGGATTCCCGAGGCCAGGGGTTGTCGGGGTTCGGTAGGCTGTAGCTTCGGCTCTAGTTCCCAAGAAGCCTCCCAGGGCCGCTACCTCCTCCCCCGTGGTGGATGGATCCCGGCGTCTTGCCCAGAGCAGCCACCCCGACATTCCCAGACTCTGGCACAAGCCTTGTTCAGACCTCACTGGCTCCCTGGACTGGGTCGTCAGTTGCCAGTGCTTTCTTTGAAACCCCTGTTAAACAAAAAAAAAAAAAAAAAAAAAAAAAAAAAAAAAAAAAGAGGAAACCCTCCACAACTAAAATAACTAAAATAACTGCTGGGACTGGAATTTACCTCAGGGGGCTGATGAGATGATTTACCCCGTGGGGCAGATGGGATTTACCTCGGGGAGAAGATTTACCCCATGCAGCAGATTTACCTTGGCTGTTGTGGGATGCCGATGCTTTCCTGGAAAACCCTGATTTAAAAAAAATAAGTAAAGAAAACGGGAAAAACACGCAGCTAAAAATAGCCACAGGGGCCGAGATTTACCTCAGGGAGAACAGCTGGAACGAGAAAAATGCTCCTGGCGGAGTAAGTCCGGCGTTACTTTTACCACCCCAGCTACACTGCAGGGGTGCAGAAAAGGGGGTGAAGAGGGGATAAACTAATCCCGGGGAGGAGGAGTGGTGAAGGTCGAGCGCGGCCCCGCTGCGGTGCCGGTGGCCCGGGATCCGGCTCGTTCGCCTCTTGGCAAGCGCCGCAGTCTGATGCAATCGCTGCGCTGACTGAGGCGGCGGTTCCCACCTGTATTTGCCATTGTGTGCCCGGAGCTGTTTGCAGGTGTTTGCTGGCGCCGCGCTGTCTGAGCCGCGCTTCCCTCCTCCTCCTCCTCCTCCTCCTCCTCCTCCTCCTCCTCCTCCTCCTCCTCCCGCTGCTGCCCCGGCCAAGGCCGGGCCCCCCGGCCCGGCTCCGCGCCAGCCGCTGACACAGATGCTGCGCGCACACGCGTGACCTTGGCCAGGCGCGCTCACGCACGGAGGGAGCTTCTGGCCGCTGGGCGTGGGTGTGCACACGCACATGTGTACTCACATACACCCACTGACACGTGTGGTATGAGCATATTCACGTGTGTGTGCATGTACACACGCATGACCGTGCATTTGCACACACCTGTGTGCACTTACACACGTGTTTACAAACAGTGACACGTGCACGTTCACACGGGCAGATATGCATACATGACTGTGTTCAGTTACACACAGCTATCTGCACTCACACATGTGTGTTCACATGCTGATACGTGTCCGGGCACGCTCACACGCATGCATGCATTTACACCCATGCCCACATATACTTACAATATGCCTACAGGCACTGACACCGGTCTGTGCACACTTAAAATACATGCACACATATGAATGTGGTGTGTGCATGCATACATGCCTGTGTGCACTTACACACGTGTGCATGTATGCACAGGAGGGCTCATCCTGCAAACCAACCTGTGTAGGGCCTCAGCACGCCCTTGGTTGGGACTCCCAGAGATGCTGCGGAATCAGAGAAAGCTATTCCTGCTCCCTCCCCACCCCCGTGGAGACCATCCTACGTCGTGGTAGCCAACTCGCTTGTTCCTGTCAGCCCGTGTCTCCCCTCTCCCACAGCATCGGGGCTTTGTCCCACGGTGGGACAGAGGCTCCACGCACGTCCCAAAACCCGCAGGGGACGACGTGGGGTGGAGCCGGAGTGGTACGGGCTCCGCGGCCGCGACTCGCTGCTGCCGTCTCCAGGACAGAGGAAGAAGAGCCCGGCTCAGCGGAAAGGTTCTCCCTTCGGGAAGAACTGGGATTTCAGATTTCCTCTGGTGTACCCTTGGAAACGACCAGGATTTCCCCCGATGCCTATTCCGGCAACAATGGGGATGTCCTCTGGCGTTCCCCTTGTGAAGGACCAGGACCTTCTCCGGTGCCCTTCCAGACGGGACTGGGACCTCCTCTGTTGCTCCCATTCCAGGCATAGGAATGTGTGACATTGGGCTGTGGAGGCTGCTGGCTACCTGTGGCCCATCACAGGCACCCGGGACAGTTGTTCCTCCCATCCTGGGCGGAGCCATACGGCATCAGCGCCCCTTGTACCCCTCTCTCCTGGGGATGTTCCTTGGGGAGGAGCATTACGGGATGGGATCTCATTTGAGGTCCACAGCCCAGCTTCAGCCCCCTGCTTCTGGGGTATAGTCAACCTCCTCCATGTGCTCTACATCCTGATGAGGTCCCTCATCTCCAAGCTGAATATGCAAAAGATTTTCCAGATCCTGAGGTGAGCAATGGTGTGGGGGCTGTACTCCTAAGCTTCTGGTGGTGCCTTCATGGTTTGGGCAGAGATGCAGTGGCCCGGGTGTAGTGGCACTATTCCATGTGCTGAATCTGCACTGAGAAAAGCAATATCATTACTTGTTCTTCGCCATCAGCTGTTCACCCTGCTTTTGGGGTGCAGTTCAGACCCTCCCAAGACCCTCAGGGAAGAAGCTAGGAGGGGTCTCCTGGCTCCTCCTCCCACTATGGCCAGCACAGTGATGGGCTCTCTTGCTTTGCTCCAGGGTGAGGAGGCTGGAGGGATGCTGATCAAGGGGCTGAGAGGGATGCTTCAGGCCATCCACTAAGTCATCCCACACCTCTGCAACATCACAGAATGAGATGGTCTCTAAGGTCCTTTCCAATCCAAACCCCTCTGGCTTGTAGGGTGGAAGCTGGTGCATGGTCTGCCCTTCTGGACACCTTGGTGTCAAAGGAAGACACAAGTCTGTGTCTTGTGGTATGGGAGAGAACTTTGCTGGTGGAAAGCCATGGCTGGAAAGGCTGGAAAAGGCTTATTGAGCAAATATTAGGTAGTGGGAAACACACCCTTGACTCCTCCCTCAGCTGTCCCTCCGCACAACTGAGGGGATGAGAGCCAACAAGTTTTCCCACCTTCTGGGTTAGCCCTTACCCTAGTGAGGTCACACTAACAACATGTGGGGATGTCACTCTGCTTTGTCCAAACTGGAGGAGTTCAGGACACAAGCTGCCAGGCCCTCCCCGTACTCCAATGTCCTTATCCCAAGGGTCACCCACTGGAGCGAGCCCAAGTCAGGCAATTGACACAAATTTATCCACTCTGCTGGGCATGGCCTTGTCTTTGTGCACTGGGATGGAGACAGCAGTTGCCTTCTTCCCACAGAGAGGAAGAAGAAGGTCTGGGTGGATTGATTTGCCAGGTTCTGCCACACTCCTGGCACAGGGGTTGCCCAGCTGGGGTAGCATCGCTGCTGCCAGGCCTTTTGTTCTGCCTCAAAGTCTCACAGGGTGGGAAGCAAATGTCTACCCTTTATCCAAGGCTCCTGGCATACTTCTGGGTGTCTCTCCCAGCTGAGTTGGAGTCTGGAGGTCTGGTGTCCTTCCTCATCCACAGCAGAGGCCATCTGTCTGTATTCCAATTAGGCTTATTCACACGAAAGTCCACCTCTGCACATGATTATCCTTATCCCAGACCTGAGCATGGAGTTGGCTCTTCCTGAAGAGGAGAGTGATGGTGAGAACCATGGGGAGCAATGAATGGACAGAGGCAACTAGGGAATGGAGAGGAATCAGGGAATGGAGAGGAACCAAGGGATAGAGACGAACAAGGTGATGGAGAGGAGCCAAGGGACAAAGAGAAAGCAACTGCTGTGGCTTGGTGGCTTCAGCAAAATTAAACCCTGGCCTGTCTCAGTGGCTGTGGTGGCCTTTTACTGGTGCCAGTAAGGGTCAGAGTTGCCCTTGTTCAGGGGTTTGCCATTGCCTTGATGATTCCTGTTACTGCTGCACTCTGAAATACCCAGGCTAGCTTGGGTGCCCTTATCCCCTTTTTCTCCCTCCACTCTGCTGGAAAGACCTGGTGCATTCCAAGGACATGTGTGGGATGCATGTAGAGCAATGGGTGGCAGGTTGAATGAACTACGAATGAACCAAGGGCCAAATCTCCTCATGCTGACCCCTCTGAGATCCCTGCCCTCCCCCAACAGCACTGTCCCCTGTCTGCAGGGTGGGGAGGTGCCAGACAGCCTCTGGCTGGTGGAGGCCAAAATTTTTTTTTTAAATAGATGCATCTCCCTCTCCCTTGCTGTAACTGGGGATAGGGGTGGGGGAATGATGGGAAGGGTGGGATGAGGATGATGAGGACTGGGGCGTGATGAAGATAAAAGGATGATGAGGAATGCGGGATGGCGGGGTTGGAGAGTCACAGCCCCCAGGCTAGGCCCCACCAGATTGATATGGGGGGGTATCTTCTAAAAAATAAGTAGTGATAATACATAACGATAATAAACAAGTAACAATAATAGATAGTCCGGATCCCCAACACAAAAGCCCTCCAACCCTAAAACAGACGCCCTACCCCCGGCAGGTGGTCTCCAGAAGGACCCTCCCCTTATTTGCATAAGAGAACCCGCCCACCGCTCCCGGCGCGGCGCTCCCGGCCGCAGCGATGGGCGGGGCCAGGGCGGCGGCAGCCAATCAGCACGCGGCGTTTTCCGCGGGAATTCCGAATTTCGCGGCATGGGTTTTGGCGCTTAAAAAAAAACCGGAAAAAAAAAAAAAAAAGAAGAAGAAAAGAAGAGCTCGGGGCCGGGCGCGATCGGGCGGGAGTGGAGCCGGGCACGGGGGTCCCGGCCCAGGCGGGGCCGCTCTCCGGTCGCCCCGGCCCCATACGGGCCCAGTGCGGCAGATTTTTGGGGCCAAAAGCGAATTTTCCACGGTTTTCGGCGGTATCGCCACCGCGTTCTTCTTTTTTCGGGGGGAATCTGGGGACCGGCCGGTGTCACCGCCTGCCGGAACGCCTCCCCACTCTCCCAAAATGCCACGGCTGAGACTGTGACCCCACTCCCGGCTACGGAATCGCGGGGTGCTTCTTACCCCCTCCCCGGGCCGGGCTTCTCAGAAAGGACTTTGCAATGCTGCGGCTCCCCAGGGGAGTGTCCCCCGCCCCGGGGAGGGGGGGTACCGCCCTCCCGCCCCCCCCTCCCCACCCTCCCCACCAACGCCCGAAGAAGGTCATGGCAGTGATGGTCTCCTGTGATCCGGGGGCTTCCAGCCTGGGTACCCCCCCGTTATCCACTGGCTGTTTCGCCCAAGTCAACACGCCAGCGGCTGTCAGCGCCCCCGCTTCACAGGGCAGGTGCCTCTGTGACACCCCCCAAGGCCCCGAGCTCAGGACCCTCTGTTCAGCCTCGGCGGGGCGGCTGCCGGTAAGATATCTGCATCCCGTCTCTTCCTCGGGTATTGCTTCGGGGGCACGGGAGGCTGGGGATGGTGCTGGGTGGGGAGCAAAGGGTGGGTGTACAGCATGTACATCCGCCTCCCATATTTTGCAGTTTACATTGGAGCCTGCACCCTCTAATGTGTCTTTCTGGGAGTGGGGGAGGGTGAGGTCTGAAATCAGAAGTCGCAGTGAAATGGCTCAGATGTTTCTCAACTTCCCTTCGCCCCTGCGTGCCCGCGGCTCCAGCTTCCTCTTTTTGGCTTTTTTCGGCCTCATTTCCTCTCTCCAGCTTGCAGAAAGTCCAGGTTGTGCCTCAACACCCGGTCAGCAATCCCAGGCCCTTTGAGAAGCCCTTTCTATGGTGGGGAAATGAGGAATGAGTACAGGCAGAGCCCCTGCCTGCTCTGGGTGGGGGGCACCCCCCCTGCCCACTGGCTCTCCCCACTTTGGGGCTGTGACCCATCACCCGGGGAGGTGAGGTGACAGGAACAGGGCGCTATCTAACCTTTGTTTCTTCCCGTGCTACAGTGGTGCTGGCGATAGCTGTTTTTAGGGGAGGGGGTCTCATCCACCATGGATCACCTCAAGGATTTATAGCTCAGACCCTGATGCTGGGAGTTGTGTAGAGGGTTGCTGTCCCATATGCCTGCCGCCAAGCTGCGGGGTCACGGCTCTGTTTATAAAGCCCAACACTAAGCTACAAAGCTAGCCCTAGCAGAGAAAGTGAGGCACAAGTCGGGCACTGGCCCCATGCCCACTGTCAGGGCACACAGGAAGCTCTACCCAGCCTGTCCCTGCTCCTGGAGGAGTCGGCAGTGGCGGCGGCCCTGCCAGCAGCTGGCATTTAATTCCTGCCTGCTTTAGCCTGGGCACACATCCAGCCCTCACTGTGAGCCTCTGTTTTCCTCAGTCCTGGGAGGGATCCCAGACCCTGCTAACACTGATTTAGTGTTCCCAAAGCTTAATTTATTTATTTATTCCTCTCCTCCCCACTCCCCCCCTTCCCAATCCCTGATGCCTGGTGCCAGCTGGGGACATTGCCACTGCAGAGGGAGAGGGAGTCTCTTTGCTTCCTCCTTTGTGCCATGGTTGGGGGGCTGGATGCGGCTATTTAGAGTCCCATCCTGGGGACTTTGGGACCACCTGTCTCCTCTCCAGCCTCTTTGTCTCCGAACCACATGATACATCCTGCACTTCCAGGATCTGTTGTTTAAGAAGACACCATCATTGCTACCTTTCCCTTAAAAACACCCCACAGACTCCCAGTACCATTTCTGTGGATGTGCAGAGCTGTTTTTGGGCTAGTGGCCCCTTTGTCATCATCATCATCATCATCACCCACTCCAGTGCTCAGGGTCCCCTAAATGTGGCTGCAGAGGTGAGGTGGGGGGGGAAGTCTTATGTTACACCTGGGGACATGAAGTGTTATAAAAAGATAGCATGAAGTGCTTGTCCTTAAGTGACATCTGGGATTAAGAGGTTTTGGGCTAACGGCCTCTTTGTCATTACCACCCTCATCACCCACACAAGGAGATGTTCTGCATTCTGCTGCCTGCAACCGTCCCTTGAACAGGGTCTGCAGGCTCATGTGACAGCTGAGGACATGACTTGCTCCTCTCTTCCCCCCTTGGTGGCTTGCAAGAGGCATTCCCACCTCTCCCCATTTCCCGCTGCCATTATCCCATTCGTGGTGCTGAAGATATTAATTATTTCCAGCCCTGGTATGGCACTTGCAGCCCTGACAGCTGGGGTTCCTGCCGCACACACCCTGTTTATGGCACAACCTTTGTGTGCAGAGCAGAGGCAATCAGATACCAGCGTTTCCTCCCAGTTCCCAAGCAGGGCAATTGTGGCCGCTCCTACCAGCTTTGTGCCACATGAGTGATCTGAGATCACATGGAGGAGCCTATCAGCCTGCGGGAAAGCAGAATGAGTTTTCTCTCACCATCCAAAAAAGCCTTAAATTTCCCATACTCTCCAATTTGAGGGTTCTGGAGTAATTAAATGTGTTTTCCTCCAGGGAAAAATGTGTATTTTGGAGTGGTTTTAGCCCACGCCAATCCCATCATCAGCATTTGCCCATCTATGGTCTCTATAGGGACTTACGACTAAGCAAGAGCACTGGAGGGAGGGGTGTTTCTGCCATGGGATCCCAGCTTCCCACCCTGAACAGGGACAAGAGTCCTCTGTGGTTCTGAATGAGCTGGCAGGGCTGAGCTGTCCATGCAAAGAGCACCCAAGACTGGCAGCCCCTGTGGGTGCTTGGTTATGGGAGAACCTGCTCAGCAGCACCCCAGATTCTACAGGGGTGACATAATCCCATCCCACCTTGATACCATCAAAGGGTTTTCTGCATGGGCAAAAGGGGGAATTTTGTGGGGAGGGTTAGTGATTGTAGGGAAGTAGTGATTGTGCTGCTGCCCTTGGAGAGGGGCTTGTTTGGCTATGGCTTTTAAAGCCAGCTCCTCTCTGCTGGGGAACATCTCCTGGGATGGGGCTATTGGAGGGGATGCAAATGTTGGCTGCACCCCAGAGTAGGAAGCAATACTTGGGGTGAGGCTACTGTCTTCCTCCCAGTGCAGGGTGGTCTCACTGTCTCCCAAATCTGGGATCAGCCTCCATTCCCCTGTCTGCATCTCGTGGACTACTAGCCCTCAGCCACCCCAAGGCAGTGCAGGCTGCACCTGTTGGGGTCTGACCCAACAGCCCCTTAGCACAAGCAAGCAGCAGGATCCTGGAGTGCCCCGTGGCTCCCGCCTGCTCCGAGTGCCCAGCCCCAGGCGCTGCGTTCCCACGCCCCCGTGGGGGCGGTGGGACTGGTAAAAGGGGGAAATAGGGGGAGCCCCATAAAAGGCCGGGCAGAGCCCAGGCAAGCCCAGAGAAGGCAGAGGATGCTGCTGAAAGGGAAGGTTGGCAGGAGGAGCTCTCTGCGGGGGGGCTGAGGGGTGCTCTGATGCTTGGGCTGGGTGCAGGGTGTAGCCCCTGGCTCCAGGGCTGGGCTCAGGGCTGCTTGGCAGACAGAGCTGGCAGGGGGCCCAGCCTACCCCCTCACTGCCTTATATACACCTGAAATTTTGGGGTCAAGCCTGATTTCCCACCCCCACCACCATATTGCAAGTAGATAGTGTGTTCCCACATCCTGGGGAGCCATGGCTGGGGGCTGGCACGTGGCGTGGGGTGGTCCTGCTATGTCCTGGGAAGGGGGTCTTTGGGTTTAGTCCCTGCTCCCCTACCTCCTGTGGTTCATCTCACACCCCCCTTCCCCCAGTGCTGGTAGGGTGCTGGCAGCCCCTCGCTGTGCCCCACTCAGCTGTTGTGTGCCTAATCCTGTCTGGCTCGGGGGATGGCAGCTGGGTCACAGGAGGGAGCCCCTTGTCCATTGTCCCTTGCTGGTGGGTGCCAGAACTCAGGGTCCTGCCGCTGTCTGAGCCCCCCACCCCCCAAAACTGCACCTGGGGAAGCAGAGGTCCCCTTTTATCCCCTCCTACACATGGGGAGGGGGGATTCGGGGGCTTTGGAGGTGTGTGGAAACACCAGGACTTGCCATGGGTTGCTCTGTGCCTCATTTTCCCCATTGCTTGGGGTAGGTGGGGTGCAGCTGATCTCCCTTACAGTGATGGGAACATACATTGGCCATGGCCATCCGTGCCAGAGAAGCAAGGGATACCGGGGGGGCAGGGTGATGCCGCCCTCCCATGCTGGCAGGTGGATGGGGTCTGACATGAGGCAGGTGTTTCCCATGCGCTTGGCATTCGCCGCTGTGGTGCCGGCAGCTCCGGGGCAGATCCGGGGGCACGAGGCTGGGGTTGGAGGCAAGTTCACTGGGAAAAACCTGCTCAGGGAAGGGTGGGAGGGAACAGATTCCCACAGGAGCTCAGGACCAACCTGGCTCCCTCGGGGGGAGGAAAACAGCCCCTGGCGCCTCTCCTGCCAGCCCCCTCGGATGGGAACGAGGCCGAGGTGCCCAACCCTTCCCTGCAAAGTGCGTTGTGCTCCCAAGGGAGCCGCCGTCGGAGCCGGCACAGGGACCTGGGTGCCATGTGGGATGTACTGGGGGGGACCCTGTGGGACAGCCCGGCTTGGGAGCAGGTACTGGTGGGGGGTTGGGATGGGGCTGGGGGGCTGCTTTTTGCTGCTGAGCCAAAGCATTCCTCCCACAAATCACCCTGTGCATGTTTGTGGGTGTGAAGGGGTCCTGGAGGATTTGTTTGCATTGATGAGGGGGGGGTGGCAGGGTTGGTGACACCCTCCAGTTCTCCTGTGAATTTACTCTGCTGCATTTTTCCCTGGGTCCCTTCTGTCCAAATGCTGCTCAGGGTTCCTTGCCGGGGGTTTCAAGGAGCTGCTTGCCCTGGTGAGGAGACAGCAGGAGCAGGCATGTTTTTCTTCCCTCCCAGAACCCAGCATATCTCTCACCACAGTTTCCCTCCATCTGGGTACATGTGTCCAGGGCATCCAGGCGTCCCACGGGGTGTGAACCTGGCTGGTCCCAGGTGTGCTGGTGGCAGCTGGGTGCCCTTGGCTGCCTCAACCATTACCCTGTGGGAGGGAGGAAATGAAATCCTGCACCCCAGTGGGCCAGATGGCAGGGTGGGAGGGTAAGAATCTGGCTTTGGAGCCACTGCATTCCCAGGGGTCAGCCTGTGGAGCCCTGCCAGGAGCTGGGGGTGAGGGGGAATCCCAGTGGGTTCCCTGTGACTGCCAGGGTGTTCAGGAAGTCATGGGGGTGACGGGACCCCTCATCTCCTCTCCATCCAGTTCTCCCAGTGGCCTCTCACATTGCTGGGTGCTGCTGTGCCCCTTCCCAGAAGGACTATTGCAACTGGATGAGCCTCTTGCAGGATTCCCCCACCCCAGGATGTGGCACCCAAGGCTTGGCTGATGGCCCAGGGGGGATCTGGGGAACTCAGAGGGATGTCTGGCTTGGCCACAATGCAGGGTTTTCTCTCATGCTCCAGGCCAAGAGGAAGCTGGACCTGGAGGGCCCCGAATTTCGCACGCCCAAGGGGAAGGGCTGGACACTGGGACAGGTCCCCAGCCCCAGGAGTAAGTGATGCGGGGTAAGATGGGGCAGGGGAAGCTGGGGGGAGCAGACCCCACTTCTCTTCCCTCTTAGAACCATGTCCCCTCTAGCACTACCTCATGTCACCTCCAGCCCATATCCCACACAAAGGAGAGCATGGGGAGGGTCTCTCAAGTCCATTCCAGTGATACCTCTGTCCCATGGACCTGGCCAAGGAGAGGATGGGGAGATCTCTTGTCTCCAACCCTATGTAATCTCTGTTCCAGATCTGGCACTAAAGAAAAGAAAACATGACATCTCATGTCTAGTCCCGCGTTACCTCCATCCCACATCCCAAATTAAGGAGAGTTGGTGTGGGGGGTCTCTTGTTTCCCCACAGCCCCCAGATCTCCTGGGGAGAAGACTCGCTACGACACCTCACTCGGGCTGCTCACCAAAAAATTCATCCGTTTGCTGAATGAGTCTCCCGACGGTGTTGTGGATCTGAACCAGGCTGCTGAGGTGCTGGAGGTCCAGAAACGTCGCATCTACGACATCACCAACGTACTGGAGGGCATCCAGCTCATCCGCAAGAAATCCAAGAACCACATCCAGTGGATGTAAGTGATGGGGCAGGGTGGGAGACACATGGCCTGGGGACATGTAGGCTGTGCTGTGCCATCATTCAGATGCCCTCTCCGTTGGCAGGGGGACGGGGATCTTTGAGGATGTAGCAACGGTGGTGAAGCAACAAGTGCTGCGTGGGGAACTGGCCGAACTGGCTAGGACAGAGAGGATGCTGGACCAGCTCATGCAGGACTGTGCCCTGCAGATCCAGCAGCTGGCTGACAATGAGACCAATCAGAGATATCCTTGCTGAGGGAGATGGGAGGGAGGGCAGGGTCTTGGTGGGCATCTCTCTGAGCCCCTTCTTCTCCAGTTGGATTCCCCTGGGCTTGGGGGTGTTTGGAGGGATGTGAGGGTTATGTCCTGCTTGCAGCCCCTCCTTTTCCTATACCTCATCCCTGTCCACGCTGGCATATGTCACCTACCAGGACCTTCGTGCCATCAGCAGCTTCCAGGAGCAGACAGTGATTGCTGTGAAGGCTCCCCCTGAGACACAGCTGGAGGTGCCAGACTTCAGCCAGGTGTGTGTGGGTGCTGCTGGATCCATGCCACACTTGATGGGTCCCTCTGAAGTGTCCCAAGGACACAGCTCAGCATGACCCTGGGTGGTTTTGGGGTGTCTCCATGGGGGTGTTTGACCCTGAGCTGGTCCTTCAAGGGTTGCAATGTCCCAACTGGATCCCTCATGGATTGGGGCTAGTGGAGTGGGATATGGGTGACCTTCTGGGTGCCTCTTCTGAGCCTTACTCTGCCCTCCCAGGAGAACTTCCAGCTTTACCTGAAGAGCACCAATGGCCCTATCGAGGTATACCTCTGCCCAGAGGAGATCACGGAGGAAAGCCCCACCAAGGACCACCCTGTTCCCTCTGCTGCCACCTCCCCACAGGACCACTCCATACCTCTTCGCCTGACGAACAGCACTCCATCAGCCACACAGCCAGCCCACCCCCTCTCCCAGAGCTGGGGGGGCACAGGAACTCCTCTCTCACCCCTATCTCTGCCCCTCCCCATTCAGGGGGGACCCAGCTCACTGCTGGAGATGGAGCCTGGGCTCCTAGGCTCCCCTGCCCATCTTCTGCAGCAGACAGAGGACCAGCTGCCCTGCACCCCTTCCCACCTGGACTTGGGACCCTTCATTACCTTCTCGCCCCCCTTGGAACAGGATGACTATCTCTGGGCACTTGAGGGTGAGGGTGTCACAGATCTCTTTGAGACATATGACCTGGGAGACCTGCTGAAGCACTGAGTGTCCCCCCAGTCCCCATTGCCTTTGTTCCCTCTGGCCACTTGTGTCCTGAGCATGTGGGATCTCTGTGGGGTGACTAGAGAGATTGGGTATGTTGGGGAGCAGGGTTTTCTGAGGATGGGGGAGAGAGGAGGCCTTGTGTTGCTCACTCTGTGTGGCTTCTCTGCACTGTCCTGGGTTGGTTGTCACCTCACTGGGCTCTGAGAGTGCCCTGTGATCCATCCAGGCCTGTTCCAGCATCCCCCAATAAATCCATGGGGCACCGACACTTCCCACCATAACCCCCCACCACTCTGGGGATGCTGGTGTACTGGGAGTGCCTTTGGGTGCCCCACATGAGTTAGGGGTGTCCTTGGGTGGCAGAGAAACTTCTGCCCAGAATGTGCTGTGTCATGGTTTGGGGTCAGTCCAGTTGCTCCTCAGTTAAACCGGTTCTTCATGGTCACAACAGGTCATTTCCAGTGGCATTTTCCCCGCCACGGCTGGAATATCCTTAAAATACCATTGAGGCAGCAAAGCTGAAGTTACCTTTGGGTGAGGGAAGCTCATGTGGCTCTGGCAAATCTCTGGCCAGGACATGGAGCCATATTCCCTGAGGGGCTGCAGCCCCTCTGCCCCAGTCCACACCAGCTCCCTTCAGCCTCTTGGAGTTACTGGTGCTGGCAGTATCAAAACTGGAATGTACTGGGAAGAGGTATTTCTGGGGGAGGCAATGACCTGCAGAGAGGGGCTTGGGAAACAGCTTGGGACAAGCCCTGGTACATGGGGTAGGATAGGGCTTTTAATTGTGCCATTCTTTACTAAATATCTGTAATTTTTGCAGTGTATTTATCCGGGTTTCCCCTTTGCTGTGGGGCTGTCAGGGCTGGGAGGGGTTGGATTTGTCAGTGGGTGTGTTTAAGTTGTCCTTCCTTGGGTTGTTGGTGCTCCTGTAGGTTGGCTCAGGAGATGGTGTGGGTGATAATATATTTTGGCCTGGAAAAAGTTGATATTTTTTGCTCATGTGGGGTTGAAATAAAATAAAATGTTGGAGTTTTAAAGGGCTATATTCCTCTAAGCAGCAAAATGTTGGAATGGTTTGGGTGGAGACAGGAGCTGAGCTGGTTTTGCTGTTGTTTCCATGGCCTGTTTAGGGGCTTTTAAACTCGCCAGCCTGCTCTGCAGGCACTTGTGGGGAAGGTGTTTGAGATGAAGTTTTGACTGGAGTGAGAAGAATGGGTCTGACCTGCTCAGATTGGTGATTTCCAGCCTAAATCTGCCTGGGATGAGCTTTTGCCTGAGCTAGAGCCTCTCCAACCAGGAGTGTGGGAAAAGCCAGGGCTGGGGGCCAGCTCCCTATGGATCTTGGGGCTGGATGGGCTTGGGCTTGTGCACCCCAATTTGGGGTCTGCAGAGCAAGTTCCTGGGGGAGCTGTGTCCATGTAAGGTCCTTCCCCATGTGTCACACATGACCTGGGGATGCCAGCAGTGCTGGTGGCAAAGTGATGGTCAGTGGTACAAGGGGATGTCCTGTGGCATGTGGTGGTGGGCAGTGGTACCCGAGTGATATCTGGTGGTATCCAGTGATGGCTGGTGGTACCTGATGTTCACTGGTACCAAATGATACCCGGTGGTACTCAGTGATGCCTGGTGGTACCTGGTGATGTCTCGAACCTGGGATCATGGCACATATTGGCATTGCATAATCTGGTGATGTGGAGGAGGAGGAGAGGCCCGGGCCAGGTGAGCGCGGCGAGGGGCACAGAGTCCGCATCCCCACGAGGATGAGTGTCCTACAGCGCGTAGCGGGATTTCCCTGTGCCCTTGGTGCCCCGCCCCGCAGCGCCCAGGCCAGCCAGGAGGTGGCAGGGCCACACCAGCCAAGGGACCGGAGGCACCGGGCAGGGGACGGGGCACCGGGGGCTGCCCGTCTGCCGAGGGGCTCCTATCCCGAATCCTCCTGCTCCACTCCTGCCTGGCTGCAGCCTTTTAACCCTCTGTCTGCCAGAGCCCTGCCGAGGGAGATGTCCTGGGAGCTCGGCAGATGTCGGGTCCCCCCAAACGGGGGGAGGACAGCCCAAACCGTGGGCTTGCCTACTTGCCGCTGCCAGAGGGATGGAATCCTTCAAGCGTAGCCGTTCACCCAAGGCTTGTGATGGCTCTTCCTGTACCCCAGTCCCTCTCAGCACCTCAGTAACAGCGTGTTAGAGGAGGGCTTGGGCTGGCCCTGGTTAGGCACAGACCTGAGTTTTACTGAGCCCCACTCCTGGCTCAGTAAAAGGGTCGAGAGTCTGATCCACCGTGGATGAGCGGTGCAAGGGGCATGGGGAGGGGTCTGCAAAGCCCCATTGCACCCATGTTGGCCTCTTGAATGGCAAACCAGCCCCAGTGAGGCTTTTTGCCCCTTTCTGTTTCAGTTTGTCACCAACCCCAGCCCTGCAGTTGGATTTGCTCTGTGTCTGTTCAACCTAATTGCCTGCTCCTGAGGTGTCCTGGCTTCCTCGTCCTCAGTGAAGAGCAAATAAACAGGAATGGGACACCAAATTCCATTGAGAGGTGGACCGAATGAGGGGACAGGAGAGGGAACAAAGAGGTCTCCTCCAGCAGGACAAAAAGACAAAGGCTCCAGTAGTTATCCCCTGTCCAAGGACTGTCCCCCCAGGGTCCTAAGGAGGGCAAGGTGGGGGTGACCACCAGTTAAACGGTGTTTGGAGTGGACTGGGCATAATCCTAAACTGCCACTGTGTGTGTCTCCATCTCCTATCAAGATGGGGAGAGGTGGTTGCCGGGGTTCCTGGGAGAGGTGAGTACTGGAGCGCTGAGGTGAGGTGGGTTCCGGGCAGAGATGGCTGCTGGAATCCCTGGGTGTTTAGGTTAGGTGGCTGCTGGGTGCCTCGGAATGCGGGGTATTGGCGTTAAGGGGGTGCTGGTGCCTGGGAAAGGTGGGTATTGGGGTTAGGGAGCTGCTGGGTGCCTGGGAAAGGTGGATATTGGGGTTAGGGAGCTGCTGGGTGCCTGGGAAAGGTGGGTATTGGGGTTAGGGAGCTGCTGGGTGCCTGGGAAAGGTGGGTATTGGGGTTAGGGAGCTGCTGGGTGCCTGGGAAAGGTGGCTGCCAAGGCAAGGCTGGGGGTGCGGATCCACCCGCACCGCAGGGTTTTCTCTTCGTCCCAGCACAGCACGGGGGAACCCGGCACCCACTACCTCCCGGGATGGGGGTCACGGCAGTAGCTCTTGGGGAACACTGCGGCTCTTCGCCTTTAACGTGCGGACGGGCGGGGCCGCCGCGTGACGGCGGAGGGGCGGGAGCGGGGCCGGGAGGCTCGGAGCGCCCCCGGTGCGTGCGGGGCTCCCGGTGCGGGGCTCCCGGTGCGTGCGGGGCTCCCGGTGCGGAGCGGCGCTCCCGGTGCGGAGCTCCCGGTGCGGAGCGGCGCTCCCGGTGCGGCGCCCCCGGTGCGGGCGCGGGCGCTGAGCCGGCACCCTGGGGCTCCGCAGGGGAGGCGCTCCCCGCTCCCCCTGCCGCCGCCCGGTGCTCCCGGTGCCCCCCGCACCATGCCCGAGCAGCTCAGTGTGGCCGACTTCTTGGCCGTTGCCAGCGAGGACCTCAGTTCCTCGGCCGCCGCCTTTGCCTCCAAGATGCAGAAGTGCCGGGGGGCCGTGGGGGCTCTGGAGGAGGTGAGCGAGGCCGAGGGGTGTGGACGGGGGGTCGGACTGTGCATCCCGCCCGGGAACATTCCCCGCATCCCGCCCGGGAACACCTCCGCACCAATAGGTGCTAGTCCCTTGATGCTTGCGCCTCCCTTGGGCTTCTGTTTTTTAGGGCCCCCCCCCTTTCACCCCGAGACTACGCTGGTCATCCTAAACGGGTAGTTTGGGACCCTCGGATGAGGGGGCCGTTTGCATCTCCCTAGCGTACTTTATGGAGGGCTACGCCTGTAGAAAGGAGCAAAGGCTTCTTTAAAGCTCCAAGTGCCCCCCGGGGCCAGGACATACCGCCCACCACCCCGAAGCCAGGGAGGCCTATTTCCTTATTTCTAGGGCCAGGGCATCCCCACCTGCCCCTCCTGGGAATCAAGGCATACTTCCCCGGGGCCAGGGCATCCTTCTTTCCCACCGGGACCAGCACACCACCCCTCTCCCGGGGACCTGGACATGGCCCCAGAGAATCAATCCCACATTTCTATCCACTATCGAGCTCCTGTGCTGGAGCCAGCCCCGATGGGATGTGGTGTCGCTGGGGGGGTCTCCTCCGTGATCAAATCCAGGGGAGTATTTTCAACCTCCCCCCAAAATCATCGGCAGCTTTTTGGGGAAGGGCAGAGGTGGTGGGGCACCTCCATCCTCCTTCTCTCGCCTGGAATAAAGGCAGTTTCCAGCTGGTCCTGTGGCTTTTGCCAACTCCTCTTTGCTAAGGAATGACTTTGAAGGAGAGCCAGGGCTGGCAGGGAGTGGGGGGCCCCCAGTGCCAGGGCTGCTGGGATACATGGGGGCAGTGGGATGGGTGTCCCAGGCCTGGCAGCCTGGGAACACACCATGTAGTATCCTTGTCCCCATCAGCACATGCTGGTCACTGTCATGGATCCTCTTCCCGTGGGGATGGGGGAGGCAGCTCTAGCCAGGAGGGAGCAGCAGGAATTTTGTTTGGCTGCTTGGATAGGCTGTAGTTAAGGGATGCAGGGATGGGGAGAGATGCATCCCTCAGGAATGTGCTGTGCAGGGCACAGGGCTGAACCCTCCATGCCACTGGAGGCTGTGGGGAGGAGGACAAACTGCTGCTGGACCTTTGGCATCCCCTGGTCCCAGCACGAGGGGAGGAGGGAAATCTGAGCAAACCAGCTCCAGGCTATCTTTGGAGCCCCAACATGGGGATAGCATGAGGCAAGGGGGATAATCAGTGGCGGATTTGGGGATCACTGGGGGAGAGACACTCTGTGACCAAACCAAGCCATAGTCTTTCCTGTCACCACCCCAAATACTGCTTGGTGAGCAGGAGGGAGTGAAGGATGCTGGTCTAACTCCAGTGGCTGCTGGGTGGGAAGGGATAGCTATATCCCACCAGGACCCTGGGACAGAGCATGGTGACGTGCACCAAGATAGGAGCAGTCTCAAATCAGGGGCAGGAGTGAGCAAGGAGAGGACTGGAGATTGCTGCTCAACATTAAGGAGACATCCTGATGTTGTCTGGAGCTACTTTGTGCCTCAGTATACCTCCTGATATTAAAGAGGGCTCTCCCCTCCTGGGAGTTTGTGGGACTTCAGGATTTTTGGGGCTGCTGTGGAGACAGAATCTGAGGTCTCTGGTGTGGGCTTGGAAGGTTGAATCCAGCCCTTGGTGGTTGGTGCAGTGTGCATGTCAGAGGGGACTGGGCACCTCTGGGCTAGGGCAGGGTGACATGGCAGAGGCTGCTGGCAGATGAGCTCCCAGCTCACCCTGTCCCCCAGGACAGTTCCACATACTGCTCCTGGCCTGCCAGCTTGGCACCCTGACTCTGGCACCCATGGCAGCTTCTTCGCTGGGTAGCACAAGCCGGCAGCAGCGGGGAAGGTAGAAGAATGGCCTCCATTGAGCATCCTGCCTGAGGTCCCCAGGCTGTGAGCCCAGCTAGCTGTGCTGCAGGTGTGCATTCATCCCTTCCTCCATCCCATGGAGAATTCCTCCTGCTGACGTCCCTGTTGTGCCAATGTCCTCGGCTGCCCCCTGACCAGAAGCTCTTGAGCTGGGCCTGGGGGTTGATGAGTGCCATCAAGGGCTCCAGACATCTCTGCCCCTTCACTCCTAAGCGGCCAAGGACCCTGTTCCTGGCAGCCAGCCTGGTGCATCAGGAATGCCAGTGCTGCTCACAGGTGCCAGCAGCACTGTATACAGTGATTCCCTCTGTGTTTACCACCCAGATACTTGTCTCTGCTTGCCCTGTGCCCACTGGTAGACTCACAGACCCCTTCCTGAAAGCCCTTGTGTCCTTTCCTGGATAATCCCTGCTCTGCACCAGCCATGCATTCTGCATCCTACAGCTGTGAGCTGGCACCGGCATGAGCTGCTCCATCCTGGACACGAAGGAGCATCTTCCCACACTTGCCCAGTGATGCTTCCAAAGCATCTCATGCTACTTCAGTTTCCCCTTCCTAAGACTTTGCCAGATTTGCAAGTCTGGAGCATCTGGGCATCCAGCCCTGGGTTCCCCCAGAGGCAGGGAATATCTCTGCTCTGGAGAGTTTGGTGCACCTAGATGTGACACAGAGAAGGGCCATGAGGGGCTTTGGTGCACCCCAACATTCTCCCCGCTGTAGATGCATTGCAAGACTTCCCTGAGCAGGGGGTTTGGCCCCCACCCCAGCCCCAGTCTGCTCCAAGCCAGTTCATCCTGGCAGCATCCCGTCTGATGAAGAGAACAGTGCTGAAGCAAGGCTGACTCTGCTGTCAGGAAATCAGCCTTGACATCAGCCCAAAAACCTTCAACAGAGCTCAAGCGGAGAGGGAGCCTCTTTACTGTAATTCCTCCTGAGGTTTCATCCCTGCCCTTTCTGCTGTTCACGCCCTCTAAATATTTCCAGCCTGTTATCATGGCTCTGGTACCTGCAGCCAAGCCGCCCTTAACCCTTTCCTGATGCTGGGACCAGCGCGTGCTCAGATGCTCGTGCTGACAGCACCACAGCCCCTTGCCCTTGGGTTGAGTGGGGTGAGTTTGTCGTAGTGCTTGGATGGGGTTGAATTTGTTGTGGTGCTCAGGGGGCACATCAGGGCTATACAGGTAGGAAGAGATGGGGGGATGTGGAGAGCTCCAAACCAGAGCAGGATCTGGGCAATGGGGCTACAGGGAGACTCATGGTGCTGGGAACCATAGGGGAAGATCATGCATGAGTTGGGGGGTTTGGAAAGCCACATTGCTCATTGTGGTTTAGCACACAATTGGCACAAGGGTTAATGGGATTTAGGTCCCCATCAGCAGGACGTGGGTCCTGTCTTTGACTCTGTGAGGAGCTAGGCACCCTCACAGATCTCACCTGGTTCTGAGCTGTGGGGATGGGCTGATGTGCTGCATGATGCTTCAATCTCCTCCTTGGTTGAAACAGTCCCTGCAAGAGCCAGCAAGGCATTTTCCATGCTTAATAGAAGCTGCTGGGATCCAAAGACCCTCTTAACTCCTCCTACTGTCTTGCTCAAACCCTTCTCTCTGGGGCCAGCCGAAGCCCTGCCTGGCAGCAAAGCTCTTGGGACCACAGCCCTGGCAGGGGACCGGCTGGACGCTGTGGTTCTAGCATCCCCAGGATGCCTCCAGCTCCTTTCCCAGCCCTGGGAGCTTGGATCCCACCCCACACATCTGCACAGTGGAGTTACGGCCTTTCCAAGGGCCAGCTGGGCTGGGGGAGTGGCAGCCATGCTTGGGTAATGAACTCCATTTGTTTTCTCTCTTCGCTGTTGCAGAGCCTGGATGGGGACCAAGCTGTGCTTCAGAGGATCAGGAAATATGTGAAAGCCATTCATATCTCCGGGCTCAGTGAGTTGGGCTTTGGGAGATGATGGGCATTCCCAGAGCATGGGGCTGGGGGTGTGTGATAGTCCCATCCTCCACCAATAATGGTCACACTGAGCATCCGTGGGTGCTGGTGAGCCTGGGGGTATTTACTGTTTGCATGCTACCGGCCAGCCAGTCTGGAAACATGCTAAGGTGCCGGAAATTGTCTTAAAACGATATGCAGAGGGAAATGGAGAGCCTTAGGAAGCTTGTTTTGGCTATTCCAGTGCTGCAGCAGGATTGGTCCAGGTTTGCTACAGAGGTGGGTGGCAAACCCAAAAAAAAGTACATAGGAAGGTAGATGCTAGCTGCTGGTGGCACCTCATAATGTGACCTGATAATGTGCTCAGATGCCAAAAACTGTCTGAAATATATATAAAAAGGAAAATTGAGAACCTCAGGGAGGTTGTTTTGGGGCACTGCTGCTGTCCTGCATCAGGATCAGCCCAGCTCTGTTATAAAGGGATGCAGAGATGGTGTGACTGTGATGTACTGGGGACTGTAGGGTCACCCCGTGCCCCTCTTTGGTGTCTCTCCATACAGCCCATGTGGAGAATGAGGAACAGTACAGCGAGGCCCTGGAGAACTTTGGCAACAACCACCTCTCCCAGAACAACCATGAACTCTCCACCGGCTTCCTCAACCTGGCCGTCTTCACCCGTGAGGTCACTGCACTCTTCAAGAACCTGGTAAGCTGTCCCAAATCCACTTGGATTTGGAATCCCCCGCCAACCAGTGCAGCTCCCTTCCTTCCAGTTTAGCTGCCCTCCACCACATGCAGCAATCCCTACGTCCCACCCTGGGCTCAGGGACACATTCCCAGTGCTCTCAGACCATCTGATACCGCGTTACTGGATTTATAGCTCAGTCCCAGCTCCCTGGGGCCATTGACACTGGGATCTGATGGGAAGCTGGGGCTGCTATTTTCATTTTTCCCTTTTTTCTTGCTTTCTGTTTTTTTCTCACATAAATTGCATCTCTGATCTTGCTTGCCAAGAGTAAATCAAAGCCATGCTGGGCTGCACAGTGGGGCCATGGGGAGCAGGCAGAGGCAGCTGTGAGCCGAGCCAGGAATGGCTCCAATGCAAAACTCAGGTCCTGAATGGAGCTGGGTTCCTGCATGCCCAACAGCAAATCCCTGGGGGGTCCCATGTGGCTCCCTCCTTGTTCACTTTCAAATCCCCCTCTCCAAAGGGTGTTTTTGGCCCCTGGCTCTGCTTAAGGAGGAAATTGATTTCTGCTGCCCTTCCCCCAGCAAGAATTTCAGATTTTTGGCGTCTTTCTCTCCCAGTTACCCCAATCTGGGCCTCCCTGCTCCTCCCCTTCCCCATCCTGGCTGTCATAGCCTGCTGGACTCCCGTGCTCCAGTAGGGCTCTGCAGAACTGTCCTGATGGAGGAGTTGGACCAGTTCTGAGGGCCCCCACCTCCTGTCCCACATGCTGCTGAGTGAGTCCTGTGCCAAAATCAGATCCAAAAAGCTGTTTCCCCTCCTAGAGTCTCTGTGGAGCTTCCCCATTACCCCTGGTTTGGGGGTGGTTCTGTGCCGTGTGGCTGGGTTTCTCCCCAGGTGCTGCAGAGGACCAAAGCCCTTTAAAAGAAATCTGGGTGCACTGGGGAAGTCCCATGTGGGTGCTGGAGCTGCTCCCACAGCTCTAAAATGGGATGCTGCTCCGTGGGCTGCATGGAGGGATGCCAGGACAGCAGTGGGCTCCTGTGTCCCCACCACAGACCCCTGCGCTGGTAGGGGTAGTGGTGGCTGAATTGCTATCCCCAGATAGGGGAGATATTTTGGGAAGCCCCTTTGACATGGGTGAGCTCTTTGTATCACAGGACCATGGAGGGGCTGGTCGTGTTGCTGGGGATAGGAATGGGGACAGGGATGAGGTGTCAGTGGGGGAGACAGCTTTGTTTTTGGCAGCTGCGGCACTGGTGTGGTTTGTGGGAAGGGCCACGTTTGTCAGACATCTTGCAGCCAGTTCCAACAAGCCCCAGCGTGCCCTCTGCCAGGATCCTGGATTCAGCCTCCCTTCCGGCCTCTTTAACCCTTTTTGGGGCAGTGACAGAGTTGGGGGGAGGTCCCTGGCACAGAGAAGGACCTGGGGCTCCAGCTCCCTGCCTTCCCTCACCATGGGGGGACCCTATCTCTACCTTCTGCAGGTACAGAACCTGAATAACATCGTGTCCTTCCCCCTGGACAGCCTGTTAAAGGGGCAGCTGAAGGATGGCCGCCTGGTAAGTCCTGTCCCCTGGGTCACTCATTTGGCAAGATTCTGCAGCGAGACCTCTGGTATGGATTCAGCTCATGCCTGTGGCCAGGAGAAGGAAGGAGCTAACACCAGGGCCAGGAAGGAAGCAGTGAGGGTTGGGAGTGACAGATATGAGGGGTGAAGACCTGGTAGGGACACCTGTCATCCTCAAGGGAGCAAAGGTCTTGGCCCCTTTAGTGCCACCGGCTCTTTTGCTTTCCCTGACAACTGCCACCCTCTTTTTCCTTTGCCACAGGATTCCAAGAAGCAGATTGAAAAGGCCTGGAAGGATTATGACACCAAAGTGTAAGTAACATGCTGCCTCTGGCAAAATCTGCCTAATCCCACTCTGCACAAAGGTGTTTTGTCCTTGGGCTGGAGCCAGGCACCAATGGTGCCAGTTTGTCATGGGGAGGGTTCTGGTCCAGCTTTTCCCAAAGGGGAAAGGGAGAGAGGATGGACAGGGCCTGGAGATGTATCTCCTGATCCCATCCCCACTGTTTCCTCCCGCATGGGACACCCGTCACAGCAGGGATGTCCCCAACCCACCTCCATCCCATTCCACAGGGGAAAAATGGAGAAGGAGAAGGAACGAGCCCGCTTGGCGGGGGTCATCCAGGCCGAGCCAGCAGCAGCAGAGATGGCCGAGGACATGCAGAAGGAGCGGCGGCTCCTGCAGCTCCACATGTGTGAGGTGGGGGCTGTGCCGAGGGGACTGGGGACTTTGACACCCAGGAGCAGAGTTACGGGGGGCAGGGGGGACCGCTCTGCTAGAGGCTGTGCAGAGACATCGGAGCCTGTCCCGGTATCCGACACAAAAGCAGCCCCACCTGTGTGCTGAGAGGGACCCTTGTCCTTCCCCATCCCCCTGTGCCCCTGAATGGTCCCAGCTGATCATCCCAGCTCCAAATAGCACCCATGGTGCCCCACAAGGGCCTGGGGGTTCCTTCCATGTCCCCCTCGCTCCACTCCTACCCTTCCTTGGGTGGCATTTGGGTAAGAAGAGAGCTTTTTGGCTAACAGTCGTGAGGTTGGCTTTGTGGTTTTTGCCTATCCTCAAAACTGCTCCTAGCTTTGATGAAGGGGGTCACAAGTCACCCTAGATCCTTGGCAATTCTGGGTGCTTGCAGTCCAGGCTCGAGAGGTCAGATGGGAATAAGTGAAGGAGACACAATTTCAAAGCCCTGCAGCAAGGAGGAATCCAAGTGTCCTGGCTCCAGACACTCAGCATCCCCATAAACTTCGAGGGTGGCAGAGCAGGGAACAAGTCTGCAATGGGTTGTCCCAGAGGTCTCCCATGTTCCTGAGGGCCGGATCCTGGTGCTGCCCCATGCCCGTCCAGCAAAGAAGAGGGGTTGTGGGTAGGAGGCTGTGCCTGCCTCGGAGCTGGGACCCAGCCAGATGAATCACTCCCTTGAATAGCTCCACTGTGGGATAAATAACAGCAGACAGAGAGGTGGGAGCTGGAGCAGGGCATGTACACCCGTGTTTCTGCATGCATGAGAGCTGCTGCTGGCCCTGGAAATGGGAGGGCAGTTCTTCTGGGGGGGCTGGGTGCCATATGATGCACATAGGTTTATTGCAAAGTGGGTTTTGCTACTCCCAGGGTCCTGTTTCACCCCATGAGATGGGGAGACGTGGGTTGTGCCTCCCCGTCATGAGCCATCTCACACCCTAAGGGCTGTAGGAACAGTTGGACATGGGCTGCTGGGAGCATCCCTTTGTTCATGGGTCCCAGCCAGCGCCTGGGATGCTCTGCTGCCACTGCCACTGTGGGGTCTGGGTGCCAGGGCAGGGACATCCCCATGGGAGCTGTGAAAAGGCACACGTGGCCTTTTCTAGGTGTGATGTGCTTCCTGACGTTGACTTGGCATCTCCAGCTGTCACAGAGCACTTCAACAAATGTCCCCAGTTCAGGGACCCCTCAGAGTGCCTGGGGCATGGTGAGACTGCATTCCAGGAGCTCTGTCTCACCCTGGAAAGCCCCCAGAGCTCAGGGCTGCCTCCCCCTCCCCTCACTCCCCACTCGAAACCATTCCAGCAGCTGGAGAGGAGCTTGCAGGGGGAAAATGTCTTCCCCTCCTTATTTTGCTTAGGGTGAATGAGACTGTCTTTCCTTCCCTGCCTGCAGCTGATGGATGGGTTTGATGCATAAAGCTGAAATTCCCCATCCCACAGGGCACCTCAGCAGACCTCCAGCACTGGTGTGCTGCAGGTGCTTGCTTCTTGGAATCTGATTTTTTGGGAATAAAAGGGCCATATCTTAAAAAACATTTGGCCTTTTTTGTTGTGGTTTTTTTTTTTCCTTCACAAGCTGCCTTGAGTTTCGGTTATTTATTAACTCCAGAAGCAATGAGCAGTGGGAGAAGCCTACTTGGCTGGAAAGCCTGGAGGCCTGCTTCAGTCCTTGAACTTTCCATGTCTTGGAGGACTTCCAGAGCCAGGTTTTTTGAGGGTGGTCCCCAGCGAACTGCCTTCAAATCCAACATCATGACTTGACTTCTTGAAGCCCAGCCAGTGTTTTAACCTTCCTCCCTGTGCTGGGAAGGAAATCAAGGGCTAGGCAGACTCTTACTATTTCCTCTGGGATATTTTCAGCTGGACCTTGTCTCTGTCACCTAACCAGGTGTCTTCTCCCCCTCCAGTACCTGCTAAAAGCCAGAGAGTCTCAGATGAAGCAGGGACCAGATTTCCTGCAGAGCCTTATCAAGTTTTTCCACGCTCAGCACAAGTAGGTGCCACCCGGGTCAAGATGGTTCATCCCTGGGACTGGTTGTCACCCTTGGGTGGTCCCACAAGGGTCTGGGGTCTTCTACTCTCATCCCAGATGTTGGTAGACATACTGGGCAGAGCCCATCACTTTTCAGTTTTCTCTAGGGAGTTGAAATGTGCTTTGTTGTCTTGAGGAACTGTAAACATGTCCATGGGGCAGTGGGAGGGGGATTGGCTTGAGATATATCTGATTATTTGGTTTCTGGATAGATTTCCAGGGATGAGCTCGGCTCTGGCATTAGCCATTGGGTTTGTAACAAGGGTGTTTGGAGTGAGGGTCAACATCCCCTTGCCTTTCCCCTTGCTCTGTGAGACTAGAATAGCAGCGTGTGGGAGTCATCATCTCCTCCAGCTCTCAAGTGGGGAAACTGAGGCAGGTTGAGACAGTCACTGTGGTTAAAAGCATGTCTTTGACTGGGACTGTGACCCAGGAACCCCCCAGAATGTGGCTTTTGGCAGCACTGCTCCCCAGTTAAACAAGAGGCCAATCCTCTATGCCAAACACCCCAAATATTTGGGGTATCCAAACCCCATGGGCTAAGCTTGACCTTTGCTGGGCTCTCTCCAGATCCCCATAGTCAGGGAGCCACAAAGCAAGTACAGCTTTCCAGGGAGGGGATCGCCATGATCTCCTGCCACATTTTCTCTAAAACCCCTCTTTTTTCCTCCATCTTCCCCATCTGCATCCTAATCACCCTTAACAAATACCCAGTTTCTTCCAAGACGGCTGGAAAGCTGCCCAGAATCTCTACCCCTTCATAGAGAAGCTCGCTGTGTCCCTCCACGCGGTAAGGCCTTCACAGTGCCATGCAGTGCCCCTTGGCCACGTCCCCCAGGATGTCCCCCCATCCCCTGCCCCCCTGAGAGCCCCTGTGCTCAGTGAGGGCAGCTGCTCCCTTTCCAGCTCCGCCAGGCACAGGAGGAGGAGGTGAAGCAGCTCACGCAGACCCGCGATTCCCTCCGCAGCATCCTGCAGCTGGAGAGCAAGGAGGTGAGAGCCCCAGGATGGGCAGGGGAGAGCTGAGAAGGAGCGTGGGGAGGGTGCTGGGTGCCCTAGGGTTAGCTGGGGAATGGAGGGCTGGATTAACCTCTCCAGGGACCAGGAGACATTTGGATGCTGGGAGGGCACAGGGTCGTCTGGCATCTTTTGGACACGCTGCACCGCGGTAAGGACAAGGTCACTTGAGGCAGAAGCCACCTCTGTGCCTCTCACTTTGCTTTTTAATTGTCTTTTTTTCAGGAAAACTTGAACAGGAAGAACTCTGGCAGTGGCTACAGTATCCACCAGCACCAAGGCAATAAGCAGTACGGGACAGAGAAGTCAGGATTCCTGTACAAGAAGAGTGATGGGTGAGGATGAGTGTTATCCCGGAGAGCTCTTGGCTTCATCCTGGTATTGTCAGTGCTCATGGGAGGCCCCAGAGCTGGGATCCAGCTCACAGGACACTTTGTGCTCTACGAGTTAGAGAAAGCATAACCCCATGTCCAGAACTCCCATTAGGCCTCTGCCATGGTTGGTTTGGGATGTGGATGTGGGTGATTGCAGCAATCTTCACTCCTTCTCTTCCTCCTTCTCAGGATCCGCAAAGTGTGGCAGAAGAGGAAGTGCGGTGTGAAGTACGGCTGCCTGACCATCTCCCACAGCACGGTGGGGAGCGTGGGGGCTGCACCCTGATCCTTTTTTGTGCACCCTTTGGGGCTTGGTGTCCATTTGATTTCAGGTTTAGTTTTGCCCAAACTGGTCACAAATCTGCCTGGCTTAAAAATCAATGAAGGATGAGGCTGGATGATTTAAAGAAAGTCCTCTGTGTCTGACAGGATTCCAGAGGTGGTCCCCCGTGTCTGACAAGGTTCTAAAGGTGGTCCCCCGTGTCTGACAGGGTTCCAGAGGTGGTGCCCCATGTCTGGCAGGGGTCCATGGGGGAGGAGGGTGGACTGGGTTGGGCAGCGAGGAGGATGATGAGGGTCCGGACGAGGCCGAGGGGATGGGGCTGGTTGGGAGGGAAGGGCTGCCACCTGGCGTTGGGGGCCTGGAAGCTGCAGGAGGGACAGAGGGACATCTTGGAGCCGTGCTCTCCTGCAAAGGGTTCCTGTTCTTCTAAAAGTAGTCAGGCAGGGTGTGATTTGCATGGTTATCCCAAGAGAAACCATCTGTGGTGCTGGTTGTACCACCACAGTTTCCACTGGAGATGGTGATGCCCATCCCATTTCTTCCTGGTCCTTTAACCCACCTCGGTCCTCTCACCCTGCAGATAAACCGTCCCCCTGTGAAGCTGAACCTCCTCACCTGCCAGGTGCGGCCCCATGCCGAGGAGAAAAAATGCTTTGACCTGGTGACACGTGAGTACCTGTGATGAGGTGCTGTGGCTGGGGTGTGACATGTTTCACCTGGAGGCAGAGGCTGTGGTGGGACTTGTCCCTTTTTGGAGTAGGTTTTCCCTCTGAAACACAGTGGCACCCTCTTTAAATACATTTAATCTAGCTCTGGGTGTCTTCCTGGCTCCAGATGAAGGACCAATCTCTCCAATGATTGCTAGGAAGCTGAGAAAAAAAGAGGTTGTGACAGGGCTCAGGTGATGGGAGAATGATGTGCAGCGATTTAAATTTGTAATTAAATTCAGCTTCTTTGAAAAGATTTCAGCTGATTCCTGCTGTTCTGGGCACCCCTAGGCCATAGAATCCTAGAATGGTTTAGGATGGAAACAACCTTAAAGACTGTCTTGTTCCAGCCCTACACCATGGACAGGGACATCTTCCACTAGACCAGATTGCTCCAAGTCCTGTCCAAGCTTAAACAATTCAAGGGATGTGGCAGACACAGCTTCTCTCCTTTCACCTTCTCTTCTCTCTCCCCATCCCTGCAGACAACAGGACATATCACTTCCAAGCAGAGGACGAGCAAGATTGTGTTGTGTAAGTGCCACAGCCCATCCCTCTTCCTTGACAGCCCAGATCCTGCTCTGCCTTCCCCATCCTCCTCTTCCTCCTCCCTCCTGCCCAGGTGGGTCTCAGTGCTGCAGAACAGCAAGGATGAAGCCCTGAGCAATGCCTTCAAGGGGGATGGGCGCAGTGGTGAGGTGGTGGCAGGCACCGGGGTGGACAGCAGCATGCAGGAGCTCACCAGGCTGGTTATCAGCGAGGTGAAGAACATGCCAGGAAACAAGCAGTGTTGTGACTGCGGTGCCCCAGGTACGTCAGGGCCTGGGGCGTCCCCCCGCCCTGGGTGTGACTCAGCTGTCATGGGGGTCACAGCGTCTCTGGGGCTGGGCACGGTGCTGAGCCCCGCGCTGCTCCTGCTGCAGATCCCACATGGCTCTCTACCAACCTTGGCATCCTGACATGCATCGAGTGCTCTGGTATCCATCGGGAGCTGGGTGTGCATTATTCCCGCATCCAGTCCCTCACTCTGGACGTTCTCAGCACCTCTGAGCTACTGGTAAGCTGCTCTCTGAGCCCAGAGATCTCCTGGCCCCTGGGAACCACCCTCTGTACCTCCCAAACCTCCTGTGATGCAGGGTTCATTCCTTCTCCTCCATCCCATCTGTCTCCAGTTTGCTCCCGGGCTTGCAAACTTGCCTCAGTTTCCCCAGTGCAGCAGTGTGGGCAAGGGAGGCTCTGCAAAGCCATTTGCTAAGCAGGGGGCTGCTGGCAGCTCCCTGGGATCTTCTCCCTCGTAAAGCAGTTTTCCATTGCCATAAGAGGGCATCATTCTGCCTGCTCTGGGAAAGCCCTGGGTGGATCTGGTGGATTCCTTCCTTCTGGGATGGGATCTGTCTGGAACAGAGTTCATTCCAGGAGGGCTAATGTCCCCTATTCTCCTCTCTCCCTAGCTGGCTGTTAGCATTGGGAACACGCGTTTCAATGAGATCATGGAGGCTGCACTACCCACACAGGACTGTCCCAAGCCTGCAGCCAGCAGTGATATGTGAGTCAGGGACTTGGGTGTGCTGGGAAGAAGAGGAGGAGAAGGAAAAGGAGTGCATGTTGTGTGCCTTTTCTTGTCCCATGCTGTCGCTGCCCATCTAAGACAGCCCTGGGATGAGGCATCCTGGTGTCATTGCTGGATTGTGGTGGGGATCTGCTCCTCTTTGGAGGCTTACCCTTGATCCTGAGGCTTCAGGAGGAGGCAGGAGCACAGGGCTCCACACCTCATCTCCATGCCCATCCAAGCCCCCCTTCCGCAGGGCTGCGCGCAAGGAATACATCACGGCCAAGTACATGGAGCGACGCTACGTGCAGAAGAGCAGTCAGGACAACCCCCACAGCCTCTGGGAAGCCATTCAAGCCCGTGACCTCCTGGCCCTGCTCAAGGCCTTTGCCGATGGTCATGACCTGACCAAGCCCCTTGCCAGCCCTGAGGGTCAGGTGAGGCCTGCACCTGACAGGGAATGGATTTTCCCTCTCTAGTGTCTATGCTCTGGGTTGTCTTGGGCTTTGGGAAGGGATGTGCCGGTTGGAAGATGAGCATCCTCAGGTCCAGCTTTCTTCTCTCCTACACACAGGAGATGAAGCATTGTTGAGGCCAGCTCTCCTCTCCCTTCCATATCCTGGGAGATGAGCATACATGTGTCCGGCACTCCTTTTCCCTTCACTCAGGGGGGAAGATAAGCATTCTTGGATCCAGTCCTTCTTTTCCCTTTATCCTGAGGAAAGATGAGCATTCTCAGTGTCCTCTCCCTCTCATCCCTTGTCAGGATGCAGGCGAGCTGCCGCTGCACATGGCTGTGCGCCACGCTGACAGGTCATCTCTTCCCTTGGTGGACTTCATAATCCAGAATGGGTGCGTCCCCAAGGGCTCCCAGTGTTCCCTGCCTCTCTCCCTCATGGGAGGAATGTACAGGATGCTTGTGTCAAAGCCTTGACTTTGCTGCTGCTGGCCCTGCACAGGGGAACACTGGACCGGGTGACACAGAATGGGAACACGGCCTTGCACTATGGTGCGCTCTATAACCAGCCCAACTGCCTCAAGCTGCTCCTGAAAGGGAAAGCCACCTTCACCACAGGTATGAGCTTGGGATGTCAGTCTTGCGGTTCTTTGGTGGGAGTGGTAAGGCTGCAACTTGGATTTGTCCCCCTTTTGTCCCTTGGGCAGTGAATGTGGCAGGTGAGACAGCTCTGGATGTGGCGAGGAGGCTGAAGTACAGCGAGTGTGAGGAGCTGGTAGGTGGGATGGAGGAATGGGACAGAAGCTCAGAGTGGGGAGAGAGGACCAAGTGCCTGAGGAGGGCTGGCATGAAGATGGGGGACTTCTGGACATGTCCCTCCAGTGCCGAGACCCTTGTGGGCTGCCCCATCCTGAGATCCGCCTGACCTGCCCCATCTCTCTGGCAGCTGGAGCAGGCGCAGGCAGGAAAGCTCTCCCTACAAATCCATGTGGACTATGACTGGGAACCCTCATCAGAGTTCTCCTATGACAGTGATGATGAGCTGGAGGAGAAGGTACTGTGGGATGGTGGTGGGTACTCTGGGATGCTGGGGCCTCCACATCCCCAGTGAGGGAACTGGGGGAGCGCAGGCCCTTTTGGGGGGCTGTTGGCAGTGGGACATCCCTGGAGCTGTGTGTGTACCCCCAGGTAAGTCCTCTCCAGCGCTCCTTCAAGGGCACATCACCACTGGCTGCCAGCCCGCTGCCTGCCTGCCCCCAGACCCGCTGGAGCTGCATGGGGATGGACATCACCAACAAGACCTACGAGAGCATCCTGGTGCCCTCACGCACTTTACCCCGCCGGGCTCACAGTGAGGAGATCCCCCCGCCGCTGCCCCTCAAAAACCCTACGCGGGGCAGCTCTCGCCCCAAACTCAGCCACAGCCCCACCGGTGAGCTGGAGTGGGGAGGTCATCATGGTGGGTCTGTGCCTTCCCCCAGAGACCAAGTTTATTGTCCCCATTGCACTTGTTCCCCCAGAGCGCCCTGAACTGCCCCGGCAGGCATCAGAGCCCCACTTCTCAGGGCCAGCGGAGGCACTGGCACCACGCAGCTTGCCTTGTGCCAGCAGCACGGGCGCCCTGGATGGCACCCCCGGCACCCGCAGCCCCACCGAGAGCCAGCGGGCAGCATACTGGGAAACCTGCTCCGAGACGGACACAAGCAGCAGCCGGCGGGGGCCAGAGCTGAGTCCCCCACCTGCGCAGCCCCTGCCAGGCAGCGTGGTCGCTGACATCCCCCCTGTCAAGTTTGGGTAGGGACCCTGCTCCAGACTGGGGTCGCACTTGGTGTTGAGGGGCCATTGCACGGTGCTGGTGGGTGAGCTTCAACCTCTGCCACCCCCACGGGCATGGAGAATCGCTGTGAAGCAAAGGGGTCCCCACCCTCTTGGATCTCCAAGAACCTGATGGTGACCCTGGGATGCAGGAAGAGACAAGGGCAGCTGTGGGGATGCTGGGTTGTCCTTGGAGACAATGATGCAGATTATCTGGAGGACACCAAGATCCTCTGCAAGCTACCATATGTATTTTTTCTCTCCTTTGAGAAAATGTGGTGGGATGGGCTCATTTGAGGGAGTTTGGGTGCTGGTGACCCTTTTCATCAGCATCCAGGGGGCTGTGGGTGAGATCCAGGTCCCATGGGGGAGGCCCTGACCTCCCTGAGACCTCGCAGGGTGGAGAACAGGCTGGGGGAGGGCAGAGGGGGGTTGACACTGTTCCTACTGTCACCCACAGCTCAGAGAGCACCCGCTCGTACCGGCGCATTGGTGGCGTGGTGGGCAAAATGGGGTCAGCTGGGTCCCCCCAGAGCCCTGGTGGCCCCGAGGACCCTGCTCTCAGCAAGGTGCCCCCCATGCCCATGCCCAGAAGATTTGCTCCGGTAGGTGCAAATCCTCCTCTCTGCATCCCAAGCATCCCAGCTCCTCTTATCCTGGGGTGGCAGATGGAGTGATCAGGGGGTCATATCCCTGTTGCCACCTTTTGGATGGCTTCGGGGGGGGTCAGCCACCCCCTTTTCATCCCATTTCAGGCCAAGGGGAGGCAGAAGCGGGTAAAGGCAGTGGCTGACTGCAAGGGAGACAAGGCACGAGAGCTGACCTTCTCCAAGGGGGAGGTCATCGTGGTGACACGGGAGGAAGATGAGCAGATCTGGGTGAGTCACCATGGCACAGACGGGTGCTGGGATCCAAATCTTGGTCCTTTTCCCCCTCCAGTTCTCTTCTGAGAACTGGATTTTTCTGGGGAGCATGGATGGGGGACTTCTACCCCATGTATGCATGGAGGAGGGCTGGGAGGGCTCCACTGATGTGCCACACAGCTTTGCCTTTCTCAATCCCTGTTGGATTTGAGCAGGGAAGAAGTTCTGGGGCTGATATCTCAAGCTAAGACTTGCACTCCCCTGAACCCTCTTTCTGCACCCCCAGGTTGGCTTCATCGAGGGCGATGGCTCCCGCACTGGAGTCTTCCCTGCCAGCTTCGTCCACCTCTTGCAAGACTGACGGTGTGGGGGTGGCCCATTTGTCACTGTCCTATTGACTGGCAGTAGAGCCAGCTCCCTGCTGGGGCCTTGGTAGAGCCAGGCCTCAGGGGACATGTGCCCAGGATCCTGGCATGAGACCACTGCCCTCCAAGGGGACCCAGAGATCCTCTGCATTGGGAAAACCGTCCATGGATGGCAGCAGTGGGGAGCTGAGGAGCAGAGAAGGGACATGCTCACTGCACTGGTGGGCTGAGATTTCTGTGCCAACCCCTGCTTCCACTGCTCTTCTGTCCTTCCCGTGGGCCCTGCCCATCCCTTGGGGTTTCTTCTTCCTTCTCTGCAAGGAGTTGGGGATGGGGGAGCTGTATTTGGTATCCCCCACCCTCTGTCAGATAGTCATGAAGCCTCCTTCTCATCTTGGGGGCAGCCATGGACCACCAGCCTCCTGTACCCCAACTG
This sequence comes from Lonchura striata, assembly GCF_050655825.1. NCBI lineage: Eukaryota > Metazoa > Chordata > Aves > Passeriformes > Estrildidae > Lonchura > Lonchura striata. The sequence goes on from NC_140725.1 coordinate 391,471, forward strand.
TGAAGCCTTTGGGATGGGCAAAAAGTAGGAGAGGGGTTTTTTTTGTGTCCATCCTCCACCCCAGGTTCTGGGAGCTGCCTGGTGGACTTCAGGGATGCTCCAAAGCCTTTCCAAAACTGGTAGTGAAATGCCATTCCTTGATTTGGAGGGCGAGGAATGTTTCAGGTGGTACCACAGAGCCCCTGCCCCATGTCCCTCATGTGGGGTGGGTGCTGGATCACTGCCCCTTCCCTGGGGGGGGCTCTCAGACGGAGTTTTGCAGCTTTTTCTAGGACCAGGATACCCCTGTACCAGTGTCCCTTGGTGTGGGACACTGGTACATGTGTATGGAGCCACCTGCCTCCATACCCCCTTGCTTTACCCTTCTAATTTTTGTGTCAAATGCTTAATCTCAAAAAAGTCTTTTTTAAAATGTTTTCTGTCTGATTTCTAATAAACCATCATTTTTAAAGTGCCTGGGAGTGTGTTGAGGGGTACAACCCCTGCCCTGGCCATCCCCATGGTGATGCTGCTGCTGTGTCCCCAAGGCTCCCAGTCACTGGGGGCAGCCGTGTAGGGCTGGGCTGGGACATGGATCCAGAGCAGGATGCTCATCCTACAGCCACCCCATGTGAGTGCTGGAGCAGGGACAAGCAGGGTGGCAGGGTTGTTGTCACCTGCAGATCTGAATGGCCTGTGCCCCGTATTGCTGCCTGTCCAGCCAGGCCTGAGGGGCTCCTGCTCCCACCCCAGACTGGCACACATCCGTGCTGTGCTTCAAAGGCTGCAGCGTGTCATTTGTCATCGCACAGTCACAGAATGTTGAAAGGGGCCTTAAAGATCGTTCTGTGCATTGCCTGATGCAGGGGGAACACCTTCCACTGGACCAGGTTGCTCCAAGCCTGTCCATCCTGACCTTGGCCCTTTCCAGGGATGGGGTATTCTCTGTACCAAAATATTCCAATATGTGGAGTGCTCCAGTACAAGAAGTATTCTTGTATACTGGAATTTGGAATATTAGAACGCGTATTTGGAATATTGTAATTGTATACTGGAATTCCTGTACATACTCCAATGTGCGGAGTATCAAGATTATTCCCCCGGGGATCTTGCTGCTGGATCAACTTCGGGAAAGCAGAGCTTGCGGCACCCTGCAGTGTACCCTCGGGGCCGCCCCGGGGATGCCCTGCCGAAGGCGTCCCGCGGGCAAAGCCCCACGCCGGGCTCCGCGCACCTCCCCCGCCCTCGCCGCCCAGCTTCTCGGCTATATTTAACCCTCCCCCGTGGTATTTCGCTTTCCTGGCAGGAGTTGCTAGCTGGCCGGGACAGCCCCACCTCCTTTCTGCTTCTGTCCCTTCCCTCCCCGACCCTTTCCCCTTTCCCCTTGCCCCTCGTCTCGGCTCCCTCCGCCCGGCTGCCAGGCCCATGTCAGCAGCGCCCCGCGGTGCCCGCAGCCCGCGCCCTGCTCCGCTGGAGCCATGGGGCCCGCTGAGGAGCTGCTCCGGATCGCCAAGAAACTGGATAAGATGGTGGCCAGGAAGAGCACGGTAAGGCGGCCCAGCTCTCGGGGCGTGCGCGCATTTTTAAACATATTTGCACGTGTGCATATTGACACGCATGCTTATTTACACACGTGCTCGCCTGCATGCATGTTTGAATGTTGCGTGGCTTGGGAAAGGGGGGGGTTGCTTTCCACACCCCTCATGTTGTCCCTGGAGGCGCTGAGTGGTTTTAAGGGGTGCTGCCTGTCTCACCCAAGCCCAGGCGCAAGACATCACAGCGCCCAAGGGATTTAATTCTGCCTGTAATTTGGGGCTCTCCTGTACCCCACTGCTCCCAGCCACTGGGATTTGGGGGCAAGGGGGCATTCGTCCCATGGGTGGCAGCTCCTGACACTACTTGGCGTTGCCGGATTGTGGGCGACAGGTGTTTGGCCCCCAGCCTGTGCACCAACACCCGATCAGTGCCAGGGCCAGAGGCTCGTGTGCAGGCAAGGAAAAGCTCTGGGCTGGGGGATGCAGCACCCTCAGCGCACCCTCAGGCACAGCCCTGCCTGTTGCACAAGTGCGCGAAGGGAGGGGAAGGGGTCAGTCACTGTTTCCTGCGTGGTTTTGTGGCTGTGTTCTGGGGAAGCCGGGATCCAGCCCTGCCACCCTTGTGCCAGCTGAGGATCTGGGGATCCTGGTGAGCCAGTTACACGTGCCAAGCCCAGCTCTCAGAGTTAATATTTGACTGTTTCCACTGGCCTTTGCCCTGAGGAGGTGCAGGCTCCTGGCTGGGGGACAGCATTGCCGTCTCCGTGGATCTGGTGGCTTTTTGGGATGCCAATGCTTGGTATCAAACCAGATCCCATGGCTTGCTGCCAGGAAATACCCAGGGGTCAAGGGACAGGGATTTTCCACACCTCTTGTGCTGCACTTTGGGATGGGACAGAGCCAGGGTCAGCACCTACAGTACAGAAATGTCCCTGCACCCATCAAATCGTAGGGGGGTCTGATCCAGCCCTTCATGGTGGGAGTCCATGGAACAGTGTCCTGGGGCAGGATACCTGGGAGCTGGTGTCTGCTGCTGGGGCTCTAAAAATACCAAGGATGAGGAGGAGGAGAAAGAGAGGGAAGAGGAGGAAGGCTCTGTGCTGTCTTTATCTTAGCTGCCACTGCAGGGTATGAGAAGGAAATCCTGGGGCTTGTGTCCCATGGACCTTCACACCCCTGGGAAATCTCCCAGCTGTCCCTAGCTCCCACCAGCCCAGATTTTTCTTGCAGATGGGGCTTTTCCCAAGTTTTAAGAAAAGCTCGTGCTATCCAGCTGGAGATGTGACCGCGTTGCTGGGATGGTCCAGCAGGATTTGGGTGTGGGACTTTTCTATTGGCATGAGAGGGTCAGGTAATCCCAGGGAGCAGCCCAGGGCTGCTTTGCGTTCTCCGGTCATGCCCTTCCTGGTGCTGCCTGGTGCCTCCTCAAGGGCTCCTGTGGCTTCTCCCTGCTGTAGGAGGGGGTACTGGATCTGCTCAAATCCCTTACCGGCTACACCATGACCATCCAGCTGCTCCAGGTGAGGGATTTTGGGTGGGGGGACACCCCAAGGGGTAGCTTGTCCTGTGCCCTGTGCCAGCCAGCACATCCCTAAGGATGTGTCCCTGGTGTGTGTCCCCAGACCACACGGATTGGAGTAGCTGTGAACTCAGTGAGGAAACATTGCTCAGATGAAGAGGTGGTGGCCTCAGCCAAACTTCTCATCAAAAACTGGAAGCGGCTTCTGGGTGAGTGATGCTGGAGGGAGACGAGAACCCCCCCCCAAAGATTCAATCCTCCCTGGGCCATCCTTGCACCTCAAGCCCCAATGCTTTCTGGGGGGATAGAGTGAAAACAGTCCAGAGCTAGGAGGTACAGCCTCCTATAACCCATAACCCAGATTTTCCAAGGGCTTGTATAGAGTGGTATAAATCAATGTGTGCCCCACCAAGGGCTGAGTATTTCCACAGTCATTCCCCACCCCAGGATGCACCTCCGCAGGTGCCTTGTGCGGATTTGGGTTGTGACTGTGACACCCAAATCCTTCCTCCAGAATCCACCACCACAAAAAAAGAGAAGGATGCAGATAGGAAGAAGGAGAAGGACGCAGATGGAGACAAGGAGAAGAAGGGGCTGGATGTTTCCAGCTGCCCCAGTGAAGGGGTGAAGCACAGCAAGAATACAGCTGAGAAGCACAGGGAGAAGCACAAGGAGAGGTGAGGGCTCCTGCCTGCTGTTGGGGGACATTAGGGCAAATATGAGACCACCCTCTGCTTGGTCTTTAAGAGTTTATACATTTCTGCCTACCCATGGATATTGGCAGCACCTCTGGAGACCAAGCTACCTCTGGGACAGCACCAGGCCAGTTTTTGAAGGAGGGAGAAGTGGCCATTTTTTATTTTCCCTAAAACTAATTATTCCTTGCATGATGTCATTTTGGACATTGCTCATCTGACCCCTGCTTTCTCTATCCCTAGGAAGCCCAGCAAGTGCAACTCTCATGCCACCACCACCCAGGGCCACTCTGCCGATTGCAGCCCAGAGAGGTACCTGCTGAAGGATGCCCTGACCCTCATGCCAGGCTCTGCCAGGCACTGCCAGCCCAGGGGAGGCTTTGCTGGCAGCCTGGGGTGGGGCTGAGGGATGGGGGATGCAGATGGACAAGATCCAGCTCACAGGTTGCCAGAGTATGCTGGGTTTGCTGAGAGCTTCTCTCCCTTCCTTTGGGCCTCTGTGGTGAAGAGAGTCCAGTGATGGCCAGAGCCCCACTGCATCCTCCAAGAAATCACCCCTGGATGGCAAGAAAGAGAGGTGGGTGCTGGGCTGGATGAAGATGGGAGAGGAGAGACCCTAGCCCCTCACTGGGTTGTGGTTGGGGGTGTAGACCCAGCAGTTGTCCTAGTCGCGGCCCTTGTCCTGCCAGGAGAGCCTCTGCTGACTCCAGGTCCTCAACTGTCTCTTCCTCTTCCTCCTCACAGAAGAGACTGTCAGGGGAGAGGTAAGGACAGTGTGTCCCCGGGCAACATGGGGATGTTTTTAGGGTCCCCCCTGGGGATACCCCAACCATGGAGGGGGTGACAAGTGGCTGGGAGCCCTGATCCTGCCACAGCACTGGGATATTCCCTGGGAGGAGCAAATCCTCCCCTGGGGAGATTCCTGTTGGCTTCGGAGCAGCGCTCTCATCCTTGTGCTGATGCTTGAGGTCCTGTCACCAGTCCCTGCCCCCTGTCCTGCCTGCCCTGTCTCTGGTGCCATCCTGTTCCCTACCACTCCCAGGAGAGCCTCTGTGGGCACCAGCCTCTCTCCAGCTCCCAGCAGCTCCCAGAGGAACTCCAGTGACAGCAAGGAGGAAAGGTAGGAGAGAGGAGGAAAGGTAACAGAGACCCACTGCCCTTCCAAGGGACCCCAGCAGGTCCCTGTGGCTGTGCCAGGACCCCACCACCTGCCCGTGGCCCTCCATGTGCCTCTGCAGAGCCAACAGCAGCAAGGTCAAAGCCGAGGTGCCACGAAGCCCCACCAGCCCCTCCTTCTCTCCCAGCCCCTGCTTCCTGGCCCCCTGCTATCTCACAGGGGACTCGGTGCGGGACAAGTGCATCGAGATGCTGACAGCTGCACTGCGCATGGATGGTGAGCAGTTCTGAGGGTGCTGGACCCCATTTTGGGCTGTTTCTCCTATGGGACATTCCCGGTAGAAACATTCAGCCCCAAAAGAAAAGAAAAGGAGGTTGGGAGGGTCTCTGATAAGGGGGTTGGATGTGAGGATGCATCTTTGTAAGGTTCAGGATGGGTAAAACTAGGTATTTTAGAGATAGAGTGTCTGGGTCAAGTACAGGGGGAGAGGTGAGATTTTCTAGGGGAGGTACAGTGAGACCTGTGGCTGGTTTCACACCTGAAGGTCACCCCTTAACCTCTCTACCCTTTAGATGACTACAAGGAGTTCGGTGTCAACTGCGAGAAGATGGCATCGGAGATTGAAGACCATATCCTTTGTGGGGCTTGGGGTCCCTAGGCTTCATCTGCTGGGGGAGTATACCGGGCTCAAGAGGGCTGCTGGGGAGAGGACAGAGGGTGACAGACTCTGCTGTGCTCGTTGCCTGCAGAGGGAGCCCAGACCTCAGTCAGAGGATGCTGAGGCTGAAGCTGATTATAAGCAAAGCATCTCCTGAGCACCCGCCTTCGTGCAGGGGTCTGTGTGTCCCCCCCAGTCCCCTCTGGTCAGGGACCTGCCTTCATCCCTGGGGAAATAAATCCAAACCCACCCAAAGCTTTTTCCATGAGCCTGCGGTAGGTGCCTGTGTCTCCTGCCAGAACCAGTCTGTAACAATGTCCAGGCTGCACTATGCTGGAAGGGATGGAGCCACCTCTGCCCACCCCCAACTCAAGGCTTGGGGTTCTCCTGGCAGCCCCCTGAGACCAGGACCAAGCCCAGGGGGGTTCACCTCCTGGGTGCTCTTTTTGGTGCCTCCCAAACTCTGTGCCCAAAGCTGCTACATCAACCTGTCCATACCCATGTTCTTTGGGAGGAGGGAATAGACAGAGTCCTCTGCACCATGAACTTTTGTCCCAGCACAGGGCTTGGTGACAGTCCCTGACCCCCATATCCTTGCCTGGATGTTTGACATTCCAAGGCAATGCAAAGTCATTTTCCTCCCCACATCTCAAGCTGTGCTTCATCCTCTTAAAGCCAAGGATGGGGATACTTCCTACGGGGAGGAAAGCCCCACTGAGATCAGCCACCTCCACATGACCATTGGCCCTGGTGACAGCAGCACCCACGCTGGCATCCCCCTGTCTTGATTCCTTGACAGACCCCACATATCTTCCAGGAGCTGAAGAGCACAGACATGAAGTATCGCAACCGGGTGCGGAGCAGGATCAGCAACCTGAAGGACCCCAAGAACCCTGGTCTGCGGAGGAATGTTCTGTGTGGGGCCATTGAGCCCAGCCTCATCGCCCGCATGACTGCTGAGGTGGGCAGTGGGGTGTGTGGGGCTCTGCCCTGGATCTCTTCCATGCTGCCTCTGTGGTGCCCAAGTTCTGGGTCTTGGCTTGTTCACAGTGAGGGTGTCCCAGCACCTCTCTGTGCCACCCCAGTGCTGAATGAGACACGGGGAGCACTAGGGGAAAGCTGGCAGTACTGCTAGGTCCCCTTAAAGCCCTGCAGACCCCCAGCCCATCACAGATCTGGCTGTGGGATGTCACACTGGCAGGAATCAGGCGGGAGTGTCTCCATTTGTCCTCCTCAACCAGGGTTCACAAATCAGGCTCCTCAGAAGCCCAGTTTCCCCTGTGAGAAGACAGATCCCTGCAGGTAGCATTTTTAGTTTGAAGATGGGGTGAGTTTTTCCATCTGGATGGGTCTGAGCCCTCCAGCAAGCACAGACAGCAGGATTAATCCTGTTTTGGGAGAGGATGGGGAAGGTGTTGGACTGTGGTACTTGGATGTGAGCAGAGCCATGGCCACACTGACCCATGCGGGCCAATGCTGGTGGCAGGAGATGGCCAGTGATGAGCTGAAGAAGCTGCGGAATGCCATGACCCAGGAGGCCATCCGGGAGCACCAGATGGCCAAGACAGGTGGCACCGTCACCGACCTCTTCCAGTGTGGCAAATGCAAGAAGAAGAACTGCACGTACAACCAGGTCAGGCCTGGTCTGCAGGGGACCTTGGCTTGGGGGATGCTGTAAGGGTCTGCACTGACCCCGTGCTGCTCCACCCCAGGTGCAGACGCGCAGCGCTGACGAGCCCATGACAACATTCGTGCTGTGCAACGAGTGTGGGAACCGCTGGAAGGTCTGTAACCATCTGGGGAGAGGCTCTGGGCAGCCCACCCCTTTCCTAGCCTTCAGGGGTGGCAGAGCCCCCTGAAGTGGTGCCTTTGGGTGCTGGGTGAGGGCTTATCACATGCCCTGGGCTCTGCTTCTCCTGCAGTTCTGCTGATGCTGCTGGCGATTGGGCTGGAGGGAGCATGGTGCAAGACAAGATGCTGTGACACCACACTGGGCAGCTGGGTTGGGAAGGAGGGGTCAGGGTGGCACCAGTCCCTAAACCCCAGCTCCTTATTTCCTTGCACTGGGCTCCCTCAAACATCCTGGGGACCTGGCCTCCAGCAATCAAGTTGACTCAAGAAGGTCCCTGTGAATTCAATGGTTCTTCCCTGCAAATATCTGCCCTTTGATTGGGGTGTGCTGGGATCCAACTGGGAACAGACACATTCCTGGAAAGGGAGACTGGTACAACCTAGGCGGTATGACCTTCCTTTAAAAAAATTAGGATTTTGATGATTTGGGGGCAGGAGAAGCATTGCTCCATGGACATGGGGCTGTGCCTGGGAGCTGAGGGTGGCAGAGGGCCAGGTTTTAACCCAAACACCTTCTTCCTCACCTAAGTGCACACAGAAGGAGGGGAGAGACATGGCAGGGACAGGGTGGGTGCAGGATATCCAGATGCTGTTGGGATGCCCCTGTGCCCCTCTGCTCTGTGACAAATGGACCATCCATCCTGGCTTGAAGGCAGCGTGTCCCAGGAAAGAAGGAAGGATGGCAGGGAGAGGAGTGAGGAATAACCCTTCCAGCCAGAGTAATAAAGGTGTGAACTATCTCTGCAGCACAGACTGTTTCCTAAGATGTGTTTGGAACCTCTGTCTTGATTTTATAGCTCCCCAGCTTGAGCCTCAAGGTCATCCAAGATCCAACATGTATCTCAAATCCACCAGCCCCAGCTTGGGATACAGCGATGGCTTGCTGCTCATCCATCACCTGACTGGTGATTAAAGACCTTTAATTAAGGCTGGAGCAGCTCCCTGGTTTGGTCTGGATGCTGCAGGCTGTCCCCATGGCAGGGCAGAACTTCCACCAACAGCAGGAAGCACTTAGTTTCATTCTCATCAGCTAGAGGGGTGGAACTGTAGCTGCACCAGCAAATGCTGATGTTGGTCCCCCCTGCCTTCTGTGGGCAGGAGGTCCAGGCAAGAGCACTCAGGACCTCTCCTCAGCTCCAGCTCCACGTGGGGCTGGTCGTGACCATGCAATGATGGAGAGGCCCTTGTGGTCCCTGCCAGGGGTTGATTTACCCACACCGAGGCTCCAAGTTTGTATGCTCCAAAGCATCCTCTGCACCAACAGAGGTGGGTGTCTCTTCCTGCCTCTCCCTGCCCATCTCTGCATGAATCAGAATCATTTCAGTTGGAAAACACCTCCAAGATAATTGAGCGCAACTGCTCTCCCAGCACTGCCAAGCCCACCACTAACTACATGTCCCCAGTGCCACATCAACACATTTTTTAAATCCCTCCAGGTGACTCCAAGGAGATGCTGAATCTTCTATCTGATGGAGTTTTTATATTGAACCTCCAACCTGCAACACTTTACACAATCCTACAGGGTGTCCAACTCCAGCCAGGCTTCCCCCTGAGGGGACAGCCACTACTGGTGCTGCCAGACCACATCCCTTCCCCAAGGACTGCCCTCAGCCACCTCAGGGACACCCTGTTCCATAGAATCTGGCACATGACCAGTTTTACTTTGCAATCCTGACTTGCCCAGGGGTCACCACCCCCCATACTCCAGCCCTTCCAGCTCTCCTGCAGCACGAGGCTCTGCTGCTGCCCTTCTCCCCCGCATTTTTCCAGCCTTGAGAAAACAATCAGAACTTTGCTGTTCTGTGGTTTCCTTGGCAACCCCATTTCCCCATCCTCTCACTTTATGCATCTGTAACTCCCCTGGCCCTGGTCAGCGACCCCCAAAGCACAGTGGCAGGTCCCTGTGCACAGGGATGGAGCAGGAGATGATGTGTCGTATCCACAACCAGGACAGCTGATCCTGGAGGGACCCTCTGCCAGGGCTTCCCAAGCACCTGGCTTGGGAAGGAATGGAGTAGCTGCTGGAAGGAATGGAGTAGCTGCTGGTGGTTCATGTCTCTGAATTAAAGCAGGTTTGGAGCCAGTCTTTACCTCTCTGTGTGGGTCCTAGTGCTCCTGCTGTGCACAGGGTACCTGGAGAAGCTGTGCCTGCCCCATCCCTGGAAGTGTCCAAGGCCAGGCTGGACAGTGCTTGGAGCAACCCAACCTAGTGGAAGGTGTCCCTGCCCATGGCAGGGGGTGGAATGAGATGAGATTTAAGGGCCCTTCCAACCCAAACCATTCCATGATTCCATGACTGGCAGCTGCTGCGACAAACTGAGCAGATTCCCCTGCCCATTCCTGTCCTTACTTCCAATCAGTAGGTAGTGATCCCTTAGGCACAGGTGCTCACTGACTCCCCAGACCTCAAACCCACATGCAATATTTATCTGGTGACAGCTACAGGCTCTTGGCATGATTCACTTTGCTGTCATCAGTAGACAAGGTTCAGATCTCCTGGGAAAACCGCCCATCACTCCCGCCTTGCACTGCAGCCTCTCCCACAGGTGATGACACCAGGGTCGTGCTCAGCATGGTGGGCACAGGGCAAGGGGACAAGAATTGGGCTGACTTCCTTTAAAAAGCAGGAAAATACAGCCCTGGGGTGTTTTAGGGAGGGCAGGAATGATGCAGAGGGTGCTGTGTGGGTTGGGGGGAGTCCGGAAAACTCCCTGTGCCTTGGTGACCTGGGAAATATGCCCAATGTGCCCTCAATACTTGAACTCCAACAGCTCTTCCCCAAATCCCAGAAGATGGATCAGTACCTCAAAAGCTGAGCAGACCCAGCACCAGCCTGGTACTTGATGGAAATGAAAGCTAGAGCTGTAGAGATCCTAAAGTTTTTAGGGAAACCTCAGCTGCTGCACTTACTTTGAGCTATGGCTCAGCCAAAGCCTTAAATGCTGGGCTTTTTATTCAGTTTTTGTTTTCATAAAACCCTATGAACTGGTTTTCCTAAACACAAGGTGCTGCCTCTGCTACAAGGGCAGGAGAAGATGGGGAATGCAGGGTCTGGATTCCATAGGGGTCGTTGTGGAAGGATGCAGGGTTATGGTAGTCCCTAAACACCTGGAGGAACCAGGCAGAGCTATCTGGCAGGACATTCCCAGCATTGAATGACACACAAATAGCACTGAAATAGGAGGAAAAAATTGCTGAGCCTCCTTCTGGTTCCAGCCCCAGGTTGGGATACAAATGGAATTTCCTTTCTCTTTCCTTGTTTTGTCTTGATGTGGGTGATTCAATTGCTTTGGAGCAGCTCTGAAAAAATTAGTGATTGCCCAGGACAGCCACATGATCCAGCCTGGATCTTCAGCCAAGCCAAAATACTTGGAGCAAAGCCATGGATTTGAGCTGACTGGGCATTTGCTTTGGGGTGTTTTTCGTGGAGAAAAAAGAAAAAAAAAAAAAGAAAAAAAAAAAAGAAAAAAAAAAAAAGAAAAAAAAAGGAGGAATAAAATCAGTTTTTATCTTCAGTGTTTGCAGTCCATTGGAAGGAAATGATTCGCCAAGGTGTATGGCTGCAATTCTGCACACCAGGCTGTGTGATGATTAAAAGCATCCAAAAAGCACAAACTGGACCCAGTTGTTTATTTCTAAAGTGAAATGTGTTGCATGGAAAATTACAGAATATACCTTTCCTAAAGAAAAACCCCATGATCTTTTTTTTCCTGGCCAGAGAGGTTTGCTGAGTCTGCAGAGCACTTTGATCTAAGCCTTCCTAAAATCACAGTGCTTGGCACAGACCTTTTTTCCCCCTCCATCAGCTGAATTTGCAGAGAACTGAGCAAAGGTCCCTCGTTAAAAGCAAAAATCCCTCCACAAAATACATTTTCACTTTCAGCTGGAATCATGCACACATTTTCCTCTTACAGCCAGGATGGAGGAGATGACACTGAAAAAGCCCCAAAAAATGCTATAAAACTCCCCAGTTCCCTCAAACCGCACATCAGCAGGTCGACCTAAATATTGCAGAGAAAAAAAAAGACATTGGATTTTTTGTCTGACACTTTTTTTCCTCCCTGCCAGGAGCTCTTGGGCGCTCGGCAATTAGGAGCTGTGGATTAAACTTGAGTGATATAATGAAGTGCCAGGTGGCTGGAGGACAGAGCTGGTGAACAAGGGGGGCTTGGGAAGGGGGAAGTTGCTCTACAGATTACCATGGTTTAGGACAGGATTAGTGCAGACAGAGCACCCAAGGTGATGGGAAAGAGGAGGCAGAGCCTGGGGGGCTCAATGCAATATGCTCAATGCAATGCTCAATATTCAGGCTCATCCCTACTCCTTGACCCTCTGCATCAAAATGTATGGACTGGGCAGGGCTTGTGTTGCAGAGGAAAAATGATCTTTGCATGTTTTCTAACCCTGATTTGCTCGTAATGTCCCCAAAGTAACTTTCCACCTGCTTTACACCATCCCAGCATCTCCCAGCCCCATGTCAATTATTTATTGAGGAAAAATACCCCAGGAAGGCTATATCTGTGTCGTAGAACCACAAAGTTCTTGGAGTGTGAGGGGGTTTAAAGCCCCCTGCCACTATCCCAGGTTAATCCAAGCCCTGTCCAGCCTAGCCTTGGACACTTCCAGAGATGGGGCACCCACAGCTGCTCTGGGCACCCTGTGCCAGAGCCTCTCCACCCTCACAGTGAAGAATTCCTTCCCAATATCCCATCTAACGCTGCCATCTGGAAGTGGAAAGCCATTCCCCCTTGTCCTGCCACTCCAGACCTTTGTAAATAGTCTCTGTCTTTCTTGACAGCTCCTTCAGGTTCTGGAAGGCCACCCTTAGGTGACCTCAAAGTCTCTTTTCCAGGCTGACCAATCCCAACTGTCTCAGCTCTTTGCCTTTTCCCCAAGGTCTCTGGGAACCCGAAAGTCGAGAGCAGCTGGCAGCGAGGGCCACGTTCTTCCAACAATCCGCCTTGTCTTTCCAAAGTGAGGATATAAATAGTGCGTCCTGCAAGGACGCCATTACCCAGGAGCTGCGCCACAGCAAACCCCTTACCCACAGCAGCCAATTTATCCCCAGCTCCGGCAGGGTCAGCAACCACCAGGGAAACAAATGCTAATTAATAGCACCGTGCAAAGCAGCTGGTCTGGGCATGGCATATAATTAGTGAGCCAACTGCACCCGCCACAGTGCTGGGGCTGTGGGGCAAGAGGCGACGGAGCAGCCGCCGGGGAGGGACCCACTGCAGCTTCTGGTAGGACTCAGGATGAGGGCACCGATTGCTCTGGAGACACGTGTGCCATCAGCGAGGCGGTGAAACTCCGTGTGCGTGCTGCCATCCCTCTGATCTCCACACCACCCCTCCTGCTGCAGCCCCATCCCTGCTGGCTCCTCCACGCGCTCCCTCTGCCCCAGCCCTTTTGCAGGTAAACGTGACATTTCCTCGGGGCAGGAAAGATGCTTGGAATATAAAAACTCCTGATGGTGGGAGATGCAGAGCCCAGGGAGGAATCGTGCTAATGCCCTTACATCTCTGCTGTGGTGAGTCATGCAGGCCCTCAGAGGATTCCAGCTGTGCTTGGATACCGGGAAGGTAGAAGCACAAGGCAAAATGAAAAATTGCTTTGCTCAGAAGATATCTTGGTTACAGCAAAGACTAAAACTGTCCCCTTGGCACCCACCCTCAGCTCTGGTCCCACAGCCATGGGGAGGAGGGGTTGTTGAGCTGTTGAGTGGGCAAGAAGGGCAGCATTTGTGGAGAAATGGGAACACTTAGCCTAGAACATTCAAGTAGTTAATGGAGTGCAATTATTAGTGAAAGAGAGGAGGATGGGTCTTTCCATCAAGCTGATGGGAAAAATCCATTCTGGGATTGGGAATTAGGTTGGAGCATCGCCTTGAAGGTGGTTATGGGCAAACACTGCCTCCCCTCATTCTGCTCTGATGCTCCCAGTCACTCTGCCACACCCATCTGGATGTGTGTGTTGCTCTTTGATGGGGTCTGGGGGGCAGGTCCTGGGACCTGTGGCCATCCCTGACCAAGTTTTGCTCCCTACTGCGCCATAGGAGGGCAAGCCAGGAAGGGCAAGTTTAAACCCCAAATTTAAAAAGATCTTTTAAATCAACAACATTTTATCTAAGCCCACACCCCTCTGAGCCAGGGCTGCTCCCGTTGTGGCTCTGCCTCCACCAAACCCCGCAGTGGGAAAGGATTTACATATCAAATATCCTCTCTTTCAACCTGCTGAAGCTGAAACCTTGGGAGAGAGGAAAATTCTGTTTCCAGCTGTTTTCTTCTCCATGTAAATAAGTATCTATTGGCAGAGTGTTTCCTTCCGCCTAAGGCTTTCATTGGACACCAGTTATTTAATAGTGCTCTTTTAAATCCTTGTGTTTGACTCTCAGCTGCTTCACCCATCTCAAAGCAGGGATGTTGGCACTTTGCGTTTAGAAAATATATATCTGTATTTAGATAGGCAGACAGATAGCTGTGGAAGAAGAGCTGTTGCAATCATTAAATCACCACTTTCAATTTTTCCTTGTTACTACTCTTTGTTTAACCACAGGCCAGGCTGGCCAAGTGCTCCCCGGGGACAGCCCAGCTGAGCCCAGCAGGTTTGCAGCTCTAAAAGGGGTATTAAGAAAAAAAAATTACCCCAGTCTGATAATCAGAGAGGATATCTTCCCTGAAAATGTCTTCCCAAGGCAGAGGCATTCAGGAAGGGGACAATGATGTAGCTGGAGTGTGATACTGGCTTCCTGCTAGGCTGGGATATCTTCAGAAAGGAAGAGTGGGAGAGCAGGTGGGAGAAAGATCCCAGCACATTTGCAAAATGCAGGCAGTGAAAGGGTGTGTTTAGTGCCTTTCAGAAGAAGAAAGAAAAGAGGGAGTGAAATCACCTTCTCTGATCAGCTGTCTGAGGTTCTGCAGGCTGGAGAGGCTGGAGTAGGGGGAGCTGCCTTTGAAGATGGGAGAGGCTGAGCACAGCAGCCTTTGCTGTCACTGCTCTGCTTTCTCTGGCTCTTTCCTGTTCCTGTCCTCATCCTGGATTGGGAGCCCACCCTCAGGATGGCCAAAATGCCCAACACTGGCATGTCAGTGGCGGTCTCACGGCAGGGTACAAACAGAACCAGAGATTTCCTCTGAGACCCAGCACCCAACTCCTTTCCCTGGTGTCTCTTGCTTTTCCCTGGGTAATACCACGGCCATGGAAGAGCCATGTCATCCCACCTGCTCTCCAGAGGCTCCCAGTGATGGCTGATGGACTGGGAATGTTGGCAGAGGTTCTGCCCCATGGCTTGGCATTGCCCCTGGCAGCAGGGAGGGAAGCAGGTGGCTGTCTTGGAAAAATACAGCACAGGGCATCCACCCTGTGGATGGAGGGTGTGCTGCCCTCTCTGGGTGCTCTCCCAAGGTCACCTGTAACCACAACTGCTCCCATGCCATTGCTCCCCTGACCTCTACATCTTGGCTCCTGGCATGGAATGACTGGCACAAAAACTAACAGCTGGTGGGAGCTGATGCTCTTTCTGCAGCTCCTGATGCCTCCAGGTCCAAATCACCTAAATCTCAATCCTTTAGTCCCAAACCAAACCAGATCCAAACCTTCCTGGGCTTTTCCACCAGGTTTCCATTGAAAGGAGGTTTTCTGACCCCAAACCAAATCATCTCATGGACTTCTGCAGGAGCATAAAAAAGGAGAGGGAAGACCCAGGGTCTGAGTCCAGAGCAAGAAGCTCTGAAGTTATGCTCTGTGATTTGGCACAGTTAGAGAGCAGCAGGATTGCAGCTGACCTGGATTCCCAACATCAAAGTCAACTCCACTTCTTCCCCAGCATCTCCAGAGCCCTCCAAGGAGCTGAATCAATGAGCTGAACAGCCACGTATCCATCTCATCCAGCACTGGCATTCAGGGCTGCGGGTGATGGCAGGACCATCTCCTCTGCACTGTGGCTCAGAGCTAAAAAGCTGCACAAAAATATAACATTTATATGCTGAGAAAGAAGCCTGCCTCCTCCATGATCAGGGTGGTCAAAGGTGGTCCGGAGGGTTTAAGCCACATTTGGCAGAGGTCTAACCCCCATCCTCTTGGTACAGTAACAGACACTGGCAAATCTCCTGTCAGACTCACAGGAGACGGACAAACAGATCTTATCCCTGGGGAAACCCAGACCTCACACTCCTCCCTGTCCCTTGGCAGTGCCACATGTGTGTCTGCCCACTGCACAGGGTCCTTGGCCCTCCATCACGCCACACCAGCCCCAGGCACCAGGACACCTTGTTCCCTTTTACAAACAGCCCCAAGCAATAGGACACAGAGTCCCCTTGCCTCAGTCTCATAGGACCTGTCCCTGTCCAGGAAAACCCTGAAAGCCCCTCAGGGAGCCCAGGGGTCACAGTGACACAAATTCCTTCCACCAGCAGCAAAAAGCTTTTCTTTTCCAGCCCGGCTCTGTCTGGGAGCAGTATGCTGCCGTGTCTCCCCCCTCCCCGTGATGGTTATTTCTGAGATGACTCACAGTTTGTTAATGCTCCCGATGCACACTGGATGGAAGCAGCACTACCACCTCTGAGCACTAGCTGTGAGCTGTGGGGGCACAGCTCCGGCTCCCAGCTCCCCAAAATCCAGGGAGACACTGCCAGCTCCCAAGCAATGCTCCATTGTCAGACAAAGGCAGCACAGAGGGGGCAGTGGCGTGGTGAAAATACCTAAATAAGCAACAGTCACGGAAAGAGGCTCCTGTGGGGATTGAGTTCCCCAGGGATGGGGTGTGATGACTCTCCTTCCTTCACTGCCATCTTGGTGCCCATGAGCCATTCACTATCACTGTCCCTGTCACTGCCACGAGGCCAGGCGTGAGCCTGGATGAAGGAAAAGGGCTCATTAACCTCTCTGATGAAATAATCATCACTTTGGAGGCATTTTTCAAAGGATGAACTAGCAGATGCACTCACCCTGTGTTTGTAAGGAGCCCTGCTGCCCCCAGCCTTGGGTGGGAGCAGCAGGCTTGGGGCAGGCTGGCAGAGTCACCATCTTGAGCCCAGCAGGAGGACAGCTCCTCTCATGTCCCAAGAACATCTCAGGGATACTGGTGGCACCACCCTTGAGATATCACCAACCTCTGGGAGAGGGATTGCTGCCTGCAAGGTGGTGAGCAGAGGTTTTCCATCCAGCCTCTGGACTCAACTCTGACTCTGGCCATCTAAGTGTGCAGACACCTTCCCTGAGAGACAGCCTCTCCACACACAGTGCCAAGGAAATAGTGCTGCAAACCCCCCACCTCACAGGCAGCCATGCAGAATAGTGAGGCAGAGAAGAATCTCATCTAATTTTAACTCCCCTGATGGATGGGCTTTGTTCTTTGCAGCAGCTGCCCCGCAAGGTATGAAAACACTCAGATGTGTTGACATGGGGAAACAAAACACACAAATCAGCCCATTTTCCTCTTCAAGGCTGATTTATCTGGAGCTGTCAGTGAAGGGAGGGGAAATGATGAGCCCTGGGGAGATGGAGGAGCAGCCTGGACTCGCAGCTCGGTGGTTACCAGTGCAGTTGGGCTGATACTCATTGAGCATCTGGTCCATTCTCTCCCAAGCCCCCAAACACCTCAGATCTACAGAAAACAAAGTGACATTTTCTGCTGCAATTCCCCAAAGTGTGGTTCTGTGCATGTCTTGGCTCATCCTTATAAATGAGAGAAACTAGATGCCGAAGGAGCCCCTGCAGAGTGGTTCACCACAAGCTGAGCTCCATCCTGGTGGCCCCATTATGCTGACCACTTGGTTTTCTGAGTTGGGATGGGTGGGATCAGACACTGGAGAATGGTGACAGGAACTCAGGAGGAAGAGAGGAGGCTGGTAAATCCCTCTGCAAGGGTTGGTGCATCACTTCTATAGGGGGGGAGGGAAGAAAGGAAGGAAGGAACCTGGTCTAGTGAAAGGTGTCCCTGCCAGTGGCAGGGAGTGAAATTAGATCGGCTTTAAGGTCCCTTCCTACCCAAATCATTCCATGATTCTATGAAGGGGGAATAAAAATGGAATTTCCCCTCTCTGCATCACAGCTCTGAAATGTACAGACAGGACTCAAGCTGGCTGCCAAAATGGAAGTTATATAAAAATATCTAGATATTTTTATATATTTATATTTTAAATATTTTAGTATTTCTATCACAGTCCTATACCTGGCAGAAATGCCCTGGCCCCCACCTCAGCAGAGGACACAGCTGTCCCAGTGTCACCAGAGATTCAGTGCAAGGTTCTCCCTAAAATTATCATGGCAAGGTACTGTTATCAAGCCATGGTACTGTTAGGGAGTCTCAGTGTCCTTCTGAATTCCCAAAAATCCTCATGGAAAATTCATGTCCCCAGTTTCCTCCTTCATTAACTTCCAGAGGTTACCATGGACTTAGACTGGAGTCCAGCCAGAGCAGATTCATGGCTTCTGCATGTCATTTTAATGTCCATTTTGATTAAAAGCAATAAAATCCAGGGGAGAGGGTCTTCCCACCATGAAATACACTTTGTCCAGTTTGCAGTCTCTGAGTAAATCAAAACACTGCCATTAGTGGCTCCAGCTGTAAATCCCCTTGGGTGGACCTTAGCTCACCAGGCAAATGAGCAACACGAATTGTGCCCCTCAACAGCCTCAGCATTGCTCTCACCATCTCAATTTGATATATTATTTTTCAGGGTGTGGGTGAGAAAATAGAGAAAATAGGCATTGGCACACAGAACTTTCTAAGAGAAGCAATACCTGCAGGAGAGCAGGACTTGATCCAAGATCACAAAATTACAGAATGGTTCAGGCTGGAAGGGACCTTAAAGCCCCTCCAGTGTCACCCCTGCCATGGCAGGGACACCTTTCACCTTTCACTGCTCCAAGCCTTTTCCAACCTAGCCTTGGACAATTCTAGGGATGGGGCAGCCACAGCTTCTCTGGGCACCCTGTCCCAGGGCCTCAGCACCCTGCCAGGGTGGCCAAAGTGGCATTGGACAAACTCAGGATGCAGAGAGAAGTCCTAGGGCCAGTGCTGGGGTCAGGACCTGCCAGACCCACCAGGCTGCACGCACTGCATTAGGTGGTGCTCTCACCTCTGACATACCTCAGTTTTCCCAGTTTTGGAACTCCATTCACGGTGGCAGCCAGGCTTGGCAGCAGGAGCAGCAACAGCTGAGAGCAGGCAGATGAGCCCCAAAGCCCTTTAAAGATTTTCCATTTGTTTTATGTGTCCACTGGGTTTATTTTTAACATTCCAGCTGAAAACAATGTCTAAAGAAATGCTGGAGCTGAGCCAAGAGGACGTGTTTGCTGGAACCTGCCAGGATGATTAGTCCTTTGCAGATAACCATTGGAAGGGGTCAGTGCGGGGGCTCTGGCCATGCCGGGAGCCAAGCGAAGGGATGAGTTCTTTTCCAGAGAGCTGCTCAGCCATGCTAAAAGCTATTTTACACTCCCCAACCTGATGTTTCCTTCCCACTGGGAGAGATCAGCAACCGGCCTCCATCAGAGCTGAGCACAGCAGATACTCAACACCTCACTCTGGGTCCCAGAGGCTCTTTTCACCCAGGAAGGAATTTAAATCCCATATTCTGGACCACACACAGGTGCAGAACATCCCCCTGTCCTTCCTTTACAAGTCTTTCCTGGGCTTGTAAAAGCACTGCAGGAATGGGAACACCCTCCAAGTAAGGAGGCTGATGCATCCAGAGTACAAGAACAAAGATATACATGTTAAATCCGTGCCTCTGCTCCCAAGTCCTGCCTTTACCCATCCCACCAGCCCTGTGGGACACAGCCAGGACCACAGCCACCTCACACCGTGAGGACAGAAACACACAGCACGTTGTTCCTGCCTCCCTGCTCAGAGGCTCTGGAGCTCTCATCCCATGGTTACCATCTGAACCATGGGATGATTGAAAAGCCATTAATTCCCTCCCAGGCATTTTTATGAGGCTCTTGGTGAAATGTCTGCATGCTTCAGCACTGCAGGAGCTTGATACTGGCAGAGCTCTGCACAGACTGAAAACCCTGTCTCCAGGGCTGGACAAGCTGCTGGCCTCTCCGTGTCCTGTGTCTCCTGCTCGGTCTCTCTGGAGCCAAATGTACCCAAAATTGCAGCAGTTCATCCTCTCTTCTGAGCCAGTGCTGTCCCAGGGCACAGGGCAGCAAATTAATCTATCCCCAAAGCAAATAGGAGATGGATACCTCCCAAGTGTGTGTACCCACAGCCTCCACCTCCACTTGTGCTCCATCAAATTAAGGCTCCTGCCTCTCAGCTTTGCAGACCCTGAAAGGGGGGAGCCCTGCCAGAGGAAAGTTGTCCTGCCCCAAGGCTGGAAAGGATCCTTGGAAAGGGGAGGGTGACCCTCAACATCCCACAAAGCCCAGCTCTGCTAAGCAGGTGCTGCTACTGGGTCTGTATTTGCACCTTCACTCTGCAGCATCTCCCTAAATCCCTTATCCTGCAGCAGCATCCCTCCTAAGCCCCCTAGAAACCTTTTTTAGCACCCCCAGTATTCCTTATTGCCCTCCAAGCGTTCCTTCTAAATCCCCCAAACATTGCCGCCTAAATCCCTCTTCAGCATTCCTGTATCCTTCTACCCCCAGCACCCCTCCAGTTCCTTGCCTCACCCCACAATATCCCTCTTGAATCCCCCTGCAGCATCCTCCCAGACCTTCTCAGCACCCCCAAACTCACCCAGCACCCCCTGGCCCACAAGACGTGATGTGGAGAGTGAAGGAGAGGAAGAAAAGCAGAGGCCAAGGGGGAACTGGAGACCGCCCGTCTTTGCTTTGTGGACTAGAGGGTTTTTTGTCCCCCTGCCTTCTTACAGACAAAGAAAACCCAAAAGAGTCACAGCGCCTGCATCTATCGCGCTCCCCCTCCAGTCGGGGGCTCCGGGGATGGGCCACGGGCAGGGATTGGCGGGGGAGGCAGGACCGAGAGAAGCTGGGGGACAGGCAGGGATTAGGGAAGGCAAGCAGGGAGGGGAGGTAGAGGCAGGAATGAGGGAGAGGGGGTGCAGGGAAGGAACCGGATGGTGGGAAAAAAGGCAGGGATTGGGGAGAGCGGGGGTCAGGCAGGGGCTGAGAAGACAAGAACTGGGAGGGGAGGCTGGCAGGGATGGAGAGAGAAAGCGACAGGCTTGGGGGCGGGGGGCATGGAGGGGGGACGCAAGGAGGGATCTGTCGGGGGGAAAGGTAGGCAGGAATGGAAGCATGGGGAGAGGCAGGCAGCGATGGGGAGAGGCAGACAGGGATGAGGGGAAAACGGGACCGTGGAGGGAAGACAAGGACCTGCCGAGTGAAGAAAGGCAGCCATCGACCGAGGTGGAGGAAGGCGGGGACGCGGGCGGACAGGTAGGAAGGAAGGGGGAGAATAGCAGGCAGGGATTTGGGGAGCAGGCAGGGAGCGGGAGGGGTACAGACAGGCGAGGGGCGGGCGGGCGAGCAGGGCCGCCCCCGGCCCCACGTGGCCTGGGGGACACGCGGGTTTATAAAGCAGTCCGGGCCCGCGCGGGTGCGGGCGGCGGCGGCGGCACCGGCCGGGAGCGGGGCTCGAACCCGCGGAGCTCGGATGCTCCCGGCGGCTCCAGCGGGGTCACGGCCGCCCGCGGGCCATGGAGCTGCCCATGGATGTGCCCATGGACGTGACCGTGGATGTGCCCGTGGAACTGCCCTCGCTGCTGCCCGCTGCCACCGCCACCCCCTGGGGCAACGGCACGGCCTGGGCGCCCCTGCCCGGGCACGGGGTCAACGACACGGGCCCGCAGCGGGCCAAGAACGCCACATCCATCCTCATCGCCATCGTCATCACTGCGCTCTACTCTGTGGTGTGCGTGGTGGGGCTGCTGGGCAACATCCTGGTCATGTACGGCATCGTCAGGTGAGAGCCGGGGACCCGCGATGCGCGGGGAGCGAGGGGCGCTCCGGGCACACCAGGGCTGAGAGCACCGGGGGAGCCAGGCTGGGCCAGGGGTCAGCGTGCGGCACATGGAGGGTGTGACTGCTGGCACTGAGCGAGCGTGCACCAGGAGTGCGTGTGAGACAGGACCAGGAGGGAGTTTGCACTAAGAGTGCACAGGGCTGAGCGTGCTGTGTGTCAAACAGCAGCAGAAGTGACCGTGAACCACGATTGAGTGCGCCCCGGCTGTGAGTGTGCACTGGGTGCACCAGGTACAAGTCTACACCCGGTGTGAGTTTGCAGCAGCAGCAGCAGGGCTGGCTGTGAACCGGCTGCTCGTGCGCTGGCAGCAGCGAGCCGGGCTCTGGCGGCTGCGCTGCGATGTGAGTGTGAGCAGTGAGTGTGAGCAGAGCGTGTGAGCAGTGAGTGTGAGCAGTGCGTGTGAGCAGTGCGTGTGATCAGAGCGTGTGAGCAGTGAGTGTGAGCAGTGTGAGCAATGTGTGTGAGCAGTGCGTGTGAGCAATGAGTGTGAGCAGTGCGTGTGAGCAATGAGTGTGAGCAGAGCGTGTGAGCAGTGAGTGTGAGCAGTGCGTGTGAGCAGTGCGTGTGCAAGCGTGTGCGATGTGCGTGTGGAGCGCGGGGGGTGCTGGTGCTGTGCGAAGGGTGAAGGCAGAGGCCATGCGTGCCTGGAGCAGCTCGGGGAGTGCAGGGGAGCTGTGTTTGGGGATGGGGGCATGGGCCCGGCCCCAGTGGGTGCCTCTTGTCCTTTGTGAGGAAGAGAAGCCGCAGGGCTGGTGCCGCTGCGGGCTGGGAGCTGCTCTGTCTGCAGGGTGGGTCCAGCGCGCCCCCGCCCCAGCCAGGGACTGCCGGGCTCCCGCTGCTCCACCTCATCCATCAGTGGGAATCACCCAACCCACTCCCACTTCCTTCTTGTGCCAGCACCTCCTGCAGCTGCCCGACTTCTGTTTTTCTCTAACAAAGAGCAGAAACTGCATGGCCCAGCCCCATCTCCCACAGCAGCTGCTCCCCTCCATCGCCAGTAGCCGAGAGAGCTACTTCGGCTGCACTCAAGACCTCAGCACCTGTGGTGAGGCTTTCCCTGGGCAGAGACAGGGTCTGTGGGGTCTCTGCACCCCAGGATAAGCAACATGACCCTAATGCCCCCCATTTTAAAGATGGGACATGGCAAGATGCTGCTGTATCCAGCCAGGCACTTGTGCTAAGGTACAAAATTTCATGTCTCTTTGTCTGAGACATTGGGTGGTCCTGCCTGGTTAAGATGGGTTGACATGGAAAATGGGACCATAAAGCCAAGTCTTACAGACCACAGGACCAGTGCCAACAGCAAGAGCTGACGGAGCTCCTCCACAGCTCTGCCAGCAGCAAGGCATGGGGTTGTGCTCGCAGTTACACTCGGTGAGGGCGCAGACCCCAACACCTCCGGCCTGGCAGGAGGGAGCAGAAGGGTCTCACTGGGTGCCTGGGCAGTCCCACAGCCACCCCCTCTGCACTGGACGGCGTTTGGTCCTGTAGGTCCAGAATCTGTGGGGTAATTCCAATTTCCATAACCTCAGGTTATGCTATAACCCCAGCTTGGCCAAAACCCTAGAGCCAAACCAGAGCTGGTGGCTGGATTTAAACAAACTCTCCAAATTCACATTTCTTAACCATTTCCACCCTCATTTCCCCACCCCTTTCAGTCCATAGCTATCGTTACAGGAGGTCAGCACAGCCTGGCACTGCATGCGCACAAATAAATGTGGTGACTCACCAGAGGGAAGGAAAACATCTTGAAACGTGTCCATGAGGTCCATGAGCCACCCTGGAGTGCCCATTGCCCTGGTATCAGGCTCTGCTGCCCCTGCTCCCCGCTCTCCGTGGGGCTCTGCTCTGTGTTTGTAACCATCCAAGAGGTGGAAATGGGGAGTGCAACTTGCTGACCCGACCTGACCCCAATGGGATTTTTCATCCACTCAAAGTGGCATCAAAAATGAGCCCTGGTCTGAAAAAGCAAATTGAGGTAATTGCGGCAGGGACAGATGCCATGAACGATGTCGGGGTGAGGGATGAGTGCTATTAGACCCACTCCAGTTGGTTCTGCTCGGAGAGGAGAGGGAAGGCATTTTAAAGAGTGATTTCATGTGCAAAAACATCCTTCCTGTTTTACTCACTGAGTAACTCCATGTTACCCAGGCTTTAGCAAGCCTGACAGCCACAGATCCCATCACCACACCTTCTAGCCCCCACATTTTCCAGCTGCTGATGGAATTAAACACAGAATCACAGAGTGTTTTGGGTTGGAAATGACTTTATAGATCATCTTGTTTCATCTTGTTGCCTTCCACTAGACCACATGGCTCCAAGCCCTGTCCAAGCTGGCCTTGAACACTTCCAGGGATGGGGAATATCTCCCATGAAAGGAGAAAATATCATCCTCCAAGCCCCTGAGACAGGAGGGGCTGCAGGGACATGTGCCTTCACCCCTTTCATGGCCAAAGCCAGCTGGAGTTTCCCAGGGTCCTTGTCAGAGTTGCTCCATGTTGACAGGATTTAGGCCAGGACTAGGGGAGATCTGTGTCCATGGAAGAAAGGGCTATGAGGTGGGATCAGCTCGGATTTGGACCTCACTGCTAGGGCGATTCTGGGTGTTTGCCTTGTGCTCTTCTCCTAGTGCCACCTCTCAGTGTCCTTGGGGTCCAGGCAGGTTGTCCAGGCAGTCTGGAAGCACGGCTGGAGCACATCCTGGGCGTCAGGGACCTCTGGGACCACACTGAGTTTACCACAGAGTCCATGAGTGCCAGGAGCTGGCAGATGCAGACACAGGACCCTGGTATATAGCTCTGTGAATAGACACACCGTGAGCCAAGCACAGCCAAACTCCAAATCAATCCCTCTCCAGGGCAACCAAACCCATCTGCATGCCTGGAGGGAGCCCAGCACACCCAGCACCCTCCCCACCACACCTCTGACCAGCACTGCCATGCCCACTGTATTGTCAGATGCTTTAAAAAATATTCCTGGAAGCAATTTGTAGCTTTGAGCTTAGGGCTGCAAGTGCCCTCATCCCCACTAAGCCCATCAGCCCCCCACCAGCTCCCACACAGGCTGCAGGGACAGCTGGGTGCAGGCTTTGTCAAGCAAGGATCTTTCAGGCAGCGGCTTTTAGCAGCTCCAGGAGTTTTTCTTTCACTTATTATTCACTTTTCTTTCACTTATTTATTTTCCAAGAGGTTTGGAGAGGGCATCCCTACTTGGGAATTGAGACTGGAATGTGGAGCTGCCCTGTGCTTTCCCCATCCCCTCCCATCTCTTCTCTCCATCAGCACTTCTCAGATTGTTCCATTCAAGTGCATAACTTCCCAATCAAGGCACTCACTTAATTGCAATGGGTTTGGCAGCCTAGGGTGGTCCATCAGCAGCAGTGGATGATTTGCTCTAATGTGGGCAATAAACCTCTCTCCTAGAGCAGCAGTTTCATCTGCAGCTCAGGAGGGTCACCAGGATGGACGCCTCGCCCTGTGCAGGGAGTTGAAACTTCAGCCCAGACCTGGAGGGGGCTGAATCTTGCCCCAAAACCCGAGTGCTGGAGGCTAAACTGCCATCCTTATTATCCCAGTCATCCCTATCAGCATCCCAAGTTATTCCCATCAACCCCATCATCCTAGTTAACCCCGTCATTCCAGTCAAATGCATCAGCAGAGTCAACCCTTCATCCCAGACATTCCCATTATCAGCCCTGTCATCTCCATCATCATCCCAATCATCTCCATTATCCCAATCATGCCTGTCACTGCTTTGCCCTCACCAGCCCCATCCCGCCTGGAGATGGGTGACAACTCTGGCCCTCCAGTCCCCCACCCCTGGCACATCTGGCAGGGGGTTGGGAAGTGCTTGCCCAGCACAGCTAAGCACATCTGGCAGACCATGGAATTAATAACAGATTTGTTTTACCATTTCACTCAAAAAACAGAGACGAAAGATGTGTGAATCTACCTGAACTGACTGTTCACATAGAAGAGGCAAAACCTGACAATACCACAAATTCTCAGCTTTTTGTTTAACCTGGGAGGAAACTCTTCTGCAAACGTGCTTGGAAAATAACACTAAAGAGAATGGAAAAGGACTTTTCAAGGACAAGACATTTTTAATGCCATATTTAAATAAAAACCAAAAAGCTCAGCTTGAATACTTCCACCCTTGGGCAACGGGCTGCCATTTGCAGCCACAGTGAAGGAGACAGGAATGCTCTTGGAGCTGGGTTAAGCTGCTGTTTTCTGTTTTCTCCCAGAGAGAAATTAGTTTTTCAGCTCCAGTTCCCAGTTTTATTGACAAAGGAACCTGCTGGGTCTCTGTCCCCACAAATACACTCTCCTGACCCTGCTGAGATGGGGAAAGAATAAGGGGAAGGGATTGGGTGCTCCCATCAGTCCCAGGAGCCTCTTTCCCACACCAGCCTGCTGTCCTGGGCTCCAGCCAGGGCAGGACCACCTGAGATGGGAGCCACTCAATCCCCCCACCAATTTATTTCATGTAGCCCCAACATGTGATGAGCTGTACCAATTATCACAAAATCCTAGAATTCTTTAGATTGGAAGTAACCTTAAAGCCCATCTCGTTCCACGCCCTGCCATGGGCAGGGACACCTTCCATTGTCCCAGGCTGCTCCAGCCCTGTCCAGTCCGGCCTGGAACACTTCCAGGGATACAGGGGCAGCCACAGCTTCTCTGGGCAACCTGTGCCAGGTTATTACCACCCTCATATCTGATTCAAACCTGCCCTCTGTCAGTTTAAAAGTGTTTTACTCCATCACACATGTGAAAAGTCACTTTCTATCTATTTTTATAAGTACACCAAGGCAAACAATCTTTCCATCTCAGTAACAAAGGGTTAATTTCCCCCCTCTGTGCCTTACCCCACTGCTGCTACAGGCAGGTTTAGCCATGCACAGAGATGGTTTTGGGAAAACTGACCCTGATGTTAATTAATTAGGGTACATCTAAAAAAGCTTGAGGCTGGGGAGGATGCTCTCTGAACAATGGGGATTTGCTGGAAGGGAGCACAGGAGGAGTTGGAGCTGCTGGTGTAGCCTTGCAAAGAACAGGGTCTTCCACACAGCCACTTCCACCACACATGTGCAGATCCCTGAGTATCTATTTCCAAGCCACCACACCGTTCAAAGCATCCCTTTGACCAACACTGCAGGACTGGATTCTCCTGGGACACGCTCACCATCCCTGCTCCTCTGGCATTTGCCATAACTTTGCCTCAACCCTTCAGGAAAGGTTTGGACATGAGGGACTGTGCATTTCCTCTTGCCAGGGTGTGACAAGAACCAGAAGCAGAGCCAGCCCTTTCCAAATGCCCTGGGGGATACAGCCAGGCTTCCCCAAAGCTCCAGATTGGCTAATTCGGTTGCTTCCAGATGGCCTGTTTCCGGGGGTAATCGATCCAATTTCTGCAAGCAAACTTGACAGGGAAGCAGGCTAAATAATCACAATTTACTAGGTGGAAAATCAGATGAAGTAGGGCTGAGGGGATAAAGGACATTGCACAACTGGTTCAGGGAAATGGAGCAAATAAATCTCATTGGAGAATTGAGTTCTCTGGAAAGTTCTTTATTCCTTCGAATAAAAGCAGGCATGGAATGAGTGTCACCTCCCTGGTCAGCTGCAGGAAAACCACCATGGCAGGGGCCAAGCCATGCTCTGCAGGTCCCAGCTTGTGCAGAGATGACATGTGAATGTCATCCCCTGCTCAGGTACCAGGACGTGGTGTGTGGCTCCCTACCCATGGCTGAGGAGTGGAGTGAGATGAGCTTTAAGGTCCCTCCCAGCCCAAACCATTTTGGGATTCTATGATTTTATGACTTCAACACACAAGAACACAAGTATAGAACTATAGAATGACTTGGGTTAAAAGGGACCTTAAAACTCCTCCAGTTCCACTCTCTGCCATGCATGCAGGGACACCTTCCACTAAACCAGATTGCTCCAAGCCCTGTCCAGCCTGGCCTTGGACACTTCCAGGGATGGGGCAGCCACAGATGCTCTGGGCAACCTGTGCCAGGGTCTCGCCACCATCCCAGGGAAGGATTTCTTCCCAGTATCCCATCTAATATCCTGTCACTCTAGGCCTTCATGAAGAATATCTCCCCATGTTTCTTGTGGGCTCCTTCAGGGACTGGAAGGCCACAATTAATCACCCCAAAGCTTCTCTTCCCCAAGCTGAGCAATCCAATTCTCTCAGGCTTTCCTCATAGCAGAGGTGTTTCATCCCTCTAGTCATCTTGGTGGCCTCCCTTGGACTCGCTCCAACAGCTCCATGTCCTTCCTCAATGGACTCCCTGGTGCACCTAGAAAGTTTCTGAGCACATTGGTGCTGCACAAAGGCACATCACAACACTTTTGCCCACCAAGTCAGCTGTCACCTCATGAGCAGACAGTTTGTGCCCCCCCCCCATCACATCAAGTGCCCTGACCACCTGTAACATGTTCTTTCTCTGCCACCCCCAGGTACACCAAGATGAAGACAGCCACCAACATCTACATCTTCAACCTGGCTCTGGCTGATGCAGTGGCCACCAGCACACTGCCCTTCCAGAGCACCAAGTACCTCATGGAGACCTGGCCCTTTGGGGAGTTGCTCTGCAAGGTTGTGCTCTCTATTGACTACTACAACATGTTCACCAGTATCTTCACCCTCACCATGATGAGCGTGGACCGCTACATCGCCGTGTGCCACCCGGTCAAGGCCCTGGACTTCCGCACGCCGGCCAAAGCCAAGATCATCAATGTCTGCATCTGGGTGCTCTCCTCCCTCATCGGGGTGCCCATCATGATCATGGCGGTCACCAAGTCAAAAGGCAAGTGTCTCGCAGGACACATCCCCTCCTGTCCCATCGGTCCATCCCGGGGGCTACCTGGCAAACCTGACCTCCGGTCCTGTAGCAGGTTTGTGGTCAGTGGTGGGCACCTGTCTGTGACACCATAAATGAGCCCTGTCTTGGAAAAAGCATCATGGGTGTTATTTCCCAGCTTAGAAACTGTCCCAGAAATTGTCCTCCCTGCCTTTAATGGTAGGGATCCCACACCTTTCCCCATCTCCAGCCCAACCAGTGCCTCTCCCCACCTCCTGGGATGGGGCCTAAAAAACCCTCCAGTGATGCTGCAGTCTCCAAGTGGTCCACACTAAGATCTGCAGCTCCTATGTGGGGACACTGGTCCTTGGCTGCTAGGAAAGCTCTGGGCATCTTAAGGAAGTGGACAGATTTCAGTGGAGGGTGATATAGAGATGTATCATGGGGATGTCCACCATGGAGGTTGGGAGAAGGCAGGATTGGCCTTGAATGGCTAAGGAGGAAAAGGTTTCAGGGTCACTGCATCTACTGCCTCCCCTCAGTGTCTTGTGGACAGGGGTCTGATGGCACAGAGCTCCTAGGGAACCTCTGCCAAGGCAGGTAGGAATGCATCTCTCTGGGGTTTTAACAAGCCATGACTGAGCAGAAGGCAGAATATTCTCAGCAGACACTGAGCTTCCTCTTTGACCCTCCTCTGTCCTACAGATGGTAAGGTTCTGTGCACTCTCCAGTTTCCTGACCCTCCCATCTACTGGGACACTGTGACCAAGATCTGTGTCTTCATCTTTGCCTTCCTGGTCCCCATTTTGGTCATCACCATCTGCTACGGGCTGATGATCCTTCGCCTGAAGAGCGTCCGGCTCCTCTCAGGTTCTAAGGAGAAGGATCGCAACTTGCGGCGCATCACACGCATGGTGCTGGTGGTGGTGGCAGCCTTCATCATCTGCTGGACACCCATCCACATCTTTGTCATGGTCTGGACGCTGGTGGACATAGACAAGAAGAACCCCTACGTGGTGGCCAGCCTGCACTTCTGCATCGCTCTGGGCTACACCAACAGCAGCCTCAACCCTGTCCTTTATGCTTTCCTGGATGAAAACTTCAAGAGGTGCTTCCGAGAGTTCTGCCTGCCTTTCCGAGCCCGTGTGGACCAGAACAGCTTCTCCCGTGCCAGGAACACCACGCGGGAGCACGTCTCCACCTGCACCCCTTCTGAAGTTGGCAACAAACCGGCATGACTAGACGTGGGCAGCCCCCAGCGGGGCTGCCGGGGACACGGAGGAGATGAGCTGCGCTCAGAAGTCACCCAGGTCACCACCACAGAGTTGTAGCAGAATGGCAGGCTGGGCGCTGCCTGGTAACACTGCTGGGTTTGCATACAGACTGACTGCAGAACTTTCTACATCCTGAGAAAGAAAAAGGGAGAATTGGGACTCATCAAATGATGTAGGGAGAGGA
The DNA here is from genome assembly GCF_050655825.1 of Lonchura striata. Taxonomy (NCBI): domain Eukaryota; kingdom Metazoa; phylum Chordata; class Aves; order Passeriformes; family Estrildidae; genus Lonchura; species Lonchura striata. The sequence continues at coordinate 421,033 of NC_140725.1, forward strand.
CAAGAACAAAAGGCAGGTTGGGCAGATATGCTCCTCTGATGCCACCACCTCAACCAACAACACCCAGCAGGGGCTGTTACCCTCCAACACATGGTTCTTGGCAGAGCCCAGGGTACCAGAACTGCTATGTCCACGTGCTTATCCTCCTGCATGGGCCAGGATGACACCACAGCCCGTGGCAAGAGGGGAAACACTCACATGGCAGAAAGGAACTGTGCCAGGAAGTGATCATAGCATCACAGAATGATTCAGGTTGGAAAAGCCCTCCAAGATCATCAACTTCAACCTTTCTTCTACCACTACAAAAACCACCAATAGCCCACGTCCCCAAGTGCCACACCCACACAGTGATGTTTAAATCTCTTCAGTGATCATTGCCCCACCACTGCCTTGGGCAGCTGCCCCTTGAAAGGCCTGGACAACCCTTTCAAGGAAGAAGCATTCCCTAATGTCCAGCCTAATCCTCCCCTGGAATGACTTGAGGCCATTTTCTCTGCCATGTCATGGGACCTCATTCCATCCTCTTCTGGGCTGTGTCCAAAAGACAATTGGACATGGGAAGAAAAGCTTATGTCACTTCAGAGACACTGTTTGCAAAGAGCTCCAGATCCATTGTAAAAATTCTCCTGGAGTTCCTCAAATTGGGATTACTCCCAGAGAAAGCTTTCTACGGTTAATGTCATTGTTATGTTAGCGTTATTTAGAGACCTCTGACTGCAGCTAAGGCTGCCCTGCACATGGATGTGATGCTAGGAATATGGGTATGGCCAGGGGATGGAGCAAGGATGACCCCCATTCCGGCAGCATCCCAGCAGGGATTTGGGGGCTGAACCAGCTTCTTCCCACCTAAAAACCAGCTCCTCCAGTCCTTCATCTGGGCTGGAAAACTGGGGACAAATCCTAGTGCAGGCAAGCAGCACTGAGAGATCCTGCCCAGACTGGGCCATGCTGATGCTCGGAAGGAACTCTTTGTGTACTTCTATAAATATATATACATATATATATACGTCTGTCTATAGCTGTATGAAATTAAAATGACCCCAAGGCCTCCCATCACACCTCCCACTACAGCAGCTACTCCATGTGTGAAGGAGCCGAATATGCCGGATCCACAGCATCTCACAACGTACTTCAGACACTATCTCCAGCTCCAACCCTTGGGATATTTGCCTTACAGTGGCATTTCTGTCCAGCAATCCTGCTTTCTAAAAATTAAAGTAAAATAAAATCAGAGATAGGAAGCAGTTTCCAGCTCTTTTGTGACTCCCAAGCATCAAAAATGAGCAAGGTCTGGCTCAGGGGAGTGGTCTGGGGAGTAATTAAACTACCTCTAAACTTACTCTTTTCTGTGAGGGTGGGGATAACCTGGCACAGGTGCCCAGAGCAGCTGTGGCTGCCCCTGGACCCCTGGCAGTGCCCAAGGCCGGGCTGGATGGGGTTTGGGGTACCCTGGGACAGCAGGTGTCCCTGCGCATGTCAGGGCATGAAACTGGATGGGCTTTAAGGTCCCTTCTAACTCGGGCCATTCCATGATTTTGAATTCAAGTTCTAAAGACTCACCTGGACTTGGAAAAACTCATCTTTGTGAACCCCCAAAGCCCTTTAGCTGAGCTTGTTTGCAAGCCCTAGTCACCAAAAACCTCTTCTGCCAAAAGTCATAAAGATGTAATTTTATGTTAAAAGACTAACAGCCCAAATTCTGGCCCAAATTACATTTGTAATTTAAATACAAATGAGGATTTAATGCAAAAGCAACAGAAATGGGTGTTGGAGCCTGCAACTTTGCTCTGGCTTAATGAGACTGGATTTTAAGGTACTGATCACTTCTGCTGTGTAGGTTTCTTAGTTTCCAAAGAAGGGGAAACCATAAAGAGTGCACAGTGGATGTGAAAACCACTTGAGGACCCCATCCATTACCCAACAGCCTGGGAAAGCTGAGCCAGGCACCAATTCCGGAGATTTCACAGCCCCGTTGAACTAGCAGCCAGCCCAGATTAATTATGCAGCAACCTGTGCTGGCACATGCCAACCTGCTATTTCCAGGGACATTTGCAGCCCAAAAACATGCGTTATTGCAGGAGACATCATTTCCCCTATTTTTTTTCTTTAATTGATTCACCAAGTAATGAACACTGATGTATTGAGCTTGTGATTAATTATAATGACACTGGTTTCTTTGTCTGCAGGTTTAGTCTGACTTTGGAATTGCATTAATATGCAGATGGAAATTAATGGACGTGGCTTTCCCGGGGAGAGCAGGAGCAAAAGCTCCTACCTTCCTGACCCCTGGGGTGGACCCAGGCTCTCAGCTCTACAGCAATGCTTGTCTTGCAATTCATCATTTAATAGGAAAAGAAAATCACTATTAATAATGCCCAGAGAATTTTTTCCTCCTTTCAGAGTTACAAATTTGGTTTAATTTGTACTGTTTTATTCCCTGAGCAAATGGGACCAGGAAGAACATGCAGGGAGGGGATGGGGGATGTTTGGGATACTGTGTGAGCACTGGAGCTCCTCCAGGCCGGGATAGAGCCAGGATCCCCAGCTCCCAAGAGTTGTGTGAGCCACACGAGACTTTCCTTATTTTTGCCTGCTGTAATGGGAAAGGAACCAGGACGTCAGCAGTTTGGGGAGGGGATGGAGATACCCCCACATCACTATTTCAGCCCAATTCTCATCCTAAAGAGACGCGAGACACTCTACCAGGAGCTGCACCAGAGCATTGCATGTGCCAGTTATCCTGGGATAACTGGGATATACTGGTCAGGCAACAGCCTTAATAGATTGGATTCAGGGAGACAGCCCAGTACAATCACCAAACTGTCCTTGCAGACCCATCATTAAACCCCTAGGCAACTTGGCCATAATTAAAGCTCCTTTCCTCTTCCAGGCAGGAAAGGAATAACAAGAAAACAATTGCAGTATTCTACAAACGCTCCTGAAGATGCAATCTCTCCCTGCAGATCGTGCAGCACCACTGCATAGGCAGAAATTTTCTATCTAGAACAGCAACGTGTTAAAAAACATGAAAAAGATCACTCACAAACCCTGCAAACAACACTCAAAGTGCTTTTATTCTGGGCCCAAAAGATCTTCACACCACCAGGCCTCATCCTACATGGATGCTAAAGCCCTCAAACTCCACTTTCCCAGCTTTTGTCTGTAAATCAAAAGCCTTTTATGCACTTCCAGTAGCAAGAGATGGAGACCAGAGTGTGGAATTGGAGCTGTCAACTGGTGATGAGGGAGAGTCTGGAGGTGTCAGCGCTGGAAAACCTCCCCCGTTGACTAAGGCTGGATCTTGACACAGCCAGGGGTCCACTCCACCGGACCCAAATTCCTCCTCCTAATCCTCAAAATGCCCCCAGTTCACTCTGTGAGCACAAAACCTTGTTAATGAGACATTTCCCTTTCCTCAATTAAGCTGTTTTCCTTCGCCCACCCTCTCCCCACTGTGTGGGGGCTCATCCTTCCCCCAGCTTCCAGCAGCTTCCCAGTGAAGTGTCACTGGTTCCCAAGACAATTGCACATTCATAATTTCTGAATATTTTAAATCTTATTGTTCTCCACCAGACCTTTTCTCCTGTTCTTGAATATACCAACATTCTTTCTTCCCATTGACAAAGACATGTTTTCCCCTTTCCAGAAACAGGAGCAGCCCCTCAGGGATGGGTACAATCCCATCTTATTTGTGAATGAGCTAGGTTTTCTCTGCACCTGCAGGAGCTGGAGTAGGGAATTGCATTGGCTCCTGACAGGATCCAGCCCTGTGGGTGACCACAGTGGTGCCACCACTGATCCTGTTCCTGCTTCAAGGAATTCCCCAAACGTGGGAGATAGATGCAAAAACCTGCCAATGTTGGGGATAGGGAGGAACTGGGAGCACTGGGATGTGGGATCTCCCCAGTAGCTGAGGCTGTTTTTGGATAAATGTTGTTGCCCAAGTCGAAGAGCAGTTTCTCCATCAGGTATCCAGCAGGTCACATTTCACTGAAGAGTATCAAATGGTGATGGTTCCCAGGGAGCAGAATTAGCCATGGGATTAGAGCACCTGGCCATGGCTCAGCCTGCAGTGATGGCAAAATACAGGCTTGATCCTGCACAATACATTTCCTGTGGGCCCACATACCACTCTTATGCTTAGAGGGAAAAATAAAGTCCTTTGCAAGCCCAGGACTGCAACCACCAGAACAAACCCACCTGATGGGAGGTGGGTGCTCCCAGCCCCCCAGACAGAGCTGCACCCATCGAGGCCACCCCTGATTATAAATCCAAGCTCATCCCACATGGGAGAAGCAGAGCTGCCAACAGCCTAAGCTGCTCTCAGTGCCCAGGCTCCTCAAGAAACCTGCTGCTGCCCAAAAGAATCAAGTGTAAACAGCAACCTGGGGCTCCAGTGACACCATGATGTGGGAATTTGCCCCAGGGCTTCCAGCCTCCACACACAGCTGGGAGCACCCAGCACAGCCAGGATGCTTTCAGCTGTGCCACGGGCTTGGTTGTGTTCCTGGAGACCCAAAACCACCAGGGGTGACCCGTCAGACAGGCAGGAACTGAGGAGGGGGTGGCAGAGGCGACAGGGACCAAGCCCTCTCACCGCCCCAGTTCTCCAGTCCCGCGGCCAGCAGCGCGTTCTCCGGCTGCCATCTGCCGGCCAGGAACCCTCGGGCGCGGCAGGGACCGGGACCAGGACCGGGACCGGGACCGGGACCAGGACAGCCTCTGACAAGAGCCACCCGTCCCGACTGTCCCCATGAGAGAGCAGCCCACCCCTCCAAAGCACATGCAAAGTCTGGGGCTTATCAAAACTCAGTTTATTCCAAATGCTAAAAGACTTTTTTTGTCCTTTCTGCCTTGATTAATCAACCAAAATACATTTTCTTTTTTAAAAAAAATCTAACCCCTTCGGAACCATTGTATAATCCCAGACCGCCCCCCCCCCCCCCCCTCCTATTGCTATAATTTAGCTCTTTGCAGACCCCTCCTCACTCAAGGTACCTATAAGGAGAGCATGGAGCAGGCTGGGCACAGGAAGCAAGACCAGTTGGATCAGGGAGAAAAGGAGGAGGAGTCCTGTTGTTTCCAGTGACTCCACGCATAGCTGGGGTCTGGGTGTCTGCTCAGCAAGGCCCTAACAGCAAATGAAGCTCCTTCCTCAGCAAGTGAAAGAGGAAAAAATTAAAGTATCAGTGTGCCCACCCGTGGGATGGATTTGGTTGGGTTTCCAAAGGCAAAGGCAAAGAGGGAGTGCCCAGGACTGCAAAAAGCAGTGGTGAGGTGGCTGCTCTAGGCCACGGGGAGTGGGGAACCTGCTGGCCTCACTGCCGGGGTGGGGGTTTCAGCTTGAGGGATGGGAGACAGGAGCCTCCAGCAGTTAGTGTGCTAGGTATCATCCAGCAGCACTCCCCCTCACGGGGCAGAATACCCCACAGTAGCCACAAGCTCTGGATTAGAGGATAGAGCTTCCTGGGCACATTCCTGCTGGACTCACATCCACCTGGAATGGGCTCAGATGGGTTTGGAGGGGTCACAGCAGACAAATCCAGGCCAAGGAGGTATATTTAGGTGAAGGGGGTGGAGGAGCATCCAGATGTGGGGAAGATGGGACCTCAGGGAAACTGATACCCAAACCTGATTGCAGAGTGAAGACCCTCAGCTTTGCTGGGCCTGGAAATGTTAAAAAAACAGATGAGAAGTGGAAATCCATCCAGGCACAGAACTGGGATCTGTTTAGGACCAAGCTGACCCAGGGAGCTGACAAGTGCACTGGACACCACAGAAGAACAGACAAACACTTGCAGGGAGAACCCATGGGCACCCTGTTCCAGCCATGCAGGTGCTGCTGGGCCAAGCTCCATAAGCTTCCTGTCCTCCCCAAGTAGTCGGTTCCCCAACCCAGGCAGACGTGGGGGGTCTGGGGGTGCTGTGATCCCACTGGGCCCGGCTGTGGCATCACTTCATCAGCTCTGCTCCTTGTCACTGACCAGCAGCACAGTGTGCTGCCCACCACTGGACACGGCCAGCACCCGCCGGTTCTCCAGCTGCTTCCCCGTCATCTCCACGGGGCTCCAGACATCATCCTCTTCCCCGGTGCCCAGCTGGTAGTTAGTGCCCATTCCCCAGGCAAACGCTCGTCCTGCAACAGAGGTGAAGCAAGCTTTGAGCTCCAAGGGGTGGCACAATAGGAAGGGGACCTCACACCCAGACAGTGTGTTTCTAGGAGTTCAAAACACAAGCAGGAGGAAGAGGAGGAGCACATGCAACTCAAACATCACACAGAGCCAAGGAACTTTTATTCCTTTTGGGGGAGCAAACTAAACCCACAGCCCACTCCAAACCTTCCTTCCTGCAGACACTGCACACAGGCAGCTGCAGCACCAGAGCACAGAGATCTGGCATCAGCAGAGTCAGAGAAGAGATTGCCAGGCCAACAACCCCCACCCGGTCAACAGCGCATGACCAATGCTGCTGCCACAAACACAGCAGGCAGTGCCCAGCTGCCCCCAAGTGATGGGCACCAGGACCTGGCTCCAGTCCCAATGCAGCTGGCAGTGTGTGCTGATGGAGGGATGAAGAAAGTACAGAAGGCAGAGCTCCCAAACCCTGCCACTCACCATCACTGCTGACAGCATAACCCACGGATGCTCCGCAGGCCACCGAGATGATCCTGGGGAGCTCCGGGATAACTGTAGGTGTACTCTTCTCCTCTGCTCCTGTCCCAAGGCCCAGCCGGCCATACTCTGCCCTGCCCAGGCTGTAGGCTTTACCTGGAGCACAGCAGATACACAAGAGAGGAGACATGAGGGGGGCAGAAGCTGCAGCAGGGCCAAAGCAGACCAGGACTTTTCCCCAGGTTTGACTCCTGAAGGAACATCACTCCTCCATACTACACCCTGAGACCCATCCAGAAGGGGCAGGGTGGAATAGAGACCCTTCAGCTCTCCAAAATCAGTAAGGTAGATAGGTGCAAGAGCAGAGTTCACAATTGAGTCCAGGCTCCTGTTGTTAGCTTCCCTTTGCTGCAATCTCACACCAACCTTGCCTCCTTGACCACTGAGAGCCTGGAGGGCTCCAGCACATCACCATCACCCCAACAGCCCCTTGGCCAGGTGGAGGGCCATGGGATCCCCCCACCCTGCTGTATGACTCCCAGACCACCTGACACAGTGTCACTCACCCTCAGAGTCGACGCAGACCGTGTGGTGCTGCCCACCAGAGAACCCAACCCAAGACTTGGTGGAGTTCTTGAAGCACGTGAGGTTCCGCGGCGAGAAGCAGGGCTCGGTGTCCTGGGTTCCTGCAGGGTGGGATGCACAAACCCAGGCGGATCAGGTCCATGGACATGGACGGCTCCAGCACTGAGCCATCCACGCTGGGGATCATCCTGCCGGACACCAATACAGCTGCCCAGCCCCAACATCTAATTTTTGCTCAAACCCAGTGGGCACACGGGCTGGGACCTAAATCCAGAGCTATGCAGGGTGATCCTCACCCCCATTTCCAGCTCTGGTGCATCCAGTGCTTAGATTTTGGGGCACCTAGCAGCTTCCCCCACCAGGCCAGGGCAGCAGTAGACTGGAAGGAGATCTGGAGGGACACAGGTGAAGCTCACCCAGCTGGTGGTAGTTGGAGAGGCCAAATCCATAGATGTGCCCCTCATGGGTGACGGCGAAGGTGAAATACGCCCCGCAGAAAGCGTCCTGGAAGCGCATTTTGCTTCTTCTCCCTTTGCCTCTGACAGGAACAAGCTGGGGGACCAGCATCCGCTCTGGGGCAGGAGACAAGGTGTCATACAAGGACTGAGGATTTACACCCTCCCTGCATCTAAGGATCTGGCTCACTGCATTCATGCCACTCATTACACATAAGCCCTTGAGCATCAGGGCCTGGTCCCTTTGCTCCTTTGCAAAGGGCAGAGCAGAACCCAAAGGATGAACCTCTGAGAACTAAATGCACTCACGCAGTCCTCTCCGTCCTCCTCGGCTGGCAAAGAGTGCTGGCACTCTGCCCAGCTGGCCCTGTTCACCACAGCCACACGTGAACAGGTCACCATCCACTGTCAGCATCACCAAGTGGTCATTTCCTGGGACAGGAAGGAAAGAGAAGTTACGGAGAAGTCTTCAGCAAGTCCTGTGGGCTGAGATCCCATGGGTAAACCCCAGTTGTCCCAGCTTATGGAGTTTCTTGCACTTGACACCTCAACACCAATTGGGCCACCACCTAAAACTCCAGGATGTCCCTCTTCCTGATCCCAGGAATTCAAAGCAGTTTTTATGGGAAGGTGGTAAGGATACAGGTGTGCCCCAACTTCCCCTGGGCCCTGGACAAGTTCCCTGGCTGCTGTGCTCAGCTTCCCCAGGCCTCATTAAAGACCAAGTGCTCTGGCCCCACAGGGTCACAGTTCAGGCCACTCTTGGAAGGCATTCTACATCAGACTCGTCAAATATTAACTCAATATGTGAATCTGTTTGGCCTAAAATATCTGTCTGGGCTAAAAGGTCCGTTCTCTGGAGAGTCAGAGATCAGCAAGTACAGCCTTGAATCAGGCTCGGAACAAGCCAAGAGAGAGGAAAAGGTCATAAACATTCCTCAAGGGTTGTGACAACCTCATGTACCTGCCTGATCCTGCACACCCCAGGGCCCTGCTTGTGGAAGAGGTTCACAGGTGATCTGTGAGTCAGAAAGAGTTAGCTGAAGAAGAGAAGCTGGTAAGAATTGCCTTTGCCCCTTAAAGGAGTTCTACCAAAGCCATAAGCATGGAAATGGAGGAGAAGAAAAGACAAACAAGGGGGCCTGCAGTTAGATCTTGACAGAAAACAGTGGTGTTGACCACCTGGCACTAACCAACATTATATTAATTTATTGTGGCCAAACAATAGGTATTAACTCTGTGAGAGAGTATAAAAAGACAACATGCTTCTAAAATAGAGAAGCCTTCTTAAATAAATGGTGTTCTTCTGTTTGTTAGGACCATCACAACAACGACTCCTGCTCACCTGAAACTACTTTAACGACAGGCGCATCGAGCTCAAGCAGCAAAGGAACAGAGCTCGTCTTCATGGGCTCCAGCAAGCCAATCACTCCATTGTTATCCTGAGGGAAGGGTGAGACACAGGGATGAGCCACAGGAGCAGCAGCCACCAGTGGAGCTTCCAGCACCTGAGGAATTAGCGTACCCGGAAGGAGCCCCAGACAAAGACCCTGCCGTCCTCGGTCAGCGCGGCAGTGTGGCTGTCCCCCGCCGACACCTGCACCACCTTCTCCTGCAGCTCCACCAGCCCTGGAGAGGTCTCAGACCCTTCAGCCGAGGTGTCACGTCCCAGGGCACCTTCATCGTTGCAGCCAAAGGTGTAGATCTGCAGATTGGGTGCAAGCGCTCAGGATGGAGCCCAGAGGGGCAACAGACTGAGTATAAACTCAGTGGACAGAGACTCACGAGGCTGAATTATTACAGAATCATGGAATTGCTTGGGCTGGAAGGGACCTTAAAGCTAATTTCAGTCCAACCCCTACCATGGGCAGGAACATCTTTCACTAGATTAGGTTGCTTTAAACCCTGTCCAACCTGGCCTGGAACACTTCCAGGGATGAGGCAGCCACAGCTTCTCTGTACCTGAGCCCCACCACCTTTGCAGGGAAAAGCTTCCCAATATCACATCTAAAATGACAGTGTCACATATCTACTCCCTGTCAGTGTGAAGCCATTCCCCATTCACCTATCACTCCATGCTCTTGTGCTAAGTCCCTCTCAGTTCTCAGGCTCCTTTCAGGTCCTTCTTTTGACCCCTTAAAATTATGGTCCATGTGAGACCATGCTCACCCCTAGAGCTGGAACAAGATGTGGGCAGAGCAGTGGCTGATTCCTACCCCCTGCTCCCAAACGCATCCCAGAAGTCACTGCACTTACCTTTCCAGTCTGGCTGAGGCACACGGTGTGCATCCCTCCAGCTTCCACCTGCACCACCATCTCCGGCAGTGTGACCAGAGCTGGCTTCTTCCTCTCCATGATGTCCTCACCCAGACCCAACTGGCCGACATTACCCTGGCCCAGTGTCAGCACCAGCCCAGGCTGTGAGCAATGTGATGGGTGGCTGACTGCAGGATGCAAGGAGAAAGAATACATGTGAGTTCAAGTTTCCTGGTAAAAATCATCCCTGGCAAAGTAGAAGGAAAATTCCAAGGGATTTTTCCTACCTTTAACCTTTTTCCTCTCAGTAGACTCTTCTTCTGGCACCAGGATCTTCATTCTGTGTTTTGCTGGCATCTTGGAATCTAAATGCCAAAAAGAGCTAACGTTACCCTGGCCCAGTGTCAGCACCAGACACAGCTGTGAGCAAATGTGATGGGTGGCTGACTGCGGGGTGCAAGGAGAAAGAATACATGTGAGTTCAAGTTTCCTGGTAAAAGTCACCCCTGGCAAAGTAGAAGGAAAATTCCAAGGGATTTTACTTACCTTTAACCTTTTTCATCTCAGTAGACTCTTCTGACACCAGGATCTTCACACTGCGTCTTCCTGGCATCCTGGAATCTAAATGCCAAAAAGAGCCTGTAAGGAGCCACCCATCTGGTGAACCAGGCTGTTCACTCTTTGGGGTGTCCCCTCACACCCTAAAGAACCACCTGAGGGACTGGTAAGTGAGTTGAGATTTGAACACTGATCCCTCCTCCTGCTCTGGGAAAACAGAGTTTTCCCTTGTGTATTCTATCCATACTCCCTACTTCATGCAGACGTGGACCAGATTTCAGGTCCAGGCAGGCGAGGAGAGAGGGAAGGTAAAAAAAAGGAGAAAGAGAGGAAAGGGAAGGATCGGAGCCGTGTCTGCGTGCTCAGCCCCGTCCCGCGTGGCCCCAGCCCCTTCCCGCCGTTCGAATTCCCCGCGGCGCCGCCTCACGTGGGGCCGCGCAGGCCACGGCCAGCGCCGGCCGCGTCTCCCGCCGCCTGCGGCCCTTCCTGCCGGCCGCTCCGCTGCTCCGAGGCCGGCCCGGGGCCCGCCGGCGCCTCCGCGGCCGCGGGCTCGGCCCCATGCCCGTCCCGCCGGTCCCGCCCGCCGCGCCCCCGGCCCGGCCCCGCAGCGCTCCCTCACCGTCCGCCGGGCCGCCGCGCTCCGCTCTGCGCCTGCGCGCCGCGCCCGCGCCGCGCCGCGCCCCCTGGCGGCCGGCGGCCCCCGCGCCGCCCGCAGGCGGCGGGACGGGACGGACGGGACGGGGACAGGGGGACAGGACAGAGGGACAGGAGCGTGGGATCGGGACAGGGGGACAGGACAGAGGGACAGGAGCGTGGGATCGGGACAGGGGGACAGGACAGAGGGACAGGAGCGTGGTATCGGGACAGGGGGACAGGACAGAGGGACAGGACAGAGGGACAGGAGCACGGGATCGGGACAGGGGGACAGGACAGAGGGACAGGACAGAGGGACAGGAGCATGGGATGAGGACAAGAGGACAGCTGGATAGGACAGGATGGAATGGGAGGACAGAAATACGGGCGAGACAGGGGGATGGGATAAGGACAGGCAGTGCAGGACAAGGGGACAGAAAGACAGAGGGACAGGCAGCACAAGGCAAGGCTCGCGGTCGGCAATACGTTAGCCCCCAGACAATAAATCTGTAACTCATCCTGCTCCTAACCTACAGAGATGCTGCCAGCCTCCGAGGCTGCGGCCAGCTGTGATGGAACAGAGCTGCTGCAAAAAAACTCAGTAATTACACGCGCAGAACAACGGTAAGAGAGTACTGAAATCCAGCAAGTCCGAGCTACCATATTTTCCAGCAACCTACTGCTGCATTAAGTGGAAAATACACTTTTACTCTTGGAACAGGAACTAGACCAAACTTCTCAGGCTAACAGGAAGACAGGGAACTTTCAAATTTTCCCTTCATCCAATGTGATTACCCTTATTCCACTAATTCTCCTGTTCCAGTCCAGAGGCCTGCATTTGGCCGTAACAGCTTTTACTAATAAAATTATGTTTCTAATTAACATCTTGGCTGGTACACCAGCCTCATCTGCTTATCGACAGTGATTCCAGGGGTCACCCACAACCCATGACCGGAAAAGCTTCGAGGCATCACCATCGATTTATTTATTCCAGGCCCATGTGGAGCTTTGATGAACAGATACACAGCCACCCCCTGATCCTTTCCCGGGGGACTGCGCAGCCAAGGACAGGACGTCTGGCCAACTGCTGATGCCCATTCCACCCACCCCACACCAGCACTTCCCCCAAACCCACCCCACTCCCCTTTCCAAGGGAAGCGGAAACCCTGTAACGCCCTGCCCGGCTTCCCCCCACAAGCTACACCCCGGGGTAACAGACGCCATCAACCCCTTCTTGACTCAGCCCTTAATAATATGAAGCGTTTTCTGCCCTGAGATAATCCAAATCCGGATTTAAATTACGAATCTGCTCCCAGTCCAGCCCCAAGAGTGCCACAGAGCATTTCTGCATCATTTACTTTGAGATTGGTCAGCACCAAACAAGAATTGTATTTCCACACAAGAGGCACCACGCCGAGCATGAAGTTTTCATTAATATTCAGATCATTCACCAAAAACACACAGCAAGCCAAAGCTAAATTCAGTTTATTGTTTTGTCTACTGTATACAGGTACAGATTTACAAATAGAGAGAGAGAGCTGTATTTCAGGGCCTGAACACACAAACTGCTTCCACTCACATCCTATATACGTCGGAATCAGCAAGGTTGGCAAGTGCAGCCCGCAGGAGAGCACACGCGGTATCTCCTTAACCCTTACGATCCCCCCCACTCCCCTTCCCCAGTTTTAAGCATCCCAAAAGCAGCTCTTTGCTGGACCAGCCAACCCCTCACGCCGGGAATTGTCCCTCCTTCCCGTGCAGCTTACCCATACCGCGTGCACCTCCAGGCCCTGATCCACAAAATCCAGGAACTGCGCTCCAAGGACGTGTTTTATAAAACCACTGGATTTATACATCCTTGGTTCCACCACGTTTTGATTTCTGTGGCTACGTTTTAGTCACACGTAGTGCACTAACAGGACTCGGGCAACTACCTAATTTGGGCACTCTTTAATATACTCACCCCTCTTCCACGGATTTTTCCTTGTTACTTCATCCCAGCAGTTTCTGCAATATTCTAGGAAAAATAGAGCGTTTTTTTCCTGCCTGTTCCTCGTGTCCCACAATACAGCAATTGTGTTTTAAGTTTAGTACACAAGTTTATCTCTAGCCATTTTTTTTCCTGCTTGCCAAGATTCATGATGGCTTTTTTTTTTCCCCCCTTCGAGACTCAGGAGTTTCTTTTCCCCATCCATCCAAAATCGAACACCATCATCGAAGCTAGAAGCCTGCGATCTGAACTGACATTACTACCGGATTGGGATTTTATTACTGTCCCATTTTTTTAGAAACATCTTTGCAACTACACACAATATTACATTTTAAACGCAATTACCTTCAAAAATCGTGTTTTACTCCAACTTTTCCGATATTGGCACTGGAAATAATGAAAAAAAAGGTACTTTAAGAATTTCTCAGGTGCTTGTGTTTTTCTGTTTCTCCCTCCCAGCTCCGCATGTGTTCACCGTCCCACCCCGCGTGTCAGTGTATTATCAACAGTTTCTAACCGATTTTTAACAAGTGTTTCCTGCATGGTTTGTCTCCTCTGTAACGGCCCAAGGGCTCAGAGAAGAAGTAGGAATATGCAGGCTGCAGGCTCGGGGCCCGGCTTGCTCTCCAACGTCGTGGAAAGGGACTGTACGTCACGGGCCCGAGGGCCTGCGCTCCCGTGCGCCACACGGACAGAGCCGAGAGAGAGCGACTTCTCCGGATATCCACGTTGGACCTTTACTTTGAACTTTTATAACCATCCTGATCCCCCCAGGCCCTCGCGCGTCCCAGGCCACGGCAAGCATGGATACTCACGCTGCAGCGGGCCGCACAAACCAAGCTTGAAGAGACTTTGGAACCTGTGGGAAAAGAAAATGGCTGTGAGGGGCGGCTGAGGTAGCGCCGCAGCACCCGCAGCCACGTGTAACTCACGGCGTAGTTTAGCGTTAAAACCAGGATGGAGCGGGCATCCGCTGACAGCGCAGGACCTCACACCACAGCAAGAAAAGGGATTTAAAGGGTAAAAACGGCAAAAAGGGTAAAACTAAATGGCACCTCACCTGTCAGCTCCGCCGCTCCCCACGGTGAAAAAGGCCGAGCCTCGCCGCGCGGCGTTTTTTATAGCGCGCGGGGGCGGGGCCGAAACCCGCGCAGGCGCGTCACGCGCGAGCGGCGGGGACAAACCGTGTATGGGCAGAGGCGCCGGGGCCGCCGCGCCGCGGAGGGCCGGGCCAGCCGCGCCTGCGCAGCGGCCGGCAGGGCGGTTAGCGCACGCGCAGTCGGAAGGGCGCGAAAAGCCTGAGGGGAGGCGCCGCCATGGCGGACCTGCCCCCCTCCCCCTCAGGAGCCCCGGTCAGGCTCCTGCTGAGATCAGCTGAAAAGACACGGCTGCACAAGCAGGGTTTAAGAAAAAGAATTCTAAAATACTTTTATTTAATAATTAAAATCTGTTGTTGCGGAGACTGATATACAATGTAATGGCGGCTGTACAGGGGATGCTGTGAGGGAAGAGCCCCCAGCGGCTGCTGGGCCATAGCCGGCGTGTTGCCACGCTGGTCTGTGAGCAAGACAGAGTTCTTCTCTCCCTCCCGCCCTCCCGTACAAGTGACATCTCACCGATAGTTTAGTTTTGTGCATAATACAGCAGTGGCCCTACCGGATTTTTTTTTTTTTTCCAACCCGCATTGAGGAAGAATTTTTCTCTCAGAAGAGAAATACCATCTTTTTAAGGTCACTTTTTAAACCTATTCTTCCCCTCCTTTTGATCCACACAGTGAAACGATCAAATTTCCAGTAGGTTTAGCTGTAAAAATGAGAAAAAGGCAACCTTCAACCCTGATTTGGGAGAGTAAAAAACATTTGAGAGAAAGCCACAATAAAAAGGACTGACTACTCTCACAGTTTCTCCTAATTAAAAAGTTTTAAAAAGGCAACAGTCATTGTTCCTGGTTCTGTAATTTGTTAAACAAGCCTAAATATCTCTGGATCTGTTATTAAGATCAGAGCAAGTGTGAGAGTGCAGAGCATTTACACATATGTTGGGTTTTTTTCTTTTTTTTTTAACAAAAAGATGCAGCATATGTTAATATCTATACAATTCCCTTCCAGGACAACAAACCGTTGGTCAGTAGTGATTCAGGGCATTAACGACTTGACAGAAAAGAAAACCTCACAAAAACCACCGAGTGCCATGTCAGCCGTCTGCCAGGGTTCTCTGTACACAGCTAATATACACATACATGCTTCTGAGCACATGCTCTCCTCAGCTTCCCAACCTTAGAGCTGCCTTTGTTTTTAATCTCCCTTCCTCACAGAAAGGAGGAGGAAATGAGGAATTGCTCTCCCCAAGACAAGTCTGTACAGCTTGGGAAGGAAGGGGTCCTTCCCCTGGACACGGTCTCCTGGCAGAGTCATATTGCTGAGCCACGTGAGGTATAGTGTCAGTTCCAGCCTGATGGCATGAGAGATGTGTTTGCTCCAGTGAAATGCTACATTCAGACAGGATTCCCCTTCCCTGGCCAGAAGCCCTTTTCTGGATATGTTTGGAAGGCAAATCTTGGAAGAGCTGAGGTTCCACCCTCACTGTATTGCCTCAGAGGGGGATGCAGAGAACTCTTCCAGCCCTCCCAGGTTTCTTGCTCCCTCCTTGGAATATTATGGTCGATGGTACCTGAAAGCAAGGAAAAAAATCTGAGTGTTATCTTTGGAACTCAGGTTAAATGGTTATTTGGGCACTGTAGATGGCCAAAGAGAGTGTATTGAATTATCTCAGAACTCTCAGCCCTCAGGAAAGCTGTGAACATCAAATAATTTCACCGCCTGTGCTCTGCACTCAACTTTGCCACACAGAGCTGGAAGGAAAGGAATCATTTAGGCTACGATCCAGACCTGACTACACAGATTACACCCAAGGTAACTCATTAGCAAGTTGTTTTGTGGCTGTGGCTGCACATCTCTAGCCCCAGAAAAGCTCACTCCATCTGCAGCTTCACACTAGTTTCAGATACACCTCAATCTAGACACTGGTCACTGAGCCATCAGGATGGAAGCCCCAGTTTAAGTAAAAACAACCCACTTTGTGTCTGCTGCTACTCCAGTCACCCCCCAGGACAGGGACAGAAAGGGACATTCAATCTCCAACTGCTGCACAAATAATTTTTCTAAGGTTGTAGTGTTTTGCCACTGAGCACTGTCCTTGCAGCACAGCTCTGACAGGTCTAACAAGACCAAAACTTTTTATATTAATACATTCTCACCTCGTGAACTGCTTGCTCTCCTCATGCACTTCCATTTCACAGCTCTTAAACTCATTCAGCTCCTTCCTGATGGCTGCCTGCACAGAGAGGGAGATTTTTTTAGAAAGGAAAGGGCTCAGATTCCAGCAGCCACCCCAGCTTTCACAGTCCATTAAGACCAAGCTGAATTTAATCTGCCCCTCCCCGACGAGTCTGGGCAGTCCCCAGAGGTGGCCTGGGAGAACAAGGACAGATGTTCCCTGCCAGTTTGAGCCTGCAGGGAGCTGCACTGCTATGACCAATACTCAGTACCCCTGCTGTGTTGAGAAAAGAGAATGGGACTGGGGAAGGGTCCGAAGCACCAAGAGCAGCTGGGTGAGGTGGGGGCCTGAGCCCGCAGAAAAGAAGGTGCAGGGAGGATCTTCTCACTCTCTACAACTCCCTAACAGGAGGGTCAAGACAGCTGAGGTTGGTCACTTCTCCCAGGTAACAAGTGACAGAACAAAGGGAAACTGTCTCAGGTTGAGCCAGAGGAAGTTTAGATGAGATACAAGGAAAAATGTCTTCATAGAAAGGGCTGTAGTAGAATCACCATCCCAGGAACTGTTCAAAAATGTGCAGATGGGGCACCTGGGAACATGATTTACTGCTGAACATGATGGTGCTGGGTAAACAGCTGGACTCCATCATCTTCAAAGGCTTTTCCAACCTTAACGATTCCATGATATTATGATTCTTACATCACTCAGAAGCTGAGGCAGAAGCCTTTCAGACTGTGCCCACCAGGGCTCCCACCTTGCCATGAGGCAGCAGGAAGCAGACCTGGGACAGCACATGCAAGTGAAAGCACACAGGTGGGGTGGCAGAGGGAAAGATGAGGAGGTGAAGCCAGAGGAACAGAGCAAATCTCCTTGGCTCACACCCGTTTGTGTGGGTCACCCTGGTCTGGCTCCTTTTCCCATGTGGGGACAGGACACTCAGTTACCTTGTCAGCTGGTGTCAGCTTTGTCCATGGCTTATCTGCTCGCCGGTCATAGTCTTGGGCATCTGTTACTTCCACATATTCATTAAACCTCAGGATCTTCCTAGCCTGCAGCTCTGCCACTGTAGGCCTTTGGCTAAGCTGAACACCAGGATAAACAAAGGAGGTTAGTCTGAGCCTTGTCCACAAAGCAGATCCAGGACTAAGCACCCCAAGCAAAACTAGAACTGGTTCCCTCACTGTGCCTTAAGCACGGACACTACCAGATCCTGTGTGCAGCCTGCAAGGGGATAGGTAAACCTCTTACAGACTGGATACTTTCACCAGGATCACAAAACCAGGCTAGGGCAGAACCTGGGCCACACTGTCATGAAGAAAGACACTGAGGAGTGTGGGAACAGCTGCTACAAAGGTGAGCCCTGCATGACGCCCCTAAACACAGCTTCAGCAATGGCAGCACTCACACTTCACACCCACAGGCCTTGGGGAAGCTTTTCCCAGCCATGAGCAACAATCACAAGTAACCTGGATGTAACAGCTAAAAGCAGCTGCTACTCTGCTCAGCTCCCACATTGCAGTTCCTTTAGAAATGGATTTTAGGGAGCCTGGTGTCAAGTGGTGGCTGCTGAAACACCGTGTTAAAGCACCCAGGCCAGCAAACCTTAAAAGTATCAGGTACCAAATTTAGTTCTCATCTTGCTTGTTACACTCGCTGCCAGGTCAGATCCGTCACTGACAAAAACACGGCCCCGGTGCCAATGGTTCACGGTGGGTGACAGTCCACATTCCAAAGTCACTGCAGTCCGAGGGCACTGGGGACACTTACACAAGAGCCCTGTGACTTCGCCCACAGCACGGTACCTACAACGTGCTCGCTGCCACCATGCCCAGCAGCCCTGCCAGGTGGCTGTCACCGTGGGAGCCAGCAGTACCTTTCTGGTCAGCCGGCGCTTGATCTCGCGCTTCTCAGCTTGACGGTCAGCTTCATTTTTCGCTGCCAAGGGGGAAAAAAAAGCGTTTTTCATGTAAGCATCAGGCTTTGAAAAGTGCTTTCTAGGCTTGAACAAAGGACAGTGTTGAGCTGGACCAGATTATCTACCAGATCTGAAGGCTTAGGACAGGCAGAGAGTGCTGTACCACTCAATACCCTGTGTCACCTCCTGAACTGGCAGGGGCAAATGTGCCCCTTACCCAGCACCAATGAGTCATTCACCTCAACGATTAATGTCCATATCGCCAAAATACATCCAAGCCACTGCGCAGCTTGCTCCTTCATTAAGCCATTATAGTTTAAAAGAAAATAACAGCACAGATAAATATTTTAAGTGGAAGCTTCCTGAACTGACATTCCCATTTCCTCGAGATGTTTATTTAAAACTTTTGCAGAACAAGATATGGCCAAGAGAAACAGTCCTGACTTTGTGATGCACTGCTGCTTTAGAGATCATGAAGGCCAGTGCTGTAATGTCTGGAACACAGAAGTCCAACCCAAAAAAAAACACCTTTCACAGTGCTTGCTGTGTAACAGCAGAGTCTGAACCAGCCCACACACTCTCCCTCTGAGGTGGCAGGCATGGGACAGCTATCCTGTCCATAATCATATGATCCCAGAATGGGTTTGGCTGAAAGGGACCTCAGTGATTGCCCAGTTCCACCACCTGCCATGGGCAGGGACACATTCTACTGTCCCAGGTTGCTCCAAGCCCTGTCCAGCCTGGCCTTGGACACTTCCAGGGATGAGGCAGCCACAGCTTGTCTGGGCAACCTGTGCCAAGGGCCTTACCACCCTCACAGGGAAGAATTTGTTCCTAACATCTAATCTAAATATCTTTCAATTTAAAACCATCCCCACCTGATACATTAAGATGTTAAAGGCAAACTTATGGTATTTCTAGGACCAGCAGAGAAGTGCTACTCACGCTGAAGAATGTTCCTCTGTTCCAGTTCTTCTGCAGTTGGCCTCTGACTCAGTCGCCTGAAGAGAAGTGTGACAAGTACAGACTGTTGTATCTGGTCACTCATCAGTAGCAGATGAAGGATAAAACTGCACTAGACAGCCTCCTCCACACTCCTCACTCACCACTGAGGATCACTGCTGCTCTGTTTTACACTATGCTCTTGTCAAACAGCTGCTTGGCCACTGGCACAGCTTTGGGAAGGGCTATGGGCTCTCCAGCTCAGAAGCAGCTTGGCAAGGAGCTCAGACAGCAGAGCCTGGACTGCCACCAGTCCCAGCTTCATCCACCACAAGCACCCACCCTGCATCCATCCACACTTTTTTATCCACACCTGTGTTTTACATGTCTGTAATCCTTGAGATTTTTCCCTCTCAGTCCATTTAACCTCTGGAAACAGGGGTCTGTCAGGGGGTGTTTTTCAGCTCCAGGAGGAACTCACAACTTTTCTAACAAAGGAAGAAGAGCAACACAACCTCCCAGCCCTGCTCCAGCTGCCTAACCACCCATCCTATTCCAGCACAAGCTGCATGGACAAGGCACCAACTTTGTGTGCCACTCTGCACACACTGTGCCAGCAGCTCACACTGATCTTCATCCTCTCTGTACCTGATCAGCGTTGTCCCAATCTGGTGACGGATTTCGTTCCACTCCTCCTTGCTCTTCCGAGGGAACATGATCTTCTCCTCCTGTGGTGCAGTTGTGTTCCCCAGCTTTATAGCGAGCGTGTCTTTCCTCTTCACTCTGTTGGCCAGTGTGCCTGTGGAGAGGGAGAGCAACAGGATGCAACTCAAGGCTACCGAGCCTGCCACAGCAATCCTAGCCCTGTGCCCCTGGGAGCTGTGCTCTTCCTGAGGGAGAGCTGTCCTCTCTCCTTGCTCTTCCCAAGCACTGCACTCACTGCACAGCAGCAGCACCCAGCACTTTTTGTGTGACACCATATGCCCACCTAATGCTGCCCTACCTGAGGGGCTGGGACAGCACAGGCTGTCACAGGAGCCATCTGCAACTGAAGGGGTGCACTCAGCAGGTGACTGCACAGGTTTGGCTGCAGAGCCTTGGAAAAAGCAAGGCAGAGGACATGTGCTACATCATGCAACCAAGAACCAGCTGCTTTAAGGTGCTGTGGGAACCAATACTTTGGTCCAGATCTCAGTGCAGCCAGGCACGAGTTCAGCAGAGCAATAAAAATGACACCTGCAACGTCAAAGCCTTACTGTTATGGCTTTCATCTTCTTCCTCATCCTCATCATCTTTATACAGGATGGGGCCCTCCGAGTCAGAGTCGCTCATCCCTTCGTCTCCTTCCTGCTCCTCCGGGAGGACCTGGGGTACCAGTTTGGGGATGACTGTGACAGATGGCACATCTCCAATATACACATGATGACCTGAATTCTGTTCCTCTTCCTGGTCATCATCTTCCTCTTCCTCATCGTCTGGACTAACGAGAAGCAGGCTATTACACTCTGAACACTTGGCACGGGGCCTGCAGAATATCCCTAGAATCAATACGTCCTTAACTCTCCTCAGGGAAGCCCAGAAACCAGAGGTGCAAGAGCCACCGCAGGATCCTGCGCTGTCACCTCTCTTCAAAGCACAGGGAGTCCTGGCCAAGGAAGTGACAGAGGCAGGTTCTGCAGAACCAAACCGCCCTCTGACCCCACTACTTTGTGACTTGGAGATTCAGCTCTGCTATAACAAAAGACAGTTCTTTTCCCACTTATTTTAGCAAAATGAAAGGCTAATGAAGGCCACAGATGGATGGAATCCAGGACCTGTTTGGTCTTGGTGCAGTTACAGGCAGTCCAGGCCTGGATTCCTGGCATCAGCCTGTGTTTGTAGTCTGGAACCCACTTCCCTTTGTGAGCAATAAAAATCCCAAAGCCAGGGGTAATTTCATGGGGAAGACACTCTGGCTCTTAAGAGCCTGAAACACAGATTTGGCCAACAGGGAAAATGGGTTCAGCAGAGACCTAAGCCCTGCCCAGAGCCATCCCCACCATCACAGTGCTGCAGGAGCTGGGAGAGGCCACACACATACAAGAAGGTACTCACACTTTGAGCATCTCAATGGTGACAGGCAGGGATCTTGTCCTGCCCAGGGTGCTGTTGTCTTCTCCAAAACTATCGTTCTCAAAGAGCAACGAGTGGGCCCTGTGGGACCCTTCGGGAGGTGGGGTGACAGGCAGAGGGCTGGCCAGAGCCTGCTGGATACGAATGTGCAGTGGGATTTGGGGCAGGCGAGGCAGCACGTGGGGTTCACCAAACCCTTGTTCTGCCGTCCTCTTTGACACTTCTATGGGCCTGAAGTCTTCAGGAAGAGGGAGAGGAGGAGGAGCCTCCTTGGGCAGGTCCAGGGAGCACGGTGGGTCTAGGACAGGGGTGGAGGTGGGCAGGGCCACGCGTGGAGGTTCAGGGGGTACGTGGGTGGGCAGCGGCGGCGAGGGTGAAGGTGGTGGATAAGCTGAGGTCACGTGCAGTGGAATCGGTGCAGGGCGACTCGTTGTCACTGTCCTGTCATTCTGGGGCTTAGAGGTGACAGCCTCTGACGTGTTGTTAGGCAGGAGGCCTCTCTTTGGAGGGAGAGGAGGGGAAAGCTTGGACAAGGCTGTACCACTGGTCATTACTTGGGAAAGTTCCGCTGAAAATAAAACCCACAAAAGCCACAATGTTTAACAGGGTATTTTCCAGATAAAACCTTCACCTGTGTGGAAAAAGCACGGCAATGCACTCAGAGCCTTGGTCTAAGCATTCTCTGCTACTTTTTACTGGAGTATCATACTAGAAATAGCCAGGTTTCAAGGCTTTAGTTTGTCCTTCCAGCAGCAAGACTTGGGAGAGCAGCCAAAACCAAGCAGGCTGAGACAGGTTTGTGCATCCTGCTGCTTCAGAGAGAGAGAAATGGCAGCAGCCCTTGAAAGACAGCACAGGAGCCTGCCCAGGAATGCAGTTATGTGGGCACTTTATGGCTGTATTTACAGCATAAAAGGAATCCAAGACATCCAGGACACCCCAGTCTCCAGTTGTGTTAGCGGCACTGCTCAGGAGACACTGGAGAGAGGTGGGCACATTTGTGAGATGTTTAGCATTTTTAGACTTTCCCTTTGTAGATTAAGGACCAGATTGTATAAAACACAGAGTGTCCTCAGCTCCTGCCCAAGGGACTCCAGTGTCTCCTGAACAGTGCTCCAAGCCTGGCAGGACCAGGCTTGAGACACCTCTGGGTAAGAGCAAAATTTGACAGGGAGCGAGGAGGTGGAAGAAGGAAGTTGCTGCTTGAGACAACAGAACTGCTCAGGGAATGAGCATCCTGGGGACAGACAAAGGGGTGACCTGCACAGTAACTCCCTCCCAAGCCTCACACTGTAACAGTGGCACAGAAGGACACCCCTGCAGTCAGAGCAGGCACCAAAGACCCGTGGAGAGCTCACAAAGCCAATTCCACTCAGGCTGTTCAACAACAGTGACAACACAAGGCTCACACAGCAACACCACAGCTCCAGCTCCATTGCGCCAGACTAGAGGGCTGTGGAGCCTCCTCTACATCTTCGTTCATACCCAGGGGACAAAAGAGAACTGCTGGTTTTTCTCCTCCCCTGCACATCCCTCAGCTGCTCCCAGCCCAGCCCACGCTGTTGGGAAGAGGCAGGATGGCTCTAAACACATGGGATACACTGCTGTTTTCAGCCACATTTTTTCTTCCACAAGTACCTCCTCCAATTAGAGCTGGGGCATAATTCAAATGCCACCTGCAGTGTGTACAAGCAGCTTAAAGAAAACAAGAAGGTATTTCATGGAGTGCCCAAGCATGGTCAGGCTAATCAAGCTGGTCTGGCACATGAGGGTTGTTAATACCATACCAAGGTCACTTGCAAAACCTGCCAGAGGGAGGTGAGCCCCAAGCAGAGCACAGCAATCTGTCCACACTGAAAGCAGTGGCGGCGGCTATTTCAGATGGCAACTTGCACATCCAGCACTGCCTCTCAAACCACACCCGGGTAATGCCTCCAGTTTCTGTGGTAACAGTGCAAACCTGTCAGATTGATCTTCCCAGGAGCCTCCCTCCTGATCTGGGCTAACCTCTGCTAACCCTGTCCAAAGATTAGGAGGTGTCTGTGAAAGAACTGCCTGAAGTGCCAGCAGGCCATTGCTGCATGGAAGTCATACCAACTCTAAAATTGCATCTTTAAGATCCCCAGAACTCCCACAGAGAACAGAGATTAAATGAGCTTTAAGAAACTCTTGACAAATCTTCTGCTTAGAAAAATTACAAAGATAAGAATATTTAATTTTCTAAATGGGAAGATTCAGTTCAAATTACAGTTGAGATGATTTATCCATGTGACAAGATATAGAGACAAGACTCATATGTCAATAGCCCAGCCACAGACCTTAGAGGAAGAGCCTGAGTATAACCAGGGAAGTCTGAATTATCCCTACCAGCTCCTGGTCTCTGCCCTAAGTGGAAACCACATAGTCTGGCAGTGACAGCCACACTAGACATTGTTTGATGTGTGGATTCTTTGGGCTTGTTTCTTGGTTTGTTTTTTTTTTTGGTTTTTTTTCTCTAAAAGCAGATGAAAGAAGGAATTGTCATTAACCACAAAACCTCATCCACCATTCCCCAATCCCAGCTGAATCCCAGCCCCCAGTGAAGCATCAACATTGAGACACTGTCTCAGAGCTGACAGAGAACAGGCAGGCAGGGAGTCCTTCCTGCAGGCAGCTGCTGGGAACACACTGGATAGCTCATGGCAGAAGACTCCAGTAATTACACTGTTCCCAGAGCACGTGTGTCCTGGCTAAACACTGGGAGATTTGAGTCCAAACTGGACTGTTTTTAGGAAAGACGGTCTGACATTCTGATGCAACTAATAATCTTCCCTTACAAAGGGAAGAGACTCTTGGAGCAGTGGCTCCAGAATATCTCAAGGTACAAAAACCAGTTTGTGGGGTCACTTACCTATTAGTGAGTTGCTGTTTCTGTTGATGGGTTTGGGAGGAGGGACAGGAGGCTGTTTGGCAGGAGCTGTGCTGGTCGTGCTGGTGGGAGCAGTAGTGTTGGCACTGGCAGGAGCAGGGAGCAGAGTCCTGGGGGCTGGGGAAGGGGCAGCTGTGGAATTGATTGTCTTTGCTGCCGTGGGGGCTGTGCTGAAGGGGGCAGTTCTTGCAGTGTTGCTGGCAGGCATGGGATCCTTTGCCTGTACTTCGTTTGTCTCCTGGGAAGTGGAGGGAGGTCTTTTTGGAGGAAGCAGAGGTTGTCTGGGAATATGTGGCTCCTGAGGTGGTTCCAGTTCAGGCCCAGGTTGGCTGCTGGAGGAACCTGCAAAGGGAGGCAGCTCAGTTTAAGGCACCGGAGGATCTACTGAGGGTAGGAAGGATCAGATGAGAATTCAAAACTCATTACAGTAGAATGTGAAGCCCTGATTTTGCACACATCGGGTTTCTTACCCTGCCTCTTCTTTGGTTCCTCCACTGGAACAGGCTTTCTAAGGCTGGATGGCTTTGTGGCCTCTTCCTCCTGGCTGGGCAGGTTACACACCCCAGGGCCTCCAATGGGGACAGTGTGGCCATTCTTCAGTGCAGGTGGGTTCAGCTTCTCTGGCTCCTCACCATCTGCAAGGGGACACGTGGACAGGGAAGCAAAGAGAAAACACTCAGAAGGCAGGGGAGAGGAGAGGTGGCTGAGCTGACTCAACCACCATGGAGCCACATCAAATTCTTTCTGGCTTCTGAAACAGCTGGTCTTCAGCCACCTTCTGCCCAGGACAGCACAGCAACCCAACCAGCTGGAGCTGAGAGCCCCTGATTTCATTATCAATGAATAAATCACACAGCACTGTATGCTAGCAAGGGTTTTTCTTCTTCCTGTCCTTCCCTTGCTCTTGTGTTACAGTTAGTGTGCCCAGTGCTGTGCTGCAGCACAAGGAAGTTGTACGTGAAGTCAGAAATCTCCAGCAGCTTTTGGACCCACCCTCTATCACGGAGCAGACACCAATTCCCTGCTGCAATGCAGATTCCAACGTGAGCCGAGTCATCTACTGCACGTGCAGTAACAGACTTTCATAAAGTCTTCAGATTAGTGGAAGCACCTGTTTTCCTTGCTTCTACCCTGAATTTGGCACAAAAATCGCTGCTCAACCCAAAACATCAGCAAGGCAGATTTCCGGATTTACCTTTGTTTTAATCAGATGTAATGACACAGCTCTACAATTTTATGTAGCTCACTTTGACTATTTCTGCTTTTACAAATTCTAACATGGAGGTTCCCAGTGTTAAAAGCAAGACCTCTTTTTGGAGGTCCCCATCCAATCCAACCCATGCTATTGAGGGGTCCTGAAACTCCTAATCCCCATGAGGAAATACTCCACCATTCTTGGTAATGCCCTGACAGGACAAGTTTTTGACAGTATTACTCTCAAAAAAAAAACTCAGCATCCATCTCCAAGGGGAAATTGCCCATTTGGACTGATTTTCAACTCAAGAAAACTTAAATAAATACATCACCCATTTGATTAAAAATATTTTTCAATTCAGTCTGCCATCTCTGAAGGAATTGGAGTGTGTGGCATCCATCCTCTCCAGGTGCTAGACCCCAGCAAAATATGCTGTTCTATTTTTTGATCATTTATTCCACTGTCCTCCTCACCTTTCCTCTCCCTCCAAAGTACTACCTCCCCTTCCCTAACCTGGTGCTATTCAGAAGCTTCCCAAGATTTCTTTTCCACAAGAAACAGCCTCGGTTCCTGTGAGGAGCTGGTAGATGGTACTGCCTTGCTCACTCACTGCCCTTCCCTGAAATGCAGCAGGCATAAAGAGCAACAAGAGGCAGTTTCCTCCCTAGCCAGGGCTGAAACTCAAGGGATGAGACAGATTTTTATGGCAGCAACTGCCTCTGGTTATCCAAAGTTTTTAGCAAGGGAGACAGGAACAGTATGATCAGATTTCCTCACCACTTTTCCATATCATACAAATCCCAGCCAGGTGAGTGGATGGTGATCTGACAACTTATTTTGGCAGCATGATCCCAACTTGGAGACATTAAAGATGAAAGAAAAGGGACTAAGACTTCCTAGACAGCAGCACAAACTTTAATAAGCCTAGTGGTGACTATGACACCATACCATGAAGCATCTCTTGGAAGATATGCCCCTACCCAAGCAGCTCAGAATTCACCCATTCCTGATTCTTCTCCCTGCCTGAGCCCCAGGGCAGTACCTCTCCCATTTGGAACAGCAGGAGATGGTGAGTGACAGTGTGGCAGCAGAGGCTGGCAGGACAGCACAAGGTATCTGGAGCAGAACACAGAGAAGGACGGGATGGGAAGTGACCACAGCACAGCCCTCCCTCCCTGCAGGGAGGTGTTCCAGACAGGCATTGCACTTCCTCAGCACCATCTTCCTCCCTGAGCAGGCTGCCTTCCTCCCAGGTGGGAAAACAGACAAGAGAGAGCACTGAAAAGGGTAAGGCAGACAGGAATCACTTCAGCAGGAAGCCCTTAAATTTGTCTCCCAAGGCTGAGGTTTGGCCAGAGAAGATCAGCCACACAGACACAGACAGAAGTTCATTTGCAGACTCACCCTGCTCAGGCTCTTCCAACAGAACCCCTCTTTTTACCAGCTCCTCTCTTGGCTTTCGCATAGAAATCTTTCGTTCTAAAACTGATATTAAATTGAAAAAAAGCACTCAGAAAACAGGGCAATGTTGAAGTTCAAGAAGATTTTTTTTTTTCTTTTAAAGATGTTCTCTAGAGGAAATAAAAGGGCTTCAAATTTCACTGGTTTTGCATGAATTAAGAGGAGAGAGAAGGAACTGCATGTTAAGACCTGCATTTCACACTGCACTGCTGATTGTGGAAACGCTCCCTCCCCACAGCTACCTGGGGAGCTTCCTTGAAAGAAAGGAATTAATCTGTCTGAAACTACAGCTCAGTGGCAAGGTGTTTCTGGAGAGATTGCAGGTGTCAGCCCATCACCGAAGTCCCATTTTGGTTCTTGCACATGTCAGCACTCAGGCTTGTGACAGCAACCCCTTCTCTAATGGATGGAGGAAGGGACCCCCACCCAGCCCCTGTTACTTTACCTTCTGAAGTCTCCTTGAATTTGTCACTGCTTTTCTTTTTCCTCCACTTCCAGGGTTTGAAAATCTTGCCAAAGCTTGAGAACTTGCTTTTCCTCTTTGTAGGAGGTGTGGTGTCACCTGATTCCAAAACATCTACCCCCATGCTGGCATCACCTGGGGCGTGATCCACCTCTTCAGCTGCACAGAAAAGAAGGAAAAGAATAAAGAATTACTTCTGTGCTGCAGGTAACTGCTCCCACCTCCCACCAACCCACCCCACACTGGGAATGGTGACACACGTTCCTGCAGTAAAGGAAACAAGACTCTGTCTGTGGCTCCACTGAGCCTTCACATCAGCTCACGGGGACACAAGTGGACATCTCAACATAAACAGGACAAAGGGAAACTGCTAAGGGCCTTTCTGATGAGACAAAGATTACAGAACCCCAGAATCATTAAGGTTGGAAGAGACCTCCAAGATTGTTGAATCCAATCTGTGAACAACCCCCACCTTGTCACCAGCCCAGAGCACTGAGTGCCATGTCCATTTGTTCCTTGGACACCTTCAGGGATGGGGACTCCACCACTGTCCTGTGGAGACTGTGCCAGGGACTGACAACTCATTAAATTAATAATTCCTCCTGATGTCGAGCCTGAACCTTCCCTGGCACAACTTGATGCTGTTTCCTCCTGTTCTGTTCCTTGTTCTCCAGGGGCAGAGCCTGACTCCCTGTCTGCACCTGCCTGTCAGGGAATTGGAGAGAGTGAGAAGGTCCCCGCCGAGCCTTCTTTTCTCCAGGCTGAGTCCCCCCAGTTCCCTCAGCCAGATATTTAATTTGCAGTGTCACAGCTTTTCCCATGAACACAAACCACTTGCCTACATTTTCTCATCTTCATTTGGAAGCAACTGGTGCTGGACACAAGTTCATGACCACAAACACCTTCCAGCCCACTGAGCTGACATTCATAACTGTCTGCACCCCGAAATCACCAGACCCATTCCAGCAGCTGGATATGCTAGATTTTTTCCTCTCTGATTTTCCTTCTATAAATAAGGGCAGCAAAGCTGGCCAAGAGCAACAACTCCACAGGAAAGCGACACAATACAGGCCTGTGCTCCACCTACTGCACAGGAGTCCCTGGAGAACAGCACAAGAAGGACACGGAGGTGAGGAGGGACATGTGAAAAAACCAAACAAAAAAAACCACCCCCAACTCAAAAAAAAAACCCCACTTTTGAAGCAGAACCAGAGCACAAAACACTAAACTGGGGACTGTTGATCCTGCCTTGCATGATGTTGCTGTTTTGGGGTATTTGATGGAACACAGAGAAGCACTTACAATGAGCAGAATCTAGCACTGCCCGCGGAAAAACAAGTCAGTGTGTACAAGCTAAGTGAAGCCAGCTGGTGCCCACTCCATGGCAGGATTTCCAGAGCCAGAATCCCTCAGCTTCAGCACTAGAGACAGGAGCATTGCAGAGCTCCTATGGAGAAGAGAGACATGCCCAGCAGGCTGGAGTGTCCTGATACAAACTGAACTCAGGTGTCTTTTTTTGGAGCCTCCAAGTCAGATATTGTGGAGCTTGGGAGCACAACAGTCCTTTCAGTCGACTTCAGACAAGCCTATGTAACGTGCCTGCAGAACAGGCAATGCCCCACAAGTAACAGGAAAGTTCAGCCAAGAATCCTATCTCCTGAGACTAAGAGATTGGGAAAAAAAATTCTAGGAGAAAGCAGCTTCACACATAGGACAAAGAGCTAATAATGTATCTTCTGTATCCAAGAAACCCCCACTGAGGATACACATCCTGATGTGAAAAAGCAGATTCCTATCAGCATAGGGAAGAACATGTTTAGGACAGAGAGCGGGGCGGGGGGGGGGAAAACACAAAAAAAGAATTCATTATTTGATGCAGCTCTACCTACAACCCTGTAGTGCTTCCCAGCAGGAGAGCTCAGATCCCAGGAAGTGTGAAAGGGAGCCACAGCCGTGGGCTCCTGAGTAGCCTCAGGCCACAGGGCTGGGGACAGGCTATCACTGTGTCACTGCAGGACAGACCCCACTTTTCCAGTCTGAGCACAAATGGAATGGAAGATCACAAACACAGGGAAGAGAAGAACAAGAGAGGGAAACTGGAGTGTGTTTGAGCCACTGCTTACTTGTTGGCTGTACTTTTCTTTAAAATCAGCCCCATAACAGAAAGTCCTTCACTCTGAACCAGTCAAAAGCTGATGTCAGCCAATATTTGTTTGAGAAAGAAAGATCAATTCAGCATCTGAGATGCTTTTAAAAGGAAAAAACCCCAACAACCCTGACTTCATAACAGGAGAGAAACTGGGTGGAAAATAACATACACTGTGGCAACACTGATGTGTGATTTTCTGCAGGGATGGAGGGTGGATGGAAGTGGGGGGACAGAAAAGCATTTCCAGCTCCCAGAAGCCCAAGAGGAATTGTCTGCATGTTTAGAGGCACTTTCTTCAGAGAGCAGAGCATTAGCCCTGGAGTTGTACATGCAATTTTAACAAGCAGTATTCACTATGCTCATCAGAGCATTCCCAAACTTCACCAGGCAGGCACGAGCACTTGCCAAGCACAGGCTGCGGATGGAATTCGAAGCCCAAGTGTCACCAAAGGCACTTCCCTCACCTTTGCAAGGAGAACAGTGCTGAAGGCAGCAGTACCAAGCTTGCCTTATGTCTACCCCTTCCCTGAGTTGCTCTGAGGAATGTCACTTATGTGCTGCCTACCACCCAAGATGTCGGAGTGCTGCACTAAGCAAAGTAAGTTATTAAAAGAAAACTCAACCATCAGCTCCAGGGATTAATGAAGAGCCCTCAGCACCCTGGAATGTCTCCATTTCCAGTTAGAAGGAGAATGACAAGCATTCCCCTGCCACAGTCCCCTCTGAACAACCAGGGAGGAGTACAGGACATTAAAGGACTGGCCAAAAGGAGACCCATGGTACCTCCAAAGGAGGAGCAGCTAAGAGCAGAGAGGGTGGGGAGAACCCACATGTGAATACGCCTGCTAGAACTTCTTCCAGCAGCTCCTGTAGCCCAGGCCCAGCTGTCAAAGCAAATACCTTCCCAGGGTGGAGTTTCACTGCCAGAGCTGCAACCACGCAGGTGAACACAGGAGGTTTCACAAGATTTTCACATCAAGAGCAAATCACCTGGTCCTGCTTCTCTGCCTCACTACTCAGCCATGTTCCAATGCTCAGGCTCCTGATGAGAGGCAGGTGTTGTCCAACATGGAAACACTTGGTTTCGTTAGCTTATCATCAGTTCCATGCCCAAAATCAGCCAGGCAAGAGGGGGAGACATGCACACTAGAACACAAAACTGTCCAAATAATTTCCACCACCCTTTTGCCCTGTGTAGAATAAAACTTGACATGTTACTAAACACTCTGAGACCATTCCAGCCCACTGCTCACACTGAGGCCAGGGAAGCAATTCCTTCCCTGATCCTCACTGGGATTCATTCTGTCCTGTTGTGCAGAAGACAGGAGAGCCTGTCCAATCCTTCCACAGCACTCTTCCTTTTCTCTTCTCTTCTCTAATTACCACAGGGACATAGACATTTAAAGCAGTCTGTTGTGAAGTAACTGTGACACTGAGGACTAATGAGAGGTGGATCAGCAGCTGGAGGTGAGATTTACAGATCTGCATTCAAATAACCTTATTGTTCAGTGATTGTTCACATCAGATAGTGCTCACACTCCCACCAAAATGGACCTTCCCTTCCATTCACAGCCCACTTCCAGCTCCAATCTCCATGAAATGGTGCAGAGAGGACATCTCTTCCCTGTGAAGGCAGAGAATCCACCTTGCTGAGGCTGTGCCTCCTCCTGCTCTGCTCTACAAGGTACAGGAGGGTCCTTAAGCTGCTTTGCAATGCAAGGGGGAAACCCTTCCTTATCCGAGTCATGCACTGGAAAACCAGGAAGGAACCTCAGCACCGTGCCAGGGGAATGAAACAGGGCAAAAAAAAGAGCACCCGGACTTGGAGGGAAGGGTGGGAAGCATCAGGAGTCTGACGCCTTCACCTGACCTTGGCCCAGCAGCAAGGCTACGTCCAAGAGACCAGCCTCATCCTCACCATGGTGCCAGGCTGGAAAACCCATTTTAAATACCGGAAAAAGCTTAAATGAGGTCACACAGCCCAGGGCGAAGCCAGCAGAGTCCTCATGAGAAGGTCAAAGGATTCTCAGCTGGCAGGTCCCTAAAGTGACACCACATCAAAGCAGGACCTTGTTCAACCTTTCTGGAAGGGGAGCAGTCCACATTTTGGAAAAGTGACCCTGGAGCTGGGAGAGCCCCACAGAGCCCACCCTGACAGCTGGATACTGCGCTTAATGCTCCTGGTTGAGGAAAAATCAGGAATAAAATATCTGCTGCAACTTCAGCAGACACTCCCAGAGGAGATGGCCTGGAACACTTGGAGCTCAGAATCCAGCTGGTCCAGGGACAGCGTGATGCCCCAGTTGCTTCCCAGCCAGAGCCTCTTGCCTTTTCAGATATGCTCTCCCAAACACTTAAGCTGTTCTGATCCCATTCTATCCAAACAAGCAGGTTAATTTGAGCTGTTTAAAAGAGCAGATTTATGTTAACCCAAAATGTTTAGACTGAAATAATCTAGGGAAACGTCACAAAACTGGCACAGCCTGAGCACACAAGGTGGCAGGAAGCTCCAGCAATGCCAAGCAACTTGGGATGCAATTCCCTATTGGTTTGCCTGGCCACCTGGTCCTTCCAACCCTCCCCTGCAGACATGTTTTTGCTCAAGTCTTGCAGTTAAATTTCATGCAGAAAAAAAGCTCCTTTTCCACTGCATCTTGTCATGTTGAGTGACCCCAGTCATTTTTTTTTTCCAAAACAGAGAAACCATTTCAGTGGAAGGAGCTAGAGACCCACACTTGGTCTCTCCCACCCTCAGCAAGTGGCTGTGGTGATATGTCACCTGCTCCAAAACGTCCTGTCAGGCTTGGCCGTGCCATTCCCATTAAACAGGGCGAAGCTTTCACTTCCACCACTGCTCTCAGTGGGCCAAACTGGCACAGCCAGGATCCATGGGGTCAATTAAAAACCCCACACATAGTCACACCCTGGCCACACACAGAGGACACCCCAGCAGGCAAATCCCAGCTGGCCCTTAGGAACCCCACCTATAAGTGCCATGGTTTAATGGGCCAGGGACCAAAAGTCACCACGCAAGCAAGGACAGTTAATCCCCATCTTCGGGGGTCAAGCCCCAAAATACTGTTTTGTAGAGCCAAGCACTGCCAGCCTGGAAACAGGCACAGCAGGAACTTCAGGGACCAACAGGAATAACTAAAAAGCATTCCTTCCATTAAGGATCATTTCTAACGTGGAAGACACCTGCAGCAGTTACATGGAATAGAGGCACCTCTGATACACAGTGATAAAGAATTAAACCCAGCCTGGATCTAGTGCAGGTTATTTCAGAATTAATCCTGGTGAGTTTTTAAGCTATTTTATCTTAGGCCACACATCCTTCAGAAGTCACCCTGGCTATGGAGAAATTTTGCTTTAAGCTAAAAATCACTTCAGATCCAAGTCCAAGATCACAACAAAGCAAGGCTGAAGGCTGTGAAGAAATCAAAGGATTGCATCTCAGATGATGACAGTTCTTATTACCTTGAATATACCTGTGAGAAAAACTACTGATTTTTAGTGTTCATGAGGAAAATGGCACAATCCTTTAACGATGTAGGGTCAGCGAGCCCCAGGCCAGACCTGCAGAATGGAGCTGCTAGGAAAAGGTTGAGAACAAGCTGCTTTTCTCCCCCAAACATTTCCACAGACATCCAAAGGCTGGTGAAGCAGTCTAAGAGAAGCCAGGTATCACCCCCCCTGCACTACCATGGGCTCTTTGCCCCAGTCCTTTGCTGAGATATAAGACCCCATCCGCCTCCTTTCCCCTCATGCTGTGTCCGGCAGAGCAGTCAAGAATCCGAGAAGCTTCCATGCAAACAGCAACAACTCAAAAAGCACTCTTTGAGTGAAATGCTGTTAAAAGTATCCAAAAAGCACTTTGGGTAAATGTTTCTAAGCTGCCCTAAAACTTGGGTATGTGTTTTCCTGAATCGTCCAGGGAAGACATGAACCCTGACCTTAAAGGAATGAAAGGTTGTGGTCACAAAACAGCCTCAAACAGTCCCAGCCCTCAGCTTCCCTGTGTTTTGTGTTTCTAATCACCATAATCTTCAGAGGACTCTCCTTAACAGCATCCTGACACAGTTATTGCACGAACCATCTCTTCAAGTTCCAGATTTAATCAGTAGGAACTGTGAGAGCTGTGCCATGAAAAAAAGACCTCAGGGAGCAAATGAGCAGTTGAGGAAATACCAGGTCTGCTGGCCCCAGTCTCCAGAAAGCACAGTATCACTACACCAAGCCCACTTCCCTGGAAATTACCACTGTTCTTGGCATCTGATGAGAGAAAGAGCCCAAGACTGACCAGGTCAGGTTCTAACAGTGAATAAATCCAAGCAGAAGATGCTGGTAATCTCTACAGTACAAAGACAACTGAAGTTTTACTTCCCTTCCACTCTCTCTAACACTTTATTTTTAGCAACTCTTGAACCAGACTCGCTGGAGTAAACTGGTGGTGGGGAAGACAATCACTGGTTTCACCTGAGCCCTAGAAATGCCTGATAGGGTCAAAGTTATAGAACTGAAAAATAATGACAATAACAGTCTGTATCTTGAGGGTGATCCTTGTCTGACAATGTCCATTTCTTCTCTGAAAAGAGAAAATTCCACTTTACAGATGAAGGTGAACAACTGAGCCCAGGCAGTTACCAGCAAGTGGAGAAAGGCAACAGTGGGATGTGGAAAGTCTCCACATAGGCAGTGCTGGGAACAGCACCCACAACAGACCTGGAGTAACACTGACCCCACACAGTGCTCGGGAAGTGGGGCTGCTCCTGGAGCTCCACACAGTTGTGTTTTCTCCAGTCTGTTACTGAGATACTTCACAATGGAGAGGGAAAACAAGCAGGGACTGAGTATTGCCAAGCCCTTCTCCCCCCGAAACTGCTACAGCTGCCCCAAAAGATGGGTGACATCAATCACAAGGAGGCAATTCTTGGTGGCTTTGGACCCAGCTCACTCTCAGGGCTGATTCCTGCCCCATGCAGGTGACCATTCCCACTGTCCAAGTGCTTTGCAAAGGTGGTATTCCTGAATCCATGGCAGCCACAGGCTGTCCCTTAGGACAGCGGCTCGGAGCCTGTCTGAAGACCAGAGAACATGCTGCACAGGGAATGCATGTGAAATCGGTAAGAGAAAGGAAGGAAATGGAGTTATTTCTCTGGTTTCTCTCCCCAGCTGGCACAGGTTACACAAGTTCCACATTCCACTGCTCCCAACCCCTCCGTTTCACCTGCACTGCTGCCCCGCTCAGCCCCACAGCTCCTGGTCTCCCCTGCCCTGCATTACTCACCAAAAGCACCTGGATTTACCGGTCTCGAGAAGTGCGGCTGCCCCATCAGAGTCTGTTCAGAGCAGCTCTCCGGGAAGAGGTGGGAGGAGAGAGAGGAAAAGTCTACGCTGAGAACCCGTCCAGCCTTTGAAACGGTAAATCCACACTTGGGATGAGGGAGGCGATCCCAGCTCTCAGGCCAGCGCTGCGGTGTGCGATGGTCCAGCACAGGTCCTGCTCTCCCTGGCCCCCATGGCCGGGCACTCGAGTCTCATAAATAAGTGTCCGTGCCAGCTCCCTTCACGCAGGAATGCCTGTCATTCCAGAGCCGAGCTGGCTAGGGCGAAGCTCAGGAAGGGGAGGAGACAGCCAGCCACGACCCAGCCACTGAGCTGCACAATCCAAATTATCAACACCCCTCGCTCCTTCCTCGCACCCAGCTTAGTAAGAAGAGAGAAAAGCTGGGAGCAAGGAGAAGGAGAGCAGAGTGTTCTTCTCAGGGATGGGCTTGGAGAATCCATGCACAGCAATACAACAAGGGGTTTCACCTCCCAAAATGAAATGAAGGAATTTACAGCCTACCTGTGCCAGCCAAACACAAACTAATGCAGTCAGGGATGAGACAACTGTTCTCCAAGTGCTGTGGGAGCTGCATTACCCCCGAGCAAAGGGAATTTCAAAGACAGCCTGAGCTGATATGCATCTAGACAAATATAAAAATACAATTTCATGCAATTCCCCTCTCCACTAAAGTTACCAGGAAGCATGTCCTCTTGTGCAATTTAAATTTAACAATGGAAAATTTAAATTTAACAAGGAAAGTAAAAGTTTCCTTTCTATTCATGTGTCACAGCTTGATGGTTAAGGTAACAAACATCCCCCTCAGCCATCTGCCTCACAATAAAAGATTTCCAAAGTTTAAATATGTCCATTTGGATTCCTTATCATTATAATTTGGGTTAGGACTTCTGCGAACCTACAGCTCGTTTTCTCTATACACCCTACAGCAGAGAAGCAGGAAAATTTTTAAGCATCCAGAAGCTTAATCAGGAAAAAAGGAAAAGCAATTTTCAAAAATATACAGGAATATGCTGCAGCATAAAAGGGATTAAAATCAGGAACCTGACCCCATGTGACACATCTAGGTTGGTTTTTCCCCAATGTAGGAGAAGTTCTCAGCAACAGAATTTGCTGCAGTGCTCTGTGTCCCTGTCCTTGTTGGGCCAGCAAGAAGAGGACTTCAGTATGATTGAATACTACCCAGGCAGCAATCCCGATCAGAAAATCTTCGATTCTACAAAACAACCAGGCCCAAGATTGTCAATTTGGGCTGGTGCAGCTGGGAACAATGAATGCTGTACAGTGCCCAGAGCAAATGCCATGGGATTGCTGTTCCCAGCCTCAAGGGTGGGGGGATGCAGTGCTACAAAAACATACCCCAAAATACACCAAGGGGTAGCTCTGAAATTCTGTATCACCTCAGCTGAGCCACAAACACACCACAAAAACCTTGGTGCTCTTGGTTTCCCCACTAACACACTAAATGTGCCATTGGGCAACTTGCAAATCCACTCCTCATCCAAAGCAGAGCCATGGAAATGTAGGAGGAAGAAGAACACTTGTGCACCTTCTCCTCATGTGTTGTGCTTGTCGTCAAGGCTGGTGCCAGGCAGATGACCCTCATCCCACAGATGGGGTGACCAGAGCCCTGGAGGGGGACAGCAAATACCACTGTCCTCCCTTGTGCAGGGCACATGGACATTCCTGGAAGTGCTGCTCTTCTCCACGCCCACCATGGACATGTGCATGCTTGGGCTCTCACTGTGGGCAATGAACATCCCAGTTCATCCCAGTAATGCTCCACCTCATTGAAGACTTTTTGCTTTGAAGCAAAGAAAAAGCCATTTTTTGAACCCATTTTTATTAACTGCCATCTGGCAGAGACTCATAAAGGTCAGAGAGAAAGGCAGGAAGATTTCCCCTAGTCTGTAAATCAGCTGCCCAGCTTGGAAGGAGGTCTGGAAAAAATATTCCTACAGTTGGGAATGCTACAGAACGCTGCCTCTAGACCTGCCTGGCTTCTACAGTATTAAAGTCACTGCCTTTTATAAGGCATTTGCTGTGAATTCAAAGTGCACAAAGCTCTGCTGCAGGACAGATGACACGTGGTAAATTGTTAAAGCACTGTAGTACAATCATATCTCTGACCCTTTATTTCTACATTTGTAAAACATGAAACATGACCTTAAATTTCAATAAAAGGTATTTAAATAAACAGATTTAAATTCACAGCGGCTGCAGCCCGAGACATGCACAACAATTACTCAGGCTCTGGTACTACACAGGAACCCACCAGGCTGTGAAATAAAGTCCTTTACATTTCTGTATCCTTCATCAGGCCTCAAAGACCATCACAGAGAGAATAACAAGTCTTGGCAATGGTTGTACCAGAAGCATTAGTATTTCCTCCTGAAAAGCAGGGCTGTGGTGCTCAAGGAGCAAAGAGAGACAAATCTGTGTTTCAAATCACAGCTGGCTCTGGACTTAAGTATCATTCAGGAGTACCAGCCACTCTCTCCTCTTTTGGGGGAGAAAGCAAAACCACACCAGAAAACAGCTGACAACGTGCACAAAACACCACAAACCCAAAAGTAACACCAGCATCATTATTTTCAAGGGAACTCATGGCCAGAAAAACCCGTCCATCCTTCAGCTCCACATCTGAAAGGAAAGGTGCAAATTCTGTCCCAGAAAACAGAATGCCAAAAAATGCTCCTGCCTCAACTGCAGCTTGAGTTCAGAGCATGAGAGCAGCTCCTAAGAAACCCTCTGCTTTTAGAGGGCTTTGTTTCACCACTGGGGAAAAATACAGGACAAAGTGACTTGCCCTCATCCCACTGGACATCTGGGATAAAGGAAAACCCACACTTCAAGCAAGGAAGAGTAAAAATTCCCGTAATAATGAGAAAGACCATCTAACTTTGCTGCACAGCAACCAGAAGAAACCAGAGCAATTGTTTTATTCCTCAGCAACAGGTGATAACTTTTTTTAAGATGAAAAAGGTGGAATAGCAAAGAGCTTTCTAAAGGAGAGCAAAATGGGAAACACCTGATTGTCCCTTCAGCATTTCCTTTTAAAATACAGTAACGAAGAAATGCCAGTTACATGAAAATTTTATGTGATTTAAGGAAAGGCAGATGGCTGAAATAAAAAAACAGGCAGTAAACACTCAAACATGGGGTACATGGCCTTCTTCTGAAGTTTCATTTCCTCTCCATCCAGCTCAAAATCCCATTAAACCCCTGGCATTTCTATGTTAATAATCTGTTTATATACATTGTAAAAGGAACTCTTCTGGATTGTTTCATTTTAAAATCTAATGAGAGCCATGAGCACAATATTAGCTCCTCTAATAAAGCCAGTGTTGTTCAGATTTCGGTTCACACCAACGTGAAATGCTACATTCACCCACGGTGACTCAGACATTTGTGTTCCATGATTCAGCCACAGGAACATTAAAAAGGACTCCAGCCTTATCCCATCCCTGCTGATGGAGCTATTTAAAACCAGTGATACTGGGCATTTTCCTTCAGAACTCGTCACCCGAGAGTCAGCAGAGCTACTGCAGGAGATGCACCCTCTAAAACCCTCATGCAGGAGGGTTGGCAGGGAGGAGAAAAAGTGGCAGCACCACGACTCCGGATGTGTTTTGTTGAATCATGGAATGGTTTGGGTTGGAAGGGACCTTAAAGTCTATCTCATTTCACCCCATGCCATGAGCAGGGACACCTTCCACTATCCCAGGTTACTCCAAGCCCTGTCCGACCTGGCCTGGAACACTTCCAGGGAGAGGCAGCCACAGCTTCTCTGGGAAACCCATTCCACTCCCTCACCACTCTCACAGGGAAGAATTTCTCCCCGATATCCCATCTAAGCCTCCCCTCTGTCAGTTTGAAGCCACCCCCCCTTGTCCTGTCACTCCAG
Organism: Lonchura striata; assembly: GCF_050655825.1. NCBI lineage: Eukaryota > Metazoa > Chordata > Aves > Passeriformes > Estrildidae > Lonchura > Lonchura striata. The sequence continues at coordinate 459,793 of NC_140725.1, forward strand.
GCCCTTGTAAAGGTCTCTCCCACCTTTCCTGCAGGCTCCTTTCAGGTACTGAACGGCCACAATTAGGTCACCCCAGAGCTTGTCCCTTCCAGACTGATCAACCCCAGCTCCCTCAGCCTTTCCTCTCAGGAGAGGTGCTTCAGCCCTCTCATCAGCTTGCTTTCACCACAGCTTTTGTTTTCAGCTGTGGAAGAACAGAAAAGGAAAAAACCTGACATGTCCACGTAAGAGCCGTGGCTGCCTTGAGCGGCGAGTCCTTTGGGCCGTGCTCGACACGGAGCGCGTGCCGCCGCTACCGAGGGGCGGCCGACGCCGGGGAGCGGCCCCGAACAAACGAGCACAACGTGACGCTCTTCCTTTCCCCTCACTCGGGCTGAAAAGCTGCTGTGGAAGTGGAACAGGGGTTATTTATAAGGCAGCTGGCATCACATTGTTTGTGTCCTGCAGACTTTGATGGTTCAAATGGGAGCAAAGTGCTCCTGCACCACATGACTTCCTTCATGCTTCCTGTGACATTTCCTAGAGGGAAACTCCTATTTCCCAGAGCATTCCAGGCCCCGTGTCCCCACCAGTTAGTCAGCATGGTGCTCCACCTCAGACAGCGAAGAGCAGCAGGTCCAGCCTGTCAGGAACTTGGTGCCACCACCCATGTGCTGGGACCAGGGAAGGTGAGCATGCCACGTCCCACAGAAGTCCAGATGTTGACCACAATGAAGCACAGCTGGAGGAAGAGATCGGTGTGCCAAGGAGCTGACTGACAGCATTTCCAGCCCCACCTCTGGGAAGGTGAGGCCATGTCCCTGGAAAGCCCTGTGGTCACAGCAGGTGGCTGGAACACAAGGAATCGCTTCACTGTCACAGGGAATGGGCTCAAAAAATTATAAACTAAACCAGGCTTTGAGCCCAGAGGAGCTTAAGGCAAAAATACCCCCCAGCCTTGTTTTCCGGGGAAAATACAACTTCCATTGGAAGTAAATTTTAGCCAGTACTGGAAAAGCCTCACCATCAATGTCTCCTCACCACTCCCTGTAATTACAACACAGGCCAAGTATTTTCTTGTTTACTAGTGAGGGAATGCTGAGGAATGCCATCTTGACAAAATTAAAGATTCAGTCACATCTTGGCTAATTTGACTAACCCTAATTTGATCACTATGGTGATTCATGGCTTTGCCATATTGAGGCAAGGGAAACTCCAAAGCTGATGAACAACTTTTTGGAGCACCTTGAAGCAGCATTAAAAGAAAGTCTGGTCAGAAGCCAAAGGAAGCACATATATAGGATACATTCCAGCAAAGCATCAGGCATTAGCAAAGCATCAGTGTATTCCCAACAGGGGAGCATTAAGAGGCAGGATACCCATCTGCCACTTCCAGCTACATTATTAGGAACATATTAAGCAAAAACATTAAGAAAATAACATTAATTATTGCACTGTATAGAGAAGAAACAGGAATGGCATTTAGCTTAACTATTGGTTAACCCTCTTCTGCAGCAAAAACTCAAGATACTCAGAGAAAAATGTATAAACTGACATCACCTGAGGGCCCCCACTTCAAAACATGGGGATGAAGAAAATCAAAATATATTCCCTCCTTCCAAAGCACTGCCCAGCAGGAGTTTTTAGAGTTGGCCCAGCACAGCACACAGTGCTCTTCTGAAGAGAGTGGCTGCTGCACAGTCACATCCATCACAAACAGCCTTACAGGACAAAGCTAACTCAAGGCTTTACAGCTCATGCAGAGCATTATCCAACGTAAACAAGTCCTCCAGCAGAGTAAGTACATCTATGCCACTTACAAAACCAATGGGAGAAACTCTCTTTTGCACAACATTGCAAGCTAACTACAAAAGCTAACAGCAAAAATATCAGTAAATATTAAACCTCTAAATTCAGATTGAATTGCAATAAACCCTAAGAGGTAGGACTATATTTAACTCTAAGTTACTCTTCAGTGTATAGGTCAAGGTCCACAGGCTTATGATCCCAAATTTCTCTTCCTACCTCTAATCCTTCAAGATGTCACACTTCAGCTGCAAGCCTCTCTGTCCACACAGTAACTGAAAAGAAAGGCAGCAAGATTACTCTGTAAAAGTTGTTTCCTCTTTTAAACGTTTCACAAAAATCTCAGTAAATGGATTTGCTCTTCATACCCAAAGCTGAAACTGCAGCAAACACCTTTACTCTGCCAACCCAACGGGCTTGCAGCAGCCGCACCGCACCAATAATCGAAATTATCCTTCAACACCTCCAGCTCTCCAGTCTGAAGTTACATTTTTTCCAAATTACTGCACAAGCCAGGCAGTGCCAGGGCATCCTACCCACCCCTCACTCTCCTGGCTCTGCTTGGGGAAGCTTACAAAAGCGCCTTGGTCTAGTTTTTGGGGAACACCCAATTTTCTGCACCTGCTCTGCTTTAATTATTGACTAGGCTAGGAGTTCCTGATTAAAATGCAAGGCAAGTCTGGCACACAGCCTCAGCTTCTGATCATTGCCCGCAGATACAGCTGGAAGAGAAACCCAAATTCCCTGCACAATTCAGGAATTAAAAGAAAGGGTGGATCAGTTTCACTTGGGGCACTTAAATTCAGCAAGGAAAATACTTTTTGTACCCTTGCAACTGAAAACTCTCACAAAATTTGGAATTTTAAACCACAGCTTTATGTTCACACACAGAGAGAAGGTTTAAAAGCTTCCTTTCAATTGTACTATGTTTTTACAAGCCATTTCTGCCAGAGTAAACCTAACAGGTAATTACAGGTCTGACCTCCTTCTATTGCACAAATATGCCTTTGGAAACAATGTGGAGAAATATTTGCCCAATACAAGAAGACAACTCCAAGAGGAACCATTCCAGTTTATCAACTCTGTGATTCATGTTGATACAAGCTTTATTCTCTATTTAAGGAACAAGATAACGCTTAGGAAGTGCATCTGCCCAAATTACGTTTCACATATCTACCATGGGCCATCCTAAACAGTGGCACAGCCAGACCTCAGGTCACACCCAGACAAGAGCCATCAGCAAGACAGGGAGTGACCTTCAATTCCAAATATTGACCCTTGCTCAACCACCAAGGCATCTCTGAGCAGCAGCCAGGCTGAGGATGGAAACATGAGTAAAACACTGCTGCTACTGTGAATAAAGCAGTGCTGGGGTTGTGCTGTTAACATCCCCTTCTTCTCCTTTGGAACTGGGGAGATAACCACGGAGGCCCAAAGGAGCTGAAAACAAAATGAGAGCACTCCACCTGCCCCCTTAGCCTGAAATCCCAATCCCAGATGCTCCTATTTTCTGCCAGTACCAAGAGAACTTGGGAAAACAAGGTGGTGGCAGCCACAGGCACCAAGAGCCATCCAGGAAAAAGGCACAAAAATCAGACAGGGGGATTGTGTTCCAAGCCATAAAAACGTTGGGTCCCCCAAACCAAACACTGTTTATGCATCACACTGACTCACATGAGTGCAGGGACAATGCCATGGGAATTGTTTACAGTGTCAAGGTTGTTTCATATAATTAAAGGAAGTCAAGAGATGAGATAACACCAACAGTTCTGAAGGTACAGCTAATCCTAACCTTGTAGGAAGCTATTTCTCCCTGAGTTGCTCCTCTCTCTTGCAGGAACAACCCTTCACACAATCCCAGATTCTTCATTTCACCTCATTCCCTTCATCCTGTATCTGCAGAGCACCAGCAGCAGTGTGGTACACAAACGTTATGGTATATAACCACAAATATTAAAGTGCTTCTCTGTGCACTGTGGGTTTCAAATCAGGGATTTTTTTCTTGTGCTGAATTCCCATCTCAAAAAGCTTGTGGAAGGTGCTGACTCCTTTGCTGTGAGAATTATCCCCTGAGGTCCCTGGAATTACAGGCTAGTGCAATGCCATCAAATCTGTCACCTTATCAACAGCAGGGCTGGCTGGCCTCTGGGCACTTAAACTGGTCCAAAATCCCAGGTGGCCCCTTGGCTATACCAGCCCCCACATCCTCTGGGTGCCTTCTTGGAGACAGCCCAGACACTTTGTCATTAGCAACCCTGAAGCCTGTTTCTGCAGTAAATGAACTCCTTGGATCTTCCAAAGCAATTCTCACCTTCCTCAAGGGAACGGAAAATAATAAAAATAAAACCCCACCAAAAAGTCTGCAGTTCTTAACAAGATCAGGCCTTAAAAAAAAAAAAAATAGAATCAAAGCTTGGAAACAAAAAGCTAACTTATCCTTTAATAACATTTCTGTATTTATGGAGGTTTCTGGTTTGGCACAAAAACATCTGCTCATTTAGTGGGTGTTATAGGTATCACTTCTATACTCCAGTGATGCTGAGACCAAGAGGCCTGGTTTAGTGGCAAATAAGCAGAGAAAAACATTTTCCATTACTTTGAAACCCAAATTCTAGTTCTCGCTGGGTGTAGGGCTTCACCTCTCCACTGTATGTGGTCATCTCCAGTCACTCTGTTTTGTGCTGCTGCAACCACTGTTGGAGCTTGACCTGGCAGTGACAACACCAACACTGTTCCAGCTCATTCAAACCCTGCAGGGAAGTCAGGCCAGTACAGCCTGGAGGTCTGTGCCCAACATGAAAACAACCTGGCTGCAATGGCTAGTGACTGAACATGCTCTTCTGCCCTCCTTACAGGATCATTTTGGTTCCTGGGTTTTCTGGACAATGGTTACCTGTGCAATTTATCCCACTGCTTAAAACCAAGCTAAAGATAACCCCCTTTAAGCACACCACCCCACTGGCGTTTAGAACAATCACCACAGGCTATCATGGATGCAAAATGTGATTTTCGAGCCAGAACTAATTATTCTCTGCAAATATGATGGCCCAGAGTAGTCTCCATCATAGAATGACATCATCTCACTCAACGGCAGATCCTTGATGCCAGGAAGGTGTGACACAGGGAAGTCTACTTTTAAACTCGTCCTTGTTCTTCAGTTCTTTTCCTAAACATCTCTTTAGGGATGGGCTTAAGGGATCCTTGCTGTGGAGGAGTGAATGGCTTCAGGCGGCAAAAGGGTGTTAAAAAAATAACCCGGCACTGCTGCAGCACACTGCCCCAGACACCACCTCCCTCCTCTTAGCTCTAGGAAGCCTGATCAATACTTTATCCTGAAAAGGAACATAAGAAAAAGCCCTGAACAGGGCAAGGGTGCCAGACTGACGCACATAATCTCATTAGAGTCGCCCAGAGCACTCCGTTTGCTCAGTATCTGAGAGATAACAGGATTAACTTCATGTTCAACATAATTTCAGCCCAATAATTTCAGAATCACTCCTACAGCTGTAATGTCATTGATTCAGCAGGGGATTCCCACCACCCCCCCCACAAGTCCCAGCCTTGAAAGCCCCTTCATTAGCATCTTAAGTTAATTACTTGGAGAGACTTTCCTTTCCTCTCCCAAAGCAAAATGCAACTTAACCCCTGCAACCTACAATGCTTGGGCAGAACAAACTCCTGCTTTCCCTGCAGGAAGGGACCCCGTTTACTTCCCTAATCACCACTTCAGTTTCCAAGAGTTAATGCTAAGACCAAAGACCTGGAGGGGAGAAGGGCAAGTTTTTTCATCATTTGGGTTGATTTTAATCAAAAAACATGATGAAGGCTGGTTACAGTCCTCTCAAAGATCAAGGTTCAGCCCCAGATCCCTGCCTAACTCTGCCTTCCTGGGGAGAGGGGGTTGATCAGCCCTCTAAGAGCAGAGCTACAGCCAGCTGGGATCGCCATAGAGCCTCCAGGAGCGATTTTCCTTGCCAAGGCATGACTTGTTGCACACCTTGCCTTGGAAATTAGTCCCTTAGTGCAGTGGGGCTGGGGAAGCAAAGGGAAAGCACACAAAGCAAACAGTACACAGAGCTGCTTCCAACCCTACAGGGGAACAGAGCACAGGAGCTGGGATGTGTTTTTATAGGGGATTTTTTCATGGAGTGCAGAAAACTATGAAATGCTACCTTTCAAGTGCACTGGGAGGTACCAGTTAGGTCAGTGTTGTTACGCTGGCGCTGAGCCTAACGTGGTGCCAAATCAGACCCCACAGCACTGCCTATGAAAGCCACTGTCCACAGCCACTAGTTGGCTGCATCGCCATGGCTTATCTCTTCCACCCCCCCAAAAAAATGGGAGGGAGGGAAGGAGAAAAATTTCCTCCAGAAATGCAATTCACAAAATTCTAGAGTGGCTTGAGTTGAAAGGGACCTTCAAACTCATCTCGTTCCACTCCCCGTCACAGTCCACTAGACCAGGGTGCTCCAAGCCCTGTTAACCTGGCCTTGAACACTTGCAGGGATGGGGCAGCCACAGCTCCTCTGGACAACCTGTGCCAGGGCCTGGCCTCCCTTGCAGGGAGGGATTCCTTCCCAGCATCGCACCTAACGCTGCCCCTGGCACCAGGAAGCCGCTCCCTTTTCTCCAGCATCACCTCTCCCCAGTGTCCCCAGTGTGCCCAGTCCCGTGTCCCCTGTGTCTCCTGTCCCGTGTCCCCAGTCCCGTCCCGTGTCCCCCAGTGTCCCCTGTCCCCCCAGTCCCGTCCCATGTCCCCCTGTGTCCCCAGTCCCATCCCGTGTCCCCAGTCCCGTCCCATGTCCCCCTGTGTCCCCAGTCCCGTCCTGTGTCCCCTGTGTCCCCAGTCCCGTCCTGTGTCCCCAGTCCCATCCTGTGTCCCCAGTCCCATCCCGTGTCTCCCAGTGTCCCCTGTCCCCCCAGTCCCGTCCCATGTCCCCCTGTGTCCCCTGTCCCGTGCCGTGTCCCCCTGTGTCCCCAGTCGCATCCTGCATCCCCAGTCCCATCCCGTGTCCCCTGTGTCCCCAGTCCCATCCTGCATCCCCAGTCCCATCCTGCATCCCCAGTCCCATCCCGTGTCCCCTGTGTCCCCAGTCCCATCCCGTGTCCCCAGTCCCATCCCGTGTCCCCAGTCCCATCCCGTGTCCCCTGTGTCCCCAGTCCCATCCCGTGTCCCCTGTGTCCCCAGTCCCATCCCGTGTCCCCAGTCCCATCCCGTGTCCCCTGTGTCCCCAGTCCCATCCCGTGTCCCCAGTCCCATCCCGTGTCCCCTGTGTCCCCAGTCCCATCCTGCATCCCCAGTCCCATCCCGTGTCCCCAGTCCCATCCCGTGTCCCCCCGTTCTCACCCCGGCCCGCCTGGGGCCGGTCCCGCGCGCCCTCTGGCGGACACAGCGCAGCTCTGCGGCCCCGGCCCCGCCCCCCGGGCTTTTCCAACCTGAAGGCTTCTGTGATTCTGTGGTAACAGAACTCAGAACTCGGCACAGCTGAGTTACACCAATGTACAAAGCTCTACCTTACACAGCCTTAAGACTAGCTCTAATATGCACCAGAATCCATGGCAGAGCCTGCATCTGCAAAGCTCAGCTCAGAACCTGCACAGCCTGAGCACCCTCAGGCTGAACAGATCTGTACAAGGAATTTAGCGATTCCTATAAATATTATTCTTCATGTGCCAGGGAATACAAATTTATCATAACCCAGACAGTAAATACTTTTGAAATCTTAAAATCTCTGCTTCACAAAACGAGACAAACTCAGGCTGGGTTGAAGAGCCATGTTCTCCCTAAGCAAGTCATGGTTATCCACTCATTCCACACAGCTGGATGGGTCCAACCTGTAAAAAAGCCACCTCTTATCTCTGGTTTCTTGTTTCAGGATACAAAAGACACCTTCAGCAGTCAGAGCCAGGACTCCTTCCAAGACAAAGGAGAGCCAAGCAGACAAAGTGGTGATGTCAGCAGTGACAACATCCAAATGTTCACACTGGGACTGCACCTCAGGACCAGCCTGAGGGCCTGGGAGTAGCTTCGTCCAGCCAACAGCTCAGCTAACACTGGCAGCAACAGCTCACAAAGGCAGCAAGATAATGTTTTAAAAGGCCAGGTTTGCCACTCAACCTGGACACATTGCTCCTGTGTGAAGAAACAGTAATAACAAAAATCACATTTATACTAAACCTGCTCGTCCCTGGTTACAGGCAGGCTCCTCTTCTACTCCCAAACCCAATAAAATCATCTACTAAAATCCCTGGACAGAATTTACAGGCAATGTTCCAGGAGCAAGATGAATTTAAGTTCCAACAAGTTAAAAAAGAAAACTAGAAACTCTGGAAACCTACTGCCCTCCTCCATGCCCTACTTACTGAGCCATAGGAACTCCACACTCATTGTTTCATAGCAAATCATCCTGAATTGCCCAGAGGATTGATTGCATGTCTTACAAGGTCTTAACTCTTCACACAAGGAGTAAGATTGTCATGAAGCACTTCAGCAAAGACATTTCTCACTCAACATCAACCTTTGCCACTGCCTTGCTCCAACCAGCCTGGAGGCTGAAGCATCTCCATTCCCAGCACATCTACAGCTGAGCCAGGAAACCACAAAACCAGCAGAATTAACTTCTGCTTTCCCCCAGCCAGAGATATGGGTACAAACTACAAGATCACTTAGCACACCACCTTCAAAAGTCACTCAAAATGGGATGTCATGGAATTACGAGGTCTCTGGCAGGTCAGCAAATAATCTCTGTTACACATTTGGCTCATAGTTCAGGAGGGAAAGGCAGCAAGAGTTCAGACACCTCCTCAAGTTGTTCAAGGAGGAATTATTGGGTATTAATTTTCAGAAATGCCACGCTAACTAGATGGATGGCTGAGCTGAACCGCTTGCAAATACAGCAGGCAGAAAAACAGCACCAACATGCCATCGAGTGCCCCAAGCACCCTGACAGCACTCAGTACATTAATTACACTAAGAACTAGAACAAATTTAAGAACAAAAGGCTGCCAGGATAATGTCTCAAAGTATTTTGCTAAGCTGTCAAGTGCACTCGACTTATTTCCAGTAATGCTTTCAGACAGGTATGGAAATGCTCTGTGTTGCACCTTGTTTAAAAGACAAATGCTTTCCATTGAGATCAGTTCTGGCCTCTGGTAACCTGCCTAAGGGACAGTAAGAATTTGCCTTTCTACCTGCTTCCAAGTTAGTGCACGTCAACTGTAACAGATTTGATCTCAGGCATTTGGCCACTGGTTCTTCTGCTGTATCACACAGAACTGTTACTGCTGCACGCACAGCATGCCGCATCCCAGTGGAATCACAGCTTCTGTGTCTTCCTGGAAGAAAACCCCATTATTCTGTTCTGGAACAGACATTATGGAGATATTTCCATTGGCTGCTTAGCAGCGACTGTTCTTCTCCAGCAGGCCTGACTTGGTGACAGCAAAGCTCCCAAGCCTGCAATGCCCTGACTGCACATCAAACCCAGCACACGCTGCTGGCACTGACTGCCAGCTCCACCAGTCCAGCTTAAACCTAGACCTTAGAGCCCCTTCCAGAGCCTAAAGGGACTCCAGGAGAGCTGGACAGGCACTGGGGACAAGAGTCTGGAGTGGCAGGACAAGGGGAATGGCTTCCCACTGCCAGAAGGCAGGGACAGATGGGATATTTGGAAGCAACTCTTCACTGAGAGGGGTGGAGAGCCCTGGCACAGGTTGTTCAGAGAAGCTGTGGCTGCCTCATCCCTGCAAGTGTCCAAGGCCAGGCTGGACAGGCCATGAAGAAACCTGGTCTAGTGGAAGGTGTGTGCCCATGGCCCTCCCAACCCAAACTATTCAGTGATTCCATAATGGCCTTCCCATAATGGTTTAGAGTCTCTGAGCATCTGAAGCTATAGCTCTGATTTTTGGGGATAAAGATGGGAATCAGGCAGCCAGCCATGCATCCTGATGGGAAAAAGCAGCAGAGCTGGTGGGATAAGAACCAAGTATTCATGTTTTCAGCTCTTTCCTCTACTCAGACTATATCTGGAGTCCAAGTCTCCAGAAACAGCAGATTCATATCACACTGGTTTCTGTCTGAGGCATGTAACTCAGGCATCAGCTTAGATGCTAAAACAAATCACTTCTTTGTTTGCACAAAGGTGAAGGACTTGAAGAGTATTTCCTATTTTTAGGAGGAAAAAAATGGGAAAAAAGTAGCACAGCAGGAGATAAAGAGGATGAAAGTCAAAGAGGATGAAAGTCAGCATGGAATAAAGCAGTAGCTGCAGAAGATTCTTAAAGCATCCATAAACTTAGTATTTGAGGAGCTTTCTTAAAAATCAGCTTTGGCTAACAACCTGTGTGTGCAAAGGCTACTTCATTAATTTCCTCAAATGTTTCACAGGTGTCCCACAGAGATTTAGACCTTTTAGGGACTTAAAAGTTCCTATCTGAATACCTGCAGAAGAAGTGTGTAAGCATAGGCAGAAGCTGTCAACAGAGTGTGCAGTACAGGAGCTCAAAGTATCCAACAGCAAAAACCTTCCACAAAAAGGCATTCCATGCTCCCTCTGAACCTGTTCATTAATGATTGCTCATTACTGGGCAAGTGAACTGCAGGTCTGCTTCCACCTTAGGTTGATCCAACATGGCAGCAGAGCTTTCAAGGAACCATGCGCAATAAGGGGAGACTTCCCCTGCCAAGCACAAAGCTTCTACTTCAATATGCTGCCTTTTAGATCTCTGAGACATACAGACAGATGAAATACTAGACAGAACACAATCTTTTGACAAAGAAAAAGCTCCAAACCTAGCTCAGATCATGGTAAGGTGAGTGAGTGGTCTTTGGGAGGGAGCCTGGGTAGTGACAGGCAGTAGATGAACAGTAAAAACAGGCTCCAAAAATAGTGTGATTCTTGACCTGCAGCACAGGAAGGATCTGAAGAAGGGAAAGGTATTCCAGAGACATTTCCCTTCAACAGATCACTTGTGTAGGTGGAACCTTGAGGAAGCTTGGACTGGCAGCATGTGTATATTTAGATTTCATTTGTTCCCCCCCTTAATCTCCATCCTCCCACCGGCAGCACTGGCCTCTCCAGGGCAGCACTGTCCCTCCAGCAGGACCAGCAGAGCTGGCGCTGCTGCAGCACCTGCACCACCTCTCATCTCCTCACAGAACTCTGCAGGCTCCCCACTTCAGAACCTCTGCCAAATCCGTGTCACTGTAACCTCGGCAGTCTGTACATTCCTGAATCAAATGCCAGTGGCACAGGAAAAGCCTACACGGAAGGAATTCAGTTTTAAGTCCAGCATTAGTGACAAACAAAGGCATGTGAGGCTGCCCTGGCTACAACACACCCCTCCAAATTTGCTGCAGAGAACTGATGTAAAATCATAGAATCCCAGAATGGTTTGGGTTGGAAGGGACCTCAAAGTTCATCCAATTCCACCCTATGCCATGGGCAGGGACACCTTCCACTACACCAGATTGCTCCAAGCCCCATCCAAACTTGCCTGAAATACTTCCAGTGATGGGGCAGCCACAGCTTTTCTGAGAAATCCATTTCAGTCCCTCACCACCCTCACAGGGAAGCATTTCTTCCTAATATCCAATCCAAACCCATCCTCCTTCAGTTTAAGGCCACATGTGGCAGCTTAACCTACCGTCACTCACGGCCACGTCCCAAAGTTTGCCAGAAGTTTCTGTGTATTCTTCTCTATACTTAATTCAAGGCAAGACTGTGAGCAAATTTTAAGCTGCGTACCTGTTCTAGAATACCATGTATGGACAGCTCTGAAACTTCACTGCAGCTGCCTGGAGACCTGGCTTCCACTCGTCCTCAGGGATGAGCATGAATTAAAATCTGAAGACAACAGCAAATTTCATTTCTAATTAGCCAGGGCAGTCAGCCAAGGAAGGCTCCCCCACCCACCCATGGCTGGTGAAGGCTGGCAGCTCAAAAGGATTTACGCTTCCCTGTGCATTCCCAATGGCCATTCCAAGCGCACCAGTTCAAACAAGCACCAGCCATGCAGCATTGTGAGTGCAGTTAATATCCAACCAGGGAAGGACAGCAATGCATACAAAGCACCAGGCTTGCAGGGAACAAAGGGCACTGACTTGGACTTCAGCTCAGCTCCATCTTGCCTCACCTCTGGGATCAACCCAGTAGTTCTGAGCTTAGCACTCGGAGAATGAATATCCATAAATCAAAGGAATTTCAAGGAAATTAAAATAAAAGATCCATCTATTTATTCTGTCTTTAATAGAGGGCTCTTGGCTTCCAGCACTAAGGAGGTAAATCTTTGTGACCAGCCATCAGGAGTGTCTGTGCATGCAAAGATCCAGCACGGATCCTCCATCTTAAACTGGCACCGCTCAAGTTGTCCAGAGGAAAAGGTGAAGTAACTTAAGTAAAGTTGGCAAAACGCAAACAAAATGCTTTTCACATCGCAGGCCACCAGCACTCATCAAAACTCAGCACTCCCAAAACTTCAAAAGGCTCCAGCTCTGTGTCTCGCTGATCTAGCCAAAGAATGGGGTTCAACTGCACGTGAAAAGGGACACAAAAGCTTTGTGATGTGAACAGAGGTGGCTGGTGGCAGTCCCAGCACAGGCTGAGTCCTGATGAATGAGGAGAGCTCACTGACCACAGAATGGCTGGGGATGAGAGGGACCTTGAATATCTTGTTTCACCCCCTGCTGTGGCACTAGACCAGGCTGCTCAGAGCCTCATCCAACCTGGCCTTGATGTTGCTCAACACCATCCCAGTAACTGAAGTTACAGAGACTGAAAACGGCCCTGCTCTGCCATGCTCTGCCCCAGGGCTGACAAGGAGCTGCCACCTCCACAGGCACTGCTCCAGCCTCGCTGCCTGTGCCACACTCACTTCACCCTCCACCTCCTCCACAAGTCATCTTTTGGAATGAGTTTGCCACGAGCAAATCATAAGGGAAAGCAATCACCACAGATTAAATGTGCACCTTACAGCTTAACAAAGAAAGGGCACAGCAGCTCTTGCCACCAGGACTTGCAGATGATCTAACCAGGCCACTGGGCTCCAACACACCAGCTCTGTATGAAGCCAAAAACTGGCTTTCATCTGCCTCACCAAGCATACTGCCCTGCTGACAAGTACAATAATTCCCAAAGTTTTCAGGATGGCATCACCTGGCTGCATAGAATAACCCAGAAATATTATTTACGAGTTAGAATCATCAACTGCAGTATCACAGTCCAGAAGACTTGAGGCCAATACACTATGTGGATACTGGTTTCTCATGGTGCAAGCAAGAGTTTTCATGCAAATCTCAGAGCAATGGCAGGGAAAAAATTGGCATTTAACTTCTTTCTTGTAGCCATTTTAGGCAAACAGATGGAAGAGCTCTTCAAGGCAATCTCTATGCAAAAAAATCTGTGAGTTTCAGTTACAACCATATCCTTGCATCAGTTAAACCTACCAGCAATGAATTTGATTGCTTCAGGGCAAGCATTACACACTGCCTAAGGCAAGAGATTTAAATTTTATTTAAAAAAAATTTTTAAATCCTCTATCTTATGCAACACAGAGCAGCCTAAAGGAATAAATACAGAACAGGAACAACCAGAAGCTGATCTTTCTTTATGCCTCACCATGTGCCTTGTTCAAATCAGCTCATTCCTTCTAGCCTCTTCCTTATTAAGAAAGGGGATGTTACCTGTTTTCAAGAACTTGGGATAGCCAAGAAACCAGTATTCCAGGTTTCACAGATGGGAGATTCCAAAGAAGATCTTCCATATTTACAGAGCTTCAGTCAGATCTGGTCCACACCACAGTACAAATGCAGCTGATGCATCTGCCAAACTATATTATTTTCTAATCACCTTCTACACTGCAAATGAAGACACCAAACTTAAAATAATCAGGTTCTTTATGATGCTTAACCAGGAAGGCCAGGTCAGGTCCATAATCTGTGGTAAGATATCCGAGTCTGTACTCACCGGCGTTCTCTTCCATTCCTCTTGTACTCTAGTGTCCAAAGAAATTCCTACAAAAACAGGAAACAAAGTCAACACACAAATTAAAATTCCAAGTGTGAACAAAGCTCAGATTTAGTTTTATTTCTCTAGCAGGTCTACACAAAACCTACTCAGCCTACACAAAACCAGCGTGGAGGGAACCTAGAGCAGAAATCCTGCCCCAGCGTGGAAGAGTGACATTGTCATCCCTCTTTGAAGGCATCAGAAGCTTCTAATCACACACATGCTATGATGGAAAGAAAAGAGAAACAAAATTAGGTGACATAATTACAAAGCTGCAATATTTGTTCCCAGGGAAAACATCTGCCTCTTCAGGAAGGGATGTGCCTGCTGTAAAAGGGAACAGCCTACTGCTTATCTAGCAAAGGCAGCACAGCACATGCACAGGAAGTATTTCAGATGTCACACAGCATCAATGCACATACTGAGGAGGCAGGGGAGATTAAAAAAAAAAGGAACCAAGATTTTAGTAGAAAAGACAGGGTTTTTTTTCTGGAGAAAGTTCTGAAATGAGATGCCTGGGGAAATAAGTTTGGGGAAATCATGATGTGTCTTGATTTTGACAGATTCTGTAGCACAGTAAAAACAGGCTCAACATTTTAGAAAAAGGGAGGTTCTGTCTTCAAAATCTTGCAGTCCAAACTTAGACAACCACAACTGGACATGTCAGCGGGAACAGCATGGGGTGACTGGGGAAGAACTACAAAATAAGGTTGTTCCAGCACCAAGGAGTCAAAGCCAGCCTTTATCCACAGCCCACTTCAGCCCAACCTCTTCCTCATGAAGCCCAAGCCAACTCATCACCTTTGGTCCCAGCAGCAAAGCATAGTTTGGTGGCTTTAGTTTAACATCATATGAGCTTGTCATCTTCATGTGACAACGTGCTGACTGCGCAGCACGTGCTCAGCTTGTTCAAGAGCACTGGAGCATCCCAGGGCTGCAGTGTCAGAGGAGGCAACCACACCACACCATCCATGGAAGCTCTGCCAGTGGGGCTTTCCAGCTTTGCTTTGCTCAGCTGTGTGTGGGAAAATGCTTCCTTGGATCAGACAACTATGCTCCAGGCTACTTCCCTCTGATGCAGCTCAAATTCCAGCGCAGTGATGTTCTTGGAATGGAAGGGGGAAACACCTCAACAGAGCAATTAAACCCTCAAAACATAATTGGGGATCACAGCTTTAAACAGCTTAGAAGAAAGACCAAATATCTGTACAAGTTTCTGGGCAGCAAATGAGTGGATCAAGAACATCAGAAGGTTTTGATTTCAGAGGCAGACAGCCACAAGTGCTCAGGAAACACCTTCAATCCCTACAGTATAATCCATTAGCACTGTTAAAATACAGCTTTCACACACATTTGGATGCATGGTTTGGTGCATTCACATGCTGCATGTAGGACACAATTTGCAAGAACTGGAATGAATGAACTACAGAATCATTTAGGCTGGAAAAGCCCTCTAAGATAAAGATTGAGTCCAACCATTAACCCAGCACTGCCAAGACAACCACTAACCCTCGTCCTCCAGTGCCACACCCACATGTTTTTGATCGCTTCCAGGAATGGTGACTCCAACACTGCTCTGAGCAGCCTGTGCCACAGCTTGACAAAGTTTGGTGAAGAAATTTTCCAATATCCAACTTAAAACTCCCTGACACAACTTCAGGCTGTTTTCTCTTATCCTGTCCCTTACTCCCTAGGTGCAGAGCCTGACCATCATCTGGTCCAATCTCCTGCCAGGGAATGCTCCCCCACTGAAGACGGAAGATCCACCACCATGCCTGCCTGCCCCTTCAAGCACACCCTTCTGGGAAGAAAAGCAGAAGGGAAACAAACTGCCACCTCAAGGCCTACTTGAACCTCAGCACAAATGACAGCAGCGTTCCCACTGCTCCCAGGGAGCTGGGTTTAATTTGCCTTTCAAGGGCATTGCTGCACAGGCTTTTCTGAGCTCTGCACTACAAGGGGCACATTTGTGCCTGGAATACTAATCCTGGCAGCCGTCACTGCTGGACACTCACTGCACACCGGAGACATCTGTCACTGCCTGATGGCACAGCTGGAAGCACCTCAGTCTGTGCTGGGAGGATCTTTCTGAGCAGAACACTAAATCCACAATATCTGGTTATTAACAGTACAAGCATAAAAAGCACATTGGGGGAAAAAAATTGATGCCAGGGTAGCAGAAGGAGCAAAGTCCACGCTCCTGCAGTACTGCCACAGGCTGCCAAAGCAGGAGCACACAGCTCCGCCTGCACTAAGGAACAGGTACTTCTCACCAAAGAAATGGATTAAGCAGTAGAGATCCTGCTGCCAGCGTTAACTACAAGTGGCTAATTGGAAAGCTGTATTCTGGTATAATATTTGAGATAACCCACTCCACAGAACAGAAATTTGCTTTTATCCCCTACTGTCACAGGTTCCCCAGATACCTACTTCTGAGAAAACATGGCTTTTTCATTTCCTCTAGCATGACATGCCACAGCTCCTCTGAATAGTCAAGTCCTCTGAGTGCCCTACATGCCCTGGGCCTGACAGCTGTATGAAATTCCTGTTTCCAAGAGCCCTGTTGCTGGCACAGCTTAGCAACTTTCAGCGCTCAGGACTCGCCCCTCTGGTACTCTTAGCCACCCCAGCAGCAGAACCACGGCCTTTGTCTGCCTCCAGACTTCAAACACTTTACAGCTTTTTCCCCAGCTCTTTGTATCACTCTAGGAATATATTTCTGTTCCATTGACCTGGCTCTGAACTCCTGCAGTAAAGCGATGGCTTCTTTCCAGCTAGGCAGCTAATTCACACAAAATAGAAAAGGACTGTTTCACAGCAATGCTGGAGTGTTTTGTACCCTATTTCTTCAGTCATAACGCACTCCCTGCTGCACAGGGAATTTTGTCTTTCCCAGCTCTGCCCATGTGCTCACATTGTCCCCCAGCAACACAAACCAGCCCAATTCCAGACTTTGGCCCTCCTCCCATGCCCTCCTACTCCTTCCATGCACCAGCCCCGATCCAGTGGCTCTGGGAACAGTCAAAGCTGACCCTGATGCACACCAAGCATGTCCAGAGGAGTGGTCTGGGAATGACAGGACCTTGGCAGCCCCAGCTCAAACCACCACGAGGCTGCACACCAAGGTGCTGCTGTTTGTTCCAGCCTCGGGCAGTCCGCATCCATGAGCTTCATTGAATACCCCTTTACAGCTTCCCCCTTTCCTCACAGTCTCATTTTCAGTAATCCTTACCCAGACCTCTAGAATATTAACCATTCCTTCAGAATGAAGCTCATTAGCTGGACCCTTCTGTCCTCATTGCTCATCTCCAGTAACATGAACAGCTTCCTTCAAAAGACTACAACTTGCTTCCAAAAGTCCAGCTAAAACCTAAGCCAATGTTGGTCGTTTTTCCCAACTAAACTAGAAAACTGACAACTCTTCCAAGCAGAAGTGGCACATTACTTCTCCACAGTGGCTGCCAACAGGCTTGCCTGAGGCATGGAAACACAGTTTCCATGCTGGCTCAGCTCTAAATCACCATTCCAGAGAGGGACACGACAGCAGCTGGGCAGCTACTACAGGGCTTTTACTGTAATGAGACACAAAACCCAAGGTTGTCCTGGAAAAAAATGCATGTGGGGGAGAGAAAGGATGCTCTTATAACTGTTTGGAACTATATCCACCAGCTGGAGGGAAAGGGAAGGGTTAACACACACCCATAGCTTGAGGAACATGGTCCTGCATTAATACAGACCATGACCCATGAAATTAAACAAGCTCACCTGACAACTCCCAGGTGATTATTAATTTTGACCTAATATGGTGGTAGTAACAGCCAAAAAACAAATATTAGATTATTGTTCATTCTGCCACTTTAGCCCTCTGCTTTACACTACTTTAAAATCTACATTTCTGCAGCAGCACCCAGAGGCTCCCACTGGGGCAGGTGATGAGAGCCCAGCAAAGGGCTGATGCTGCCCACGGCCGCTCACCATCATAACAAGAAAAAGTCAACACCAGGAATAAGGCCAGCATGGAGATGGAAGCCAGGCACAGAGCAGCCCGAGTTCTCACTCAGAGAACATCCCGAGTCTTCCTCCCTGATTTGACAAACTCCACTCAAATGGTTGATCCAAGCCATCAGGACTTTCCCCTGCTGCAAATGTTTCTCAAGGGCCAGACTTACGACCCCTCCCCACCTAGCCCGTGGATCTGGCTGCCTGTTCCTTTTTATAAATGCAATTTCAAAAATAAATCAATATTTTATTCTCTCACCAATAATTACTCCTTCCAGGAAGACAGATGAGCGGATTTTTGCAAAGCTGAGATAACTCCACCTAATGCCATGGGTCTGTTGGCCATGAAGCTCCATCAGGTCCTCAGGGGGAGGGCTAAAGAAACTCATTTTATCTGCCAGCAGTGAGATTAAGAGCGTGGTAAACAATATTAAAATTCTGTTCTACAAAGCAGAATACCTCAACAGCACCAAAGTATTCTCCCAAAGGACAGATTACAGCACAGGTGCACAACTGGAGTTTAAGTATTACAAAGGAAATTCTTAAAAAACCTGAATAGATCAACCATGCCAAATGCCCTAGTAAGATTACAAGACAAGGTGTACAGGTATAATTAACCTCTAGCTGAATAGAGTGGTACAAAGGGGAAGAGATGCACAAGCCCCTTTTCCAGTCAGTGGATGCCAAAAAGCTCATATATTTTTATGACTCCATCTAAAAACAAACCAGATCCACCCAGAAGTCTTGGTTTGCTCATGTCCTTTGCTTATATGGTTTGAACATCATTTGCTGGTTTCTGCAAATTGCTGGAACTACAAATGCTGGTTTTAAAATCCTCTGAGCAGTCTCGGCTGACCCAGTTTGTTCTGCACTCATCACACACTGAGCAGTGGAGAGGTCAGTTGGAGGGAAATCAGAATATTCCTCCTCAGTAAAACCGCACAGATTAAACCCAGTTGTTCTGCAGCCTAATGTGGCAACATGCCAAAAAGGGGTGCACCACTAATTAACAGCCCAGCAGTTTCCCTCTCTTTCCAAGGATCCCAACACTACAAACATTTTTGCACTTGTTGGGAAGTAATGGCTTTGAGCAGGAGCACAGCAGCTGGTTAACACAAGGAATGAGTTTTGTGGAAGAAGTGGAAAAATCAGACATTAGCATAAGAACTCCATGTGCAGTTTAAATAGAAAATTGGAATAACCAGGATTGAAAACCTCAATACAGTTCATATTACAGTCAAAGAAACCAGTGGCTTTTTGTCACAGATATAACATTTGATAAGTGGCTCCCTATGCAAACTGCAAATGTTTTCCAGCAGCTCAGTAGCTGCCTGTGGGTGGCATAGTAATATAAGGTTACCAGACAGGAACTGGAACAGGAAGGGAGCTGCATCCTCCGGGGCTGCGCCATGGGGAAGGCGAGTGGCTTTCTCCAACACCTGGGCAAAAGTAAACCTTAAAAGTACTCACGGACACGCTGTGCAGAACACTGGAGTGGGACTCCAAACCCCGCATCAATACTGCTCTAGCAAAGAATCTCTGAGGCTGGAAAAGATCCCCAGGATCATTGAGTCCAACCTGTGACCAATCACCACCTTGTCAACCAGAGCAGAGTGCCACATCCATTGCTCCTTGAGCACCTCCAGGGATAGTGAGCGCTGGACACTGGACAAGGCCCTTTGATTATACATGCCTCCACAGTAGTACATGGACACTTTATTCATCTCACAAACCAAACACAGCAAGTTCTTCCATACTTCTATTTGAAACAGACCATAAAAAGTCTGAAAAAGCCACTCTAGTCTCTCCCAGGTGTTTCAGTTCGCTGAAGGAGCCAAACCTGGGACAAAATCCTGATATTCACCAAACCCAGAACAGAAAGCCAGCAGCCTATAGGAAAATATAGCATATATGAACACAGCATAGCTTCTGCACCAGCCCATAGTTACAAATGCTATTTCTATTTAGCTCTCAGTATGGGAGACACTTCTAATTCGCCTCCAGACCTGCTTACAGCTGATCCACCACTCAGGAGGTGCAAATACATGCAGAGAAAAAACTGCAGTATGAATAGAGCAAACCAGTTCCCCTCTTCACTGTCCTTGAAGTTGCTAAAGCCACTGGAACTGGCACATTTCCCTCGTGTCTTGCTGCACAACTGATTTCAGAACAATAGGGCTTGTCAGAAATTGAAATTCCTTTGTGGTCTGCAAATGCCCGCTCATGCAACAGCTCATTCTTGTACCACACCTCACAGGGAATGTAAAATCATGTGGCTGCCCTATCCCTGGAAGTGTCCACAGCCAGGTTGGATAGGGCTTGGAGCAACCTGGGGTAGTGAAAGGTGTGCCTGCCCATGGCAGGGGGTGGAACTTGATGAGTTTTAAGGTCCCTTCCAATCCAAACTATCCTAGGATTCTATAGTTTATACCTGATGAATGCTAAGCAAACATGAGGTCAGTCCTCTGCTTGTGCCTGTCTGCCACAAAGGATCCAAATGAGCTTGTTTGGATATATCCAAGCAAACCTCTCCTCCTGGACCCACGGGGAGGGAGCAGCTGAGGACTGTGGGTTGCACGTATTAGCTGAGCTATAATAATCGGTGTTAGTTCTGTAACACACCCCCAAAAGGCACAAAATAACAGGGTTACTTATTTACTCTGGCTTCTGGGGTAAAATTCAAACCACCTCTGCCTTCATTTTGTGGTTTCCATTTTCATCAAACTTTGAATAAAAACTTAGCAGCTGAGTACTCGTTCAGTGCTGTGGTCATGCCCCTGTAATTATGACTCGATAGACAATTTCATTTGTAACCACCATTTCCTCCCCAGAAGGAGGACACTTTTAGTCTCAGCCACTGCAGGGCCCGTTTGAAAAGTGTTTCTTTTCACCTCCATTTAAAAAGTGAGAGCAATGAGCTTTACCACCATCAAAGCACTAAAATGAATTTGTTAGAAAGCTCATATGAACTCCCCAAAATCCTGGAGCAGCAGAGCTGAATTTGCAATCCTGCCATAAGGGTCTTTCCCAAAGCACCCTGAATGCCCAACTGCTTCCTGGGATAAACAGCCCACAGGGTTTGTGCAGTCAGATTTAAACACCATGCCTTCCCTGCTGCACGTTCCAGCACATAAACCAGGCATCTCTAATCAAATTCCACAAAGGCAATGTAACGTCCCCACTTGAAAAAATATGAAATACAGGAAACCTATGCTATGTAGGTGTCATTGTCAACTTAGAGAGTCAACGCTTTTTAACTGGGAACAGCTCACCTATTTGAAATTAAAGCTCTTTCTGAATTGACACTGGAATTACATCACTGAATCTATAGGAGCATTACATTTCACCTTTTGAAGCAGATTTTGCCAAGCAGTTCAGGTAGTTTGAAATTCAGTTGTAGCCTTATTTTTTTCTTTCACAGACTCACTAGCATAATTTCTAATTATTTCTAATTAAGATATCAAATTTCCTTGAAGAAGCCCTCCTCAGGCAATTATTTTCTTGCAAAGCTCCAGCTTTAATAAAAAGGTGCCCAGGCTTTAACTAGGACAGCAGAGAAATTAATTCCCACTACTGATCTCACAAAGTCTCTATAAAGTAAGTGTAGGCAGTGAGGCCTCCAATTGTGAAAATAAGCTCATAAAGCTTCTGAATGAGAACATTTTCTTAAAAAGAAAAAACTCTTTTGTAGTTCTCATGGTTGTGCACAAAGTTGATGAAACAGCAGCACTGATTGCCTGGGGATGGTGCTTAGTGCAGCCATCTCACCTACTGGGCCACAGGCTGATTTTAATCTCAGGTGGAAGTTGTGCCTTTCCTAGTGCTCTTACAACTGCCTTCAGTCAGGGACAAAATAGTGGAATGGTTTGGGTTGGAAGGGCCTTTAAAGATCATCTAATTCCAACCTTCCTGCCATAGGCAGAGACATCTTCCACTAGACTATGCTGCTCAGCGCATGGTCACTCATCTTTTAGATTTTGGGCTGATATACTCCTCCAAATAATCCTTAATTAATCTTAAATGGGATAATATTAAAGACAGTAATCTCCTGGAACTCTCCCAAGAACAGGAATGTTTCAGTTCTCTCATCACCACTCTAACTTTCCATTAGAAATGACATTTTCCAGCCAACACATTTAGCTGCATTAAGAGCTCAACAAAATTACCTTCCACAGTAACAAAGGTTGAAAAAACACCCAACTGAAGGACAAAGACAGATCTCTCCTCATGCCCTGCAGGTATGGAGGGCAACCAGGCCCTCCTGGGCCAGGAGGGCAACCAGGAAAAAATGCTCTTCTCCAACTGTGCAAATTAAATGAAGGGAATCATTGTAACACCAAGGAGCAGAGAGGACTTTAAAATTAGAGAAAACATCAACGTCTCAAACATTCTGGAGGCACAGGAGCTGAGGAAACGCTGTGGGATGGGCTGTATTAACAGAAAGGCTGCTGGATGTGGATCTGCATAGCTGGCACAAGGAGCCCCTGGTTCACAAGCAGAAGATCCTCCACAAGACTTGCCTTAGGAGCACTCCAGGTACATCCAGTAGCTCCCAGCCCTTCCTTGTACAGGAGCCAGAGATCTCATGGAGCAGCTGACCCCAGCCAAAACCAGCCTGGTGCAGAAGCAGCTGGCTTGAATGCAGTCCAGTTCCTCAATTTGTTTGTCACATGGGCCACAACCAGTTGTTGGAGAATAAGGGAAGGAGTGAATACACAGGACCTGCTCAGCGACAGCACTTTTGGAAGTTTACACAGCTGCAGCAGCACACAGGGCTGCTCTGTTGGTCCTCACAGCCAAAGGCTAGAACTGGGCTTGGGACACATCAACTCCGGCTTCCCAGCACCAAACAGGCTTGAAAAATCTGCAGTGAATCACAGATCCTGCCCACTCCTCTATCCCTTTTCCCACTGCAAACACCACAGGGAAGGTGCCACCCTTCTCTCCCCGTGCTGTTTGAGCCAGGTTGATCACCAGGCCAAGAGTACCTATCCTGCATAATCTCAGAGCATCTGTGACAAACCAAGATTGTTCACGCATATCTACAAGATTATTTGAGTTCTCTGCTACAAAACTATTCTTAAACTCCTCCAGTGCACCTAGAAGCAAAAACCTAAAGTACCAACTGATTCCAGAGCACCAGGATTTGTCAGCCCTAGGTTTTGAAATAAGCAGGACCTCGCTGATCATAACTCAAGGGCAGGCACTACCCAGGAATTCCAGTTTAACCAGTTCCACGCTTTCTACCCTTCATTCCTCCCACTTTCTTGGAACAACGGGTGCAACAAAACCCTGCCCCAATCTATACTGGAATAAACAATTCATTGCGATGAAAAGCCACCTGCTTCCCCCACACAGTTAAAAGCATTTCCAAATTCCAGCTCTCTGTCAGCCAGCACAGATGGACACACCAGGCACACAGACACCCACTTTGCTTCCAGCACAGCCTTTGTCCTGCTGAGACACAAAGCCCAATGGCAGAGGCTGCCTCCATCAGAGCTGTTTTGTTAAGGGATCACGACATAAACCAGCAATCCTCCAGCCACAAAAACAGTTTAGACTCACTCCTAGCACACTTAAATTGCAATCTGCTAAAACACACAGGCACTCTGGCTTTTGGAGAACACATCCCTCCACTGGCAGATCACATCCCAAGATCTGACTAATGCATCACCTGCCCCACATGTCCCCAGATAATTAAATTTAACATGTAACAGCTCAGTCATCACCAGAGATTTTCACTTTCTTGCACACCCTACTTCTGTCCAGGGTGATTCTGCAGGAAGTAAATAACCCCTTTCCAAAGGAAGTGATAGCCCCAAGAGCAGGCAATAAAACACTAAAATGGAGCCTGAATTCTGCCTTGCTCACTCCTGCTGGACCTGCCTGCAATCCTTTAAGTGTGGTGGCATTTAGGGTAGCCTGGGATTGGCTGCTCTAGGCAAATGGAGGGCTGGCCACCAGAGACTGCTGAACACTCACTCAGATACTGCTGCCTTTGCCAAGACAAAATCAGCATAAGAGGCTGTTCCTGCAGTGCATCCCGAGCTCCAAAAGCACCAGACACCGACATCTCCTTCCCTGCTCCTGTGCTTGTGGCTCCTGTGCTGTGCAGCAAGTCTGGCCATCTGCAGAACACTTCCCTTGGACACTGGCTACCCACAGGACAGACTCCTGCTGTGGTTAATCACTGTCCCTGCAGACCTAAGGCAGAGCTGGTCTTGTCCCTGCAGGAGCTGTGGGCTGGCACAGCCCTTCTGTCCACACTGCACTGTCCTGGTGCCACTCTCCCCCTCTTGGCACCCCAGGCACAAGGGGAAGAGTTTCTGAGCACAGTGATCATGTTGCCCAAGACCAATTCTCCCAGTCCCCTCAAGTGTACAGGGATCCCTATCCACAAGGTTAATTTATCCTATCAGAACAGCTCAGGAACTGCTTCTGTCATCTTTTGCCTTTCAACTTAGCTTTATTCGAAGACAAATAAAATCCAAATCTAATCCAAAACCAGACACATCACTGGAATGAATCACACAGTGTTATTAATTCTCCCACCCATCAAAACAGAAATGTCTCACCTTGCAAAGCAATTGTAGTGGCTGCCCAGGCTCACAGAAATCTGTCCCATCTGTTAAAAATCTGGGTGCACTAAATGAGACTATTTAACAAGCACTCCGCTGAAAGGCAGCAAACATTTCACCCCACAATGGCTAATTCAAACCTAGACAGTGTTTACAAGTAGCTGAGCTAGGTTCCTATCAGCCAGCACAAACACAGCCTCCCAAGAAAGAATTCCTTTTGAAGACTGAACTTTTAGGGACACTCAATTCCAGGATCAAGCCTGCAACCGTGAGAAAGCTTCACAAAATCAAGCTTGGAAGATCTCACACTCCAAACAGCTACAATCAAAAGCAGAGTACAGTGTTCCTGCCTTCAACACTAGCAGAAATGGCAAATAAACAGGACCTCCACTTCACCTGCACACAGTCAGCCTAATAGGCAAAGCCTCTCTGATTTCCAGCTCCAAGGGACACCCACAATAAAGCAGGAGCTATTCACTATGAAGGAAGAGACAGGAATAGCACCCCCAGAGCTGAGCAGTGCTGCATCCACCACCCCAGTTCCCTGTGCATTGCACTCCCAAATGCCTTAGTGCTGCATTTGGAACAGAAGGTTAACCCCATACATTCACAAGGGTAAAAGTCAGCCTGCTGCTGATCCCCATGCACAGGAAGTTAAACACAGCAATTTTCAGGCAACATCTCCGACAGCCTCTTGGCAAAGGACAGATTCTCCTCCTGTTTAATGGAGATACATTCCCAAGAGATTCCTATTTCAACTGAATTAGCTGTCACAAGCAAGTGACATGCCACACCAGAACCGTAATTTTTGACAAGGAACCTTTATTTGCTTTTAAAGTGCTCACGCTCAAAAGAAGGTAAGGATGAAGAGGGTATGATCAAAGCAGGCAAACATTAAGTTGTCACACTTCCCCAAAAGCAACCTTAGCACCAGCTCCAAATGAGGTTTTGTTGAAGCCAAACTTAGCAGCAGCACTGTCAGCCATCCTAAAGAACTCTCATCCCACTGAGGGGCCCAACAGCTAGTGCCCTTCTCCAGGATCAACATTCTGCTCCAAGTACAAGAACACAACATATTTTATAGGACACCAGAGCAAGGCGACATGTGGCTTTAAATCCACACAAAACCACTACCCACTACATCATCTTGAGGATGCAAATCAAACCCCTTGACGCTGGCATTAAGAATGAAAACTGCTTGCTGCACCAAAGTCACCTTGGAAATACTGAAGAATTAAAGAATTTGAGCTTTCAGTACAACAGGACCAAACCAGTCCTATTGTGAGCCAACAGGTAATATCAAACCCTGAGGGATGTGTTTGCAGAGAACGTACGAAGACTGAAGTCTACAATCACAGGTTCAATTATCCTAAATGATAATCAAAAGGTAGTAAGATAAACATTCACATCAGCATAAGGAATCCTACTCTGCATTTACTTAGCAGTGCAGCCACACACAACAGGACAAAGCAATGCTCACAACATAATATTAAAAATAGTAATACCATTACAATGAAAAAGCTGTTTCAGTACACATTACATGCACCAGAAACACAGAATAGCCTTCAGTTTTATCCCCTAAGAAATTACTCTGCTCAGCAAGAACACAGGAATGAATTGGCCACGACATTAATGCGAACCCACGATGGACTAAGAACAAACTCCACCTACTTGTTAAAAATTTCACTGCTATAGAAACTATGATTAAATACACAGAGCCATGAATCAGCCACCTGAAACGAAGGCACGCCTTGGCAGGCACAGCAGCACCCAGCACACTGACATTTCAATCACCACCAGCCCCCCAGAACTGTGACATTATGCAGAAATACAGCTTTATCCAGACATTTCAGCTCCCACAAACATTTCATCTTTCTTACCTTTCGGGCTGGTTGTTTTAGGGGCTCTCTTGGTTTTGGCAGTGCTTAAAGCTGCACATGCCCTTTACTGTAACAGCAAACAGGCTCCAAACCCATTTTTCCACAACTGGATAAAGCACCTAAAAGCAAAGCCCTGATGCCTCTGGACCAGCTGTGTCCCTGCCCTGCAATTCCAATCAAGCCCACAGAAAAGCGGGAGGAAGATGGCAGGGCTTACCAGCAGTTCCTCAGTCTAGTCTCTGAACAAAGTGGATTTAAAAGAGGTTTAATTTTCCCAGAAGCTAATGCTCTCAAATCTAAATAAATCCTTCAAAAGAAGAGATTATCCATAAATTTACTAGTTAGAAATGTTAATGTATCCAGTGCTTATGCAAGGACTGCTGCTCTCCATGCAAGGGTATCACCTATACAATTCCATATTAAAGGAGAAACGGATTTCTGATCGTTTCTCCCCCATGTCCCTTTACATGCTGAAATGTAGCACAGCAGCTTTATAAATCCCACTTCCCAAGAGCAGCAGGAATTTACTGCAGAAACAAGGCAAACTTTTTTTTAAGTTTAGTTCACTGAAAAAGCTCTCAAAAATTCCCCCTTGCAAAAGAACTTAATACAAAAAGCAAGGTCCACAGACAGGAAAGCCCAGTGTGAAACTTGAATAAGCATTTAAATAAAAACATCGCAGAGTTAAAACTTCAAATTACACATTCACAAAATACAGGACAAGGTGAAAATCAAGAAACAATTCTTTGAACACAGCTGACGCTGGACTTACCCAACATACCCAAACACTTCCTCCTGTTATTCATATTATATTTACTAAAGGGCCCACCTACACACCGTATGACACAGAGCAGGATGGGACTAGACCAGTAGAACCTGGCTGCTAATTATGGCCCTTAAGGCTGAGATGAATTAATTTTGTCCCTCTAGCTATAAACAGGAGGATGACATCCACACTAACCACAGGTCATTTTGGAGAAGATAGACAGAAGGATGAAACAAGGAAAAAGTGACTTGCCTGACATCAAACTCCACAACAGCAACATAGCTGGGAGCTAAGTCAGGCCTCCTGTTCACCTGAGCATCCTTATTTTCCCTGGACTCACACTTGGTAAGTACAGAGAACACAATCATTAAAATACAGATTGAAGGCTTCATTTGGAGGCTAGAAGCAGATGTGGAATAATACTGGTTAGTGTAATCACTAGTGTCACATTGATTTTGGGGCTCCAGCAGCCTCCCAGCAATCCTTCATCCCACTTTCCCAGCCTGCACCCTCATGGAGGTTTTTGCAGGTGACCAGACTGCGGCACATTCCGGACACCTCACACAGCCAGCTTAATAAATTCAACCTGGAAATTCCTCCCTTCCTTTCCTCCTGCACAGTGAGAATGGCCCATTCCCCTGACCTACAGCAGCGAGTTCAGCTGGTGACAGACATCCCAGATTTGGTTTTGAGTAGGACAGAAGGATTAGTCAAGAACACAACCTTCAAAGGCATGTGACTGGAGCCAAAGTCCCCTGAAAACTGGCACAGTGACATGCTTTGTTCAAAGCTCAAATACTCCGAAGACAACAACCTTTGGATTTATCCCCCATCCATAAACACCTCTGGAAGCTTCACCTCCATGAGCACAGCCTGAGACACCGCTTGTGATCCCAACCTCAAGGCCACATCCAGCAATAATCTCTTTTTTTGCTAAGTCACCCTCTGCAACAGTGTTTACACAGCAAGAGGTCTGAGCATGGCCCACCACAAACACTACAGACACCAAACAAGTCAGTGCCTCCCAAACTTTGATCCAAGTTTACAAATCAAGGCTTTTATGTATGATTAGGGTCAATTTTTTCTTGACTGCACCCTTAAAAGCTAAGGGAGAGAAAAGTACATTAAGAGAGGTTCACCCTTCCCATAGACAAATGTGAGGTGATGAAGGAAGCCCACATGGAGCAGCCTACAGTATAAATCAATGGTGGGGATTAATCTTGATGTATTTTAAACAAACGAGTCTGTGACAACACAGCTGTAATTAAGGGGTTAACTTTTGGGGCTTGGTTAACTAAAGGAAAACCTTTAGGTACTGGCAGCCAAGAGATTCCTGTTTTTAGCAGCAGCCTTCTGGAGCTGACAAAATGTTCAAACCTCTACCAGCAGAAAACTTTACCCAAGTCCAATGATCTTTCCTAAATGTGTTTCAAAAGGCACCGACTGCACAGAAGTGCCAGGCTTGCACAAATCGACCTCATCAGTATGCACCTTGTTTTGCCCCATGACACTCAGCAGCTGTGGTTAATTAGTCCTTGATAATGAATTGCCCATCACGACTGCACGAAGCTGGTAGGTGAGCGATTCCTAACTGCACTTTGGAATCAGTATGCAAAAAGCACAAACACTAAAGAATAAAGTTAACAATCTGTTTACCCCTTCCCTCACCCCTCCAAAGCTGCTACCAGCCAAAGGCTCAGGGAAAAGAAATAATCTATTTCCAGGGTTCAGCAGAGAGAAACCATTTGGACTGCTCTCAATTTTCATATCTTTGCCACCAGTGCTTTGTGTTATTTCTCTCAACTCATTCAAGTTAGGAGATGAAGCCTGTTCTTTTGGCTAATAGCATTTAAAGCCTCTCTCTGGAGATAATTAGCCCTCCCTCCCCCATCCCATCCTCAGCAGAAAGAGCAGAGAGTCACCAATAAACAAAGAAATTCAGGCAGTGACAACCAGGGTACAGCTGAGACCAAAGCTGCCTCTCACCTCCCTATCTCAGCACAGCTGAGAATCAAAAACAAGTGACACCCCATGCAATAGAACAAACAACACAAGAATTTTCAGGTTAAGGGTTTCATCATTTTGAAATCAGGAAAACAGCAACTCCTCATCTACAAGAAGCTAAACACCAATGTGTAATCGCTGGATGCTCTGCCTGGTCACCTTCCAGCCTGGACAGACCGTCCTGAGTCATTCAAAATCAGCAGATAAGAGCAAGAATTGGGAAAGCTGCAGCCTTTTACCTCTGGTTTCAGGCCTGTCACCCAGCCACTGGCAAATCACAACAACCTCCACGCCGTATCTCCTACTGAGATACAGTAAATCCTCTCGGCAGAGGAAAAATTAAGGGCAGTCACCGATAGAAAAGCACCTCTGCTGAAGATTGACAAACTTCTGAGTGTCTGTGTGCCAACTCCTCCCATGGAATCTGCCCTTGGATCCAGGGGCACAGTTTGGAAGGAGTTAACTCCAGCCATGGGGATGAGCAGCCAAGCTGGCTGCTGCATTCCTTGCCTAACCATGACCCCACTGTGCAGGGAAGAACTGGGAGTAGTTATCACCACAGCGCTGACACGTCAGCAACAGCAACTAATTAACTGATAAAAATAGATTTCTGAAAGGGCTTTTTTCTCCCCTCGACACAAAGCTGAGGCCCAATGCTGCCACAGCTCCACATCCATTAGTTTTCCACAGGCTCCAAACTTGCCAGCAAAAAATTAAAGCATTCTCACACTCAGGAAAAAATAAACGCACATGGCACTTGTATGCAGAAAATCACTGCTAAGGAGAATTAGGGAACTTATGAATGACCTGGAGCATCTCCACTCCCACCTTAATGGATGCAGGAACAAGATGATGTCTTTGCCCCCAACAGCCCTACCAGCTTCCCTGCAGCCCAGAGTTCCAGTTTTGCCTAAAAAAAATTACAGGTTTTGACGTAATCCAAATGATCCCAAGGATATTTGCAGCTTTCTTCACTCATGGTATCACTGAGACCAGCCAGAAAAACCCATTTCTAAGCCCCCATCCCCACACTCACACATGCATTTTGTACAGCTTGTAACTAAGTATTCATCACCAGGAACCAGAGTCTCAGCAATTTTTAATACATAGAATGCTCCAACACATGCCAAACACAATGAAATTTGATTAAAATAGAAGCCATTTGTTTAAATAGAAATTATTTGGCTCTCAAAACTGTTATCAAATTGAACTGGAAATCAAATTAACCAGTGCCTAAATGAAGTATACAGAAGGCTGTATAACCACTGATCCAGCAGCTTGAAAGGAAGGATGCAATCACATTCCCCTTGTTTGTGGCACTGCCCCATGCTCCCAACAGAACTCCTTCTCCATCTCCCAGGGCCTGAGTATGCTCTGTGCCTCAGATATGGCTCATTCCTTGGTAATCCAGAAAGCAAATGCTCCTTGCGAAAACACTGATCCATTACCAGATAACAGAGTATCACTGTGAAAGGACACACTGACACCTTTGAAACCACCTTGACTTGGGACAGAACAGCGCAGGCATTCCCAGCACACTTGGCAAGAACAGGTTTAAACCTGCTCTGAACGAGAAAGGGGTTTTGCTGCCATCAGTGTCCAGGTATTCAGCTTCAGTTGGTGTAACTGTGACAACCCCATCCCTCACAACTGGCCTCATTTTGGCTCTATTTCGCCCCTTTCTGCAGTCTTCACAAAAAGGAATTAAAACCATGTAAGTTGATGATTTTAGGCATTGCCTACTCTTAAAAGCAGTTTGGATACATTTAAGGGTCTGTTTGAAGAGCATCAGGCACTCCTGAGGAAATCGCAGCAGGGAGAGGATCCAATTACACTCCCTTGCATCTTCTGTAGCACATCAAGTGAACTCAGCTGACATCCTTTACCCACCAAGAGTGGACTGTGGAAACTTCATCAGTCCCCTTCCCTGATTCTGCACCAGACTTGCTTCTGAAAAACAGGAACATCACGAAACTCCAACTTTAGCACTCACTCCTGTACAATTCCAGCTTTCTTTAAGCCGTTACAAGGAGAAGGCTCCTGGGAAATCTCACTACACCCTTCCAATACTTGAAGGAAGATTATAAAAAGAAGAAGAGTGACTTTTTATACAGGCAGAAAGTGGCAGGACAAGTGGAACAGTTTTAAACTCAACAAGGAGACTTAGATGCATATCGGGAAGGAATTCTTCCCTGTGAGGCAGGGAGGCCCTGGCACAGGGTGCCCAGAGCTGCTGTGGCTGCCCCTGAATCCCGGGCAGTGCCTAAGGCCAGGCTGGGGAGGGCTTGGAGCAGCCTGGGACAGGGGAAGGTGTCCCTGCCTTGGCACGGGGTGGTACAAAAGCAGCTTTAAGGTTGCTTCCAACTCAAGTCATTCTGGGATTCCTTGGCTCCCACCTCTTTCTAGGATTGCAGAAGCAGCATTTAAACATCCTAAAGCCTAAAGAGCTTTATCGTTTATTTCAGCCTCACCTGAGCACCTTCTCACATCATTTACTTTTTCTGCAGTATTTCAGTGCCAGAGAAGGGCACCAAGCCCTCGCCTACCTCCACCTGGACAAACACAACCCAATGCAAAGCACAGAGGTAAATAATTCATCTGCGTGCAAACAGAGGGAAAGAACAATTAAGCCAGAAAGCACAACGGGGACGTTTCAGATTTCAGTCAACATTAAGGCAGGAGAGATCAAACAAAGAAATACCAACGGGGCTGCCTCAGAGGGAACTTTGGGGAAGCTGGAAACACTCACGGCAAGGCACGGGAGGGCAGCAGGACTAAAACCCGGGTTTTATCGGGGTCCCAGCCCGAGCCGGCCAGGCTTTCCGAACCGCCCTTCGGAGGACAGCGGCGAACGGGACGGGAGCTCCGTGCTGGCGCTCGGAGCCAGCGTGCGGGGCGCCGACCCGCCGGCCGAGCCCCGCGGAGCCGCTCCGCCGGAACGGCCCCGGCCCTCCGCGGCATCCCCGGTGCCCCGCGTCCCCTCCGTGACCGCGCCTCTCGCTCCCGCCCCGAAGCGCTGCCCCGGCCCGGGGCCCGCCAGGGCCAGGGGCTCCCCCGGGCCGCCCGGGCCGGGCTCTCCGGGCCGTCCCTCCCCGGGCCGTCCCTCCCCGCCGCGCGGCGCTCCCGGGCCCCCGCCCGCCCTCACCTGCCCCGGCCGCCGCCGCGCCGCGCCGCCGGAAGCCGCGCGCGGGGCATGCCGGGAGTTGTAGTGCGGCCGGCGGACACGCCCCGAGCGGAGGACACGGCCCCGGAAGGGCGGGTTTGGGGCGGGGGCGTGTGGGTCAGGGGGATTTGGGGTCAGGGGGATTTGGGGTGGGGGCGTTTGGGGTCAGGGGGATTTGGGGCGGGGGCGTTTGGGTCAGGGGGATTTGGGGTCAGGGGGATTTGGGGTGGGGGCGTTTGGGTCAGGGCGGGTTTGGGGTGGGGGCGTTTGGGGTCAGGGGGATTTGGGGTCAGGGGGGATTTGGGGTGGGGGCGTTTGTGGTCGGGGGGATTTGGGGTCAGGGGGCGTTTGGGTCAGGGGGATTTGGGGCGGGGGCGGCGGAGGGGACGCACGGAGAGCCCGGGCCGCGAAGCCCAGCCCGGGTCCCTCGGGCTCTGTGACCATCCATTTCCAGCCGTGCAGCGGATCCACGCCTGCCTGCAGCTGCCGGGACGAGCTGTCCGCACTCGGGCATTTCCATCCCCAGCCCCGCATGAACCCCGGCACAGCAAGGGCAGCTCAGCCCCAGGAACGCCGACTTTGCAAAGCTCTTTGGGCTCCACTAGTCTTAAAATTAGCACAGATTATAATTTATTATTATTATTAATAATAATTATAATAACAATAATAATAATAATATTACTACCACTACTATTATTTCCTGTTGCTTTGATGTGAGTTAAGCACCACTAACACATTACATTTCTAAATTGAGGGCAATTGTAGTGAAAAAAAAAAAATAGCATCTGTTGGTATCATAACTATGGGCTACACGTAGGGAGATTATTGACACACCTGCCCTGCAAGGCAACAGTGAAAGCTGCGGATAAATTATAGGCACGTACACAAACTGCGGGCTTTAGTTATGCACTGGATGAGGAATTTATTGGTTTATAATTATGACCAACTGAAAAAACAAGGGGGGTTAAAGTGATGTAATGAGCCAGTTGATGAGCTAAAGGAGACCCAAGGGCTGGCTCAGCTCCCCACAGTGTTCTCTGGTGCTGCAGAGTGACACCCTGAAATGCAGCACTCTGTGGGGGCTCTGCTGTTATCTGCACCAGGAATTTTGGCACAATCAGCAAAGCCCGGGGAGCCCTGTCCTCCTGCCTCAGTTTCCCAAGAAAAGCTGCCCTCAAACCTCCTTCCCCTAAAACAGAGACTGCCCTACGAGTCCCCAGCAGACCCCCTCCAGCCCCCCGTGTGCCTGCTCAGAGGGGCAGCCCGGCAGCTCCTCAGTGGCTGCGGGGCCAGGGGGTCCCGAGCAGCCCCGGAGGGTCCCGAGCAGCCCCAGAGGGTCCCGAGCAGCCCCGGAGGGTCCTGAGCAGCCCCAGAGGGTCCCGAGCAGCCCCGGAGGGTCCTGAGCAGCCCCGGAGGGTCCCGAGCAGCCCCGGAGGGTCCCGAGCAGCCCCAGAGCCTGGATCTGGCTCCTCAGGAAGCACCTTCCAGGCAGAGCTGGCTGCTCCCCAGGGATCTTATCAGCAGCTTCCAGGGGCTCCTGCCCACACCCTGATAAGTGCTGGGCTCCACGCACGGGTTGGGGTGTCCTGCTCTGCCCCCCAGCACCACTGCCAGCACTGGGTCAGAGCAGCCTGCGGCACACATACAGTGGGGTCAGCGCCAGGTCTCACTCCTGCCTTTCCAGGAAGGTGCTACAGCCGGGAGAGACTGGAAACAGTCAGCACAAGGAGTTTACTGAAGTCAAACCCATCGCCCTCAGGCAAATGGGGAGTGCTCAGACCTCCCACATCCTCCCTCGGACACCTCAGGGATGCTCCCGGGTACTCCCAGGGCAGCAAGACCCTGCATTCTCTATCTGCCACACAGGAACAGCCCCTGGGCTGACCAAGGGAAAAGTGAAAAAGGAAAAAGAATTTAAAAATAATTTTATTTTTTCAAACAGGATTAGTTACAGAGGCATTTCCATGCCTAGTCAGGAGTTAATATATCATAAAAAAATAGAAATAACTTAACTGGAGCTATCATTCAACAGCCAAACCAAGGGTGGCGATGCTGCTGGCCCTGGATCCTGCTCCCCAACAGGCACCTCCAAGTGCTGCTGGGAATGCTCTGGCATATCCAGATAAAGCCATGGCCACCCCATCCCACCCTCACAGCAGGAGAGGGGCTGAGGGAGCCTCATGCCCCAGCACAGCTCCCCCCTCAGCCCCTGAAGCTGAGGCAGTGGCAATGTGCCAGTGCTTCGAAAACAATGCAAAAAGGTGTAAAACACACTCGTATTCCTACCCTGTCCCTGCTCCTGCCCTGGCACTTAGGTTAAAGGCACTTCACATCCCAAACTGCTGGGGATGAGGCAGAAAGGTGGGGAGGGGGTGCCTGGGCAGCACCCCCTCCAGCAGCTACGTCTCCCAGTGCAGCAGGACCCAAGAAGCAGGGATGAAGCCCATGATATCCTCTGGCCATCTCTTCGGTGGCAGTCTTGGTGCCAGCACACGTCACAGGGGTGTGACACCAGCACTGCACCCACAGATGTCCCAGTTTGGCTTCACTTTGACCCCAAAAAGGCACAGAGCAGTAGAGCCCTCGCAGCTCCCAGGGCAGCACTTCGGGCTCTTCCCAGCACCGAGAGCCTCGCGGGGCTCCTCTTTCCTGGGAGACAGCGCAGGGAAGCTCCCACTTCACTTCCACAGCTCTGAGCCCGTGAAGCAGGGACACAACACTCCAGGTGGGTTTCCAGGGTACCAGCTGTGCCCTTCCTGCACAGCCGGGGCAGGAGGAGCAGGAGGGAGCCCGGCTCAGGTCATGTAGCGGGTGACGGCCCTGAGGGCGTAGAGCAGAGCCGCCTGCATGCGCGCCTCCAGCAGGAGCAGGTTGATGTGAACCTGTGCGAGAGCGGGGTCAGGGCGCGGGGCCAGCGCCCCAGGCACCCTGCCGGGGGGAGGGACGGGGCAGCACCTTCTCGGAGTGCTTGAAGTGCCTCCAGAACTGTGCGTAGATCTGCTTGGTCGTCCTCTCTGGGTAGCAAGCCACTGTCTTGATGTAGACCTTTAAGTTGCGCTCCAGGAGCTGGTTCACCTCCCCGTAGTCGTAGTCATCGTAGCTGGAGGGAGGAGGGCGTGTTATTCCAGACACAAGCCTTGTGCATTCATACAACCCCACAACGGTTTGGGCAGGAAGGACCTTAAAGCCCACCCAGTCCCACCCCTGCCATGGGCAGCGACACCTTCCACCATCCCAGGTAGCTCCAAGCCCCTTCCAGCCTGGCCTCGGGCACTTCCAAGGGATCGGGATTCCAGCATCTCTTTGGGCAAAGTCTGCCAGAGCCTCGCCACCCTCACTGTAACTTTTTACTAAATTCTCCTTTCCCAGGGTTATTCTGAACCTCAGCCAAGCCCACACACAAGCATCACTGTGCTTTGGGGAAGCAGCAGCAGCAACAGCCCGAGCAGGAGCGCGCGGCTGGACCTGGGCCGCGCTCTCCCGAGGCAGAGCGGGGAGCCCGGCCCGCCCCGGGGCAGTACCGGATGCCGAAGACGCAGTGGACGTAGTTCCAGATGGCTCGGCGCAGCACGGACGTGTCCACGCCACAGTGCATGGCCATGGTGTTGTAGGTCAGGTTGTAAACCACCTGGAACTTCTCATCCAGGAGCTGCCCCACCTCTGGGTACAGGCGGTTGATCAGCGAGAAGCCGTGGTCCTCCCAGGTGTAATCCTGATGGAGAAAGGATGCTAGGGCAGGGGTTTGGAGGGGAAAGGTGGGGCCCCTCTGTCCTAATTTCAGGAAGGGTACAGTTAATTTCTTCTCAGTAGCTGTTCCAGTGCTGTGTTTTGGACTTAGAATAACAAGGGTGTTGGTAACACACTGATGGTCTGTTTTTTTTTGCTAACTTGTGTTTATCCTGGATCAATGATTTTATTCCTCTTGTTTCAGGCTCTGCCAATGGGAGGGAGCTTAGCCAGGACAGGTGACCTGAACTGACCACAGGGATATTCCACACCAGAGAACGTCATGCCCAGTTTATAAACTGGAGGCAGTTATCCAGAAGGGGCCAATCTGAGTTTGGGAAGGGGGATCTGGCATCAGTCAGCAGGCGCTGAGCAATTGCATTGTGCACCACCTGTTTTTTCCCTTTTCATTGTCATTATTTACCATTATCATTGTATTTTACTTTATTTTTAATTATTAAACTTGTATCTCGACATACAAGTTTTATTTTGGTTTTCCTCCCTGAGTTGGGGGCAAGAAAGTGTGGGCTGAGTGAGTAATGTTTCATCTCCAGCTTGTGGCCTTAAACCACAACACCCCCAAAGCCAGGGACAAGGTGGGGTCCCCCCTAAGCTGACACCTCCCCCCAGTTCTCAGCACCTGGTTGCTCAGCTCCAGCCCTTCACCCACTGTCCACAGTGCTGGGAACAACAGGCCTGAGCCACTGCTGACACCCACCTGTGCACGGAAGGTGGGAGGCGCCTGCTCCCCCCTCCGGGTGAAGTCCTTGTATCCGAATTCAGGGTCCTCCAGGAAGCAGCGGATGTTGGACTGCAGGGAGGGATCCAAAATATCTACAAGGCACCAAGGCAGTGGCCATGAGCCCAGAAGGAGTCAGTGCTGCACTGGGGAGCTGATCCTGCTCTCCCTCAGGCAGATTCCAGTTCCTGTCCCCCTCCTCGGGCTCCCCTGGCCCACGGGGACCTCCTGCCCCAGACAGCTGCCCCTGCGCCTCCTCACCTGAGGAGGGGACCAGAAAACTCTCTGTCTTCTCCAGCTCGAAGCGTGTCGCCATCTCCTCCTGTGTGACTCCTTCCTCCTCCAGCTGGTTTTCCTGCAGCAGCTTCATCCTTTCCATCAGCACCTGCACCTCCTGCATGGCATCTGTGCCCTGGGGAAGCACAGGCCAGGGTCAACCCTGCCCCTGGTCGACCAGAGGGGCCCCCAACCCCAGCTCTGCTGGCACCTGGGGGAACCCCTGGGCATCTCCCTCTGGTCGTGCCCAGATTCTAGCAGCTCCCATGACCCATCCCCAGGCCCCCTAAGGGAGGAGGAGGAAGTCCTGTGGAGGATGTGGAAACTACTGCATGGCTCTAAAGCATCAGCTGTTCCCAATAAAGGCCACAGATCCTCTGAAAGATGGGCCCCTCTACTCTGGAAACAAGACTGGGAGAGCTGGGGAGGCTTCAGGAAGACCTTGGAGCCCCTTCCTGTGCCTAAAGGGGCTCCAGGAAAGATGAAGAGGGACTTAGAACAAGAGCCTGGAGGGACAGGACAAGGGGGAATGGTTTCCCACTGCCAGAAGGCAGGGACAGATGGGATATTGGGAAGGAATCCTTCCCTGTGACGGTGGGCAGGTCCTGGCAGAGTTTACCCAGAGAAACTGAGGCTGGCCATCCCTAAAAGTGTAAAGGGCCAGACTGGACAGGGTTTGGAGCAGCCTGGTCTGGTGGAAGGTGTCCCTGCCCATGGCAGGGGATGGAGCAAGACAGGCTTTAAGGTCCCTTCCAATCCAAGCCAATTTGTGATTCCCAGGGGCAGCCCCATAGAGCATCCCAGGGCACATTCACACCCCTGCAAGGCACAGCCCCTCTTACCCCAGAGCCCCCCATGGTGTCACCAGAGGCAGGGCTGCTGTTGCTGTGGGGTGAGGGGGCCCAGCAGCTGCTCCCCACGTCCTGCTCCTCCTCGGGCTTGATGCCGCAGCCGAAGACAAAGGATGCGAGCGAGTGGTAGTGGGTGAGGAGCACCAGCGCCTGCACCAGCTCTGCCAGCGACCAGCTGTCCTGCCCCGGCTTCAGCAGAGCCTGCGACACACAGCAGGGCTTGTAGAGATCTCCCAGGCCTCAGCTGTAGCCCACCACAGCCCAGTGCTAGGGCAGGCCAAGGGCAGGACACAGGAGTGCTTGGGAAGTGCCTCGCCCATAGACCCGTCGGGGCCAGGCACCCCTTCCCATCCCACTGACTCCCTCAGCCCCGAAAGGGTTAAACCCTGGGGGCTGTGCCCGCAGGAGGTGGCCCCTGGGGTCACTGTGTTCTGGGGGGCATCCGTGATGGCAGCATCAGCTCTCACCTCGATGTGCTCCTTGGTGATGAGCCAGGGCCGGTGCGCCAGCAGCTTGTTGACCTCATTGAGGTTCCGGAGTTTTTGGGGGGCACAGTGCAGCCCCTGCAGCCATGCAGGGTTGCCCCCCACCTGCAGGAACTCCCCCATGTGCAACCCCACCAGGTAGGAGCAGCGGTGCCGGGCTGCTGCCTGCGGGGAGAGCCAGCGGTCAGCCCCAGCCCTGGCTGCTGGCCCCACCTGCAACAAGCCAAGGCAGGGAGCCCACGCAGCCCATGCCACTCCTGGAGGAGTTTCCCTGGGGATACGAGTTCCAGATTTCCCCCTCACTACCAGGGCCAGTCCCCAGGGGTCCTGGAGGGAGGGTGTTGGGGTACCTTGGGTGGGCACCAACCCCAAAGGGGTTTCTAAGCTTTTGGGGCGTCAGATCAGAGAGGGGCCCATCTGTGGGCTCCCAAATGCTTCCTGAGCAGCAGTGCTGGGACCCCTCACAGACCCCTGTGTCCCCACACCCCCAGGGCCCGTGCTCACCATGATGGCGATGTAGTGGCGCTTGTGGTAGGGCAGGGGTCCGTCC
The DNA here is from genome assembly GCF_050655825.1 of Lonchura striata. NCBI lineage: Eukaryota > Metazoa > Chordata > Aves > Passeriformes > Estrildidae > Lonchura > Lonchura striata. The sequence continues at coordinate 498,600 of NC_140725.1, forward strand.
ATGCGCAGCAGGAGGTACTGGGTCTTCCAGAAGCTGCTGAGGTACTGGGGGTGCAGCCCCATGACCAGGGCGACGTGGTCCACCCTACCTGCTGAGACGAAGGCCTCGAGGAGCTGGCGCAGGCTGCTCTCCCCTCCTTCCTGCGGGACCTGCAGAATGAGGGGAGGGAAGTGAAGGGCTGAGAGCTGCAGGTCCCCACTCCTCCCAACATCCCCTAACCTCAACGGAGACCCCCCCCAAGAAGCAGGACCCGGGAACCCCAGAGCACCAAGGCCAGATCCTCACCCCACGGGCAGTGCCCTGCCTGCGGAACGGACACCGGCGCTGGCCCCCGCCGCCCGTGTCCCCACGCCCGGCCCCGGGGGGCAGAGGCTGCTTGGGGGTCTCCATGGCAGAGCCCACCAGCCCGTCCCGCTCAGCCTCGGGCTGGGTTGTTTGTTTGGGCTCTGGAGTGCAGGGGAGGAGACGGGGCTCAGCCCCCAGCGCAGTGACGAAACCACGGCGCTATCTCTGCCCGAGGAGGAACATCTGGAAGAGTGAATGTGGGTGCTGAGATAGGGCGCAGGTGCCCTGGGGATTTCAGGGCAGAATGCTGGGGGGCGGGCAGGGCAAGGGTGTGGGTCTTCGCATCGCAGGGGAAACACAGATGTGTGTGCCCGAGTGGGGAAACTGAGGCACAGGCAGGGCAAGCAAACACCAGGGTGAAATGCAGCTGTTCCCCTAACCTCCAGAACGACCCCCCCAACAATGCCACACGGATCCGCTTGGGGTGGGTGACCCCCCATTCCTCAGCATCCCACCCCCACCAGGAGTAGGAACCGGGGGATTGGGAATCCTGCCCGTCACCCCACCCGCAGCAGGGAAGGGTGAAGGAGACCCCCCACCCCAGCCAGTCCTCATCGCTTTACCTCTCCCAGGGGAATGAAGGCGCTGGGGCCCCTCGCCAGCTCCCGGGCAGCCTCGATTCCTCTTTCCTAGGAAGGAAGGCACAGCCGGGAGTCACGGAGCCGGGAACATCCCCGTCGGCGTCACCGGAAGGGGTGACTCAGGCGGACACGGGCCACGGGGCCATCCCGCACACCCTCTGCGTCAGGCAGCGCCTGATGAAACCGGGCTGGGAAGTTGCTCCGCTCCCGGACGCGGTGACACAGCGGGACGCCGCTCCCGAGCCGCGCTCGCCGCCGCCAGGAAAGCGGGGAGCACCGGGATAGCGGGATGCGGGGATCAGCAGCAGCACAGCCACGGCACTGTGCCTACGGCCTCCTCCGGGGCTCCCACTAAGCCCTCCCTGGGCGTGAAATGCCACTAAACATGACGGTTTCCCCCACGCTCCTCCAAACTCGTTAACAGAGTTAATCCAGAAGCAGCCCTCACTCGCAGGGGCTCAGAGCCTTTCTGCCCCACATCCTCAGGGCTGGAAGTGGGCAGCTGCACGCCCACAGCACCCAGTGAGTTACTGGGTGAACTGGACGAGCTGCTTCCACAGACCCACAGAGGAGGACATCAAATCCCTGTGGAGGCAGAAGGCAGCCTGGCACCCTCTCCTGAGCAGGAAAGGGGTGTGGGATGGCACGAAGTGACCGGAGCAGCTGCCGGTGCAGCCACGCGCTGCCCATGCGGCGGATGGCACCGCGACAGAGCCGGGACACACCAGGAATGCCCTCAGCCAGTGGCTCCCGTGGGATGCTCCTGCCTCGAGTCACCATGGAAGCTCTGGGGTGACAGCGGGCTCAGGCTCCTGCTGCTGAGTTGGCTCCTTGGTTGTGTGCTGACGCAGGGTATGAGGAGAAAGAACTGTCTGCAGGTCCGAGAGACTCCCTGGGAGGGGACAGCAATGGGCCCTGGCAAAGTGAATCCACAGGACAGACAGAAGGACTTCCAGCCAGCTGGAATCCCAACCCACAGCAGGAACCAGGGTCCCAGCCCAGCCCCTGCTTTATAGTATATCTCAGGGTGACCTTGGAAGGTGAATTTAATCATTCCTGCAAGAGGCTCCTCGTGTTTTGCTGCATTGAGGAATCCTTGGGGTGCTGTGCTTAACCCTTGCTGTGCCACCAGCGGATAAAGTATCTCCCCCTGCTTCCAGTGATAGGGAATCAGAATCACGGAATAGTTCAGGTTGGAAAAGGCCTCTGAGACCAGAGTCCAGCTGTTACCCCAGGACTGCCAAAGCCACGACTAACCCATGCCCCCAAGTGCCACATCCACACGTCTTTTAAATCCCTCTAGGGATGTGGACTCCACTCCCTGGGCAGCCTGTGCCAGGCCTGGACCACCCTTTCAGTGAAAAAATTTCCCCTAATATCCAACCTCAACCTTCCCTGGCGGAACGTGAGGCTGCTTCCTGTTGTCGTATCAAACTGAGGGGAAACCGAGGCACTGAGACGCTGTGACTGACACACAGTCTGCCTCCAGTTCCAGCGGGCACAAGGCAGGCTGAATCTTGACAGTGGGACCAGGGGAAGGAGATAATGCCCTGTGAGCAGGAAGATGGGTGTGCTGAGGAATAATCCCACTGGTGCCAGGGCTTAGGCAGGTTTTGGGAAACCATCCCTGTTAAGGTGAGCTTCATGCTGGGAACAGCAGCATGAGCCAAACTGGAGGACAGAGCCCTTGAAGCCCCCCAGCGTCCTGTCAGCCCCTCACCTACCCCGCAGGCACATCCCACCCCTTCGTGCCAAGCCGTGCCCGTAAGCTCTGCCGGGTTCCCACACATGCCAGCTCCCGCAAGGCTGGGAGACCCAAGGGTCTCGCCTTCCAGGCGCCCCAAGTTCCCCCTGCCTGGACCGGGCCGCCGCATGCCCGGGAACCTGCGGGAGCCCAGCCCGCTCCTCGGCACCGCCGGTTTCAGCCCGGCTGCAGGGAGGACGCGCCGCAGGGCCGCTCCCGTCCCGGCCGCGTTCTGCACGTGTCCCGGCGGCTCCCCTCCCTGCGGCCGGGCAGCGGCCCCGGGCCAGGGCACACCCCCGGCGCCTCTCCGAGGGACGGGGCGATACAGCCAGGGAGCCTTACCTGGCCGCCCCGCCGGGCCCCGCAGCCCCGGCGCTCCTCCGGCCCCGCGGGGCTGCTCGGCGAGCCGGCGACCAGCATGGCGTTGGGGCCGAGGCCGGGCGGTGGGGACGGGGCCGGGCGGTGGGGACGGGGCCGGGCGGTGGGGACAGCCCCGGGCGGTGGGGACAGCCCCGGCGGTGGGGACAGCCCCGAAGGTGGGGACAGCCCCGGGCGGTGGGGACAGCCCGGCCACCCACGGTCACCCCCGGCCGCCCCCAGCCCCCGCGCTCCGCAGCGGCCGCGGGACCCGCGCCCGCCACCTTACATAGCCCGGGGCGGGGACACGCCCCCGGCCCGCCTCGACCAATGGGAGGTTGCGGGCGTGACCGCCCGGCAACAAGCAGGCCAATGAGAAGGCGGGGGCGTGGCCAGGCGGGCGGCGGGCGCGCCCGCGCACCGGCGGCAGCGCGCGTTATTTAGGGACTGACGGTGCCCCGGTTACCATCCTGCTGAGTGGACAAGTCTGCCGTTCCAGGAAAGCTCAACAGCAAGGGAAGGCCAATTGCTCAACATGTGCTACCTTAGAGGGAGGTTGGCTGGGGACAGCTCCTGCCTTTTTCACCAGCTGGTGGTTTTGGGCAGCCCAGATTCTCAGGAGGGAAACAGCAGAGACCATACAGGGACACTCTGAAGGAACACCTGGGGCAGGTAACACATGGAATATTGTTTCAGTGTCTCCTGTCCTTACATGCTCTGCTCAAAGATCAGGAGCTGGATTGTCACTGTGGCTGGTCACCCCACTACAGACTAGAATGGGAAAACCTGTGGCATTAGGGCTTGGTGGGCTGCAAGGAAGCCCAGAGCATTTGTGGGACGGAGAAGGGAATTATAATCATGGAATATTCAGGTTGGAAAAGATCTTTAAGAGCATCCAGTCCAACTGTTCCCCTAGCACTGGGGGCCACCATCTAACTCTTGTCCCCATATGTTACATCCACCTGGCTTTCAAGTTCCTCCAGGGATAGGGACTCCCCAACTTCACTGGGCAGTCTGTGCCAGGCCTGGACAGCTCTTTCCATGGAAGAATTTTCCCTAATATCCAATCTAAACCTTCCCTGGCACACCTTGAGGCTGTTTCCTCTCATTTCCTCTGCAGGTGCACTGTTCACAGGCGTGGAGGGAAGGTGACTCCCAAGGTGATCCTGGCCCACAGCAGCTGCCAGTGCTCCATCAGGATTTCTGCACTGCAGGCAGATGGATGTGGCTTCAGCAAAAAAAAAAAAGCCAGTAGAAACTGTGGTTTGTACAGGTCAGTGATCCTCATTGCTCTGGGAGTAGCAGCAGGGGGGAGCTGCTAACCCCATGTGCTCCGGGAGACTGGATATGAACAAGGAAAATGGCCAAAGCTAAAACCCTTTTAAACTCCCAGACCTCCAGAGATTTCCTTAGAAAAAGATGAGGGGCAGCTGAATTTTCTTCATGGAAATCTCATGGGAAAAGGGAAAACCTCCATGCCAAGGAAGCAGGTCTTTCTGTCTGTGTCAGTATCCCTTGCCTCGATCAGGAATACATCTCCTCAGATACAGCCGGATGGGTCCTGGGAAGCTGGATGTAACCAAGTAACCAGGATCCTAGCAACAGGCTAGATGGGAGGATTTAAAGATAGAAAAAAAAGTAGGAGCAAAGCAAACAACGGGAAAATATTTTCTCATTCCCCGAACTCCCAACCCTAAAGCAGGAGATAAATCAGCTCCAGGCAGGGAGAGATACTTTGGTTGTTTTGTTTTTTACCCTTTTCAAAGCAAACAAAGTAGCAGTCACAGATGAGGATTTTTTAAAACCACTTTTACAGGTGTCATTTGTACAAATCAAAGCGTCCCTTGAAAATCTCATCATTACAAACATACAAAGAAACGATGTTGGTGCTACAAATCAGCTATGCAACGGCAGGAGCAATTTATCACGATTAAAAACCCTACTGAACAGTATTTACAGGGCCTTTCTCCCTCTTTTTATTTCTGTATGTTGAGGGAAGGAATAAAAGCAAAGCCCACAGTTAAAAAAACTCCCACCAATGCACTTCATTTTCTTAAAGTATAAAACTGGGTGAGTTTTTGCCACACTCAGGCAAAGTGTAACGATTTCTGGTTTTGCTTGTTTTCACATCAAAAATCTCTTAGAAAAACCAAAAACAAACACATGGCAGTGTCTGATGAAATGCGCTCCTTCCGTGCCAGAAGCCAACATCATCCCGAAAAAGTGCCTTTGAGTAAAACCAACTTAATAACAAACAGGAAAAAAAGAGGATGAAAAAAGTAATCACAAGCTCTAGTTAAAAGCTTCATCAAAGCCCTGACAGAGCAGCCGCCCTGCAGCAAAAGCACGAGTTCTCTTACCTACCTTCAGCCCCTGCTCGGGGGTCTCCAAGCCCTGAGATGTTTCTCCGCTCCCTGACTGGCGTTCGGGATGCCGAGGAGCTCCTGCCAGCCCGGAGTTGTGTGGTGCTCCCCCTCCAAGTGCTTTTTATCCACCACCATCACCCCAAAACAGGTGCTTGGGGGGATCTACCCCAGCTGGTCTGGCTGTAAGGGTCAGTGGCAGCTGTGCTATTTTGGGGCAGCACATCCCTGGTACAGGGAACTCTCATAGCCCTTTGATCCTGCTGGTTTGGAATCAGCAGTGAAAAAAATCCCTGGAGTGCCCCAAAAAACACTCCCTGGCTCAGGTCGCTGCCTGAGTAAGTGCTTTCCTGGAGCCAACCTGGCCCCGGCATCTGAAGGGGCAGGGAAAGGGGGAAGAGAGGGAATATCCTTACTCTCTGTGTAAAGAAATGGAGTAAGAGATACTTGATCGCACCAAACTGCAGAAATCATCAAAATCCCAGAGGTCACCACATAACCAGGGCACTGGGTGGGGGGAATTCTGGGTGGGTTGGGGGCTGTATCATTCCACTTTGGCTCCCAACCCAAAAGCTCTGATCAGAAAAACAAGGAAACACAAAACCAGGCAGTTTGGTTTGCCAAGCTGACAGAGAAAATAAGAAAAAAAACCAAAACAAAACACAAAAATCTTCCAAGATAAATACATGGCCCCCATTTTGGAAGCATCTTCAAAAAGCTGGATCAACTGTTGTCAGCAGTGGCACAACCTTCCAGAACACCTGTTGGGCTAGTGAGTTCTCAGCTCTCTTTTGAAGAGGGAACAGTTCAAGGAAAAAAAAAAAGAATCTGGCTCCCACCACACGCAGCTCCCATTTTATCTGCAGAACAACTGGCCATGGCAATTCCCTCACAGCAGCAGGCTGGGAACCACTAATGCAGCAGGTTCCTGTTTGCTCATGGAAAGGGCTGGCAGTGGTAGCAACTGGTTAGGAAAAGATTTCTTCCAGAAAACAGTACTTCTGGGGGATTTAGGAAGGCTGGGACCTCTCCCCATGGATTGAAACCGGCCACACAAGCATGCTGTCAGAAGGTAACACGCACCAGGAATTCCCATGGAGTCCACAACACAGAGGTTTGGGCTTCCAGCCATCCAGCAGGTCTCCCACACTCCTCGGCTAATGCTGGGGAAAGCTCCCAGGCTGGGGGCTTGGCTTTAAGGGGAGGTTATTGCTCCTGACTTCTCAGGCTTTTTGCCTTTTGACAGGGCTGCTGCTTGCTTCAGGAGTTCTCTGTTCTTGGCCTGGAAAGGGGCAAAATGGGTATTTAGTGGCATGGATCACCATTAGCTCTTGGGATCCCTGTGCAGAAGCTGCTGACATCCTGCACACAGGTGGAAAGGGGGGCAGAGATTGAGCTCACCTCTAACCTAGAGAGGGCTCTCCCTGGGATACTTCCCCAGAGGGGGTGTGGATGGAGGAGGGGCTGTTTCCTCGGGGGCAAAAGAGGCCTTTTGTTTTATCCCGTCCCACTTCTCATTGCTGGGGCTTTAGATATTTATATACCCAAAGTAATTAAATGGTGCAAAGTTCATTTCTGTGTTTCATTTCTTTCCCCTTTGACCTGATCCTTCAGTGGCTCAAGCTATTCATGCTGATAGTCTGCTGTGTTTCCACAGCCATGACAAGAATCCTGCTCTCTCTGCACCCATCAGCTCAGATACTTTTTTATCTGGACTAGAGATAAAGGGCAAAAAGAACTGCCAATTGTTCCTTTGTTCTCTCTGGTTACTGCTCACACAAATCACAGGGAGGTGATTTAGAGGTTCAGGGAGCTGACAAAAGTTCTGCAGAGAGGAGAAACAGGTTTAAACTTGATTTTGGCAATAAGTAAAATGAGTTTGATGGCTCCTGTCTAGTCCATAAGGGACACAACATAGCACTTGACAGCACAGTAAGTGTGAGCCTGAGTAGAGAGCAGCAAGGTAGGTGTAAATGGTGGTTGGGATGCAATGCAGAGCTCAGGAGGGGCTTGCCTGGCAGCATAGAGGCTGTAGGACAGGGCTTAGAAACATTAGCAGAGCTCTGTGTGCAGGAGCTCACAGGGTATTCTGATCAGGAGCGTCCTCAGTCACTCCTGGATACAACACAGCTCAGCAAATTAAACTGACAATGCTCTCACCTGTAACTGCTCCATGACCTCCTTGTGTGTCTTCTCCATTTGGTTCATCTTTGCCCTCATCTGTGATTCCTGGTACTGCAGGTCGGCTTTCAGCTCTGTGATCTGTGCAGAAATCAGGAAGGAGCAAGTGAGCTGGAAGAGGCAACACCACAGACTGCCCTCTGTGTCACAGTGCCCTCACCACAGACCGCCCTGCCACGGAAAGTGTCTCTACAGAAGGTGTGTGAGACTGGCTGAGGTCACAGATGTGCTGATGGTGCTGAGGGACTGCAGTGAGACCAGAACTGTGTCACGGAGAGCACAGAGCAACAGCAAGGGCCAGCACTGCATTTCTCCAAGCAGCAGCGTGTTTGTTCCCAGTCTTGCCCACACACAGAGGTCTCCAAGAAAGTAGTCAGGAAATGACCCTTTATGGAATGAGATCCCCTGGGTGGGTCCAGAGAGCCTCTTTGGCTTTGGAAAGGAGGCAGCCTGGAAACAGCCAGACATGTTAACTCCAAGATAAAAGCCAGGCTGTGTCAGAGTGTGATCTCTGAGAACATGTCAGCCTGCTGGGGGGAAGCAAGCCAAGGACTGTACCTTCTTCTCCTTCTCCAAAATCATCTGATCCTTCTGGTGAAGCATCTTTTTTAAAGTAGCCACTTCCTCTTTCAGCTGGGCAATGATGACAAAGTGGTCGGTGCCAGGGGAGTCCAGGGCGAGGTCTGGAGAAAAACTGCAGCAAAGAACAGGGAGAGGCCCTCAACAAAACCCTCCTCTTCACTGAGGCAGGGAACCTCCCACAGATGCACTCAAGGGAGAATGGGAATCATTTCATGATCATTCATGATCCTTTTTCAAACCAGAAAGTTGAAGACAGCAATCAAGAGAGATAATTAAACTTTATGCATCCCTTTGGAAATCTCTTTGCTCACAAGTAGTCCTTGGATGCACTGCAAAACTTCCCACTGAATGAAAACAAACATTCTGGCAAGGAGGGGACATGAAAGAGAAACAAATAACCTCCAAGTTCAACAAACAGAGCAAAAGTAAACAGCTAAATTGTCCTGAGCAAGGAAAAGGGGTAAAAAAACGTACTGGACCTTATAATATGACTCTGCCACGATAAAGCAATTTAGGGAGAAGCTGCATTATTCCAGAGTAGGAAAAACTCTCCAGGAAAACAGAGAAATAGCAGAGCACATCATCTGTACACCACCAGGTACTCTAAGCAACCATCAGCAGTTACATGTGCATGAGTCACTGCTGCACTGGTAAATCACAAACCTCCCTACAGACACCCGGTGCCCCAGGCAGGCACGTGCAGTCCTGTGCTACAGGAATATGCCAGATCATAAGATACAACAAGCTGCAGCCACAAGGCCTAGGGAGCCCACCTGATTTTTTCCCTGCCTTCTGTTCCATTCCTAAAGCTGACTTTTATCTCCTGGTGCTAAGTGGGCAGCACACTCCCAGCCACATACCTGAAACTGCTGTATAAAAATTGAACAGTAATAAGACAACAAAGCTTCACCTAAAAGATTACTTCAAGTCTGGCTGTTATCATATAAATAAAAATAAATCATCAGGGTCACCCAAAGCCTGACTTTTTTTTTTTAAAGCCTTCAGGCTAGGTCAACACTGAGCTTTAAAGCTGGGAGCTGCGGTAGAGTGGGGAAAGTATGGTCTCAACCCAAAATTCTGCTTCTCTCTAGGATGTTTTTACCTCTGAGCTTCCAGTCCCCAACCTGTACCCTAAGGCAGAGAGAACTTGCTGCTCACTTCACACGGGTTCTCCTCCAGCATCTGGAAATGATCCATTTCCTAATTAAAAGCACTACAGTCTGCTTTGACAGGACTCATTAGTAAGGATGTGGCAGGGAAAAAGGCTCGCTCCCCCACTGTGCTGAGGATCTACAGAGGGAAACTAAGCAGAGGCAGGTTCCCAGATCTGAGAGTCAGAGGATGGCCCTGAGGCACTGTGAGAGAAAACCTGGCAGAGGAGAACTCAGAACTGAGGGTCTGCAGGAGGCAGCCCAGAGCAGAGGAGCCCTGCATGGCTAAAACATGCTGACAGCAGAGTCCACACTAAGATGTGGCAGCCCTCTGGGCACACTGGATCCCGCTCTGTGCTAGGCAGAGAGGTTCATAGCCACACACTAGCACAGAATAACTCCATTTTAAAACTTTCCCAATAGTTTCCCCAAGTGGAGGCTGTGCAAGATGATGATGTGTGCTCCGGCACCTTTCTGTGTGCAAGCACATTATTAACAGCAGCTTTAATTTCCCACTCAGTGCAAATATGCTGGGGAGGAGAGAAATAAATTTTAAAAAACAACAACAACAGCCAACAGCACAGAGAGAAGAAAGGCTTCCTCACTAATTCCCTCTGGCTGAAAACAATCCCTTGACACACCATTCCTTTGCCCAGGCATGCATACCCTCCTGCTGTGCCCTGGGATGATAAAGAGTGCCAGGGGATGTCCACATTTCCCTGAGCAGCTCCAGCATGAAAAATTCCCTGCCTGGCAACGGCTGCTGCCCAGCACACTGCGAAGCCAGGAAGGTGAGAGCCAGCCCTGCCACCCAGTGGGGAGAAGGAAGGGACAGGAGGGCCCCCATCCCTGGGGCTCCAAGGGCTCCTCATCCACCAGTGAGGAACAGCCAGCTTGAGATCTCCTCCTGCAGGGGTATAAAATACCAGACAGGTATTTTCTTGTCCAGTTGCTGCAAAATGCCCCTTCAGATGTGTTAAGGTGCTAAATAAAAAAAGCAGATTTTTTTTCCTCTTCCTTTGTATTTTTTTAAAGACTGACAAGATAGTAATGAAAGGTTCCTCTGTCTTAAACCCCATGTTACAGAAGCAGCATGAGACTCCAAAATTTGAAGGAAAACTGCTAAACACAAGTCAGTCCTTTCCTTTAACAAACATATCAAGAATTAAAACAACCAACCAAAAAAAAAAGCCATTTCTTCTACAAATAAACTCAAGATCCAACCCCTTGGGATAGGTAGGGGGACATGAGCTCTCCATGTCTAAACAGCCTAAAAGGCACACCACTAATTAAAGGGAAATTACGAGCTCCTATTGTTTTCAGCAGAGACTGAGGACAAAAATGGAGCTGTTCCCAAGGCACTTGCTTCTCTATTGATTGGAACAGAAACCAAATCGACTGCCTGAAACTCCACACCTGTTAAATGGCAGAAATTAGACAAGGCAAATGCCAAGCTTAAAGATTTCACTATTCAAGTCAGGGTGGTACAAAGAGGCACAGACCAGGCACTAAACCAGCATCCACATTTCACCTTAGACAAAAGCCACATGCAGAGCTGCCTCCAGCTCTGGGCCTCAGCATCAAAAGGACGTGGAGCTGCTGGAACGAGTCCAGAGGAGGCCATGGAGATGCTCCAAGGGCTGGAACCCCTCTGCTCTGAACCTAGGCTAGGAGAGCTGAAGGTGTTCAGCCTGGAGAAGAGAAGGCTCTGGGGAAACCTCCAGAGCCTAAAGGGGCTCCATGAGAGCTAGAGAGGGACTTGGGATAAGGGCCTGAATGCCAGGACAAGGGGGAATGGCTTCCGGCTGCCAGAAGGGAGGGATAGATTCTTTGGGAGGGACTTCTTCCCTGTGAGGATGGTGAAGCCCTGGCAGAATTTGCCCAGAGCAGCTGTAGCTGCCCCTGGATCCCTGCAAGTATCCAAGGCCAGGTTGGAGAGGCTTTGGAGCAACCTGGGATAGTGGAAGGTGTCCTTGCCCATCAGAGGGGGGCAGAATGAGATGAGCTTTAAGGTCCCTTCCAACCCAAAGCATTCTGGGATTCTATGAAAAAACACCCTCCACTCAGTACAGTACAGCCCAGGTCACAGAGCTTTAAACTCTGCCAGGACTTTCCGATGCAAATAAGAATCTTTTTACAAATGAGCTTCACTGCTGAGGCACCGCTGCCCTCCCCCTGCCAGCAGTGCTGTCACTGCCTGGTGTTACAGGCACAATTTAGCACCTTGTCTGCAGTGACAGGAGAAGGGACCGCAGTGTGCTCATCTGCAGAGTCTGCAGCATAACAACACTTTGCCAGCATTGGCGCAAGATGATGGGACACCACGACTGCCCCAGCTGGGACCAGCACTGGGGCTGGAGGTGGAGCTGGGCAGCACAAGGCCACGGGGCACTGGCAGCACAGAAGGATTAGTAAGGTCAAGTCTGCTCCAAGATGTGCTGTGAGTCACTGGGAGAGAAAACTACTCCCAGTGCAGCAGCAACAGAGCTGTTTGCCCCTCCCAGAACTCACCCAGAACAAACCACTCAACACCACCCTTTAAAGGACTGTTGGAAATCATCCTGTCCACATATCGTAGCTATTGTGAGCAACAACCACCCTGAAATACGTAAACAAAATCAGAGGGAATTCAGTATGACACAGTAAAGGAATTTCTACCATATCCAAGAAGAAGCAGTAATTTCAGATAAGCTGGACCCTGACTGAAGGTGTTGCCAAAGTTAACTGAGCTCAAGCAAGCCCAAATTTTGCTCAGCTGGGGGCTATACCAGAGGTTTGGCTGGAGCCAGTGTACAGGATGTTGGGGCTGATCTTAGCACGGAGGAGGTTCTGGTTGTGTCAGTTTACTCCAGACTTTGCTGCTGGTGCAAACACCCTTGTGCTGCAGCAGACCTTAACTCCATGCTCAGGCTGTGCCCCAGACACCAACGTGACTCTGGGAGGGACAATCTGGTAGTTGTATAAAGGGGAGGGACTTGGGGGTTCACCCTATAGAAGAACTCTCAGCAACTCCAAACCACACTTAAGGAACCCCCATTATTATTCTTCTCAAGGCATGCAGTCATTTGTCTATTTAAGGCAGCTGCAGCTTGCCTTTTCTGCTGCATGTCACTGAAGCTCTTTAGTTGCTAAATTTACACTTGGTTTGTTTCTGGAACTCATCAAAAAAAGCCTATGGCAAGGCCTACAGCCTTGGCAGTAGCCAGACTGACAACACCTGACATGAGAGCAAAAGGAAGGCTGTTGATTCCTTCAATATATGCTCCTGTTTTCCAAACAAATAGCTGACCAGAGCACAGGTCATTTTGGTTTTTTGGGTATTTTCAAGCCAGCAGGGCTGTTACAATGAGTTGTGATATCTCAGCCCAGGATTTAATGAGGAGATAAAGACAGCTGGTGCTGTCCCACAGCCCAGAGCAGCTGCCTCTCTGGAGGGAAAGCTGCACCAGTACTGATGGGCAGCACCACTTCTACCAGGGTCCTGTTTCCATTCTCTCCTCTGGCTCCACCAGCACTGAAGCCAACGGAATTTTAAGCCCTCCACACTCAGCCATGGCTCCCAAGTCACTGTTAAAATGATAAAACATCTTTCAGACCACTCTGTGAGTGCCACTGCCCTATAAAACTATTAAAGTTCTATTTCACAGAATCATAGAATGCCAGAATGGTTTGGATCAGAAGGGACCTTAAAAGCTCATCTTGTTCTGCCCCCTGCCATGGGTAGTGTCACCTTCCATGAGATGAGGTTGCCCTAAGCCCCATCCAACCTGGCCATGAACACTTCCAGGGACGGGCATTTCCCAAGGGAGCATTTTACAGTGACAAGGTGTCAACAGTATCCATAGCAGAGATCTGTGATCTCAGAGACACTGAAGGCAGGTAGTGATTGATTGATTAATTACCAGTGTCTTTAATAAACCCTTTGGCACCAACTATGCTCTGGTCCATGCTCCCAAATCCCTGCTGTTTAGAAAGAGATCCGTTGAGAGGGAGAGTTCCCGTGTGTGAGGCAGTTCCCAGGGAGGGAGGGGAGAAAACAATAGGTGATCTCACTTCAGGATGTCAATGCCTTGAGCAACAGGACAATGGTGGGCCCCGAGAGTCTGTTGGGAAGCAGCCCACTGCGCCAACGTGGACGGGGCCCTCTGGATAAGGGGGCAAAGCATCTCGGGAGAGGAAGGAACGCTGAGAATCAGAGAGGAAAGGCAGGAATGAAAATATGCATGCACAAGACCATAAAAATACAAATCCATCTCAATCTCCTGTTTCTGCCAGTGACTCCCATTCCGCTGCACAGGCGGCTGGCATCAACATGATCCAGCATCAAGTGTGACAACAGAATGGGGTCGATGCTTTCCTAGAATCAGAGAACCATGGAATGGTTTGGGCTGGAATGAATCTTAAAGAGCATCTTGTTCCACCCCCCTTGCCATGGGAAGGGACACCTTCCACTAGACCGAGTTGCTCCATGACCCATCCAACCTGGCCTGGAACGCTTCCAGGATGGGGAGTCCACAACCTTTCAAGCAAAGCTGTTTGATTGCTTGTCTCTACCCCAAAAGCAGGAGGGGACATGGGAAGTGGGTCTGGATCTTCTCCTGTCCTTTGAGGCTCTCCCTGCATATCAGTCTGACAGCCCTCAAAGCACAAAACCTGCAGGCCTTGCCAGCCCCTCTCTCCCCGTAGCTGCAAGAGACAATAAAGTTGGTCTGGCTGCAGCTTCCTGACTGCTGGGGAGTTCAGCCAACATCAACTCAATCCTGCTCCATCCAAGCAGGTACAGGTGCTCTGTATTCTTTTCCTCTTCAAATCTATGTCTAGATTCCAGGTAGCACTGGCCTGCCAGGTTCTAGGGCAGCCCCTCGAGGTCTCAAAGCCCAAGGCCCTTGCTCTAGCATAAGAGCTTCCTGTTATTCACACACAACTCTCTCTTATATAAACTCAGCAAACAAACCCCCCACCTACAATTTCTCCATGTAACAGGCTCACCTGTCACCATTGGCAGATATGGCATCAAACTTGGCTTTCTTCTTTGGGATTTCGTTCTGAATGGAAGACGTGGATAAGGTTTTCTGGCTAGAAAAAGGAGGAAATTGTATGTCAGAACCTGAATGACTTTCAGTCTAAGACAGAGAAGCAGATAAATATTCCCACCCACTTTGATCTATTAAAACAGTATTTCCCAGTACTAAAACGATAAAAAATCATTCCTTGAAGAGTAGCTGGAGACTAAAAATAAACAGAAAACAATGAGTCAGAGCAGCATGTAGGTGAAGAACTCCTGCTTAAAATCTGCATTTTAATCATTAAATTTTACAAATGCAACTTCGCTTTCATAGTGTACAAGTTCGGTAAGTTGGATCACTAAGAAGCATAAGGCTGTACCAGCACAGTGAGGTTTGCAAACAAACAGTGTGACTTAGCCAGATTGCCCTGAACTCAGACCCTGCCCAAACCCCTCTCCAAGGTTACCTGTTATAGTGGCTGCCACTGCTGAGCCTACTGAACTGCTCCTTCTCCTGCAGGCTGGCTCGTGAAGAGCTGCTCAGGTGTTTACACTGCTCTTTGGTCTTCTGCAGGACTCTCTTATAGGACAGTGTGCACAACCAGCACAGCAGCTTTCCATCCACCTGGAAGGGGAGACAGAAAGAAGTTTTGGTCTTTTTTCCTGCCCACAAAGCAAATACAGAAAAGACAAGAGGCACTTTCAAGTTTAGGGTTACAGGTGAACAAGCAGGGACTCAAAAATAATCCTCTGAATGGACAGGCAGTCACTGGAGACCAAAACAGCAAGGTGACTGCTCCAGGAGGCTCAGCAGGGCACCGATTATGGGTGCAGCATTCCAAACAACAGATGTTTGCAGTTTGCCTCGAGAAGACACACCTCCTACAGAGCACTCAGGGTGTTTAAGCAAAGGGTGTACAGAAGCCATGGAAGGGGTTTCCTGGTGGAGGTATGACACTTGTAGCTCCTCAGGCTATGGAACAAGTATCATTCCCCATCCCCCTTCCCAAACAGCACCTCACACTTCATTCAGAGGTCTCTGCTCCTCTGCCAGCTCTTGGGCCAAATTCAAGAGATCTTAGAAGATCTGGCAGAGGCACACAGGGGTTCAAAGATTAAAGAGCTCTAAACCAGAGCAAAGTTCAACTCTAGAAAACACTTCATAACCAAGAGACAAGGATCATGGAATGGTTTGGGTTGAAAGTGACCTTAAAGCTCACCCAGTCCCACCCCCTGCCAGTCCCTGGGCAGGGACACCTTCCACTGTCCCCTGCTGCTCCAAGCCCTGTCCAGCCTGGCCTTGGGCACTGCCAGGGATGGGGCAGCCACAGCTGCTCTGGGTAGCCTGTGCCAGAGCCTCACCACCCTCACAGGGAGGAACTTCTCCCCAGTATTCCATCTTACCCTGCCATCTAGCAATGGGAAGCCTTCCCTCCTTGTACTGTCAGAAATGCTGCAGAAGATGTAAAGAAGATGGACAGAGGATCACTGTGATCAGCCCTTTTACCTTTTCAGCCTTCTTTAACACCAATACTGACCTTCTTCCTGTCATCCTTGCGGTCAAATGCGCACTGCTGCTTGCACTGCTCACACGAGTGAGGAGGGCCATACTTCTTCTCTGAGTTGGTGCAACGCTGGCACTTGTTTCCAATAAATGCTGCTATGATGTTGCAGTACTGGCAGGGTTTTGGCTTTAAAAAATAAGAACAACTGCTACAGCCTTCTAACTACAGTAGTACACTGCTAGTTCCCATTCTTCCCATAATTACAAACTTTTATTTCCTTATTCTACACAGAGTATAATGCTGATCCAGGAGATGAAACTCCATTTGGATCCCTGGTCTCCAGCTAAGTGTATTTAGCCATGGCACTCAGACCATTTATCAAATGCTGTGAAATCTTTAGAAAAAACAACAAAATAGAACCAATCAAAATGTCTATTTCAGATTTCAGACAAGCAGGAAATAAAGATTTATCACTGCTTCCTGCAGCAATCCTAAGTCTGTGTAAGCACAGTCTTGTTTCTACTGGGTATCAAACAGATAATTTCCTGGTCTCAAACAACGTAAAGCTCTTTTTTGTGCTAAAAGAATAGAAAAAGTCAAAGCTTTATGCTTGAGTGACCCATATTATTGATCAGTCATGCTCTTACAGCTGAGCCAGTCCACAAATTGCTCTGATATTTCAGCAGGATAAAGACAAGAGAGATGAAAGGAAAAGAGGCTGGGGAGGCTGAGCCCCTCTCACTTACTGTGCCGTAGAGCTTCACGTTCTGAGCACACTTCTTGCATATCGTGTTGGTTTTGCTGTTAAGAAGGACAGATCATTCTATTAACACATTCCAACAGAAATGAAACCTCTATGTTTAGGATTCCTGCTTAGGATCCCAGCCTCCCCTCGGCTCTGTCTCTGCTGATGAGGCTGGATTCAACCCCTCTAGCAACTCAGATACCAAAATGCTTTTCCTATCCCCATCTGGCTGAGGATAGATGGCCAAAAATTACTAGGAGGTGTCTTTTAATTAAGGCATCCCCAGATGACACCCAGTTTTCGTCCAGACAAACACAGGATTTAATCACTAATTAGCAGCATGAGTGATTCAGCATCAGGGCAGGCTCCACTATGGAGGTCATGGCAGGAGAGGGCAGAGGTGTATTTGTGCAACAAACACAGGAAGGAACACCTCACACAACGGCCACACACAGCTCTGGGTTCACCAATCCTCCCTCTGACAGCTACACAAGCTGATAAAATGCAAAAAGACAAGAGCCCAGCTAAAGGACACACAGCAGGAAATAAATGTTGGATGACAGACATCAGGCAAGAGGAAAACTCATGGGAAGATGCATCTGAGCTCTAACTGAAAAAAAAACCCAAGCAAAAGGTTTAATCCAAGTGCACTTCAGACACTCCAACTCGCCCAGCAGACCTTTGGAGGTGGCCAAAGGTCTCCCAAGTCCTCCACAGCAACAATCTACAGGTTAAGGCTCCACCACTGGAGGTGTGGAAGCATTACAGTTCCCGGTGTGACCATTCTACACAAAACCTGGATCTCCCCAGTTCAGCAAGCATTTACCTTTCCTGCTGGAATTCAGTCCTGCAGTAAGTGCATTTAACAATGGGATGAGCAATCCGGCACTCCTGCAACAACAGAGGTGTTTCACGAGGTGCAGTGCTGCTCCCCAAATCCCAGATCTCCCACTGCCCTCCACTCCCACCATATCCACACACTTGCAAACACTTCCTCCCTGTCCAGTCATGCTGAGAGAAGAGGAAGGGTGATGGGAATGCTGTGTGTCACAGGTGAGCCATGCAGGAACCAAGCCAGGGCTCGTTTGTGCCTCACACCCGTGGACCAGGGTCAGGGGTGGCCCCAGCTCCCACGGCAGGAGCACACAGCTCTGCCTCAGCTATTCACCACTTTCCTGCACATCTGGCCACGCTCTACCCTCATCCCAGCTTCCCCTACGTCCCAGCCTCAGTGATCCCAGGCTGCTCCAGCTCCTGCCCCGTGTTCCCTGTTTCATCCCTGATATTGTCCTTCCCCACCCCAAAACCCACCTTACTCCTTTCACGATACCATCAGGCTTCCTACAGACATGGCCAGATCCTCCCAGGCCTTTGCTCAGGAACAGCTCCCACGTCCCCTCTATTCCCCTCAACAACCCCATGACTTCCAGTCCAGTACCCTCCAAACACCCCCAGCACCTCCAAACTGCCTTCAGTGCCCTCGGGTCCCCCTGACAAACAGCTCCCCTGAACAGTCCTTCACATATCCCCCAAACAGCCCCTAGGCTTTAGCCCCATGCTCCAGCCCCTCAACACCTCCCCAGAGCTCCCAGGTCCTCATCCACACCCTCCCACCGCTCACTCACAGACCCCAAACACACACCTCAAGGCTCCAGTCTTCATAACTACTCCCAGGATCTCCCAAAAAACAGGCCCCCAGTTATCCCCAATTTCTCTAAGAGCCTCAAGATCCCTTAAAAACATTCCCTTGCTTGCTCTCCCTCGCATGCAATGCTCCAGGAGGCCCTTTACACCTCAGACCCCACAAACCCTCTCACAGACCACCCCCTTCAAATCTCCTCACAGATCACCCCCCATTTCCCTCACAGCCCCCCTCAGCCTCCTCTCCCATCAGCTCCCTCGCAGACCTTCCCCCACAGCCCCCCCACAGCGCAGCCCCTCTCCTGAACCTTGCAGAGCTGCTGGCCCTGGCTGAGCGCCTCGAAGGGGAAGCGCTGGTGGCACTTGGTGCAGGCGTACAGCGCCGCCATCCTGCCGCCCCGCCGGCAGGCGCGGCCGGCCCGCCCGCCCGGCCCGCGGCCCCGCCCGCGGCCCCGCCCCCTCCCGCCGCCCATTGGCCGCGCGCCGCGTCATTCACGCCTCTGCCGCTTTCTATTGGTGCGCCTGCCGTCACTCACAGCTGCGGGGCGGGGCGCGCCGGGGTATCGGTGACGTCACGGGGGCGCGGTGACGCAGCCTCTCGGCCCCGCGTGACGCGGCGCGCGGGGGAGGTCGCGCGAGATCGCGCGTGGAGAAGGGGCGGGGACTGTGAAAAAGGGGGCGGGGCCTGGTCGGGGGTGGGGAACGGGGGCGGGTCCGGGGCGGGGCGCCTGGGACAGACCGGACTGGATTAGGACGGACTGGAGTGGGAACCTGGGCTGGACTGGGCCAGACCGGGCCAGACCGGACTGGATTGAGACGGACTGGAGTAGGGAACCTGGGTCAGACCGGACCAGACCGGACTGGGGAACCTGGGCTGGGCCAGACTGGAGTGGGGAACCTGGGCTGGACTGGACCGGACTACATCAGCCTGGACCGGACTACATCCACCTGGACCGGACTGGACTGGGGAACCTGGGCCGGACTGGGTCAGGGAGCTTGGGCTGAACTGGGCTGGACCGAGCCAGACAGGGTTGGGGAGCCTGGCCTGGACAGTGCTGGACTGGACTGGGGAACCTGGGCCGGACAAGGTCAGGGAGCTTGGGCTGGACTGGACTGGGCCGGACAGGGCCAGACACGGCTGGAGAACGTGGGCTGGACTGGGCAGGACATGGCCAGGGGAACAGGCTGGGCTGGGCTGGGCTGGGCTGAAGAAAGGGCTGAGGGCAGGGTGCAGGGTGGTGGCAGCGCTAGAGCAGAGCAAGGTGAAAGGGAGATGCACGGCTGGCCTGGGAGAGGGGACGGAGCTGGTTAGGGCTGGGGAGGAGGATGGCAGGCTGCAGTAGGGCTGGGCTGGGCAGATGAGCTGCTGCAGGGAGGGAAGGTCTCTGTGGAGGTGGCGAAGGAGGGTCAGCACTGCAGGGAGGAAGGAAGAGAGCAGAGGAACGTGGGGAGGAGGAGGAGGAGAAGGCGTCTCTGCCTTGAGATGGAGGTGAGAAGGAGCAGAGCCACGCACTCCAGGGAGGGCTGGAGACACCAGCAGGGCAGGGATAGCGGGAATATTGTGGCTGCAGGCTTGAGAGAAGGAGGCAGGAGGTTGTGTTTGCAGGGCAAGGAAAGCCTTCATGTGAACGTGTTCCTCTTCACGCTGCCTCCAGCAGCTGCAGCTGCTCACCCGCAGGTCCCCGGCGCAGCCGTGGCTGTGTCACGCCTGGGTCGGCCTTCGTGGCCAGGGCAAGCTGCAGCTCCCTGCGCTTGCACCGCAGTTGGGAGCAGCTCCAGGGGGGAATACGGAAAAGATTTGGCCCCGTTTCAGTTTGGGAATGAGGTTGGACTCAAGCTGCTGCAGCAAGGACAGATCGTGCACTGCAATAACTTGTTGGGTTTTTTTTTTCATCAAGCAGTTGTCATTTTGTACAACGTGACACAAAACAGGTGCTTTGAGAAATGGGGAAATGAAGGCATTTTGTTGTTAAAAGTTCATTCTAAATCCAAGACGGAACGAGCAAAAGGCAGTAAGAACTCACAGTTGTGTGATCTGCTCTGTTTGCTCAACGTTCCTGTGCTCCTACACCCTTCCCTCCTTCTCAGACCTTAAGGGATACCTTGAAATCTTTGGGAAACTTCCATCCTTACCTTTTTTCCTACACCAGATGACAGAGTATTCCCGGTCCTGACTGGTGCAAGCGGTGAAGCTGAAATCTGAGCTGCTCAGGCTTTCCCAAGAAGGACTGGGGGAGTGTCTTGGGTTTTTAGCTTGGCTGCGTGGGTGTGCATAATGAACCGGAATTCTGCTGTGCTTGGCTACCTCGGGGACTCGTTTTAATCACCGGGCAAATGTGCTGTGTGTAGGAGAAATACTTAATTTCATGCCACGAGTTGCATTGTGCTGGATGCCGGGCTGTGATTGGGAAATGTCCGTCGGTGGGAAGCAGGAGGGAACAAACCCCTCCTCGCTGCTCCAGGGCGGGGATGAGGGGGTGGAGGACTGGGGATGCTCCGATTCTGGGGTTTGGCAGCGCACCTGGAGAAGGGCAGCGCCGCCTGCACTCTGCTACAGCAAATCATGGAATCCTGAAATGGTGTGAGTTGGAAGCGACCTCAGAGATCGCCCAGCGCCACCCCTGCCATGGCAGGGCCACCTTCCCCTGTCCCCGGCTGCTCCGAGCCTGGTCCAGCCTGGCCTTGGGCACTGCCAGGGATGAGGCAGCCCCAGCTGCTCTGGGCACCTGTGCCAGGGCCCCACCACCCTCACAGGGAAGAATTTTTTCCTAACATAACATCTAACCCTACCCTTTGTTAGTTTGAATCCATTCCCCCCTTATCCTGTCAATTAAAACCTAAAAATCGGACAGGGGGGGTGGGGGGGAGACATGGAGTGGCAAATACCTGGGGCTGAAGGAAAAGGAATGGTTCAGTTTGAGAATGTGAACAACAAACCTGCCAGAGCAGTCATGGGTGCCAAGGGAGAAGCATTTGGCTGAGGAAGAGAGTTTGTAAAGCTGCTACTGAAGGAAGTGTGAGAAGAAACGCTTGGAAAGCCACTGCCTCGGTGATTTTCCAGCAGAGCCGCACCAGCAGCAAAGCAGTTTCAAGCCTTCAGAGTTTGGAAGGCTGTTCAGATCTATCAGATGCACCCTTTCACTGTGGAAGGGTTTGGGTTGGAAGGAGCTGTAAAGATTATCTCTCTCTAATGCCCTGCCATGGGCAGGGACATCTTCTATTTGTGCCCCAAAAACCTCTGGTTACTGTGTAAGACAGCAGAAGTCTCCCCTGGATCATGGTGTCTGCCATCCCAAGATCTCAGGGTTTTACTTAAAGCACATCCTTCCCCCTTATGGAGCACCTGGCTCTGTGCTGGGGAGACTGAGCCCCCCAGGCACAGCAGTACTGTGTGAGCTCCCCATCAGCCCCTCTGGGTCGCCTGCAGCGTTTGGGAGCCACAAGGTTGCCAGAGCAAGTTTGATTCAGCTGCTGTTCCTTGACACCGTCTGTGGTTCTCTGTAAATCACTAACAGATAATAATTTCATACTCTGGCTCTGCGTATCCCCCGCCTGCTGAATAATTACCTTGTTTTGTGCAAGCCGTGAGAGGTTTTCACAGATAATTCATCCAGCAGGGAAAGGCAGCCAGATTTTGGGCTGGAGCACATTTTCTGGCCACCTGGCATTGCTGCACAGAGGTCTGTGCCGGAGCGCAGCTGCCTCCGGAGGGAAATGCCGTATCCAGGACAGCCGAGGGCAGGGCGAAAAACCAAACCCAGATGAAATCCCAGCCGCCCTTCCTTGGAGAATAATTTAGCTTGGCAAACTCAGCCCACCCTGAGTTTGTGGATGTGTGGACAGATTGATCCCACAGATCTGGATGCTCTCACTCACAGAGGAGCTGTTTCACTGGAAACAGAGTTCCTCCCAGGAGCTGTTTGTGGTGGTGACCTTCGTCTTGCCCCACTCCGCATGTCCTGCCTGGCCTTGGGTGGGTGGGTTGGAGCCCAGCATGGAGCTAAGATCACCCTGAGGTGGCCATGCCTATCCCAGGGTTGAGCTGATGCATGGCTGGAGGAGAGAGGATCATCCCTGCTGTCAGCTTATCTCAGAAGCTCTCAAAGCCAGGGTAATTGCTGTGCTGAGGGGCTCCAGTCACAGCATCTCAGGATCAGAGCTGGAAAAGACCTCTGAGATCATCAGGTCCACCCTTTGACCTGTCACACAGACCAGTGCCATGCCCAGTCATTCCTTGGACTCCTCCAGGAATGGGAACCCCACCAGCTCCCTGGACAGCCCTTTCCAATGCCTGACCACCCTTTCAGTGCAGAATGAGATGCCACAGCCCTGTTCCACAGCCTGCACGACCCTGATGGGGAGCACAGTGTCCTCACCTTTAACGTGGGTCATGAGGACTGTCAGCATCTCCATCTCGTCATAAACCAGGACACTGTGGAGGTGGGGTCACTCACCTGGGTGGTGATACTGACAGTCATTTGGTGAGCATCTTCGTGGATTGGTTCCTAAAGAAGCATCAGGAGAGCATCAGGCAGAACTAACAACTTGTTTGCAGGACCAGGAAAGCCTGGGAGGTGGCCAGGAAGGCTTCCACCTCCAGCATGAGCCACCACTGGCTTGGACAGCCTCGAAAGGGCTCAGTGTGCAGGCAGGTGTCACCTCTGCCCAGTCTAAGCTGGCAGAGGCCAAAAAGGAGCAGCTGAACAAGGAGGAGACCCTGAAGGAGTGGAGACCATAACAAACACCTAATAGAGGATGGGGGCAGGACTGGAAACCAGCCACTGAGGGCTACCACCAGTCCTGACCTCAGATTTCCCAAACCACCCCACAGACTAAGAAGGAGATGGGGTTCTCACGGTGGGATACGGAAAGTGGGTCTCAAATCCTCCCAGCTTTCACTCTGAACAGTGCTTGCTCCACTAAACACCAGCCTCTGCTAATATTCCGCCACCAGTGGATCAAGTTTGGGGAGTTTCCTGCAAGATGCCTCTCCCGAAAGGAAACTAAATGCTGAGCTTCAGGCCAGCTTTGCTTCCAATAAACAGCAGGGTTCAGAGTGCCTGCGCTTTGCTGTGCTCTGCAAAACTTGGAGCCACTCTGAGGTTTGGGTGTCCAGGGAAGTCTGGAGGTCACAGCTCAGCCGGGCTGGGAGCCAGAACCTACATCTGGCTCTGCAAACAGCAAACCCTCCTTCAGGTATGTCCTTTCTTATTGTTTCCTTTCTCAAATATAAAAAATAGATAGTTTTGCAAGTTCCCAGCCATCTGAGCTACCCACGCTCAGGACTGCGATATGCCTAATGCCATGAATGCAGAATTTCAGAGAACGCATCCAGGGGATACAAAACTTCCAGCTCTCAAAGAAGCCACCTCTGTGTTCAGCAGCAAATTCAGGACATCACCTACCCAAAGGGAGCCTGAAAGTCATGGTTCTCTGAAAGTCAAAGCATATTTTATTGACTGCAGTCAAGAGAATCAAAGATCTGGAGACCTGGACTCCCACGGAATAAACCACATTATTCCTGTGCAGTGATCATTCCTCTCCCAGACATGAATTCCAGCCAGCCTCCCTGCTGGGAATGATTAAAGACCCCTTCAACAATCAGCAAATTGTCAAATAAGCAGGTGCACAAGTGAAAGAAAACAAGGGAATATGATGACCTGCCAGCACTGATGAGAGCAGTTGTGTCACCTGGAGGGAAGTGCAGCTCCCTAGGTGCTGCCAGTAGTTTTCTATGCAGAACTGGGGCGTAGCCATGGGAGATGTCACTTCTTAACCACCAAAACCACATTTGGAGGGAAGGTAGAACTTGTGCAGATGCAGCTACAAGTCAGGGATGACATTTCCCTTCTTTTAGGTTTCCCTCCCCAGCTGCCTGCTGCTGACTGGGCTCTTGAATTGGGAAGTAGAGCCTGGCAGTGCCAGCAGCTCTCACTGGGAGCCCTGGGCTGCCCACAGTAGCTGCCAACCCAGCTCCATGCCCAGGGTGGACATCACCAGAACAGCACCAGAACCCCCACAATGAACCTTCAGAACTGTGCTGACCTGTAGGCTGGACGCCCCAAGAACAGCACCAGACTCTCAGCTCGTGGTGAGGCTTCTTCGTGGCTGTGAGGTTTTGGGGTGAAGCTCTGGAGCAAGAAAAGATGAAAGGAGCATGACAGCTCTGGGGCGTGACCAGCTCAGGAGCACCCCGAAAGCCCCTGTGCACCCCACACAAAAAGATGGGAGACTACCAGGATCGTGGCAGGGAGAACTTCCCACCCTGTTTTAGTACCCTTGTGCACTGATCCTGCTCTCCAGGATGGCTTGAGCCCAAAATAAGAGCAGCCAGAGGAGCCACAGCCACAGAAAAAGGGGAGCAGCCCCCGGGAGTGAAGGTGCCTGGCTGGGGACATTGGCAAACACACCGGTGACAAAGCCCCCACCCCGAGCCACAACAGGCACTCTGGCAGGGGGCACAGGGTGGAGGCCTTCCCCTTCCCCAGCACCCCACGCCAGGAATTTCTCATCTCAGCAGAAATCCCAGGGGTTGTTTGTGCTCCACCTCAGAGCTGGAAGAGCCTCTCCCCTTGCCCCGGGTGTCTGGGACTGCTGTGGGAGCCAGCTGGCTCTGCCAGGTGGGATTGTCCCCTCCCCAGGAGGCCCCTAAGGTCCCACAGGACCACAGAAACTGGGCTGGGGACAGGGATCTGTACAGGATGTGTCCCTGGGGCACAGGGGGCACAGCTGTGTGGGCAGAATTGAACCGCTCCTGTAGAAGCCATGCAGTATTTTTCCAGTGTCTTTATTGGCAAGCCCAGTGCTGTGTCCCCGTCCTGCCCTGTGCCCAGCACTGAGTGGGTCTGTCCCACCGTGTCCCCAGCTTCCTGGTGGTTCCACTGAAGGGCCTGGTCCAGGGCTGAGTGCTGAGAATGCTGCCCAGGGCTTTCCCTGCAGAGCCAGGGGGGCTCAGGCCAGGATGGGGTAGGTGGCCTCAGTGGCCACACCACAGTTGTTGTCCTTCATGGCCATAAGGATGTAGCCGTCATTGCCCCAGTACGTGGACCAGGAGTTCTTGATGAGCCAGTAGGTCTCTCCCTGCAGGACCCCGTACCCCACAGCCAGCACTGCATGGTCCAGCGATCCCGGCGTGTTGTCTGCAGGGAATGACATGGGAGAGGACTCACTTGAAGAGCACGCCTGTCTGGTGAGCGTCCTTGCCCAGAGAGTGTCCCTTTCCAGGGACATTCCTTTCTGGACACCGTCTCTGCCTAGAGCAGATCCCTCTCCAGTAATCCCTGTCCAGAGGACATCCCGGTCTGGCCAGCATCCCTGCTCCCAGGGCTACCTCAGTGCTGCAGAGGACTTCAGGGCTCATCCCCTCCACCCTCCCGTGACCAAAATGACGGGACCTTGGTGCTCTGCATCTCCTTGGACACCCAGGACCTCCCGTGCCCCTGTCTGCTCGTCTCACCGCACTTGGGCTCGTAGTAGATGCCGTTGGAGTAGAAGGAGAAGCTCTTGTGCGAGGCGTCGATGCTGACGGCCACGGGGCCGTGCTTGTAGATGGCAGCTTTGACCGCTGTGATGTTGCCCGAGGTGACGTTGACGTAACCCGTGATCTTGGCCAGCATCTCAGACTGGTTGTAGTGGCACAGGCCATTCTGCACACGCAGGGGACACACACTGCCATCAGGAACCCTGGCTGGGACCCTGCCCTCTTCCTGAGCCTGCAGATGCAGGCAATGATCTGGAATTTGGGCTGTGAGAGCATCCTGGCTCTGACCCCGCTGTCCTCCCAAGCCCAGGGTGGTGGGGATGTTTTCCTGGCTGCTCAAGGACACAGAGCAGGGAGCTGGCTCTGCACCAAAGCCCTGGAGGGCTGTTGCCTGCATCTTGCTGCCACATCCCTGCATCTTGCTGCCACATCCCTGCGTACCCCGGGGTATGGAGTGACTCACGGCACCACACACAGGTGGAGGAGCCTTGTCCCTGTTTTGCAAGAAGAGAAACTGAGGAACACAGTGACAAAACAGCCTGGGATGAGCCTTGGGGCTTGGCTTTGACAGTACTGTGAACCACGGAAGCCTGGTGCCTTGGGGATGAGGTGGCATCCTCATCTCAAGAGCCTGTTAGTGCCTCTGACACATCCAGGTGGGTCCCACCATGGCTTCAAAGCCCCAAGATGTTGGGAAGGCCACCAGGGACAAGGGCCTCCTCACCTGGCCCTTGTAGGTGCCGTAGGACTCGGTGCTGGCAATGCCCCCGTGCTTTTTGATCCACTCGTATGCTCGCCACTCCTCGCCCCCGTCGCAGGCGTAGTTCCCAAAGCCCCAGGAGCAGTCGATGAGCACTTGTTGGGACAGGGGGGTCAGCATGCCGGTCTGCGGGGGGACACAGCTCAGGGATGGAGACAGGCACCCTGCAGGTGCCCCATCCACAGCGTGGGGCACAGCCCCGCTCCCACCTTGAGGAAGAGGGCCCCTTCCATGGCTCCCGTTGTAGCAAAGCTCCAGCACGACCCACAGACAGCCTGGTCCTTCACGGGGGTGACAGCGCCTGGGGACAGCAGGGCAGGGCCTGAGAAACTGGGCTGACACCGAGGGATGGAGGCAGGTGGAAGGGAAACTGAGACAGCAGTTGATGTCCAGAGGCAGCACAGCTAGATCTTGGTGCTAACTGAGAAGGGGGAAAATGCACTTAGCAAACCTGGGACCCCACTCTTGGCTAGGGGCAAGCTCTGGGGGTGTCACTCCCAGCTGATGGTGACTTGGGTGAAGCCAGATGTTGCTTTAGATGTCACAGCTGTCCCTGGGGCACCAGAGTGAATTCAGGGTCAAGTGCTGGCCCAGCTGACTTTAATCATAGAAACACGGAATGGTTTCGGTTGGAAGGGACCTCAAATACCATCTCGTTCCACCCATGGGCAGGGACACCTTCTGCAAGAGCAGGTCCAAGCCCCATCCATCCTGGCCTTGGACAGCCCCAGGTCCTC
This sequence comes from Lonchura striata, assembly GCF_050655825.1. Classification (NCBI taxonomy): domain Eukaryota; kingdom Metazoa; phylum Chordata; class Aves; order Passeriformes; family Estrildidae; genus Lonchura; species Lonchura striata. Next base: position 525,777 of record NC_140725.1, read on the forward strand.
CATACAGCCTGTGCCAGTGTCTCACCAGCCCCACAGGTGTGCTCCCCAAGGGACAGCGCAGTCCCACAGGCTGCCCAGTGCAGCGATGGGGAGCAGGGGAGCTCTGTGGGACTCAGGCCTGGTGAGGAGCACCCGCTCCCCAGGCGCCCCGGTGTCACCCTGACCCCGCACGTACCGTACATGCGCCAGTCAAGGCTCTCGGGCAGGATGATGCCGGCGTAGAGCTCAGCGGGGAAGGGCAGCCCGTTGTTGGGGGTCCCGCTGCGGCGGCGGCCCCGCAGGGCCGCCAGCTCCCGCGGCGTGCGGTCGGCCAGGTGGTTCAGGGCCAGCGTGTAGGAGAGCGCGGCGCGGTTCCGCGAGTGCACAAACCTGCCACCGTGGTGGAGACGGTGCCAGCTGGCACTGCCAGCGCCTCCTTGGCTCAGGCAGCCCCAGAGGGTCGCCGTCCCCCCGCCTGCCCGTACCTCATGTTGTGCACGAAGATGCTCTGCCTGTGCTCCAGCTCCCGCACGGAGCCGTAGTGCCACCCCATCTGCCGGCGGTACTCGTGGAAAGCCCGGTGTGCCCAGGGCTGCTGCTGCCCCACCAGGTCCTCCATGGGGTTCGCCAGCACCCGGTGCTCCGCCACATCCCCCGGCAGCTCCCCACACTTGGTCTCTGGAGGCAGAGAGAGGACGCTGTCAGCTGCAGCCCTGCAGGCAGGATGGGGGCCCTCCCTTGCTCACCATTGACGGGGAGGTCGAAGACGGACGAGGGGTAGCTGTTGTCGAAGTCAGTGTAGGCGATTTCGTACTTGTCATAGTGGGAGCCCAGCAGGCTGTTGTACCCCCGCATCTCATAGTGCACGGGGGCCACCCCACAGCTGGAGTTGGTCACCCACAGGGTGTAGACGTTCTTCTTCTGTGCCCAGTGGGTGACGTTCTGCCACACGGCGCAGTACCGGCCCTCGTAGTACTCCTCCCGCAGGAACTGGGGGGGACACGGCCTCAGGGAGGGGACCCCAACCTCCCCCAGGCCACCTGCTGCCCACCCAGCCCCTGTGCACAGCCCAGTGCGCACACCCGGTGCTCCAGCTGGATCCAGCGGCTCCACGGCTATGAGCACACGGCCATGCATGGGATGGAAACTGGGCAAGGATACGGGGTGCAACACAGGGCAGACCCCCCCTGTCTGGCTCAGCGGTGCCCTGGGGACACTCCACTGTGCACAGCAATCTGTGCACCCATAGCAGGGGGTGTGGCTGCACCATTTCTCCAAAAACCTGAAAAGATTTCAGGTTTTCACTGCGTGTTTCCAAGCTCTTGCCGTGCAGGCATGCGTCCAGCCCAGTGACAACCTGCTGTCCCCCCTGCTCACGTGCTGTGCCCAGCCCTGAGGCAGGCTGGGGCTGCCAGGAGCTGAGCTGCCGTGCAGAGGCTTGCCCAGACCATGCCAAAATGCCAGCGTTTGTGTGGGATGTGACACGTCCCAACACGGCTGCTGCAGTTGGGAAAGGCCCCAGTCCGGGTGGGGAAGTGGCCCTCCCTGCACCCTGGGGCGTGGGGACGTGTCCTGGCCGGTCCCAGCACCCTGCAGCCCTCGGACAGAGAGGAGCATCCCCCAGCACCCCCTCCCACAGCCTGGAGGTGCTTTGGGAGGCAGGGCAGGTCTAGGCCCTGAGGTTTCCCACCTTAAAGCCCCTCATGCTGGGGAAGACGCTCTGAGCTGTGACCACGTCCTCCTTGGAGCCGGGCAGCTGGAAGCACTTCCTGGTGTTCACCTCCTTCTCAGTGGTCTCCGGCGTGATCTTGTACCTCATCCCATAGGGCTTCACCGCTGCCAGCTGGTAGGTTATCACTTGCCCTGTGCCAGGGAAAGGGAAACTGAGGCACAGGAGTCCTGCTGGCGCAGGGGGGGCACGGCTGGGTGCCCACCTCTTACCTCCATAATACTGGATCCGGCTCTTGTTCCCCGTCAGGTTGTACCAGGCTTCAAAGGGCTCCTCGATCTCGGCATAGGGCAGCTTAATGACCCCTGCGAGCCCCCGGCACAGGACACAGGTCAGCCCCACAGCCTCAGCACCCCAACGTCCCTCCTGAGCCCCCCAGAGTCTGCAGACCCACAGCTGGCCAAGACAGTGCCCCACGGGTGATGGGTCAGGACTCGGCTGTGGGAACCTGCCCCAGTTTGGCACTGGGACAGCCCGGTGCCACCCTGTGCTGAGCGGCCTCTCCTCCCCCCACCACAGGGCGCTGCGGGGTCCCTTTACCTCGGACGTGGTAGATGGAGCCGAACTGAGGGGGTGGGTGGGAGAGCCCATAGTCCTGTCCTGAAAGGCAGAGAGGGGCAGGTTGGGGGGGTCTGTGTGTCCCCCCTGGCTGAGTGGGGATGGGAGGCTGCCAAGCCAGTGCTCCCCTTCCCAGCTGCCTGGGGCTTTCCTTCTCGGCCAAAAGAGCTTCCTGAGCTCATCCAAGGGACACTGAGACACTGACACCCTCCCAGGGTCAGCACCATGCCACAACCTGCCGTGACACTGCAGCAAGTCCTGCACTGTTGCACTGCTGCAGTTCCTGGGTGACAATTGGGGTGATGCCCCAGTGTCACCCCCAGCACTGGTGGGCCCGGCCTTGAACATTTCCAAGGTGAGACCCAGCCACAGGGCATGGCTGAGGGGTGCCAGAGACCGTACTGGTTCTGCCTGGCATCTTCCAGTGCCCTCCCCAGCCTCCCTCCGGGCTCCCAGCTTGTGCAACCCCACGCCAACACAACTGCTGGGAACGAGTCCTTCCCTCCCTCAGCACCTTCCTCCTCGTCAGGAGCGACCGGCAGCGCTGCCCGGACCCAGGCAGCGCCTGCCCAAGCCGGGACAGCTGGGAGCAGCCCTGCCCCCCAACCCTGGGGCAGGCAGGGACGGGCAGACCCCAGCTGCACCCCAGGCTGTGCCACGGGTACCCATCACACGCCATCTCGGGGCACCAATGGCAGCAACGGGTGCAGCCACCACCCAGCCCTGCTTGGCTTTATCAACACCCAGAAAGGGGGTCCCATGGGGACACGGTAGCCTTGCCACCCCTGTCCCCTCACACTTGGCTGTCCTGCCTGTCCCTTGGGTTAAAGCCTCAATTTAGTTTTATTTTCATGTCCCCAGCCCCACCAAGCCCTCAAGACACATCCCCCCCCCCCGCACTCTTTGCCACCCATCTCAGTTGTGTCTTAGAGGAACTGCAAATTGTGGGGCCCGACAAGCAATAAAACCACTTCCCCAGACTCAAACTACCCTGCAGTGCAGCGGGAGGAGATCCGCTGGGGTGCCCCCCAGCTCCGTCCCCTGCCCGGGGTGTCCCCAGTGGTGGGGTCGGGTCAGACTCACCCCGGACGGCGATGCAGAGCGCAGAGGCCAGGAGCCAGCGGAGATCTCCCATCCTGGCCGCCCGGCTCGCCCGGCACCGGCCTCGCAGCTTTTAGCCGGAGCCAGCGGCGGCGAAACCCGGCGGAGCCAATGCAGAGTCGGGGCCCTCCCCGGAGGAGGGAAGGAGCCGCATCAGGAGGCGCCCACGGGGCCGGGCACCCCTCGGGGCTCGGCGGGACAGCGTGTCTCGGCAGCGCCCGCCGAGGGAGATGGAGCAACGCGGGGACGGGAGGTGCGGGATGAGCCCCACAGTGCCTCAAGCAGCGTTCGGGTGGGCGCCCTGGATGGGGGCTGGGGTCAGCCAGGCTTCCTTCCCTCTCAGGGTGAGTCAGGGGGTGCCAAGGTAAGGGTGGCAGCGGGTCCGCAGCCTGCACCAGCCCTGGCACACCCGTGAGAACACTGCAGGAAACATTGCAGCCGGACCCACCGCCCGAGGGAAGAGGGCTCACTCGCCAGGGCTAGCTGCAGGGCCAGGAGCAGAGGAAGGCCCTGGGGAGATGGGAAGGGTCCCGCTCCACTCCCAGCTGTGTGGGAGGCCAGGGTGGCAGAGCCGGGACAGAGCCAGCTCCAGGAGGACTCGGAGAGGATGCAGGGGGCTCAGGCAGTGCTGGGGAGGCTCTGACAGGGTGCAGGGGGGTCACACAGGATGCAGGGGGCTCAGGCAGGGGGCAGGGGCTCTCAGACAGGGGTCTGGGTGGTTTGTGGCTTAGTGTGACCGATGCCGAATCTTGGGGTCATCCCACCAGCAACTTCATCTGGGTAAGGGGTGATTAAGGGCAATCCACGGACACAGAACTGGCTTGAGCCACATAAGAGCTGCACCCCATCTTGGGGGAACGTGTGGGACACCCCTGGAACACAACCCAGAGCTACCTGCCATTCCCCAGGCATGGTGGGCTGTTCACTGCCCCTCCACGGATCTGGCCTGCCCCTGAGAGCCCGGGCCAGCAGGACGGGTGGCTGCTGTGCGTGTCCTGCCACCAGACGGGCCCCTTGTTCCTGTCCCTTGCGGGCCACAGCGCCCTGTGCGCAGTTTGGTGTCCCTTTGTTGTCCCTGCCCGGGGACGCTGCCCCGGGGGTCTCAGGGAGGCACCGCCAGGCTTTGGGCACGGGCTGGACCCGCACCCTGCCCCGTTAATCCCGCAGGCAGAGCCCGGCAATCCTCGCCCGCGTCTCCCGGTGCTGCCGGGGACCAGAGACCCCCTGATGCCCGCTCCCCGCTGTAGCACCTCCACGGGCAGGCTGTGGTCCCCAGCAGGTGCCGAGGCGGCCCGGAGGGTGGCCGGAGGGTGGCCGGAGGGTGGCCGGAGGGTGATCAGCCAGCGGCTGGGCCGGCTGGTACAATGAACCATTGCTGCGAGCGCGGGAGGAAGGGGGGGCGAGGGGAGGGGAAGCTCTCGCTCGGCTGCCAGAGCCGCCGAGGAGACGGGGGAAGCTCACGGCCGGGCGCTGCCGCTCTCCCACGGCACCCGCGGCGCCGGCCGGAGCGGGGCTGCCGTGGCCGCCCGCCGGTGGTCCCGCCGGGAGCCCGGTGCGAGCGGGGTCCGCGCCAGCCGGAGCAGGAGGTATGTGTGCGCTGTGTGCTGCAGGGCGGTGGGGGCTCGCCCTGTAACAGCGCGGGGGTCTCTTAATCCCCTTGCCGTGCTCTGCTGAGGATGCCCCCGCCATGTGCGGGGTGGCTCTGGGTCCCGGGCGAGACGGCCACTGAGCTGCGGGGACAGAGAGCCCCGCGACACTGGTGGGGTCCGCTGGGGGGGCCGCTCTCCCTGTGCCCCCACTGCTTCCCTGGGAAATGCGGGAGGGTGGCAGCAGACCCCCGTCCTCGCCATCCCGGGGGCAGCAGGTCAAGGGGGGCTGTGGTGTGTGTGGAGATCTGGGGGCACCCACCAGCTGCAGCTCACCAGCTGCAGCTCACCATCCCGGCACTCACTGCTGGTGGCACCAGTCGGAGCCTGCGGGGCACACGGTGCCCTCAGCGTGCGGGACCCGCGGGCTGGGCAGGGGACAGCACACGGCACCCTGGGGACGCGGGGGACACACGCACACCTGTGCCCTCCGTCCCCGCAGGTGCCCGTGGGTTCCGGGGCGATGTTGCAGCCTGAGCTCTCCGCGGCTGAGGCTGGGGGAACCGCGAGGGCCTCAGGCCCTGGCCGGAGCGGATGCTCCCCCCCGGTCCCTGCAGCTCGGCTTCGTCCCTGATCCTTGGTGTGTCCCAAGGAGGGACAGGAACTCGCTGCTTCCTGCCCTGCACAATTCCCTCCCCACCCCGCTCCTCCCGGGACATTGTATTTGGAGCCCTGGCTGGCTCCCTCCCTCCGCCCCTGCAGCCCCTTGGATCCGGGAATTGCTCTTCTTCCAGCGGAAATCCTGCTTTCCCAGCCAGCGATGGGACTGGAAGGCTAGGGCAGGGGGGCTCCCTCTCTGCTGAGCATCTTGTGCCAGGGAGGGGGCAAGGGGACCCCTCTGTCATGGGTCTGGTGGCTGACAGGTGGGCTTGCAGAGAAGATCACTTCTGGGGTTGGCGTTCTTCATTTTTCATCCCAGGGAATAGTCCCGCTTGTGGGGGTGCAGGGGATGGGGTGTCATCCCTCCTTGCACCCCTTGTTCTGGAGGAACCTGCTCCCACTGGGAGCCACAGGGGACTCACCAGGCACTGGGTGAACTGGGAGGACTGGAGCTGGAGCAGGGCTCCATATCCAGATATCAGCATGGTGGCCTTGGGGCTGGGGGCAGTGGGGAAGGGGCAGGGACACTCCACCACCTGACACAGAGCTGGAAGAAGGAGCAAATGGGGCAGGCAGATGTGGCCTCTTGTCCCCTCCCCAGGTCTGTGGGGTCCTGGACACAGGATGGTGACACAGCCCCAGGTCCTGTGTCCTGATGAGCCACCTTCCCCTTCTGCGCTGCAGCTGCCTCATGCCTAAGTTTTCCTGCTGGGACCAGGGGGCTCCAGAGCCGCAGGGTGACAGAGGAACCTCGGTGGCACCAGGCTGGGCTGTGCAGCCCTCTCGGTTCCTCTTCCCAGGGAACAGGAGCTGGGTCACCACAGGGCAATGCAGGATGACAGTGTGGGACAAGGGAGGGATGCAGGATGCCCAGGGGGCTGCAGCCCTGCTGTCATCCCTGTCTGACCCTCCCAGCTGTCACCAGCGTGAGCTCCTGCCAGTCCTGGGCCCCTCGATGGCCACAGCACCATCCTCTTCCTCCCCCCCACCCCACCCCGTGCTCCCGCTGCTTCCTCTTCCCACTGCGGAGCTGCTCTGTGAGTTCCTCCGGCAGCCACCTCCTGCCCAGGGCGTCGTGGCCCCCTCAGCCTGGCAAACGCCACCGTGGCTTGTCCCCACGGCACGGGGTGTGGCATTCCCAGCACCCCACATGGCCCCATGTGGCTGCATGCCCCCAGAGCCTGGCTCCTCCACTGCTGTGATTCCCATGAGAGGGGTGGATGCAGGGGATGGAGGTGACCCCAGGGGTACCTCAGCACTGTAGGTGGCATGTGGGGTGACAACTGGGATATTGTGCCCTGCCTAGCAGCTGGGGATGGGGCTGAGCTGCCCCGTGTCCCAGGGGCCTGGGGAACAGATGGATGGGCAGTCGGGGATGTGGCTGCTCCGTGCCCAGCCATGCCCGGCGGGACGGGGGTGATGAATTGGCCGGGTCTCAGCGCGGGCGGGACCTGGCAGCTCGTCCGGGACTGGTGCCGGGGGAGCCAGGGCAGCAAGGGCTCAGTTGCCATCTGCTCTCCGGCTCCAGGCAGCTTCTTTTTGGGAAAGCTGGAGCCAGACACGGCCGCACAACCATCGGACGCTGCAGCCCCTTCCCATGGACGGTGTGAGGGGATGGCTCACACCGTGGCATCCCAGCACCCGGGAGGGGCTCAGGGGGCCCTTGGGTGCGCAGGGAAGGGGGAGCCTGGGTGCAGTGCTGCTGCACGTCAGCTAAACCCTTGATGCTGTGGTACAGGGGGTTCCTCGTGCCTGGAAGATGCTCCTTGCCATTCCCGTCCCTGCTGGCACCTGTGGCGATTCCACTACTTGGTCAGGACTGAAATTCAGCCAAGTGGGAAGTTTCTGAATGTGGTGGGGCGGTGATTGCCACCCAGGGGGGACAGAGTTTGTGAGAGCCAGGATTGTTCATCAGTTTAAATAGCCAGTAGTTGTCATCAGGGATAAAACCCCAGCCAGCCGAGTTTCCTCCAATTTTGCAATGCTGCACTGTCGGCAATGGCTGCAGCCTTGCCACAGCACCAGTGTAGAAAGCAGAGATGGAAGGGGAGAGCTGGGCTCTTTCCACCCCTGCTGAGAGAGGAGAAACAGACTGCTGCAAGCAAAGCTAAGTTTTAGAGAGAAATGTTCCCTGTGCCCTGGGTTCCAACATCAAGGGAATCAAGAACCATGACTGGGAAAATCTGCCTGAAACATCTCATCCACCCCAAAACCTTTGTCTCCTGCTGCTCACTGGAGTGCAGAGGACAGGACACCTTCCTGCTGCTTCCCTCTGCCCTCAGCTGCAGACGTGTTGCACACTGGAGCGCTCTGCCCGCTGCAGACTGGGCAGACTGGTGCGGGTGGTTGTCCAGCAGCCAGGGCAATAACAGGGCTGGCGATGGACCATAGAGCCATGACAGGAGGGGTCTGATTTCCTCCTCCTCCTCCCCCTCTGTGACACTTTCTCGACACATGTGGCCGGAAGAGCTGTCCTGAGCACAGCGATGCGAGCAGGGACCTTCCTCCCCAGAACACCCACTGCCCACCAGGCAGAGCTGTGGGGATGGGGACGCTCTGGGGGCTCCTTCCCACTGCCTCTGGCTCCCCTTCAGCCTCAGGAACACCCTGAAAGGCGTGAGATGCCCTGAAAGGACGTGAGCAGTGTGGTGAGAACATGGTGAGAGAAAAACCCACTTGAGGATGTGGTTTCAGCCCACACCAGGGTGTTGCAGCCCAGGAGGAATGTTGCAGCTTTGTGGGGGTGTTGCAGACCATGCAGATCAATTTAGCTCGTGCAGAGGGGCTGCAGCCTGTGAAGGGATGGTGTAGCCCATGCAGGGGTGTTATGGCTCATGCAGGGGTATTACAGCCTGTGCACGGGTGCTTCAGTCTGTGCAGGGCTGTTGTAGCTCATGCAGGGGTGTTACAGCCGATGCAAGCGCTGTTGCAGTCCATGTCGTTGGTGTTGCAGCCCGTGTAGAGGTGTTGTAGCCCATGGCAAGGGTGTTGCATCCTGCTGTGGGGTGTTTCAATCTATTCAGTGGTGTTTTAGCCCTCGGCAGAAATGTTTCAGTATGCACAGGGGTGTATCAGCCCTGGAAGGGGTGCTTCAGTCCATGCAGAGGTGTCGCAGCCTGTACAGGAGTATTTTATCCCATGGAGGGGTGTTACAGCCCATGGCAAGGCTGTTTCAACCCATGCAAGGGTGTTGCCCCCCACCTGATGCCCTCCCTGGTGTCCACAGGTGACTCTTCTCCTCCCTGGAGCGACATGGAGCAGCTGAAGTGACCCGAGGAGCCATCGCAGTGAGTGGAGCCGCCGTGGAGCACCCATGGGTGCCAGGGGGATGTGGGCAGCCCTCCTTGCAGCAGTGCCAGTGGCCGTCCCCTGTGGTGCAGTGTGCTGGGCTGCGGGTGGCAGGGTGCACCCAGAGCCTCTCCCCATGTGCACCCTGGTGCCCGTGTGTGCCCCGGTGCCCGTGTGTGCCCGGTGCCCGTGTGTGCCCCTGTGCCCGTGTGTGCTCCAGTGCCCGTGTGTGCCCGGTGTCCGTGTGTGCCCCAGTGCCTGTGTGTGCCCCGGTGCCCGTGTGTGCTCCAGTGCCCGTGTGTGCCCAGTTCCCGTGTGTGCCCGGTGTCTGTGTGTGCCCCGGTGCCCGTGTGTGCCCGGTGTCCGTGTGTGCCCCAGTGCCCGTGTGTGCTCCAGTGCCCGTGTGTGCCCAGTACCCGTGTGTGCCCAGTGTCCGTGTGTGCCCCGGTGCCCGTGTGTGCCCGGTGTCCGTGTGTGCCCCAGTGCCTGTGTGTGCCCCAGTGCCCGTGTGTGCCCGGTGTCCGTGTGTGCCCCAGTGCCCGTGTGTGCCCAGTGCCCGTGTGTGCCCCGGTGCCCGTGTGTGCCCGGTGCCCGTGTGTGCCCGGTGTCCGTGTGTGCCCCAGTGCCTGTGTGTGCCCCGGTGCCCGTGTGTGCCCGGTGTCCGTGTGTGCTCCAGTGCCCGTGTGTGCCCGGTGTCCGTGTGTGCCCAGTTCCCATGTGTGCCCGGTGCCCGCGTGTGCCCCTGCCCGGGGCCGCGGGGCTCACGGACCCTCTGTCCCACAGGCGCTGGCCGGGATGGGCTGTGTGCCCTGCAAAGAGAGGGGGGCTGGCAAAGGGCAGGCAGGGGGCGAGGGGGGCTCCCTGCAAGCCCCTGCCTCCCAGTACGACCCAGACCCCACGCAGCCAGGGGCCGCCTTCACCCGCATCCCCGACTTCAACAACTTCCAGGGGCCAGCGGTGCCCGCGGCCCCGTCCTTCTCGGAGCCGGGGGGCTTCACCCCCAACGCGCTGCCGCCGCGGAGCGGGGGCATCACAGGTCAGCAGGGCGGCAGGGGGACGGGTGCCAGCCGCACCCTTGGACCCCTGGGCCGCGACTCTGGGGTCACCGTGGTCCCTTCCCCGTGCCACAGGCGGGGGGGTGACGCTCTTCATCGCCCTGTACGACTATGAGGCCAGGACTGAGGATGACTTGACATTCCAGAAAGGGGAGAAATTCCACATCATCAACAACACGTGAGCCCCCCCGGCCCTCCTGCCACCCCCAGCACCCACATACCACCCCGGGGAGAGCCTTGGCAGCCCCGCAGGACCCAGGCTGGGGACCCATGTCTGTCGGGCTCCAGCGCTCAGTACCGGGCCACGTGCCACGAGTTGAGCGGTCTCAGCAGAGGAGAGGGAGAACGGGTCCGGCGGTGCTGCCTGCAGGGTGAGGAGGGTCTCACGGTGTCTGTCTATCTGTTCCTCCTCCTCCTCGTTCTCTGTTTCCCTGCCCAGGGAGGGGGACTGGTGGGAGGCCAGGTCGCTGAGCTCGGGGGCCACGGGCTACATCCCCAGCAATTATGTGGCCCCTGTGGACTCCATCCAGGCAGAAGAGTGAGTAGTGGGGGAAGAGGGATGGAGACAAGCCCCAACCCCACCTGCCTCAGGCCAGGGTGTCCTTGTGAGCCCCGGCAGTGCCACAGTGATGGCATGGGGGCTCCCTGGTGCCCTCCCGGTGCCTTCCTGCGCTGAGCCCATCGCCGTGGCAGGTGGTACTTTGGGAAGATCGGGCGCAAAGATGCGGAGCGGCAGCTCCTGTGCCATGGCAACTCCAGAGGCACCTTCCTCATCCGGGAGAGTGAGACGACGAAAGGTACAGGAACAGGGGTGGGGACACCAGGGGTTGTGCCCCACATCCCTCCCTGACCGGTATCCCCATGTAGGTGCCTACTCCCTCTCCATCCGGGACTGGGATGAGGCCAAGGGAGACCACGTGAAGCACTATAAGATTCGGAAACTGGATAGCGGGGGGTACTACATCACCACCCGTGCCCAGTTCAACACCATCCAGCAGCTGGTCCAGCACTATATAGGTAGGGTGGGGTGAGGAGCACCGGGGGGGCAATAGGAGGGGCAGGGAGCGCTCAGAAGACCCTTGGGTAAGAGTCTGGGCTGACGGGGTTGAACTGGGGAAGGAGAGGCTGTTCTGTGGTGGCGTTCGGGCAGTCCCTGAGAGTCTCCCCTTTTCCATGCCCAGGGTGCAGAGAGGTCCTGCCATGACCCACTCCCTGGGTGCAGCTGGGGGCACTGGGGGTCCAGCCCAGTTGAGGGGGCACAGAGCTGTCCCTAGGGCAGGTGGAGGGGGGTGCATTTGTATGTTGGGGGTGACTGGGTGATACAGGAGCCTTGCTGATGCCTTGGGTGGCGGGAGGGGAGCAAAGGGCTGGTGGGGGTCCGTGCCCACACTGACTCCTGTCCCCCTGCTCCCGTGCTGCAGAGCGGGCGGCTGGGCTGTGCTGCCGCCTGGCTGTGCCGTGCCACAAGGGAACCCCCAGACTGGCCGACCTCTCAGTCAAAACCAAAGATGTGTGGGAGATCCCCCGCGAGTCCCTCCAGCTGCTCAAGAAGCTGGGAAATGGGCAGTTCGGGGAAGTCTGGATGGGTAGGGCCTGGTGGGCAAGCCAGGGCAAGAGGCAGGGGGGACACGGGGGTACCCCCAGGCCTGGCAGCCCACTGGGAAAAGCTCATGCCTGCCAGGACAGGCTGAGCAACACCGACTTGCTGGCACGAGGAATTATCCTATTGTAAACGTAGTACACTTACCACATTATCCCACATCCTGCGCTGGGTTCACAGTGGGTCCCCCAGGATGCCCCAGTCACTTCTGCATGGGCAAGCAGACCCCCACTGCAGATGGGACCACAGGACCAGGCCAGGGGGTCCCACCTTCGTCATCCTCTTCCTCCACTCATGCATGCTGCCTTCATCCCATCACATCCCCTCCCTCTTCTTCCCTGCCTGCCCCCCGTCCCCCGCAGAGTACAATGACGGGTTGTGTCATCTGCTCACCCACCCGTGCCCTGCTGTGAAGCCCCAGACCCTGGGATTAGCTAAGGACGCCTGGGAGATAGCACGGGAATCCGTCACCCTCAACAGGAAACTTGGCATGGGATGTTTTGGAGACGTGTGGATGGGTAAGGCTGGACCAGCCGGCCAGGGGTGGGGGAGTGGAGGGGGCAGGAGAAGCAGGGAACATCACAGGGTGCCAGGTGGTACCTGCTTGTGTGGGGGAAATTGAAATCTGGCACAGAATCCATGAGGGGTTTGGGAATGGGATGAGGTTTGTCCTGGAGTGAAGGGAACACCTTGTCCTGGGTGGGATGCAGTGGGATCACCATCCCCACCAAGGGATCCCTTCCTTGCCCTGCCCTGATTCCCTGCCCATCCATCCATCCATCCATCCATCCATCCATCCATCCATCCATCACACAAGCATGCACCCACGCCCTTCTCCATGCACACACCCCTCTGTCCCAGGCTGGCTGTCCCCTGGGCTCATGGTGACTCTGTGCCCCACCCCAGGGACGTGGAATGGCACCACGAAGGTGGCAGTGAAGACGCTGAAGCCGGGGACCATGTCCCCTGAGGCCTTCCTGGAGGAGGCTCAGATCATGAAGCGGCTGCGGCACGACAAGCTGGTGCAGCTCTACGCCGTGGTGTCGGAGGAGCCCATCTACATCGTGACCGAGTTCATGAGCCAGGGTGAGCGGGGGCACCGGTGTGGGCATGCTGCCAGGGTGGGAGGGCTCACAGGGAGGGCACCCTGGGGTTTTGGGGGTCTTCGATGGCGACTCCTTCTACCTGCAGGCAGCTTGCTGGACTTCCTGAAGGATGGGGACGGTCGCTACCTGAAGCTGCCGCAGTTGGTGGACATGGCTGCCCAGGTACTGGGGGGCTGGAAGCGGGTGGGGTGCACCCCGGGGTGTACCGGGGGTCTTCACTGCTCCGTGCCCCTCAGATTGCGGCGGGCATGGCGTACATCGAGCGGATGAACTACATCCACCGGGATCTCCGCGCTGCCAACATCCTGGTGGGAGACAACCTCGTGTGCAAGATCGCCGACTTCGGCCTCGCCCGCCTCATCGAGGACGACGAGTACACGGCGCGGCAGGGTGGGAACGCCCGCTCCGAGTCCCCCTTTGTGTCCCTTAGCCTGGAGGTGGCCGTCCCTGGGGCTGAGTGACCTGGGCAGCGGATGCCCCAAAGGACGGTGCGACAGGGAAAGGGTATCCTGGGTGATGGACACCCCAAATGTATGGGTATTTTAGGTGATGGATACCTTGGGTCAGCCCAGGGTATGGGTGTCCCAGAGGAGAGGTGCCCCAGGGAATGGGTACCCCCAGGGTGTGGGTATTTTGACCGATGGATGTCCCAGGTGAGGGGTGCCCCAGGTGCAGCGCATCCCCAGTGCAGGGTGCCTCGGGTGCTGGGTGTCCCGTGTGTGAGCTGCCCCAGGCAGAGGGTGTCAGGGGTGGCGGGCGCCCCTAGTACACCCTAGTGCAGGGTGCCCCCGTTCAGGGTACCCCGGGGGCAGGACACCCTCAGTGCAGGGCGGTTCAGGTGACGCTGCCTCTGGTGAGGGGTGTCCCAGGTGTGGGCTGTCCCCAGATGTGGCTGCTCCAGGTGCAGGGTACTTAGGTGTAGGTGCAGCCCCAGCCATGGCTCACCTGTGTCCCATTGCAGGTGCCAAGTTCCCCATCAAGTGGACTGCTCCGGAGGCTGCGCTTTTTGGGAGGTTCACCATCAAGTCGGACGTCTGGTCCTTTGGCATCCTCCTGACTGAGCTGGTGACCAAAGGCCGCGTGCCCTATCCAGGTATGGCCCACTGGGCATATGCACGCCTGGGGTGGGCTGGGCAGGGCTGACCCCTCTCAGCACGGCTTGTCCCGTGCCTCAGTTTCCCCATCAGAGGGATCAGTGCTAAACTGGGCTCCTACCCAAACCACAGGGCAATGCCACTGTGTGCCTCAGTTTCCCCACTGGCTGGTCCCATGGGGGTGCTGTCACTGAGCAGGGGAGTCCTTGTCATGCAGGGATGAACAACCGAGAGGTGCTGGAGCAGGTGGAGCGGGGGTACCGCATGCAGTGCCCGGGGAGCTGCCCCCCATCCCTGCATGAGGTGATGGTGCAGTGCTGGAAGAGGGAGCCCGAGGAGCGCCCCACCTTCGAGTACCTCCAGTCCTTCCTCGAGGACTATTTCACTGCCACCGAGCCCCAGTACCAGCCCGGGGACAACCAGTGACCCAATGCTGGCACTCCCAGGAAGCTCTGGGGTGACTTTGGGGTGAATCTCTTCTTTTCTTTAGAAGTGGTTGCTTCCTTTGTCTGTGCCCCTCCAAAATGCCTTCTGAGGGGTGCTCAGGGTGCCCAGGGTGGACACAGGGCTTTGCACAAGGATGCTGGACTCACAGAGAAGACAAAACTGTGCACCCCATCCCCCCTCTTCTCCCACTCCCTTTATTGCCTTTACACCCAGCTTTGAACCTGAGAAGGGCTTTGGCTGCAGGGGGGACTGTGGGGAACCCCCGTGAACCCCCATGAACCCCCAGACCCACAGAGTAGCAAAGGGCTTGGGGGAGCTCCCCATGCCAGACCTAATCTCTTCTGGGAGCACAGCTGGGTGGGGTTCAGCCCCCCAGAGTCCTGGCACTGACCTGTGGGAGGTCATCTCAACCCTCCCTCCCTTTATATCTCCTTTAATTTATAAGATTTTATATGCCTCCCCCAGCAGCCATCGACCCCACCAAGGGGTCCCAGTCTTTGGGGACCCCCTTGTCCCTGCCCTTGTCTCCTCTGCTTTATGGTAGAGCCAAGTCCTGAGCGCCCACCTCTGCTTGCACTGGAGGGACAGGGGGTCTGACGGGGGGACACAAGGAGTCCTGGGGGGCGCAGGCGGGTGGGGGCAGCTCTGCCCCAGGGGCTGTTTCCGAGGGTACGGGGTGGGCTCGGCCCCACAGCGCCCAGACAGGTCGTGGCTGCCCCACTCAGGCCTCTGCAGCAGGAATTCAGCAGGGATTGGGGGCAGCGTGTGCCACTGTGAGTGCAGGGTGCCACCCCCCTGCTCCCCCCCCAGGCACGGCCGGTCCTGAGTGGGGTCCCAGTCCTGTGCTCGTGGCCCCGCAGGGGCAGGGCTGGGGGTGGACAGTGCCATGGTGGGGGAGGGAAGGGCAAGGGAGAGATTTGTTGTTTAATTTTTTTTATGAAGTCTGTAAATACGGAGAAATAAACCTTTCTAACAAACTGGGGGCAGCCTGGGTCCTTCTGCCCCTCCCACACCCCAAGAGAGATGAGCTGCCCCAGATGGGCACAAGCACTGGGGGGTGGTCAGAGCTGGGGGGGCAACGCTGAGGATTTGGGGTGGGAATACCCATCCCAGAAGGGGGTGGGGGCTTCCAGGTTCAGCCAAGCCAGGGCTGAGTGATGCCCCCTCACCCGCCCAGCCCCAGGGCACAGATTTGGGGGGCCACCTCCAAGGGAGCGAGCAGAAAAAAATCTCCCCTGTCCCAAGGCCACGTGGGGAAGGGACACACCAACTTCCCTTGAGAATAAAAGCCTGAAAACACTAGATTGGGAAGCATTTGGGTTTGCAAAGCTGCCCCCCTGCAGAGCACCCTGCAGCCCCCCAGCACTCCCCCAGAGGGGACTGTCCCTTCCTGCCAGCTGTGACAGGGAGGGGCCCTGTGCTGGCGGGTTGGGGAGGAAGAGGTTAATTTTCCTTGTAGCTTGGCCTCCCCAGCAGGGCCCAGCTGTGCCGGTAATGAATTCCTCAGCACTGATGGGAAGGAGGGACTGGCCCCCACCCCAGTCAGGGGGGCTCAGGCTATGGGGAAAATGCTGGGCACATGGGGAGGGGGGCAGGGGGCCAGTGCCGGTGGGTTTGGGTTTGGACCCGGTGCCTAGGGGATATGCTGAGGTGTGTGGGGACATACACGGAGGCTTGAGAACATGCCACCATCCTGGAGTACCACCAGGCATCTTCACAGCTCCTGCTTCACTCCACGTCCTACGAGGGCATCGATCCCCCGGGCGCGTGGAGGTGCAGTGGAGCAGGGCTGGATGTGCCCCTGCTTCCCCATTGCAGGGAAAAATCCCTGGGGAGGGTCAGGCCCTCGGCCAGGCAGGGCGCCAGGCTGCCCAGGCACGGGGCACAGGGGCACGGAGCAGGTTGTGTGGCAGGGATGCTGGGGACAGGAGGTGGTGGCACCCGGCAGCCCCAGGCACAGCCCCAGGGCCCGACTGTGGCCATGGGCGCTGGCCACCCCGCGCCGGGGCTGCACCCTGAGGGACACGGCCAGGGGCACCCCACGGCCACGGCACTGGCACTGTCCCCCCGACACCTGGCACACGCAGGCCCTGGCACCCACCCAGCGCCCCAAACGCACTCTCCCTCTGCGTGGGGCACACACATCTCACCACGAATGTGTCCCTTGTCCCCACAGCCACGGGGACATGTGCTGATCCTGGGGGACCAAAAGCCCTTGAGACCAGGGGAGCACCCAGCCCAAGCCCAGGCACAGCACTGGGACAAAGCAGGGCTGGAGTCCCCAGTCTGTACCCACCGGTGCTGCTGCTGGGCAGGGTCTGTTTGTGATTCATCCCCAGTAATTAAAGTCCCTTTTTAATTGCAGCTGGAGGTTTCACAGACCAGGGCTGGCCCGGGGGGCCATGGGGACCCCAAAACCCCCAGGGAGCAATGGACTGAGAAGTGCTTCTGGATGGGCCCTGGTGTGCTGAGCTCCAGCTATGCCAGCCCCAGCTCCATCCCTGCCCCTGCCCATTCCTGCCCTTTTCCTTCCCTTTCCCGCCCATTCCTGCCTGCTCATGCGTTCCGAGGGGCTGATCCCAGCGCTCTCTGTCCAGTTCCCAACTTGAAATGATGCCACCCTTCCAGGTCCCCAGCCAAGGCCCCTTGTGCCCAGCGGTGCCAGTGGCAGGAGTGGGTCAGGAGCCGTGTGGATTTGCCACGTGCTTTTCCACGTGGCTGCGCCGCGGTAATCCCTGTGCACCACTCGTGTCAGCAGTGTGTCCCCCGTCATGCTGTGGTTGCTGTGAAAGCTCCTGGGGACAGGGAGTGGGGCCCGAGATCGCGGGTGCCTGTGTGAAGGGGCTGAGGGGGGACCCCCGTCCTGCTCCCCATCATCCATCCTCCCCCTCCCAGCCCCGGTGCCCGCAGGAAGGGTGAGGGGCTTAAAGGATTTTGCTGCGGGGTGACCACGGGCTGGGCAGGGGAGGGACATCGATTTGATGTTAATGCTGAGCGGTATCGATCAGGGCTGGAGGGAGGAGTGAGGGTGGGCACCCCAGCCCGGGATCGCCCTTCGCAGAGCTCCGGCAGCTCCCAGCAGGGCCCTCCCTGCGGCCGGCAGCCGTGGGGAGCTGGGGAAGGAGCTTGGGACCCCTCCAAAAGCTTGTTTTTGCTTCAGAGCTTGCACTGGGGGCTTGAAGGGAAGAAGGGAAGAGCAAAGCTCAGAGCTGGGGGCTGTGCTCTGGCCCCTTCCCCTCGCGGGTGGCTGGTCCCTGCAGCAGCGCAGGCAGCACTGCAGCCGCAGCACTCCAGAGGGGAGAGAGAGCAGCTCAGCAGCACCTGCCCGGCCCTGCCCTGCACCCGAGGGTCACTCAGTGCCACCAGGTGCCCCCGATGCTCCACGGGACCCTCATCCCCACGGTGCCGAGCCCGCTCACCCTGCCCAGCCCGTGTGGCCCGGCTCTGGCTGGCTGCTCTGCCACGCTGGGCTCTGCCAGCGGCTCTGGAGCCAGCGAGCCCAGCCGGGGCCAGGGCACAGGCGTGGGGATGCTGCAGATGGCCGGCGCTGCAGACCCTGGCACGAGGCAGCCGCGGCACTGCCACCCTCCCGGGGGTCCCTCGCCCCCAGACGCTGCTGGGGACCCTCGTCACCGGGAAGGAGCCAATCCCACCCACAGCAGGGCGGGGGTTTGTCCCCGTGCCCCCCGGCCCCAGCTCCCCAGGGACTGGCAGAACCCGCAGAGTCCTGGGCCGTGGACTGGAGCCACGTCTCCGTGGCAGCAATGGCCAGACAACAGTGGAAAATGGCCAAAAATGTGGGTTTAGACTTGACCAGACTTGAGCCTGCTGGTCCAGGACTGCGGGCAGTCCCCTCAAAGGGGAAACTGAGGCACAGATGGATTTATCTGCAATCACCCAAGAGCTCAGCACCAGTCACTGTGAGGGGACACCTTTTGCTCTGTAAAAACAACAGATAATCGGGAAGAGCTGTGCACTGGCAACAGCAGCATCTGTGACAGCAATCTGTGGGGGAGCAGCAGGATTTGGGGACGGGGGTTTCCTGGGCGTGTGACAGAGCAAACACAGGCGATGGGGAGGGGCCCAGTGGGAGCCCTGCTCTGCTGGCCACGGGGCCGCTCGAAAATGGTTTAATTGGGACAAATCGGGAATGGTTTTGCTGCTGCTCCAGGGCAATCTGGTGCTGGAATTTGGGGAAGAATTGGGCTTTTCTGCTGCAGTTACCTTTATGGAGACAAAATCTGGCTGGCCACAGCCCTGCACAGACATTGGAGACCCCATCAGGGTCTCTGGACTGCGCTCCCCACAGCGGTGAGTCCTGTATCCCAGCACCAAACACCTCTCTGTCTCCTCAGCGCCCTATCCCCGTGCCCCCACAGCACCCATTGCCTCCTGACGCCCTGCTCGCACCCCGGGGAGCTGGTGGCTTTCGGGTGGCAGCTGCCGCCACCCCCAGCGCAGCGC
Source organism: Lonchura striata (assembly GCF_050655825.1). Classification (NCBI taxonomy): domain Eukaryota; kingdom Metazoa; phylum Chordata; class Aves; order Passeriformes; family Estrildidae; genus Lonchura; species Lonchura striata. The sequence continues at coordinate 544,444 of NC_140725.1, forward strand.
AGCCCAGCCGGGCGCGGCTCTCCGGGGCTCGCCCGGCCGGGCGCGGGGTGGCCGCGGGACGCGCGCCGAGCCGGGGCAGCGGCGGCAGAGCAGCCGCTAGATGGTAGCGTAGGTCCACGCCAACGCTGCTGACACAGCACCCGGCTGGGAGAGCGCCCGGTGACCCGGGCGGCCCCGGGGACCCGCCTCCGCCGCCCTCCGCCCCAGCCGAAAAGAAATCCTGGCAGGGCTGCGCACTCGGGAGCCGTGACGGGAGTGGCACGGGCACTGCCATGGCTGGAGCCGCCTGTGCCCACGGGGACAAGTGGGGGACCCTGCTCCCAAACCCACCGCATCCACCTCTACCCCACTCAGGCTCCAAACACACCCCCCAAACCACCACCGGGCACGAGCCTGACGCGAGAGGGATCAAACCCAGGCCTGGGGACCAGCAGGATGACCCGCAGGGCACCCAGTTCAGTGTGGGGGTGCTGGGCACCCACGGGAGTCTGGCAGGGCCAGGTGGGGGTGTCCATCCCACTGGAAAACACTTCGTTTAACTCCTCATCCGCCTCCAGCCCTGCCAGGGGCTCCATGCCAGACTGATATATATATTTTATGATAACTATAGAGATGCACTTCAAACCTGACAAAGGACTTTGACAGTTTTAAGCATCTCTTTGATTAATACATGACCTTTTAATGCTTTGGATTAAATTAATAAATCTTTTACATTCTAACCCATTCTGCTTGCAATGTCATGGGTTTTGCACGACCTCTCTGTCTTCCCTGCCCTGTCCCTCTGTCCCTCTCCCCCCCGTCTCTGCACAGGTACAGTAATCCACAGCCTTGCAATATTCATGGGGCACAGAGCCCTGCAAAGCGAGAAGGGAGGGGATACTCCTCGGTGGTTTTTTTTTGAACCATCCCTAAAAATAGCAAGAAAATTCAAAGCTGACATTCAGGGCGAGGGGACGAGGAAGCCTGCAAAGTTGCTCACTCAGCCACCAGCAATTGCAGCGATCCTGTCTGCGTGTGCAGATTCCTCTGCTGACCGGGCTGGAGCCCAGGCCTCCGCTCTGCTCCGCTTCCAGGAGCAATGCAGCCTGCTCCCCCTGCTCACCCGGGGTGTGCAGACCCAGCCCGTGCCAAACCCAGCTCCTCTTCCAGGAGCAATGCAGCCTGCTCCCCGTGCTCACCCGGGGTGTGCAGACCCAGCCCGTGCCAAACCCAGCTCCTCTTCCAGGAGCAATGCAGCCTGCTCCCCCTGCTCACCCAGGGTGTGCAGACCCAGCCCGTGCCAAACCCTGCTCTGCTTCCAGGAGCAATGCAGCCTGCTCCCCCTGCTCACCCGGGGTGTGCAGACCCAGCCCGTGCCAAACCCTGCTCCGCTTCCAGGAGCAATGCAGCCTGCTCCCCGTGCTCACCCGGGGTGTGCAGACCCAGCCCGTGCCAAACCCAGCCCCGCGGATCCCGGTGGAGGATCAGCACGGAGGGGACGGAGCTGACACCTTTCCAGTTGCAAGGGGTCCCAGCTGAGAGACAGCTCTCTAGCATGACCCCAGCTCACCAGTTCATCCCAGTTTAGCAGTGAAGCTGGGGTGACCAGTGTGTACCTGGAGCTCAGATTCCTTCCTTGCTGCCTGTTGATCCGAAAACACGCTCGAAACCCCAGCGTGGCCCGCACAGGCGAGGCAAAGGGCTGCTGTAAAGCCAGGTGCTGTGTCTCTCCCTGCACCCATGTGTTATTCCATTGATGACTCACGTGTTATTAGCAGCCAAGCAATATTCCCAATTCCCTGGAGTTAACCCTTCACTCGTCACTCACAAAACCACCATGTCATAACAAACATCACCGGTATTATCTACTTTAATTATATTGTATCTACCCAGCTCCGGGAGCATTAACAGCGACGGCGACTTGGTGCTGGGGAGATGCTCCATGGAGCTGCGGGGAGGGAGGTTTTGAGGTGCTCAGGAGTTGGGAGGCAGCTCCCAGCTGTGCCCCACTGTCCCGAGGGGCCCTGTGCTCCTGGCATTCCCTTTGTCACATGGCCAAGAGGGGACACAAAAAAATTAGAGGAGCAGGGTGTTAGCAAACAGCAGGGATGTCGCCAGGTCTCACGTAGAGCTTTTGATTTAAAAAAAAAAAAAAAAAAAAAAAAAGAGTTAAAAGTTGGGGGGAGGCGGGGGGGAGGAGGGAAAAAGGAGGTGATTGGCCCCATGGGCACCCTTGGCTCCCTGGGGGGTTGTGAGGGCGCAGGGGTGCTGACTTGGAGACAGAGATGTGCACCCCAGATAGTGGGGAAGGGGCTGCAGAGAGGGGGTGTGCCCCCAAACCCTGCCTCCCCGAGGAGGGGGTGCGCAGTGCGGGTGCAACCCGGGAGAGGGCAGCAATGCCCCGCGCATCCCACCGGGACCTCGGGGAGTGGGGGCAGCGTGGGGGTTACCGTCCCCCCGGGGTGTCCCCCCCAGAGGATCCCCTCTCTCTAAGTATCCCCCTCTCCCAAAGCGGCGCTCAGCGGCCGCGCTCCCATCTGCGCCCCTCCCTGCGCGCTTCGCAGCGACTGGGAGGAGAAAAAAGCGGGGGGGAAGGAAGGAGGGGAAAAAAAAGAGGGGGGGAAAGGAAGGACTACAAGGCCCGGCATGCCCCGGCGGTGCTGCACGGCTCCCCGGGGTGCCGGATGCTGGCCGTGCCGCTGACAGCGGAGCGAAGCGGAGCCGCGGTCCCCGCCGCGCACGGAGAGAGGAGCGAGGGGCTGGGCGCGCCTGGCCGCCGGCTCTGCTCCCCCCCTTTTATCCCAGCCCCCACAAAGCCGGGAGCGGCAGAAGGCAAGAGAGAGGGAGGAGGTGGTGGTGGAGGAGGAGGAGGAGGAGGAGGAGGGAGGAGGAGGAGGAGGAGGAGGAGGAAGGGGGGAGGCAGCGGCAAGCCAGGGCTCTGCTGCGCTGTGTCTTTCTTTGCTTTCCGCAGGCGGCGAGCGGCGGAGGCGCAGAGGGGAGGTCGGTTCCCCTCCGCCTCCCGCTCCGCTGCCTTTTGTGTGTGTGTGAGAGGCGAAGGGGGGGGGAGAAAAAAAGAGGAGGAAAAAAAAAAGAGGGAAAAAAAGGTGAAAAAAAGGGGGAGAAAAAAAAAAAAGGAAAAAAAGGGGAAAAAAATAAGCTAAGCGGTAGAGGGGAGAGAAAATCCCGGAAAAAATAAAATAGAGGGGTGGAGGGGGGGAGAGGGAAGGAGGAAAGAGCAGGCAGGGGACGGAGGAGGGGGCGGGCTGGCAGGAGCGGAGTTGCCTGGGGAGAATGTGAGCAGGAGGCGCTGGAAATGCTCTCGTTGAAGGTGGCGAGCGGTGCCGAGGGCTCCGGGACCCCCGCGGCCGGCCAGGACGCAGCCCCGGCGGGCGGCAGGAGCCTCCCCAAGCGGGCGGGCTCCGAGGGGCGCGGAGCGCAGGAGCCGGCGGGTGAGTACCGGGGACCCCCGCCTTTGTGTGGGGCTGGGAGGGGGGAGGACACACGGGACACCCCCGGTGGGCAGAGCGGGGGGGGAGGAGGCGGCGTGTCGCGTGCATGTGTCCCCCCCGCGCCGTCCCCTCCGCTGAAGTTGCGCGGCGAGTTGGTGCCAAATTGCCGGAGTTTAATGGCACTTGTGGTGGGGAGGGGCGAGCGGGCGCGGGGGGCCCGGGGCGAGCCCCCCATTGCGCGGGGGCTGCCATCGCCGCCGGTTCGGCCGCCTCCCCCTGGACACCCCCGGCTCTGCCCCCGGTGCGAGCGGTGAGTGACAGCTGTCAGAGCCGGCTCCGGCCGCTAGAAGGCAGAGGCTGTCAGCGGCGCGGGGGGCTGGGGGCTCCCCCGAGAGCGGGGGCACCCCCGGGCCACAGCCTCGCACCCCCTTCCCCTGGCGGCCCGGCTCGGGGGAGCGGCGCGCTGCCCCGCGGGGGCACTCCCGGAGCCCGCGGGGCGAGGGGCGGCCGGGAGGCTCCCCCCAGCCCCGCCGGTGAAGTTGCGTGGTCCGTGGCGCGGGGCTCGGCGAGCGGTTGTTACTCCCGTGCCTGTCATCCCCCCTCTGATTTGTTTTTATCGATCAGCTGATTTATTCCCCCCCTCCCCGCCCCGCGCGGCCCCTCGGCGCTTGCGACAGGGACCGCGGGGGACCGCGGTGGCTTTGGCGGGGCCGGAGTCACCCCACGGGGTCACGCTGACGCCAGACCCTCTGTGTTTGATGGCCCCAAGGCCGACGCAGGTGGAGACACCTGAGTCCCCGCTCGTTTATGTGCTGGGGGGACGACGTGGCTGTGCCCACGACCGGGCGGCCTCGTGCATCCAGCCCGTCTGCCCGTGGCTGCCGGGAGAGCCCCCCAAAAGCAGCGGGGCGAGCTCATTGTGTGCCACAGCGCGCGGTGGAGTCGCTCCGGATTGATCCTGGCGTGGCAGAGAGCAGGAGCGAGCCCCCGGGGTGACGGGCGCAGACCCTGCCCCGCTCCTTCCCACCCTGGCGCCGGCGTGCTCTGGGTCGGGGGCGCGTGGTCCGAACTGGGGCCCCGTGCTCTGAATCGAGGCCCCCCTCCCAAGCCTCTCCCCCTTTCCTCGCCCCCCCAGGTGTCCCCTTACACTGGCTTCTCCTGCTGGGCTGTGGAATTTGCAGGGGAGGGTGGTGGTGGTGGTGGGGAGCGGGGGGTGGAAGAGGAGGGCGGAGGGGGGGGCTGGAGAAGGGATGGCGCGGCGCCAAATTCCGCTCTGCCATGTCTCTGTAACCTGAATAGGCCAACTCCATCCCCGGTGCGAGTCCCCCGGGGCTCTGCCGCGCTCCGATGCAGTCAGGCGGGAGGTGGCTTTCGCTGTCCCCCCTGTCGCCCGCCAGCCCCGGCCCGTTCCCGGCCGGACAGCGGCCGGGCCGGAGGTGGAGATGGTCCGGGGAGAGGGGTTGGCACCGTGGCGGCGGCGGGGTAGCCAAGGACATCCCCGGAGCGGGGCGGCCGGCAGAGGAGAAGCCATGGAAGCCCATGGAAGGTTACGGGAAGCCTGGGGGGGCTGGCGCTGCCCTGGCCTCCTTAGAGGAGGCAGCAGAGACCCGGGGCAGGCTATTTCTGCTGAGATCCCGAGGAAAGCTCTGGGAGAATTGTGGGCTTCTATAAATAGTGTGTGTCAGCCGAGTGGAAACAGGGCCTTGAAATGCTCCTGCTATTCTCCCGAGTGCTTGGAACCAGCTCTTGGTAAACAGGGCAGCGGTGGGGAGGGCTGTTTCCTTCTTCCGGGCTCGGTAACAGGAGCGGGAGGGATGTGGGGGGGATTTTTGCCTGGTGATATGGCAGCGTTCCCCCCTGGGGCTGGCCGGCTGGATGCTGGGCTGTGGCCGGGCTGCCCGGATGCGGGATGGCCCCTGAATGCGTCGCAGATGTGTGTCCTCCCCCACTGCCGTCCCCTCCCCGCCCCACTGCCCGCCTAACTTCGGCGCTGGGATGTGCCGGGTGGTCCGGTCACGGTCCCTGGGGAGCCGGCGATGCTGGGAGAGGCTTTTGGGATGTGAGGGCTCAGCTGGCCAGGAGATGCTCAGCACACCCCCTCCTCTGGCCGGCACAGGGGTGCATGGGGTCACAGCCTGGTTCCCTCTCTCCCCACCGCGTGCCCATCCATCCGTCCATCCTGGCTGGAGTTGTTCCCGCTCTGCCTCAAGGCACATGCTGAGCCTTGGCCCTGTGCTGCTGCTGGAGGGCAAAGATTTGATCCCGTGGGACCTTCCCAGGCACGTCTGGACACCCAGGGTGCTGGGGACCTTGTTCCTCAGGGGGTTCTGCATGCAGTGGGGACATGGTGACACGTTCCCAGGGTGTTTGCTTGGCTCTGGGGCACATCCTGGCAGCCCCGGTGCTGTGGTGAGTGTTCAGCTTCCCATGAGGACCTGGCATCGTGCTCATTTGCCACCACCCCTCGCACCCACACCCCAATATTCACCTTGTGCTGCAGACAGTGGCTGGAAAGCTGCCTTGTTATTATTTTCCTTTAAAATAACACAAAAGGGAAATAACTGGGCTGTGCTTAGCTCCCCACTGGGAGTTTTTAGGGTGATGTACAGTGGGCTGAACAGTAGGAGGGATCCAGCGCACTCCTGGTGGGATTTGGTGTTGGATTCGGAGTTCACCAGGGTGTCACAGGGCTGGGGGGCCCACCCCACCCCTGAGTGCTGCCGGCCCGGGTGCTCAGTGCCAGCACGGCGGAGTGCGCTCATGGCGTGGGTGGGAAGGGGCGAGCGCCAGTCCGGTGGGGTTTTTTTCCTTCTCTATATTTTTTTTTCCTCCTTTTTTCTTTCATTTTTTTTTCCTCCCTCTCTGTGGGTTGAGCGTTGGGGCGACAGACAGGGAAAGTCTGAGCAATGGTCTCCGTGCTGGTGCTGTCTTCAATCACCGCGTCCCAGAATCCCTCGCTCTGGGCCTTCTAGGCACAAGGGCTTACAGCGAAAATCGGCAGCTGCAGCTGCGAGTGAAAGCACAAGAGCCCGGCTGGGTCTTTGGCATCGGCAGGAGAGCAAAAAAAAGCTGGGGGAGGCGAGGAGGGAAGGGAAAAGGCGGGGGGAATTGTGCCCTGTGGTTTTTTTCCAGGCTTGCCACCGAGGGTTGTGTTTCAGAGCATCGGTTCCCGGGCGCGGGAAGAGGCGGGAGGACGGGGGGTGCGGAGCGATGCCTCCGGGGAGCTCATTAAAATCTGCCGGCTCCCCCCTTTCGCCGGCCGAGAGAGGCTGGATGCGCAGGGAGGGAGGGAGGGACGTGCTGGGAAGGAACATGCCGGCGCACCGGCTGCCCGGTGGGGACACTTGCCGGCCCGGGCAGGAACGCTGCCCCGGGGCTCACCTGTCGGAGCACGCCGGCCGCGCCGTGCCAGCGGGGCCGCGACAGGGCCGGCGTGTGCCGGGCTGCTCGGGCTGCTCCGGGCGCGGAGCCGGGCTCGGAGGGGCGCTGGGTGCGCTGGTGCCCGCACGGCACCGGCTAGGGTGGGCCGGGAATTCGGGGTGTTCGGGGCGATGCCGGGGGTGAGCGGGGTGCAGGCAGGGAGGGGAGTGCGGCTGGGAGGTGTCAGCACCTGCATGGGCAGCGTCGGGAGCGGTGGCTGTGCAGGCAGGGCTTGGTGTGCAGGGAGGGTGTGTGGACGGGGTTTGGTGCAACGCTGGCGTGCAGGAAGGGTTTGGTGTGCAGGTGGAGCTTGGTGTGCTGGCAGGGTTTCCTGTGCAGGTAATTCGGTGTGCAACACAGGGGTGCAGGCAGGGGTTGGTGTGCATGGGCAGAGCTTAGTTTGGTATAGAGGCAGGGTTTGGTATAGAGGCAGGTATTGATGTGCACAGGGAGAGTTTGGTGTGCAGGCAAAGATTGATGTACAGGGATGAGGCTGGCTTGGAGATCCTGGGTGATAAGATGGGTCTGGGCAGATGCTGGCAGGGGGCACACCACCCTGGCAAAAATATCTCCTTCCCCTCCCCAGTGAAGGGGACTGACAGTGTTGGGGATCCCCCTTCCCATTCCAAATCCCATGAGATGCCGGAGGGAGAGCGTTGGTGCAGCCTGGCCTGGCACAATGCGGGGAGACAGAGGAGAGGCAGAATGTGGTATTGATCCTCCCAGAGGGAGAGGAAAGCAGTTCTGGCATCCTCCAGCTCCAATGTTCTGCTGTTCCCACTGCTAAACCAGTTCCAGGCAGAGGGAGTACCATGTTATGCCATGCCGTGCCATGCCATGCCATGCCATCCCATCCCATCCCATGCCATCCCATCCCATCCCATGCCATCCCATCCCATCCCATCCCATCTCATCCCATCCCATCCCATCCCATCCCATCCCATCCCATCCCATCCCATCCCTCAGCTGCTGCTGCCGCCTCCAGGGCCTCAAGCCCCACGCACTTTCCCTTCTTCTCTCTTCCCTCTTTCCTCTTCCCTCTTCGCCTCCTGCTGACTTCAGCGCATCGGCTTGGGCTCAGCGCCTGAACATTCCTTGCAAAACCTGGGCCTAAAATATCTGGAGGAGGATGGAGCGCCTTGGGCGAGGGAGATGAGCTCCTCAGCTGCAGGAAAGAGGGCGGCTGCTGGGCTGGAGGCAGCAGGGACGCTCTGCTCCCTGCCAGCTGCCAGCCCCGCTGGCCCCCCGGGAAAATGCCAGGAATAAATCTTGCCTGGTGAAGTCACTGGTTTGGTTTGGTTTGGTTTGGTTTGGTTTGGTTTGGTTTGGTTTGGTTTGGTTTGGATGTGCCCAGCAGAAGCAGGGGCACCAGCACCCTGTGGAGCACCAGATGAGTGGCACAGGGAGCGGGGATGACATTGGGAGTGGGGTGACAGAAGGGCAGGGTGGCATGGAGTGTAACAACAACAAAACAGGGGGACAGGGAGAGGAGGGTCACAGGGGAACAGGCTGACAGTGAATCAGGGTGGCAGGGAATGGGATGGAGGAGGAGCAGGAGAACAGGATGCCATGGGAGAGGGGCAGCAGGGAACTAGGGTGGCAGTGGAGCAGGGTGGCAGTGGAGCAGGGTGACAGAGGAACAGGGTGACAGAGGAACAGGGTGACAGAGGAGCAAGGTTGCAGTGAAACAGGATGGAAGGGTGACAAGAGAGCAGGGTGGCAGGAGAGCGAGCTGGGTTGGGGTGGCTGAGGAGGGACAATAACTGCTGGGAGGGAGGTGCTACGCGGGAGCTGTGTGAGAACCAGTTTGCGAGGTCCAGATTGGCAGCAGATCCTGAACCAGGAGGAGCTGAGCATCCATACGGCCCCTGCCGAGATCAGACGCGACGACAGCGACTCGGTTTGGGGGAAGAAATTGGAGGCGGGGGAAGCTTTTTTGCTGAAATGAAATTTGAACCCCAAAGTGGGAGGGAAGTGGAGGTGGGGGGCACGGCTCTCTCCACATGGTTATTACTGCTGTTTTCCACCCAGCTGAAAGGAGAATGTAGCTTAATATGGACCCGCGGGGAGGAGAAGCACTCGGGAACGGGGATTTGGCAGGAGGGAGCTGGGAAACAGCGAGAGGAACGTAGAGGTGAGAGTGGCCAGGGCTTTGCCCAGGGAGGAGAGGACGGAGCTGGGCTGGAACAAGGCGCTATTGTTCTTGGCGAGCAGGGGGCCAGCCGCGGCCCCCCCAGACCCGCAGAGCTGGCGCGGATGTGGGGAAGGTTTTTGGGACCGGTTTTTCCCGGCGGATTGCTGGCTGGGGAGTGAGAAGAGCTCACTGTGCTGGGGTGCACCAAAGGGAGCTCACGAAACACCCAGAGAGGCAAAGGGAGACTCTGGCGTTTGAAGGGGAGGTGATGGCAGGTGAGAGGACAGGGGTGAGTAGGGGGAATTTTGGATCAGTGAGCGGGAGTGGGGGTGGTGGGGCAGGGGCTTGGTGGCCAGAGGATGACGTGGGAACGGGGCAAAACCCAGTGTCCCTCATTCTGCCAGCACGGCAGCTCCTCCTTGATGTTTGTGTGGGGCGGGGGAGGTCAAAACTGAGAGTCTGGGGACCTTGCTGGCCTGGGGACCTCTGTCACCCCATGATTCACGTCCTGCCATGATCCCCTGTTGGCTGCTGGCACCTCTCCAGTGGTCCCCATCAAGCCCTGCTGTCCCATGTCCCCTTGGTCCCTTGCCCCAGCACCTGACATCGCCGCCCTTGGCGCTTCACCACTGCTGTGGATGTCACGTGCCACGTTGCCAGAGCCACCGGCTGTCCCCTGGGCCATGACAGTGCTTGGGGACACCCCAGGGTGCCAGTGAGCAGGAATTTGGAGAACCAGCGAGGCTCATGGGACTGGAGGGCGAGGAGGAGGAGGAGAATGCAGGGATATGCAGTTCCCTGGGCTCTGGGAGCTGCAGCCAGGGAGGGGGCAATGAGGCAGGGGCCAGGCTCAGGGCAAAGCTGAGCTTATCTAACATTTCCTGGGCTCCCATGCCTTGGCCCTCCTAGCCCAGCTGAAAAAGAACGACCCCCCTGCAGCACATCCCTGGCATTTGCTCCCCATCCCCCCAGTTCCCATCTCTCTGATGCTTCCAAAGCAGCGATGCCCTAAAGGCAGCAGAAGCACCTTCGCAAGTGCACACTAAATATTTGAACACGCTTGGGTGACTCTGGTGCCACTGCTGCTCTCACCCTTCCTCGTGCTCTTCCCTGGCCTCTCTGGACTCCCCAAATTTAGTGGGTACCCCTCCTTTCCTTTAGTGGGTACTCCTCCTTTCTTTTCAGAGAGGGGTGTGATATTTGCTCAGCAGCTCTTGCTCAGAATTGTCTGCTCCAGCCGAGGCAGTGCTTGGCATGCCCGTGTCACCCCGGGTGTGTGTCATGGCGTGTCCCCCCTCCCCAGCCCACCCGCTGCCAGCCCCGGCTGCACGTGGTGGTACCACGGCATCTGCGCGACGCCCGCCTCCCCGTCCTTCATCCCTCCTCTTCCTCCCAGCCTCAGCACCCTGCAGCCGGGCTGGGCGCCCAGCGGGGCGGGAAGGCTGGGAGCAGTGCTCCCCTCCCCTCCCCGGCATTCCTTGGGAGTGAAACACAAGAGCTGGCAGGGCACTCCTGCTTTCTCTGGCCTCCGCTCCTCCAGTGCCTGAACAAAGCCCTCCTGCCTCTCCCAGGAACCTGGGGTTTGAAGCAGGAGAGATGGCTGGTGCTGCGAGGCAATGCCCTCCTCAGGCACATTTTGGGTTCTGTGGTGGGCGGGGGACAGAGGTGGGCACAGTCCCCAGGGCGGCAGCTCTGGACAGGGAACCCCAGGGTACCCACAAGCACTATGCCCGCCTCAAGAACTGTTGGCATTCTCCCCAACCTGGGTTTTGCGTCCCCACCATCTCGCTGCCATCATATTGCCATGGAAACTGAGCCCTGAAGAGTACCAGTTCAATTCCAGTTTGCCCCCAGTTTGATCGTAGTTTGGCCCCGGCTCTCTTCCCAACCCATCCGTGACAACACGGGTTGGTGTATCCTTCATCCCATGATCCAGGATGATGCATCCCACAGGGAATGTGCGCTCTGTCCCCCTTCCCAATGTCCAACACCCCCCTCCTCACCAAACAAAGCCCCCCCAGCCTCCCCACCACCCCCAGTGAAACAGGCCCCTGTTGGAGCGCAGTCCCCGACAGCGAAGGTTATTTTAATGGATGCATTACTTTAAACGAACCCTCCGCCATCTGTTCCACCCCCTAATTACGCATGCAAAAAAAAGCCCATCTCACAGCCAGCGCAGGAGAAAGTAAAGATATAAGTGATTTAAATGCATGTATCTGCAGCTCCGCCAGCAGCTGGGCTGGGCTGCGCTCCTCAGCTGCCTGGTGAGCTGGGCAACTTGGAGGCAAGAAGGCAAAAGGGCTGGTTCTCCTGGATGGTTCTCCTGGATGGTTCTCCTGGATGGTTCTCCTGGATGGTTCTCCTGGATCCGGCCACGCCAACGCCTCGGGAAGGCGGCCACGGTGCTGGGTGGATGGTGGGTGCAGCAGGCTTTGGAGCACGGTGGCTGTCTCCCTCCATCCATCCATCCCTCCCTCCCTCCATCCATCCCCGCATCCTGCCGTGCCCTCTCCCCATCACCCCCTGAGGGTTAGCTCTGCCTGCGGGGCCCTGGCGGGGAGCGCCCCCGGCTTGGCCGGGCTCCTTGTCCTGACGCCCTGAACGGGCAGGGCGTCCCACGGGGGGAGGGCGGGTGTGGGCGGCCTCCGGGTGACACTGGGTGCTGTTCCTCCAGCAACAGAGGCTGATGAGGGGAGGCTTTTCCCCGTGCTGCTTTTCCCAAGCAGTAGCTCTGTTTCTAATGAGCCATCTCGAGCTCCAGGGAATCTGGAGCCCTGAATGCTCCCAGAGGATGTTTGACCCTGGGAGTGTGTCCTTTGGGACAGCAGAAGGTGACAGTGGGGTGGGGGGGCTCTGTGAGACCCGCTTGGAGAGGCAGGGCTCATAGGTGATGAAAAACCCTCATTTTTGCATCACTCTCCTGCTTTGAGAAGTCCCAGCAGGGACAGGGAGATGACAACAGTTTAGGGGGCTGTGTCACTTCCCCTGTCTAGGGGAAAACGGGGGAACCCTGCATCCAGGGCTGCCCCGCTCTGACTCAGTTTCCCCCATCCCCAGTACAAACCACCCACAGGATGGCATGGGTGACTGGCATGGCTTTGGTTGACCCCACAGTGACAACACAGGACCATGACCACCATAGCAGGGCCACCGCCTGGCGCCGGAGCCGACGGCAGTGCTGGGTGCCTGTCGTTCCCCCCTCTCCCTCCGTCTCCTCTCCGTGCCTGACTGCAGCAGATGCGCCAGCTCTGCAGGAAGAGGGAATTAAGTTGGGCTGGAGGAATTTTAAAGATTGCTGCAGGCCTGAGGGTCTTAGATCCCCCCGCGGAGATGGGCAGTCATGCAGAATTAATCCTATCGGCAGCCTGGCTCGGCTTCAGCCGGTGCAGAGCTCCGGGAGAGCGCGCGGGAGCGCGGGGGGCGATGCTGGGGGCGGCTGAGAGAGCCCCGGTGCCCCTCAGCGTCGATGGGAAATTAATAATGAAAAATTAAAAGCCCCAATTCAGCCTTTCACCCTCCTCCTTCCTTCTCCCCATCAGCCTGGAGGTGGGACTCGTAGGGGGGGAGGAGGTGGGTGGATTCTGCAAAGCTTAAGGAAAACCTGTTTGCCGTAGCCAACGGAGCCCACGGTGGGAGAAAATGCTGGGGCCGCATCCTACTGCCAGCGCACGGAGCGGCCGGGGCTCGCCGTGTGCCACGGGGGGCTGGCACGGGGACACCCCGTGCTGCCATCACCCAGCTCATCCGCAGCGAGGGCGTGCAGAGGCAGGAGCAGGCCGGGGCGACAGCGGGCGGGCTGGGGTGACGAGGAGGAGGTTGAGGTGGCAAAAGGGAGGTCGTGACAGGAGCAGGCAGGAGTGGCAGCAGGAAGGCTGAGGTGGCAGGAGGCAGGCTGGGGTGCCGTGCCAGCACAGGGGACACAGGGACACACCAGACATCCCCACGTGCTGCCCCGGCCGCCGGCAACATGCAAGGGGACACCAGGGTGACATCTGGGTGCCCCGTGGCTCTGCCAGCCCCGCGGGCAGCCTTGTCCCTGTTGTCCCTCGTGGCTGCCGGGGCTGCGGTGCCACCGTGCCAGCGGGCTCGGTGGCTGCGTGACGCCGGGCAGGGTGGGCCGCGAGGGCTCTGCAGCTGCTGCCGAGCCCTCTGCTCCTCAGTTTATAAATAATGCAGCACCGAGGCGTGTTGGCAGTGCCCGCACACGCCTGCAGCCCTGGCGTGGCGGCGGCGCTTTGGGGGCGAGCGACGGGTGCTGTCACCCCGGCAGGGTGACACCGGGCAGGGTGACACCGGGCAGGGTGACACCGAGCCGTGTCACCCCGGCCGGGAGGTGCGGAGACCTGGTTGTCCCCCCTGCCCTTGTCCCCAGCCCCGCGTGCCCGGGGTGGGGGGTGGCGGTGGTGGATGCCCACGGTGACCCCGCGCGTGGGGACGTCCCCAAGCCTCGCGACGGTGGCGCGGATGGCGCCGCGCAGCTTGCAGCGTTGCCATGGCGATATGCCGGCGCTAACGAGCCCGAGTAAACATTAACGAGGGAGAGCCCCACGCGGGAGGCTGCGAGCGTGGGGACCCGGCCGTCCTGCGTGTGCGGTGGGGACACGTCGTCCCCGCGTGGGGTCCCCCCCGGCTGCTCCCCTCTGGCTGCTGTGGTTTAATGGTTAGACTGGGAGCTCCGGCTGCTGGCTGAGGTCCCTGGGGCAGGATGTCAGCCCCCTTCTCAGTTTAGGGGTACCCACAGTGGGAAGGTCCCACCTTGAGGTTCCGGAGGTGCTGCCGTGCCCCGGTACCGCCGTCCCGCTCTGGCCGCGGTCCCCCTCTGTGTGCGGCGCCCGTGGGTGCTGGCTGGGAGGGGGGTGAGTCCCCGGGTGCCCCTGGCGCTGTGGGGAGCTCGGGGTGTCCCCGGCAGCAGCGGCCGCTGCCGTCGCAGTTGTCACCGCGACTTTCCCACGGCCACGCCGCACAGGGACCCGCACCCTGCTTCGGGCGGGGGTCAGGGTGGGGGCAGCCCCCGCACCCGCAGCCCCACCGCGCCCGAGGTCCCCTCCAACATTTAATGGTGCTGCAGCTCATTAAGCGGAGGTGCAGGTGCCCCCGGTACCTTCATCCTCCCGGAGGGCTCTTAATGAGCGGCTGCTAACGAGCGCCCGCGCTCCGCTCAGCCCCGGGAGGAGGCTGATTGCGAGAGGCACCCGGGAGCTCCTTGCAGGGGCTTCGAGGGCTCCAGCGACCCCTCTGCCATGCTGTGGGGGTGGCTTTGCACCGTGCACGAGGATCCCACGTCACCGAAACTGCGCCCGTGTCACATCGGTGTCACCAGTGGTGTGCGTCGTGGGCACCTGGTGCCCCGTGCCTCAGTTTCCCCCCTTCACCTCCGCTCGGGGACACAAGGCCTTGGGGATGGGCACCAGTGTTCACAGATACGCAGAGGTGTGGGTTGAGGCTCCTGTTGGTCTTCCCAGCCCCGCTGTTGTCCCCACAGTCACACACCCTACGAGGCCACCTGACCCCGGGAGGGGTGACCTGCTTGGGTCTGTCTGCAGGGGGACTCCAGTGGCTGTGGCAGAGGGGCTGCGTGGGCCCCGAGCACCCCAAAAACAACCCAGTGGCACTGATGCCCTGCAGGCAGTGGGTGCCCAGAGGAGGTCAGCTGCAGAATACCTGGCTCAGAGGGACTCTTAAGCTTGTGCCCCTCTTTTGGGGGCTATAGTGGGGAGACCCCATCCTGCAAAGAGCCATCGACCCACACCAGGGCTCGGTCCCCCAGCTCCCCACCAAAGGGAGCCCTAATCCTCGGTGACGCGGTGCCCATCTCCGTGGTGGCTAATTGCAGTGTCCCCAGCTGAGGATTACCGTTTAAAGCAGGAAAGGAGCAGCAGGAGCAGATGAGCTCCTGAGCAACAAAGCTCCTGTTCCCCTGCAAAACGACTTTTATTAGGGGTATAATTAAAAGCTGACAGGAGGCGAAAATCATGGGGATGGTCAGGGTGAGGGATGAAGCCACCTGAAGGTCCCTGTGTCCCCCCAGGTGTCCCACCCGCCAGCTTCCCACTCTGACCACAGTGCTGCTGGCAGGGCAGGAGGGAGCGAGGTGCTGGGCTGGCAGAGGAAATCCAAACTCAGCCCCTATGAAAGGGGCTTTGTGTGCCCAAGAAGGAGCAGCCCTCCGCCTTCTCCTCCTCCTCCTCCTTCTCCTCCTCCTCCTTCTCTTTCTCCTCCTTCTCCTCCTCCTCCTCCTCTTCTACTGGCCACGGGGCCACTTTCCTGACTGGGGGTGGCCTCAACGTGGGTGCCAGAGGGAAAATAAGGCACAGAGCGGCATGGCAACCTTGTGGCCTCCTACCCTGCCCAGACTCCTGAGCTTTTCCCCATTACCCATGGCTGTGGACGAGGCAGTCCCTGGGGATGTGCTGGGGTCCCCCATGGGTGCCCCAGGTGGTGCCATCCCTGCAGAATCCCTGGCATGGGTCCTCTGTACCAGGCCTGGCCAAGGCACTTACAGTGGAGAAGGAGCTGCAGGGACAGAAAGACACCAGGACAGAGGGACATCTTCCCCTGTCCCCTTCATGCCACCTGGATTGCCCTTTTCCAAAAGCGCTGCCTGCCTCGGTTTCTCTTTGCCCCCTCATGAGTGCTATGCTTGCCCTCCAGCACGGCAGGACCCCAGATCACCCTGGGGGAGTTCAACCCTCCTTGGTGACCCCAGCTGCCCCCACAGGCATGGCTGATGTCCCCTGGGAAGGGGACACTTTGCAGCACCCGGTGTTTGGCACCTTTCTGGGTTCGTGCTCACAGGAACATCCTCCAGTGCCAGTCTGGTCCCGTGGCAGGGAGGAGGGTGGGTGCAGGCAGGGACCCCCAGCTGCGAGCTGGGCACCGGCCACCTTGGCCTGGCCCAGCCCCAGCCCCAGCGGGCAGCGGAGGGCTTGTTCTTTGCCTGGACAGGAAGACGAATGAATTCCATTATGGGATCGCGATTTTATTCCACGTGTCAGGGAGCCCGAGATTAACTTGCTCACCGGGCTGTGACAAACCCAGACACCCGCGTGCACGCGCTCAAGCGCGGGGCTTCGCACACTGGCCGGGCACGGAGCTGCTGAGACCCTGCCGTGCCCACCCGGGGCACGCAGAGCTGTGCCCACCCACGCCAATTCCAGCAGGGAGCCATCCAGCACCTGGGGAGGTGGCAAAGACCAAGGCCAGGGGCTGGTGCTGCCACTGGGTTGTCCCATGTCCTAAGGTCCTTCAGCCACCTAAGGACCTGTGTCTTGCAAACAGGCGAGGGGCAAAGCATGATCCCAGCACAGCTCTGGGAGGCCACGTGCTGCCAAAAAACAGGCTGGGAGGAAGGAAGGAAGTGGGACATGGGGGCTTGGGGACCTTGACGATAGCTGATGACACCGGGGACTTGACAAGACCAATGGGCTGCTCTTATCTCACCTCAGCCAGGTGGCTGCCCACTTTGGGAGGCCATCAGGGCTGTGCAGTTGTGTCGGGGCTGTGCCGTGCCGTGCCGTGCCGGGCCTGGCTGCTCTCCCCTCATCACCCCCCCTGCGCGGGCGCAGGCAGCTGGCTCTGTTTGCTGGAGGCTTTGCACATTCCAGTTCGTGGGTCACTCGCCTTCGAAACCTCTCCGGGGACAGAGGCAGTTGGGAGCTGTAACAAACAACCCAAGGGCTCCAGTGACGCCCGCGCCCGGCGCTGCCTGCCAGCTCTGGGGTGGGGGGGCTTGGGAGAGTCCCCCTGCTCCCCTGGGGTGTTGGAAAGGAGCCCTGGCGTGGTGCTGGGAGGTCCCAGGAGAAGTAACCAGGGAGGAGGGACGTGCCGAGCAGGTTTCCATGCAGGAGGTGGGAGTGATCGCTTTTTGGGGAGTGCAGGAGGAATGCTGTGGTCACTTGTGCATTGGGGACGGGGTACGGAGTGGGGCACTGGCAGGGGGCATCATCCGTGATTCATATGGGAAGGAGTGGTGGAGTTGGCCAGGCATGGTACGGGCGAGAGGGCAACATGGGCAGCGAGTATGAGGTGGCTGAGGGCTGGTTGTGTTGTCCTGGAATGTGGGTCCGAGCCACCCTGAGGACTTCCTGGGTCCGGTGGTGTGGTGGGAGAGTGGTGGGAGCGCAGCGTGGCTTGGGGAGGCTGGGCGGTGCAGGGAAGGTCAGCCTTGGCCAGATGCAGCCACTCCACCCTCCTCCAGTGCTTTGCACATTAATGCAAATGCACTGGCCTGAGTGGTTCATTAGCAGCATGTGGAATGGAATAATGCATCCGCATCCCATTAGCCTAATGAAAAAAAGGGAGCCGGCACCTGGAACAAAGCTGCCGACTCTTGGCTAGTGCTCTGGCTCGGCCATGCTGGGCCGTGGGGGCCCCCCTCCCTTCCCTCCCTCCCCTCCCTCCCCTCCCTTCCCTCCCTTCCTTCCCTTCCCTCTGCTGCCCAGCCCTCTGAGCATCCCTGTGCCCAGCGCTGCAGAAGGGGACCCCATCCCCAGAGTGTCACCACAGATCCCATCCCCAGAGTGTCACCACAGATCCCATTCCCAGGATGTCACCACGGCAGGCTGCAGCCCCAGGAGGACTTCAGGGTGGTCCCAGCATCACCCCTCAGCATCCCCGGGTGGGAGAGGAATCCACGCCAGTAGTGCCACAGAGGCGTTGGCTGGGTGTTGAGATGTCTCCGTGTCCCTGGGGAGTGCAGAGCCTTGGAGGATTCGGGGGCACCCCAGGGTGGGCAGAGCCGGTCGCAGCATCGTCCTTCTGCATCCGCAAGTGGGAGGGGGTCCAAGCTGGGAGTGCCGCAGTGGCGCTGGCCGGGTGTCGAGATGTCCCCATGTCCCTGGGGCCGGGAGCGCGGAGCCTGAAGGATTAGAGGAAACATTGCCAAACAAACCAGGCTGTGCCGGAACCAATTAGCCTCCAGCAGGCAGAGTTTCAGATGCTGTTATTTCTGCCTCTTCTCTTTTCTCTCCCTCCTTCTGTCTCCCCCTTTTCCCCCTCCCCGGCCCTCCCCAGCCCCTCCTGCCCGCCCCCAGCATCCCTGCTCTCGCCATTCCTCTCCGTGTCGGAGCTTGTTTTGGGCACTGGCTCTGGAGTGAGTCATGCCGCGCGTAGGGGATTTTAAAAGCTTTCTGCTGTCGCTGGGAAGCCGGTTTGGGCTGCTCCGACACTGGGGGTGGAGCGCCGTGCCTCGCAGACAACCCTCGTCTGGGGAACCCAAAAAAATCCCCCACCCCGATGCCCCGAACCCCTGGGATCCCAGGGCCCCCCTTTGCGGGGTCGGCTCCGTCACCCCAGCCAGCGGTTGAGTCACAGGCGAAACTCTCGAGCCGTTGGAGCTTCCTCCGCGGGCCCCTCTCCGAGGAAGTGGTCTGCGGGGCTCCGGGGCTGCGGGGGCACCGGGGCTCCGGGGCTGCGGGGCTCCGGGGGCTGCCGGGGCTCCGGGGGCTGCCGGGGCTCCGGGGGCTGCGGGGCTCCGGGGGCTGCCGGGGCTCCGGGGGCTGCGGGGCTCCGGGGGCTGCGGGGCTCCGGGGGCTGCGGGGCTCCGGGGGCTGCCGGGGCTCCGGGGGCTCCGGGGCTCCGGGGGCTGCGGGGCTCCGGGGCTCCGGGGGCTGCGGGGCTCCGGGGCTCCGGGGCTCCGGGGGCTGCGGGGCTCCGGGGACTGCCGGGGCTCTGGGGGCTGCCGGGGCTCCGGGGGCTGCCGGGTCTCCGGGGGCTGCCGGGGCTCCGGGGCTCCGGGGCTCCGGGGCGCCGGGCCCGGCGGGGCGCTGCCCCGGCCCGCTGGGTGCAGCACGCAGGCGCGGGCGGCCGGCGCTGGAGCTCGAAGCGTGGGAGACTTTTATTTTCCACCCCCCTTTGCCTCCCTCCTTCCCTCCGCTGCCGCCTCCGCCGGCCCTGCTGCCAAACCCGGGGTGGGGGCCCTCCGGCGCGACCCTCCCGCCGGTCCGCAGCTGGCCGCGGTCCCCCCCTTCATCCTCCTCCTCCTCCTTGCCTTGAGCTGTGCTGCTGAGGGACTGCAGCTCCCGTGGATCAGGAGGAGATTTAGGTCAAGCGCTCGACTGAGTCGAAACAGCCATCTGTGTGCGGAGGAAAGCGGCCACCCAGAGCCCCCGGCGCGGCTGGCCCGGCATCGCCACGGGGTCCCGGCGCCCCCCGGACCCTGCGCCTGGGCACACAGCCTGCCTTTGTCTCCAGCAAGGGAAAAAACCCACCCAACGAATAAACAAACGGGGAAAAATTCCCCCTTCCTGCCGATCCGTCACCCCCGGCTGTGCCGCGGGCATCGCCGCGAAGTTTGGCACGGAGCGGCCGCGGCAGCGCTCCAAGGTCGCCCTGACACGCGGGGGGAAGGTGTGTGCGGCCTGAAGCGGGCACGGCTGCGGAGCCAGGGCCGGAGCCGGCCGCGGGCGCCGGGGCAGGGAGGTGCAGGCAGGAGGGAGGCCCTGGCTGCCTGCCCGGAGCCCGGACTCCTGGGTTCCTGCAGGAACAGGGTGGAGCGGGAGGAGGATGGGGAGCTGGTGTCATCCCGGCCGCGGCGGGGGGGAGCGGTTCCCTCCCCGGGGGAGGCGAGGGGCTCGGCATGAAGCTGCGGCCGCCGTGCCTCAGTTTCCCCGGACGATGAAGTAGAGCAGCCCAGGGGCGGCAGTGCAGCCGGGCGAGGTGGGGACCCCCAGATGCGCCTTGGCACCCCGCGCCGGGGCGGAGGTGACCGCGGCCCCTCCTGCTCTCCACCTGCCAGCTTAGTAGTCTTGCTTTCTCCATTTCCTTCCGGAGCCTTTTCTCGCCCGCCGGTGTCTGTGCCGCTGCGCCTGTGCGCACGCTGGGCGCAGGGAGAGGAAACGCCGCCTTGGCCGTGGGAGGGCTGGCGCCGGATGGGCCTCCCGGCCCCGGGCGGCTCGGCACCCCCCGAGCGTGTGGAGAGCCGTGCCCGGTCTCAGGCCGCAGCCCCGCCGGGCGCGGGGATGCTCCCCGGCAGCTCGCCCCGTCCGCTGCCCGGCCCGGCCCCGCCGGGCCCCTCGGGGCTCCATCGATCTGCCCGCCGTGCCTGGTAAGGAGCTTGGTCCGGCTGCGCAGCCCGTTTGCACAGTAATCCCGCCGTGGCCGGGGGATTTTGCGTGGGGAGAGCTGTGGGGGCCCGGAGCACCCCGGCAGATGGGCTTTGCAGGTCAAGGTTTCCCTCAGTGCAGCGGGTTCTGGCCAGGAGGGTGACGGGGATGTCCTTGTGCTCGAGTGGGTCACACAGGGAGCGCAGCGTTTGTCCCCAGGCACCGGGCAAAGCCGGCAGGAGCCCGGTGCCCCTGCAGAGCCCTGTGTCAAGCCAAGCCGGAGCTGGGGCCGGTGCTTCCCACTGGGATGAATGATGTGGAGCATCCCTGCGTCCTTCTCCAGCGTCCTCCTGTCCCAGTGTGGCAGCAGCAGGCACGTGCAGGCAGCTGCGAGGCGAGAGCTGCCAGGAGGTGCGGGTCCCGTCCTGGGGCCCTTCCCAGGGTCCCGTCCCGGGGTCCCATCCCAGCTTCCCCACAGCACCGCGTCCCCGGGCGGGCTCGGAGGGGGCTGGTGGATGCTGGGAGCTCAGCGGTTCTTTATGGTCTCAGAGGGCTCCATTAATTCTTTAAATATCCAGCCTTTCCAGGTGGGTTTTGTTGAAAATTAATTTCCGGAGCTATTTTAATTTTGCTGTATTTAATTTGCTGTTTATTTTAATTAATTAACGTCGGGAAAATCTCTTCTCCCCAGCATCCTGCAGCCGTCTGGGGTGGCTGCACCCGGGAGGTGAGAGCAAGGGGGTGTCATGGGTGTGAGGGGCACTGACAGGGAGGGTGCCCAGCCCCCACGGTGCCCACCTGGCTCCATCCCACCTGGATGACGGGGTTGGCATGGGCAAGAAGCGAGCTGGGTGTCTTCCCACCATCCCTACTCCAGGGCTCATCACAGGGTTTGCTGCTGGCTCCATGGGATGTTTGTCACATCTCCTGGTGATGTGACCACCTTCCTCCTCCTCCTCCTGCCACCGATGGCTGGGGAGCTGGGGTGTGCATCCGTGAGGATACCGTGCTGTGCTGTGCTGTGCCGTGCCATGTGCCAAGCAGGAGAGTCCTGGATTAACAGCCCGGCATGGAGCTCTTTGGAGCCACACCCACACAGAGGGATGCTCAGCCCAGCCTCCCGCTCGGTCCCCGCATCCCTCCGGGTGCTCCGTCCCCGATGCTGACCGGACCCCAGCGAGGGGGTCCCTGAGGGGCTGCGGGCACGGAGTGGGGGAAGGGATGGAGCCGCCTTCCTCCAGATCAAGGCCTCTGGTCTCTCACATGTCTAGACGCTGCCACACACACCTAATGTGGTTCTTGGCAGGAGCCGCGGCTGCTCTCTTGAGGTTAATTGCTGCGCACGGAGCTCTGCAGACAGATAACCCGGCTCCACGCTGCCCCGGACCCCCGCCTCACCCAGCGCTGCCTTGGCTGCAGTCCCCGAGGGAAGCTCGCAGCCCCAGGGAGGAGCAGACTGGGGCAGTGACACTGTGATGCTGTGCCCAGCGTGTGCTTTGGGGTGCAGCTCTGACCAGTCGGGGGTCTCCCGGTTTTGGGGACAGGCAGGGATGGAGGAGAGGTGCTGGCAGTGCTTACCAGGGGGTGGCAGTGGCTGCAGGGGCTTTGGGGCAGGAGGAGGAGAAAAGAAGGGCCCCACCAGCCCGGGGCTGCCGCCATCCTCTGCTGGCTCTTGGCAAGGCGGCCGGACCAGATAAGGGAAGCGGGCGGGGGGAGCCGGACAAAGGCTCAGCCTTATTCAGCCTGCGTGGCTGGATCCAGGCTCCGGAACGAACGGGAGCTGGAGAGAGATGCGGCGGGGACCGGGGTGGGAAGAGCTGTTTCATCCTCCAGCCCCAACATCTGGTGGAAAGAGGGGATGGGAGGAGAGAATGCTGGGCAGGCTGCAGGGGTGAGCCCCAGGGCTTGGCCACATCCGGATTCCCTGGGATGGGCTGGATGAGGCCATTCCCAGCAACTGCTCCTGCAAAGCACCTTCCTGAGAACAAACGCTGCTCTAATGTTGTGCTTGGAGCCACCGGCACCCCCGTCCTGGTCCTGGCTTGGCCCCTTCCGTAGGGACCAGTTTCCCTTTGGACACATCTGTGCTTTGTCAGGCCTGGTGCTGGCTGCCAGGTGCCACCATCAAGGCGGGGTGGTGTAGACCAGGGCTGGGAAGTGGTACATTCCAAGGCTGGAATTACACTGGGTCCCTAGAGGGATCCCCAAAACACGACATCCCCTCACCTCCCACAGGGCTGGGGCTGGCGGTGGGGTCTGGGCTCGGTCCTGTGTCCCAGGGCTGTGGGGGGGGTGATCCCAGCCCTGGGACCAGCCCCACATGGGATCCACGGGGAATTGGGTGAAGGTTTCAGTCCAAGCTGTGTTTTGGTTTGGGGTTTCGTCATGATTTCATGGCAGGGAATTTCCGTTCGTAACCAAAGACAAGAACAAAAAAAAAGGAAAAAGCCGAAACCAAAGAAAAAAACCCCAACCCTGCCTTGAATTTTTGCCAACAAAATGGGATGTTTCCATTCTTGTTTTGGCTTTTGGCAGCCCCAAACTGCAGCCAGTGGAAGAAAATATCCATGTGGAAACGCTGCCGGCCTCCTCCAGCAGTGCAATGGCTGGGCTGGAGCTCCTTCCCCACAGCCGTGCTGTGCCGGGGGGAGAAGGAGCACGGCCCCTCCAGAGCATGTCACTGTGCTCCCTTCCGTGTGCTCTTTGGAGAGGACATTGCCATGAGAACGGGTTTGTTGTTTTGTGGGGAGCATCGAGACAGAGCAGGCGAGCGCTTGCAAGGACACCAGTGGCACGCCGAGCTCGCGCTTCCCACTTGTCCTTGCAGCGGGTCGCTCTCTCCTCCCCAGCTGGCAGCAGAGCCACGTTCAGCTCCAGCATGTGCTGTGCCACGCCAGCCTCCCCTTGGGCATTTCCTTCCCCCCTGGCACCACCCAGCCTCTCCCCGCTTCACCTCTCAGGTTTTGGGGGACCCTCTGTGGGGCCACGATGCTGTGGATGGTGG
Organism: Lonchura striata; assembly: GCF_050655825.1. Taxonomy (NCBI): domain Eukaryota; kingdom Metazoa; phylum Chordata; class Aves; order Passeriformes; family Estrildidae; genus Lonchura; species Lonchura striata. The sequence goes on from NC_140725.1 coordinate 567,472, forward strand.
GGAAAGGAGGAGCAGCCACTGCAATGCTTAAATGAGGTTGGGTTTTTTTCCACACATCCCCCCCTCCATCCATGCTAGGAAGAATTACAGTCGCCCAGGCATCTGTTCTGGCAGAGTCGAGCTAAAGAGCTTGTCCTGGGCTTGGCAAACCAGCCGGCACAGCCGACAGCTTTTCCAAGGGCAGCCTTGGATGCGGAGCAGCAGGTTGACATTGCAGGGAGAGGAGCCTTGTGCTGCAGGCACTGGTGCTGTGCCCCTCAGCTCCCGACTGGATGGGATTTGGCAGGGAGTTCTGCAGGCAAGATGCTGCAAACCCCCTTCCCAAAAAGCAGCATCCTCTAGTGGGTCTTTGTTCGCAGCCAGGAAGAGGGCAAATGGTGCCAGCCTATCCCAGGGTCCTTGTCCTTGCACAGAGAGGACAGCAAGTGTCACCCTGCAAGGGACCCCCGCCAAAAAAAGCCCTGCTAAATTCTCCTTGAAGCTGGAGAGGCTCCTCTGTGTCCCTGGGCTGTGCAGCATCCCTGTCACTGCCACGTCTCTGCATTGGCCAGCCCATGGTTGTCACTCCCAGTGCTCCAGAGCACCGTGGGTGGGGACAGTGGTGGCACCAGGAGACGCCAGGAGCATGGGTGTCCCCTGCGCCAGCGGCGCCGTGCGCGGGCCCTGTGCCGTCAGCAGTCGAGGCAGGGGGAGGCGGGTTGGAGCGGCTTGGCAGGGAGGTGTGGGAGCCCTGCCGGAATGCTGGGCTCGGAGCTGGAGCGTGTCAGGCACAGATGGGATCGTTAGTGGTGGTAAAAATTATCCAGCCCCTCTTAAAAACCCAGGCGCAGCAACCTGACCCCACAGCTCCGGTGGTGGCAATTCCCACCGGAGTGGTGTTGCTGTTTGCTTCCCCTGCCATTGCCACCCCTGGATCTGGGCCGCAGCTGCCCATCACGTGCCACATGTTCCCAAGGCCCGGTCCCCTCTGCATGCCAAGGTGAGGGGTCTGTCCTCCCTGCCCCAGGGACGAGCACCCTGACCCAACACCCACCCCAGTGCCACTCTGCTGGGCAAACCCCATCCCTGCCTGCGCTCTCACCCTTTGAGCCATTTCCTATTTCTTTTTTAATGCACCCAAGTCTCTTGTTTGCTTTTTCAACTGCAGTAACCACGAGAGGGAAGTTTCAGAGCGGTACGAGCCCATCTCCGCGAGGAAGGGAGAGGCAGCACCACTCTGTGCCCATCACCAGCACCGTGCCCGGGGGCTTCGCCGCCATGGTCCAGCGGCTGGTGGCTGTTGTGCTTTCCATCCCCCTCTTCCTGCCGCTCATCCTCAGCTCCTTTTCTCTTGGAAGTGAGGAATTTGAGGCTGGCCTGGCGTTGCCAAAGGGCCTCAGGCCCCCCCAGCGCCGATCGATCGCTCTGCGCGCTCCTGCTCCCTGTTTTTTCTGTTTGTTTGCAGCCGCTTGAGGGCTCTTGTGATGAATCCAGCCTGGACAGAATTCAACAACAGCTGAAACGCAGCTCGGGGTGGGGGTGGGAGTGAGAGGGCAGCGGGGCCGGCCCACACTGGAATGCGAAATGGGGCAGCAGGCAGCACTGGGACGGCAGGGTGGGATTGTGCCAGATCCCACTCCAGGGGTGCGGAAGGACAGGGAGCGCCGCCGGCACCTCCCCAAAACTCTGGGTGCCGTAGGGTGGCGGCGTGGGGACCTGTTTGATTGAGCAGGGTGAGCATTTGGGGCGTCTCCCTGTGTCTCCCTGCTGCCCTTGGCTGGTGCTGAGGGCTGGGCAGGCAGGAGAATGGCTGGTTCCAGTGGCCGGGCTGCAGGGTCACAGCTGCGAGGGCACAGGGGGCTGTGCCAGCTGTGCCAGGTGCCGTCCATCCCTGCTCATCCACAGGGACTGGCTGCCCAGCCTACCTGCCATCGCTGCAAAATGGCGGATTTCAATTAAAAAGGAAACCTTCCCCAAAACCCCGTGCGAGGAGGGGGTTGAGCACCACCCTGTGCCCCCAGCCTGCTGCTGCCAGCCTTGCCAGGAGGGCCACGGCAGCAAAGCGGGGGGCACGGGCATGCGGGGAGCACAGGAGGGGTAGTGGGGTCTCAGAGGGAAGCTTCCCCGGGCAGGGCAGTGCCACTTGGCGTGGCTGCCGTGCTGCTGGGTGCTGGGGCTGGCTGCGATTCCGCAGCTGTGGCTCCGGGAGGGAGCAGGACGCGGCTGCGCCGGCGTGCGAGGGTGCGCGCAGGCGGGAGGGATAATTAGTTCCTACTATAGCACTTCTCAGTCAAAGTGCTTTTTAAAAGCCTCCATTCATTAGTCTTCACGGCTCCCCCGAGGTGTCGTGTCCTGGTTCTCTTCCCCCCTCCGACTCCCCACCTTCCCTGGAGCAACTGGGGATCCTGAGCTGGGGAAGGGGAGGACGATGTTGCTGTTGAGGCTGGGTGCCTGTAAAACCCGCAAACGGGGTGGCAGCAGCGGGACAGCCTCGGTGTCCCCTGTCCCAGTGGGGCTGGAGGGGTGTCACGGCCACACCAGCATTGTTGGTGAGTTTCCATGGAGGCTGAGCTGTGCCATGTTTGGAGCACCAGGGAAGAGAGCGGGAGGGCAGTGAAGGGCTGTGGTCCAGTGGGTGCCACCGCCAACTCGCCACCCTCACCAGCATGCCAGGGAGCAGCATGGTGGTCCCAGTTCCCAGATTACCCAGTGTGTGCTGGGCTCCCAGGGGTCACCAGGTGGAAGGATGGAAGGTGCTGGAAGATGCCAGGGGGTGCCAGTGTGGCTCATCCCCCAGAGCTGAGCATCATGTGGGTACAGGCATGGGGGTGCCCGGGCATGTGCCCGGGTGAGGCAGCAGGGCCGGAGGGGCGCAGAGGCAGGCAGGCTGGCAGTGGGCCTCCGCTGCAAACCCTAACCTTATTTTCCCAGGTCCGACGCCAGTTTCCATGGAAACAGCCGGGAGCAGAAACGGGAACCAGAATCCAGAAATGTGAAGCTTTGAGCTCCAGTTCGCCTTCCTGGATTCCTGCTCCCCATGACCCCAGCTGGGTGCTGGCACCCACGCTGCTCCCTCTGTGTGTCGGGGGGCAGGGCTGCCCGGCCTGGGCACCCCCTGGGGTTGGGGTGCTCCTCTGTCTGTGCACGCTGCAGCACCCTGGGCATGGCGTGTGGGGATGGGCACGGTGCAGGGGGTGCAGGGGGTGCCGTGGGAGCGGGACACCGCGGGCAGGGACACGGCTGCTGGGGCCGGTGCTGGCAGCCCCACGTTCAAACAACATCTGTGTGTCACGGTGCTGCACAGGGCTGGGTGGGATGTACGTGCCCAGGTGCTCTTGCATGCACATCTGCTTTGTAGGTGTCATGGGGGTGTAGGCACAGTCTGCATCGGTATGTGGTCTCTGTGTTACTGGTTAGCACTGGGAAGGCCCCAGCCTCAGGCTGTTTGCCTGCCCTGGTGTCTCCATCCCCAGGATGCAGAGGGGACCCCACAGCCTGGAGAGGGGCAGCACCAGCTGCCTTTGCGTGTGGTGGCCTGGGTGCTGCCCCAGCTCTGGGTGTGTGTGTACGAGCCGGGGGGAGCCCTGCGCAGCCTCCTGCGTCTGGGAGCCCGCTGCACTCTCCTGGGCATCTCCTGCTGAAGTGGAGCCTCGTGGGACACATCTGTGTCCTGCAGAGCCAAGCTCTGAGCCCTGTGCTGTGCTGCGTCCATCCGTCCAACCCATGCCACGTCCATCCAACCCGTGCCATGCGACGCAAATCTATCCTGCACCTTCCCTGCTCCCCTGCAGTCCCTCAGGTGTGCAGTGACACGTCCCGTTCCTTTGTGAGCTCGTGGCAGCCAGCGTCAGCGGGACATCGGTGTCCCCCGGCACCTCCTGGCCGGTGACAGGGATCGCTCGGTGCCATCCCAGTGCCAGCTGGCCCCATCGTCCCCGCAGCACCCCGCTGCTCCCACATGCCCATTGCACCGAGGTGCCAGCAGGCCGGGACGCACCGGCGCAGCTCGTGCTGCCAGCTCCCACCCCCATCCCTCTGTGCCTCCTCCGTCCCCATGCCACACCTCAGGCGTGATGATGGCACCGCCGCGGCGCCTGTCCCCCCTCGGTGGCGCGGAGCCACGGGCGGGAATGCTCCGAGATCCATCATTTACCCACGGACAGGTATTAAGATACATTATGGATAACTCACGGAGAGAGACGCTATTAATAATACAGACACATACAGAGGGAAGAAAGTGCACACTTGATTTCCATGTTGCTACCAGGAGTTGTGAGGCTGGCTCTGGCTGCCTCTTCCCACACGTGACTGCAACACAGTGGGTAGCTGACAGCCCAGAGAGCCTGGCTTGGGGCCAGGAAAAAGCAGAAAACACAATGTCTGTGCATATCCTCTCTCTTAAAATAACACTCCAACACCGTCTGAGACGAATTAAAATAAGATCAGGAGCGGTCTCGCGAAGAGAGGAAGACGAAGAGGGAAAAGCCAGGCAGGGGAATGGCCGGAGCTGGGCGGCTTCAGCCCTTGGCGCAGATGGAGAGGGGGTGTTCTGCAGGGTTAGAGTTGAAATAATTGAAGGGAAAAAAACCAAAGGAGAAAGAGAAGGCGAAGGGAGAGAAGTAAATGGGTTTTTGGGAGGGGAGCGATGGCGGCGGCGCTGGCTGTCCGGCACATGGCTGTCTTTGGAGGGGAGCCGGGCAGGGCGGGGGATGCAAGCGCAGGCTGCATGATGGAGAGCATCAGGAATTTCCTGCAGCTGAGGAACACACCAAATACCAGAATGCAAGAGCGAGCGGAGGAGAGCAGGGTGCCGGGAGGGAGTGGGGAGGAGGAGGAGGGGGGATGCAGAGGGCTGGAAATAACCGGCGGGGAGAGCAGTGAGGGCAGGGGGCAGCGTGTGGGGGTGACCTGGGGCTTTGGGGCTTTTCCCAGCTGTTTCCATGGATTTTTGGGGGGTTTTTTTGGCTGCTTTTCTACACCCCATCGTGCCTCGTGTGCCTGAATGGGGGTTTGGGATATTTTGTGAGTTTTATGTCTTTCCTCCCTCTTTCGCCCGGTTATCTGTGCTCAGTGATAGGCAGACACGGGTCCTGCAGACCCCTGCCTGCCCCCTGGGGCAGGATGCGGGCTTGGGGAGCCAAGAGCAGCCTGGGGAGTGAGCACATCCCTGCGGAACGGGGTCCCAAGGGGAGCGGGGGCCCTTTTGGGGGACCCTCCGTGTAGGCAGCGAGGTCAGAGGCTGCCCCAGGAGCAACAGCAGCACCTCCCACGCGTGCAGCGGGTTTGCCAGGCTCTCTCTGAGCGCGCTCCTGCTTTTCCCTGGGCCAGGCTAGATTAAACACAACAACCCAAGCCTCCTGAGGCTGGTTTTGCATCCAGGTGCAGCCCGACCTCTCCCTCCTCCTTCTTCTCCTACTCCTCCTTCTCGGCCACCCCTGGCTTCCCCCTGCATCCCGCTCCTGGCTGCATCCAGCCCTGTCTCCCCCGGGGATGCTGGGGGGCCGGAGGGGAGGGGGGATCAGAGAGGGCATCTCGCAGTGCCGGATCCAGGTAGCCAGAAGGTCGCACTGAAAATCTGGAAGTGGAGTTTGGAGCTCAGCAGAGCGGTGAAATCCGTCTGGCTTTAGGGCAGAGAGGAGAAGGAAGAGGGAGGGAGGCGCAGTGAAGGCAGCAGGAAGGAGAGGGGCTGTGTCCCCTCACCTTGGGGTGCGGGGTGTCCCCAGGTTAGTCCCGCGTCCCAGCTGGGGCTGCGCCAGGCAGCGCTGCGGAGCAGGCTGGGGAGGTTTGGGAGACAGGGTGATGAAGAGGAGACAGACGAGCCCGAGCGAGTGCCGGAGCCCATCCCGCCGGTGCCGAAGGCTTTGCAGCCCCTCAGCAGGCGCCTCCCGTTCCGGCCAGGGCAGACCGCGGGTCCCTGAGCGCTGCCCCGGCACCTGCCAGGGCCACCGGGCCGGGCACGGGAAAGGGCCGAGCTCCGGAGCACTTCCAACCTCCCCACGGGGGCAGGGAGCAGCAGCGGCGTGGGGAGAGGCTGGAGGGGCTTTGTGTGGGCTGGCGGCCCCCATCGTCCTGCTCACTGGACCCCGGGGCCGCTCCAGCTCCCGGGGCTCTGGGGGTGCAGTTGTGCCAGAAGGGGATCTGGCAGGAGGGTGCTGGGGGCTGCCCCCACCCAGTGCTGCGCCCACGGCGTTCGTTCCTTCCCCTCCCTGCCAAATCACCCCATCGCTTTCACTGCAGACCATGAGCCTTGTTCTGGGCACAGGGGTGCCCGTCCCGTGCCAGTGGCCTGTCCTCCCTGCCCCTGTGCAGCGGGGTCTCCACCAGCCAGGAATCCCTCCAGCATCCCTTTGGCCTCCAGGCCGGAGGGGTAAGAGGGCCCAGGGATCCTGCTGAGGTGCAGACACAGGGCTGCAGTGGGGGGGTCTGCAGCCTGGGACCCCTCCCTGGGCAGTGAACCTGGGGACAAGGGGCTGTCGTGCCCAGTGTCCACCAGCCTGGGTGGGAGGTGCAAAGCCTGTGCTCCCCCCAGAGTTGGGCCTTTTCTTCTTAGGCATCAGCTAATTGCCCTCTCTGCAATCAGGGTGCTGGGGGTGGGGGGCGATCCTTTCCCCAGATGTGTCCCCCAAATCTTCCGGTTGTGCCTGCCTGGCACAGGGCAGGGCTCCCCATCATTTTGGGAGGGTGCTCACGGCACCTTCGCTTGCACCACGGGCTCCAGGGCTGGGGGTTCAGGGGCTCCAAATCTGCCCTGGCAAGGGACACTCAGGGTGCTGGTGTCACAGGGTGAGGACAAGGTGGCATTTCGCCTCCAGCAGGTCGGGGGGTGCCCCGCTCCCCCGTCTGCCCCTGCCCAGCCTGCCCCCCCACACATGCCTTTGCGTGGGGGCTGGAGGCAGGCAGTGAGGGGGGTGGGAAGACTGGCTGGAGCGAGTCTGAACCTGGCATCTGTCGAATGTCACCTTACCCAGACAGTCTGTGCTTCCCTGTCTCCATATCAACCGTTCTGCTCCAGCCACCTGCGGGGGGGTGGCAGGGAGCGTCTTTGGGAGGAGGAGATCTCGCCGCTCCCCTCGCGCCCTGCAGCCTCCCTTTCCTTCCCGCTGCCCCCCGATGCCAGACCCTGGGCTGTAAATCATGGGCGACGCTCCTCCAGCCTGGGAGCTGGGGGTGACCCCGGCGCTCGCAGCTCCGTGACCCCACATCACTGTCTGGCTCCACCGTGCCTCAGTTTCCCTTCCCCGGTGCAGCTGTGGCACAGGAGGGATGCTGGGCCTTGTTCCACCCCAGCCGCGGCGGTGAGGGCCTCTTCCAGGAGCTCGGCATTTTTCCCTGGACTTGTCCCTCCTTCCTGTGACCAGATGTTCTCACCCTCCTCCCTGCAGCAGGGTCCTGGCCAGAGCCGGGACAGCAGCAGTGCCTGCCGCACCTGGACAGTGCCTGGGGCCGGGGAAAGCCTGGGGGCAGGGGACAAGGGACGCTTCTCGTAGCGTCCTCCGGTCCTCCCGTGGCTCTGACCCGGCTCCCAGGTCCCGCTTGGGAGGGAGGGCCCAGCCCAGCCCGGCCCTTCCTGCCCTGGCTGAGTTGTGGCAGCACCCAGGCAGTGGGAGCTGAGCCCAGTGCGGGGCACGGGGGGTGGTGGTGGCCTCAAGGATCGGTGTTGTGGAGGTGCTGGAGCCTTTTGGGGGTGCTGGAATGTTTGGGGAGATGCTGGAGTATCCAGGGAGATTGTGGAGTACTTGGGGGGATGCTGGAGCTTTTGGGGTGAGCATGCTGGACTATTTGGGCAGATGCTAGAGCGTTTACAGAGACACTGGAGCATTTGTCATGGGGGTGCTGGAGTATATGGGGGTGCTGGAACACTGGAGGGATGTTGGAGAACTTGGCTGGGGACACTGAAGTTCTGGATGGATGCTGGGGGACTTGGAGGAATGCTGGAGCATTGAGGAGACTGCTGGAACATTTGGAGCGTGGGGGCAGTGCTGGAGCATTTTAGGGGCTGCTGGAGGATGTGGGGAGGTGCTGGAGCACTGAGGTCTGGGCATGCAGGGCCCTCGTGGGTGCCAGGCACGGGGCGGGATGCTGGCGTGTACGGATGGCGCTCGTGGGTGCTGCCAGGGGGTTCTTGGGTGCTGCCATGGGGTTCCTGGTGCTGCTCCTGGCCCGTGGGAGAGCTGCCCGTGGTCGGGGTGCCTTGGGAAGGCTCAGGGCACGCAGCAGGCAGGGCGGACACACAGACAGCCCAGGACGGACACGAGCGCTGCTCGCTCCGCTCCCAGCCATGCGCAGCGGCTCCTGCAAGTGTGTAATTTCACCACAGTGCCTAAACGAGGGACAGAAGTAAATTGACCTTTTCACCCGTTTTCCTACCAGGGGGATTATAGCCTGTTTCCTGTTAAATCTCTCCAAGAACCGGCTCCATCCTACTCATGGGGTGGGGTGGGGAGGGGGGGACAGACACCCACCCAAAATGGGGGCTTTAATTTCCCTCCTCATCCCCCTGCACCGTGTTTTTTCCACCCCATCCCATCGCTCCACCACCTCTCATCTCATTAAAGTCTTCGGGGTGATTTCACCAACCCCGGGCAAAACCAACGTGGAAAAAATTGCTGGGAGGAAGGAACCGAAGGCGGAGAGTGATAAATATTGAAAGGGTGGGATTTCGATGTAGGCTGCAACAGCTGTGCCGGTTACAGTGTCACACTATCTCTCCACAGGTTTACTGACCCATTTCCATTCACACGGCTGCCAGTATCTTAGCAACTGCAACAGTCCCCCAAGAACAGGCATATTGCCTGCTATTAGTGACTGCTGCAACTGTGTCAAGGTTAGCTCTCTCCCTCCAAGCCCTGCCGGGTTTGTTTTTTGCCCCAAGCCAGCACAGTCTGTTCGGTGACACGTCCCCCGGAGCCGTCCTGGCTGTTGGGTGTTCGTCTCTGCCATGGACAGCGCCGGCGGGGCTGGAGCTGTTGGTGGGGTGGTGGTTCTGGGTTGGGCGCTGGATGGGATGAGGGTTTAGCTGATGGGATGGTTCAGGGTGTGGGTTTGGGTGGTGGGATGGAGCAGGAGGCGGGGAAGGTGCCCTGGGGGATGATGCAGGGCGTTGGTGATGGGGTGGGGTGCAAAATGTGTCCCCAAAAGTATGACTATTGCCATCTAGTTGGGTGTCACTGTCAGCCACGTACAACTCTGAGCCCTGAGAACCTGGAGGGGGCTGGGAGCTGTGCTGATCCCACTTGGGTGCTGGGTGTTCATCCTTTCCATGAAAAATGTCAGCAGGGCTGGAGTGGTTGGTGGGATGGTGCTGAATGGGTGTGGAGCTGTGTGGTGGATGTGGAGCTGTGTGGTGGATGTGGAGCTGTGTGGTGGACGGTGCTGGATGGGTGTGGAGCTGTGTGGTGGATCTGGAGCTGTGTGGTGGATGTGGAGCTGTGTGGTGGATGGTGCTGGATGGATGTGGAGCTGTGTGGTAGATGGTGCAGGATGGGTGTGGAGCTGTGTGGTGGATGGTGCTGGATGGGTGTGGAGCTGTGTGGTGGATGGTGCTGGATGGGTGTGGAGCTGTGTGGTGGATGGTGCAGGATGGGTGTGGAGCTGTGTGGTGGATGGTGCTGGATGGATGTGGAGCTGTGTGGTGGATCTGGAGCTGTGTGGTGGATGTGGAGCTGTGTGGTGGATGTGGAGCTGTGTGGTGGATGGTGCTGGATGGGTGTGGAGCTGTGTGGTGGATGTGGAGCTGTGTGGTGGATGGTGCTGGATGGGTGTGGAGCTGTGTGGTGGATGGTGCTGGATGGGTGTGGAGCTGTGTGGTGGATGGTGCTGGATGGGTGTGGAGCTGTGTGGTGGATGGTGCTGGATGGGTGTGGAGCTGTGTGGTGGATGGTGCAGGATGCAGGATTAGGTGGTGGGATGAACAGGGATGCAGGGTTGAGCAGTGCAGTGGAGTGGGATGCGCTTGGCTGGTGGGATGGATGAGGATGAGCTGCTGGGTGGTGGGATGGAGTAGGAGGTAGGGCTGGGAGCTGCTCCAGGGTGTTCAGGATGCTGTGGGGTAGGTAATACAACCCCAGAGCAGGAGTGCTGCCATCCAGGTGGGTGTCGGCACCATCCCAGCCTCACCTGGCAGGTCACCTGGACTGGGGCCTGCACTGAGGCCCCTTGGGTGTCACAAGGTGGATTGGCCTCATCCTGTGCCCTCAGGGGCTCAGCACTGGGCGGGCATGAGCAGGGGATGGCGCGTCTCCCTGGGGTCCATGGTGGCACCAGGGGCTTGGAGGACACGGCAGCTTGTGGTGCCACCACACACCAGGCTGGGACAGCAGTGCCACGTGGGTGACATCCGCTGTCACCATCGCTGTTCCCACAGCACCTGGCCCTGAGGGGAGGAGCAAGTGAGAGAAGGGACTCGTGGTCCCTCGGTGTCCCCAAAAACTGCGAGACTGGGGTGACTGAACCCACACAGCAGGGAGAAGGCGAGCAGCTGGTGCATCCCCAAACACCCCACGCAGGGAGGGAAACTGAGGCATGGGGCCCCTACCCCGGCAGGCAGAGCCCCCCTCAGGCAGCTCCGGGGCTGGGGAGCAGCGGGGTGGCTGCTGGGGTGGGCAGGGTGAGCCCCAGCTCCCCCATCCCCGGCACGGTCCCCGGCAGCGCCGCAGACAGCAGGCTCCACAGCGGCACGGCCGCGGGGACGGCTGCGAGGGAAGCCACAAAAATGATTTAAGGGGCTGGCGGGATTGATTTATTAAGAACAATTAAAAGCACTAAATACGCTTAGCTCAGCCAGACACCGAGCAGGGAGCCTGGGGGGGAGAGACCTGTCTGCCAGATCCGGAGGGCGCGGCTGGCAGCAGGATGCTGGTGGCAGTGGCGGGGGACAGAGTCCCACTGGGCTGGGCTGGGCAGCTGGGGAAGGACAGGGGTGCTGGTGGAAAGGCAGTGGAATGGGGTGCAGCACCCTGGGACTGGATTTGCATCCAGGGTGGATTTGGGCCCATGGATGGGTTTGCATCTAGGGATAAATTATCACTCCTGGATGGATTTTCACCCAGGTGTGCATTTGCACCCTGCAGTGGGATGAATTTGCAGCCAGGGACGTGTTTGCATCCAGGGATGAATAGTCACCCAGGGATGGGTTTGTATCCAGGGGTGGGTGTGTATCTGGAGACGGGTTTGTATCCAGGAGAGGGGCTCACCCAGCTATGGGTTTGCACCCTGCAGTGGGATGAATTTGCATCCGGGGGAGTGTTTGCACTCCAGCTGGAAGGGATGGAAGGAATGTCAGGGACCAGGAGGCCCCCAGGCAGTGCTGCATTGAGGAGCTGTTTGGGGCCAGTGCCAGCTGCAGGATGCCCTAGGAGCAGGAAGCCATACTGGGCAGGGTGTTGCTGTCCCAGTCTGACGCTGCTACCCTGGGAGCTTTGGCAAAACGATTCCCCAGCAATGGGCACCCACGAGGCTGACGCGAGTGTGGGTCCAAGGAGCTCATGGAGCAGAAACCCTGGAATGCTGTGACATCTGCAAAGCTGCATCCCTCGCAGGAAATCCCAGCGAAAGTCCTTGGAGGCTGGGAGAGTCCTTGGACGCGTCCAGACCTGCCGCGGCTCCTCCCCGGCACCAGCGGCGGCTGTGGGGGACGGGGGGAGCCGGCTCTCTCCTGGGGTCCCCGCTGCTGTCACCATGCAGGATGAGCTGCAGCCACACTTCTGTGTCCCTGTGAGCTGCCGGGGTGTTGGGATACCAGGAAGGGGGGCAGAGGGCTGTGCCCTGCATTTTTCCAGTCCCGGTGGCTGCCTGCAGTGGGAGCACTGGTTTTGTACACATTTTCTACTGCCGTGCAGGATCCATCCCCTTCGCTGAGCTCACCAGGCTGGCTGTACTTTGGACGGGCTCCAGGGGATGCCCTGGGACGCTGGGATGCCGAGCCACGCTACCCTCCTCCCCCTAACTCTGCCAGGGCTGTCAGGGAGGTGGGGGTCGGGTTTTTAGGTTTGGGTTCAGATCCCCCACACAGAGCCCCCACGACCTCCTTCAGTCACCTCGCTTGGGGCTGGATGTGCCCGTGTCCCCTTCATCATTTGAGTCCCTGTGCCATGAGCCGCGCTGGGCACATCCTGCTCACCAAAACCCGCAGGATCGGAGGGAGCCCCTGCCCTGGACGCCGGACAGGAGCCCCGGGAGGCAGGAGGTGCTGGGAGAGGTGCAGAATGGGAACAAAAGGTCCGCGGAAGGGCTGGCAGGGGCGAGCTGAGCCGGAGGCGTTCTGCTGACCCCGCTCCGCCGGCCCCGGCCTCCCCCCGCCGCCCCCACCCGCTCCTGCCGGCGTCAGCGCTTCCCGGCAGCGCTTCCAGGTCTACCTGGAGCTGGCTGAGAGGTGGAAAAGCCATTTCTGCCTCTGCCCCGGTGCTTACCCCCGTGCCAGCCCCGGCCAGAGCCTCCCGGGGCAGGGTGGGTGCTCGTGCCCTGTGCCCAAGCGTCACCCCGGGGTCGTGTGTGCTCTTCCCATGAGGATGGGGCCGTGGTGGGGTGGGGTGTGGTATGAGTTGGGTGGTGGCCATGGTGCTGGGTACCCCTCTGCACCGCACTGCGCTCACTGGGTGTGCCCGGGGGGACCGTGGCTAGGAATGGAGATGGACAGAGGTGCAGGGATGGAGGCAGAGGAGGTGACGGGGAATGGAGGTGACCGGGGATGGAGGTGGCCCTGCTCGGTGTCCCTGGCACAGCATTTCCCTCTGTGCTGCTGCTTGCCCCAGGGCCGGCACAGCCACAGCCGCAGCCGCGGTGACAAAGCCGGAGCCCACGGGACAAGTGGGCTGCCCGTGGTCACCAGCTGGACACGCCGGTGTCCCGGCGGCCCCGCCGGGGCGAGGCGGGTGCAGTGACTCTCCCAGAGCCGTGCGAGCGGGGGCGGAGGTGGCGCGGCCCCAGGACACTCGGCCGTGGGTCCCCGGGTGCCCCCGGCCCCGCCAGCGCTCCGGCCGCCGGCTGCCCAAGGGTTAACGGGAGTTTGCTGCTCCTGCAGACAATTAGTGACATCTTTGCTGACAACGCCACACTGAGCCTCTGCCGCCTCCCCGGCAGCACCAGCCCGGCCGCCCCCGCGCCCCGTGCGGTCCCTCTCCGCCGCCTGCCTTGGCCACCGGCCCCGGCACCGGCACCGGCACCGGCACCGCGCCCGGCGGCGCTCGGCAGCCGCGGCAGGATTGCAATCCCAAGCGGAGCAGCCGGCTCCCCTCGCTGCCCTCTGACCCGCTGTTGCTGTGGAAACTGCATCCCACGTAGGATTATGGAGCAGGAATCTGCAGGCTCCAAACCCCTCCAAATCCAGACGGTCACCGGGGTCCCCCCGCCCGCGGCGCCCACGGGGTGCCCGCAGGGTGCCTGGTATCCCCAGTGGGGTGGCATCTGGGTACTGGAGGAGGTGGCAGCAGCGCTCCTGTGTCCCCTGGTTTGCACCCACTGGCTGGTGATGCTGCTGGAGATGTCACGGTGTCACCACGAGGCCATCAGTGACCCCGGCCCATCTGCTCCCTTGTGCCTTGGCCTGAGTATCATCTCCCTGTGTGCCATCCCTGCATCTCAGGGGGGAGGGTGGTATGCTAGCAGGACCCTCACCCTCAAACAGCCCCCCGGGAATGTGGGTCCACACCAAGGACCCATCCCCAGCACCTCTGAGGCAGCAGCAGGAGCTGGACACCCACCAGAGACCCCCACACCCGCAGGGACCGGCAGCGTGGGTCCCCCACGGGGGAAAGGGGTGGGCACAGGGGAGAGCAGAGCCCGTTTGGGGAGCTCTGTGGGCTGTGCTTGTGTCTCAGCATCTCTCCTGCCACCCGAGGAGGTAGGAGCTGAATTAATCGCGATCAATTAGTGCTGCTTGCAGTCCCTGGCTCCCTCCCTGCACCAGCTTTGTGCCGTCGCACCCAGCGAGGGGGGCCCCGGTGTACCCCGCAGCACCGGTGTGCCCTCGGGGACTGCAGCCCCTCCGGACCTCCAAATGGGGACAGGGAACAAGCAGGGTGTCCCCCAGCCCATGTGGCCACGAGGAATGTTCCTGCTGTAGAATTTGGTGGGGGGGATGAGGGGGGCTGCGTGAGCCCCTCGAGGTCCCTGTGCCAGGCTGGAGCAGGGTGAGGGGGTCTCCCGAGCGAGTGTCCGGATCCTGCAGGATACTGCAGCAAATGCCCTGCAATGTGCAGCCGGATGAATCCCACCTTCCTTCCCCCGCAACGTGCTGCCCTGGGCTACAGCTAATCTATTGTGCGCTGGGCTGCAGCCAGCACAAGCTGCAATACAGTAAATCCTTCTGCAGTATCCTGCAAGGGGACCGAGCCCAGCCGCAGCCGCCCGCCGCCGCCAGACAAAGACGGGGGCCCCGCGGGGATGGGGCGCAGGCGATGAGGGCACCAGAGGGTGGCCGGACCCCCGGTGTCGTGCTGGCGAGGATGGGACAACGAAGCCCTCGGGCAGGGTGGAAAGTTCTCCTGGGAGTTTTGGGTGGTGCTGTGCATTCTCCTAGGCCCCCAAATCTGTGTGGGTAGGGAGATGCTCAATCCCCTGAGTCTGGGTTTTCCCTAAGTGTTGTCACCACCATATTCCCCTTCAGGGTCCCAGTGCGATGCAGGGGTTTCCATGCCCATCCTTTCCATGTGCGTGGTGCATCCTTCCCTGTGCCTCAGTTTCCCCACCAGTATAGGGCCACCAAGCCCCCTCAGCCCCCTCCTTCAAGCAGGCTCCATCACATGTGAGTCCCACTGCCCTTTTCCAGGGGATTTTGCTTGGATACTGTCATTATGGTTATTATTACCATTATTATTATTATTATTGGGATGTTGGTGGGGCTCTGCGGCTCTGCCGGACCCGTCTTTGGCGAGCGAGGCATCCTTCAAAGGGAAGGCGCTCCGTCACCGCCCCACAGCAGCTGCGTTCTCCTCAATTAGAAGAGGTAATGAAGCAATTTATGGGCATCTACAAAGTGATGTGTGAGTGACAGGCTGTGTACGATCCGCGCCGGGGCTCTGCCGGCAAGTTGTGCTCTTCCAATTTTAATGGAAGGCTCCCCGGCGAGGGGGGAGAGCAAACATTGGTGTGTCGGGGGGTGTGTGTGCTCCGAGGGGCTGGGTCGGCGGTGCCGGTGCGCCGCGGGTGGGTGCCGAGACCTGGGTGCTCCGATCCCCTCCCTGGGGAGCCTGAGCCACGGTGTAACCGGAGATGGGGGCAGCTGGGTGGGACACGAGCCTGGGGCTGGGGCACTACGGGACGCCTGGGCCCTCTGGAATAGTTGGCTGCAGCTCCCTGTTTCTGTCAGCACCCCGGGCGCTGCCCACCCTGCTCCTGCCTCAGTTTCCCCATCGCTATCCGTGTCCCCGCTGCAAGGCACTGACAGACCCCTTCTTCACACCCCCAGATTTTGGTGGATCACCGTGGCCTCTCAAGAGGGAGGGTGAATTGTGTTTTGGGGTCAAACCGCAGCAGCTTCTACTGCCACCACAGGGTGTGGGATGGGCGTGTGCAGTGCTGCCCTGGTGCTTCGGGTGCCTGGGGGTGCCTGGAGCTCCCGTGTGCTGCCACAGGGCACTGCACCTCCAGGTGTGATCCTGTGTGCACAGAGGCGGGTCCTGCACCTCCAGGTGTGATCCTGTGTGCACAGAGGCGGGTCCTGCACCTCCAGGTGCAGAGCTGTCTGTGTACCTGTAACACAGGTGTGCATCCGTCAGTGCGCTCACCAGTGCCACGTGTGTTCCTGTACCTGTGTGTGTGCACCTGTACACGCCTGCCACATGTGTGACCCCCCCCGTTGGGCCCACGTGTATTCCTGTACCTGTGTGTGTGCACCTGTGGACGCTTGCCACATGTGTGACCCACCCGCTGGTGCCCACATGTGTTCCTGTACCTGTGTGTGTGCACCTGTACATGCTTGCCACATGTGTGACCCACCCATTGGGCCCATGTGTGTTCCTGTATCTGTGTGTGTGCACCTGTACATGCCTGCCACATGTGTGACCCACCCGCTGGTGCCCACATGTGTTCCTTTACCTGTGTGTGTGCCCACACTGCTGTGGGCTCACCTGTACGAGGCCTGTCTGCACACGTGTGTGCAAATCCTCCCCCGTGCATGTACCTGTGCACACACCTGCATGTGCACAACCATCTTGTGTGCATTCAGGCCTGTCGGTGGGTGCGCCACCTCCATACCCACGTATTTTGGGGTGCCAGGCCACCAGCGTGATGGGGCAGGGGTTGCCCCCGCCTCCCCACAGCCCTGCCCCATCCCGCCGGTGTTGGCATTTTCCTCAGTGGCTCCCACACCCCAGCTCGGCCCCAACCGGCCGCATCTCCCAGGAAACAGGATCCACAGCCAGGAGTTTCCGCTCAACTCGTGTGTGCCTCCCACAAAAAAAAAAAAAAAAGAAAAAAAAAAGAAAAAAACCCACCCTGACACCAGTACGGCCGTTAATCCTGCCCGGCTCATTCTGCTTTTCTTGTCTAGCCAGTTTCTAAAATTGGCCAAGGGAGGCAACTGGCTGATCTCCCCCCACTCGGAGCCCCCCCTCGGTCCCCACCTGGTCCCCGCGGCGCGGTGTCAGCACCTGGACCCCGTCACCCCACAGCCTGCGCGGCGGGGCTGCGGCCGGGCGGCTCCGGTGCCCGGCGTGGGGTGCGGGTGGGCAGCGGCGGACCGGGGTCGCGGTGGGCGCACGGTCAGCATCCTCCCTCCCGGCGGGCGCCCCTTTGCCGCCCCCCAGCCCCAGCGCCGGGGGAGCGCGGCGGTGCCGAGCGAGCTTTCGGACGGGCACGCGTCCATCTGGCGCCTCGCAAATGTTACTGGCCCCGCCGGGTCCCGGCTCCGCTCGGCGTTAACCCGCCGCGCCCCGGCGGGGAGCGGGCCGAGCCGGCCAGCGCCGCCGGGCTCCGGCGGGTGTCGGGGGCCGTGCAGCCGCCGGGGCGCCCTGCCGGGGCTGGGGGTGCTGGGCAGCCAGCGGAGCCCCTCCGCGGCCGTGCCGCGACCCGGGCTGGGCAGGGACTCGGCGGGGCCGGGACTCACGCCGTGGCTGTAACGGGGAGCCCGGGGAGGGGGCCGCGGCCATCTGCCGGGCTGCGGGGCCCCGGGCTGCGCTCCCCACGCCGGGCACGGCGCCCCGCGGCACCGCCGGGAGCGGCCGGCGCGCCGAGACCGCGGGCGAGCACAGGCGGCACCCGGGGAGCCCCCGGCACCCCGGGGAGCCCCCGGTACCCCGAGCCCGCAGCCCGAGCGAGCGGGGCCGTGCGTCCCGCGTCCTCCCGCAGGCAGGGAGAGGGCAGAGGAGGGGGCCCGGAGGCTGCTCGCCTCCCGCGCCGCCTCGACGGGGCGGGGGAACAAAGCTGGCACCGAGGGAAGAGCTAAATTTAGCCCGTTTCCCTGCTCGCTCTGAACTGCGGCGCTGGGCTCCAGCCGGCCGAGGTGCCACCATCGCTGCGGTCCATCTGTCGAGCCGCTCCCCAGCCCTCTCGAGCCCCCCCAAGCCGGGGAGGGGATCAGAGCCCTCCACGACCAAGGGAGTTGGGGGATGCGTCCCTGCTGGGCGATGCCACGGGGGTTCACCTGAGTGACCCCAGCATCCGGGGGGCAGCGGGGTACCCGCGTTTGTGGGGTGGTAGGGGAGGGTCCTTGCACCAGGGAAGGGGCTCCCGACTGGCAGGATGATGGCTGGGCGAGATGGTCGCTGGAGGGGGATTGGTTGTTTTGGGGAGATGGTCTTTGAGGGGTAATAGTCATTGAAAGGGAAGTGGTCATTAAAGGAGAGATGGTCCTTCCAGGGGAGATGGTTTCTTGTGGGGGAGATGATCGTTGCAGGGAAGATGGTGTGGCAGCAGAGATGGTCCTTGTGGGGAAGATGGTGCTTGAAGGCAACGTGGTTCTTGCAGGGGAGAGCCACTGCAGGTGAGGTGGCTGCTCAGGGGAGACGGTTTCGTGCAGGGAGGATGGTCCTTGCATGGAAGGTGGTCGTTTCAGGAGAGATCGTTCCTCCTGAGGGAGAAGGTCCTTGCAGGGGAGATGGTTTCTCCTGGGGGAGATGGTCCTTGCAGGAGAGATGGTTTCTGGCAGCAGCAGCAGTAGGAACCTGACCAGGCCTCTCCAGCCCTGCCCGCCTCAAGGGCACCATGCCACGTTCTGGTTCTGGGGGCTGAACCTGTCAAGGGTGTCACCGGCAACAGGAGCCCCAGGCCTGGAGGATGCCACCAGCCAGGTGTGGTGGGCTCCAGGAGACCCCAGGGGCAGTGGCACATCCAGAGCCAGGCCCAGGAGAAGGGCCACGTGCCCTGACTCAGCACCGTCCCCAGCAGCTTGGAGTGTCCCTGGGGTCCCTGTGGCCAGGACCAGGGGGATTGCAGGGAAATGAACTCCCCAGCCACCTTCCTGCAGCTCTGGGTTATGAGGGGATGTCAAGACCTTTGGCACCCCTTGTTTACAGCCCAGTGGTCCTAGGCCCTCCTCCCAGTGCCAGGGCGGGCGTCTGATGCGACACCCTGGGATGATGTGAGAGGGCAGAACCCAGGGATGTTTCCCCACATGCCACCAATCCCTCCTGGCACTGCAGTCCCCGCAGCATCCCCGCAGTGCATGGGAGGGACAGGGCCCCTCACCAGCTCCCCGCTTGGGGGGCTCCCCAAAAAACCTCTCATAGCCCCACAAAGGGAACTGGCGGCCAAGCAGCTCGCTTGGACCCGTTACCTAAGATGAAACCCAGGCGCCATCTGCTCCATCTCCTAATTAAGAGCATGGCAGAGGAGTCAGGGCAGCGGGAGGACGTGGTGACGGCAGGGGGGATGTGACAGCGGGGTTCCAGCCGTGGGGTGACAACTGAAGGAAGGGTCAGGGCTGCCTGCAGGCACTGCATGCCCCAGCACCCTCTGTGCCCACCCTTCTGAGCCCCCAGCTCCTGCCCTGCTCCCAGTCACAGGGTGGTGGGTCCCCAGGGTGGGTGGGTGCTCTGGGAGCTGCCAGTGGCACCCGGAGAGGACCCCAGACACCCCTGGCGCTGAGGGTGCCCCAGTCCAGAGGAGGGCAGGGTGCTGGCAGGGGCTGAGGTGTGGTGAGGAGGAGGAGGGAGCAGGACCCGCGTGCTTCGGGGTGTGTGATGCTGAATTAGACGGGGTGTGGAGGTCGGCGTGGAGGGGGTGAAGGCGGAGGGACCCCCCGCGTGGCTCGGGGAGGAGGTGGGGGCTGGCTGGGGAGCACGGAAACCCTGGGCGAGCGCCTGCCAGGAAGCTGTCACTGGAGGGGATTTTCCATTGGTGTCAGCAGGCGCAGGACGGGCTGGGGGGAGCTCGTGGGGCGGGGGTTGGGGGCGCCTGGGAGGGACCAGGGGACGCCAGGGACGGGGCGCGGAGGGGAAGAGCCCCCCGAAGGCCCAGGGGTGTGGGGGGCTGGTGCGCAGGGCAGCTGCGCCCCAGATGCGTGAGAACAGGGCAGGAAAGCCAGCGGAGTGTGAGAGGGTGAGTGTGCAAGGGAGAGGCACCGCCGCGGCGTCCCCGTGCGCGACACGAGTGGGACGACCCCTGCCACTCGTGCGGGGCGGGGGGTCAAGCGGGGCACCCCTGCAGTGCAGGGCCAGCCGTGCCCACAGGACACGGGTGGCAGCAGGAACCGGACACGGCCCTACGCCCACGTGGGGGGACTTGGGGCCACCCCAAAGCTTGGCAGCGCCCCGCGGTGCCCAAGGAGCCCCGGGGCGGCGGGGCAAGCGGAGGACGCCCCGTCCCCAGCGCGGCCGGCTGGGCACGGCGCCCCGGCGGGGCGGGAGGCGTCGGGCCAGCGTGTCCCCATCTGTGTGGCGGCTGTGTCCCTGCCGCCTGCCTGTCTCCCGGTGGCATCTCCGGCCCCACCCTGACGTCTGGGTGGCCTCGGAGCCGGGCACCAAACCACGTCCGTGTCCTGCGGGGCCATCCCTCCATCCCCCCGCCGCCACGCCGGGGCCAAGACGGCCCCTCCGTGCCCGCCCTGTGCCAGCGCTGTGGGTCGGGGCTGGGTGCCAGCAGCCTCGGGGAGCTTAGGGGGTGTTTGGGGGCCCTCAGGCTGCCACCCCACGGCACCCTTCCCAACAAAGGGGAACCGTGTCTGGGTGGAGTGGGCGAGGCGGGGGGACATCCTGCCGGGTTGGACGGGGCTTGGAGAACCTGGTCTCGTGGAAAAGGTGTCCCTGCCCGCGGCAGGGGGCTGGAAGGAGATGAGCTTTAAGGTCCCTTCCAGCCCAAACCATTCCATGATTCTGATTCCTCTCGCCGCCAACCTCCGTCAAGCCTGAAACCGTTAAACTAATTAAAGCTTTGCAGCAGCAGGATTAAGCCCGGGCAGGGGAGGTGGGAGCCCAGGTAGTCGATTAGTTCACCAGGCGAGGATATTGGATTTCTGCGAGGCGAGTCAGCAGTCTTCGGGGGCTGTTATCTTTGCAGGGCTGCGGGGTCAGGAGGTGGGAAGCGGAGGTGACTGCAATCTCGCCCGCTTCATCCCCCCGCTCTTCATCCTCACCCCCCCGGCCCCGCTGCAGCACCCGGTCTGGCCGGCTCTCCTCGCCCGCGGCGCCCATCTCTATCTCTCCTTCTCCCTCCGTCCCTCCTCGCTTGTGTGGTCTCGACTGGTGTTTTGTAACCAGGGAGGAGAGAAAAAAAAAAAATAAAAGAATTTTTTTTTTTTTTAAAGGGGAAAATAAAAAAATAAGGAAAAAGGCCCTACCCCTGGCGAGGAAGCCAGGAATGGCGAGGTCCGGAGAGCCTAATGGGAAACATGTGGCGGCTGCCTGGGGCTGAGCGGGGAGGTGAAAGTGAGCGCGGCGGCGCGGCGAACATCCCGGTGCGCCCCGCTGCCCCCGCAGCCCCTCCGGCCCGCAGCCCCCTCCCCACCGCCGCTGCCGGGCTCCACCTGCGCTCCGCCCGCGGCGGGGGATGCTCGGGGGTGCAGGTGGGCCCCGCTGCGGAGGGTGGTCTGCACGGGGCGAGGGCGGAGCCGCGGCGCACGGAGCGTCCCCCGCGTGTCACACGCGGCCCCCGTGGGAGCAGGGGCCGGACACGGGCGGTGCGGGGCGAGAGCCCTGCGGCTCCCGGCGTGGCACCGGGGATGAACGTGGGCAAAGGTGAACACGCAGAGAGTGGGCGATGGCGTGTCCAGAGACCCCCCACACGCCGGTGGGGACCCCACGGCGTCCCGCAGTGTTTGCCGAAGCAGCCGCGGCTCCGTGCGCCACGGACACGCCGGGCAGGGCGGCGCGGAGCTGGGGGTGCATCCCCCCGAACCCCGAAGCTCCCCGTCGAGCCGCGCGCAGCGTGTGCAGCGGGACCAGCTCGGCGGCTGTTCTGGAAAACCTCCCGTTTGTTTCCTTCCTGCCTGCCTCCCCTCCGACAGCTCCCTGGGCACACCAGCAGGCTCAGCAGAGACGAGACCGGTCTTTCTAGCACATATTTTCCTGCTCCACATAGCCCTCGGTGTAACTTTACACCGAGGTGCCCGCAGCTCCGCGGTGCCAGCGCTGCGCCCAAAGGCTGGCGGGGAGACGGGGAAAGGGGGGGATGCGGATGGACTGACAGGTTTGAATTCTCTTTCCCTGCCTTGTTGATAAGTTGTCACGCTAATCCAGACACCGGGAAGAGCCTGGATCACGCCGAGCGGCTGCGTGTGTGTGTCTGCGGGTGTGTGCTGGGGGAGGGAGCCAACCGGCAGGGATTCGCATGCGGTGCTGGGGAGGGAAACCAGGCGGACGTGCTGGCACGGGGGGATTGCGAGGGGCTGAGGGGTTCCACCGTGCACCCCTGTGCCACACGGGCAGCGGCTGTGGGTGCCTCGACCTCCTGCAGAAGAGTGGGTGGCCAGAGCTTCCTGCACACGCGTGTGCAGTGTGCACATCCATGTGGATGAGCACACGTGTGCCTGTTGCCTGGTGGGGAGATGTTTCCCCTCAAATGGGCAGCCCCCCGTTCAAGACATGGACACGGTGGGAGGAAAGGGTTGTCCTGCCCCAGAACGTCACCCCAGGCATCCCGTGATGGGGCTAAGGGCACAAGGTGGGTGTCCCCGTGGGCTGTGGCTTCGAGGGGGAGGCGTCAACGGGTGGCACACGATGTGCCCAGCCCAACGGGCATCCAAGGCGGCCAGGACGAGTGTTACTCCCAGGGGAGGGGGCCGCCGGGCTGATGTCGGGGGTCTCTCCCGAGCAGATGGGAGCTCGGTCGGCTGCCAGCCCCTCGCACTGGAGAACGGTGCCAGCCCGCCAGCCGAGTGGTTCCCGCGTGCCCAGGGCTCCGGCCCCCGCCAGCCCGGCAGCGACGGCGACAGCAGGAGCCTCCGAGTGAACCTGCACTGCAAACATCCCCGGAACAGGTACCCGGGGGCCTCGCCCCAAAAACGGGGTGCGGCACCAAGGAGGGGTTGGCGGCACACCTTGCTGTCGGTGTTCTGTCCATCCCTGTCTGGGAGATACAGGGCGAGGGGGGATCCCCGGCTCTGTGCAGCCTCCCGGCTTGGGATTTTGGGGTGAACAGAGGGGCTGCAGCCCCTGTGCAGCGGGCACGTGGTGCCCGGCACCCATCCGTGAGCGCCCGAGCCACCCCACCACAACCATTGCTATACCCCCTTCCCAAGAGGGGAAACTGAGGCAGGCGCCACAGAGGGACAGCCCGGCGAGGGGAGGGGCGGCACCGGGCGGTGTCCCCGCGGGTGGGTGGGGTGCGGAGCTGTGCGCGGGGTGTCACGGGTGGGCAGCCGGGGGGATGTGGGGGTGGGATGGGGGTGGGATGTGGGGGTGGGACGGGGATGGGATGGGGATGGGATGGGGGTGGAATGGGGGGTGGGATGGGGGTGGGATGTGGGGGTGGGATGGGGGTGGGATTGGATGGGATGGGGGTGGATGGGGGTGAGATGGGGGGGTGGATGGGGGTCGGATGGGGATGGGATGGGGGTGGGACGGGGGGTGGGATGTGGGGGTGGATGGGGGTGGATGGGGTGGGATGTGCTGGGCACCTCCTCGGGCCGAGCCCCCCCGTCCGAGCGCGGCTCGCCGGGGACACCTAGCGGCAGCGCCGCCGCAGGACCCCCGCCCCGCGGAGGGGCTGCCGCCGCCGGGGGTGGGCGGGGGCGTGAATCTGTCCCCTCTGTCCCCCAGACCAGAGGCGGCCTCCCCCTCTTTGCCCACCCCGAGGCCAGGGTGATGGGCGGCCTGGGAGCTCGGGAGGATCAGCCCCTGGTATGTCCCGTGGAGGGACTGGCCCAGGGGTGCTGAGCACTTGAGCGAGTCCCCCCCGCGTGGGGCTGACCCTGCACACCCATTCCTTTGCAGAGAGCTCAAGTGCAACAGCAGAAGCAGCAGCAAAGCCGAGGGTAAGTTCCAGCCCTCCCCGCAGACACCCAAACTCTGCCCCTAGGGTGGGGTGGGAACACCCAGACCCTCACGGGAAGCAGCTACTCCTCTTCACCTGGGAGGGGGCTCTGTGCCAGAGTCTGGCACGATGGTCCTGGTGCGGGGAGAGCATCCAGCCCCTGCTCCTGAGCCGGGGAAGGCATCCAGTTCCCCCAAGGCCCCATTTTCCCAGCTGTGAGTAGGGCTGTCACATTCCTGCGGTGCCAGTTGGGTCCTAGCTGGTGACAGGACAGAGGGAGCAGGGGGATGGATATGGGAACCTCGTCCCTGAGAACAGGGGGCTGGAGTGAGGCTCTGCTGGCTGTTTTAGGCCAGCAGGGCCTGTGGAGCCTCACTGTCCCCCTCTCTGCTGCCCATAGGTCCTGGTGTCACCTTCCCTGACCCCCATGTCAGCAACTGCTCGGCCAAGCGGCACGCGGGGGAGGAGGAGGTCAGGATGCGCGTGAAGCCCCCGGGCCCAGTGGTAACGACCAGCGTTGTGCGTGGCTCGCCCGACTACGTTCGAGAGCCCAAATTCTACCCGCCGGGACACCCGGTGCAGCGGCCCCCCGCCTGCCCGGCCGAGAAGGCGTTATCCTGCAGCGTGCTCAGCTTCCCTGAGGGGTCGTGCCCCGCGCTCGGCCGGGAGCACCAGGCAGGCTCGCTGCTGCACGGCGACCCGGCTGACCGCTGCCAGGGCATCCACGGGGGCACCAAGGCGGCCGAGGACCTGCTGGGCTGTGCCGGGGAGCCCCGGATCCTGGGGGGCAGCGCAGAGGAGGCATCTGCCCGCGATCGGGCGCCCAAAACCTTCCCCAACGCGACACTGGCCTCAGGCCGCTGCAACGTAGACAGCATCCTCGCCTTGCTCCGGAGCAAGTGCGGCAACGGGCACATCAACCTCCACCCCGTGGTGCAGCTCATCGACATCATGAAGGACCTCAACCGCCTCTCGGAGGACCTCAAGAACAGCGGGGTGCACCTGGACTGTGGCAGCCTCCGTGGCGGCGGAGGGGCTCATGAGGACAGCCGCCTCCTGCCCGCTGACCGTGACCTCCAGTACAGCTTCTTCTCCTCACCCTCCCTGGCCAACAGCATCCGCAGCCCCGAGGAGAGGGGAGCACTCCTCAAATCCGACCCGTCGCGGCATCCCCGGCCCCCAGGACGTGACGGAGAAGCTGACGGAGGCGGGGGGAGCACCCCACAGCCCCCAGGACACGGTGTGGGTGTGGGGGATGTCTCCAAAGCTCCGGCGGAGGAAGCTGGCTGCTCCCAGCCCGATGCCAGCGATTACTCGGAGCTGGCTGAGGCGGACATCCTGAACGAGCTGGCCTCCCTGGCTTGCCCAGGGACGCAGCTGCTGGAGTCGCAAGCGATGGAGCCGCAGCCCCAGTTGCTGCCAGCCCAAGAGCTGGACTCCCAATCCCGGCTGTTGGATTCCCAGTCCCTGGAGTCACAGCCCCAGCTGCTTGATTCGCAGAGCCTGGAGCCGCTGCCAGAGTCACTGGAGCTGCAAAACCTGGAGCCGTTGGGGCTGCAGTCGCTGGAGCCGCTCTCTGAGTCGCTGGAGTTGCAGTCGCTGGAGCCTCTGTCCGAGTCGCTGGAGCTGCAGTCCCTGGAGCCACTGGCGGAGCCTCTGGGGCTGCAGACCCTGGAGCCGCTGCCCGGAGCGCTGGAGCCCCCGCTGCTGCCCACTGAGCCCTCGCTGCTGGAGCCACAGCCACTGGGAACTGTCTCGGAGCTGCTGGAGGCACAGCCGGGCGCTGGGGACCCTCTGCGGCCCCACGGGCTGCAGCCCCGGCTGGGGGGGTGCCCCCTGAGCACCATGGTGAAGCGGGGCCCCTGTGGGGGCCGGGGGGCCGGGCGGTGTGGCGAAGACCACCGCAAGTACGCCCTGCGCCGGACAGATAAGCCAAAGATGCTGTGCCGCCGGAGGAGGGCGGGGCGCGGGCGCCGGGTGGACATCACCCCCGAGAGCCACGTCCTGTCCCCCCTCACCCTGCCCGCGGAGATGCCCCCCGGGCCTGAGGAGCCTGACACCCCGGTGCTGAGCCCCCCACCGCCACCGCCTCCCACCACGCTGGACCCCAACGAGATGCCCAAAGCCCCCACGGCAGGGAAGAAGAGCAAGTGCCGGGGGGTGAGGAAGATGGTGGTGAAGATGGCCAAGATCCCCGTGTCCCTGGGGAGGAGGAACAAGACCACCTACAAGGTGTCATCGCTCAGCAGCAACTTGAACCTGGAGGGGAAGGAGCTGGCAGCCAGCAGCTCCGTGGAGCCCACGCCGCTGCTCAAGATGAAGAACAACGGGCGCAACGTGGTCGTGGTGTTCCCCCCCGGAGAGATGCCCATTATCCTGAAGCGCAAGCGGGGACGGCCTCCCAAAAACCTGCTGCTGGGCCAAGCCAAGCCCAAGGAGCCCACCCCGGAAGTGAAGAAGAGGAGGAGGAGGAAGCAGAAGCTGGCCTCGCCCCAGCCCTCCTACATCGCCGACACCAATGACAGCAAAGCCGACTACTCGGATGTGTTGGCCAAGCTGGCCTTCCTCAACCGACAGAGCCAGTGCTCGGGGCGCTGCTCGCCGCCCCGCTGCTGGACCCCGAGCGAGCCCGAGTCCATCCACCAGGCCCCCGACACCCAGAGCATCTCCCACTTCCTGCACCGCGTCCAGGGCTTTCGCCGGCGCGGCGGCAAGGCGGGGGGCTTCGGGGGGCGTGGGGGGAGCCACGCCGCCCGCGCCGCGCGCTGCTCCTTCAGCGATTTCTTCGAGGGCATCGGGAAGAAGAAGAAAGCCCCCAGTGCCCTGCACGCGGACCCCGTGCACCCCCGCAAGCGCGGCCGGCTGGAGCCCGACCCCGTGGGCAAGCCCAAGCGGAAGCGACGGGCGCGCAAGAACGGGGCGCTGTTCGCCGAGCCCGGCTCGGGGCAGAGCTTCGGGGACGGCCCCGCCGCGGAGTGGGGCGGGGGCGAGAAGGGCGGCCCCTGGGCCCCGCACCACGGCCACCCCGGCGGCCAGGCCGGGCGCAGCGCTGGCTACCAAGGGGCCGAGGCGAGACCGTTCCACGCCGCGGGGCTGGAGTCGGGCTCCTCCGGGCGCGCCGGTTTCTACGCCGGCAGCGCTCCGTCCTCGCAGGCAGAGAGCGGCCCGGAGCGGCACAGCCTCTTCACCGGCTACTTCCGCTCCTTGCTGGACTCGGATGACTCCTCCGACCTGCTGGACTTCGCCCTCTCCGCGTCCCGCTCCGAGTCGCGCAAGTCGGCGGCCGCCTACGCGGCGGCCCCGGCCGCGCTGCCCGGGCAGCGGGGCATGGCCGCGTACCCCGCCCGCGGCGGCAAAGTGCCGGCGGCCGCGCCCGGCGCCGAGGCCGCCTTCCACGCCATGCAGGGCCGGCCCGCCTTCCCGCCCGGCCGCGCCTCCGCCGCCTACGGCGTGGCCCAGGGCTCGGCAGAGTGCCGCGGCACCGAGGCCTTCCCCAAACTGGCCCCGCCGTCCGCCGTGTCCCGGTCGCCCACGGCTCACCCGGCGGCCAGCGGCACCCCCGGCTACTCCCCGTACGGCAGCTACGGCGGCGCCGGGCAGAGCGTGGCGCCCGCCAGCGTGTTCCCACCGGGAAAGCAGTACCCGTCCGCGCAGGACTGCCCCAACAGCAAGGACTGCAGCTTCGCCTACGGCAGCGGCAGCAGCCTCCCGTCCTCGCCCAGCAGTGCCCACAGTGCCGGCTACGCGCCCCCGACGGCCGGTCCCAGTCTGCCGCTGGGAAAAGCCGCCTTCTTCAACAGTGCCGAGCAGGGGGGGCAGTTCTCCAGCGCCGCGCACACCCCGCTGCGTTGCGACAGCCGGGCCAGCACCGTCTCTCCGGGCGGCTACATGGTGCCCAAGGGGTCAGCGTCCTTCCAGCCCTCACCTGAAAACTGCCGGCAGTTCCCCGGCGCCGCGCCGTGGGCCTTCCGGCAGGGCTACGGTGGGTTGGATTGGAGCTCAGAAGCCTTCAGCCAGCTCTACAACCCGGGCTTCGAGTGCCACCTCAATGAACCCAACGTCATCCTGGACATCTCCAACTACACCCCGCAGAAAGCCAAGCAGCAGACGGTCTCTGAGACCTTCTCCGAGTCCTCCTCTGACAGCACCCAGTTCAACCAGCCGGCTGGTTACCGGCGCGCCAACAGCGAGGCGTCCTCCAGCGAGGGCCAGTCCAGCCTCTCCAGCCTGGAGAAGCTGATGATGGACTGGAACGAGGCGTCCTCTGCCCCTGGCTACAACTGGAACCAGAGCGTCCTCTTCCAGAGCAACTCTAAGCCTGGTCGAGGCCGACGGAAGAAAGTGGATATGTTCGACACCTCCCACCTGAGTTTCTCCTCCTCTTCCTCTTCTTCCTCCGTGTACCCCTCCAAGAGGAACACGGGACCCCGGCAGCCCCGGGGCTCCCGAGGGGCTTGTGCCTCCAAGAAGGAGAGGGGGACGGGCAAAGCCAAGTTCCCCACCAAGTCGCAGGCGGTGAACCCCCTCTTCCAGGACAGCACGGACCTGGGCTTGGACTACTACAGCGGGGACAGCAGCATGTCCCCCCTGCCCTCCCAGTCCCGGGGCTTCGGCGTGGGGGAGCGGGACCCCTGTGACTACAGCGGCCCCTACTCCATGAACCCCTCCACCCCCTCGGATGGGACCTTTGTCCAGGGGTTCCAGAGCGACTCCCCCGGTTTGGGGCAGCCGGATTTGGAGAGCAAGCACTTCCCTGCCCTCCCACACCAGCTGGCGGCCCCCGGCCAGCAGACTGTGTTCGAGGCCGGTTTGCAGAAAGCCTTCTCGCCCAACTGCTCCCCGACCTTGGCCTTCAAGGAGGACCTCCGGGCAGGCAGCATGCGAAAGCTGCCCGCCTGCGACTCGCTCAAACACAGCATGCAGGGGGGGGCCCTGCCACACGCCCCACACCTGGCCTGCCGCGACCTCCCCATGCCTCAAGCGCACTATGACTCCCCCAGCTGCAAAAATCCCCCGTACTGGTATTCCCCCAACGCCAGCACCCGCAGCCCTTCGTACGACAGCAAGGCGGGGGCTGGGATGCTGGTAGACTTCATGGGCAGGACGGACCCCCCGTGTCTGAACCCCCACTTGAGCAGCCCAAGCAGCACCCACCCCTCCAAGGGCGAGAAGGAGCCCTTGGAGATGTCCCGGGCTCACCACCGAGGACCCTATGCTTGTCCCTTGATCAATGACTTGAACATCTCCCCCGTACCGAGAGACTCAATGTTGCAGCTGCAGGACAACTACAGGTACCCCAGTTTTGCACCCCAAGGGCACCCCGTCATGGCCCCCACCCAGAAGAGTGGGTTTTTGGGACCCATGGTAGAGCAACAACACCCCGAGGACACTTTTACGGTCACCTCATTGTAGTGTCTGCTGACGTGCCAACGGGACAACGAGGTTTTGTTACAGGGTAGGTGGGGGAGAACCTGGGAGTGAGGGTGGCAGAGGGGGACACAGGGGACCCTCAGGGCCCTTCTCATCGTGTTCCCCTCTCTCTCCATGTTGTGTTTCTCTTTCAGAGGTAATTTAGCCAGCACTTTTTTCTGGAACACTTTTCAAGTTCTGTATTTAACTGGGATTGGAACCGTTTGTTTGTTTTCTTAAAAAAAAAAAAAAAAAAAAAAAGAAAGAAAAAAAGGAGAAAAAAAGGAGAAAAAAAAGATAAAAAAGATAAAAAATAAGTGAAACAAAAGGAGAAAATTAATAATAATGGATGAAGAGAGAAACCCCCCGTTTTTCCCCCTCCGCACTCAAACTCGCTCCGCCTGCCAACCTCCGGCTCTGCTTTCCGGACTGCCGCCCCCCCCGCCCCGCAGCAGGACAATCGGACGGACGGACGGACGGCCAGAGCGCAGGGGTGCGGGCAGGAGGGGACCTGGGGGTCAGCGCCGGGTGCCCCCTGCCCACAGCCCGGCCAGGGACCCCTGGGCCGCCCGGGGAGGCAGTCTGGGGATTCTTTGCTTTTCTCGTCCCTCCCCGTCCGCTCACTCGCCGCGGGGGCTGCTCTCGCCGGACGGACAGCGCTGACCCCCAGCAGGCTCCGGCGGCGTCGCCAGCGGGGCTCGGAGACGCCACCGCCACCAGGTGAGGGCCAGCTGGGTTCCCCACCCAGCAGCGCGCCCCAGCAGGGTGGGCTGGGTGCCCCGAGCTCGGGTGGGTTCTCTGACCCAGCTGCACCCACCCTCTGCGTGCCCCCAGCCCCTTCTGGGCTGGAGCAGTTGGCACGGTGTTGGCCCACCAGGCACCAAAGTGGCTCCCCAGTGTCTGGGGGGGCTGGAGCCCGGGCTGGGGGTGCAGGGCCGGGCTAGGGGTGCAGGGCCTGGCTGGGGGTGCAGAGCCGGGCTGGGGGTGCAGAGCTTGGCTGCACAGAGCTGAGGGGTGTGGGGTGCCAGATGGGGGGAGCGGGACCCAAGAGCCCCGGGACATGGGTGCCAGACAGGGATGAGCAGGACTCCAGACTGCAGGGTTGGATGGGAAGGACCCCACATCCCCTGGGGCCAGACTGGGGGGAGCAGGACCCCAGACCCCTGAGTGTTGGGGTGTCAGTGGGGGGAGCAGGACCCCAGGCCCGGGTGTGGGTGTGCCGGGCCCCAGGTCCATGGGTGCTGGGTGGGGGTGGGCAGGCACCCCAGGGTGGGACCCTCACTCCTCTGTTCCTCTTCCTCCAGCCACAGCACCCCCAGCCCTGCGCCCCCCGCCCGTCCCGGCTGCCGGAGCGGAGAGGAGATGAGAGGAGAGGAGAGGAGAGGAGAGGAGAGGAGAGGAGAGGAGAGGAGAGGAGAGGAGAGGAGAAGAACAGAGGAGAGGAGGGGGCTGCCTCCGGAGGGGACCCCGCTCCGCCGCCCCCGCTTCGCCCCCGGCCCCCGCCTCGGCCGTGGCGCCGGCGCCGCGATCTGTCTCTCCTCCCAGCCAGAAGCAGAGGGACTCTTTAAGTTTTATTTTTTATTTGATTAATTTTCATTTTCTGCACAAAACCAGCAATTGTAAATACTTTTGAAGAAAAGAAGTTAAAAAAAAAAATGTTTAAGGATAAAAAAAAAAATTTAAAAAGCTGAAAAATCACAAAAAAAAAAAATAGAGAATCATGCACCGGAGGGAGAATCCAAAAATGACGGAGAACAGGCCTAAAGCATCCAAGAGGTGAATATGCAGCAGAAAAGAGCAAAACCCCCCCCAGTATGCACTGAGAAAAAAATTTATTTACAGATCGAGCAACAAAAAAAAAAAAAGAAAAAAAAAGAAAAAAGTAACAATAACCTATTTATTGTATATAATGTTTTATTATAAATCGTGTCTTGTATATTGCATTCTGTACATCTGCTGTGGTTTTGTGGTGTGCAACTTCCGCATGGGTTCCTTGGGTTTCCGTTGCCTTTTTTTTAATGATTCAATGATGATTTGAGTTTTATTTTTATTATTATTCTGAAGAACGAAGGCGGGTTTTTGATTTTTTGTTGGGTTTTTTGGTTGGTTTTTTTGGCAGTACACACCCAAAGATCCAAATTTGTATAAAAACAAAAAGGAGTTTAAAAAAAAAAAAAAAAAAGAGAAGACAAAAACTTTAAAAAAAAGCTTAAAAAAAAAAGAAATCAATCGATCACAGACCCTCTTGGTGGGGAGGGAGTGGGGGGCTGGGGAAAAGGGGGGTCCCTTTCCCAGGGTCCCCGAGGCGGTGGCGGTGACGAGCTCAGGGTGTGGGTGCGTGTGTGGGTGCCAGGTGGGCTTTGGGGTCCTCTCCTCCCACGAATTCCCTGTGTGTCCCCCCCCCTCCTCAAGTTTGGCAATCTCTGTACAGCTTTGTGGGTTGTGCAAAAAAAGAGAAAACACACACACACACACACACAAAGAGATGAAAACCACCCTGAAATGGATAAAAAAAGCAAAATTCACAAAAAAGAAAAAAAAAAAGGAGAAAACTACCCAAATTTGGTCAAAATACGCCCTCCTTCCCCCGCCCCCCCGCTGCCCTGTGCAGTGCTTGTGCTGCCCTGGCCAGAGGGGCCCCCGTGAGCCCCCCGGCCCCCGCTTTGCCCCTCAAACGGTCTTTTTGTGTTACTTAGGAAGGAATTTTTAATAGGCACTTTTTTTATATTAAAAAGAAACCTATATATTGAGCGATGCCCGCTGCTTTCTTGCTTCTCGTTTTTGGGGGAGCACGGCCTGGCCGTGCCGGGGGTGGGTGTTGGGGGGTGCTGACCCTCCCTGGATTTTGGGGGGTGCGCCAGGTTGCGGCGGGGCTGCCCCGAGAAAGCGGAATTGAATTTTGGTACAAATCGGGGCGCGGGCACCGCGGGCCCGGGGGCAGTGCCGGGGCCCGGGGGCACGGTGGGACCCCCGGCGGGACCCCCGGCGGGACCCCCGGCCCTGGCACCGCCCGGGGAAGGGCACGGAGCGCCGGCGGCTGCCCGGGATGGATGGGCCGGGCGCCAGCGCCGGGAAGGAGCAAGGAAAGGAGGAAAAGAAGCACAAAAGCCACAAAATTCAGGAATCCACCAACTGCCAGCCTGGGTCGGGTGGGGGGCTCAGCTGCCTGCGGGTGCCGGTGGGGCCAGGGCTGCAGCACAGGGGGTTTGGGGGGTTTGGGGGGGTTTTGGGGAATTTGGGGTGCTGTGGGGAGCGGCCCGCAGCACCTGCTGATGGATGGGCAGCGGGGGTGTCGGGTTAGCCAGCAGCCAGAGGTGCTGAAGGGGGTGGGGGATGCTGAGGGACCCCCTCTTTGCTGGGGGGGGCTGCTGGTGAGCGTTGTAGCCCCTCCTTCCCACCGTCCTCACAGTGACAGGGCTGGGGGGACACCTCGGGTGCCCCCCGATGTTGTGCTTCCCCCCTGGCGGGCACCAAATGTCCCCTGACTGTGACCTAACGGGGGAAACTGAGGCACGGCAGCAGGCTGGGGGGCCCAGCCATCCCTGATGCTGTGCCTGCATCCAGCACCCATTCCAAGGTGCTGAAGCCCCCTCTGGCTCCTCCGTGACCCGTCCTGGCAGGTCTTTTGGGAGTCCATGGTCCTTCATCCCCAGCTTGGCTCCAACATGATGCCACGAGTATCAAATTTACTCCTTCCCACCCCATTTTTCCTCTCTCCCATTTCAGGTCACAACAAGCAGCACTGGAAGATGATAAAATCCCTCCCCAGGAGGTAAATCCCGCCAGGAAGCATCACCTGGCACACCAGAGTCTCGCTGGGTATGACTGGCTGCTTGGACCACAGCTGGATTTCACTTATTTTATTATTTTCTGTCTTTTTTTAAAGCCTCAATTATATCTCTCAAGCAGCATGAGCCAGTCTGGAGCCTGAAAAACCTTGTGATGGGCTGATTGTTGGGGATTGATCAGCACAGCCCAGCATCGCCTGGGTTTGCTGGGGGAAAGGAGGGAACAGCTCAAAATTTGGGGGGGAATGATTGCTTAGCTATTTTTTTATCTGTTTAACGTGGATGTTTTTAAGGTTTCGTTTGGGAGCACCCAGGGTGAGTGCGGCACGGCCGCGTGGTGTGCGGGGTGAGCAGTCCTGGTGCCCGGCCGTGCTCGGGATGGAAGCGATGGTTTCAATTCAGCAGCTCTGCTGGGAGGAGGGCTCCGGCCGCTCGGAGAGCGGGGATGCTGCAGGGCCGCGGGCTGAGGGATGCTGCTCGTCCCCGCGGCCAGGCCTGGGCCGGCACCAGCCACAGCACCGGCCACTCGATGAAGAAGGGCGTAAGGACGCTCCGGGGGCTGTGCCGGAGCCCGCACCCACCTGGCGAAGGCAGCTCCGCCTCCATTCCCACTCCTTCCCATCCCCTTGGAAACGCGGCAGGAATTTGCCCCCTGCCCCTGCCTTCCCCTCCTGCCCGTCACCTGGGGCTGGAGCCGGGGAATTCCTCTTTCCCGGATGGTGCGCGTGGGTGCACACGTGTTGCGCACCCATGGGCACCATCCCCCTGGCACGGAGGCACCCGGGACGCCGGTGCCGGTGCCAGGCTCCCCGCCAGGGCCGCGAACCCACCCAGGCAGGGCGGCAGCAGGAGCCGCCCCCGCCCCGCGGGGCTGGAGCTGCCGGGAGATTTGGACACCCCCTTCTCCTTCAAATTAATGGCTGTGCCGTGAAGAAAATTGAAGCCATTATTCTTCGCTCGCATCCTTTATACCCACCAACTTCAACCACTTGACATGCTAATCACAGCTAACGAGGGAGGGAGGCGATTTCCCACGTCAGACCCGCAATCCGGCGAAGCCGGGCGGGGAGCGGCCCCAGCCGCGGCACCTCTGCCCCCGCCGCGGCCCTTCCCGGCCGGAGCGGCCGGCTGGAGCCCCCGGAGCCCCCCGGAGCCCCCTGGAACACCCATGGAGCTCCTTGGAGCCCCCTGGAGCACCCATGGAGTCCCCTGGAGCACCCATGGAGCCCCTTGGAGCCCCCCAGAGCCCCCCGGAGCCCCCCTGGAGCACCCATGGAGCCCCTTGGAGCCCCCTGGAACACCCATGGAGCTCCTTGGAGCCCCCTGGAGCACCCATGGAGCCCCCTGGAGCACCCATGGAGCACCCATGGAGCCCCCTGGAGCACCCATGGAGCCCCCTGGAGCCCCCTGGAACACCCATGGAGCACTCTTGGAGCCCCCTGGAGCACCCATGGAGCCCCCTGGAGCACCCATGGAGCCCCTTGGAGCCCCCTGGAGCACCCATGGAGCCCCCTGGAACACCCATGGAGCACTCTTGGAGCCCCCTGGAGCACCCATGGAGCCCCCTGGAGCACCCATGGAGCCCCTTGGAGCCCCCCAGAGCCCCCCGGAGCCCCCCTGGAACAGCCACTGAGCCCCCCGGAGCCCCATGGAACACCCATGGAGCCCCCCTGGAGCCCCTTGGAGCACCCATGGAGCCCCCTTGGAGCCCCCCGGACCCCCCCGGCCGGTGCCACCCCGGCCCGGGGCAGCCGGGTGGGTGCGGTGGCCGCGGTGCCCGGGCAGCCGGTCCGGTGCCACAGCCCGGCCCCGGCAGCGGCAGCGGGGGCGGCAGAGCCCAGCTGGAGCACCAGACCACCCCTGCTTTCCCCGGAGGAGCGGCCAGGCCCTCGGAAAGGCTTCCCAGCCCCTGTGTCCGTCCCCCGCCGCCCTCCGTGCGCCCGCCTGTCCGTCCGGGGCTGGATCCATCCCAGCGCCAGCCGGGCAGAGAGCTCTGGAGTCCATTAACATTCCCCGGAGCGATCTAATCCCCCTCTCTGCCCTGGCTCTGCCTTTCACTCGGGTTTTAATCAAGCCCAGCCTGGCGCCTCTCAAAGAAGGGGGGCGGGTGGCACCCAGCTCCCCGCGTGGCACAGGGTGCTGCTGGCCCCGGGGCGGTGCCAGGGAGGAGGGGGCAGCCGGGGCCAGGCTGTTCGCAGGGGTCTCCGCTCTCTGGTAATTTTAAAAGGCATTTTGGAGCCAGAGGAGCTGAGCTCAGCAGAGCCAGGGCCAGCAGAGCCAGGGAATAAAAGCACAGGCGGTTGCAGGGTTGTTATTAATATTTGCTGGATGGGGACGGAGGGAGGGCTCGGCACCAGGGGCGAAACAGCAGGCTGGGGTCCCTGGGAAGGGAGGGGGATGTGGCAGCTGGATGCACGGGCTCCTTCCCAGCACCCCAGGGATGGCTGGGGCTGCAGGATCCATGCCAGCACTCCTGGGCACTCAGCTGGGGCAGGAGATGATGCTCCCCACACCAACACCCCTAAAACAGCTCCTGGGGCTCATCTGGGGCCTCGTGGGGGCTGCAGAACCCCCCAGGGTGTCTCCCTGGGGACAGAGTGCAGGGGGGACACCCATGGCATTGTTCCTGTGCAGCAGAAGGCGCAGGGGCACCTGGCGTGCTAAGCTAAGTTGAGCTTGCTGGGGCTTTGCCACTGCCCTGCTGCAGAGGAAGCAGGAGCTGAGAGGGCAGAGCCTCCATGGGGTCTTCAATGGGCCCCCTTCGGCCGAGTCTGGGGGCTCTGCAGGGTCATGATGGCCTCGCCGAGAGGGAAGGAACCAGGAGCGGTGCTGGATCCTCCCAGGATGGCAGTGGGGCTGCATGGGGGTCTGGGGATGCTGGGAGAGGGAGCCACAGGGCAGCACACGGAGTTTTGGGGGGCAACGTGAGAGCCAAATGTTTGTTTTTCTGGGGGCCCTGGGTGTGAGTTATCAGCAGCGGCAGAAGCGCGGTGCTTCCCGGCCGGGAGTTCACCCGGCTCCTCGGGGAGGGATTAAGGGGATTATATTATTATTTGTTATCACTGAGGGGGGAGGAAAAAGAAGAAACCTCCATTGCTGGGAACTCTGCCTAATCTGTGCACAGATTAGTTCCTGCCTCCGACCGGCCGGGATGGGCTCCCCTGCGCCCGTCCCAGGGGCAGTGGCAGCCCGGCGGGGTGACACAGGGTCATGGGCTCCCCAGGGACCTGCCTTGCCTTCGAGCCACGCGTGGGACTGGTTTTTGGACCTGCCAGTTACTGCCCGAAGCAGTTGTCAAGGGGAATGGCAACTCTTTCTCCCAGGGCTGTGGGGACATCACCCTCCTCCGGGCATGGTGACCCTGTCCTGGGGGAGCATCACCATGGGTCGGTGCAGAGCCAGACAAGAGGGACGCTCTGCCCCAGGGTGATGAGAGCCACCTCAAAGGCTCTCGGGGAGGGTGAGCTCATGGCCACAGCCAAGGTTTTCCCTCTCCTCTGGCCATGGTGGGGGGGTCTTGGCAGGCTCAGAAGGAGCTGGAGCTCAGCTTGGCAGCACAGGCAGGGCATTTGTGCCTCCCTCAGCAGTAGGATGAGGGCAAGAGCCCCCAGAGACATCCCAGCTTCCCCAGAGGATGGGGACAAGCTCAGCCTGATGGGTCCTGTGCTGCTGCCTGTGCATCCTGAGCATCCCCTGCCCAGGGGTCTCTGGTGGCTTGGGGATGGAGATGCCCCTGGACACCTGGCACAGAGGGGTCCCTTGTCCTGCTCCATGGGTGCAGTGCCACACCACAAGGCAGAGCAGGCGTGGGACCACCCTGCACGCTCCAGGAGCTGGTGCAGTCATCTCAGGAGTTCCAGCTATTTCTTCCCCCCTCTTTAAGCCCCCAGCTCTAGCTGCAGGGCCAGGAGTCCCCCCAGAACAGCCTTACACAGGCACATCTTGAATTTTCCTACCCCAAACCCCCAGTTCCCAGCAAGCAGGGGCCAAGCCAGGTTCACACACGAGGTGCAGGCACTGGGACAGCCCCTCTCCAATTTTCCCTTGCCTGGAGCCTGCAGCCAGCACCCCACCGCAGAGAGCCCATCATTAGAGCCCCTTCCACACACCCCATCCGCTGATGGACCCACGATTTCCTTTAGTCTTTTATTTACACTTTATTGCTCTTGTTTTTGCACTGGCAAAGCGCTGCTGGAGAGCACAGAAATCCTTCAGATCTCGGCTGGCAGCAGAGCTCTGCCTAATCATAGTCATTATCTGGAAGCAGGTAATGGGCATCTTTCCCATGTTAATTTGAAAACAGAATCAGCGAGAGTAGGACACCGGGGACGGAGCATGTTCCCAGCACCAGCCACTCCCTGTGGATGGTTTTTGGGTGGCTTCGTGGATGTTGGGGTGTGGGTTTGGGATGGGGGAACGCAGAAACGCAGGCAGAACCACACGCCAAGCCTCGTGTCTCAATAAATCAGGCAGGAAAGGGGCTGCTGGCCAGAATCCCGCGTGAATGGAGCGTGTCCTTGCTGCCACGGCAATAAAATCCCCCGGCCTTGTTTTTTTGGCGGCGAGGAGGATGATGGTGGCTCTCCCTCCTCCCTGCGCCACCGTCAGAACTTGCCCCCGTGGCTGGGTCCTTCGCTAACAAGGACTCGTCCCTTTTATCCCCAGCGGCAGGAGGGGATGGGGATGGAGGTGAGAGGCGAGGATTTCTCCCGGGGCCGGGAGGGGAAGGCTGGGTGGCGTTGGAGTTTCTTTTGCTGAGATACCATTAACGAGTGAGCAAAGGTTGCGGAGTCTCCATGGAGACAAGACAGCAAGAGAAGGGAGCGGGTGTGCGCTGGGTGAGAGCTGATTAGTAAATGTCAGCGGCACAGGCACTGCCCGCGCCACGCTGGCGCGGGGACGCGCCGGGCACCCCGCGCCGGGCACCTCCTGGGCATCCGGGCACCTCCTGAGTGTCCTGGGCACCTCCTGAGTGTCCCGGGCACCTCCTGAGTGTCCGGGCACCTCCTGAGTGTCCTGGGCACCTCCTGGGCATCCGGGCACCTCCTGAGCGTCCGGGCACCTCCTGAGTGTCCTGGGCACCTCCTGGGCATCCGGGCACCTCCTGGGCATCCGGGCACCTCCTGAGTGTCCGGGCACCTCCTGAGTGTCCGGGCACCTCCTGAGTGTCCCGGGCACCTCCTGGGCATCCGGGCACCTCCTGAGCGTCCGGGCACCTCCTGAGTGTCCGGGCACCTCCTGGGCATCCGGGCACCTCCTGAGTGTCCTGGGCACCTCCTGAGTGTCCTGGGCACCTCCTGGGCATCCGGGCACCTCCTGAGCGTCCGGGCACCTCCTGAGTGTCCGGGCACCTCCTGAGTGTCCCAGCACCTCCTGAGTGTCCGGGCACCTCCTGAGTGTCCCGGGCACCTCCTGAGTGTCCCGGGCACCTCCTGGGCATCCGGGCACCTCCTGAGTGTCCGGGCACCTCCTGAGTGTCCCGGGCACCTCCTGAGTGTCCGGGCACCTCCTGAGTGTCCGGGCACCTCCTGAGTGTCCCGGGCACCTCCTGGGCATCCGGGCACCTCCTGAGTGTCCTGGGCATCTCCTGAGCGTCCCGGGCATCCCGGCACCTCCTGGGCATCCGGGCACCTCCTGAGTGTCCTGGGCATCTCCTGAGCGTCCCGGGCATCCCGGCACCTCCTGGGCATCCGGGCACCTCCTGAGTGTCCGGGCACCTCCTGAGTGTCCCGGGCACCTCCTGAGTGTCCCGGGCATCCCGGACACCCCAGGCAGCTCCTCTGCATCCCGGATACCTCCAGAGCATCCCGGACACCCCGGGGCGTCACACGCATCCTGTCCGTGCCGTGTGCCCGTGGCATCACGGGTGCCCCGGCTATCCCACGTCCCTTTCCATCCCGTGCATCCCCGGTGTCCTGTGGTGTGCGTGTCCTTGCAGCCCACCCACCCCTGAGCATTGTTTCATCCTGGTTATTCCCTGCATGCCAGGCAGCCTGTCCATCCTGTGAGCCCCATCCCAGCCCCGCTGTGCCGTGTGTCCTTGTGCATCCCAGCTCCATGGCAGTCAGGGATGCGGGAGAAGCTTCGGGAGCACGTTTCCAAAGCATCCTCACAGCTCTGGTGCTCGCAGCCCTGGCTGCTTTCCCACAGGGAGCAGGGATGCAGCTGTGCCTGCTGGGATAGGGGCAGTTGGCCAGGGAAGAGACATCCGAGGCTTCAACAAGCTGCCATCTCCTCTCTCCCGTGGAGAATGTCCCCTTTCCCAGCCCCTGAAGCACGCAGAGAAAGGATGAGGCTGGACCTCCTGGATCCCACCTGGTTTTCAGCAGAATCCAAGCCCACGCTGAGGGAATCAGGGCTGGGATGAGGCACTGATGTGTGCCAGGGTCTGCCCGGGGTTATCAAGGGCTTGGACGTGGCTGGAGCCCACCTGCAGGGAGGTGGGAGGCAGGAGCAGCCTGGCTGCCCTTGCCCATGGCCTGGAGCATCATTTACCTCCAGCAGAACACAGGAAAGCACCCGGCAGGCAAGAGCACCAGGCAAAAACGTGTCGGGGGGCACGGCAGCAGGGGGGTGGTGGGCTGGATCCTGCAGCTGAGCAGGTTTTATTCAGCAGCTATAAACAGAGCAGGAGAGATAAAGGTTGCAGTGCAGATACAGATTAGGTAGGTCCCTTGAGGCTGTGACACCTTGAGATAGAAGCAGATCTTCAAGGGAACGGCTCGCTGGCAGCTTGGAAAACACGGAGCTGAGCGGCCTCCAGCAGCACCCCAGCCCCTGGCCACACCCTCGGGTGGGAACTGGGGGTGCTAGGACAGGATGGGGGCACTGGGGAAGTATCCCAGGTACCGTGGGCATGCCGTGTGCCCTGTGCATCCCGTGTACCCCAGGTGTCACGTACCTGAGCATCCCGTGTACCCCGTCACCCCAGGTGTCCATGCCCCCCAGGTACCCCCGGCCCCGGGCACCCCGTCACCCCGCGGGTCCCTTTCCATCCTGCCAGGATGCGCACGGGGAGCACCAGGAACTGCTGGCCACCCTGCAGAGGTGGCACTCATGGGGGAAAGCGGCGCGGAAACCAGGCCAGAAATGGCCGTTTCAGTCTGTCTGTGTGTCCATCTGCCCAGCAGGATCCGGAGGGACCCGGCGGGCCCGGGCTGTGTCACAGGGCGGAGGAGGCGCGGACACGAGGGACGGGCGCGGCTCGCACCGGAGCGACCCCGGATGGCGGCTCTGCCAGCCCGGCTCCGGATCTGTTCTTCCTGCCGGGAGCGCCGGTGATTTACTCCCTGTGCTTTGCTTTAAAGCAGGAGCACAGAGCAGAGATGGATGTCTGTGCCAGTGCCCTTCATCCCGCTCCCTCTTCCCCATCAAGCCCACAGGCTTGGCTCGATCGTCAGGCAGGGAGGCAGGATTTAATATCCAGGTGCACCAGCAGAAACATGGCACGCCATGTGGGGGAATTGCTCATCAGATCTCTGCTGCTGCAGTTTCTGGAGGGTATTAGCATCACCGAGCACCAGCATGAGTTGCAGGATGCTGGCCCCATCCCTGGAAGTGTTCAGTGCCACACTGGACAGGGCTCACAGCGTCCTGGTCCAGTCAAAGGTGTCCCATGAGTTCTGAAATCCCTTCCAGCCCAAGCCACGCCAGGACTCTGCCTCTCTGCGGCGCTGGAACGGGGAAGAGGGCTGTAACGTGCTCGTGCTGCCATGTCCCTGTGGGACTGGGGTGCAGGACAATGCCCACCCAGCAGGGCCTGTCCCCGTGTCCCCAGCAGCGCGACTCCAGGCTCCTTTAATCCCTGACTCCTTCCCAGCCTCATCAAGCCATGGGGAGAAATCCAGGCGGGACCAAAGTCAGCATCACCCGGAGGGAGGATCCCCGCAGCCATCGCCCTGGGTGGCCAGCCAGGAGGGTGTGGGGCTGCCCCACGGCCCAGCTCGGGGATCCCCGTGATGGGAACCTGCTCTGGGGGCTGGGGGTCCTGGGACTGGCAGCGGCAGGCTCCGGTCTCGGCAGCACCCCAGCACTGTCCCTGTCACCTGCCCCTGCCATGCCCGCCTCTCCCCAAGGCCCCCGTCCCTCCAGCCCTTCTCCTGCAGGCCTGTCCCCGTACCCCGCACGCCTTGGCCCACAGCTCCCACCCCCGACCCCAGACCCCAAATCCCAGACCCCACATCCCAGCTCCCACACCCCACATCCCAGACCCCTTACCCCACACCCCAAAACCCATCTCCCCCACCCCACACCCCAAATCCCACACCCCACACTGCAGACCCCAGACCCCACACCCCAAATCCCACACCCCCCACCCCAATCCCCACGCCCCAGACCCCACCTCCCACCCGGGGCCGCCCCGCCCTGGTTTGACACCCCCGCTCCCCCAGGTGGAACCATAGAGGCGAAAGTCAACTCCAAAGCGGAGCTCTCCGGGCGAGGTGCGGAAGTGACAGAGACCCTTTTCCTCCAATGCTACTTGGAAGAATGTCAAGTTCTGGCTTTCATGAACAAACAAAAATAATTTTAAGATGTCGTAATTGTGACTGGAGGCGCGGTTCTCCCCTCTGCCCCTGTAAGCTGTGCCCCGGCCGCCCGGTGTTCCCCCCGTCTATCTCCCCTCATGGTACACTCCTCTGTCCTTACTCTCTTTGCGCGGCCGCCTTGGGTGCGGTTCTTCCGCTACGCCAGGGCCGTACGAAAGTGGCGTAGGACGGCTTTGATGGACAGCGAACGCAGCCAATGGCGCTGCAGCACCCGCGGGCAGGCAGCCAATGGCGCGGCGGTGCGGCGGCCGGGGGAGGCGGGGCTCGGGCCCGGCGGGGCAGGGAGGGGGAGCCCTGGAATGGCGGACGGGCGGGCCGGCCCGCCCTGCTGGTAGTGAGAGCCGGGGCGCGGAGGGGACAGCCGCGGACAGGGTGAGTGCCAGAGGGGCGAGCGGGCCTGCCCAGCCCCGCCGGGCCGTCGCTTCCCGGGAGAGACAGAGGCAGAGGCGCTGGAGTGGGCCGCAAGGCCCTTGCCAAATAGTGCACTATGGGGATGAGGCGGGCGGTGCTTCCTGCCACATTGTGAGCCTGGATCCTGGCGGGGTCTGGGGGCTCCGTCCCGCCCCGGGGCTCCGTCCCCGGCCTGGCACTCCCCAGCCCTCCCGGAGCCCGCGGTTTGGTGCGGGCTGTGTGCCCGGGCCGGGCCGGCCTTGGGGAATCGGGGCGCAGGGATGGGCTGGCCGTGGGTGCTCAGAGCCCTGGGGATGCTCAGAGTCCGGGGGGTGCTCAGGGCTGTCCCGGGGATGCTCAGGGCTGTCCCGGCGATGCTCAGAGCCCTAGGGATGCTCAGAGTCCGGGGGTGCTCAGGGCTGTCCC
Organism: Lonchura striata; assembly: GCF_050655825.1. Taxonomy (NCBI): domain Eukaryota; kingdom Metazoa; phylum Chordata; class Aves; order Passeriformes; family Estrildidae; genus Lonchura; species Lonchura striata. The sequence continues at coordinate 609,353 of NC_140725.1, forward strand.
AGGGATGCTCAGAGCTGCCCTGGGGATGCTCAGAGTCCGGGGGGTGCTCAGAGCTGCTCCGGGGGATGTTCAGGGCTGCCCCGGGGATGCTCAGAGCTGCCCTGGGGATGCTCAGAGTCCGGGGGGTGCTCAGAGCTGCTCCGGGGGATGTTCAGGGCTGCCCCGGCGATGCTCAGAGCCCTGGGGATGCTCAGAGCCCTAGGGATGCTCAGAGCTGCCCCGGGGATGTTCAGGGCTGCCCCGGGGATGCTCAGGGCTGCCCCAGGTTGCTCGGGGGTGCCCCGGGGGGGCTCAGAGCCCCGTGCTGGCCCAAGGAAATGTCACCTGCAGGGCTCTGTCCAGGCCTGGCCGGTGCCTGCTGTCCTGGGGTTGTCCCGGAGGTCTGGCTCAGGGGGAGCGCTGGGGCACTCAGGAAACAACGGGGTGCTGCAGGGTGCCTCTGAGGGGGAGCAGAGGGGATCCCTCCCTTTGCAGGCATTTGCTGCCTGAGTTTGACATTGGGACTTGTGAAAACCTGTCTGTGTCTGTGCCCAGAGTCTGTCTGGGTGGCAGCTGGGTGCTCTCATTGGGGGACACCGCTGTGCCCTGCCTGTGTGCCAGCCTCACTCCTGGGTGCACCCCTCAATCCCTGGGAACACTTTTGGGTATGTGTGTCACCCCCTTGTCTATGAGCCATCCACAGCACATAAAATCCAGAGCTAATTTATGTGACCCCCTGTGGGTGCTGTAGCGTGCTTAGGGAAATGGGTTGGGGTTTTTTATTTTTCCTGGAAAAAGCTTGGGGGATGGCTGGATAGTTCGGGTTAGTGCACTGACCTCCCGGTGGCCTCAGACCGTATTTCTTCTGGAGAAGGAGTAAGTTTATAGGGAATATCCTTGTGCTTGTACCTCACCAGCGTTCAGGTTAGTGTTGGGGTTACTTTGGGATGCAGATAGTCTGGAGAAAGGTGAGGGTTGCATCTTCTCCCTGTTTGCTGTCACTTGACTTCAAGGACCTTCCTGTGGTGGGATTTTTTATTTCCCTGTCAGAATTTCACGTTTGGCCTTGCTGTTTTGCTTTCTTTAGAAGGAACAACAGAATTGGGCACTTCTCCATAGGTCAGAGCACTGGTGGGGCTGAGGGATGTGCTGATGCTGGGAGTTCAGCACTAGGAAGCACGGAAAGTCTTAAATCTTTCAGCACGGCAGATGTTGGTGGACATGAAATTCTGTTAATAATGCTTAAAAAGACTTGTGTTAAATACATGCAGACAGTCATAATTTATGGAGCCCTCTGTAACCCTCACACTTTTGTGTCCTTTCTGAAGACTCGTGAGAGGGAGAAGTTGAAATTAAAAGATGTTGGAAGCCAGCTGAGGGGTATAGATGTGCTTCCCTGAGACAAAACTGATGCGATAACGTTGCTTTTATAGAATCATGGAATGGTTTGGATTGGAAGGGACCTTAAAGAGTCCAATTCCACCCCTGCAACGGGCAGGGACAGCTTCCACAGCCCTGGGAAGTCCCGAGTCTTGCGTGCTCGGTCACATGAGGAAGGGCAGTAGTTATGTTTCCCATCATTTCCAGCGTCTGCAGAATCAGCTGCTGCTAAACAGGAATTTACACTGCCGGAATTTACACTGCGTTGCGACACTTTTCGTTCTGATTTGTCCCTTCCTGACCTTGAGTGGGCTTTGCCATAGAAACCAGCTCGTGGTTGAATCCCAAACTGAGTTAAAAACAAACCAGAGCCAACATCTCCCCACGAGAGCACAGCCAGCGTGCCCAGAGAGAGCCTTTGAATCCCCCTCCAGAGCCCGGCAGGAGCGTTACCCAGCAGCGGGGTGGGGCACACCACACACAAAGTTCTGGGCACTTTGGGGGTTTTATTTCTTCTTGAGGTTTGAGTGACAAAGCGTGACCTGAGCTTGCAAGAGCGGCCTGACAGTGATCTTGGCTCAAGCTGCAGTTGTCACTGTTATCCCTGGGTGTGTTGGTGATGCTGGGATCAGACTTTCTGGGATTTACCTTCCAAAGCCTTGATTTCTGCACCATTTAAAGCCTGGAGGAGTGGGTATAGCCACTCCCTTGTGGCCCACCTGACATGAGGTGAAGCCTTGCTGTGCCTTCTAAGAGTGGATTGTAAGAGGAAAAACTTAGAGGGTTGAACTCAGTGTAAACTTTCCCCTAAACTATATATTTTCCACTGGTTTTAAAAAGAACTGTGAATTTTTTTTTGTCTTGTCTGGTAATGAGATCAAAAACTAAATGTCCCAAATTCCATTATTTTAATTTAAGGAAATAAAACCGTTTTGATTGCTCCTGCCAGTGCAAAGCTGGTTTCCTGATGACTAATGTGACACACCACACAGAAATGGTATATTTTTGTGAGTTACAACTCAGAAGGTATTTGCAGACAGTGATTCATGACAAGGAATACAACCCTTCTGATCAGTCCCCACCCAGTTTCTCAACGTGCTTCGAATATATCTCATTCTTTAGGGCTGGTCTAGGAAAAGTTGATTTCATTCACCAATGTTAGATAATCACAGTGTGTGGGTGGAGGGGTTAAAACTTCAGTGATTGCCTCATGTGCATGAAGTTACAGCAACAAATCCCTTTCCCGGGTTTATTTTCTTATATTTTTGTGGTGATAGAAGAACAAAGGTTGGTAGGATTAATGTTTTTCAAAAATTCAGGTTTTCTCTGACAGATTGTAATAAAGAAGATTTCAGCAAGTGTTAAGACTTGGCTTTGAGCCTTCTAGATAATTTCTCTTGGTGCATTTTCTGGACTCAAAACGTTTAATAACTTTAGATGCAAGGTTTTGGGTTTGCCTCTCTTTGGTTTGATGATAATACTGCGCCCTTGGTCATTCAGCTGAGCAGAACACATTGCTCATGAGTCAGTCACTAACCAGGAAAGGGACTGAATAGTGATTGTGTTTGCATGTGCTGTGGATAAAGTTCCTGCTGTCCTCATGCAGAATGGGACACCAGGAAAAAACACTGCCAAAAGCTCCTTCTGAGGGTTCCAACAGCCACAACCGGCCCTGTCCGGTGGCTCAGCTCTGCCCTTGCTCCTTTGTACAGTTTCTATAACAAATGCACAGGAAACAACCCAAAAGTGACACACTGTGAAAACCCAGGAAGGCAAAATGCAGCTATTTTCCCAGCCTGTCTTCTGGTGTGTTACTGTTTTCAACAACACTCTGGCTGAAATGGGATCTGTAGTAAGAAATTTGTGTATTTGAGTGTTTATTCTCACTGTGCAAGGATAAATATTTGTGAGATCAGGGCCTTAGTTACCACAGATTAACATTTATTTAAATACTTTAGGTATTTATAAACACGGGATTAAAAAAGGCATGTAGCAATGGCTTCTGGGTAATAAGCAAATGACTGCTCAGAACAGAACCACCCTGGTGACATTTACTTCCTTTTGTATTTTTGCAACTCTGTGTAATAAAAAGATGTGTTGGTTCTTTTTTGAGGACACGAGGCAGATCAGGCTTCACTGTGGAGGGAGTGCTTGGCAGAAGGTGATCAGATTCAGGCCTAATTCTCACGTATATGACATTTCTTTTTCCATCTGAAGGTTTGCAGGATATTTTTTCCCCTGCCTGGGAGGCAGTAGGAGGGGAGCTCCCTTCCCAGAAGAACTTAAATGTGAACTTCCACATTATTTTCTCAAGCAAGCAGCGTGAGGTGTTAATCACATTCTCCATCCCAGCTCTTTCCCCACAGTAATGGGCCTGGGAAATAGTTCATCTAGATCCTACCCTAATTCCTGAAATTGCAGAAAGCTCTCTGGTGTTAGGTTGCTGCTGGAGAAGTGGTGGAGCTCAGATAATCTCAAGTATGCTTCTGCCAGGGGCTTTGATGAAGGAATTCAAAGCACCAGGAAGCTCGATGGATCTCTCACAAATGGGTCAGTGGTGATCTGCTCCGTTCCTTCAGTGCCTGCTCTGTCCACTCCTCTTCCAGTGCAGCATCCCAGAGCCTCTGTGGGGAGCAGAGGTGCTTTAAGGGATGCTGTGATACCGAGAGAGGAAGCAGGAGGTGCCCGTGAGGCAGCAGCAGTTGGCACTGGTTCTTGAGGGCTGAAGTTCTGCCTGGGAGGCTCTTGCTGTGTCACTGCTTCAGGTGAGCTGTTCCAGGTTGCTGGTGACTTGGTTATGAGGTTTGGGTTCTCCTGCATTACTGCTGGGAGCAGTGCACAGTCCAGAATGGGTCAGACACAGAGCCAGCCATTAAATGTGGTTTGTTCTCACTGCTGCTGTAAATCAAACCTAAACCATGAGTTATTAGTTTGCTTCCTACTGAAAGTGCTCCCTAAGAGCTGAGCACTTCTCTTGTGTTTGATCAAACCAGAAGAGTTTGGGTTGGAAGAGGCCTTAGAGCTCCTCTCATTGCTGTGCTGTGGGCACAGCTTCCACAGAAGAGGTTGCTCCAAGGCCTGTCTTGAAGATGCAGCCTGCAAACCCTGCTGGGAACGGGCTTGTTTTATGTGAATGGTGGCGGATTTATTTGAGCAGCTCCTTTGTGAAGCAAAGCCACACATAGATTTGAGATTGAAACCCCCTAATTGTGAAGAGGTAAAAGGTGTCTTTTCACCTAACGTACTAAGTATGGGATTTGCTGCCCCATGATCTCATGGATACACTGTTCAGATGAGTTAAGGAACTGATCAGAGCAGTTTAGGAAGTGAAACCCACCAAGAACAGTTAAATGGTAGTGTTTGCTTCCATGTGGTCTGAAGGTGCAATGGGGTGCTGCAGTAGGGAGAGCTCTGACTGTGCTGGCCTTATTCCTGTGCTCTTTTCTTGCTGCATTTGATGCCTGGCCATGATGGAGAGAGTACATGGGGTATCTGGAGTCTGGGTGATCCAGCGTGGCTGATCCAAAGTCCTGTGACTGGTCTTCTTCATTCACTGATCCAGAGCGACCTGCCTCTTCCATGCCTCCATTTCTCCCCACTCATCAAACTGGGCTAATGACTCTGACCTTTTGTTTGTAAAGCAAAAGGAAAAGGATCAACAAAATACTGGAGCTTATTTACTATCATTACTGAAATGATGAGCAATGCCACTTTGCAGCACTTCAAAGAGGCTGTGCTTGTAAGATGCTGGAAATCCCTTGAGAGAGAAAATGTTTCAGATGGAAAAAGAGGAGCAGGAGTATTCCTCACATTCTCATCTCCTAAGCGCACTCCCCTGCAAGGCATGGAGGCACTCTCCCCTCCAGCCCTCTCCACTTCCAGCTGGGCACTTTAAGATAGTGCTGACAAAATTCGCTGGTTTTGGTAAACTCCAAACTTGCTGGTGTCACTGCTCCAAGTTCTGCATAAATTGTTCCCATGCTGTGGGAGTTGTGCAAAGTACTCTTGCTGACCTATTGTATTACCACTAATAAGATTGAATGTGGTTTTAATTTCTCATTTCCTCTTTCTCTGGATGCCCTTTTCCTACTACTTAGAGTCTTACTTGAGGTCTCTCTATAGCAAAAGTCTCTTTCTGTCGCTCAAAGAATGAGCGATGCTTTGCTTTCAGAGCGCTCCGCACTGGAGGGCTTTAAGTGGCATTCAGAGGAGGCTATCAGCCACAATATCTGATGTATTGGTGTGGCTGCAGTTCATGCATGGAGTGCAAAAAATGGGATTTAATTGGGAGGGAGGGGGACTCGCGGCCTTGGCTGAATGGATGGGTGAAAGTTCCCCGACCACCCCTTAGCCCAGCAAATGGTTGAGTGCTTGCCAGAGCGGAAGCGAGTTCCCTTTCAGGCACCCTGCCTTTGTCACCATAAGAAAAAGCACACACGCACTCGTATGGGTTTGGCCTTGCAGCTGCAAAAAAACCCAACCAGGCGAGAGAGAACCATGCACACACCCAGATCCTGTTCTTTCAATACCAGCAGCTGCAGAGCCGGTGCTTTGCTGGAGGAAAGCACAGAGCTATAAACACAGCTTGTGGAAAACCTTTACCTTCTGTCTAGGGCAGCATGAAATCACTGGCCGCTTCCCTTCTGCAAGCTAAATTAAAAACGGCTGTAATTAACTTATACAAAATAGCCTTTTGGTTGCTATTGAGAATTCAATATTGTATCAAGGAGGTTACATCTAGGGGCTGGCTTCACATGAGAGGTTTCCATAAAGCAGCTTATTATAGACCTTGTGGTAAGCTTGGCTAGAAAGGCCTGCATCCTTAGCATCCCAAATATGGTCTAATCTCTCTTTTCCCAAAAAGATCAGTTCAATAAAGTGATTATTCCCCCTGTACTCCAATACCTGGTGTATTGCATCCAGCCCTGGGCCCCCAGCACAAAGAAATGGAGCTGCTGGACAGAGTCCAGAGGAGGCCATGGAGATGCTCTGAGGGCTGGAGCCAGGCTGGGAGAGCCGGGGGTGCTCACCTGGAAAAGAGAAGGCTCCAGGGGGACCTTAGAGCCCCTTCCAGTGCCTAAAGAGGCTCCAGGAGAGCTGGAGAGGGACAGGGGACAAGGGCCAGGAGGATGGTACAAGGGGGAATGGCTTCAAACTGATGGGCAGGTTTAGGTTAGATTTTGGGGAGAAATCCTTCCCTGTGAGGGTGGTGATGCTGTGGCACAGGCTGCCCAGAGCAGCCCCCATCTGTGAAAGTGCCCAAGGCCAGGCTGGACAGGGCTTGGAGCAACCTGGACTAGTGGAAAGTGTCCCTGCCCATGGCAGGGGGTGGAACGAGATGAGCTTTAAGACCCTTTCCAAGGCAAACCATTCTGGGATTTTATGGTTTCAAACACCCTTGAATAGGTTTGGATGGTCCAGAGCCTGCAGTTTGCACTGGGGATTACGTAAGGTGAGATCACTGCTGGGCTCAGAACATGCAAAATGGAAACAACTACAGTTTAAACTGAATATTTTTCTGCCTGTCCCAAGGAGATTTCACAGGCATCTGTCACCACAGCCAAGCTGAAACCTGACCCCACTCTGTCAGACCAGGGGGGTTGATCGAAACAGTGGGGCCTTGCTGGAGTCTGCTGGAAGGCTGCTCAGCCCCACTGGCTGCAGGGGTGGAGAAAGTGAGTCCAGGGATTGTCATGCTGTTGAGCAAAACCAGAGGACTGCTCCTCGCAGCTTCCTGCAGCCCTGCCTGCAAATCCCAAATGGCAGCCTGGGATCCTGGGCCGTGCCTGCGCCTTGCACAGATGGCTTGTGCACACACAAACGCTGCATTCAGCATTTCTGTGGGATCACCTCTGCACACTGCCGTGGGAGAGCAGGGTAATCCCAATGTGGAGCAGGCCCTTCTCCAGCAGCCCTGGTTCCTCTCCCCACCCTTGAACAGGACAAACCGTAGGTGTGGGGAAAAACTGCCTGGAAAATCCCAGATGCGTGGCGGGTTTTGGTACTGGTGTGATGGGATCCTGCCTGTTCTCCCGTGTTCACTGCAGTGCCCATCTTGCTGGGCTCCTGAGATCCCAAAAACACATTCAGGCTCTTCACATGGCATCGTTTATATATTTATTTTTTCCCTCCACAATGGAAAGCTTGTGTATTTGACTTTATTAAGATCCTGTTTATAAACCGTTTTGACTTAGATGCTCATGGTTGTTCTCTTGGTTTTTTGTGACTAAAATCCCTGCAGATACAACACTTCTGGGAAATATCAGGGAGTCAATGTCCTTTTTTTTTTTTCTCTTCCTTCGTGTCAAAGGTTGACTTAAAATATTAATGCTGCAAAGATTCATTTAAGATATTAAAACTGTTCAGGCAAGAATACATGTATATATTGTAATTACTTCCTTTTTCTTACAATTAAAGTAATTGGATTATATTTAATGAGCTATTTACATTTAATAATTAAGAAAAGACTTATCTTTCCAGTATTCCCCAAGTGCAGCAGAAGGGTGGGGGCACTCAGAGCTGTGATATAATTATCTAGGCGTGAGTTGAAACTGAAAGAGCAGTTGAGCCCTATAGAAAACACTTGGAACCGGTTTGTTCCTACTCTTTCATTAATCAAAATAGTTTAGTGTGTGGCAAAGAAGGGAAGGCTGAGCTTAGCTGCAAATGAGACAGAGTTTATCTGCTGAAAAGGAAGGTTAAAATATGCTCGAACTTAACGAATAAGTCATTTAGGGGGAAAAAAGCACACCCTGTCTTTCCATATTAATTACCGAGCGCTGCCCAGGAATGGGAATGCGCTGCTGTATTGTGAGCCGGGCTTTGTTAGCGCGGCAGGCACAAGCCTGTGCTCTGGCTGGGAGCTGCTGGGCAGGGAGGGAGCAGGGGCGCTGTGCTCGTTAGCGGGGCTGCGGGATGTGGGGTATGGGATGTGGGGTACGGGGTGTGGGATGTGGGGTACGGGATGTGGGGTACGGGGTGCGGGACGTGGGATGTGAGATGTGGGGTACGGGATGCGGGATGTGGGATGTGGGGTGTGGGATGTGGGGTGCGGAGTGTGGGGTACGGGATGTGGGCTGCGGGGTATGGGATGCAGGGTGCGGGATGCTGCCTCTTCTAGTCAAGAGCTTCGGAGTGAATTCAGCGCTGCTGCTGACTGTGAGGCTTGGGAAATTCTGTGGTGACCTCCAGTGCTGCCTCCAGCTCTGGGGCGCTCAGCACAGGAAGGATGGGTGTCTCCTGGAGTGAGTCCAGGGATGCTCTGAGGGCTGGAGCCCCTCTACTCTGGGGACAGGCTGGGAGAACTGGGAATGTGCGGCCTGGAGGAAGCCCCAGGGAGACCTTAAAGCCCTTTCCAGTGCCTAAAGGGGCTCCAAGAGAGCTGAAGGGGGACATCGGGCAAGGGGCAGTGGCTTCCCACTGCCAAGGGCAGGGTTAGCTGGGAAACTGGGAAGGAATCTTTCCCCGTCAGGGTGGGGAGGCCCTGGCACAGGTGCCCAGAGAGATGTGGCTGCCCCTGGATCCCTGGCAGTGCCCAAAGCCAGGCTGGACGGGGCTTGGAGCAGCCTGGGACAGTGGGAGATGCCCCTGCCCATGGCAGGGAGTTGGATGGGATGGGCATTAAGGTCCTTTCCAACCCGTACCATTCCAGGATCGTGGGATTCTAGGACTGAAACCTGCCCAGGCCTCTCCCTACATACTTCTGAAATGTTTTAGAACCTATTGTGTGCTTTCAATACCCAAGTACACCAAAGCTGCCTGTTGATTGACGCTTGTGATGCCACTCTGTGTTGTCACTGACCTTGTATCCTTGCCCAAAATATTCACAGGTTTAGTAGAGAGCATTCTGCTCCCTTTGCTGCTCCTGTTTCCTAGGAAGCAACAAAGCCAGAGCTCTCGTGGCGCTGAAGGAGTCCTGCCTCTCTCTCCTGATGTATACCCTCACAGCAAAGACCTTGAAACCTTTCTCTTCTGGAGCTTTAATTCCTGTTTAATCAATAGTTCTATATTCTGAGAATCAAATCCCTGTGACAGCTCTCTTTAATTGAGCTAAACTGCCTTTCTCTTGTCACGTCTCTTCTAGAGTTTTATTTAAATGCATTTGTTCTGCCTCTATCCTAGTCAGGTATTGATAGGAACACCAGGTGACCCTCTTTGTTTAACTTGTTTTTCAGCTAAATGAATGGAAACATTAATTAGTGCAATGGTTTGTTTCTTAGGAATTAAAAAATAAAAGTCTAGGTCAAACTGCTGGCTCTATTAGCACTCCAACAGAAGCTAGGAGGATCTGTATGTTCCCCATTAGTGACACCCCCATCCTTCCACCCCCAGACAGATTTCTGACAACAGCTCTGAGCGAGTCCCTCTCCAGGAGAGCAGCCTGGTATTTATTCCAGCAAGATCATCTTCAGCAAAGCTGATAACAAAAAGTTTAAAAGGAAGAGCCAAATTTTCAGTCACACCTGTGCAATCCCCTTGAGGGCAGTAAATGATGATGATAATGCATGAGCCAGACAAAAAAACCCGCAGAAAATGGCTTTCTGAGCCTCTTTTGCATTTTTCAGAGCCAGCAGACTGGAGGGGGGGGGGGGAAGGCAGGGGAGGGAAAAAAAAGGTTTATTTTTACTCTGGGATTGGAGCGGGCTGGATGCTCGGTGTGTCAAGGACTGCACGCTGAACCATCCTGGCCACGCTGCGGGAGCAGGGCGGACGTTCCCACTGTCGGAACAGGGCTGTGGAAAAGGGCAGCGCTGCTCTTGCCCCACGATGTTGCCCAAACATCCTCTTTCATAACACTGGCAGATCAGGCCTGCAGAGTTCTCCACTTGGTGACTGAAGTGCTTTATGAGTACACAGAGGGGTTGCGGATGTGGATTTTTGTGATCAGCTAAGTGTGTTCTCCCAAAGGTTCTGGATTTTCAGTAGATCCTGCTTCAGGAGAGCTTGTGTGTGGTGATGGGTGAAAACACAGCGTGTGCTTCCCGTCCCACCGGCTGCTGAGAGATGGTGGGCAATGTTTTCCGCTGCGCCCAGGGGGGATTTTACCCGTCCATCTCCCCCGTGGTTTTTTGGGAGAATAGACCACTGTGAAAGGAAGCAGCCCTGCAGCTGCCCTTCACTGCTGACTCCTGCTCAGCTGCTGGCAGGCTGGGCTGGTAATGACAGATGAGCCTGTGATGCATTTTTGGGAATGAATACTTGTTACAGCTGGCGGGATGGAGTAGTTTGTGGCATCACATGGCAGTTTGCTCTATAATTTTGCTCCCTATTGCTCGGATGCAGCACTGATTGCTGGGTCTCTCTCAGAGCGTGGAACTGGAGCATTTCTGATTGCCGCATCCCACTTCTCTGTGGCTGCATTGTGAGCTTGGATATAGCCCTGAGCACTCAGCAGAGCCTTCTGCTGATTTTTTCCCCCCTCAGTTCTCCCTGTGTGTGTGTGTGTGTGTGTGTGGCTGCTGCTTCCCTTTCTGCAAGTCTTTTGGGGTTACATAAAAGCCAGTCTCTTTCTGGCCATTACAGCTACATGGGGGAGTAGTTACTGCTGAGAGAAGCTTGAAATTTGAAGCAGAGTTGTCACAGACATTAGAAAGAACAGTCGGTCTGCGTTGGCAAGCTACTGAGTTAAGTCTTATTTCATACTGATGGGAATTTCAGATCTGATTATCTCCTTTCCCCCTCATTCCCAGACCTGCTGGTGTGCCTAGTCCCCTGATGGGCACTCCTAGAGGCGGCTCTCCAAAGAGCTTAGCTGAAGGCTTGGTCTCCTTGACTGTGCTGCCTGTTTGTGTCCGGGCGGAGGATTTTGTAAGCCCTGCTGAGGGTAGGGTGCTTGGTCACCCTGACGTACTTGGAAATCAAACCTAAATTCCCATCCCTTTCCCAAAAAAAGCGCTCTGCCCTCCTTAGGTGCTTTGTGCTACACCAGACACTATGACAGATGATCTCACTGCTGGGGTCCAGATTTATTTGCAGATGGTCCCTGATCTAAGAGGTTGTGTGTCACATTGAGCGGGGAATTACCCAGGTGACTCCCAGTAACGCTATGCTAACTGGTCAAATACCAGTGAGGAGAACCTTGCCAGATCTCTCCCTCCACCTCACCTGTTATTTACAGCTTTTTGTGTGTGTTGCATCCGCAGGGCTCGCCTTGGAGTCTTGCCTGCCTTCTCCTCTGCACCACCACAGTGACTGTGCTATCTGCCTGCTCTACAAAAAAAAAAACCAAAACCAGGTCTGGTTCCTCTCTTGCTGTGCAGAGCTGTTTCTGCTGTGCTCCAAACCACTTTCTAAGGAGTATTTGCTCTGAGTTGCTGTTTTCAGTTGACAGAACTCACCTTGGAAAGCAAATACTCGATGCTAAAACATCCCAGTGTTGCTTCTCAATAGTTGTAATCAAAGTCTGTCTCCTTTATTGTTCCTAGCAATTGTTCAATTTTACTGTGCCAGCCCTATTTATTAAAAATAGTCAATAAGACCCAGCTTTGTGCGAGGGGTTTATGGACTGGCAGTTCTTGTTTGAAACAAACCAATTGTACTTGATTCTAATCCAGAACTGGGATTCCTGAGTGATCTGCTGCAGCAGAGCTCATGGGGAGAGCGGTCGATGGCTTGCTGATAAGAAATCTTGGAGCAGCACGCTTATCTTGGATTTACCTCAGCTTTGCTTAAAGTGCTGGATTCGGAAAGGCAAGACTTGCAAGTCACACATTTTTCCCACTTTTTGAGCCTGTGTTGGGCCATGCTTGTTCCCCATTGCCCAAGAGTATTTACAGAGCTAATTGCCAAAGTCAGAATCCTGTTAAAAGCTGGTGGGCAGGATATTCAAGGTGGGGTCTTTTTGTGGCAGGAGCAGAGTGTCAGCTCTGCAGCCATGGGAAGAAGCTCTACTCATGGATCCTGCCTTCTTGGAAAAGCATGAGGTGTCCAAGACCACGATGTGTGCAGTGAGAAAGGACAGGAGTTGTTGGGAAGGGTGATGGGGAGCAAAAACCTAATGAATCCTGGAAACAAGGTGCCAGTTGAGGCTGGAAGATCAGGAGGAATGTAGGAGCAGTGAATTCAGCTTCCAGGGCTTTTTCATGCTCGGCAAACTTTTTTCTGGGCTGGAGCAGGCCAGGGCTCGGCAGAGCCTGCATAAGCATTTTGGGAGAGGGGAAATTATGAGGCATCCTGGCAATGCCCGGCTGTAGGTGGGGCAGCAAGGGGAAAGGAGCTGCGGGGCGAAGAGCTGGGCCTTTTCAGATGGTTTGGCTTTTAGTCACTGCCCTCACAACATCACCCAGGCTCTTGGAGCCTCCTGTGATTCAAGTCATAACTTGGAGGCTTCAGAGGAAGTGCTTGGGAGCAGGTAGGAAGAGTTTGGTTCAAGTGGGAGAGGAAAGTAATTTGTTTCTATGTTTTTAAGAAGGTGTGAAGCACAGTGGTTGGGAGGATGAGTCTTTTGAATGTGGATTGATGCAGCAGGGTTTGTGGATTTTCCTTAGGGCTCTTCCAGCCAGCAGAGATCACTGAAATTCTTTCCTCTCGCTGTGTTTCAATTTGATGCCTTTCTTTGTTTTCCATATTCATTAGAAATCTGTTGCAGGGTTTCCTGTTTCTAGAGGCAGTTAGTTTCCTTTTACTTCTAACATACTTGATCTCCTCTCCTGTTACACTGGGATCAGGACAGCTCCTCTGTGCCCATGTCATTCTTGCAGCTTCTTTAAAAACAGAGTCTGCACCCCAAAACTCTACACTCCCGAAAGAAATCTAATCTCCAGCTTTCATAAGCAAATAGAAATGCTAATCTTTGCCCCAAAGATAAGGATTTTTGGCCTTGCAATTTATTTAAGTTGCATCTGAATGGTAGGATTTAGTTATAATATATGGTCTGTGGTCATTGTGTGACAGTGACTAATGCTTGATGACCAGGCTGGCCGGCCGGGGTGCAATTCTGCTGTGCTGTCATGCCCTGAGCATGGAAAGTGAAGTGGTTCTGGATGGCCCGTGCTTGGCACTGTGCTGTCAGTCACCTCCTTAATGACTCTTTTAAAGAATAAGAGCATGAGCCTCCCAGAAAGCTTTTTTAGCTCTGTCCCTTCTTTTATTTACGGTGTCTCCTCCCTCCCTGCCTCCAGCTCATGTCTTGTGCTGCCTCCAGGGTTTTGCTTCCTCTTCCCCCTTCCCCCTTTGCTCTCATACCTTGCCCCTTCACCACACCTGGTTTTCTACCCTACCTGACCATACACCACAAATACACCACTTATTTTGAAATACGCCACTTATTTTCCAGTCCACATTATTAATCTTTGTCCCACCTACTCATGAGGCATGAAGGTTTTACAGGAGTCCATTAGTTGTTATCTCTATCCCTACCCTCCAAACACTCCAGGAAAATGCAGGGTCTTAACAGTCTTCTTGTAGGGACATCACCCACTCTTTTTGCAGGTCCCAGATTTCCTTCGTAAAACCTTGAAGCTCCTCATCCTTCTGCTCAGAAGAGAGGAATTTTTGCTGTAAAATGCCTCTTACCCAAAAGCTGCTGGGAGAACAGGATGGGTGTCCACAGCCCGTCCTGCCCTTCTTGCCTTGATCATCTGTGATGCTCCACGGGGTAATTTAATCCCTTTGTTTGCTGGATCCTGGCTGGGTTGAGGGCAGCAGAGCTGTCCCCACGGCCTTGGGAAGCACTGCTGTGATCAGGAGGACAGAACTCTCCTTCTGCAGTGGAGTGTGGCTGGGAGGGTGGGGGTGGCTGGCAGGATGAGCTGGGCTATAAAGGGAGCCTTTTTCTTAGCCTTTATCTCTGCTGTCTTGCGCCAGTGAAAATTTGTGCTGTACATGTGCTCTGTCTTAGTTTTTCTTTTAAGAAAAGCAGTTTTCACCACTATTCCTTGCCTTTACTTTCAAAACATACTTTGAAGGCAAACACTTTTGGGGTGTCTCTATACAGGCAATGTATTCAAAGCCTTTTTTTTTTTTTTTTTTTTTTTTTTGTATTGGAGGCACTGCTACCATTTTCTGCCTTGTTTTCCCCATCTTTGCAGAGATCAGTGTTGCCTGTATTTATCCAACCATGCTACCCATCATCTTGGGTTTTTTTTTGTCTCCTTTTATACAGACTGCTCACATCTCATCCCCCACTTCCAGGCTTATTTTTCCTGTTGCTGTTTTCCCTCTGTCTGTCCTCCACCTTGGAAGGTTTCCAGCCAGGCTGTCCAGTCCAGCTCTGCAGATCCCACCGTTTGTGCTCCTGGCCAAGCCCTGGGGAAGCACAGGGGAGAAGCTGGATGCAGGCAGCCTGCAAATGCTGCCTTGTTTATGAGAGCTGCTTGTTGGTGCAGACTGCAGTCTGGGGGGAGCTGGGAAAGTTTGTCTGGCATGAAGCACTAAAGCTGACAAAAGATTGTAGGGCTTGGGCTGGAATCGATAAACCACGGGGTGTTGGGAAGGGAAGGTCAGAGCCCTTCCTTAGTTCACCCTGTTCTTTAAATATCCCAGCAGTTACTGATGGCTGCAGTGGACACGGGGAAAAACAACACGGACTCGATCCTTAGAGGGTCTTGCTTTCATTTATTTGGATGCAGATCTGGCTCCCCTGTTCAATAAGGTGTTCGCTTTTGGGAACCCTGTCTGTGCAGCCTGCTCTCGTGGCAGGAGGTTGGAACAGGAGGAGCTCTAAGGTCCCTTCCAACCCAAACCATCCTGGCATTCTGAGGTGCTGTGAAATCCCTCACATAGAGGCGTTGCAAAATGGCAGCAACCTACATCTGCTTGTCTGGGAGATATCCCAGCGCCCGGTGCTGCGGCTCTTGAACTCCTCTGCCTTAATGGGTCAAATTTAGCAATTCAAAATCTGGCTTCTGAGGTAATTAGGAGGGATAATGCCCACTTCTTCCTCTTAACACCCTGATAGAAAAGCATCCAGGAAGGACTCCTGGACCTCAAAGATAAGCTGCCAGCTGCCACAGAGACTATCAAAGGGTGGCTCAAAGTCAAGAGCAAACAGCTGATTTTTTATGGTTCTTGGGTTTTTGCTGGTGGTGACAGGAAGCCATGTTCCCCAAGCTGTTCGCTTCCTGTTTTATTTTTACATCCAGCCCAAGCAGATCCGCATGCCTATCACATGGGAGCTGCCTGCTTCTCTTGGGTTGTTCCTCAGCTGACCTAGAAAAGTGATTCTTTCCCCTTCTAAATTAATCAAGAACTTGGGATGTATTTGTTTTCACTTAGTCCTAAAGATTTCAGGCATATATGATGCTCCTTCTAGTGAGCTGGTCACGCAGGTTTCCTTCTCCCTCTTGGAGCTGGACGATCTGGGAGGGAGCTGTTTGATGCTTAAACATTTGGGCCTGTTAGCAAAGGACATTTTTGTTAGTTCAAGACACTGACCTGCACATAAAAGTGTCCAAAGCTTAACTTCCAGACACTTAGGTTTTCTCCAGGTTTTTTATGTTATTAGTTTTTTAAAGAATTGGAAGTTTGTCCTGCCTGTTGTACAATCAGTCCTGACTTGCCTCTGAGCACACTCCAGTCCTGCATCCTGATTAGAGCTCCCTCAACCTTTAACTGCTCTAGCAGGAAAACAATGGTCCAGTGTAAACCTCATCCCCGGGGGATTTCCCAAGGGAAGAGGGGTGCAGCCTGCAGGATAAGGAACAGTCACCAGAAAGTTTCCTGGTCAGCTGCAAGCGCTTCCTGTTGTTCCAGGAGAGCCCCGTGTGCTGCTCCAGGAGGGAGGCACCACGTGTGCTTTGGCGTGCTGGGAGAAGCCTGTTTTGTTCTTTCTTTTTTTGTGTAATAACATCTCCTGTCCTCATCTCCACGGTTTAAGCAACTATTGATTGCAAGTTGGAAATGTTTCCGAAGAGGAGCTCGTAAGAGCTGTGCCAGGCGCTGTGTGAGCGCGGGAGGCAGGAGGCCTGTCCAGGCTGCGGGTGGGTAGGGAGGGACCAGCGGCTGCGGCAGTGTGGGCGAAGATGTGGAGTTCTCCATCTCTGCCTCTGTACCTGGGCTGGTGGGGCTCTGCTGCCACTGCAAGTCAGAGAACAGGAGGATCTTTATTTCTGATGAACCAGTTTTCTCAGGGTGGGGAGCAAGGGAAAGAAGGCTTATAAGTAAAGCCGTTTGAGAGCAGGAAAAACGAACACCATGGCTCTGGTGTGCCTGGAATTTGCGGTTGAGTAATCCTTTCCTGTTTCTTTTTTGGGTTGTTTTTCATCTTTCAGAACAGTGCCTGAAGCAGGTCCACCATGCCGTTAGTAACGAGGAACATTGAGCCAAGGCACCTGTGCCGTCAGACGTTGCCTAGCGTTCCGAGCGAGCTGGAATGCGTGACCAACATCACCCTGGCAAATGTCATTCGACAGCTGGGCAGCCTGAGTGAGTACCATGGCGAGCCTGCGCGTTGCCCTCAGGAGTCGCTACTGCTCTTTATTTAGCTCCCTTTCTACTCTCGTGTTCCTATTTCTCCCCCATCTGCCTTCCCTGGGTAATGCTAAAATGTTTTCCTAAAGAAATCTGATGCTAATTTCATATCCCTGGTCCCACTGCCTTCCTATCTAAGAGAAAATGGGGAGGGGGGTGTGTGTATGTGTGTGTGCATGTGAGAGGCTGCAGTGCAACTGCAGATGGAAGGATGGAGCACAACTCAGGCTTGTAAAATGGGAGGCTCTTGGAGCAGGCAGGATCTTATGTCAGAGAACGTGCCTGTAATTGCATGCGCTACTAAATGGAGCTTGACTCCGTTGAATCTACACCATGTCAGTAGTCTTATTTTTGATGAAAGATAATTAAAGCCCCCACGCAGAAGCTCCAGTTTGCCCCTGCTGCTGTTTGTTGCGTTGTGAGACCCAAAGACCTGTCTGAGCCAAGTGGTGCCTCCAGAGCGTCGGTGGTTTGGTGCTGCTCACTCAAATGGCAGCGTGAGCTGGAGCGATGCCTGGCTCAGCTCTCCAGTGGGCTGACCTGTAGCCTTGGAAGAGCTGGAGGGAGAACACAGGAAGAACACAGGCCTACATGCCATAGAAGAAACGAAGAGTTAATTGTGGTCTCTCCGGGATGACTCCATACTCTGTTGAAATGCTCTGGGTTCTGATTAACCACCTTTGTCCTTGAAGTGAGACTTTGATAATCAAATTAATCTATTGTTTAGCTTCTCTGGGGTGTTTGCAAGCCCTTCTGCTTGCTCTGCAAAGCAAGCCCTTGTCTTCCGCCATGTGGCAGGCAAAGTTTGGGTGCAGCCTCTTTCCAGCAGTGCAAACCGTGGCTGTCACTGAAATCTGGGCCCGTGTTTGCTGCCAGTCGGTGTCACATTCTGTTGGGTTGGAGAAATGTCACTGCACAGGCGAGACCAGGCTCTCTGCTCACGTTCAACTGGCCCTCATTGTTCATTTGTTAGGTCTGGTAGCCAAGATGGTTGTGGAGTGTGAATGAAATCCATCTCGTGCATGTGAAATGGTGAGGAAGGAGTCAGTAAAGCTGTGCAAAGCCCAGCTGCGGGGAAGGCTCATCCGTGTTCAGAGACACGCTCTGGGTTAGCGTGACAGCCCCAGCCAGATCCCACAGGTTTAGACCTTCTTTGCACAGATACTCAAAGCTGCTCTGCTTCTGGAGCGCTGGGAGCCAAACCACAGCCTGGTTTCTTCTTCGGAAAGGTGCCCTGGGAGATTGGATTTGGGAATGTGGGGAGAAGGTGTGAGCTGCTGGAGCAGTCACAGGTACCTGGGGGGGAAACTGAGGAGAGGTGCCTCCTGCTGACATTTGGTATGAGAGCAGGGCCGGTGGGAGGGAAATGCTGAGCACCACCCACTTCCCCAGGGTCAGCAGTATTTAAATAAAGCAATGCTTAGACTACGCTTGCACCCAAATGACCAAACTCCTGCCCCCACCCTTTCCTCTCTCCAAAAAACAAATTCTCGCTCTCCTTGTACCTTGACTATTACAGGAACGTAGAGCAAGTTCAGTAGGCTGTGACAGCCCTGTCAAGTGAATAATCAGCCATGCCTGGTGCACCACAGTCTCTTTACAAAGATGCAAACATAAATCTTGTCAAACTTTCATATTCCAGTGAGTTTACCCTTCGTTACTATCGCAGCTGGGAGCACTTTGTATAAGTCGACTGTGCGGTTTTGTGTGATTTTACAGAATCCACAAGCTAAAGATGGAAGGACCTATTAAATCATGCCGTCTGTCTTCCTGCCAGTGCATGACAAAGATAATTCTGATTGTAAGCTGCACTTTTGCAGTCAAAGTAACTAAACTAAAAAATTAATCTCCGTCTTACCCCATTTAAAAGTGTTTGTGAAGCTCAGGCAATGTATGAGATGCTGGGTGATAGCTCCAGGTACACTTACACAGGCAAGTGAACACAGACCATCTCTTCTTCTCTCTTCAGGGTCAAAATCAGTATAGAAAATGCTGCTAATATATTATTTTATACTTGAAATATACTTTGCAAACCAAAGACTTAATTTTCCCCTAGTGTTTGTTGCAGTTCCTTGTAAAATTCAGAAACGTTTTTCTCTTCTTGTGAAAGTACAAACAAAATTACAACTTTTCAGCATTTTGAGCATTTTCTCACAGATAAATTTTTACTCTCTTTGGTCAAATAGGAGAGCTGGTCTGTGCTGGTATGAAAATGGAGATTGCTTCACGAAACATGGTTACAATGAGAGCTAGCTGGCCCTTAGATCTCCAAACATGAAATCCTTCTTATGAGTTTGGGTTTGTTAATTGAGCATATATGGAGTCTGCATTGTCTAGGAGGGTGGAAGGAAGAGGTCAGTTGAAGTTAACCTTCAGCATTTGATTTCTACAAACACTTGGACCTGGCATTGCCACCAAAAGGGGTGGAGAAGGTTGAATTTTAACCTGGCTTGTTCCCCGTGCTTGGCAGTGTAAGGAGATCTCCTGGGAGCAGGAACAAGGAGTTGATATGTCAAGTTAGATAGCTGGGAGTGTTTGTGCAGCTGGGCTTTGGGGGATGCCCTCGCCTTGCCTTGTGCAAGGGGTGCTTTGTCTCTCTGACTCTGTAGACAACCATGTTTTCCAAAATTGCTGTTGGAATTAGACTTCCAACTGGTTTTTCTTTCCTGAATGTTGGAGAGGATCTTTAGGAGTAACAGATTCCAGAACAAACTGTTGACCATATGATGATGCACTTCAAAACCAGACTGCTTATTGGGAGCAGCCTTGTACTCAGCAGCCGTGGCTGGAAATGTTTCCCATCAGTGGGAACACCACGGGCCCATGTCTGCGGTCGGTGCCAAGTCTGCTCAGTGGTGGGGCTCCCTGTCTTGGGATGTGCCTGGGAGCAGAACAAAGAAACAGGACTCAGTGAAAGTTCATGGGTTTCTTCTATGTCTCCCACCTCTGTCTACCTGTCTCTTGTAGGCCATGTTCTTGTTGCTCCTGTAGGTGATGCAGCTCCTGATCTGAGCCCCGGGCGCTCTCATGGCCCAAACCATGGATGCTGCTTGTCATGGCAGCTCACTGGGTAGTCCAAGGTGTTCCAGAGAGAATGTCCCCAACTGAGAAGTTCCCCTTTGGTTATGATTTAGAATCAATGTGAATGCATCAATTTTTCAGACACTGCCACCTGAAGGAACAGCAGGGTCAGTGCTGTCAGCTGTGGTTTCAGCTCCAGCTTTGGGATCCAGGACTGGGTCTGCTCTCTGCTTCCAGAGTACTTTGAGCTTGTAAATGTGTGCCAGCTCCCCTGGAGGCAGGCCTGCTGGAGACTGAGAGCCTTTGAGATTCTCCAGAGCAATAAAAATCTAACTATATTTCCTTGTCTAATAAACAGAACAGCAAAGAATCTTACAGGACCTTCAGATCCATCCACATTCAGACCAGTGTAGTGTTGTCAGCCCTCTTTAGTTTGTTACTTTAATAGACTTTAAAGTGTGTCTCAATTGTTTCCTTATTGCTTGAAGATCCCTTGGAAATGTCAGGTTTTGGTGGAACAAAGCACTTTCTTCCAGGTTGTTAAACTCAGCCCTGACAAACTTGAAAAGAAGAGTGGTTCTTCTTTTCTTTCCTTCTTTCTTTCTTGCTTTCTTGCTTTCTTGCTTTCTTTCTTCATGAAAACAAGTTGGGAGACTGAGTATGGTCTGATGTGGTTCATAAGGGTAATGTGGACACTTTAATATTGCAGGTAAATCTGCAGAAGACATATTTGGAGAGTTGTTTACTCAAGCCAACACCTTTGCCTCTCGGGTGAGCATTCTCGTCGAGAGAGTTGACCGCCTGCAAGTCAAAGTCACTCAGCTGGATCCCAAAGAGGAGGAAGGTAATGGAGTGGAGCACAGGCTGAGCATGGTGAAGGTTCTCGTTGAGTCAGCGTGGTTGGTTCAGCACCGTAAACCCAGCCTGACACTGCCATGGGTGTTGGAATGTGCTCTCTGGAGCTGAGAGGGACTGCTTCCCTGCCTCCCAGTAGAGCACTTGGACAGCTGTTTTGGCTTTGCTCTTCAGTGACTCTCCATGTGGGAACTCGCTCTCGGCAGTTGGGTGGCAGTGGATGAATTGCTTGAACTTGGGCACAGGGGTTCCAAAGCCCGTGGGCCACTCGAGGGAGAGCTGTGTTGATGGAGCAGCAGATCTTGGCAGCACGCTGGAGATTGGATGGGTTTCCCAAGGGATCTCTGGGAAAAGGAACCTGACCTTGAGAACTGCAAAGCATGCCAAGAACTCCAACTGAAATCAGATGTTCACTGCTTGGGCTTCAGTATAACTGGCCTGGGTCAAGCTGTTCTTCACTTGTTCTCTCCTCTTCCTTACAGTCTCCTTGCAAGGCATTAACACCAGGAAGGCCTTCAAAAGCTCCACCACTCAGGACCAGAAGCTTTTTGACAGAGATTCTCTCCCTGTACCTGTCCTTGAAACCTACAGGACCTGCAACACCCCTCCACCTCTCAACATCCTCTCACCTTACAGGTAGAGCTGCAATACCTCCTTGTTCCCTGGCAGAGAAGAACCTCTTCCCCCCATCCTGCCAGGGAGCTCCTTCCCCGTGCTGTGCTGCACTGAAGTAGCTGTTTCCACTGGGAAATTGAGTTGCCAAACAAATCTGCCAGGAAATCTCTGTCCTTTGGATTATGGGAAACTTTGCTTTTGAGGTCATACAAATGAATGTAGCTAGAAAATTATCTTTTTGGTTTTCTGCTGTCACTTTTGTGAGTGCCCTGTGGTCAGGCGTGCCTGGCTCTGCAGAGCCATGCTGGGTGTCTGCAGACGAGGCATTTTTCTTGTGCTCCTCCGTAGCCCAATGGCTCCTTTCCAGAGGAGCAGTGTGAGATGCAGAGCACTCACCTGGAGGTGGCTCTCACCCAGGTGGGTGCAGCAGGCTGCTGCTGATGCTTCCTGTGACCTCCACTGCATGGTCTGAGACATCTGGTGGGACCTACACTGGCTGTGTAACCAGTTCTGAGCAGTCCCACTCTGATTCCATCTTGTAGGTAGTAGAAGTAAAGGGGGTCAGAATCCAGAGACTTATCCTACATCCATAAATATCTTCTGAGCAGGTAAAAAGTAATTACAGATAGCTGGAGGCAGCTGTCTCCTGCCAGACGCGGCTGCACTGCAAAGTGGGAGGAGAGGGAGTCTGTGTGCGCTCACTCAGGAGCTTCAAGGACGCTGCTGGGCTGATTTAGGGTTCCTGAGCTGGAGGAGGAGGTTTTTCACACCAAAATACAGCACAAACAAAAGGGAGTTGAAGTGAGAGACCTGCTGCTCTCCTGGTGATTGTTCATGGCAGTTGAGCTCTTCACATGCTGAGTGATGGAGGGTTTGTGTGAGGGCAAAAGGAGTTGGATGTGGGAGAGCTGGGTTGACTGAGGTGGGGGTCTCTTCCTTTCTGAAATGGGGGCAGAGGCAAGAACAGCACTTGTGACCATCTCACTGCACTTCCAAACTGTCATCTGAGATACTGCCTTGTGTTTCCTTTCAAGAAATATGTGACCTGATCCTTGTATGTGTGGTTTTTTCCTCCCCCTGTTCCAGGGATGATGGCAAAGAGGCACTTAAATTCTACACAGATCCTTCATATTTCTTCGACCTTTGGAAGGAGAAAATGCTTCAGGACACCAAGGATATCATGAAGGAAAAGCGGAAACATAGGGTGAGGAAGGGAGGAGGAGGAAGTGGGAAGTGTTAATAAATGTTGGACTCCAAATTTGCTGTCCAAAATTCAGGTTTGCACTTTTGGACTCCTATGGGATCAATTCAGTGAAGTTTCATCGGTTTATCCACATCCTTGTTAATTAAAAAAAGAGAACAAAGATACCTCTAATTGGTTTTTCCAAATGCCACTGTCATTAGGCCTTAAATTATATCATAGCATAAGAGATGTAGTCTTAAAGTACTTTATTTAGCTTTTGAGCAACTGGAGTATTAATCATGAAAACAGATTGCAGCCCAGAACACTGACCACCATGAGGGCGAAGATGAAATTTGGGCGTCTTGACACGGAGGCCAAAACCTAAATTGATTTGGGAAACCGAGCTTTTACTCTGCCCTCAAGCTGCTTGTGCTGGGGGGTGAGGATGGCATCGTGTCTGGGCTGCTCTGGGCAACCTGATGCTGTCTGGCTTTTTTTATGTTGTCTGTGCTCCAGCTTTTTTATATGGAAGATCTTTGGAGAGCACAGCAATCAAGAAAGTAAACTAAAAATCCTCTTTGAGACTGTGTCTTGTTGTAACTGCTCCAGGTCTGTCCTATTCCTCTCTATTCCCAATGAATTTAAAGCAAAATAAAGCTTGTGTTTGATTCCTCCTCTCTTAGAAAGAGAAAAAGGAGAATCCGAACAGAGGAAATGTGAATCCACGGAAAATCAAAACCCGGAAAGAGGAGTGGGAGAAGCTGAAAATGGGACAAGAATTTGTCGAGTCAAAGGACAAGCATGGTCCTGCTGGGTAAGCAGCTCTGGGGCTGGGTGATTGGGATGCAGTCCACCCTGTGCTGCAGCTCCTCGGGATCCATGGATCGATACTGCCACTAATCAGATTCTCCAAAGCAAATCCGCCTGCTGATTTAAAATTTGCCAAATAAATCAGGGAGCTGCACGGTTGGAACAAGGTGGCTCTGGCTGCTCTCGCTGCCTGTGGGCACAGAGGTGTTGGGAGCTTTGGCTCTGCCCCACGGCGATGCCCTTCCCTCATTCCCTCACACCCGGCCAGGGTGGCATCTCGGTGCCATTGTGTGATGGCTTTGTTACATTTCACAAATGGCTCTTCACACCCTAAAGTTGAAGCGGGGGCTGTCCCCATCCAAGTATTTCAAGCTACACATCTCTCTCTTTAGCACTTCTGGCTTGGGAATTCATTTAACTTTTGACACCAGCAAGGCTGGAAGCAGACCGAATTCCCCACAATGCTCTTCTTCCTTGCAGCTTCCTTTCATATAAGAAAAAAATCTCTCTTTAAATCACACTCTCCAGCTAAAAATAAAACTTGCTTTTAGTTTAATAAGAGAACAGGTTTGGTTTCTAGCAGGGGAATCGAGCAGCACAACAGCACCATTTTCTTGCTCCTCTCTTTTCTCATGTGAGTGTGTTCTTGCATTTGGATTCACTTGGGGTCCAGAGCCCCCAAAAATAGGGTGGTTCCCCCTCCTCACAGTGAAATGAGTGCGCTGAAAGCATGAGAGTATCTTTTCAGTACTGTTCCAGCTTTGAATACTTGTTTTAATGGCATTAAAAACCATTTAATGGTTTCCATTTTGATATTCTGTTCTCGAGCTTATTTTTCGGCACTTTGAGTATCTCCCGTTTTTGCCCCTGATGATACTCAGTGTAACTGCAAGTTCTTTAAGTCCAAGTTGGTCAAAACACTCTTAAGTGCTTTTACAAAATTGAGTGTTAAAGAAAAATGCATTTATTCAGGTGTTTGCTTGTTTATTAAAATACATACTCCTGCTGTTCTGGTGTGTGGCAGCCATAAACAGGGCAGCACCTGAGCAAATTTTAACCAAAGGATTACATCAAGCAAAGCAAACACATACAGGCCTGTGTGGTTCTCAATATAGGAGTCTCTGAGAAGTAAAGGGCTTTTTTTAATAATGTGAAGTCATGGATTGATTTGGGTTGGAAAAGGCCTTAAAGTCCATCCAATTCCACCCCCTGCCATGGGCAGAGACGCCTTCCACTAGACCAGGTTGCTTCAAGCGCCATCCAACCTGGCCTTGGACACTCCCAGGGATCCAGGGGCAGCCAACCTCTCTGGACAATCTCTGGGGAAAAAATGAGCTTTAGACATAGCCTTGAGTTCTTTCCACAAAGTGTTTCTCTTGCCTTTCCCAGGTACCCCTCCAACATGGTGTATCAGAACGGCAGCATCGGCTCCAACGAAAGCATGGACGGGAACTGCTACCCGCCACCGCCACAGACTGACTCCATTGTGCCACCACCTCCCTCATTCCCAGATGACAGCCTGCCTCCACCCCCGGTGGAATTTAGGTAAGCCTACGGGATCCCTTCTGTCACCGAGGAGTAGTAGGTGGTGTAAAAGGATGACATGAGACAGGCTGAGATAGTTCAGCAGAACTTCCTAATGGGCGTTGTATGGGAACCAGAATGCTGCTGTCTGGAAGGGAAGTGCAACTGCAGGCAGGGACAGGACACAGGCAGCACAGCTCTCCGTGGATCCCAGCCACCACCACCAATCCCAGGCAGAAGGGGAGAGCTAGATCAATTTATTCCACAGCAGAGTCCCAGTGAATGGCTTGGCCCCATTGCCATGGTTTCCAATACAGTTTTTCCATAGCATGTTCCTTGTGTTCCATTTGCACATCGTGGAATTCTTGGGGGTGTCCTGTGCAGGCCCAGGGGTTGAACATGATGATCCGTGTGAGTCCCTTCCTGCTCAGGATATTCCATGACAGAGCTTTGCAAAGAACAGCTTCTTTAACCTCTTTTGCACTGATCTGTGAGAAATGCAGGATGTGGGCAATGGAGATGGAGATGTATATAAGTCTCAAGGACTTGAGCATAGCAGCTGCCTTCTTCCCAGAGACTTGGGTGCGAGTTCAGGTCATTTACTTCGGACTGAATGAAATGGTGACTCCCAGGCACCTCCAGAGATGAGAGTTACGGTCCAGCAGTGGCTCAAGACGCAGAGGGCGACACAAGAGTGGACTTTTTCTTTTTCTTAAAGACATTAAAACGGAGTCAAGAGGAACAAGAGAAAGTCTGTCTGATAGACAGGGCTGCTTGGCTTCTCTCCATCTTATCCAAAGGCAGCAATGCTGCAGCAAAGGCTCTTCTGATGTGTCAGAGAGACCCAGCACTGCACTCTGCAGCCTGTGCCTCTCGGGCACAGCAGACACGAGCTCTCAGATGAAGTTCTCATTGCCTTACACAGTTGCTTAGATCTCTGCCCAACCCCACAGATCTCCCCTCTTCTGGTTTTGTTTTGATGGTTGTTTTTAAGGAACCCTGGGAGGTAGATTTGATCTCCAGGAGTCGGTTTTGGATCAGCACTGATAAAAATGCTGATGTTTTTGTGGCAAAGGTACCTTATTTTTCTGTCTTGCCATGGAAGGAGGTCTCAATTTGGGCTTCCCTTGCATAGGATGTCCCACTGTCACATGGGCAGTGAAGTCCTGTGGGATGAGCAGAGCCTCCACAACGGGAGATTCAGTCCCTCATGCCTTAGTGTTTTCCATAAGGCACGTCCTCCCCTTCTCTCCCCACGGTGAGCTCTGAGACATGGCTGCTGCACTCCAGCTCCGAGCTGTGGAATCCAGGGAGGAGATCCATTCCCAGCAGGTGTTCAGAGCATATGCTTTCCTGGCACCCCCGCCCTCCTTGTGCAGTTTATCCTGCAGACATCCCTGATCCCTGCCTGGTGTGCCACGGGCCTGACCTCGGCGAGGAGGGGCGATGGCAGGGGCTCTGGAGCCAGGAGCTGCTCCGAGCTGGGACGTGCCTGCCTGGTCTCTGACAGAGGTGAGACGGCTCATGTTCTTGTCAGCCTCAGAGATGGGATGGAGGACAACATTCCTGCCATCCCTGGAAGCTTTCTGTTTTCTGGAGGTGTAGGCCAAAAGAAACAGTGCAAGGGAACCAAAACCAAGGAGTGAGGTCTCATGGAAACATCAGTTAAAGCTGGAAGTTGGATTTTTTTGTCTGGACTGCAGCAAACACACATGATTTGCATTAACATGGAGACTGTACAGTCTGATCCGGCCCCAGGGCTGATTCCCTGTCTCTCTTGTTCTGTTGCCACAGCTATCCTGTAGACAACCAAAGAGGTTCTGGTTCTGGAGGGCCCAAACGATCCAGCCTGGTTAGCCCGAGCCACCCACCACCAGCTCCTCCGATCGGATCGCCCTCCGCAGCCAGGCCGGGCTTTGCTCCCCCTCCAGCTCCTCCTCCACCACCACCACTGATGGAAAGCACCCCCCCTCCGCCACCTGCCATGGGCTTCCCCTCCCCGGGACCCCCCCCGCCACCCTCGCCCCCCTCCTTCCCCCCTCACCCCGAGTTTGCTGCCCCTCCACCGCCCCCCCCTCCCCCAGCAGTCGACTATTGCAGTGTTGTGCCAGCTCCGCTGTCGCAGCCGGGCACCGGGATTGCGCCGCCGCCGCCGCCGCCGCCCCCTCCAGGCCCACCCCCGCTGGCCCCCGGCGGCCTGGATGGCCCCCCGCCCCCCCCGCCCTCCGACACCTCCGCATCCAAGCCCAAGTCATCCTTGCCTGCGGTTAGCGATGCCAGGAGTGACCTGCTTTCGGCTATTCGGCAAGGTAAGGCTGTGTTCCCCTGCCAGCGCTCTCCTTTGCCTCTGGAAAACCCCTGGGAGCTGTCTCCTGGGAGCAGCGTGACTGCCTTGCTGCTCAAGGCTTGTCCCTGGTGGTCCCTCCTTGTCTGCCCACCCTCTTGAGCGCCCTGCTGGGTTTTCTGCTTCCCCCAGCACTTCTGGAGAGGCAGTGCCGGAATTGGCGTGATCCAGGTTTGTCGGGGAAGCTGCAGCACTGGGGTTACCCTGTGGAGGGGCACAGAAGGGATTTGCTCCCCGTTCCACCTCCCCAGCCAGCCTGTCCTGGCTGTCAGCACCAGCACTACCCCACCACACCCAGCCTGCCTTGCTCTGTGCCAAAGGGAGATTTCAGTGTGACCGAGCCCTCGGCATGATCCCCTCCGTTCCCTTCTCCCCAACAGGCTTCCAGCTGCGCAAGGTGGAGGAGCAGCGGGAGCAGGAGAAGCGGGATGTTGTGGGCAACGACGTGGCCACCATCCTGTCCCGCCGCATCGCGGTGGAGTACAGCGACTCCGAGGACGACTCCTCCGAGTTCGATGAGGACGAATGGTCGGATTAGCCACGCTCCCACCCCCTCCTTCCCTTCTCTCCTGGGTGCGCTTCTTACAGAATCAGGTGGCCAAACCTCGCACCACATCCTTTTCATCCTGTAACCAAAGATGTGCCAAGGGTTTTCAGACAACCAGCAGCATATCTCCCCTCTCCCTCCCCCTCCAGCTTTGGCAGGACTTCGTGCTCTGCCTTTCCAAAAGGTCTCCTCGCGGACACCGAGGATGCGGCGCTGGGATTTAGCTGGAGGGGGTGTAACGGTTGCTTATTTAAAAGAGAGCTAAACCTCCAGATTTTTTGATGCCACCAGGCAGAGCACATATAAACCCTCCATCCTGAGGGATTTTTAAAGTAAAGATGGATGATCCTGTTGTGGCCATGTGGCCTTTTGGATGAAGGACATTTTCAGCTGGTTTTCTCAGTGCAACAGCAGACAGTTGATCTGATGGCTCTTCCTTGCCAGTGAATACTGGTAGTGCTGCAAGAAAATGGGCTTTAAATGTCAGTTCTCTGCTGCATCCCACTGTCAAATAATCAGGTTTTTGGCAATAGTGCACAATTCTTTCCCCCCTGACCCCTGAGTATTAATTCCAGATCACACTGTGTGGGGTGCACTTCCCAGCTCCAAGGCTGCTGAGTGCCTTGGGTGCAGTGTAAGGAGGGACTTTTTTTATTTTAGAAGCTGCCTTTACCTTCCTCAAATCTCCTGGACTGCTTTGCCAAGAGGAGACTTGCACAGAGGGATGTAAAACTGGGGCAGGATGCTTGCTCAGCTTCCCACTCTTGGGAAAGCAGAGCCACTGCCCCACTGCGACACAGCCGTGGTCAGCTCTGAGCGGCGGCCAGACCTCGCCAGGCTGATTTTCTCCAATTCATGCTGAGATTGTGTTTTAAAATTCCAAATCCAGTGCCTAAGACAGGGAGATGGGGTGGGGTGGGCTTCTCTGAACACCAGGCACTGTGGTGGTCTTTGGCCTGCCAGGGCAGTTTGAGAGGTGCTTTTTTTTAGTGGGGTGACTGTACTTTTAACACAGGGACTTAAATGCTGGTGTTGCCTTTGCTTCTTCTCCCTTCCCCCTAGGGAGGGGAGTTTGTGTGCCTAAAAACATGGTGTGTGTGAACTGAGTTGCCCATCAGTTACATCAGACCTAACCTACCCTAATTTTGTTATTATAATTCATTAGTTAATTTTAAGAGAACGGTTTTTTTCTCCTCACTAACCCTGTGAATTAATTCCCAGGCTGCTCACTATAGATCCAGTACTGGCAGGGGAAAATGGGGAATTTGAACTAGCTGACCTCGGTTTTATTGCTGTTTTATGTTACCTTACATAGAATATGAGCGTATCTTGGAAATCTAACCCAGATACCCCTATGTGTATTTTAACTTGGACATGACTCAGTAAGGGTCATGCAAAAAGCAATTCCAAAGCCTTTTTGAGGTTATGGGTCCAGCGGTTGTGGGATGTGATTCCCACTAAGACCAACTCTCCCAGCTTTTTGCCTTTCCTAAAGTATTTCACCAGCCTGTGCCTGTCTCTCTTCCCTGCCTCGCCTCTCTAATGGTGTTGCTGATACCTGGAACGCTGGGCCCTGCCCGAGGCTGGCTGGAAATTCTGCTTGGGAGTTGATTGATGGCTTCAGCTTGTGCCACCGAGTTCTTGCTGATTCCTTGTGTGTGTGTTAATCTTGGCCGGGGCTGAGGCGGCTGGAGGATGGGCCCAGGGGTGCAGATCAAGCTGGGACCCAGTGGCCCTGGGGATTCCCTGGGTGGCAGTGCCATGCAGGCAGGATGCAGGGGGTGTGGGCAGCCGGGCACCCCCATGGGCTGGGAACATTGCAGCAGCACCGGTGCTGGGTTCTGCAGGAGGAACAGACCCCTGGAGCGCAGGTGAGCCGTGGTGCAGTGCAGACACTGGGAAATGCAAAGGGATGGTTGCTGCAAGCTGGGTGAGGGGATGAGAGGCACTGCCTCGTTCTGCTGCTCTTTCTGAGAGCATCCTCCTCCGGCTGCTCTGAGAGACAAGTTTCCAGGAAAAACAGGCCCTGAGCTAACCCGGGCTGACAGCAGGATCACACAGGGAAGCGAGGAGCCCGCAAATGCCAAACCTGGCTAAATTTGAGATTGCATTAACTAGACTTAGCCCTTGTTGGGAAAGGGGGAGCGAGTCTTCCTGTCACCTGAAATACCGAGAAGTGCCATATCCCCTGAGCCCCGATGGATGGTGTGTCAGGCAGGGCCGAGCCTGGCGACTGGGGACAGGTCCCTCACACTGCCTATTGCACAAGGATGCTGCTGTGTGGGCAGGGACACGGGTGGAGGTGGCTCCTCCGGCCTCCAGGCAGCGGGAGGGATGCTGCCGTGTCTCTGCAAGCCTGCTGGAAACACCCTCTGCTCCCAAATCCCATCCCAGAGCAGGCATCAAAACTGCAGGATCCTAAACAGAAGGCTTGTGGACAGGTAGGGGAGGTTGGTTGTTGGAGTGTTTTTTTAAAATCTCTTTTGATTCCTGCTTTTTAATTTTTTTTTACTAAATCTTTGATTGCCTTATCCTGTGTGGGGATCCCTGAGAAACAGCTGCTCTACACAGGGACCATCTCTGAGAATCCTTGCAAAATTGCAGAGCTGTGGGCCACCAAGTGAGCTTGATGTTTTTGAAAGCAGCAGGGGAGGAGGAGAGGTGCCAAAACCAACCTTTGCAAGACAGAGCAGCTGTGCTGGAAGTTCAGGGCTGCCCTACCACCTTTGCCCTCGTGCTGGGGGCTCTCACTCCTTCCTCCCCTTTCAGGGGGGGCTGGGGCAAACCTCAGGCATTTCCCAAAGCCCAGGGCTCAAGCTGTGCCCCCCATTAGCTCTGCTCCCCACGACCTGTGCTCCCCATTAGCTCTGCTCCCCACAAGCTGTGCTCCCCACAATCTCTGCTCCCCACAAGCAGCCTCCCGCTGCCCCTCGCAGCCATTTCGCCCATCCTGGGAACTGCTGGTTCCCAGGCACGGCTGCCTTCCCTTCCCTTCCCTTCCCTTCCCTTCCCTTCCCTTCCCTTCCCTTCCCTTCCCTTCCCTTCCCTTCCCTTCCCTTCCCTTCCCTTCCCTTCCCTTCCCTTCCCTTCCCTTCCCTTCCCTTCCCTTCCCTTCCCTTCCCTTCCCTTCCCTTCCCTTCCCTTCCCTCCCCTCCCCTTCCCTCCCCTCCCCTTCCCTGCCTTCCCTGGTTAAACATTCTCGCCGTGTCCTCGCCCGCAGTGTTGGCTGCTGCTGCCGGCGCCTCTCCCCGCCGCCCCCTCCCTCTCCGGGAAGGTCTGGTCCCGGTGCCCGGTGACCTTCACCGCTTCTCCTCTCCTCACCGGAGCCAGAGACCGGGCCAGAGCCGGGGAGGGGGCTCCCGGAGCTCCCAGGTGGCTGAGGAATGGTGCAGTGTCATTTCAGGGAAAGGGTAGATTGGAATTTTTTTTTTTTTTTTCAGAACGTGAACTTATTTAACGTGTTTCTTTTAGAAGTCCCTGCCCTGGAGGGGCTCTGGGATGGAGCTGCCTGGCAGGGCAGATGCAGCTGCCCCGGGTCAGGTTTCACTGCTGTTGGATTTCGGGGGTGCTTTCTTCTCTTCCTTTCTAAACAAAGCCTTGAAGTGGAAGTGGATCCCATGTTTTTATTACTGTATTAACATTCATTTTAATTCACTTCAGAAACTAATCCATTTTTCTTCCTGATTAGAATGTCATAGAATTAGACAAGCTGTAACCCCTCCCGAAGTGCCTTATTTTCCTACATGATATAAATATATTTATAAGAGTAATTATTCCACTTATATCTTAGGGGTTTCTTGCTGAGCGGAGATAAGGTGGGAGTGGAGGGATGGGGAGTGCCCCCCACGGACCCAGCCAGGCTGGAGGTCGGAAGGGCGACGTTTGATGGATACTCTCAGGGTGCAGGGGGTTCCTCACTTCAGCAGTGAAACTCTGCTTAGAAAGAAGAAAAAAAGGATTAAAAACCCCAAACATGTGAGCAAAATACTGTAGATTTGTCAGGTTTGGTTTTTTGTTTGGTTTTTTTTTTTTTTTACCCCTGCAAAACAAACACTGATGGCCGGACTCTGCAGGGAGGCAGTGGGTGTGGGGATCAGAGCCCACCCTGGTCCATCCTTGCACATCCCAGTGCAGACTCCCTGCCTTCTGTATTCCCATGTAATGTCTGTGCTTTCCCCTGTCGCTTGCTGTATAAGCCAGATTTCCTGCTGCTTTGTTTTGTTGTTTTTAATAATCAGCTCAGTAACCCCTGGATGAAGATCCCAACTGCAAATATTTTGTAATGTACGTGTATAAAAAAAAAAAAAGTAATAATTTTTTTGATTCTTTTTAAAAACTTGATAAAATCTTTCTATCCAGTCGGTGCCTGTGTGTGTTACTGGGGGGGGAAGTGTGAGCCTGGGCCTGGCACAGGGGCAGCTGTGGCTTTGTGTGTGACCTGGAGTCATGGAAAGGGTTGGGCTGGAAGGGACATTAAAGCTCATCTCATTCCAGGGGCAGGGACACCTCCCGCTGTCCCGGGCTGCTCCAAGCCCCGTCCAGCCTGGATCCAGGGGCAGCCACAGGTGCTGTGGGCCAGCCTCGCTCATTCCTGGGAGCGTGGGAGGTGCGGGGCCACCCGAGCCAGTCGTGCCTGTGCTCGTGTCCTGTGCAGCTCCCAGGCTGTGCCCTGGGAAGCCCAGTGTCCATGGAGGTGCCAGCTGCCTCCCGCCCAGGCGGAGGCCGAGGGGAGCTGGCACATCCCGAGCTGTCAGGCAAACAGCATCGGCTCAGACCTTTTCCACGCCGAGGTGGGCTGAGGGCTGTTACGGTGGGAATTCAGGGGTCAGGCGCCAAGGAAGCCCCAGCCAGGAGCAGCCCTCAGCCCTCCCCGCCCTAGGAAATGAACCCGGGCTCCATCTTGCAGAGCAGAGTTGCTGCAGCTGGGCCGGGAAGGGGCTGCAGCAGCTTTTTGCCTCCATTTCACAGCTCCGGCTCCCTCGTGCAGCGAATGTGCCTGGCAGCGGTGGCTGCTGGCCCCGAGCTCAGGTGCCTCGTCTGGCCTCGCTCCGTGGGGCTCTGTTTTCTTGCTGGTTGGTGAAAAGCAACAAAAGGCTCTGTCCCTGCTGCTCCTCATCCCTGCTTTTACCGCGGGCTTTGCTCTGCCAAATTCCCTTGGCTTTAGGAGACACCGGTGCCTCGCTCCGCAGCGCTGTGCCTTTCTTGGCTGACAATGGTCCCTGGCTGCAAAACCTCATTAGATTAATTGGCCTTGCCAGCTCCTGAACAAGCAAGGCCTTTAGTCGTGCAGGGGCGCAGAGGTCAGGGGAAGGAGGGAGCTCTGGGGCTTCCACACTCCCTGGAGCTGCATGTCCCAGCTCCCGGCTCCAGCTGGAGCCGGGGAGGAGCGCCTGGAGCTCCCGGCTGCCTTTGGATGGGCGTGCCTGTGGCCAGGTGGTGCCTTTGCTTTTTTGGGGTGCAGGGCAACACGTAGCCTTGTGCTTTTGGAGTGACAGCCCTTGGAAGTCATCAGAGTTTCGGGGGGTGTTTTGTGCTGATTTAACCCCCTAAGAAACAGGGAAGTAGTTCCAGATCTGCCTTCCTGGGTAACCCGCAGCTCCTGGAGGCTGAGCTTTAGCTGGCTGCAGGGAGGAGGAGGCCGGCAGTGATTGATTGTGTGAGCCCCAGCCCTGTCCGTGAGCAGCACTTTGCTGCCGCAGCTGGGCCAGTGTCTCCACAGCTCCGCAGCCTTGGCACACCCACCTTGGCCCCGGCCTTTGATCCCTCTCCGTGCCCGTCTGTCTCTTCCACACGACTCGGCGCAGGATCACAGCTGGCCAGGCTGCGGCTTCACAGGAGCCCCCATCTCCAAAGACCTATTTAATTTTCTCCTTCAAGGTGGTGTTAGCAACACCCAGAAGATGCTGCTGGCTGCCTTGGACGAGTGGGCTGTGTGTCCTTTCCACCACTGACGTCAGCTTCTCTCCCTTAATTCCCCCTCTGGGACCGAAGCGAGTGCAGGCGCTGCCAGCTCGGATCAGCGTTAGCAGCCTGCTCTCCCAGCGTGTGGCAGCGCTCCGCCGTGCCAATGTCACCCCCGACTCGCGCTGCTGTCCCTGGCCAAGCAGCCACGGGTGGTGGGAGAGCGCTCCCCTCTTCCAGCATCCTGGGAAGGGCCCGGCGCCAGCAGAAAGTCCCCGTTCCTCGCACGTAGGTGTGCTGAGATGGCAGCTCGGCCCCTCGGAAATGGCTGACTCCTCTCTCGCTGCCTGGTGGGTTTTTTCTCTCCTCCTCCCTGCCTTTGCCGTTGCCTACGCGGCTGTGTGGGGAAGGCAATCGGCTCCCGTGCTGCGGATGGCTTTATCTGTAACTCTTCCATCTGCTCACAGCAGCTCACAAATAACCACGGGGTGCCAGAGGAATTATGTTATTTGGAGCTCAAGTTTCTGCAGTCTGGCAGGGCAGCAGCTCTGCGCCGGGCTCAGCCGCCCTGCAAAGGCCAGGCCGGCACGGCCGGGGCTTAGGGCAGGAGCTGGGGAGGTGGCCAGCGCTGAATTGCTCTCCCCATCCAGTCAGACAAAGCCCCAGCTCTGAGCCAGCATGGAAGCCCGGTCCTCTGGGAGCTCCCTGTGGAGAGCAGAGGGTCCTGCTGGCCCCGGCTCCCTGCACAGCCCCGAAGGCGCCTTCTGCATCGCGTGGGGCACCGGCGACAGAACGGGAGGCTGCCGACCCCCTCTCCTTGAACTCTGCTCTTTCCCAGCAGGCACGGCCCTTTCTGACAGACTTCCCTCCCTGGGCAGCACCGTCCGCTGCCTCCAGAGCCGTGCCTGTGGTGGTGGCTGGGGATGATGCTCGAGGCCGAGCTGTGCTGGGAAATGCCTCCCGCTGCCTCCGGCATTTGGTAAAACACTTACAGCAGGGCCGTGTTTTCTTCATTTCCTGCCTGCTGCCGCTTCCAAGGAAACTAAATCCCCCAAGCTAGGGCTGAGGTTTCTCATTTAAATGTAACCCAGGCCCATAACTGGAGCTGCCAGCCCTCCCCACGGCCCGGGGTTCCCAGGGTGGTGCAGGAGGAGGAATGTCAGGACTCGTGGTCCCATCGTGGGTGCTCCAGAAAGCCACTGAGAGCAGAGACCGTGCCTGGCATGGGGTGTGGGGACGGGCAGCTCTCGGCTGTGCCTCAGGCAGGGCACTTGGGGTTCGGGGTGCCAGGAGGAGGTTTTGCAGTAGCAGCAACCTCTTTCCCTCCTCCCATCTGGCAAAACCCCGGTGGTTTTGGCACCAGGGCTGGAGCAGGGTGGTTTGGGACCAGCCCTGGCTCTGTTTGGGTGCTGCCAGCTCTCTCACCTGCATGGTTTCCAAGGGCAAGTGTTTGGAGCCAGATCTGGGTCCCAGTGCTGCCAGCAGGACCAGGCTGCTCACAGGGGAGAGGGGGAGCAATCCCCAGCCCACCCCCCTGCCTGCACTGCAGCACGGGCAGCCCTTGGAGGCAAGAGCTGCCGGTGCTTGCAGCATCTGCTGGGAGCCTGGGAAGGGCTGGCCCTGCCAGATGTGCGAGCACAGCTGGGGTGAGGCCGTGCCCACGTCTCTTAGCTCATATTTTAACCCCAAAGTTGGGCTGTTGGTCCCCCCCGAGCCTCTTTGGCACATCCATGTCGTGGGGGTGGCTGCTCAGCACTCTGGCACCTTCTTGGATGGATTTGACTCTTTTTTTTTATAGCTTCACTTTCTGCATCCTTCTCCACCCAAAAAGGGAGCGGGCAGGGCCCTGCTGTATCTCCCCGCCCTGCGACTGCTCCATCATCCCCCAGAGGCCTGGAGCAGCCGGGAATGGCTCTGGGCTGGCTGGAGGGCTGGGAGAGGCAGGGCTGTGCCTTCCTCCAGCCCATGCTCCACCCGGGCTTCCCTCCTCCATCCTGCCGGCAGGGCACCGCACTCAGGTAGGAGCCAAAGGGTGCCTCTCCCACCTGGGCAGGGGCGCTCGGAGCTGGGCAGTGCCACCGTGGTGGCAGCAGGGGCCGGGGCTGAGGGTGACATTCTCGGGGTGGTGCTGACAAGGATTCGGTGAGGGCTCAGCTCCCGCAGGTCCCGAATTTCTGGTCCTGGGTGGACGCCTGGGCCTGAGCTGTGATGGCTGCTGATGCCACGCTGTCACCGTGTCACCGCAGCTCCTGAGCCCTCTGCATGCCCCCATCGGTCTGGGCAGCTCGGCGGCAGCGGCACAGCCCTGCCAGGAGCTGGGACGGGGGGCTGCAGCCCCGTGCCCACCCCCACTGCCGGCCGTGGTGGGCGGGAGCCTGAGGAGGGGCTCTGGCAGACCTGAATGCTGCTGCCTTTGTGCCTTGCACACTCTGGCGTGCCACCCTGTCCCCAGGGGAAGTGACAGGGACCCCAGAGAGTGGGAGGAGCTGGATGGGCTTGCACAGCGTGGAGAAGCTCCCTCTGAAGACATCAGCAGGGGAGGCACAAGGGAGAGAAAAGCAGTTTCGGCTGCCATGTGATGTTGACATAAGAATCACCAGGTAAAAACTGCCCCTGAACACAGCAGAGCTGGGAATTACGGGATTTTTCACTGCTGGGGGAGGTAGGCTTGGGAATGATCTGAGGGATTTCAGCTGAGCACTGGGGTAGAATGAACACCTCCAGCCTCTGGCTGAACCTCGCTGGGGACAGGAGGAGCCCGAAATTCCCCATCCGCAGCGCTGGGAGAGCAGGGGACGATCTGTGGGTCCCTCCGCCCTCCCAGCCCGATCTCCCCTCATCCCTTGCTAGCACAGCGCGTTGCCAGCGCTCAGCCGAGGGAAATCTGCATTTCCTTTACAACGAACAGCCCCGGCTCTCGGGGTGCAGGTCCCCGAGCGCGGGGTGCAGCGGGGCCTCGGGGCCGCACCCATCCCCGCACCCATCCCCGCACCCATCCCCGCACCGGGCCGGCCCTGCCGCTCCCGGCGCGGCTGCGGTGAAAACGCCCGCGAGGAACCGGGCAGGGCACGGGGCTCTGGGGGCGCAGAGGCGGCTCCGGCAGGCAGCGGGGCAGCGGGGAGGGGGCTCGGATCCTGCGTGACTTTGGGAGCAGGGCAGCCTCAGCGTGGGGGTGCTGGGCACGGTGCCCCCGTGCCCCCTTCCCCAGGAGAGGACGGGGGACAGAGATGCCGTTCCCTCGGCGGGAGTGAGTCCTCGCCATCCCTGGCTGGGGGGACATGCAGATGTCACCAGCAGAGCTGGATGCAGCCCCTGTGCCTGCTGGCGCCGTGAGGATGAGGATGGTCAGGGGCCTCAGTGCTGCTGCCCCCGGGCCAGCTCCTGCTAACAGGATGTGATGGGCGCGGGAGGCGCTGTCACTCGGCATCTCCACCCGGCAGCCGGGACCGGAGCAGGGGGGTGGCCCCGGTGGGACTCGGGAAGCTCAGCCTTCTCTGCCCCCTCGGGAAACACCATCCCGCCCCCTCCCCGGCATCAAACAGCCGCACCTCATACACAAATTAATTTATTCCCCTGCCAGAGCTGTAAACAAGAAGCAGCCCCCCCACCCCGACCCACCGAGAAGTCCCCATCCAGAGGGGTCCCCATCTCAGGGGATCCCCATCCCCAGGGGGTCCCCATCCCCAGGGGTCCCCTTCACAAGGGACCCTTCACATCCGTCTCCCCAGCCCAGAAATGTGCAAATCCAATCCCAGTGCAAAGAAAGGCTTTGGCAGGGAGAGCCCTGGGTGCCGTGAGGGGGGGTGGCAGCACACAGAGGACCCCAAAACTCGCGGGTTTGGGGGTGCAGAGCCTCCGGCAGCGCCCCCCCCCCCCCCCCGAAGGCAGCGAGCACTAGAGGGCAGCAGGGCCCAGCACTGGGCGGCGGGAGGGAGGCATAAAAATCAAATTAAATAATAATTCAAATATCAATAAATAAATAAATGGATGGCTGGGGAAGGGGGAGGGGGTTGAGTCCCTCCTCCTCTATCAACGAGTCTCTCCTCCCCTTCCCCAAATGTATAAAATATATTTTGACTATCTGAGGTAAATAACAAGGTTGTAAAAAAAAAAAAAAAAAAAAACAAGATGGGGAGGAACGTTCCTGGTGTTTCCCCACCCTTAAAAAAATAAAGCATCATAAATAGT
The DNA here is from genome assembly GCF_050655825.1 of Lonchura striata. Taxonomy (NCBI): domain Eukaryota; kingdom Metazoa; phylum Chordata; class Aves; order Passeriformes; family Estrildidae; genus Lonchura; species Lonchura striata. Next base: position 647,108 of record NC_140725.1, read on the forward strand.
TTTAAAGAAAATATGAGGATCGGCCCCCTATCTCTCACGCATAAATATATATTATATTATGGATAAAAAATACGTCTTTCTCTCTATTCAAAAAGTGGAAAAATAGAGGAAAAGAAGGGGTTGTGCCCAAAAAGGATGAGTCTGGGAGGAGCTGCTTGATTCCAGGAGCTCCTGCAATGTGCCTCTGGGAATGAAAAGGGGGGATCAGAGCAGCCCCCCGAGTGGAACCGGTGAGCGCGGGCTGCGGGGCCGCTCAGACGTCGCTGGGGGAGCGGGAGCGGAAGGGCAGCGGCGACGAGAGGCAGGCGCAGCACACGGCCCACAGCACCTTCCGCACCTCCCGGTTCCTGAAGGCGTAGATGACGGGGTTGAGCCCCGAGTTGTAGGCGGCGGGGAGCAGCGTGGCGTAGGTGTACAGCGCCGGGGAGCGGCAGTCGCCCAGCAGCCCGTACACGGCGAAGGGCAGCCAGCAGCACCCGAGGGTGCCCAGGACCACGGCCAGGGTGGCGATGCCCTTGCGGGTGGACACGCAGTGGGAGCTGGCCAGGAAGTGCCTCTGGACGGCGATCTGCTGGGCGTGCCGGCACACGATCCGGCAGATCTGCACGTACAGCTGGAGCATCGCCGCGAACACGGCCAGGAAGGAGGCGGACAGGAGGATGAGGTGGTTCTTGGTCAGCGGTTTGACGACGCTGCAGGCGGACGGCTCCCCCAGGCAGTTCCAGCCCATGACGGGCAGCAGCCCGTAGCAGACGGAGGCTCCCCAGGCCAGGATCAGCATGATGTAAGTCCTGGTGACCGTCCTCTCCGAGTAGTAGGTCAGGGCGTTGCAGAGGGACAGGTAGCGGTCGATGGTGATGGTCAGCAGGCTGCCGACGCTGGCCGTGAAGGAGGTGACCAGCAGCCCCACGGTGAGCAGGCTGACCGCCTCCGACGGGATGAAGTACACGAAGGCAAAGTGCAGGATCAGCCCCAAGCCTGCCAGCAGGTCGGCTGTGGCCAAGCTGCCGATCAGGAGGAACGTGGGGGCGCGGAAAGCCGGCGTGTAGAAAATGACCACCACCACGATGGCGTTCTCGCAGGAGATGATGGTCCCCGAGATGCAGAGGACAACGTCCCACGGGTTCAAGGCGAGGGGTTGCGCCACAGACTCCAGATCCAGGGAGCTGCCACTGCCATTCCTGGCTGAGAACCAGCCTTGCTGGCCTTCGCTGGAGTTGGGGGGCCCCTTCTCCATCATGGTGGCGGAGGGTGACCTGCAAGAGCAGCCCTTCAGCACCTGCTGTCCACCAGCTGCCCCTGTGCCACCCAGACAGGGGGACTGCCTGCCCCCAAAAGTTGTCTTCAGGAGGGTGGGCAGAGCAGTGGAGGTTGAGGGTGTGCTGGCTGTTGGCTCCGAGGGGATTCTTCTGGATGAGATGGTTTGGTTTTAGAATAAATCGGTGAATAACGGGGAAGGAACACACACACACCACCGCTGCTCCTGCCTGCCTTAGCCGCTGGGGGTTGGGCGCTGCAAGATTTTGATGGGTAAATCCAGGGGAGCAGGGCTGGCAGTGGAAAACACCCTGCCCGCGAGGAGTTCGGGGCCAAAGGGAGGGGATCCCAAGCAGCAGGTAACGGGGCGACCCTGTCCCCCCCATCAGCATCCCAGCGGGAGCAGACACCCTCCCATCCCCACCGTGGCATCCCTTCTTCCCCTGGGGGTCTGCTCTCCCGGGCGGGCAGCACAGCGCCTGGGCGGGCTCTGGGGGGCACGGCCGCCCCTCGCCACCGTCCCCGGGCGCGGCGCTGCCCGGTGCCCCCGGAGCCGGGCACTCACCTGCCGGGACGCCGGGCCCCGCTGCCACGGGCGCCGCCGGTTCCAGCGGCGGGGCCGGGGGGCGCCGTGACTCACGGCCCCGCCGCTGCCCGCGTGACGTCACGGCGCGCCGGAGCCAATCAGCGCCCGCGCGGGCAGCGCGGGAGCGCGCGCGCCGCATAGTAATCGCGGCTCATTCATAAAAAACCCGCCCGCGCCCGCCCACGGGAGCAGCGCCCCCACGGGACCCCACGGGACCTCAGGGAACCCCACGGGACCCCGAGGGACCCCACGGGACCCCAGGGAGCCCCACGGGACCCCAGGGAGGCCCACGGGACCCCGAGGGACCCCAGGGAACTCCACGGGACCTCAGGGAGCCCCACGGGACCGCACGGGACCCCAGAGAGCCCCACGGGACCCTGAGGGACCCCAGGGAACTCCACGGGACCCCAGGGAGCCCAACGGGACCCCACGGGACCTCAGGGAACTCCACGGGACCCCACGGGACCCCACAGGAAACCACGGGACCCCAGAGAGCCCCACGGGACCCCAGGGAGCCCCACGGGACCGCACGGGACCCCAGAGAGCCCCACGGGACCCCGAGGGACCCCGTGGGAGCCGGGCTACCCCGGGGTTCCGGACCCGGCTGCGGGAGTCCCCCGGGGCCCGGCCCGGCCCGGCGCAGCCTGAGTGCGGCTTTTCGCGGTGCTGAGCGGCAGGACCCGGCCCCGGGAGGGTTCGGAGTGTCCCGGGCACGGGACTGGAGCGGGCACGGTGCCCGGGAGAGCGGGCAGCGAGCGCGGTGCGCTGGGCACAGGCCGGATGCGGGCACACGGTGCGCGCAGATGTGTGCAGGTGTGTGTGGTGTGTGTGGTGTATACAGCGTGTGCGAGTGCGCACAGGTGTGTTCACTTATGTACAGGTGTGCACAGGTGTGCACAGGGGTGCAGTGTGTACAGGTGTGCACAGGTATGCACAGGGGGTGCAGTGTGTGCAGATGTGCACAGGTGTGTACAGGTGTGCACAGGTGTGTACAGGTGTGCAGCCCGTGCAGCCCCGGGTTTCCCACGCCCGATGGGTGTGTGGGTGTGTGGGTGGGTGTGGGGGGCACGCCCCCCGTGAGAGACCCCCACGCCCCGGGCCGGGCCCGCCGGGGCGGGGCGGGGCGGGACGAGGCGGGGCCGCCCCCTCCGCCGCCGCCGCCGGGGCCGCCTCCCGCGGGCGCGCATCTGCTCCGCTCCGCTCTCCCGGGAGATCCGCGGACACACCTCCCGCTGGGACCGTGCCGAGCCGGGCCGAGCCGAGCCGGGCCGGGCCATGGCCCCGCCGGGTCCCGGGGCGCTGCGCTGCGCGCTCCTGTGCGCGCTGCTCTGCGCGCAGGGACCCGCTCCCACCCGCGCAGGTACGGCGGGGGCGCGGCGGGGGAACTCGGGCCTTCGCAGCTCTGGGGCACCTGAACTTTTTTGTGGGGGTTGGTTTTTTCCCGGGGGTTCCTCTCGCCCCCACGGGACTCGGTCCCCGACCTCGCTCGGGGGAGAGGGACCCCGCTCCTCTCCCAGCCGTGCTCCGGGGGGCTGGGACCCCCAAGGCCAGGCGGCTGCGCGGCGTGCAGGGTCCAGGCTCCTCCCCAAAAAGTGTGGGGATCGCGTGGACCGCGGTGGGGAGAGGGGAACGGAGCCGTCACCTCCTTCCCGAGGCGCTGCAACTCCGGGCGTTAATTATGCAAACCCCAGGCTTCCTTCTGCTCCCCCGCTCCCATCCTCCGGCTGCTGCTGCAGGGAGACGTTTCCACCCTGACTTATCCCAGCGGGACCCACGCGTGTTCCCAGAGCAGCCCTGGGAGCGGGGCCGCCCTCAGCCGGCCTCTGCTCCCCCTCCTTCCCCTCCCTCCCCACACCTGACGGCAGGAGCGGGAGTTGACAACGCTGGGCTCAAACGTCTGTTCCTGCGCCTGCCGCGATAAAAATAAATTATAAACCTGCCTAAACCCTTGCGAACAAAGTCCTACTTTCCCATTGGCTCCCGGCAGATCTCCAAATGCTGGAAGGGGGGCAGCGGCGTGCCCACCTCCCCCTCCCGTAGCCATGGCAATGGGGCCGCAGCATCTCCGCTTCCTGCCTTACGCCACCAGTTACCGCCTTGGCTTTTCCTGGGAAAGAGGGAAAGGGGCTTTTCTATCAGGAGCACATGGTTTTTAGGGAGCCCCGAAAGCGGGGGGCTCAGTGGTCTCCAAAGAGAAGCGGTGCGGCGGGAGGCGCTGCCGGCAGGGTGCCTTGTGCCCGTTCCGTCCCTGGGGAGCCAGCCCGGGGTACCCCAGCCCTGCCAGGACCCCGAGCCCGGGTCGCATCCAGCGTGGGGAGCGGCTCCCGGCGCTTTCCCGCATGGAGCGAGCGCGGGCAGGGCCCGGCCCAGCTCGGCGCAGCCTCCCTCGCCCACAGCCAGCGCTGTAAATGAGTGATGAGCGAGCGTGGGGGACGAGCGGCCCCGCGAACCCCCGAGTGGCTCACCGGGAACGGGGGTCCCGCGGGGCGGCCTGGCCGGGCAGAGGGGCGGCACGCCCGGGTAACGCCGCCCAGGCTGGCGCTGCCGCCTCGTCCCGTCCCAACCTCGCCGAAAGACCGCAGACCCCGCGCCGGGCCCGGGGATGTTCCCTGCGCTGTGAGTGATGGGGAGCCCTGTCCCTGCGTGAGCTGGTGGCTGCTGGCAGCCGTGGTCCCCCGGCTGGAGGGCCGGTGATGCCAGGAACACCCCACCGGGACGGGGCTGTTTGGTTTGGGGCCGTGGGATGTGCCTTCGTTCCTCCTGCTGCAGCATCAGAATTGCCCCTCCATGGGGCTGGGGGTCCAGCCCCTACCCACTGCCGCAGGGATGGGTGCTGGCCCTGCCCTCATCACCTTTCCCTGGCTTTGGCAGGAGACTGTGGCAAGCTGAGGTCCTGCGAGGTGTGCACAGCCAGCAGCCACCCCCACAACGGCACCGACTGCGTCTGGGTGGGCTGCGGGACCCCCGAGGAGCCAGGTGAGGGGCTCGGCTGGGTGGGCACAGGGGGGGGCTCTCCTCGGCTCTCCCCAGCCCCTGTCACCGGGCCGGGGCGTGCCCGGGTGGCGTTGGCTCTCAGCACCCCCGGATGCCCAGCCCCAGCTGCTTTCAGCATCGGGGTCCATCTCAGCTGTTCACAAAGCCCCTGCTCGGGCTCTGCCCTGCGGGGTGCAGCTCTGGCCCCACTCCCAGCCCCTCGGGTGGATGCCCACCCCTGGCAATGAAACCTCCTCATCCCAACCCCCCAGGCGCCCAGGGCAGCCCTGGGCCTGGACGCCGCTGGCTGCCCTGGGTTGGGATCCCGGGAAAACTCTGCTCCCTCTTCCCGCAGGAGCGGGGAGCTGCGTGCAGAGGGGCTCGGCGGTGCGGGAGACCTGCGCACTCTACAACAGCAGCACCCCGTGCCGAGGTAACCGCAGACCCCACAGCCCCCAGACCCTCTGGCCTTTGGCACGGGGCTGCTGCTGCAGGCGCCAGGGCCATGGGGATGAAATCCCACCACCGGGACAGGGACATGGGTTGCAGGGGTGTGTGGCAATGTCCCCTGCCACCCCTTTTACCCCCTTCCCTCTGTCCCTGCCTTCTCTAGCACTGAAGTCTCACACGGAAGAGCCTCCACGATCCCATAGCAAGGAGCCAGTGACACACTCCACAAGTGAGTGGGTCTGGGGAGGGGTGGGAGACAGCGGGATGGGGGTCCTGGATGCCCCAGGGACCAGTGACTTGTCCCAGCAAGGCACGTCCTCTCTAGTTCCCATCCCTTTGGGAGGGATGAGCGGAGCTGCCCTCGGTGTTGGCCACTGGATGTGCCCCTGTCCCCTGTCACAGCCCTGTCCCTTCTCTCTGCTCGGGCAGTGCAGTGGCTCATGGCACCCGTCAGCCCCCCAGGAACAAGCCCTGCTTCCCTCTTTGCTGGGAGCTGCCACCTCCAGCCTGGCTGGGAGCGGAGCAGGAGCCTCTTCCAGCAAGGGGAACTGGAGAGCGCCGGGCTCATTACAGCGGGAAACCGGAGCCTGGAGCTGCTGAATTATTGATCCCGCTGGGATCTTCTTGCTGCTGGCTCCGTTCCTGCAGCTCCAGCTGCTCTGGCAGGGGAAGGGGCTGAGCCCATCCCGGCAGCCACGGTGGGGACATCCCAGCCCCAAGCTGGGAGCTACCACTCCTCCCTGTGCAGCCTGGTTTCTTCAGGACCCCAGATCCCCTCTCTTTGGTGGACACATCTGAACTCAGGGATGCCAACAGCACCCATGATTCCCCAAACGCCCCATTTTCCCTGGCCACCAGGGACCACCACCACCAGTGCCCCGCTGACGGGCAGCCCCGAGTTCCGCCCGCCCGGCTTCGACACGGCGAGTTTCATCGGGGGCATCGTGCTGGTGCTGTGCGTCCAGGCCGTCGCCTTCTTCCTCATCAAGTTCATCAAGTCAAAGGACAGCACCTACCAAACGCTGTAAGGGCCCCGCACGGGATCCGGGATGGAGGGGGGACCGAGCCCCCCAAAGTCAAGCCTGGGCTCACCCTGGGGCGTGTCCCGTGCCCCGCTGTGTTGTGTCCCGTGGCTCTTTGTGCCAGTCTGTCCCCACGCCGCAGGGGATGACCTGGGGGATGGAGGGCTTCACACCCCTGCCCGTCCCCTCGCCGCTGTCCGGCTGTCCTGCCTCCTCTGTCTGTCCCTGTCTGGCTGGGTCCTGGCTCCGGGCCCCGGATCTGTCCCTGGGAGCTGGCAGGAGCTCCCGCTGCTGTCCGGGACCGCCGTGTCTGACGTGGGGGCCGTGCCCCCTCTCTTTCCTTCCACGCTGCCAGAGAGGACAACCAGTAGGTTCTGGGTGCCGGTGGCCCTGGGGAGGGGGCGTCCCCCTGCACCCCGCAGCTTCACCCTGGCCTGGCACCTCCCCGGGCAGAGGGGGGCGCGGGCCCTCCCTCCTGGTGTGCATGACGGGTGTTTCCCAACCTGTTTTGCTGTTTCCTGCGAGTTGTTAGGGATGGAAAGGAAGGGGGTCCCCCCTCGCCCCCTTTCTGGCACGGAGCCCCTCAGGGGGCAGCCCCTCACAGCCCCTTCTGCCACCCGGGTGAGGTGCTCCCAGTGCCCCCAGCCTCACCCTGAGCCTCTTTGACAGCACGGGGACTGCAGGGCTCCCAGTTTGGCCCAGTTTGGCCCCAGCAGCCCCCTTCCCACTCTCAGCACCCCTGCCCCACTGCCTCCCCACAGCCTTGAGGCTCCTGGGGCCAGGGGGACCCTCTTGCCCTCGTGGACTCCTGGGTGCTTTTCCCTCTGGCATTTTGGCTGGAGCACCCACCCTGGCGTGACATCCCCCGTGCCCCCCAGTCCCCCGTGCCTGAGGAGTGGAGCCAGGGCCTTGCTGTGTGCTTTTGCTGTGCCTCTGTGTGCTCTGGGGGGGCTTGGGGGGTTCCCTCTCCCCCACCCTCTTTCTGTGTGCTGTTTTGGGGAGGGGGCTGCGTGTCGTGTGCTGTGGGGTGACACTTGTTTCTCGGGCTGCCCCCCATTAAACTCTGCCAGGTGGTCTTTGTGTTGTGTCGGGGTTGCTGTGGCTGGGGGGGGTGCAGGGGATCCCCCCTCCCTCCAGGGCAGTCCAACCCTCCCCCATGGTGTGGGTGGGCACCGGGACACCCCCGGCACCCCCTCCCCAGGGGCTGCGAGGGGCTGGGACCCCCAGCGGAAGCCCCCAGGACCTTTCCTGCTACTCTCCTCTCTGTCCAACGCACCAGGATCTGAGGTCCAGGCTGGGGGGCCGTGTCCCCGTCCTCCCCAGGTGAAGAGGCCACTGCTGGTGTCCCCCTGCCCGCGGCCGGACTGTCCCCGCTGCACGGCCCCAGCACTGCGCAAAGCCGGGCACGGGGGGACCCCCGGCCCGGGGATGCTCTGGGCTTTGTGCCCTCCGGGGCTTTGTGCCCTCGGCTGCTGCCAGGGCTGCAGCTGGCATGGGGGGCCCATCCCACCGGAATTCCACCCTCGGCCCCCACCCTGGGCTCGCCCAGGGCACCAGGGCATCCAGGAATTGGAGGACACGTGGCCATGGGTGGCCGTGGGGGACCCTTTGCTGGCCCCAGCCCCACACCGGGCAGAGCCCGAGCTGGAACGGGGGGGCAGAAACCAATAAAGGATTTTCCTGTAAGTCCTGGTGTCCGTGTTGCTGTCACCCCGCAGCCCCAGCAGCGGGGTATTCCCGGAGATTGTGGTTGCAAATTGGGGATTTGGCTGTTCTGCCCACAGGGTGGGATTGGTGGGCGGCCCCAGGTGACTCCAGCCCTCCCAGTGACCGGTGACTGGGGAGCAGGGGGGGTGTCCTGGTGGGACAGGGCAGCCCAGTTTGGCAGAGCTCCTGGCAGAGCACTGCTCCCCCATCCCCGGGGCTGCGACAAGGCCACACGCAGGGGCTGGCAGGATGGTGGTGGAGGGCACAGCCCCACGCTGGGAGCACTGGGATGCAGCAGCTCCAGCCCCACGGCCGAGGGAGAACTCAGGGTACGGTGGCCAGTGCAATAAACAGCCGCCAGATGTGCTCACAACAATAAAAAGCTGCCAGATGTGCCCGCCGGTGCCACTTCATTGCTGCTGGAAGGGGAGGGCACAGAGCCAGCCCGCACAGTGCCCCCGGGTGCCCAGGCTCGGATCCCGCTCCAGCTGGTCCTGGGGCTACGCCCGGGGGACCAGGTTGGTGCGCAGCGGGAGCAGCGCCTCCACCCAGCGCCCGGGCTGCTGCAGCAGCTGCTGCCACACGCCCTGCTCCTCGGCCGTGGAGTCCATCCAGCCCACGGGCAGCCCGTAGCTGCTCCCTGCGGAGAGAGCGCCCGTCAGCCCCGCGCGGCGCCGGGCACCCCCGGGGCCGCGCCCTGCGCCTCACCCGTGCCCAGGCTGAGCCGGATGCCGCCCAGCTGGCGCTTGGAAAAGGCTTCGTGGTGCCACAGGGTGAACTCGGCGCACGCCTCGGCCAGGTCCTTGGCCTGGAAGCCGTCGTACACCATGGTGTGGTTGAAGAGGGGGTTCAGGCTCCGCTTCACCACCCGCGTCTTCTGCCGGCTCGCCTTGCTGTCATCCGGCAGCACGTAGCTGGGGTGACACTGGGGTGAGGGGGGGACGCCCCAGCTGCCCCCCCAGGCGTCCCCGGCGTCACCCCCACCCTTACCACTGCACGAAGGCGTCCACGGTGCCGCTCTGCAGCGGGACGAGGCTCTGAGCATCCTTCACCCAGATGTGCAGCTCGCCCGTGGGTGGCATCCCCCCTCCTGCGGGCCAGAAGGGTCAGGGGCACCCTGCCATGCCGGACCCCCGCCTGCCCGCGGGCCCCTCTCACCTTCCGAGCCGGCGGGGATGAACTTCAGCGCCAGGTTGAGGTGGCCGCGGCTGGCGAGGCCGTCCGAGGGGATGGGCATCTGCGGAGGACGGGGGGTCAGGGGGGCAGCGCACGGACAGGGGGCTGGGGAGGTGAGCAGCTCACCCGCGGCTGGAGACTGAACCACTCGGGCCGCGTGTTGGCCCAGTCCCAGGTGCCCAGCGCCACCTCCACCTCCCCCAGGAAGAGGTTCCTGCCCAGGCTGTCGTGGTGCCACACGGAGAGGTTCAGGGTCCGGCCCTGCAGGTCCCTCTTCTCCAGCTTGTACTGGTGGGGAGGGGACACAGGGTGAGATGACCCACCCCCACCCATCCCACTGGAACCACGGGGACCTCCAAACCCACCCAAAGGAGGGTTAGGAACCTTGAGGGTCTCATTGAAGACGGGGTCCAAGCTCCTCTTCCTCACCGCGGTCTTGCGCTTGCTGCGGTTGGACTTGTCCGGCAGCAGGTAGGTCTTGACGTACCTGGGGCCAAAAACCGAGGTGGGGCAGCGGGGCCAGGGGCATCCCCTGGGCGGTGCCAGCGGGGGCTGGGGCACTCACGGGTCCGAGCGCTGCTTCTTGGCCTCGGCCAGCTCCCGGCAGCGCAGGACGTGCACCTGCAGCTCCTTGTCGGCCGGCTGGTAGCGCAGGGAGAACTGCACGCAGCCCCGCACGGCCACCCTGCCCAGCTCCCCCTCGCTGTAGAGGCTCATCAGGCTCCCGCTCAGCTGCGGGACACAGGCGGGGCGCTGGGGAGGTGCCCCCTGCCCCCTGCCCTCTGCCCCCTGCCCCTGCCCCTGCCCCCTGCCCCCTGCCCCCTGCCCCTGCCCCTGCCCCTGCCCCTGCCCCTGCCCCTGCCCCAGCCCCGGCCCCAGCCCCAATACAGTCCCAGTCCCAGTCCTAGACCCAATACCCATCCCAATTCCAGCCCCAATCCCAGCCCCTGCCCCGGCCCCAGTCCCAGCCCCAGCCCCAGCCCCAGCCCCAGCCCCAGCCCCAGCCCCAGTCCCAGCCCCAGCCCCAGCCCCAATTCCAGCCCCAATCCCAATCCCAGCCCCAGCCCCAGCCCCAATCCCAATCCCAGCTCCGGCCCCAGCCCCAGCCCCAATTCCAGCCCCAATCCCAGCCCCTGCCCCGGCCCCAGCCCCAGTCCCAGCCCCAGTCCCAGCCCCAGCCCCAGCCCCAATTCCAGCCCCAATCCCAGTCCAGTCCCAGCCCCAGTCCCAGTCCAGCCCCAGCCCCAGCCCTGTACCGTGGAGGAGCTGAGGCTGGACACAGAGGAGCTGGTGCTCAGCAGGCTCGGGGCAGTGTGGCCGTTCTGTGAGGACAGTGGGTCTGGGGGGTTCTGGTCCGCCTGGGGGGTCTCTGGTCCCTGGAAATGCAGAGGGGTCAGCACCCCCCAGGCCCGCTGAGGACACCCAGCAGTGCCTGGTGCTTGGCTACTGCCCACGCTGTGCTGGCTTTGTTCAATCCCGCCAGGTCCCCAAAACCCCACACACCCCCTCCAAAACTCCTTACAGCCCTCTCCAGCCCCCCCAACCCCATGTAGCCCCCCCTCAATTCCATGCAGCCCCACCAACCCCCACAGCACCCCCGGCCCACCTGCCCAGCGTTGTGGCTGCCGTGAGCCAAGCCCGGCTCCTCCTCCTCCTCATCCTCATCCTCATCCTCATCCTCATCCTCATCCCCCTCGGTGCTGGACGAGCCAAAGGAGGTCCCACCCCCCGTGCCACCTGCAAGGACAAGGGCTGCGTGGGGGTCCAAGCCAGCAGGGCTGGGCAGGAGGGGGATCCTGATTTTGGCCAGAGCAGCGAGGTGCAGGGCTGGGGGCTGCAGGGCTGGGGGCTGCAGTGCTGGGGGGATGCAGTGCTGGAGGCTGAAGTGCTGGGGGGCTGCAGTGCTGGGGGCCTGCAGTACTGGGGGTATGCAGTGCTGGGGGGATGCAGGGCTGGGGGGCTGCAGTGCTGGGGGTATGCAGTGCTGGGGGGCTGCAGTGCTGGGGGTATGCAGGGCTGGGGGGCTCCAGCCCCCAGCCCTCCACAGCACCGAACCCCACCCCGTTTACCTGCCTGGGCCGGGCTGTGCTGCTCCCTCGCTGGGATGTCACCCTGCAGCACGGGCTGTGACCTCGGGGTCCCCTCTGCAGCCGGGCCGGGGGCGCTGGGCTGGGAGGGAAAGGCTGAGAAGGGACCCGGGCACCCCCTCCTCCCCCAGCTGCTGCCCCCAGCCCAGCCCACTGCGTTCCTGGGACAGGATGAGGGATGACCCGCGGGACACCCCGTGGGACATTCTGTGGGACGTTTCCCGTCACTCCAAGCGCAGCACAACCTGGGGATGGCGCTGGGGGTGCTGCAGGGTGAACCCCACCCAGCACCGGGGTTCAGGTACTGCTCAAGCCCCCCACCAGGGACCCACCTGGGGCTCAGCGGCCTCCTGCACCTCCTCTGGGGGGGAACTGTGGGAAGAGACCACCATTAGTTTGGTCTAGATGGAGGGCAGCCAGACACCAGCACAGCGGGAGACACTGGGGTAATGGATGGACAGACGGACACTGGGATGGTGGGCAGAATGCTGGGATGGTGGAAACCAGACCCGGAACGATGGGATGAAGGGCAGATACCAGCCCTGGCTGCACCATCCCCTCCACCGGGGGTTCTGCCCCCCTCCAGTTCCCTTGTGCCACCCCCGGTGGGTACCTGTGAGACGCCCCCAGCCCCGGGGCACCCGTGGGGTGACACCCCCTCCCCTCACCTCTCGTCCGTCTCCAGCGCAGCATCCTCATCCTCCTTCTCCCCTGCCAGCGGCTCATCGATGGCCTCCAGGCCGGGGCCGCGCTCCGGGTCCCCGGCTCCTGGGGACAGCGGGGAGCTCAGGGGCCGAGCCCCGGCCCCGCGGGCCCCGCGCCCCCGCCGCCCCTCGCCTACCCCGGGGCCGCCTCCGGCGGCGGATGGAGGCTCGGACCAGGTCGGAGCCCAGGCGGGGCTGGTGGCGCTGGGCCCGGGCGTCGCAGAACCAGTCCCCGGTGAGGCTCCGCAGCCGCGCCGGGTCCGACACCGACTTGCGGAGTTTGCTGGGGGCGGCAGGGGGACGCTGGGACCCCCGTCCTGCCCCGGAGCCCTCCCGGCCGGCGGAGCCGCCCCAGCAGCGCCTGGGGGACCCTCGGTGCTGCCGTGACAAGCCCGGCTGAGCTCAGGGTGACCCCGAGCCAGGGACCCCCGGCCCACCTGATGCGCCCCTCCTCTCGGCGGCGGAGCTGCCAGTCCCGCTGCAGCACCCGGGCGATGGAGCTCCGCTCCTCCTCGGTCAGGAAGCTCAGGTCCAGCAGCGCCTCGGGCTCCGGCGCCATGGGCGGCTCGGGGGACAGCCCGGGGCCGGCCCGCGGGGCCGGGCCGTGCTCAGCGGGCCGGGCGTGCAGCAGCGATGCCAGCATCGGGACGGGCAGCCCGGCGCCGCTGGGGAGGATCGGCCCCGCTCATCCCGCTGGAAGGACGAGCGGGGAGCGGCTCAGCCGCGCCCTGAGCGCCCCGCGACCCCCGCGGCGACACGAGGAGCGGGACGAGGCTGGGGGCCAGGGGAGGGCACGGGCGGCCGGGCCGGGGCACCGGGCGGCTCCTCCCGCTGCCGGCTCCGTGCCACGGAAGGGCACCGGCAGCCCGAGGCCGGGCTGGGGCACCGGGCCGCTCCTCCCGCTGCCGGCTCCGTGCCAGGCCGGCCCTGCCCGCGGCCGCTGTTTGCCCGGCGTGTTTGCTCAGGGCTGGCTCTGCCCCTGCCCGCTTTCCCAGAGATTGCCCGGCTGCCAGGGCACACGGACAGATGGCAGAAGGGGCTTGGCTGCCCCCACGATGGGCTGAGCCCGAACCAGGCTGAGCCCGTACTCAGCTCATCACATCTCCCAGAGGGGTCTTGCCCCATGCCCGGCCTGCCTCACCACGGCCCTTCCTGTCCCCGGCGTTGGGAAAGCGCTGCCGGCTGTCACCGAGGGCAGGAAATTGCAGCAGCCGTGGGGCAGGATCAGCCCGAACCCCCCCGGGCACACCCCGGGCACACCCCAGGCTCCTGGGCACCCACAGAGCCAAGCCCTGGGGTGTCCCACCTCCACCAGCGGCCCTGTCCCCAGCCCCAGAGGTGACTCTGACCCCGCCCCACGGGTGGCCCCGTCCCAGCCTGTCCCCAGCCCCTCGGAGGGTCCCCCCCTGCCCCACGGGTGCCCCTGTCCCAGCCCCGGGACCGTCAGCCCAGGACCTGAGCACGGTGGGTGCCAACCCCGCCACAACCCGCAGCAAACCAGCACCAGGGACCCCCCACCACACACAGGGGAACCCCAACACCCCCCGCCCCCCTCGGGGCAACCTGGGACACGCCACCACCCGGCATCGCCCTGGGAGGGGTCTCGGGGGGCACGAACCGGCTCTGCCGGGGGCTGGGGTGATGCTGCCGCTGTCTCCCCGCCGCAGCCGCTCGTATCCTGTTTACTGCCGGCGCACGGGGGGGTCCCCGCCCCCCGGAACAGAGCCACCACCTAAAAATGTCACCTAAGCCTGAGCCGGGCGCTGCTGCGGTGCCCAGCTCCCTGCGCGGTCCCCAAAACCGAGCCGTGAAAAGCAGCACAGCCCCGCCGGGGCGCAGAGGGGTGCTGGGCACCCGGCCCCCCACCCTGCACGGGGACCAGTCAAACCAGTTCAACCTCCCCGGCAAGCCGCAGCTGGGGCTTGCACGTCCCCCTTTTTTCATTGCAGGCAGCCCGGCAAGATGGAAGGGAGCTCCAGACGGCGTGAAACACCCCGCACGCCCCCTCCCCAAAATGCACCCCCGGGCAGCCCCTCGTGGCTGACCCCCAGAGCCCCCCGGGCGATCCCAGCCGCCTGGAGCACAGCCCAGGGCTGCCCGAGCCTCCTCCCAGCCCCGGGGACCCCATCAGGGGTTCGGACCCCGGCCTCTGTCCCAGCCTGGGACAAGACAATTCACCCCAAAGGCGTGGCCCGGAGCCCCCAGCCCGGGCCGCGGGGGTGTGCAGCCCCCCGGGCGGGGCGAGAGGAGCCGGGCCAGCCCCCCGCAGTGGGCGCAGCCCCCCGGGCCCGCTTACCTGCCCAGGTGTGGGGTCTCCGCGGCTCGGCGCCCCTCGGGGTCCGCGGCGGGTGCCCCGGCCGGTGCCGTGCCCGGGCTGACTCCGCCGCAGCCCTGCGAGCGCCTCCGCGCCCGGCGGCACGAAAGCAGGGACTGGAGCCAGCAGCACCCGGCGGACGGGGCTGAACTGGGCTGAACTGGGCTGAACTGGGAGGCGTCAGCGCCTGGGAGGGGGTGGCGCAGTGCGGATGCGCCCCGGGACAGGGGGACCCCGAGCCCGGTGGAGACTCGAAGCCAAGGGTGTGGGCAAGGGGATGGGTGGGAGATGTCCCACCCCGGTGTCACACGGGGGGCTGGGGGCAGGACGTGGCTCTGGGGGAACTGGGGGAGCGCCTGGGCTGCCCTGGGGGAACTGGGGAGACTGGTCTGAGCTGGGCATGGGGGAGCAGTACACCTCCCCCTGCAGCCCCCCGCCCCACCAGCCCAGTGGAGCAGCAGCAGGTCCCCGGGGCTTTGTGGGACCCCATCCCCCAGGGTGTCCTCGGCTCCACAGCCCCCATCCCAGAACGCGTTCCCAGCCCACGGGACGGCCCCAGCCCCCTCCTCAAACCCTGGTTCCCCCATCCCCTCCCACCCCCACCCCACGGCTCCCCCAGCCCCACAACCCCCATCCTGCCGGCAGCAATGCCCTCCTGCTCTGAATGGCCGGGGGTCCTGAGCACCCAGCACCTCCCTGGGTGCTCAGCCCCACGCAGGATGGGGCCAGTGGTGCCAGGCGGGGATACAGCCCGGGCAGGAGCAGCACAGCAGGCCCTGTGCCTCAGTTTCCCTCGGTGCCAGAGGGAGAGCAGCTGGCTGGGGGTGGGGTTCAGGCTCCCCCCATCTTTAATGTGAGATGGCAGTACTTAACGAGCGCAGGACCGCAAGAAAAGGGGATTATTTTTAGCCTGGTTTGTCAGGAAATGAGACTTCAGCAGAGGCTTCGTGTGTCTGTCCGTGGGCCACTCCCCTCCTCCCCTTGCAGGCCGCTCAGCTCGGGTGGGGGGTCCCAGAGGAATGGGACCCCCGCGATCCCAGGGGTGTCCTGGGAATGCAGCCAGGCCTCTGCAGAGGGACAACGCTGTGAGGACTCCAGAGTCCCCACAGGGCTTCTCGTGGGCCGGGGGCGCAGCTCTGGGTCCCCCCAGGTGGCACCAAGACCTTTCTGGGCAGCCTGGACCCTTTGCTCCTGCAGCATCCAGAGCGAGGAGCACTCCTGGGACAGAGAAGGTGTGGGGAGGAGCGGGACACTCCTGCCGTGTGTCCCACCCCAGCCCTGGGGGCCCAGAGGTGCAGCGGGTTTGCTGGGTCTCAGAGGACAGAGAACAGAGGCTGCAGCAAGCCGTGACCCCCCGGAGCAGCCTGGGCACAGCTGAGCCGGTGCCAGGCCAGCCTCGGGCACGGTTTCCTTGCCGGCGGCTCCGGAGCGGCCCCGGTGCAGGTTCTGTCTCCCTTCGGCGCCGCGTGGGCAGCCGGAGCGAGTCCCGGCCTGCTCCCAGCCCTCCTCCCCTGCAGGACTTGCTCCTCAGGTCCGGGAGGAACAGGCAAGTCTGGCTCTCCCGGGGGAAACCGAGGCAGGAGCGGGCACTGGAGCGCGGGCAGAGGCCCGGCAGCGCGGTTTTGGGCGGTGGGGAAGCCCCTGCAGCACAGCACCCTGGTTTGGACACTGCTGCGTGTCTGCCCAAAGGCATGGGGCACCTGGGCTGGTCCTCCCCTGGCAGCTCAGCCTCCCGTGCCCTCTGCCAGGGCACGTCGGTGTGGCACTCAGCGCTCCCTGGGCTCGCAGGAATGGTGCCAGCTCCCCCTGGGACAGACCCCAATTCTCCCTGGGATGGACCCCAATTCTCCCTGGGGCTGGGGGCCCTTTGCTTGCACCTACTTGTAATTTTTTACTTCAAATCCCTACAGCAGAGCAGGGACCTCGAGGAGCTTCCAGCTGTGGCTCTGGCCAGGAATGACATTCAAGGCCTGGCTGGGAGGCCAGCGCTGGGTCTCACACCCCCTCCCCTCCCCTGCCTGGGAAACAGTGGGGATGCACAGCCCGGGGGGCACGGATATCGCTCCTGGGGGAGCCCTTTGATGCACCCCCCAAAGGGGGTGACCCTGGGACCCCTCCCCTCCGGCCAGCTGCCGAAAAGTGACCCCACTTCAAAGGCGGCTCCGGGCGGGGACGGAGGTCGGGGACCCCGGGCGGGGTCGGTCACAGCCAGGCGGGCGGCGGGGTCACTCCGGGAGGGGGGCTCAGGCCATGTGGCAGCTGGGACGGATGCTGACATTCCATCCTGCAGCATTCCCGGCTCCCGGGGCTGGGCCGGAGCATCCGAGCGGGACTGCCCGGCACGCCCGGCCCGGCTGCTCCCCCCAGGCCCCACGTTCCGTGACCGGAGCGCCCCACACATCCCGTCAGACCCCCGAGCTCCCGGAGCAGGAAGGAGGTTTGGAAAATCCTGCCAGGCTGGGAGGCGGGGAGGGACCCTGCAGTGCTGGGGCTCGGCATCCCCACCTCACCCTGGGGTGCCGGGGCTCGGCATCCTCACCCCACATTGCGGTGCCGGGGCTCGGCATCCCCACCTCACCCTGGGGTGCCGGGGCTCGGCATCCTCACCCCACATTGCGGTGCCGGGGTTCGGCATCCTCACCTCACCCTGGGGTGCCGGGGCTCGGCATCCCCACCCCACCCTGGGGTGCCGGGGCTCGGCATCCTCACCCCACATTGCGGTGCCGGGGCTCGGCATCCCCACCTCCCCTTCCCGCGGCAGATGTGTGCGGGACGGAGCCTGCGGAGCCGCCTGCTTGCCTGGAGGGGCTGAGCAGGAGGATCCAGGTGTTTTTCCATGAAATGGCTGCACCATGAAATCCCCTGGCCTCGGACACAACCTAATTTTAAGGCTGATGCAGTTCCTCCCCGCAGCTCCAGCCTCTGGATATCAGATGGAGCAGAAAATCAGCGGCTACATCTGCAGTGAGCAGGCACAGCTTTCCCTGCTCCCAGCTCAGGCAGCAGCTCCTGCTGGGAGAGGGAAAAGCCAGCCTGGCTCTTTGCTTGTGGCAGCCCCAGGGCCAGGACAGGCGTCCCTCCCCGGGGAAGAGGGGGGCTCCGGGCTGGGAAGGAAAGGGAGCTGGGAAAGCAGTGCCTCCCAAAAAAAGGCCACAGCACAGACAAAAGGGAAGCTGTTCACAGCTGAAGGGAACCGGCCTCGGGGAAAAGCATCTCCCAGCCCGGAACACTTGGCAGCCCCTGCCCAGGCGTCGAGACCCGGCATTAAATCCCACAAACTCTTTCTGCACTGCAGGGACGGGGAATTCTCCTGCCCCCCACACCTCCTTCCCAGCAGCAGGGTTGAGTCTTCCCTGGAGCAGGGAAAGGGCAAGTTCATAAATCAAAGGTGTGAAAGCTTCAGGATCCAGCTCCTTGGGGCAGGAGAGGGGCCGGGGCTCAGTGGGGCAGGGAGCTCCGACCCCAAACCCACTCGGCTGAGGGCTGGGAGCAGGCGAGAGATGCAGCACTTGCAGATATCCACAGAAATCAGTTTATTTCCCTGCCGTCGGGATTATGAAACCACAGAAGCAGAGTTTAAATATTTACAAAGAAATCCAGCGCCCCGCAGAGATGAAGGGAACAAAGGATGAGGGATGGGGGCTCGCCCTCGCCATTGCAAACTCCGCTCTGGTAAAAAGCATCGGGAGCAAACGAGAGGGAATTTCACAGTGGGGTTTTGGAAGTCCAGGGGCCCCCCGACACCCCCAAGTCTCAGCTTTGGCAATTCTCGCAGAGCTCGTGGATAAAACACGGCTGGGGACACGGAGGGGCTGGAGGTTATTGCTGAGGGTGGATCCAGCCCCGGGAATCACCTGAACTCAGCGCACAGGGAAAGCGTTCCGGAAGGCTCCGAACTTTCATCCAGGCTCTCTGACGGGGATTTCGGCGGCCCAGCAGCCCCAGCCCCCGGCCCAGCTGCCCACGCAGGAAGGAAGGACTGCAGGGAGAGATGCTTCAGCTCCAGGCTGATGGGGACAGCCACCATGGGGTGACAGAGGGACAACAGGGACCAGGATTTAAACGTGACTGAGGAAAAGGGGAAACACAGGAACAAGCTCAGGAGGAGGCTCCAAGCCTCCCACATGGCTGCAGGAGTGGGAAGTGGCAGAGGCACTGGGGAGGGGTCTGCAAACCACACTGAGTGCACCCTGCAGTCAGAGGAAGCTGCAGATGTGCCAGGGACCCCAGAAAAGCTTTCCTGCTGGCCACAAGCACTCCCTGCAATGGATTCCTTGGAACCCACCAGGTCCTGGGCCAACGTGTGAGTGGAGAAGCTCTTCTCCCCGCTCTGCAGTCAGCAGGGACCCGCTCAGCTGCAAGTGACCCTTCACCAGGCTGGGCTTTCAAACTCCCCTGGCTCAGAGCCCTCCAAAATCAGCACCCGCAGAGCAGACCCAGCTGCAGAAGGGCTTCCAGGTCACATCCAAACTCCCTTCCTGCCTCAGGGGCAACCCCCCCATGGCCCATCCTGCCCCTCACACCAATCCCTGCACAGCTCCTGTGCCCAGGTGTGCTCTCCAAACCATTCCTCAGTCACCACCCGCGACCAGCCAGGAGAAAGCCACTGCCCCAGTTTGCCCAGTCCCTGCAGCTCCCTCTGCAGCTCCAGGCTCGGGTGCAGCTCCCAGAGGTTTCCCAGCCCCAGGCTCAGGCTCTTGCCCCAGCTGTGCCTGCTGGGAGCACGGGGATCAAAGGGAAACGAGCGCCTCTGGGGGCTGCAGCGCCAGATTTAGCAACACAGGGCCCAGGGAGAAGCAGGGAAGTGATATTTTCTCTGGCACAAGCTAAAAGGGACCGAGGGCTGCTCCCGAAGCTGCAGCAGGCTCCTGAAGGGTGCACCCTGCCACGAGCCTTCCCAAGGCAGCCCTCCAGCTTTCCTGCCTTTCCAGGCTCCCCGGCAGGACCAGGGGGACCGGCCCTGCCACGAGCGTCCCTCAGGATGCCCCAGCTCAGCAGCCTCTGCCTGGGGCCGTGGCCGAGTGCTGGGGCACCCCACCCTCCCAGAAGACCCCCCCACTTCCCTTGGAGCGTGTGCTACTGGAGAGATGTGCACAGGGAAAACAGCAGCTCCCAACTGGAGAGCCAGGGGACCTGAGGAAGATCTGGGGAAGAGGAGGAAAGCAGAGAGACCCTCCCAAGTGCATCGCTGCAGGAGGCAGAGCTCGCCTGGAGGCTTTTCTTGGCACTGAAAGCAAAGGTGCCCACCCCTCTCCTTTCCTGATCCCATTCCCACCTCCCCAGCTGCAGGAAGGCAGAGGGCAGAAGCTTCCAGGCCCCTGACACTGGGAGAGACCATCGACAGAACAGAAACAGGAGGAAAAGAAGCCAGCTCCAGGAGACGAAGATGAGCTGTCACGATGGAGTGGGGCTGCCACCTCCCCTGGAAAAGGCTCCCAGAGTCCCAGGCCTCCATCCTGCTGCAGCAGTCCCAGTTTCTTCCTTTGTGTGCTCAGGCACTGGGGGTCAGGGCTGCCATCACCGCAGGTGCAGGGTGAGAACCACGGTCACAATCACCCCCAGGAAGAGCACAAAGGGCAGCCAGGTCTTCACAAAGCCCCCTATGCTGCAGGAGGGAAAGGGGGGAAAGTCTGTGTGAGAAACCAGCAGAGACAAAAGGATGGGGCAATAACTGCAGGAATCAGAGGGGGACAGATGCCTGACTGTTACCTGCTGCTGGCACTGCCACACACCCCATCCTGGAAATTGGTGTTAAAACCTGAGACTCACTCAGGACCACAATAAATATATCACAAACAACAGGGCTGGAGTCTCCTTCCAGCTTAAATCAAGTCAAAGACAAGCCCATTTCATACCTGCACAGACAGGAATGGTGACAGGAGGCCACAAAAAATGAAACCATTACCACAGGGCTTGTCAATCCGACTGCTGGTGGATTCAGCCAAGACAGCTGGAGCTATCCTTGCCCACAAGCAGGTACAGAAGCTCTTCCAGAACAGGGAAAACTCCACAGAAGTGGAGCTTCAAAAGCCTTTCCTTAAGGAAAGCTCGGGGTTTCCCTCCCCACTCCAGTGGGAAGCTCCACAGCAGCTGGAAATCAGACCAGTTTTTATGTAAACAAGCTTCAAGAGAGGGGAGGGAAACCAGTAATGCTTGGAGAGAAGCCATCCTGTGACCTTATGTTCCGACCTAACCCAGCCAGAAGACAACACAGAATGAGATTTGCTTTAGCCAGCATTTCCCAAATTCCAGGCACTCCAAATTAGCAGCCAGAAACAGTATTTTGGGAGCAGCATCTAGTGCAGCCCAGCAAGCACTCCTGCTTCTCTTGCTGAGCACAGGCAGTGACAGCACCACCCACCAGCAACACTCCCATGGCTTGGGGGAGGTTTCTCCTTCTCCAAGGGCCAGCTGATGCTTCAGAGGGCTCAGGAGAAGGAAAGAGCCCCTTCTGCTGCCGGATGCAGGCTGTCCCTCAGCTCACCTGACGTATTTCCCATAGAGGAGTGTGAAGAAGCACAGTTTCACCATGTTCCAGGAGGTGCTGTTATCGTATCTCATCAAGTTTAAGGCCAGAGCCACGTGGGAATGGCAGTTGTCACAGCAAAGGTTGTGCTGGAACACAAAAAGGGATTAAATTCCCATCCCTGAGGTCTCCCAGTCCTGGGGGAGAGCCACAGGTCCCACCCCCGTGGCAAGGAGCCAAACACTGGGGAGGGATCCCTCCCAACCACTGCAGAGATACGGAATTGTGGAACAGTTTGGGTTGGACGGACTTTAAAGCTCCTTGCTCCAACCTGGCCTTGACCATTTCCAGGGAAGGGGCATCCAAATGTCTCTGGGAACCCCCTGGAGCCCCGGGGCGCTCCCTCCCTCCCGCAGGCAGCAGCTCTACCATGCGGTGCTTGTACTCCTCGGAGGCGTCGTGCACGGCCGTGTCCCAGGCGTTGGGACCCGAGGCACAGACCTTGCTGGGATCCAGCTTCCAGTACCTGCAGGGTGACAACAGTTCCCTTTGCCTTGCTGCACTGCTGCGGCTCCCAGGGCCTGCTCCTGCCAGCAGCAAGAGGAATCAGCCTCCGAGGAGCCACGAGCACCCTGGAGTCCAACTCCTCGCCCTGCCTGAAGGACTGGGGCAAACCCAGCGCCTCTGGAAGGCAGGGAGCCAGCTCTGGGAGACGAGCAGGGCTGCAGAAAGGCTGCTCAGCTCCCCAGACAGAAATCCCAGAGCTCGGGGACAGCCTGAGCTGCTCCCAGCTCCCGGCCTGACCCGGCACACACCCGGCCCTCTCCTGCCCCAGCAGTGACACACGGCAGCGACCTGAGCCCAGCAGCCCAGCCAGGCTGGGTGCACCCACAGCCCCCGGGAGCACCATCCCAGAACGGTGCAGCCTTCTTTTCCTTTCCTCTGACAAAGGCTCCACACAGCTCTGCTTATTAACACCACCACGCTGCTGCCATGCTGCTAAAAAGATTTAATTGAATGTGTTTCTTGAAAAGCAGAGACACAGCGGCCACCAAGGTGAGTGAGGGCAGCTGAGCACCAGGAAAAGCAACGTCACAGCACATCTGTCCTCAGGAACTGCGGGCAGTTGGTCAGTCTAATACAAACAGGCAGCACTTACTTCACAGGCTTCCCAAATGCCATGTTGTCTTCCTGAAAAAAACAAAAAGAGAATTGTCTCAGGGGGCTGAAGCCAACATTCAGGGCGGTGCTGGAGGTCTCTCAGTTGGCTGGCTGAGTGATCCAGCTGCCCCAGACACCAGTCCCAGTGTGCCGGGGTGAGGAGTCCCATTGTTTCCATGCTCCTGCTCTGGACTGGGCACCTTTACACTCCACACACGCTGACATCACTGACCTACAAGTGCCTCGTTCCCCTCCCTTTTTTTGTTTTAAGTGTCAATATTTTGTAAACTCTTGGCTGCAAATGTCCCAGTCTATTAGGAGCATTAATTATCCCAGATACTTTCAGAATCCCCTGGACCCTCAGCAGCTTAAGAGGCCTGACACACACCTGATGCTGAGCAGCATGACACAAACAACCACGCTGAGGCAGCTGAAGGCACTTCTGCTACTCAGATTTAGGAGAATTTGAGTCCTAAACTCCTTATTTAGAGCCTGGAACGCAAGGTTTTTTTTCCCCCCCTTCTCCTCACCAAACCAGCCATTATTTATCAGGCCCCCAGATGAGCTCCAGTGGAGCAACAGCAAGGATCCCAGAGCCCGAAAAGCCCCTGGGAAGGCCCTGAGGGTGTTACTCGAGCAGAAGGCAGGGCAGGGTACTCACGGACACGAAGTAGGGCCCCGCGAAGTCGCGGATGACGCCGGCCGAGGTGCAGATGCCCATGTGGCCAATGATGGGGAACAGCCACCTGCAGGACAGGGACCCGTCAGGGGGGCTGGGACACACAGCCAGGCAGGGCTGGGAGGGGCCAGGGCGCAGGGAGAGCACCAGGGGAGCGTCCCAGCCGCCCTGGCAGGAGGCTGCAGGAGAACAGCTCACCCCGGAGCGCCCTGCACGCAGCAGGGCAGGGACGGGCCGGCCCAGCCCAGCAAACCCCTCTGTGCAGCCAAGCACAAAGATCAGATCCTGCGGGGACTGCAGGCAGAAAACCGGACTTTCCACTCCAGCAGCCAAAAACCAGGTCACCCTGCCCACCAACCCACCACGCTGCAGCTCCCCACAGCAGCCCAGAGCTCGGCTCCCAGACAGAAACCAGAGCTCCTGGCTCCAGAACAGCTTTCCCTCCTCTAAAAGATCCCACTGTCTCACAGACCTTCTCCCTGGTGATGATTACAGCCCCAGGGAGCAGCAGACCCATATCCCAGCCCCTTCCCTCACCAGACCTCATCCCAAACCCCTTCCCTGCCAGCCTCGTCCCTCACGACCCCGCAGCAGTGAACACTCCAGGTCCCACTCCAGCCCTCTCCCACTGGCTCCAGCACTCTCAGCTTCCCTCCTCTCCCCGATTTCCCTCTCCTCTCTCCCTGAGGGCCTGAGTGGCTCTGGCAGCTCCCTTCAGCACTCCCCGCTGGGGTCAGGAATGTGGAAAAGCTCTGGAAAAATCCTCCAGCAAAAGGCTGAGGTGAAAATTTTAAGCAGTCAAAAAAGAAAAGAGATTCAGGAAGATAAAAGAAGCGGTGGGAGGGGAGCGAAGCCTCTCCCGGGCCGTTCCCGTTCCCGTTCCCGTTCCCGTTCCCGTTCCCATTACATCCCACGCCACATCTTGTACCGGGCTCAGGAACAAGAGCAAACACCCCCGAGGAACCGCGGGCAGTGGGAATCTGGGAACCCGCACAGCCGCAGCCTTCCACCCTCCCACGGCCGGAGCCGAGCCCCCGGCTGTCCCCGGTCCCGGGGTGCACGGAGCCGGTCCCGGGGTGCACGGAGCCGAGCCTGCCCGCGGGCACGGGCTGCTCCCGGGTGCCGGCGGCCAAACCCCGCTCCACAAACGCTTCCCACCTTCCCCGGAGCGACGAGCCCGCTCAGCACCGAGCCCTCCCACACCCGCGGGGCTGCCAGAACCAGCCCGGGCCGGGTCCCGCGGAACCGGGCACCGGAGGGGCGAGGGCACCGGGAGGGGCAGCGGGCACCGGGAGGGGCGAGGGCACCGGGAGGGACAGCGGGCACCGGGAGGGACGAGGGCACCGGGAGGGACAGCGGGGACCGGGAGGGACAGCGGGCACCGGGAGGGACAGCGGGCACCGGGAGGGACGAGGGCACCGGGAGAAGGTCCCGGCAGAGGCGAGGGGGGATCCGGCGCGGCCCCGGGAGAAGCGCGGGGCTCCGGGACAGGCGGGGGCGGCCCCGGGGCCCCGGCCCGGCCCCGGCTCGCTCACGTCAGGACGGGGATCGGGGTCCACACCACGCAGTGCGGGAAGCGGCCGCGCTCCGCGTCCGGCGCGGCGCCGGCGCCGCCACCGAACGGCTTCATGCCCGGCTCCGCCGCCGCCATGCCCGGGGCGCGCCGCCCGCGTCACTACCGGCGGCGCGCGCTGCCGGGAACGGAACGGGACGGACGGGACGGGGAACGGGAACGGGACCGGGGGTGGGGAACGGGGAATGGGGAATGGGGAACGGGGAATGGGAACGAGGACGGGGACGGAACGGCAACGGGAATGGGAACGGGGAACGGGGAACGGGATGGGGAATGCAGAATGCAGAATGGAGAATGGGAACGGGAACCGGGAACGGGAATGGGGATGGGAACCGGGAACGGGAATGGGGATGGGAACCGGGAACCGGGAACGGGAATGGGAATAGGACAGGACCGGGAATGGGAATGGAAATGGGAACAGAAATGGAATGGGAATGGGAACGGGCTGGGAATGGGAACGGGACAGGACCGGGGACGGAAACGAGAATGAGAACGGGAATGGGAATGGGAATGAGAACGGGAATGGGAACGGGCCTGGGCCCCCATCCCAGCCCGGGACCCCAAAGCCCAGCCCCAGCCCCAGAGCCCCGGGCTGCCCACGGGACCCTCCTGCTCCCCGCACCCCTCCCTGTGCCCAGGGCTGTCCCCAGGGGCCCCCGAGGGAAGCACAGGAGCAGAAATCATCAGAAATCGTCATCCCACGGAGCCTCCCGGGACAGGGGAGAAACTGCCAGAGCAGCAGCAGCATTTGCAGAGGGAAAGCCGAGGGTTAGAAAAATAACAGTTGCTTTATTAGGAAGTTAAATTCGAACTATGCGAGAAAGCTGGAGAAATGTGTTTATTCCGGATTCCCACCCACCACAGCACGCTCTGAGCACAGAGAGACCCGCGGGGCTGGGGGAGGCACAGGGAGCCCGGGGCTGCCCCAGCCCAGCCAGGATGGGGCTGTTCTGCCCCAGGGCTGCAGCAGAGCTGCACTGTGCACCTCCCAACCTTCCAGCTCTGCATCCTTCCCCGTTTTCCTTGGAAGCCGCTGTTTCCTCCTCGCCCCAGGGCTCTCCAGGAGAGCTGGGGTGTCACGGTGCCCTGCCAGGGCTTGGGAATAAAAATAAACAGTGTTGGCCCCTTCCTGCACGTGGCACAGAGGCAGCGCAGAGCCAAGGTGGATCTGGGGACGGACAAACCTGTTCCCAGCACTCATCACAAACCTACAGCTCCCACGTTTTACTGACATTCCTGCCCTGCCTTGTCCCGCCTGTTAGGCTGAGTCTGGCCACGGGTGTTGTGTGCTTCAGGACACAGCAGCACTTCACAGCGAGCTTCAGAGCCCGGAGGCCTCCGGGGAAGGCCCAGGAGATGGGTGACCTCTGCCCGCCTCGGAGGGGCCACCACTTTGGAGGGGCCACTGGGGCAGCAGAAAATGTCACTAGTTTCCTGTCAGGGTGGCCTCTTCCCCCTCAAGACACAGGAACTCCCCTTGAGCGCTCAGCTGTGTGATGGAAAAGCAATCCACAAAATAGTCTGTCTCCAAAAGGCAGAAAGCTGAGGAAATCTAACACATGGCTGGTGCTTTGGTTTCTGCTTTCCTCTTTCAGGACTAAGAGTAATGGGTACAAACTGAAAGAGGGAAATCAGATTGGTTCGGAGGAAGAAATCTCTGCCTGTGAGGGTGGCAGGCCCTGGCACAGGTGCCCAGAGCAGCTGGGGCTGCCCCTGGATCCCTTGAGTGCCCAAGGCAGGCTGGACACTGGGGCAACCAAGGTGTCCCTGCCCTGGCAGGGGTTGGAGTGAGATCCTCTCTGAGGTCCCTTCCAACCCTTAACATTCTGTGATTCCATTTTGGCACTTGGGATGGGAGATGTACACAAAGGTTGTGTTTCAGTGAACACTTTTTGTTCGACAAAGAAAAAAAACCCCTGGCATTGATTTGCTCCAGGCCAACATAAATATCAGAGATTGTGAAAAAGCCACAAATGAGGGCCAATGTTCACATCAGCTAATGTGGTCCTGGCACGTCTGTCGGATTAGGCAATGGATTTGCTCTTGCTGCTCGTGGCTGGGAGGCTGCTAAGCAGGATATCACCAGGGAGCAGCTCCTTGGCAGAGGCGCACAGCAGGCACAGCTCTGGCAGGCCGTGTCCCCGCAGTGCCACCTCCCGCCTGGGCAAGGGCAGCTCGGACCCTTCACTCCCTCGGGAGCAAACCCTGCTGCCGCAGCTCGGGAAGAACACAGGCTGGGTTAAAAAACAATAATTAAAACCCAAATCAATAGAGCACTGGTTTGCTGCGCAGCTCTTTGTGTCTGTCAGGGAAGCACAAGGCGCTCCAGCCCCGGCAGAGCACGGCGGAGCTGGAGCTGACAGCAGGGTCTTCCTAGTGACAACTGGAAAGCTGCTGCTGTTGTGCTGCTATTGATCTAAGCAGAATACAAAACACCTGAAGTCAGCAGGGAAAAATAGCTGCAGTTGGAAAAGGAGCTGTGGGGGGGACGACAGGGAGGGGAGAGCAGGTAAGAAGTTCTCCATGCATAAAATTAAAGGCCAGGGTTTTATTGCAGCTCTCCTGCCTGACTACAGCACTGGATCGATGTGCAGAGCAGGAATGGTGCCATCATTGTTTGTGCAAGCTCTCATTTGAGGAGAAACAAAAGGGTTTGCCAGGGACTTGCCACCGCTGGCTCCTCTGCCTCCCTGAGCTCAGGACAGCGGGGACACGTCCCCGCTCCCGGCCGTGCCAGCGGCTCCTCGGGCCCTGGCGACCCCGAGCCGAGCTGAGGGCAGCCACGGGGCCCCGTGGGTTTGTCCCAGCCCAGCCTGGAGCCCGGCTGGAGCCCGGCCGTGCTCGGGCACCTCGCGGTGCCAGGCTGGCTCGGGCAGAGCCGGAGCAGCGGGCGCCCGGCCAGCTCCTGCTAAAGCGCTTCCCTGGGAACCTTCCCTGTTGTGCCAGCTCGGCGCTGGGGAGGGAGTGCGGAGCCAGAGCTCTGGGAGGAGATCCCTTCCCCCTCCTGCCACCGAGGGCCCAGGCGGCAGCAGGCGCGGGCTGGAAATGTCAGCGAGGCCGGGGCTGCTGCAGGACACCGGCCCGCAGGGAGCCCGGGCTGGGCTGGGCTGCCTTTTGTTGCTCCCTGCTGTGGGCTGTGCAGCCCGAGAGCCTCTCCTGGCTCCCCGGGAGCCCAAACGCCCCTCGGGGCTCCGCTGTGCCGCTCCCACCCCGCCATGGACACGCCAGGCTCAGCCGGCCTCCCCAAAAGCGGCCCTGAGCCGCCCCGGCTCTCAGCTCCAGCCTTCGGGGCTTTTCTCTCTCCCGGGCACTGGAAGCTGCATCTCCTCCTCCCTCTCCAACCCACAGGGCAGCTTCCCTGGCTAAAGGAAAAGCCAGCAGTTTCTCAGGGACGAGGGGCACACTGCCAGAGCTGAGTGCTGCTTGCACTGCTCAGCCTCCCGTGCTGCATGCAGGGCCGAGCTGCTCCCGTGCTGCATGCAGGGCCGAGCTGCTCCCGTGTGCATGCAGGGCCGAGCTGCTCCCGTGCTGCATGCAGGGCCGAGCTGCTCCCGTGTGCATGCAGGGCCTGAGCAGCCCCAGGGGCTGAGCTGCTCCCAGCACCCACAGCTGGCACCCACAGCCGGCCATTCTGACACCCTGCTCACACGCAGCACCCATCCCGAGCCCTCTGCAGTTTTGTCGCTGGCACTGCCAACAGTTCCATCAGAGAAAAGTGAATTTGTCAGTCAGGCTGCAAATATGTTCCTCCCCCCACATCCCAGAGCATATCCCTCCTCTGCCTCCTCAACCCAATCCTCTCATCCAAATGATAAATAAAACTAATTTTCTGGGTCCTTCTACCCATTTCCACCCACAATTCAAACACTCAGCTTCCAACCACTCACTCCAAGAGCTGACCCAATTAGCTGATTGCCAATTCCAGCTATGGATGCTCATTGCTTTGTTACAGCAGAGCTGCCTTTTAAAGCAATAATTTATATCAGACAGGATTTGAAATGAAGAGGCCTCAAAAGACCTTCGGCTGAAAGGTGTCCAACAGGAATTAAGAGAAGAGTTCAAATGGATTCTGAGAATAACAGCCTGGTTTTCAAACTCTCCCTCAAGGCCTGCAGATTGGAGAGCAAGGAAATACTTGGGAGGTTTTGCAGCAGGAATCCAGAGGAAAAAGAGTTTCTGAAATCTTTAGCAAAGGAGCAGCTCTGGGCACAAGGGCTGGTGATGGGCACACCACTAAGGCAGGGAAGGCGCTGCTGCTGCCACGGGAACACCTCGGGTCCCTCAGGCAGGCGAGCCCGGGTGTGCCCGAGCCCCCAGCCCAAGGAGCAGCTCCAAGGCAGGACGGGCTGGTGCAGCTCCATCTCCCTCGGGCTGAGCAGGGGCTCCCAGGATTTCCGAGCTCTGCTGTCTCTGACAACAGGCACAGGGACTGCTGGAGCAGCTCTGCAGGACGTGTTCCCTCCTCTCCTCCATCCCCACCCAATGCTGGCAGCTCCGAGTTCCCAAACTGGATGAATTCACTCAGCTCCGAGTTCCCAAACTGGATGAATTCACTCAGCTCCGAGTTCCCAAACCCGATGAATTCACTCAGCACCGACTCCGGGGCCACCACAGCTTATGGGCCACATTTTGGGCTCCCCAGCCCCTTCCCATGCAAGTTTTTGGAGCCCCTGTTCTCTGAAGAACTGACAGCACCTGGCCCAACCAGGCCACCCTCCACCCACCCTCACGGAAGAGAAAGGTAGAACAAAACCACAGGGATCCCCCGAAGAAAATGACACCAAGAAAGAACTAGAACAAAGAATTCTTTAATCGCTTAACCCTTTCTCTTCCAGGGACCAGAGAAACAAGTTTTCTGCTCCTTCTAATGAGGGCAGTAAGGCTCATGTGTTACCTCTACAACTGCAGGGGCAAAGTTTACGAGATGATCGTCTTTAGTACTCAAAAAAGCGAGAAGCAATGGTCACTGCAACACTAAGAGAATCCTAGAGTCTCCTAACGGAGAGCCCATTGCTAGAATACAAAAATAAAGGAGGCATCCCTGCATATCCCAGGCTAGAAAGAGTTAACCAGAAAGAGCAGGAAGAAGCTTTCCCAAAGAGGGGGTTGAAGTAAACAGCAGAGGTCAATAAAGCAACATCTCCTGACTTCCCCAGCCTGTTTTTTTTTCCTTTACCAATAAATACAAATTCCTTGTTAACAAGCGACAAGCAGGTAATCTGCCCACAGCAAGGGGAAAAGGGGCTAGAGGCAGAAAGATTTTTCTCTCCCCTTCTCTCCTATTATTATTAATCTTCTTTTTTTTTTTTTTTTTTTTTTTTTTTAACCAAAGCAGCCATTAAAAACAGCAACCCACTGCAGAGGCAGGGAATCTGCTTGCTTTCACACTGCAACTGGCAGGTAAAAGAGCTGCACTGTCTCATAAGGGTAAAAAAACCAAAAAATAGCTGCCACAGCAAAAGGTGAATGGGGAGGGAGAGGTCTGTTCTCTTCAGAGCTTTCCATCTCAGTCTCTCAGTTTAAAAATCAAAGTCTGCAGACGTTGTCTACTGAAAGCTGAAAAAAAAGTTTGAGTGGGAGGAGAAGAGGAAAAAAAAAAAAAGAAGAGGATAGGTCTAGTAGGAAGCCTTAAGCAAAAAAAGCAAAGGGCAGACCATGTCAGAAAGCCACCCAAGTGAGGAGAATTTTCTGCTGCCTCTGGGTTTGGAAGAGCAGCGAAAGCCGGGGGTGCACCTGGCCAGGCCCCGGCCAGTGAACTCAACAGTCACAGGTACTGTGACAGCAGACAAACCTGCCCGGGGCTGAGGGACACCTGGCCCAGGTGAGCTCTGCCCTGGCACGGGGGAGGCTGATCTGCCCCGCAGCAGCGGCAGAGCGCGGGAGCCGGTCCCTCGGAGGGGCTCCTGCAGAGCGGGCACAGAGCACACAGCCCGGAACAGGGCAGAGAGCACAGAGCCCGGAACAGGGCAGAGAGCCTGGCACAGGGCACAGAGCACACAGCCCGGCACAGGGCAGAGAGCCTGGCACAGGGCACAGAGCCTGGCACAGGGCACAGAGCACACAGCCCGGCACAGGGCAGAGAGCCTGGCACAGGGCACAGAGCCTGGCACAGGGCACAGAGCACACAGCCCGGCACAGGGCAGAGAGCCTGGCACAGGGCACAGAGCCCGGCACAGGGCACAGAGCCTGGCACAGGGCACAGAGCACACAGCCCGGCACAGGGCACAGAGCCTGGCACAGGGCAGAGAGCCTGGCACAGGGCACAGAGCCTGGCACAGGGCACAGAGCACACAGCCCGGCACAGAGCACACGGCCCGGCACAGGGCACAGAGCACACGGCACAGGGCACATAGTCCAGCACAGGGCACACAGCCCGGCACAGGGCAGAGAGCCTGGCACAGGGCAGAGAGCACACAGCACAGAGCCTGGCACAGAGCACATGGCCCGGCACAGAGCAGAGCCCGGCACAGAGCAGCAGCGTCCGAGGGGCACCCTCAGTCCCTCCCTCCCTCGCAGGAACTGAGAGGCTGCCAGCTGACCTCTCTGCTCCTTGTCTCCAGGATTGTTCTGGAAGGCAGAGGCAGGCCTGGCTCCGGCAGCCCCGCGCAGCTGCGCTCGGCAGTGCCTGGCAGCCCGAGGCAGCCGGGGAGGAAAGGGAGGCCTCTCATCTTTCCACGGCAGCAACAGGAAGACCAGGGATTGCACCGCATGGAAGAACGGCACACACACATGCGCACACGCTCCCAGACACACACCTCACACCCCTGGGACCGAGGCTGACATGTTCAGACCTTCGGCAGGAAGAGACACGAGACAGCACAGAGCGGTTCAGATCTCCAGGGGCTCTTTGGTCTTAGTTGATAGTCCTAGAAAAAGCAACCTCCAGAGGTGGTTGTAGCACAGCTGTGTAAGAT
This sequence comes from Lonchura striata, assembly GCF_050655825.1. Classification (NCBI taxonomy): domain Eukaryota; kingdom Metazoa; phylum Chordata; class Aves; order Passeriformes; family Estrildidae; genus Lonchura; species Lonchura striata. The sequence continues at coordinate 678,177 of NC_140725.1, forward strand.
CTGTGGGGTATTTACTGTTTGGCAACTGCGAGAGGGGAAAACAGGGCTGTGTGTTACAGGAGGGGGAAGGAATGGGAGTACAGTGCTGTGTTTCCAGGTGTGCTCCTGGCTGTGCAGCCAGCCAGGCCGTGGGGACCAGGAAGAGGAAGGAGGGTTCCTGAGAGGACCACGAATCCGTTTGATGTTACACCAACAAAGAGGCAAGGAAGGCCCACCTGGGCCAAGACAGAGTGGCTGGCTGCACAAAAATGCTGCTTCTGACAGCTCCAGACTGTGGCTGTATCATTCACACGGCGACAACATCCTCAGCTCCTGCACAGGTGACATGGAGAGGAGGAAGCGAACACAGCTACACACCTGGGGCAATGGAGAGGTGCTGTCACCTGCCCTTTTCCTCAGCAGCTTTAGCTACACAAGTCCTGGGCCTCTGATCCAGCCTGTGCCCATTGCTGTCACCTCCCTGCACGGGCTCAGGGACCACAGGAGGGAGTGTCAGAACTGGGCAAGCTCGTTCTGCCCCATGGAGCTGCACACACCCCGCACCTTCACTGATCCCTCAGCTACAACAGGGGACAAGACAGGCCGCCTCCAGTCCTCAATACAGCACAGCTACATCTGCTGACGTGTCTGAGATGGAAGCCAGAAGAAAGGTGTTCGGGGACAAAACAGGTGTTTCGTGGCCAACAACCGTAAACCGGGGGCCTCTGCACAGGCTGGTAGCACAGTCAAGCTTTCAGCATCACTGCAGTAAATTCATTCCATAACCCCTGCCCTAGGTTTGTATTTTATTCAGGAATTTAACATCCCCCCTGCAATGCAGGCAACAGCCCCTGTACCAGATCATACAGCAGCTCTGGAAAAATAATCACCAGTTACACTGCTCACAGACAACTCAAAGACCCCTGTTGGGACTAAATTCCACTAAAGGCAAACCCCGGACTGCACTGCCATGGAAGAGGAGGAGGAGGTGATGGTTTAGAGACGGCCGCTCCTGCCCCTGCCAGCTTGTCCTACCCTGTGCATAGTGCGAAACAGTGCAGTCATTCACCAGAGAAAGTTCAGGACCAAGGAAACTCGGTTCTCTTTCAGCCAAATATTTAGAGGAAGGAGAGGCAGTTCTGTTTTAGCTGGGCCGGCACTGGACCTGCCCCTCTGAGCTGTCTTCATCATCCGAGCCTCCAGCCCCACCACTGGTCAGTCCTGTGATCCGGTAGCCCATGTTCAGCAACATCACCTCCAGCGGGTCCGCATTCATCCGCCGCTGGTTGGCTTGGGAAGCACCTTCCATGTCCACGACCACGCGGCCGTTGAGGGTCTCGCTCTGCAAAACACCAGGGGACAGCACTCAGGACCCAGGAGGGGCTGCTCCTGCTGCTGCAGTGGGAGATCCCAGTGGGAAAAGGCAGCAGGAAAGAGCGAGGCTCCAGCTGCAGCCCTTACCTCCGGCCTGGGGTTCCAGAGTCGCACGACCGGGTCGATGCCGCTGGTGGCCAGGAAGCAGTAGCTGGGATGAGGCTGGAGACAGTTCACAATGGACTCGTCTCCCTGCAGCACACGCACCAGGTTGGTGGTTTCCTTCTCCCAGATGAAGAAGGAGCCGTCGTCCGAGCCGCTGACGATGTACTGGGCGTTGCTAGGGCAGAGGAGCAGAGCCTGGGGGTCACACTCAAGAGCCAGGCTCCAGCACGCTGAGCATTTCACATGGCTTCTGCCATCAGCAGGCTGACATCCCTCACACTTACACATCCAGATAAAGCTCCCTATGCTGGTTCCCTGCATCCCCAGGAGCCCTGTTTTCAATCCCAAATGGATTTCTGAATTGCTAGCCCAACCAGGTCCTCTGTGATCTGCTCCTCGTCGGTTGATCATGCAGCAACGTGGGATGAGGGTTCCTGTCAGCTCCTCCCAACACTCCAAACCAGTGTCCATGTCATTTTATGAACAGTAACATGGGGCTACACACGAGGCTTCCACGGAGCATATCACCCTGCTGCTGCTGACTCCTGTCCTGCACCCTTGCCACCATCTGCCAGCATACCTGCCAAAGAAATTGGCCTCCTTGATGTCCGTCGTGGTGTTGCAGTGGCCGCAGTACCGGAACTTGTAGTCGTAGCTGCGCTCCCTCAGCACCATCTCATCCTCGGAGATGGAGTCCTTGCGGCCCGTGGCTCGCAGCCGGATGGGGCCACCCCCCTTCTTGTCCTCAGCTGCAAGGACAACACGTTTCCCTCAGCACCACCGGCGGAGTTCTAAGCAAAACACACCCCAGGAGACCCCAGCAGCCTTAGAGAAGAGTTAAGGACGATTCCAGCAGGAAGCAGGGCTCAGAGCATGAGCTTCCTTCCTTCCACATTATCTCCTGGCTGCATCAGACTCCTTTTATCACACTCTCACTCAAGAGCAAACCAGGACCAGGCACAAGGAAAGAACAGGCTCCGGCCAGTTTTTGTGCACAGCAACAATCAATCTCTCTCAGAAGTTGGAGCTTTACTTCAGAGTGTCAGTTTAAGGAGGAAAGTCCTTGTGTGCTCATGAGATTTCAGTGTAACCTTGGAGAAGCCCAGGAGCAGCAGCACTCACCGTTATCACTCTTGGAGAAGAGGGCAGCATTGATGTCCCTGTCTAGTGCATCGCAGGCACTGCTGTGTGCTTGTTCTGGAAACTTCCCTTTAAAGTCATCCAGACACTCCAATGCTTCTGCCACGTACTTGAGTTCAAAGAGACAGCGGGCGAGGCGGAAGTGGGCCTTCAGGTGGCATGGATTTAGGGATATGGCCTTCAAGCAGTCCCTCAGAGCATCGTAATGGTCCCCATCCCTGAGGAAAGCAGAGCCGTGGATTAGCCAGCCCAAGCAGCAACAGCAAACATTTTCCACTGCTGCTTCCCAGCCCTCATTTCACTCCACAGCTTGTTGTTTCCAGCTCTCTACACAATCCCACACCCCAGGAGCTCGCTAACAGCATTTGCTGTGACTCGAGGACACCACCTGACCCAGCCCAGCCTCCCCAAGGCCTCAGCAGACGCCCACAGGCAGCTCTGGGATGTGACCACACCAGGCTGCCCCGCCAGCCCTGACCTGCCATTTTAAATCCAAGAGAGCAGAGCTCCCTGCTGCAGCACATTTCGGGAAGTCCTTTGAAGATGGAGGATGCAGCAGCCCTCTGGCCAGGCAGCACAGCCCTCCCGTGCCAGGCGGGCTCCCTGTCACAGCTCAATCGTGCCCCTGTGTGGACACACGGCTCAGCTCCGGCCACGGCGCCCGGCCAGCAGCCGCAGGGCTCCCACCAAGGGACGAGCAGGACAGGCAGGAGCCTTGTCTCCAGCAGGAACCTTTGCTCACCTTTCCAGGGCAAATGGCAGAGTTTTAGAGGTGAGCGTTACAGTGATGGACTGCCCTGGTGTTTGTATCCTGTTTACAGCCTGATCTCCCGAGCTCTGGGCTCTGGCAGTGAGGCTGCCTGGCTGTGCTCTGGAAGCAGGAGGGACCTGTGAGCCCTGTGTGGTGCCCAGCTCAGGCTGGCAGGGCAGACACACCTGGGGCACCTCAACTGCTCAGACCACAAGCTGCCTAAACAGAGTGCCAAGGCTCCATTTGATGGTTAATAGTAATAATAATAATAATAATGATAATGTTTCATATCTGTAACCTACATGCCCCACTGTGACTGCCCCATCCCTGGAAGTGTCCAAGGCCAAGCTGGACAGTGCTTGGAGCAACCTGGGATAGTGGAAGGTGTCCCTGCCCATGGCAGGGAATGAGATGGGCTTTAAGGCCCCTTCCAACCCAAACCATTCCAGGATTCTGTGCACTGCGCCCACCAAGGTCCAAAACACTCCCAAGGAGAGGATCAATTCAAAGAGCAACAATTTTAGATTATGTGAAACCTCTGTCAGGGAACCACAGGAAGGCTCAGGTTGGAAGGGAGCACTCAGTGTCATGCAGGACCCCTTCCCTGTACAAACAGGGCTCCCTACAGCACATGCCTCAGGACTGAGTCCAGTTTTGGATTATCTCCAGTAAAGGAGACTCCACACTCTCCGTGCGCAGCCTGTCCCAGTGCTCTGTCACCCTCACGGTGAAGAAGCTCCTCCTCATGCACAGGTGGAATAGGGAAGAGGTGTCTCAGTGTCTGGACTTATTAATGGGAGTTCCAAACCTTGCCAGGAGCCTGTTTTGCAATCCATTCACCCTGCAGCTCCCTCCTGTCCAGGTGGGTACTGGCCACTGCCCAGCACAGCCCTGCCCAAGAGATCTGCAGCAGGAACAAGGCTCTCCAGGGCTGCCTCTGCAGCACTGCCAGGGTTAATTCAGGACATGCAGCAACAGGCCATTTTTAGTCAGAGAAAGAGGGAATGCAAGTTACCTGTTAGGATGACAGACAGGTGTCCCACACTTGCACACCTGACTGGGCTTTTAAACTGCTTTGCCACCCTCAAACATCCTTCAAGCTCAACTACCAGCTTTGGCAGCCCAAGAGACTGGTGTGAAAATGGACATGGTAAAGCAGGCTCTGACTTCTCCCTTTGTTACAGGATTGACTCAGCTTGTGCAAAACTAGAAATCAGCTCAGTACTGCCAACGTGGACTGCTGAAAGCAATCTAGAGGGGGATGCAGTTGGCTTTTAGGAGCAAAATTTCAAAGGACAGCCTTAGAAGTGCTGGAAAATATGAGCAGCATCTTAAGGGAGATGAACAAGGGGAGGTTAGGAAATTACAGACCTTCCTTTTTTCCTTGCTCTGTTATTCAGAGAATGAGGCCAAAGTAGAACCTGCAGGGTTCTGAGGGTGGCCTGTACCTGCTCCTGCTCCAGACATCAAGAACACCTCAGAGACATGTGGTGGTTCATCCTGGGTCACTGTCTGCCTCTCCTCTGCTCAGTGACATCCCGGCCACCTTCCCCACGCTCCTCAAACTCTTCCTAGCAGAAAAGTGCCCCTTTCCTGCACCTGGCAGGTATCACCTCAGTGCTATTTAAATCCTACCCCCGCGTGCCACAGAAACCCACTGTGTATGTTTTCCACATCTTCCTGCTACCCAAAACTGTGGCAAAGCAGTAGCTGACACATTGAAAGGTTCAGATGTGCCAACACCCTTCGGGAAAAACGATTCCTATAAGAAAAATGTCATTCATGAGATCAGCACTCAGCTTCTGTGTTCCATCCCTTAATCCCAACCTATTGTTCTTCTCCTTCTGAACACTGAGGTCTTTTTGAGGCAGCTCCCAAATCTCTGCTATTGCAAAACAGCCAGTAGGCCAGTTACCAACAGTCACAACAACTGCTGGCTGCTCTTTATCTTGGCAAGAGGAGAGGAGAATTCATACTGGGGATTTCAGCAGGGAGAGGAGAAGGATATCCTCACAAAGCAAATGGAGATGAAGGACCACAGCTATTTTAAATATGTTAATGGCAAGTCATGGTACTCAGTCTTACTCTGCTCAAGGGGACAGCACTAAAATAACTCAGCTGTATCTTGCAGATGCAGCTCTGGCCACTGGTCAGAGCAGACATTACCTACTGCAGAGGCTGACAGGGTGTTTTGCAACCAGCAGGGCAGAATCCTCTCCAGACTGCAAGGATCTGCCACCTCCCCAGACCCCTCCCAGAGGTTTGTTTCCAGTCAAAGGAGGGTGGGTTAACTGGGGTAACACAGGAACCACCAGGTCTGAGTGTCTGCAGTGTGAGGTTCTTGGATAAAGCAGCAACCAAAGCCACCCCAGCAGCCCTAACACAACCTCCTGTCACGAGCTGTTATAAAGCACAGTCGCCATTACGTCATGTGTTGACAGCAGATTTAAGAGCCCTTCTTTAATGCAAATCAGAACCACCCAAAGAAACACAGCCACCCTTGGAGACATCCAGGATGCTGTGAATCAGATGTGGATTTTGGGTTTCTTTTTAAACAGGAAAGGACGGGGATTTCACACAGCACACCAGTAGGTGGGCTGTACCTCCCCAGACTCTGTGCAGCACAGACTGCTGCACCACCCCTTTGTGCCAGAGGTGCCCAGTTATGTTTCAGTGTGACAACCCCAAGCCTGCCTGCCAGAGGGACACCAGGCCTGTGGCCAAGGTGGCCCCTGGAGTCACCTGCAGTGACACTGGCCCCTTACCACTTGCGCTTCATGTAGGCAGCAGCTCTGTTCCCATAGAGCATGGCATTGTTGGGGGCCTTCTGCACAGCTTTGCTGTACAGCTGGATGGCCTGCGTCCACAGCTGGCAGGCAAAGGCCTCGTTGGCTTGTTGTTTGATCCTCTCCAGGTACGGGGGCAACTCCACCTGGGGGCTGCAGGGGAAGAAGGGAGCAGCACAGGTAAGTTGTACATCCTTAGCTCCAGGTCAGAGTCTGCAGTGTTTAGTTCCAGCTTAGCTAATGTTTGCTAGACTTCCTAATAAAAGAGTCAGGAAAAGACAGAAGGGATTCTGGACCTGAAGAACTTGTGTTTAAGAGCAAAGTTTGGTTTTGACCACACAATCCCAGAATAGTCTGGGTTGGAAGGGAAGTTAAAGCCCATCCAGTCCCACCCCCTGTCATGGGCAGGGACACCTTCCACCACCCCAGGTTGCTCCAAGCCCCGTCCAACCTGGCCCTGGACACCTCCAGGGCAGCCAGAGCTTCTCTGGGCACCCTGTGCCAGGGCCCCCCACCCTCTGGCAGTCTCACTACATCATTTGACTGTTTCCAATTTTTCTTCATCTACAGACACACACTCCAAATTGAGCAGTGGGTATTTTAAGCATCAGACTCCACCAATACGTCTTTGTTTCGAGTGCATAAACAGCGTTCCCACTGCTCTTTTAGCAATGCACAACCATGCACATGCAGAAGCATCTGAGCTCACCAGGCCCATGCTCCACAACCCAAAATTCCAGCCCCATTCCCCATTCCTGCTGCCGCGGTGGAGGGGCCATCTAGAGGAGAGGAGCTGAAACAGTCCACAAAGTCACTTTGGAGGAACCCAGACTACCCATATATGGTATTAAATAAGTGTCTTGACTTTGAACCAAGTCTCATCAGCAGGAAGAAAAACAGCCACCAAGATGTGCTGCTGCTCCTTCACCCCAACTGCATTTTGCTCTTAAAGAAAGAAATCAGCAGGAGCAATAGAAGAGGCTCCATCCAGTCCCATGTTAGGAATGGCAGCAGTGTTCCAGTGTTGTCACAGAACAATTCTGGCTGCTTCAGTTCAGTTTGCAGCTGGCAAGTGCCCAAAAAATGGCAGAGGGAAGCAAGATTCCTTCACCTGCCAGCCTCTGCCACCATCAACACACAGCTCCTGCAGGCCAGGAAGCAACCACCATTCAGGACACTTTGCTTCCAGGCCTGAAAAATAATTTCTTAGTTTTGTCCACCTCAATTCATCGTAAGAGGAAATATCCTCACAGACAATTCCTCCCAGGACGCTCTTGCCTGGTCTGACTCCTGTTCACAGCCCAGGCATAGGAGGCCAACACAGCCCCAGGGACAGCGGCCACTTGGCAATCCAGGAACAGGGCAAGGGATTTGCACCTCACACCTTTCTGGCAGCACCTCACCCCGTGAGAGGCAAAGGACAAAGCCATAAACCCCCTGGAGGGGCAGCTGTGCCCTCACCTCACGTGTGCCCTTCCCTCGGCCAAGCGGAAGCCGTTGCTGTGGAGATGGATCCCATTGGACACTCCATTGGTAGAGGTTTTTCCATTCTGCACTTCTGAAGGTTAGAAAAAGATATATACAGCCATGCTAAGTATCAATGTACATTATACAAGCTCAGGGTTTATTTCACAGCAGGGCCAATCCAGCACGACTGCCCCATTCAGAGCAGAAACAAAACTTCCATGATTCCATCCGCTCCAGCCACCTGCATTTGATTTGTCCTCTTATATTTACAAATCTCTGCACTGCCCTTTGCAATACAATTCTAGATCAGAAAACCAGGCACACACAGAACTAAGTGCTAAGGGAATTACCTTTACTGATTTCAGGCCATGGTCGGAGTGTCATGGAATCCTGGAATGGTCTGGGAGGATTCCAGGACCTCAGCCACTGAACAGTCTGCTTAATCCCTGAGCACAACTCACACACACCCCACCCTCTGCACAGGTCACTTCTGCCCTGTTTTGTCCCCGTGCAGAAGGATTTGGCACCAGGGTATGGACTGCACTGCAGAAGCAGCCCAGCAACACCCACAGCCTGCTTCAGTCTCCTCCTGCACCCTGAAAATGAACTGTGCAGAACAGAACTCCCTTCTGCTGCTCGGTCCCTATGTGACAGCATCAAACTTACCCCCTGAAGTGTGGCACTTCTTTGGGAGGAGAAAAGTGTATGGCCGCTGTTTGTATGTCAGATCAAACAAATAGACCTGAGGAAAGGAAAAAAGAGCATGAGACAAGTCTGCAAAACAGAGATCCCAGGTCAGAAATAACAGAGGGCTCAGTAGGTACACAGTTCCCTATTTGTATTTGCTACTTCAAATTTTCTCACTGGGAATCTTTCTTATGGATGGACACACAAGGGGTGGCAGCAGTAACTGGGGTGTGTCCCAGTCCAGCCCAGTTCAGAGAGAACAACACTGACTAACAAGAACCTGGTCTTATTCCACACCTGCAGAATTTAAAAGATGACCTGACCATTGACCAATCTGCTCAGAAAGCTTCATATTTCAATTAAGCAACTGAGATATTTCAATTAACACCATGACAATGAGGAAACCAAACACCTATTGACAGAGAAGAGGCAGGACACTGAGGAAAAGTCTCTCTAAGATGAAACCAGTGTTTCCTGAGAAACTCCCAGGGCAGCTGTGTGAAATTCTAATTTACAGCTGTACTGGCACAGGAATGGACAGCCCAGCCCAGACCCATGGTTCACCCTCTCCTAAAGGGAGTGAGTGCATGTGTGAGAAAGAGCTAGAGAGGACAAGCACAGTGCAACCTGCCCACAAGCAAAGGTCCTGTTTAATCCATGCTGATTAATGCTGTCAGGAGGATTTTCTCATTCCATTGATAGGCATTACAAAAGATCCATGAATATCACCCAGAGCTTAAAATTAAAACAATCAATATTCCAGGTGAAGGACTTTGCTTCTCCAAGTTCTTCTTTCACTACATTCTATTACAGAAGCAGTTTGATGTTTCAAGAATGAGTTATGAAATCCTTTCTAGGTCAACAAAGGTCAGTTCCAGAACTGGTTTTGTTTATCTTCTTTCCCCTCTTCCAAAGAGCGAAATGTGAATTGGAATACCACAACAGAACGTGGTTTAACTTTGATCAGTGCCAACGTAACAAATATATCCTTAATCCCAAGTATTTAGTCTGAATTAACCAGAAAGAAGTTTAAAATCAATCACATTACCCACAGAGAAGTTGCTGTACCTATTTTCAATAGCACACAGCAATGTCCAGTGACCCAATGTGAAGCTTTTCTGCCTCCTTACCTGCTCCCCTCCCATGTTGACCAAGAGCTCGGTGCCATCGGGGCTGAAGGTGACGTACGTGGCCACCAGGACCCTCAGCCGGTTGTTGTAGTCTGGAAGCTTCACTGGGAGGTGCCCTGTGGAGAGAACAAGTCCAGAATTATTGGCTTAACTCTCAATTGCTGTCTTTGTCCTACTCCAGCTGCTCCCTTTTACAAGAGCAAAGCCGTGGAGCACAAGCACCTACAGGATTTTCCATTTCCCGCCGTTTATGGGATCCTTCCACAAGAACCAAACCATGCACGGTGCCTTTTCACATGTTCTGGGTAATGATGCCCCATCTCTGGAGGTGTCCAAGGCCCGGCTGGATGGGGCTTGGAGCAACCTGGTCTAGTGGAAGGTGTCCTTGCCCACGGCACGGGTGGAACAAGGGGTGTTTTAAGGTCCCTTCCAACCCAAACCGTTCTGTGATTCCATGATTCCAATTTTGCACAGCCATCCCACATGAAGACAGGAATCATAACTGCCTTGTTAACAATGAGCCTCTAGAACCCAGCAAATCTCAGTTTTGGGGATTCACTAGGATTTGGCTTTTGTGATTTGTGGCCATCTGCAAATACCTCCATCCTCAACCTCCTAATTAGGTTTCCTTAATAAAGCTCTCAGCACAAGGAAACCAAAGCTCCTAAATATTCAGCTCACACACAGGTTCTGCTCTTCAGACAGCAGATGTGTTGCATGACCAATTCAGGGGACCTGAGGAATCCTCTAGTGGGAATCATGAGGAGCAGGATTGTCAGAACTGGTCTGCTGAACATGCTGGTCTGAGATATTGTAAAAAAAAAAACAACCCAAACATTTTGGGGTAAAAGATAGTAAATAATGAGCACTGGAGAAAAATGTCATCTAGATTGCTCAGATGCTGCATCACTGATTCTTCATCTGCAGGATGAGCACAAGTCACTTCTGTGCCGAAAAGATTTTGAACGGCAGCTTTGCTGGGACCAGTTCCAGGAAAGCCTATAGAGCCCAGGTGATGTCCAACCCTTCACTGTGCAGTAGGAGTGACAAAAACACATTTATGCTGGACAGAAAGCAGCAAGGCCAGCTCACCACCCCAGTGAAATAAGCTGCAATTCCATGGAGCATGCCATGGAAGAGCTGCCCTGAGCAGGGGTTTGTGTGCTGGGCAGAACTCTGCTCCTGCAGGCACCCCCGTGCCAGCCCAGAGCAGGGCCCGTACCTGCCACGTAGTACTGAGCCGCCCCGTCCGGGAGGGGCTTCTGCCGGTCACAGAACGTGTGCACTCCAGCTGAGGGACTCTGCTTCATGCTTTTCCTGCCCAGAGAGAGGAACAGCCTCATGATAACCCCAGCATTCAGCTGCTGGAAGCCTCATCTCCACTGGCTTTTCTGGTCCACCCACAAGCACAAGGCCAGCTGCCACACAGTAACAGGGTCACCAGCCTCACACCACCCTGGTGTGCTCAGCTAAAAGACTTTGGGTGACAGAAGAAATGGAGCAAAACTTCCCAGAAAAAGGTGAGTGCTGGATCCCTGCAGGTCCCTCTTGCCACCAGAGCCCTGACCAGATCCCTGCACCAGGAAATCCCCCAGCTCTTACCTGTGGTTGTGGATCATGCGGATGTCGTAGAGCCGCACAAAGGGCCCGCTGGCCCCCACGGCCAGGTAATTGTTGTCCTGGGGGTTCACTGTCAGGCACTTGGCCTCCACCAGCTGCCCACAGTACTCAGTCAGGTCTATCAGCACCTCGGAACGTTTGCTGTTCTCCCGCAGGTCGTACTGCCTGCAAAGGGGCGGCAGAGAGGCAGAGCTATCCCGGGGGAACAGAGCAGCAGGAAGAGACTCATACAACATCCTCAGCTGGGACAACACACACTGGGCTTCAGTACCAGGAGAATCATTAAAAATAGATCTATAATGTGCACAGATTTATTCAAGTTCCAAATTAAACTCTCAAGTCATGACCTGCTCCTTTCCTGGCCTCCCTTTCCAGCAGTGAGGAAAATGGAGGAGGCTGAGGAGAGTATTTATGACTCTACAAGATACATCTTTCCACTTTTAGGAAAGGGAGAGTTCAGCTTAAGTGTTTAGTAGAGAGACAGCCTCCCTTCAGGCCTGTGCACAGCACACATTGCGATGGTTCCCAGAACCAAACCAACAGGAATTCTGTACCTGATTAAGCCATCTTCTGCTGCACTCCAGAAGGTGTTTGGCCACATTGGAGCCGTGGCAATCCGCTTCACTCTGTTGGTGTGATCTCCAAACATGTGCACGGTCTCCTTGACAGTCAAGTCATGGACGTGCACCTTGGAATCTGCAGCTCCCGTGATGAGGATCCGATCCCCCGAGTGCGGCAAGAACTGCGGGAGAGGGATTGGACACTCAGCTGGAGAAGCACTGGGCTGCTCCCATGGGCACCCTGGCAGCCACAGAGCAGGAACTCTGCTTCAGGAACGTGGGCCAGCCCATGTTATTCCCTATTACACAGGTCAGTATGCACACTCAAGAGTCACCAGCTACAGCAGGACACACAAGAGTGTCTTCATGCCACATCCCAATTTGCTACAACCATTTCCTTCCAATTCACTGGGAGAATGAGCTTGGGATCTGCATAAACTAAGTGCAATATTAGATTTAATCTTGTTGCCCATAATTAGAAATATTAAATTTTTTTGGGGGGAAACTGCTTGCAGGAAAATGTTTCCCAGCAAGGATTTAATCTTTTACTGCTCAGGTTGCTGTTTCTGTGAGCTGCTCTTTCCTTGTACGCACATACCTTGACAGAAAAGATGTTTGCAGTGTGTCCTGTGTGCATAGAAAGGAGTTTCTTGTGGTGCAGAGGATCCCACACAATGGTATGCTGGTCATCAGAGCCAGAGGCCAACAAGCTAAAAGGAACAGGAGACAAATATGCACTATGAATTCTTCTGTTCCACACTGCGCCTGGGTCTGTGGAGCTGTTTGACCACAGACATCCATTAAATTAATTCAGCCCTGACCAGCCCATTTCCTCTCTTCCCTCAGCTCTCTGTTCTTGCTGCTCACCGTGCACCCATCCCCTCAGCCAGGTCTGAGAGCTAAAGCAGACAAACGCAGTTCCACAGGAAACACAGCTGACTGAAGGATCTCACCCGCATGGCAATGGGAAAGCAGAGTGTCTGGTCAACAGCACAAGCAGGGCCTGCACCTTCCCAGCCACCCTGGCTGTGTTACCTGCTCCACATCCCCTCTGAAGCCCAGCCAAGGCATTCACTCCCAGCCTCCAGAGGTGCCCAGGCAGTCCCAGGCTCGTGGGGTGAAACACAAACTGCTTTTAAAGTCATTGCAAGGTGCTCTTGGCCTTGTCCATCCATCTGCACCAGGACCAAAGGAATCTGACACCTGCACCTCTCAGCTCTTTTAAACTTAAGATTGTTTCGTAGCCATTCTCTTTCAAGTACCTGAAATTTTCACTGGCAAATAATTCTGAAGAGTATTAGAGGGCAGACTTTGGATGTTGTAAGAGGCATGTGCAGAAACACCCACTCTTCCTCCAGTGCACTCACTTCTTACACAGACTCTTCATTCCACTTGGTTACTGGAAGTTGCTCTTTAGTGTCCCTCTAAAATTGCAGAGGGGTGAATTCTCTACCTCCTTCACTTGGATATCTGTCCCCCAGCAGTAGCTTTCAACAGCATGGTGAAGGGGGTGGGGAAATGTCACCACCAGCTGGGCAAATCCTAAAGATCCATTATAATCCATAATACCACTTAAGAGAAGCAGCCTTCAATCTCCACTTCTTAGTCTGACCATTTCCCTTCTGAACTCACTAAAGGGGCATTTCTAATAATATCCAGATATATTTAACAAAATAAAGCTTCTTTTGAAGCATGAGCTCTACTACAGCTCAAAATTTGAGCTTGAGCTCCACTTTACTAGAAATGGGAAGCAGCTGCTTATGATAACATGACCTACATCCTACTCTTGGGAAAACCTGGGGTTATGGCTTTGCTGATTCCCCAAATGAAGCCACATACTTACTCTCCTTTTTCATTCCATTCCAGACAGTTGACACACCCAGAGTGACCCTGAGGGAAGAAGGCAAGGGAAGATGGCATTACTCAAACTTCAGATGTATCAAACAGAGCTGTCCTAAGACAAGGACACAGTGAGCTCCTCACAAATAACTTCTTCCAATAAAAGCAGGTTTTTTAAATTCCAACCTTGCAAAGAACACCACATGGTTGGTAGATAAGCACATCCAGAAAAGACAGACATGCTAGAGCAGTTGGGGTAGAAAAGGCAAAATGAAACAAATAGAAAAAGGTAGTGTTGAATAAAATGGCAGTTTAGTCTCAGAGGCTACAGCTGAAATCCTGCTGTACACACGGAAAGGTGACTTTGCTTCCAAAGCCCTTGGCTAGGCTGACAAATTACATGTACAGGCACTCTGGGAACACAGGGAAAATGCACTTTTGATAGCTCTGTTAGAAGCACCTTGCTGCTGGGTGACTACATCATCCATCTTCATCCACATTAACCAACAACTGCACCAGGAAGTGGGGGAGTGTTGAGCAGCATTTGATGTGGGAGATATGACTGAAAAGGGGGACAAAATAATCCTTTCCTCCCCCAAACCAAGATAATTGATGTGTTAGAGGCTCAGTTGGGTGGAGCAGGGTGTTGATAATACCAAGGTTGTGGGTTTGACCCCAGATGGGGCTGTTTAAGACTTCAATGATCCCTGTGGGTCCCTTCCAACTCAGAATATTCTGTATAATCTTAAAATCTTTTCTGAGGTATGTCAGAGTGCACTACAATCCGTTCCTTAGGGATCCCATGAGAGCTGAGCAGATGACAATTGTCTTCTTCAGGCATCAGTGCTGAGATGAGGTGTGCCCACCCTGTTAAAGGTTCACCAGGTAGAGCAGAAAGCTCACGCAAGCTCTCAGTGAGCTACTCCTGGCTCTAATGCAGTGTGGGAGACCAAGAAATCAGCACTGACCTCATGAAACAGAGCAGTGCATTCACTCCTGCAGCAAGGGACACTCCAAGGAGCTGTCTGCTCTCTGGACACTCACCTGCAGCTCAGCCTCCAGCCCCAGGCGGCGGATGAAGGGGTCGGTGACGTGGTAGTGGCGCTCGAAGCCCAGCGCTCCCCGCTCCTGCAGGAGCAACAGGCACACCCTGAGCACAGCAACACACCACTGCACCTGCCCTTTCCGAGAAATTCCTCAGCTTTAAAAACCACACCAGGTATTGGGGTGCTCCCCCCCACCCCACTGGGAGTCACAGAATTCCAGAATGGTTTGGGTGGGAAGGGACCTCCAAGCCCCTCCAGCACCATCCCTGCCATGGCAGGGACCCCTCCCACTGTCCCAGGCTGCTCCCAGCCCTGTCCAGCCTGGCCCTGGGCACTGCCAGGGATCCAAAGGCAGCCACAGCTGCTCTGGGCACCCTGTGCCAGGGCCTGCCCACCCTCACAAGAATGAATTTCCTCTCAATATCCCATCTAACCCTGTCCTCCTTCAGCTCAAGGCCATTCCCCCTTGCCCCATCACTACACACCCTTGTTACAAGTCCCTCTCCAGCCTTCGCATCCTCTAAACATCTCCAGGTGAGCAGATCTTAATCTTTGCCCCTGAACTGATTTAAAATGCTGTGAAACTCAGTGCCAGGCTCCAGCTGAGGAGCCAAAACCAGCCCTGGGAGGCCCACACGGAGGCAGAGTGAGCTGACCCTAACTGGGGCCTGAAAGAGAAGACATGGAAGAGCTTGGGAATGCCTGCTATTATCCTTGGCAAGGATTTCAGCAGGATCTCCATCCTGAGCACAGCAGTCCTGGACCAGAGCTGCCCAGGAGAGCTGTGCCATTGCAGAGCCTGTCCCAAGGCACCAGCAGCATGGGGTGAAGAGCTGGGCCGTGGAACTGGCCAGCTGCCCTCAGGGATGGGTCACTCCTCAGGCAGGGAGCAGAGCTGCAGCGCACAGGCTGTTCCAGAGGGATGGGAACAGCTGCCACAGAGCTGCGTCAGTACAAATGAAGGTGAAGGAAAGCAGGACAGTTGTTTCCCCTGTGATCTCACAGGGCTCACAGATGCATCAGCAGATGGCTCTGATGAAAGAAGGCCAACTGCAGAGGCAGGAATGAAGGAGAGGGAATGCCAGTCAGATTTTGGATGGAACATCTAAATGGAGATTCTTCCCTAGGACTTGACCCTGCTGTGGTCTCACTCCATGCCACACTCGTCAATGTAAGATGGGAACACCAATGTCAAAATCACCCTGGTGGTGCCCAAGAAATCACCCTGGTGGTGCTCGGAGCACATCAGCAGTCCCAGAGCAGACAGAAGTGCTGAATTCCCTCCCCAGCCCAATGCTCAGTAATGAACTCCACACACCAAAAGCTATTTGAAGACAAAATGGAGACAGACATAAAAGGATTGGAGGCAAAACAAACCAGGCTTTTTGTAGGAGCTTCCATGAGAGACTTCAAACCCCTTGATGTACTTTTGTGGAGAGCATTCCTAAAGCACTGCAGGGCCCATGCAAGGTGCTGCAGGTGTAATTCTGTGCTACTGCAGCCCCAGTGGCTCTGTGGGGGCTGTGGGGCAGGATATTGCTTTTCCTATAAGGAACTGCCTGACTTAGCAATCTTCCCAAGGTCACACGTCAAAGCCTGACATGCAGACAGTCTGAGACAGTCCCAGGCTAAGGCTCAAACCACAGAACCAGCCCTTCCTTGTTAGGGCAGCAAAACAAATCTTTGCACATGGATTGAATTACAAGCTTCTAACAGAGTTTATAACAGTTGGTACCAAACTGCAAAGTGAGCACTCAAGCTCCCAGTTCCTTATTCTGGCCACTCACAGACCCCTTTTCTGAATGCTGATTATCAGCAAAGCTGCAAATGATTTCAGGCCTCTGAGTTCCAGCAATAATTGCCTATTGTGTCTGCTGCAGCCAGTCCTTTCACGTTGATATTCCACCAAAGCAGCCATCAGATGACTGATCCCACCACTGCACAAGTTTTTTTTCCCCTACACAAAGGAAGCAACACAGCACTCTCTAAAGAAAAGGAGACAGAGAAGCTGTGACAGAGATCATTAGCTTTACTACAGTCAGAAATACCTCTGATGGCAAGATCACACGGGGAGAACACAGAAAGCAGAGAGGGAAGCTGGCTAAGGGCCTTTGTGGTGCCCAAACACAAGCAGCTCTATTTCTCTCTTCAACTCAGAAGGAACAGAGCTGCTGATGGCAAACCAGCCCAGGGAGAGGAACTGTGCTCCTGTCATGCCAGACTTCATCCCAGCTCTCCATTAAGGACAGTGACAGGTCCTGTGTGCTTGTTCTCCTAAGCTCCTTACAGGGCTTATCAATATGTAAGTAACAGAGATCTTGCTCCCAAGTAAGATAACACCAGGAGCTTTCCCCACTCCAGCACGGACTCCCCCCTCTCCACCCACACCAGTGAACACGGGGTCCCACGTACCTTGATCTGCCTGTGGATGATGTCCCTGGTGATGTTGGCTTTTGCCATCTTCTTGCAGTGGGGCAGACGAAGAGAAGCTGTGGGAAGAGCTGCTGTGCATCCAAGCATTCCAGCCGGGCCAGGATCCGCACCGAGGGCGTTCAGTTACCTGGGGGCAGCGGGGGGACACGGGCAGGGCAGGGCAGGACCACCACACCTTAGGCTGCTCCCACACACAGTGCTGGCTGAGAGCTGGAATTTTGGGTTAAAGGCTCCTGAAGAAACTCAAGGAAGGAACGATGGGAGAATGAATGTCTGGCTCAAAGCCATTCCCAGTTTGTGGAGAAATTAATGATGAGCAGAATTCCAGAACTATATCAGCCTGGAAAATCCATGTTTCTATCCCAGCAGAGACCCTGTGAGTCCAGAGCAGTTTCCTGTTGCAGCCTTCCCTCCCACCATTCTATGACCACTCATGTCCAATGTCATGTTTCCCAAACTCTACAACCAACAAAGATTATATTATGCTGTGAATAAACACAGCATTGATGCTTTTGGCCACATCTTCTCTCTCACTTACTACATTGGATTATCAGCAAAACACCCCTAAAATATCCAAAAGGACATAAACATTCCTTGGAAATCACAACAGCCAATTGTGAGGTCAGAACTGAACACCTAATTACCTCAGCAAGAGAAAAGAGGTGACCAGTTAAAATTGAATTTCCAGGAGAAATTAAGAGTTTTGCACACTCTTATTCGAGTTTAATGTTCTAACCTAAATAATTGAAACCCCATGGAATTGGCTACTTCTGCTAAAAAAACATTCAAATTGCAGAGTGATGGTCACAACCCCGAGCTGGACAGGCTGCTTAGCAAAGGATCAGTCAGTCCCTGAGAAATGCTGCAATTCCAATCCCAGTTTCCATCCCACAGCCTGGCCCATTTAGGCATTTCTACAGTTCTCTTTAAAATAACAAAAAGAATAAAAATGAAATTTCAAACACCCATTTTGTCCTATGTAACCTTCTAGTTTAAAAACATTTCCAAGCAAAACAAGCCAAAAATTTTCCTCTTCTAAATGAGGAAATGCTGATTCATTGAAACAGGAGCATTTCACAGGAACGCCGCAACAAACAGGAGTCCTGGCAACCCTCGTCTGATTCTCTGCTGCCACGGGAGGGCTTCCACTGGCAGGGACACCTCCCACTGTCCCAGGCTGCTCCAAGCCCTGTCCAGCCTGGCCCTGGGCACTGCCAGGGACGGGGCAGCCACAACAACAACTTCCCTCAGGAACGGCTCCCCAGGACAGGAAGGGAGGAAGCAGCAGCATCTGGGCACAAGGGCGGGTGGATCTGCTGACTCTGCTGCTCCTGAGAGGTGTCTGAGCTGCTTCCCCAAACTTCAGCAGAGACTGAGGAGCAGGAGAGTGTCCAGGGAAGGGGCTGAAGGAGCTGGGAAGGGGCTCAGCCTGGGGAAAAGGGGGATCAGGGGGCCCTTCTGGCTCTGCACAGCTCCTGACAGGAGGGGACAGACAGGAGGTCGGGCTCTGCTCCCAGGAACAGGGACAGGAGGAGAGGGAATGGCTTCAAGCTGTTCCCAAGTCCATCCTCAAAAGACACAGGGACAATATCCCAGCACACCTCAGTGCCTTCCACTCTTCTTAGAGCATCCCTACAACATTGCCATGCCCTGTCCAGTCTGCCCTCTTCAAACAACACCCAGCTTCCTCCTCTTCTTCCCTGCCAGGCAGATTTCTTGTCTTCCTCTTTGAGAGCAATTGGATTTGGTTCTTAGGACCCTGCTATCCCAGTGCCAGGCAGGCTGTCACCTCCCTGCTGACAAACACCCCACTGCTCTTTTGGGAGTGTTTTTGTCACATTTTCTACCTCTACTTATGGCTAATTTCTAATCAGCTTCTTTCTCCTCCAACAGCACCAAACAACCTCAAGGACACACGTGGAAAAATGCATGTGCATGGAAAGATCCAGATCTCCCATACACAGCCATAAATAATCCACACCGAGGGGCCAGTTTAGAACTAAATAAGTCACTGCAAAACCATTAATACCCTATAACCCCTCTGTATAAACAGAGAGAAGGAATACCCAAACCCCCCAAAACCACCACTCTTTAACAGACCCAAATTCCCTGGAGTTTTAACAAAGACTCCTCTGTGCCAGCACTTTCTGCCTTGTGGAACCCTGACACCCACCCTGCCCAGGTGGGAGCAGCAATACACAGGAGTTGGCTGTTTCTGGGAGGGCTTTGGGGATTACTGATGTGTTGGGGAGCTTCCCAACTCTCTGGACAAGCCATTGCCAGCTGTGGTTACTCAGAGGTGGCCCCAGGTCTCAGGAGATCAGCACATCTTAACTTTACTTCTTAAAAAATACAGGCGAGGAAAATCATCCAAGAAATCAGACCTTGGGTAACAGGCTTGGATAAAACCCAGTCCAACAGGAATGCAGGAGCCTAAGGTGTCTCTCTTTCCAGGAAAGTGCTTGATTTGGCAACTGGATACAACAAAATGCTTAAAGGTCTTCCAGATCTTGTGCCTTTGCTTGGCCAAGAAGGCTTCAAGAGCCTTTTCTCCTTTCCCTTTGCTAATTTTTGTTCCTCAACAGGTATTCCACAACTACAAAGGCTCTGGCAACCTTTAAGTTATCATGGAAACACAGATGAAGGATTAAGAAGCCCAAAATCTCATTCCAGAGCACATTTTGAGCATTAGCCACAACTGATCACAATCCCAGCTTCCCAGTCCCCATGAATATGACAGGGATCTCATTCAAATACTAAATAAAGAAGCAATAAACAAATAAAATAAATATTATGTGTTCTTAACACTAAAGACTATTGACCCCACGACTGTACAGGTTTCAAACTTACCCTGGAATAAAACAAAATCTCTCTAGATTTGTAGATCTCCTGCAAAACATATGTAATTAAAAAAATCAGACAAAACTCAACTGTGCCTCCCAATTTCTTAAGACACAAAGGCTTCCAAACATGAAGCTCCTCCAAAGAGTCTTTGTCACCACTAAAGGAATTGGAAATTCCTTGGACACTTCCACCATGGAAATTGGCAAAGAATGTTCCTCTTTAGGCAAAACTACCATGCAAATTCTGCTCTAACCCATTCTTGCAGCTTCTGGCTTTTAGCTAACCTGGCACAACCAGCCCTGGTGGAATGAGGGATAGAGTCCCAGAGAGAGGGGCAATCTGGGACGAAGCTGCACTGCTGCTACCAGGCCTGACTCCACAAGCAGCTTCACTTTGGCTACGTGTAAGAGATAACCTCACCCCTCCCTCTCTGTTCCAAACCAGGCCTTGGAACAACCTGGAAGCACAACAGTGGAAGGTGCTCCTGCCACTGCAACAAAATCGTCTGTAAGGTCCCTTCCAACCACACCATTCCATGGCCCGTGACCTCTCTGGGGTTATTTCCTGGATCACACCAGGACACATTTCTCTATCACCCTTCAAGGACAGCTTCCCCTCACCCCTCACTGCTCCAAACCTGCCTGGGACACCCCAGACGGGACTGAAAACCTGGGATGCAGTAATGCTGTCACCTCCTCCAGTGACAAGCTCTCCTCAAGCTGCTCCCTGGAGCACACCGAGGATCAGCCCACCTGCAGCTCCTGCACTTTCCCCCGGACTCTGCGGCTGCTGCCACACACAACTCCAGGGCACAAACGGAACTTTCGCAACGCTTAAATCCACAGTCAAAAATTAACAAGGCACAGAATTCCATGGGCTCCAAATCTGGCAGGCTCTGTTTACACTGACAGTCACTTAAAAGCCCCTTAAGCTCCTGGGAAAGTACACTTCCAAAGGGTACTCCAGGGCATGGAGAGGAACACTCACTCCAAGCCTGGAAACAAAACCTCAACACTGATAACACAAATAATTCCATCAATTTAACACCAAACGCTCCCAACACAGCCTGGGTTTGAGGGATTGCCCCATTGCTGGATTGTATTTCCCTCTCATGGAACCACCTGAGCATCTCCCACCTGCAGCAACACGACAGTGATGGGCTCTGCACAGCGGGGGCTGAGCCCCAGCCTGGGCATCGGCACCCTTTGGGAAAGCTCCATCCGCCCCAAGGAACTCCACGGAGCAGCAGAACTCCTGAAATCAGCAGTTTTAAACAAGCAATCCCACTCCTAACTGCTTGGATGTGCCCAAGTGTCTCAGGCTCTAGGTCTCTGGAAAACTCAAGGTCACTGGAAAAAAGCAGCACTCTGCACACCACGAGGCTCTGGATACACGGCTCATCCCAAGGGAGGGCTCCTTCAACCCTTCCTTCAGCACCTAGAAATTATTTCACCCATCCAAACACCACCCAGAACCCACCCTGAGAGGCTTCTTTATCCTCACAACTTGTTTCCCTGCCTTCTTTACCATGACTTTCCAAGAGGTCACAGATCAAATTAAAATACAGAAGTGTAGATAGGAATATTTTTTTTTTTTTTAGGAAACCTGAAAAACCAAGAGGGAATGCCCTGGTTAGCAGCAAACACCTTGTTTAAAGAAGGTTTCTCTCTAGCTGAAGGAGCAGCAGTGGCTCCCCAGGGCAGATGGCTGGAGCAGGGAGCCAGGAGAAGAGGGGAGATGGGAGCCCTGACAGAGCCAGCGCAGGGCACTGTCAGGGAAACTCTGACACACCCGGGCCACACGGTGCTCGCAGCTCAGCCCTCCCACTGCAACCCTGCCCCTCCCCTGATCCCCAGCTGGCACATCCACGGGAAAAAGGGAAGAGGCCAGGCAACCCCTCAGCCCCAAGTCGCACAGCAGCTCCAGGAAGAGTTTAACTGGCAGAGGAGGAGAGGGGCTGCAGGACACCCACCGGGCAGGGAACGTTCCTGTGAAGGCTTTAGCCAGGGGACAGCGGGCACAGGAGGGAGCAGGGCAGGGCCACAGCCAGCAAAGGGGACAGGAACGCGAGGACAGGGCAGTGCCAGGGCTGGGAGGGGGCAAGGCAGCCGGAAAGCAGGAGCTGCACCAGCAGAGGATGCCGGGCTGGGGGGAAGAGGGCCTGGGGAAAATGGGGGTGAGGGGATGGGGTGGGAGCAGGGATAAGGCAGAGATCCTTAAAGGCAGTCAGACTGCTGGTAAAGAGAAGGGGGTGACACCTCGGGGGGATGAGAGGACACCTGGCAGAGCCTGGGGTGGGGGAAGCTGATGGGAAAGGCAGTGGTGGGGGAAATGTCAGGAAAGGGAGGTGAGGGGGGCAGCTGAGAGCGAAGGGGTACGCGGGGATGGGGCTGGCAGCTGGCAGGGAAGAGGGGACAGGGGCACAGCTGACAGCGAAGAAGCCCGGCTGACAGGGAAGGGGGACGAGGTGTGCCTGACCGGGGAGGGACCGGGGGCATGCAGCTGCTAGGGAAGGGGGCACCGGGGGAAGAGCTGCCGGGGAACGGGGCACCGGGGCCGGGGAACAGGGCACCGGGGAACGGGGCACCGGGGCCGGCTGATGCAGCTGCGAGCGAGGCGGGCACAGGGTGCACTGCCAGGGAAGAGGGCACCGCGGGGCGCGGACAGGGAAGGGGTCGGGGGGCGGCGGGGGTCTGTCAGGGCGGCGGGGCCCGTTACCTGTCAGGCCTCCCGGGCGCGAGCGCAGCGGGCACTGGAGGTGGCGAGGCCCCATCCATGCGGGGCAGAGCGGGACGCAGCGCAGGGGCCGCGGCGGGGCCCCGGCCGTGCCCCCGGCCCCGGTACCCCCGGTACCCCCGCCAGCTGTCCGGGGCTGCGCTGCGCCCCCCGCCGCCGCGCGCTGCGCATGCGCCACGCCAACTGCGCAACCGCCCCCCCGCGCGCCGCCGCGCCCCGCCCCGCGCAAAAGGCGTAAATCCCGTTCGTGAATTCCGCCCCTTCCTGCCCGCCACCGCGCCGGAACTGACAGCTCACGGAGCCAATGGGAAGAGAGGATGCAGATCATGGGCGATCCGCCAATCGGCGTTGGGGGGGCGGGAGTGTAGCGAAGGGGCTGCTGGGAGATGTAGTCAAAGGGGGAGTGATGGCCGCCGGCTCCCCTTCCCCAAACCTGGGCGTTAAAGCCCCCTGAGCTCGGACCGCTCCACAGCGCCGAGGATGGTGAAGGGCCTGGGGGGAAGCCAGGAAGGCATAGGCTGAGGTCACTCAGTTTGTGCAGCCTGGAGAAGAGGGGGCTGAGGGTCCTGTCCCTGTAAGGGCCCCATCCCACCCCTCCCACTGCCTCAGGTGCCCCCAGCCCCAGTGTCCAGCCTGGCCTTGGGCACTGCCAGGTGTCCAGGGGCACCCAGAGCTGCTCTGGGCACCTGTGCCAGGGCCTGCCCACCCTCCCAGGGAGGAATTCCTTCCCAGAATCCAATCTAAACTTACACTCCACCAGCTTAAGGCTGTTCCTCCTTGCCCCGTCACTCCAGACCCTTTGAACCAACCCCGCTCCCTCTTCCTCGCTGGCTCCTCCAGGCGCTGCCCGGCTGGCAGCAGCAGCGAGCCCGGCTCGCTCGGGGATCGAGCTGGCACCCAGAGCCGAGAGCCAGGCGGTGGCAGTGTCTGCACGGCGCTTCCCTTCGCCGGGGCAGCGAGCGCGGCCCCGCCAGGCCCGGGGCCCCGCCAGGCCCGGCCGCTGTGAGGATGCACATGAAGGGATTGATGGCTTTCTCCCACGCACGGCTCCTTTCCGCGAGGGTTCTGCCAAAAACGCCACCGTGAAAAGTTTAATAGCAATAAAATGGCTATAAAAATAGAGCCATAACAATTTGGGCAGAGTTAGGGCAATAAAAAACTAAAGAAACACACTCTGGGTGCCTCCCTAGGGCAATTAAGCCCCGAAAACACACGCCACGCATACTAACAAAGGATTAACCCTCAAAAGCAGCAGCCTGGTGCATATTCATATATCTCATACATGAATATATCATATTGAGGTGATATTATATGAATGGCTCTTTGCAAAGGAATACTCGATGTGCTATGTTGTATTAATTAGATATAGTTTTAGGTTATAACATAATGTTATAATAGAAACTATGCAATGTAAGATATTTTTTTAACTAGCTCAAGAAAGGGATGAGATAGTCAAGAAATCCTTCGCACAGAGATAACAGCAGCAAGACACCTAAATCCCCAAGAAAAGAGTTACTCCCTCTTTATGGGAAAAGACAAACATTCTTCCACCTCCTCTCCATCTTTGATTAAGGGGAAGTTGACAATAACCAGAGAACACCCTTTGTTTGAAAAGAATCTATGCATCATGTATGAGATATATGAATATGCAACAGGCTGCTGCTTTTAAGGGTTAATCCTTTGTTAGCGTGTGTGCTGTTGGGACCCAGACTGTCTATATTTCTTTGTTTTTTATTGTCCTTATTGTCCTAATTGTGGTTGTCCAAATACTTATTACTCTATTTTTATAATCATTTTATTACTGTCAAACTTTTAAAATTTTAAAACAAATGATTGGCGTTTTTCACAGAACCCTCCCAAAAAGGGGAGGTGTGCAAAAGAAAGCAAAACTTACCAATTCACTTCCCTATAATTTACTTCTAAAATTAAACATTCCTGAGGTCTGCTAATAAAGCGTAATGAATAGTTTAAATTTTCATTTGGAACTTAATTCCCTGGCTCCCAGATAATCCCAGCTGCACGGCAGAAGAAAATTCCTACTTGATTATTCCAAAAGAAGGAGGAAAAGCCCCTTAAATCAGAGACATCAGGACTCTTCTTTGCACCTCCAGCCTCATAAATGACAGCTGCAATGATTTGTCTCCATCTTGCAAGTCATTAACCTATTCAGCTGTTGTCAAAGTCCTTTACAGAAGGTAATTATTAATTGTTGCTTCTGCATCAGTCCAGACTCTAATTAAACAAATAATAATCGGGATCCATCCTCACAAAAGGGTTTTATCTTCTTTTCTCAGATGCCATCTCCATGGGGACCCAAAGCTCCACGCAGAAAATCAGGCAGGCTTCAGATGTCCTTGATATGGAAGTTTTCCTCGCTGGTGGAGAGAAAATTGGGGCATGGGAGCTTGATTTTTTTCTCAGGCTGGTGACAGAAATGCCAGGGCTGGAGCCAAGGAGGACTTGCTGGTTCTGACTGTCAGACCTGGAGCTTCATGATGCAGTCTTGAAAGCTGGGGAATGCAAACAAGGTGTTCTCCCAGCAGCACAGCTCCTGCAGGAGAACCACACCTTGGAGATGATCCTCCTGGAACAGGGCTGTGGCTGTTCCAAGGAAAGGTACAGGGAGAAAGGAATAAATCTGCCTCGGAGCTTGTCCTTTTTACAGGTGAAGGGAAAACAATTTAAGTAACACAAGATACATTTTTAATTATTATTAACTTTAAAAGGCATTTCAATAAATATCTGTCTCCTTTCCTATCCTCAACTTTTTCTACACAGAATAAAAAAAGGAAATTCAGTGTCAAAACCCCACAACATGCACAGAGTTCAATTTTACACCCTGTGCCATAGTTAGGATGTCCCAGGGCGCAAATGCAGTTTCACAGATGCAGATCTTACTGTGTAAGTGGTTTGTGCTGCAGACACCTGGAGCTGGAGTAGGATTTGTTTGCAGGTTAAAACGGCCAGGTGGGACCAAGATTTCCTCTTGGCCAAGAATGTGCAGCAACCAAAATCCTTTGCAGAGCTCAACAGGCTGACGGGCCCTTGTCCAACCTTGTCCAAGACAAGCAGGAGCCGCTGCCAGAGCCACGAGGCCTTCCCTGGGTGCTGCACCCCCGGCCAACGCCCTCCAGCACAGCTCCGGCAGACCCAGGCTCCAGGAGGGAGCAAACCAGTTATTTCACAGGAACACATACCTGTTCTAGCTTCTAGGAACTGCCTCTGAAAGCCAAGCGTGGTTTTACCTCAAGGAGTCTCCCGCTGCCAGAGCACAGTCCTGCCTCAACCCAAACATCGCCAGCTGCATCGCCGGCCCAGGCTTCTCACCCAGATATGACTAAGCCCTTCGGGATGAGAAACGCTCAGGGTTTCTTGCTTAATCACTAAAACAGATTAATTTGACTACCCAGCACGCAGCCAAACGGAAAAGAGGAATTGACACACCTAGCGGGTTCCTGCTGGGGCTGATCATCTGCTTTAATTGATGGGTCACGTTTGGGGATGATTTTCCATCCTGTAGCTGCCACAGGCTCCCCTCCTGCCCTCCGACCGCTAGCGCTTTGGGAGGCTTAAATCAAGAATGTAACTGCTGCAAACCAGCAAACGTCACCTTCAAAGCTCAAGGCTCAGCTGCCACATGTCACGGAAAGGGCCCGTGCCTTCCCCACATGCAGTTCTCCCAAGAATTAGGGGCTGCATCTTTACCAAAAGGCCCCTTGGCACCTAAAGTTTAGTCAGTAAACCAGGTAAAAACTCCTTTGGCTTGCTCTGGTCACACACATGTGACAGTCAGGATGTTGGAGGAGAGCCAAGCAATCAGGGTGGCTGAGCCTGGCCGCAGTGCCAAGCAACCCCCCCCCCCAGCACTCCAGCGGTTTAACTGGAGCCTTATCAGATTTCCTGGTGACTCAGAGCAAGCGGTCACCCGGGAGAAGGGCACGGCCACAGCAGCAAGCAGAGATGGGGTTACAGCCCCACGGTGGTCCAGAATAGCAGCCAGTGGCCACCAGGCCCCTCTGTCCCCCCAGAGCCCCCACCCCAGAGCCCTGCTGCTCTGCTGCACACTGAGGCCAAGCAGAGCAGGCCGTGCCTCTGCAAGGAGCAAACACAGGAGGCACTGGCTGCTGAGCCATGCCCGAGAGCCCAGGGAGCTGTGCCAGTCCCCGGTGGCCTGGCTGGTCCCCACAGGGTGGCTGGGCACCCCCATGTCCCTGCTAGCTGCAGGCTGCTGGGCACAGAGCCCCGCTCTGCTCCCCTACAGCAGCAGCCCCTGCTCGCAGATCCCATCCCCATCCATCCCCATCTCCGCTCCCATCCCCATCCCCTTCCCATTGCTTCCCATCCTCATCCCCATCCCTGTCCCCATCCCCATCCCCTTCCCATCCTTGTCCCCATCCCTATCCCCATCCCCGTCCCCATCCCCTTCCCATCGCTTCCCATCCTCATCCCCATCCCTGTCCCCATCCCCATCCCCATCCCCATCCCCATCCCCATCCCCATCCCATCGCTTCCCATCCTCATCCCCATCCCTGTCCCCATCCCCATCCCCATCCCCATCTCCATCCCCATCCCCATCCCCATCCCCATCCCCGTCCCCATCCCCATCCCCGTCCCCATCCCCGTCCCCATCCCCATCCCCATCCCCATCCCCATCCCCATCCCCGTCCCCATCCCCGTCCCATCCCTGTCCCCATCCATCCCCATCCATCCCCATCCCCTCCCCGTCCCCCCGCTCCCCGCCCCGCTCCCGCCTCCCGCCCCGCCCCTCCCGCCGGTCCCTCCCGCCGGTCCCTCCCGCCGGTGCCGCCCGCCGGTGCCTCCCGCCCGCCGTGTGGGCCGAGCCGGGCGCCGCGGCCGCCCAGCTGCGCTCGGGCTGTGGCGGGGCGGCTCCAGCGCCCCCCGCCCTCGGCCGCCGCCATGGGCGCCGCGGCCCTGCGCGCCCTGCCCTGGGCGCTGCTGCTGCTGGGGCCGCTGCTGCCCGGGCAGGTGCTGCAGGCCAACCCCATGCTCACCTCCGAGGGCCAGCCCGCGCCGCTGCCCGGCGCCGTGCCCGGCTTCACCCCCGCGCCGCCCGCCGCGCCCGAGGAGATCCACCCGCTCAAGGAGCAGCCGGCCAACGGCTCGGCAGAGGGGCACGCCAAGCCCCGCAAAGCCTTCCCGGTCATCGGCATCGACTACACGCACGTCCGCATCCCCTTCGAGATCTCGCTCTGGATCCTCCTGGCCTGCCTCATGAAGCTGGGTAGGTGGGCGCGTTGTGAGGGGACGGGGCCAGGCAGGGCCCCGCCGGCCTGGAGACGGAGGGAGCCCGGAGCAGCCCGGAGCGGGATGTCCCGGGCGAACGGGACTGGCACCCCGGGCAGAGCACGGAGCGGCCCTCGCTGCCGCGAGGGACACCGAGCATCCCCCGGGCGAGCCAGGGCGGGACCCCCAGCTGGGCGGGACAGACTCCCCCAGTCTCCCCGGGAGGGACCCGTGGACATCCCGAGGAGGGATCCTGTGGAGCATCCCGGGGAGAGGTCCCTCTGAACGTTCCAGGGTGGGACCACCCCAAACACCCCAGGGCAAAATCTGCTGCACGTCTGCGAACCTCCCAGGCCGGCTGGGCCGGGGTGGGCACTGTTCTCCCCACGACCTTGGGTCTCTGTCCTGGGCCTGGTGGACAGTGGCATCCCAGTCCCTCTGCTCCCACTGACTTCTCATCTCCGTGCCTGGAGATGCTCCTGACCCCTGCTTGGACCAGGTTTGCTTTCCTCCCTTTGACACTCAGAGAGGAAGCACCCAGTTTGCTCACTTCCTCTCTAAACCACAGATGCTTTTTGTAACCTTGGAGAAGTCACTCAAAAACCTCCCGGTGCTTCGGCCTCCCCTTCCTCCCCCTCCGCGGCAAACCGAGGTGGGTTTGCCTCTGCTGCAAAGCGTCCCGAGATTCCCGCATTAAGGAGAGCTGCTCAGGGCTGGGAAAGTCCCCCGCTGGGCTGCTCCACTCTGGGAAAGCATCACTCTGCTGGGGCTGGGGTTGTTGACAAAGTGTTTTCCAAACTTCTGCAGCTGGATCAATACCAGCCGAATTAGCCCAAACCTGTGATGTGATGTAACCTGCTGTGCTGTCCCCAGCCTCCGGCAGTGCAGAGGTTGAGCTGGCCCTGGTCCCATCCCCAGTGATAAAGCCAGGGGACAGGTTAAGTGTTTGCTTTGGAGCAGGTGAGGAGGGAAGGGAGCTCTGCACTCCTTCATTTTGCTCCTCAGTTGTCATCAGTGGTTTAATAACACTCACTTATGGGGCGCTCCAGCTTGCTGAGGGAAATCTTGCTTTGGGAGCTTTTAAAAGCTGGTTCCTGTTGTAAACTGTGCCCTGTTCTGGTCTGGAGGGGTCTGAGAGACCCCAGGAGTTCAGATCGTTCCTGCTCAGCTACTCCTCAGAATATCCCATTCCCAGCCCGCTGCGAGCGTGCGTAGGCAGGTGCAGCCCCATTTCCACAATCCCTCCTGAGTGCTTTATTTACGTGCAGGCGGAGGAGTGAGAACACTTCAGAGCCGGAGGCTTGTCTGGGAGACAAGCAGTCAGGACAGGGTGGAAGCAGGAGGGAGCCGTGGGCTTCCTGCCTTCCTGGCGTTTCCCAAAAGGACCTCGGGCCCGTTCGGCTGGCAGGTGCCTCTCCCTGGGCACGCAGGTCTCCTTTCGCAGGCTCCGCCGTTGCAGTGCGCCTTCAGCGCTGCTCGCAGAGCTGAGTGATGAAATCAGGAGTATCTGTGCGGAAGCTGGAGGAGAAAGGAGGGGCCAGTGGCCTGCGGCCCGCACGGGGAAGCTGCTGGCAAACCCCAGAGTGGGCAGCGGCTCGGGGGGACGGCCGGACGTGGTGGGGACACCCGCCCCACTCCCCGTCGCTGGTGCTGTGGGAAGCTGCTCCTGCTGCCCTTGCCTGCACTCGGGGCTCCTTTGTGCTGCAGGAAAAGTTGTGGCTGCCGGCTGTCAGGGCTTTGATGCTACACATATTATGCAAGACTGTGTGTTTCAAGGGGTGTATTTTAGGAGAGGCTGCCCTGCAAGTTTGGCAAAGGTCTTTGCAGGTGGCAGGTGCTCTGCAGAGCTCCGGAGATGTTGATTATGCCAAAATCCACACCTTAGCTTACCTACAGCTGTGACAGGGCCTTGACATCAGGGCTGTCCTGGGACACCCTTTTCCTTGGCCTCCTTTCCAGCATTTTGCATTTCTTGTTCCTGCTGCCTTGGCAGGTAGTTCCCAAGTTGCACGTACAGCTCCCTGTGCTCAATAAAAAATGTCTCACTGCTCTGTGTCCTATCCCAGCCCCCTCCATCCTCCCCTGGATCATGGGGTGTTGTTCAGCAGCAGAAAAATAGGCTTTTTTCCACGCAGGAATAGCTCTTACACAGCTGGGCACTGCTGGCAGCACAGCCTGGAATGGCAGGATGAGGCTCACACAGCTCCAGGCTCCCCAAACAGGACAGAGTCTGCAGCATCCCATTTCCAGGAAGAGGAGAAGGGGACTGATAAATAGAACAGCAGTTTGCAGTGCTTCCTCTTTCTCCCCACACTGTCAGTGTGCATTCATTGATGCATCAGGGTGATCCTGAGGGGACCAACATCTTTTTCCAAGACCAGGAATTCCTGTGGTGTGGGCTGTGCCTGACAGCTCGGCACCTCCTGCCTGCCCCTCCCCAGCACCACAGGCTCCTTGCTGGGCTGAAGCTGGTGATT
Organism: Lonchura striata; assembly: GCF_050655825.1. Classification (NCBI taxonomy): domain Eukaryota; kingdom Metazoa; phylum Chordata; class Aves; order Passeriformes; family Estrildidae; genus Lonchura; species Lonchura striata. The sequence goes on from NC_140725.1 coordinate 708,395, forward strand.
GAGCCACAGGTTGCTACAAAACTGAGTCTTCAACCCTGTGAGTCACGGCAGGGTGTCACCCTGGGGTAGCGCAGGGTGACCATGTTGAGGAGCTCAGAAATACTCACAGGGCTCTGCTCCAGGCCAGGAGATGCAACCTGACCTTGTTCCTGTTGCTCAGCTTCCCCCTGTTGCTCTTGATGCTTTAGACAGATCTTCAGACTTAAATGCAGCCTCCTGTTGTCCCATGCAGGGGATTTGTCCTTTCTCCAGCAGCTCTCACTCTGAGTTTGTTTGGGGAATCAAAGGTGTGAGTTGAGCCCTTCCCCTCTTGCTGCAGTTTTTGTAAAATGCCTCAGAGATGTTGGTTTCTGGAGGATTCCTCACCTGGCAGGGCACAGAGGGATGTATCTGCCCAGTATGTCCTGCAGGCGTGGGCTGTTCCTGCTTTGTTAATCCCCGTGGAGAAGGGGAAGCTGGTGCTGGCTGCTTTACTTAATACTCACATGATATTTTAAGGCTGTGTAAAGGAAGAGGGAGCGAGGGGCAGCTACAACTATGTGCAGATCATGTCTGGTGGTGGCCTGACTTTGCCAGGAGAAGCCTTTGCAGCTGCAAGTTGCAAGCAGACATTGTCTCAGCCTGTTGTATTGTTGCAGAAGGTCAGACCTTCACAAACCACCCCAGCCAGGAGCTCTCTGTGCCCCTCTCCAAGGCTTTGCAGGGGTATCCTAAGGGTTCCTTCACACCGTGCCCAGGGACTGGTTGGGAAGCTGAGGGGTTTCCCAGCAGGAGAACCTGGTTTCCTCACGCTGAGGGCTGACCTTTCAGCTCACATGGCTCCCAGAGATGTTTAGTTTGACTGTAAATACGTCCTCATTTCAGGGGAAAGGGAAGGAGTGAGTCAGGAATGCAAATAACAGATTGTGGTCAGCAGTGCCTTTGCTGGCTGTGCTCAGCAGGCAGAGATTTGTGGTGAGCACCAGCTCTTACCCACTTTGCAGAAGAGCTGGGGCTACCTGCATCTCCAAAGCCCATGCTGGCCTTTCCTTCTAAAGCCCAAAAGCAGAGAGTCATACTCCGTGAGCCACCTTCCACTGAGGCATGTCCTGTTGTCTGTCTGCACCAAATGGCTTCCCAGCCTCCCTGGAGCATCCTGGCCATTCCACCACCATCTCAAGGAGATTGCAGGGTTTGGTGGGTTCACCTTGGCTGGAAAGTAACCTAAAATTTGTCTTGAGCCCAAGGTTTGAAAGTGGGGTGGTGCCTTTCCTTCTTTTCTCTGGGAGTCCCTCTCCCCCAGATGGAGAGAGCCTTCATACCAGGGCCTGTCATGACAGGAGAAGGGGAAGTGGTTCTATGAAGGCAGGTTTAGATTAGATATGAGAAAGAAATAACATCCTCAGAAGGCAGGGAGGCCCTGGCACAGCTTGCCCAGAGCAGCTGTGGCTGCCCCATCTCAGGATGTCCAAGGCCACGTTGGACAGGGCTTGGAGCAGCCTGGGAGAGTGGAAGGTGTCCCTGCCCGGGGTGGGGGGTGTGGGGCTGGGTGGGCTTTAAGGTCCCTTCCAACCCAAACCATTCCATGGTTCTGTGAACTCATGGTGCCCGCCAAGCTGCTCTATCACTTCCCTCCTCTGCAGGAGAAACTGGGATGCAAAAATCCTCATGGATCAAGATAAAAGCGGTTTAATAAAGCAAAAGCAAAGGTCATGTGCAGAAACAAAAGGAAACAAAAGATTTATTCTCTACTTCCCATCAGCAGATATGTCCAGCCGCTTCCTGGGAAGTACCTTCAGGAGCGTAGTGGCTGCTCTGGAAAGCAAATGTCCTAACTAGAACTGCCCACCCTCTCTTCCTCTTTACTCTTTGCTTTATGTGGTGTGGAATCTCCCTTTGGTCAGTTTGGGGCATCCCAGCAGTGTGCCCTCCCGGACTGCTGCCCACCCCCAGCTCCTGGTGAGGGTGCGTGTGGGGGCAGCTGTGCTGCTGTGAGCAGCAGCCGGAGCGCAGGGTGCTACCGGCCCCCTTCCAGCCACCACAGAGGCTCTGCACTCTGGCTGCTGAGGGGCAGATGAGCTCAGCTCAGCCAGCCCCAGGGCGTGGGGACGTCCCTCCCCGTGTCCCACGCCGGTGACCGTGCTGGGGGTCCCCACGAGGCAGCGCTTGCAGCTGAGCGCCTTCACTCGCCGTGCGCCAGACGCTGCTCGCTGCCTTCGGAGCCCGTGGCTGCCACTGAGTCACTGCTCTGTCTCTCCTTCCCCCTTGGCAGCGCTGCCCTGTCTGGGGTGTTCCCTGCCCCTCCAGACCGAGTGATGGCTGCCAGCCTGGCACTCGCAGAACTGTCCCCACCGTGTGCCTGTTGGGCTGGTGTAAAATGAGCTGGGGATGGAGCCTGTGCTCGGCGAGCAGAGCCCAGAGCTGTGCCAGGGTGGGGACACGCTGGTGCCGTGGGGAGGTTTGGTGTCACATCTCAGCCCGCCGTGCTCGGTGACACCGCTTTGGAGAGCACCAGTGGTCCCCAGCACTGCTGCGCCTGCGGAGGAGCAAGATTAGGGGAGCTCTCAGGGCCTGTGAGCTGGTGATAGGAGCTGGGAGAAGAAGGGCAGAACCTGATGGGTGCAGGTGGGGTTGTGGAGCCCCACAGAGGCTCAGGGCTTGGGGGGTGGCTCCTGTGCCTGGAGGAGACAAGACAATTTCAAAATTGCAAGAGAAATGTTTGTAGAAGCTGGTGGCTGCTGGCTGGCAGTGAGCTTTGGGTGCAAAAACTCTTGGGTGCTAAAACACTTGGGTGCTTTTCAAATGTTTTTATCAGCCCACATCCCTGCCCTGAAATCGTGGCTTTTGGAGAGGCCACCCCGAGGTTTTACAGAGTCCTGCGAGTTGAGGAACCCGAGAATTCCTGCGGGCAAGGGTTGATAAGCAGGGTAGGAAACCTGCAGCGGTGGTGGCACTGGATGGAAGAGCTGGATCTTGAGACCAGACACAGCAGAAACACCCTGGAGCAAAGCCACTGGCATGGGGACACCTCTGCCAGTGCCACCTGCAAGGGTGGGAATGGCACAGCAAAGGAACATTCCCAGAAGTGCTTTGTTGGGAACACGTGTGTCTGACGTGCAGGACGAGTGTGCTGGGGTTTTCTCTGTGGCCCTTCTGCCACCCCGGTGTGGCTTCCCCAGGATGGCTTTGCTGGGATGGCCATCGGCAGAGCCGGGCAGGGGGAAGGGGCAGTTCCTGCTGGATTTCCTACTGGATCCAGCACTGGCTGAGGCAGGTTCCCTCTTGCCTCATTCCTGGCAGGAATGTTTGTCTTACAACCCGCCTTATCACTGCTGGCTGCAGACACGGTGGTGGTGAGAGCTCAGAAATCACCCCAGTGTCCCCACTTGTCCCAGGGAGCTGTTCAGGGGAGCTGGGCCTTGGGGAATGACAAATTCAGAAAGGATTTTGAAGTGCTGCTGCAGCTGGTGCCACAGAAGTGTAAATTGTCGGGATAATGAATTTAAACAGTCTCTTCCAATGCAGACTTGTTGCATTCCCACTTCCTTATTGGGGATGATCTAAACACATGCTCTGGCTCCTTTTCCCCCGCTTTGCCATCTCAGAAAGAACAGCCATGGCATTTATTTTTTCCTCCCTGATCTGCCCATTGCTGGTGTCTGAACTAAAAAACATCCAAACTGTTCCCTCCATGGATCTGAGCAAACCATTAGTTTAATTATGGTTGGAAGAGTGAAAGATTCCTGCTGTGAAATACAGGATGGTGATGGAGCGGGAAAAGCAGAGCAGGTCTGTAATCACAGCCATTCCTCCCTGGTGAGCCCTAATGTCCATTAAGGCAGGATTACACTCTCTTGCAGCCTTGGCTTTGCTCCCTGCAGGGACCCTGTTGCCTGTGGCAGCTTTTGGACCTCAAGGCCTTCAGGAACCAAAGCTTTTGTTTCATCCCCTTTATCAACAAAGGCTTGGAGACCTGATGCTGGGGTCAGGGATGGGCTGGCTTCCCACACAGATGGGTGGGAGGTGGGATGTGGGTGCTGCAGGTCCTGGGGCAGCCAGAGCCCAGACTGGTGCTGGCCTGGCTTTCAGGGAGATGCCATGGAGTTGTTCCTCCCCTGAGACCTGCAGGTGACCTGGGGTGGTTGGTGGGGTAACAGCAGAACATGTCAATATTTGGCCTGTTTGGTTCACATCCTTTCTCCCAAATTGGAGGACAAGCCTTTTGTCTGCAATTAATGTAGCTAAATAGTCTCCTTTGGGGTTTGAGAATGACACATGGGAGAAGGGAAAAGCAGGTGGTGGTGGAGGGCAGAGGGTCATCCTTGGGGTGACAACAATCCTGTGGCAAGGGACTGCAGCCCCTCTTGTGCAGAAGAGACACAGCTATCTCTAGCACTTGTACGAACCAGATGCGCATTGGGCTTGCAAATAAATACTTCTTTAACACAGTCCTTCCCCTTTTCCCTCCTGCAAGCCCAGGTTTGGCTGTAGGTGCAGAGGTGGTGGGGGCTCTGAGCCTGTCCCAGGATCATGCAGGGCTTGGTCCTTTGTACAGCCTAGTTGGAGCTGTGGCAATAATGGGGATGAATTACTGCAGCTGCCTTGTAAACATTTGGTTTCTTTTTTTTTTTCTTTTCCTTCTGATTTGGGTCCCCAAGGCCTAATTTGTTCAAATAAAACCCGAAATCCACACGGAATACTCTGTGAAAACACAGGCTTGCTGAGTGGAGCTGGAGCTGGCTTACACCTCATCCCTCCCATTTTCACTGGGCTGCCTGAGTCAGCAGCAGCTTTTGCTCACCCATTGGGGCTCAAAACTGCCAGCACAGGTTTGATGCAAACCTCGGTGTTCTGAGATTAGGGTCAGACAGCTTCCAAGGGAACAGCAGAGGAGCAGGGGATGGTTTGGGTCGAGCCACGTGTTGGTGGTTGATCCTCTCACTCCACTGAGCTCCCAGCATCTGTTCCCCATGGTGCTGGATATCTCAGGGACTGCTCTGATTTTACAGTGTCTTCCAGCTGTGTGTTAAATCGTGTCATGTTCCATTCTTTTGCTCTTTTCTAGGGCAGCAGAACTCAGGTGTTTCTGCTTGGGAAGGAAGAAACCAAATTAAAAGCTCAGCAGATGGGCGTGCACGCACTCGTTGCTGCCTGTTGGAAAAGGCAAGATCCAAGGCTGAGCCTTGCTTGGAGAGGAGCAGTGAGAATGAATCTGGTGGTGTGTCACCTCTGGTGGTACAAAAATCTGCTGTTACATCACCCCATATCTCCTGGGGCTCCTTCCCAGAACCTGCCTGCGTAAGAAGGGCACGATTGAGACTCATTTGAAGTTGGGGTGGTGTTTTGAGTGGAAAGTTGAAGAATGCAAAGTACTTTTTTAGTCAGAAGAGAACACACACATTTTCTTGGGTTGCCCAGGAGTGACTCACAAACATCTCAGCATCCAAGGTCTTTGTCTCCAGAAGGTTGCAATACAATCGACCTCCAGGGACAGCACTTAAATCCCACTTTACAGAGGGTGCTGCTAGGGAAATAATTCCCCTCTCTTGTGCAAGACACACACTTGCAGAGCAGACACCCCATGGCAGCAGTTTCTTTCCAGTGCCTGGAATTATTCTGCATTTTGGAGTCACGACATGCTAAATTTTAATGATGGATTTGGAGAGAAGGCAGCTTCCCACCCCACTGCTGGAGATTTAACAGCAGACACACCAGGGGCACAGATTTAAGCACATACGGGCCTCTAAAGAGAAGAGCTGTGTTTCCAGTCCTGTTAGTGCCTCAGTCTCCCTTGGGAACGCTTTTCCCACAGCAGCCTTGGTCCCTGGGGGTGAGTTGGCAAGGATCAGCTCCTCTCCTGTCTCAGCTGCTGCGTGGAGGGAGAGCAGCTGCTCCCAGGAGCTGGGCTGGGTGTGAGGAGCAGCGTGCCTGGGGCTGGTGCTGAAGGCTGCAGTGGTGTCTGTGTGTGCTGGGGAAGAGGTGGCAGTGGCCGGGTGCTTGTGCTGGCTCCGGACGCCTGCTGGCGTGTGCTGAGAGTGGTGTCACTTTGTCTGGGCTTGCAAAGCCCGGTAGTAATCAGTGCTAATTGCAATTACCTCCTCCCTGCTGTCCAGTGGAGACCAACAGGTTATTTCCTGAAAAGCTTTTGTTTGTCTTTCCTGCCCGTGTTCCCGGTAGGAAATCTGCCCTTCCTGGGAAGGGCGATTGGCATCGCTGTGCCTGGAGAGTTTGTGTCTGGTCACCTCAGGCGGGCTCAGGTTTAACTCTCCCCAAGGCTTTGAGGGTCAGCAGGAACTGGGAATTAAACACTGGGTCCTGTGGTTGAGGGTAAGGAGCTGGGGAGCAAGTGGAGCATTATTTTGGGTGACCAGGCATTATCTCTTTTGCATCACCTTGAGTCCCTTCTGCTCCAGAGCATCCATCTGCATCCCACAGTGTGATGGTTCCCTTTGCAGCACACAGATGTTAACTGGGAGGATTCTATTCCAGAAATCCCCTGGCACTGACCCCTCCTAACCCAGCTATTCATGGCATCCAGCGCCTTGTAGCAGCTGAAGGAATCTGGGAAGAGCATGGCTGGTGAGTGAGTTATGTTTAGCTCCCTGTCCCTTTCCCTGGAGCTAAAGAAGTTTTTCTAGACCTTAAACCTCCTCAAAATGCGCAAGTCCAGCTGCTGTCGCTGTTCTGAATGATACAAATCTGGATAAGGATGCTGTTGCCCAATAGAAAACTCACTTTTCCAGGGTAAATGAGCTGTGCCAGGAAAATTCCAGCCTTGCAGGCCTGGCTGTGAGCTGCACCCATCCAGAGCTGGTGGGGAAAAGTCAAAATGAGTCTTGAAACACCTGCAGCAGAAATCTGGGTGGCAGTTTGTCCCCGTGTGCCTCCGTGCCCAGCTTCTCCTGGGTGAATGCCATGGGCTAGTAGAGACTCAGGGTCCCGCCCTGGAAAGCTGCGTGGAGCCTGCCCAGAGGCTCCGAACAGGTTTGGTGATTGCAGGCTGTGCTTTGGGAGCGGCTCTGGAACGTGCCCGTTAGAGGAATGCAGTCAGCAGGAGCGGGCTCAGCGCAGCGCCCGAGTCACCGGGCGCCGAGCACCAAACCGGGGCTGGTGTCCCCGAGCTGGAAGGGTGGGTTTGGCAGCTCTACACCTGGAGAGAGGTGGAGGAGAGCTGCTTCGTGCACAGCTGTGCGCAGCTGGGCCTGGAAGAGGACTTTTCGAGATGTGGTGGCACCAAGCCTTGAAGCCTCCCAAGCCATCGCTGCTCCTTGGTTCTGTTTTCCTCCCTCCTTGGAATGCTGCAGCCGTGGGGTGACAGTCCAAGGGCTCTGGGTCTCTCAGTCGTTAATGGCAATTAGGTCTTTCTTAATATGTGCTTTTCTTGCAGACTGTCCTTGCCTTCCCTTCTGTTGTGAAGGAGAAGCATTATCTAAACACAGGACTGGAAATTGGGAGCTGCTGGGTTCTCATGCCAGCTCTCACGCCATTCACTTGGGGACCCGGGCAAGTCCATTTAATGTCTTTTGTCTCTCATTTCCTTTTTACAGCTGGGAGGAAATTAATACCAGCTCTGTAAAAGACTCCCAATTGATCTGTTAATTTCTTGTGAGTGCTTCAAGATAAAACCAGGGTACGTGCTCTTCTGCTCTCAAAAAAAAAAAGTGTTGAAGTGTTTGTGCTAAAGGCTTCTGTCCATGGATTGTTCTCAGGGCACATTGTGGTTGTGTGTGGGCACCTTCCCCTCTGAGGAGGCTGCTGCTCCAGGTCTTCCCAGTCCTTCCCAGGGTCAGGGCAGTGAGGTTTAACTGGGAGGGATGGCTGGCAGCTGTGGCTGCAGGCTGAGCAGCGTGTGCTCTGCGGGGAACACCGGGTGTTGGATCACACCAAAGGCTCACCAGGCTCTCAGAGCTGCCCACGGGTTTGGAAAGAGGGGCGCAGCCCTTGGGGTGGGGAGCAGCAAAGCAAGGAGCAGCTGCCCATCCCTGTGCTGCAGGGAGGAGTGGGTGCTGAGCCTGGGTCGGCCAGGGAGGAGATGTGCCTGTGTAAACAGCTCGTTTCTGAGCGTACACAGCGGGTTCTGGCAGGGGGCCGCCCCTCCTGGCAGGCTGGAGTCCAGGGTGCCTGCGGATGATTCAGAGCCGGGCTTGCTGCGTCCCCTCCTGCTCTGCAGCACTGCAGCGCGGCCACGGGGTCCCAGCACACGTGCAGCACTCACACCCTGCACCCTGCACCCCTCACACCCTGCAACACTCACACCCTGCAACACTCACACCCTGCAGCCCTCACACCCTGCACCCCTCACACCCTGCACCCTGCACCCCTCCCACCCTGTGCCCCTCACACCCTGCACCACTCACACCCTGCACCCCTCACACTGCACCCCTCACACCCTGCGCCCCTCACACCCTGCACCCTCACACCCTGCGCCCCTCACACCCTGCACCCTGCACCCCTCACACCCTGCGCCCCTCACACCCTGCACCCTGCACCCCTCCAGGAGTGTGCTGTGGGAGGGACACAGGATTTGCCTTCGCAGGGCAGCGTGCTGCTCCTGGAGGGCTCAGGGCTCATCTGCATGCAGCTCCTGCTCTGGCTGCTGCAGGATGCAGGGACGCCTTTGGTCCTGTTCCCCAGGCTGCTCAGCTTTTTGGGGACCCTGCTGTTGCTGTCTGTGCCAGGGCTCAGCTGCTTGTCCTGTCCCCAGGTGTGTCATGCCAGTGGCTGGTGCTGGGTGGGAAGGAGCTGTACCCCCTTCCCCTGCTCACCCTCCTCTCCGTGCCCTGCCCCAACAGCTGCTTTGACAGCACACCAGACCCCGTCCCATTATCACCATTAGCAGCTGCAGTGCATAAAATGTCCCTAAAGAGCTGCTCTCCACCAGGCTCCATGCACAGAACAGCCCACTTCTCCCCCAGACCATCTCTGAACTGTCCTTGGCACCTGGACCTTGCAGAGAGCCATACCAGCATTGCTCCTGCTGCTGCCCTGGCATCCCTCCCCTCTGTGCCTGGAGCATGGGAAGCTCCCAGCATCCTTCCAAGGAGAGAGGCTCTGGCTGCAGCTTATTCTGTGTTTATCCTGCCCTGGGGTGCAGGCTTTGCTCTCCAGAGGCCCCCAGAGGGAACTGAGATTTGGGAAAGGCAAATGCACTGCTCTCCCTGCAGCTGCCTCAGATGAGGTGTCTGCACTTGTCTCCCCTTCCACCAGAGGATTTATTCAGCCTGCCAGTGGGAGTTTCCTGGGAGCTGCTGCTGCAGGAGGACGGTGAAGCTGTCAGACATCACAGCCCTGCTGCACCTGCCTGCCAGCCCCTCCTCTCACAGTGATGCAGGGGAGCATCTGTTGTTGTCAGGGATGAAGGGCTCTTCCCTGGCCTGCACTAGCCAGGCCTCCAGCGTTGGCTGATGTGCCTGTACCTTTCTCACCAATCTTCCTGTGTGGAGCCAGCTCAAGTTATGGGTTGTGGCTGCTTGGCTGAGCTGCAGCAAGGCTGGTACCTGGCAGGGTCTGCTTTTTGTCCTGTGGCTTCCAGGTTTGGAGTCACCCTAGGGCTGGCCTGATGCTATCAGCCCTGTTTTTATCTTGTGCAAAGCAGGCAGGGTCCAGCGGTCACCTTCCCACACACAGCTGCCTCCGGTGCTGGGGGTGCTGGGGGCTGGGGCTGTACCAGGCAGCTCCTTCCGTGTGCCCCGGGCTGTTTGCACTGGGTGGGAAAGAGGGGTAAAAGCAGGGCAGCTCCGTGCTGCAGGGTGGGGCCGAGCTGGGAGAGCGAGGTCTGGAGGCACAGGGTGATAAGTCACACCGAGGGGAAATGAAACAGTCCCTTCCTCGTCTGCAAGGGGTCCTGACGGCTGGGGACTGTGACAGCGTGCCTTCTGGGGACGTGATGTGCCATCCAGCTGGGCAGGGTCACGGCCAGGCTGTGCTGGGCACCCTGGGGTCCCCCAGGTTTCATCCCATCCCGCGTGGAGGGAGCTGATCCTGATCCCTGAAAACGCCTGGAGGCTGTGGGGCAGTGCTGGGTGCTGATGGTTTTTAACCAGTCCTGAGCACCAGCCTGGTTGCAGCCCCTGCCCACCCGAGTCCGGGGTGCAGGAGGGACCCCGAAATCAGGGCTGGATGTTTTGCTTTTCCCTTCTCCCTGTGCTGGCTTTGCACACTGTGCCCACGGTGAGATTTGGAGGGTGGCTCTGTGGCCCTCGTGTGGGATCTGCATTCACTCAGTGACTCACAAAAAGCAGCATAAATTAATTACCTTCCTGGTTCTTGGCTTTACTTCGTAATTAGTGACAACAAAATAATGAGGCTTGAATGAAACATTTGGTTTGTTCTGGAGGAAATTGTTTTGCTTAGAAGCACTTTCTGTACCTGTGCCTTAACACAAAAAACAAGAAGTCAACTTCTCACCAGGAAATGGCATTTTGGGGTGGAAAATCAACGCTTTTCCGTTCTGGACATTGAAGCCACTGGGTGCTTAAAAGGTTGCCCAAATCAACCCAAGCTGCTGAAACAAGCCCAAAAAGAGCTGCGGGGGAGCACTGGGGTGACCTGGACCTGCTTTAAAACCCTGCCTGCTCCCTGGTGAAACAGAAAAGGGTTTGGCAAAGCCCAGACTGCGTCATGGCCCCACATGTGCCCTCCCAGTGGGGTGGCTGTGGGAATAAGCCAGCTTGGAGCTCTGTGGGGCTGGAATTTCAGGGCACATGGTGACGATGGAGCTTGTGAGAGGCAATGAGTGTAATTTAAGTGCAGTGGTTTTACCCCCTCTCCTGGCAGGGTGACACCAGCCGTGCCCTCGCTCTATTTATAGGTGTAAATCAGCAGCTATTTAATTCCTTTTGAGCAAGTTCAATTTTCATCCCCTTCCCTCGAGGCTTCCCCGTTACATCTGGTGCAGCTCTCTCCATTCTCCTTGTTCCCTGTCTTTGCAGGGAGCCGCTGGATCCGGCTCCATTTTCCAAGGGAGAAGCACAGCAGAGACATCCCAAGATCCCCAATGGCCCTGCTGGAGGCCAGAGCAATCAGCAGAGCCTGGCTGAGCTTCGGGCAACTGCTGGTCAGGCGAGGGAAGAGAGAAATCCACTCTGGTTTTTTCCTGAGGGAGAAGGATAAATGGAAGAAGCTGCAGCCAAACTCTGCAGGACTGGGATGGATTTTCCCCTGGGAGCCAGTTGCAAAATGTTCTGTCACTGCATCGCCATCCTGGCAGGGCTTTAACCCTGCTGGGGTCTTACCCCCATCCTCGACCTGCCCAAAACACAGCGTGGGAAAGCCAGATCCCAGGGCCTCGGAGCTCTGCAGACCCTGGAGCCCAGCCCAGCCCTCCTTCCCTTCCCTCCCTGCTGCTCCTTCAACTGCAGAAAGAAGGGCAGGCACGCTGCTGAGTCACGGCTTCGTGGCTCACTTGTCCCCAGGGCTGTGACACATCCTGATTTTGGGGTTCAGCCAGCAGAGCGTCAGCGTGCGGGGTGCCTGTGTCCCACGGGAGCGTGGGAGGGTGTGCACAGTGCCTGCATCCCTCGCCTGGGATGGCTGCTGCCCCTCTGCAGGGCCAGCCTGCTGTCCTGAAGGGTGGTGCTGTCAGACACGCGTGTCCCTCCAGCCCTGCTCTGCAGTGTCCTTCAGAAGGGCAGCCCTTCTGAGCATGCCTGCTCCCCCTCGTGCCTCCTTCCCAGGCCCTCCCAGCCCCCTGCAGCCCAAACTGCACCCAGCCTGGGCTCCAGGGCTGCAGAGAGCATCAGCCCCCTTGCCCAGACCGACCCTTCCTCTGCCAGAGCGAATTCCCGGGGGTGGGAGAGCTCCTAGCCCTGGTTAATAATTGAGTGATTCCTCTGTGCCTGCCTGCTGGAGCCTGCAGCTGCTCCAATAAACCTGGGCAGCCTGGGAGGATGGGGGTTTGTGTAACCACTCTCCTTTCTCGTGCCTCCTCTTGGCTGACAGGATCATCCTGGAAGCATCCAGGCTCTCCGAGGCTGTGTCCCTGCGTGGGTGCTTGGGAATGTGGGCTGAAGCCTCAGGAGCATCCGGCTTAACCGTGAAGGTGCTGGTTGAACCAGCTGTGCCCTCTGCTCCCTTCCCTCCTCCTTCCCCGTCCAGCAAATCCACTGACCCCAGAATAAAGACCTCAGAATGCTCAGAAGCTGCTGAACAAACTTAGTCAGAGCCAACTTTCCTTGCCCAAAATCTCTTTCAGTTGAAGGATGAGATTTCCTCCAGATCTGCAAGTGCTCAGTCTGTGGTTAAAACTGGGATTCCTGTCCCTGGTTCCTTTCTGCCCAACCCAAGGAATTGCTGACCACCAGTGAGCAATCCCTGTGTGTGCCTTGCTGGGCATGTAGGAGCTGATGTGGGCAAGGAGCTGCTTTCATAGGAGCTGTTATCTCCTGGATTTCCTTGTCTGTGTTTGCTCAAGCTCTTGGGGTTCATGTTTAACTCAGCTGTGGCTCTTTTAATGGTTCTTGGTGGTGTTTGATGCTGGTGTGAGGGAGCTGCTCACACAGAGTTTGTTTTCCAAAGGAGGAAGCTTGGGTGACTGTGCGTGCCCTGTGCTGGGGATTTAGGGATCTGGGGTCACAATATTATTATTTTATTGCTATTACTACTATCATAATCATCATCTTTAAAGCTATTAGCAAGGCTTGTTCCCCTTTCTGCTGCCCCTGGATGTGCCCATGGCTGAGCATCCTCATCTCCCGGCATCCTGCCGCAGCCTGCCTCATCTTCCAGGAGGGAAGTTCAGGCACAGGGCTGGGATCAAAGCAGTTCACCCTTGCCTGGCCTCATCCCCACAGGGATGAGTCCCCCCCATCCCAAAGTGGGATGCTGGCTCCCACCAACAGATTGGTACCAATGAGCTCTGGAATGCTCTAAAAATACTGAGCAGAGCAAGCAGGGAGCAAAAAATGGCTGAGATTCAGTGAAATCAAAGGCATAATTAAAATGCAGCCCGTGTAAGTGTATTTTTAGGGCCCTACAAAAAGGCTGTAAACCATTGAATTCCCATCAGCACACGAATGTTCCAGTTTAATGGAATCCTGGGGCCTGTGGGGAAGAAGTGAGAGATGCTTAATTGTCAGTGTTTGTGTTTTATTCATGATTGAACAGACTTAGCAAGCAAAAACTGATCTGCTGTTGGCTTCTCGCTGCTTGTGTGGCTTTAAGCCTTATTCCAGCCAGAAATTGCCCGGTGTGCTGGAAGGGTCGGTGGTTCCCAGGGTTTGCATGAGCTGTGCATGGAAAAGGGATTATCACCTCCCCTCCCATAGGCAGCTGCCTGCCAGGCTGCCTTGGGGTGCTCAGAGCTCGTGTGGGCTCCAGGGGATCCAAGGAAGAAGAAAAATCCCACGGGGGTAGATCAGGAGCCGCATCCGGGCCTGGAAGTCCCTGAATGCAGGTGCCTGGGTGCTGGGGGTGCCCGGGATGGAGTTTGGTGTTCCCAGCTGCTCCTGCCTCCCCTGGAGCCTGTGGCCATCGAGCTGTTTGCTGGGCTTGGTGCTGCTGGGCAAAGCTGCAGGGGCCAGACTCCTTCCAGCACCACTCGGGCACCAGGGACCCTCTGGGGCAGCTGGAATGTTTCCAGGAGCCTCGGGTGTGATGAATCCCCTGGGCTCGCCCATGCTGGAGCCTGTTCTGCAGCTCGGGTGGAATTTGGGTGGAATTTGAGGGCCCGTGGGAGCGAGGCCTTTCCCGTGGGTGTCTCTGCGCAGCTGGAGGAGGGATGAGCAGCCGTGGCACAGATGTGGCCCCTGCGGGCTCGGGGGGATCTGGCTCCTTCTGGAGGGGATTTAATCTGTTGTGGAATTGCTGCAGATGGCACGGCCGGAAGGAACGGAGGAACACAGCATGCCAAGGCAGGGTTCCTTATTTTAAACTGCTTCCCTTGCCAGGGAACAAATATGCCTCACTTCAAAATAATAATTATAAAGCCTGGGAGGAGATCCAGGGAACCCAAAATCCTTCTGTGGGTGTTGGTGTGCTGGCAGGTGCCCGGCTGGGGGTGTTTGGTGGGAATGTCATCCCAGCAGGTCAGGCTGGCTCAGGCACCTGCGTTTGGAGTTGTGCTGTGATTGGAAAAGGGGGAAATGTGTTCCCTGCTACCTTGCACCCCAAGGATGCATCCTGTCCCTGCTGCAGCCAGTCATGTAAAACCTCCGGGAAGGAGAATTGCATCCTAAAATCCACCAAGCAGCAGCTCCCATCCGCATCCCCCATCCCACAGTGCCCCGTGCCAGGGGTGCCCGGGGCCGGGCGCCGTGCCTGGCGCCGTGCCTGGCACGTGCAATAGTGGCACTGGTGGGTGGCTGCTGTCTGATGGAGGGAAATGCCACTGCCTGCATGTGCTCGGGGTCAGTGCTGCGGTGGGAAGGGCTGGAGCCAGGGCCTGCTCGTGTGGAGAGAGCTGCCTCTGCTGCAGGGCTGTCACGGGCCTGGGGCCCTCCGAGAGACCCTGGCGTGTCCCAGGGGTGTCTGTCACCTGCTGCTGGGGCTCTCGGGCTTCTTCCTCAGACCAGCAGTACCATGGTCTGGTTAAGCTGCAGTTTCCACTTGACAGAGCAGGGCAGGAGAGGAAACTGAGGCACACGAGGAGTGACAGGTCACGAGGAGTGCCAGGAGGGCTGGGAACTGGTCCTGATTCTGGCAGGGGTGTCCCCCAGCAGACAGCATCCTCCATTCCTGTAGCCAACGTGACTCTTCCTCTCTCCTTCTCTCCAGGCTTCCATGTGATCCCGTCAGTGTCCAGCATCGTCCCCGAGAGCTGCCTGCTCATCGTGGTGGGCCTTCTGGTCGGGGGGCTCATCAAAGGGGTGGGTGAAAAGCCCCCCATCCTCAAGTCGGACATCTTCTTCCTCTTCCTCCTCCCCCCCATCATCCTGGATGCCGGCTATTTCCTGCCCCTGCGCCCGTTCACCGAGAACCTGGGCACCATCCTCATCTTCGCCGTGGTGGGCACGCTCTGGAACGCCTTTTTCCTGGGGGGGCTGATGTACGCCGTGTGCCAGCTGGGCGGGCCCGGCCTCAACCACATCGGCCTGCTGGCCAACCTGCTCTTCGGCAGCATCATCTCGGCCGTGGACCCGGTGGCCGTGCTGGCCGTCTTCGAGGAGATCCACATCAACGAGCTGCTGCACATCCTGGTCTTCGGGGAGTCCCTGCTCAACGACGCCGTCACCGTGGTGAGGGGCTCGGCCCGGGACGGGGGGTTTGCTTCGGTGCAGGAGCGTCTCGGGGTGGTGCCAGCTGTCAGGGCCATGCCAAGCTGCCGGGTGCCTCCTGGCAGCTCCACTTGGACCAAACCTTGTCCAGGTGCAAAGCTAAAAATAGAGGTTTAAAACACTGCAGAGGTGGGTTGAGGTGAAGTGTTTCTCTTGCTGGGCTGGGGAGGCTGAGGGCACAGGCCCCATCAGCACATGGTGCCGTGGGAATCTGCTCTCCTGGCTGGAGTTGCTGCTGTGCCTGTGCCTGTCCTGCCAGGAGAAGCACGAGGGGCTGACCCTGTAGCTGCTGCTCCTTCTGTCTCCTTTCACGTGGTGCCCCCGGTGTCCTCCAGCTCCCAGGAGGTGGGAGAGCAGCACGCCAGCCATGGCAAAGGGGAGAACTGGAGGGGCTGAAGCCAGGCTGGCATCCCACCTGGAGCACCCCTGAGCCCACTCCAAGCAGCAGCTGTGCAGGGACATTTGGGAGGTGGGGCCAGGCCTGCTCCCTTTCCAAAGGACATCACTGTCCATCACTGGCTTGGCCATCAGCACGGTCTTCTCCTCTCTGCAGAGCTGACCTCTAAACTGACTCCTAACGCACTGCTTTTTCCTGGCTCTTTTCCCATATCCCAGCTGTCCATTCCGGAGCTGACTGCTCAGCCCCTGCTGACAAGGTTCCTGGTGACAAAGAACACTCTGTCCCACCACGAGGCTTTTTCCAGGCACTTCTCCCCCATTTTTCAGCTGAGGGGTGCCTGCAGGGTCTGTGTCCCCCCTCTGGTCCCTGGGGAATGCTTTTGTCTGCCCCTGCCCCAGGAGCTGGCACCTCGCCCTCTCCCTGCCTGCAGGTGCTGCTATTCCTGCAGGATGCTCTGAATCCTGTTTCCCATCCTGACATGTGCTTTAACATCTGCAGTGTCTGGGGGTGGGAGAAGGCAGCACAGCCCAGAGTCTTCCCCTCAGGTTTCCTTCAGCTGCAGAAGCTGCCTCAAGGGTTTGGGCTCTTTTCTGGGCTGTGTAGGGCAGACGGGGGCTTTTATGTCCCTGCATCTGTCAGGAGTCCCCCAGCCCGGATCTGTCCTGTCCTGCTCTTTGGGAGAACAGGAACAGCCTCTGGCTGGTGACCAAAGGCCCTCCTGGCACAGCTGGAGAGCAGAGCTGTCCCAGACACATCTTCCGTGGCACCGTGTCCCTGGGGGCACAGAGGACAGGGAGCTGGTCCCCCTGGCTCTGAGCCTGGCACAGCAAAGCACCAGCAGCTGGTTTTGGCGTGGGCCTTGGTCTAGCACAGGACCCAGCTCAGGGTCACCAAGCAGTGACCCAGCTGAGCTCAGGTGTGCCACACGGCCAAGGGAGGGCCCTGGGCAGGTCTCCTCCAGGGTGAGGCTATCCCTCACCAGAGGGACAGGTTGAACCCTGCTCCCCTTTCTCCCTGCCAGGTCCTCTACCACCTCTTTGAGGAGTTTGCCAGCTTCGAGCAGGTGACCATCCTCGACATCATCCTCGGCTTCCTCAGCTTCTTCGTGGTGTCTCTGGGCGGGGTCTTGGTGGGCGTCATTTACGGGGTGATCGCTGCCTTCACGTCCCGCTTCACCTCGCACATCCGCGTCATCGAGCCCCTCTTCGTGTTCCTCTACAGCTACATGGCCTACCTGTCTGCCGAGCTCTTCCACCTGTCCGGCATCATGGCGTGAGTGGGCAGCGTGGCCGGAGGCGCCCTCCTGGCCCCTGGGGATCTCTGGGCTGCAGCCACAGTCTTCTGGCTGGCCCCGCGTGCTCAGGACACGCCCCGGTGTGTTTGGGCTGGGGTATGCAAGGAGGCACACGAGAGGAGTGAGCCTGGGGAGTGGTCCCACAGACCCCGGGCTGCTGGCAGCCTGTTGCTGTTCTCCCGGGCACACAGGAGCAGGCAGGGCCGGCTGAGCACTCGGGACACTCTGGGTTTGTGCTCCAGTGCTCACTCCTGCCCTGCCAGGGTGAGAAGAAACCTCCTGTTGCCTTCTCTGGAGGCCTTGAATATTTGTTGGTGGTTCACAAGGCCTGTCCTGCCCTGGAGTTTGGTGTCACAACACAAAATGCTGCTGCGGGGCCAGGGCTTGAGGCTGTCCCCATGTCCCCATGGCTGCTGAGGGCCCCAACCTCACCCCCAGGCTCATCGCTGCTGGTGTGGTCATGCGGCCCTATGTGGAAGCCAACATCTCCCACAAGTCCCACACCACCATCAAGTATTTCCTCAAGATGTGGAGCAGTGTGAGCGAGACCCTCATCTTCATCTTCCTGGGTGTCTCCACCGTGGCTGGTCACCACTACTGGAACTGGACCTTCGTCATCAGCACGCTGTTCTTCTGCCTCATCGCCAGAGTGTTGGGTGAGTGTCAGCGTGGTGGCAAAGCCCTCGGGGTGTAGCAGAATCATGGCATTGTTTGGGCTGGAAGGGACCTTAAAGCCCATCTCGTTCCAGCTGCCATGGGCAGGGACACCTTCCCCCATACCAGGTGGCTCCAAGCCCTGCCCAGCCTGACCTTGAGCCACCATCTGGGTCATGGTGAACTCTCAGGACCGTGATGGTTTGCCTTGCTGGGGAGGCTGGGGATGGCTGAGTGGCACTGCTCCACCGTGGGCATCACCCATGCTGGTGGTTGGTGGTGTGGGGAGATGGGGCTGAGGCTGTGGTCATGCCAGACATGGGGTGGAGGCTGCTCAGGGGCGTTGAGATGAGCACAGCTCTCACCTGCACCCACAGCCCTGAGGGGCTGCAGGGTGGGCTCTGTGGGACTGGAGGGGATCCTTGACCATTCACACAGCACTGTGCTGCTCCCCCAGGTGTCCTTGTCCTCACCTGGTTCATCAACAAGTTCCGAATTGTGAAGCTGACGCCGAAGGACCAGTTCATCATCGCCTACGGGGGCCTGCGGGGAGCCATCGCCTTCTCCCTCGGCTACCTCCTGGACTACAAGCACTTCGGCATGAGGGACATGTTCCTCACAGCCATCATCACTGTCATCTTCTTCACCGTCTTCGTGCAGGTTGGTGGCACTCAGGCTGTGCTTTCAGAAGGAAAAGGGGCTCTTCATGCCGTGTGCAGAGTGGGGAGCCCATCCCCAGCCTCCGTCCCTGACCCTGCCGCTGTCCCACGTCCCCAAATCGCTGCACAGTGACACCGACAGTGGTTTGGCTTTGCTGAGCCCTTCCCACTCCCACCACTTGCCTTGGGCAGAGATGTAACCTCCCTCCCCCTCCCCAGGGCATGACCATCCGGCCCCTGGTGGATCTGCTGGCTGTGAAGAAGAAGCAGGAGACGAAGCGCTCCATCAACGAGGAGATCCACACGCAGGTAACGCGCTGCTGCGGCCACCCCGCGCGCTGCCTCAGCCCTCTGCTCTCTCTGCTTCTGCCACTCCACCTCTGTCACTGGGACTGCCCCTAAATCAGATCCCAAGGTAAGGGGGGCAGAGCGAGGGCTCTCCCCTGTCTGTCATCCTGCTCTGACCCACACCCCCGGTGCCTGTAGAGCCAAGCCTGGTTGTGTGAGTCCGTCCTGCCCTCCCAAAGCCCATCCTGGACCCACAGCCCTGATTTTACACGCCCTGAGTGCCCCGCCATGTGTCAGTGTGGGTGTCAGGGGAGGGAGAGGGTGGGAAAGAGCCCTCTGAGCTGCTCATGCCTTGGACCATCTCTTCCAGTTCTTGGATCACCTTCTGACAGGGATCGAGGATATCTGTGGTCACTACGGGCATCACCACTGGAAGGACAAGTGAGTGGGGAGGTTTGGTGGCTGGGGAAGGGTTTCAGTCACCACCCAGAAGGTTTCACAGCTCTGTGCCAGGCTTTAATATCCACACACAGACTCACCGTGGGAGGGATTCAGGGAAGCCTGGCCTGAGCCATGCTGATGGAACTGGAGCCAGCACTGAGCCCAGCAATGCTGTCCTGGGGACTGGGAGCTGGGAACTGGGGACTGGGGACTGGGAACTCAGGACTGGGGACTGGGAACTGGGGACTGGGGACTGGGGACTGGGAAATCAGGACTGGGGACTGGGGACTGGGGACTCAGGACTGGGGCAGGGCCAGGGCTGAGCTGTGGCTGCTCCTCCTCCCCACGTTCCTGGGAAGGCTGAACCGCTTCAACAAGAAGTACGTGAAGAAGTGCCTGATTGCGGGGGAGCGCTCCAAGGAGCCCCAGCTCATCGCCTTCTACCACAAGATGGAGATGAAGCAGGCCATCGAGCTGGTGGAGAGTGGGGGCATCGGCAAGATCCCCTCTGCCGTCTCCACCGTCTCCATCCAGTGAGTTCCCTGCCTCCCGTGGCACCCCGAGTGCTCCCTGCTGGTGGCCACAGGGCAAGCAGCCCTTGGGTGCTGCGTGGCCGTGGCAGTGTGGCTCTGAATCCTGTCTGTCCACGCAGGAACATCAACCCCCAGACCCTCCCTTTGGAGCGCGTCCTTCCAGCCCTGTCCAAGGACAAGGAGGAGGAGATCCGGAAGATCCTCCGCACGAACCTGCAGAAAACCAGGCAGAGGGTGAGGTGTCCCCTGGCATGTCCCCTGTGCGTGGCAGGGGCAGGGACACTGCCCTGCAGACACCCTCAGCTGGGCCCTTCACCCCTGCTGTCCCTGCCCTGCTGTGCCTTGTGCTCCCGGCCTGACTCTTCTTCCCCAGAGGCTTTTCCCCCTGGGCTGGTGCTGGGACAGGCTGAGGGGCAGGCTGACTTGGTCAGTGGCTGAGCCCAGCCTTTAAACCCTCGCTGGGCCAGGCAGGGCCAGGATCAGGCATCCTGTGGTGGCACACAGGGAATGAGCCACGAGCCTGCCTGGACCTGCTCTGCCCACTGGTGGCTGTTCCATCCATCTCCAGGAAGAATGGGGCTGTGGCCTTCCTTTCCCTTTCCATGTGGGATTTTAACCCGTCTCCTCTCGGGATCTCTTCCCAGCTGCGATCCTACAACCGGCACACGCTGGTGGCTGACCCCTACGAGGAAGCCTGGAACCAGATGCTCCTGCGGAGGCAGAAGGCCCGGCAGCTGGAACAGAAGGTGCTGGGGGAACACCAGGGCGGGGATGTGCCAGGGCTGGGCAGGACGGGGGCCAGGGGGGCTTCCCAGCCAGGCAGGGCACAGGGAGGGGGCTGAGGTTCGGATGCCAGAGGGTGACCCCAAGCCTCGGGGGTGCTGCGATTGCCCCAGGCCCCAAGCAAGTCCCTGGAGCGTGGCTGGGAGGATCTGTGCCCATGTCCTCTGCGTCCCACTGCTGCTCCCTGCCCGTCCCTGTGGCCAGGTCCCTGCCTGCCCTGGCCACGGCGCTGACGGTGCCTTGCTCCCTTGCAGATGAACAACTACCTGACGGTGCCGGCGCACAGGGTGGACTCGCCCACCATGTCCCGGGCTCGCATCGGCTCAGGTAGGTGTGAGGGGGCTGCACGAGGAGCGGCACTGCTGGCACCCGGAGCCCTTGGAGCTGTCCTGCACCTCCCCAGCTCCCTGTGGCTCTCCAGCCACGAGGGTCCCCATCCCACACCCACCCAGCCGAGCCCCAGAGGGTTGCTGTTCCGAGCAGAAGCACCCGGCTGGCTCCCCAGCACAATTCCCACTGGAAGTCAGGTTGGGCAGTCCCTCCGGAGCTCAGCTCGCTCCATCCACGCAGCCCATGCCCCTCCTCAGGGGAGGGCGTCAGGAGCGCTTAGCCCCCAAACCTGTTGCCGCTGGATTCCCAGTTTGTCCATCGCATATCTGCTTTGGCACCCTCGGGTCCTCCCGTCCCTGTGTCCCCTCCCGCTCCGGGGACAGCGTGTCGGGTGTCGGGGTGTGACGCGGCTGCGGAGCCGGCGCTTCATCAGCAGAGGGCAGCTGCGCCCTTCCCGATGGAGCCGGGCTGCCGGCAGCTCCAGCCGGGCTGTGGGAGTCGGGAGAGGAATTACACAGCTGAATTGGAAATCAGCGAGGCAGCCCAGGCACCCCAGCCCCAGACAAACATCTGGGGTGCGTCGCCGGGGGTCCCTGAGACCCCCTTTCCCTGCCTGACCCCTCTGTGCCTCCCAGACCCGCTGGCCTACGAGCCCAAGGAGGACTCGGAGAACCTGCCCATCATCACCATCGACCCGGCCTCGCCGCAGTCCCCCGAGTCCGTGGACCTGATGAGCGAGGAGCCCAAGGGCTGCAGTGGCCTCCCACCCTCGCCCGAGGAGGATGAGGAGGGGCTGGTGATGCGGGTGAAGGAGCCTTCCTCCCCGGGGACTGACGACGTCTTCACCCCGGGGGCCAGCGACAGCCCCAGCAACCAGCGGATGCTGCGGTGCCTGAGCGACCCCGGCCCGCGGCCCGAGGAGCCCGAGGAGGGGGAGCCCTTCATCCCCAAGGGGCAGTAGCTGCTGGCACAAAGCCTCCAAGTTGTTTCTCTCTCCCTTCATTCATTCGTTCTTTGCTCTCCGTTTTGGTTTCTTGTCACTACACACTGGGTTCAGGAAGGGGAGACTGTCCTGGATGGACTGGGTTTGCCAGGACAGCTCTGCCCAGCGAGCGCTGGGCTGGCCCCAGTGAGCAGGGAAGGAGCCCTGGGATGCCCCGGGCTCCTTGGGCCGCGTGGCCTGGGGGTGACGGACAATTTTCCGCCCGGGATTGGGATTTGCAGGTGCCTCACAGCCCCCGCGGGGCTCTCCCAGAGGTGCCCACCCACTCAGGACCTGCGGCCGGCTCTGACCAGGGGTCTCCACAGTCGCTCCCCGTGGCACAGCTTCCCCTCTCCCCTCTTGTGCTTTATTGATTGCCCCCTGGCCGTGCTCCGGAGCAGAGAGATGGGGCAGCAGGAGCTGTCACCGGGGCTGGCACACGCACACTCCCCCTGCACCCTGCCAGGCACCTCGGGCTCCTGCTGCTGCTCCCCCGCCTTGGCAGCTTCCCACGGGACCGGCTGTGCCTGGGGTCCTCCCTCCTGGCCTCACATTTCATGCCAGGTCTTTTCAAAGAAATATTCTAGAGCCATGCAGGGGGGAAGCCGGGACCCCCCTCGCTTTGAGCAGCCTCTCCATCCCTCCTGGAACTGCTATCGCCTGTCCCCACGGGGACCCTCGGCCCTCGCCCTGTGCCAGCGCGGCAGCGGCTGCTCCTTAACCAAAGACGGGGCCCGGGGTGTGCCGGGGGGATTTTTTGTCCCCCTGCAAGCGAGAGGAGCTGGGGGAGAGCCAAGTGCCAGCGGGGACACGTTGGATCCGAAGGCTGGCAGCAAGGGGACGGCTGGGGGTGCCAGGGGTCCTGGAAGGACCCATCTTTCCCCAGGGCTTGGGAGGGATCACTGGGTGTTCTGGTGACTTGCAGCCCTCCTCAGGGTGTCCTGCATCTGTCACCTTGTCCCCCACGTGCCAGCCAGCTCCTGCCACGTGCCACCTTTGCCATGGGTACTGGGGGTGCTCACCACCCCTCCCCGGGGACCCCGGCCGCTGTCCCCTCCCTGTGCTGTGCCTTGCCACGCTCTGCCCCGCTGCCTTGGTGGGCACCTGTCCCACATCCCACCTGCTCCACATCCCGCTGGGACCCCCAGGTCCGGCGTCCGCAGGGCTCCGTCACCGGGGCGAGCACCCACGCTGCTGCCTGCGCCTGCCTGCTGCCCTGCTCTGTTTCCAGGAGGAAAAAAAAGCAATGGAAATTCTCTTGTATAAAAAGGAAAAAAAAAACAAACCCACATGTAAAGAGATTCTTGGTTTTTATCATAAGTATTCTAATAAATTAATGTTAATTTTTAGTGGGGGTTTTTCCAGCTGTTCGGACTCCTGCTGCTGCCACACGGTCCTAGAGGAACAAGGTGGCTGTGACACTTCATCCCCATCGCTGGGATGGGGGGTTTGCCTCTCACCCTCCTGCCTGGCTCAGGGACAGTGGAGCCCCCTCCCAGGGGGACATTTGAAGCCATTCCCAGCTTTGGCAAAGAGGCTCGACAGAGCCCGGGCTCCCAAAATCCCCGCTGGAGCTGTGCCCGGGTGAGGGTGTGTAGGGAAGGTCCTTTCCGGGGGCATGGCTCACCTGGCACAGCCCGGGATGCCGGCCAGGTGTCCCAGCACGGGACCCTTCCGGCCTCAGCCGGGATCCCGGGGGTGTCCCGGGGGTGTCCCGGGGCAGCCGGGAGTCGCTCCGGGCAGCTCGGCGGGAGCGCGTTCCCGGCTGCAGCCCCGAGCCGGGACTCCGCCCGCGGCCGCCCCGCGGCGCGTTGCTCACCTGCCCGAAATACCTGAGCCCGGGTCCCCGCCTGGGTCACCCACCGCGGGGCCGGCCCGAGGGGCTCCTGGGCAGGGTGAGGTGGCCAGGGATGTGCGGCAGGCGGTGCCATGAGCCCATGGCGGTGCCAGCTTGGTGAGTGCCACCCTCGCATCCCACGCAGGGTCTGAGGTAGTTTGTCCCCAGGGCAGGGGATACCAAAACAGGAGGGTTTGGCAGGAACAGGCCAGGCCATGGCTCATCCACCCAGGACACTGCCCACCACGGACACTGCCCACCACGGACACTGCCCACCCCGGGCACTGCCCACCCAGGACACTGCCCACCCCGGGCACTGCCCACCCAGGACACTGCCCACCACGGACACTGCCCACCCCGGGCACTGCCCACCCCGGGCACTGCCCACCCCAGGCACGGAGGGAGCAGCAGGAGCAGAGCAGCCCCGGGCAGTGCCCAGGTAACTCACCTGCCCACGTGCTGGGCAGCATCACCTGCAGCCTGATTTCAGTCATACCTTTAGAGCGAGAACTGCCCAAACCAAGGCATTTCCAGGATATTCTTGTTTCTGTCTCAAAGGGTGAGTAACTTTTTAATGAGGGAGGACTAATGATCCCTCCAGGGCTGTGCTGTCACCACTGAGCCACTGCCAAGGCACACGCAGCGCTGAGGCTGGGGGTGGCCCCAGCGTGTCCCCCCAGCCCCTTGGTCCTGGCAGTGATGTCTTTTCCCTGTGTGCGCCCCCCGTGCCCCATATCCCCCTCTCCCTCCCAAAACATGTTTGGACATTGGCAGCAAGAGCAGGGAGGAATGGGACTCTGAGCAGGATAACCTTGTCCTTTCACATGTGTTCCACCCTGTTTATGCCCCTTCCACAGCCCCCATCCACGAGGGTTAAAGATCTGCTGCCTCTGCAGCGGCCGGAAACTGCCCCAGACAGGAGATGGGCTTTCCCGTGCCTCAGTTTCCCTGTGTGGTCCAGCACGAAGCCTGGGGTGCAGGGGGTGTCAGGAGGACAGGAGTGACTGTCCCTGTGGCCCCAGCAAGGACTGAGAGCCCTCCAAGCACCCCTGACATGCCAGCCCGAGTCAGGGCTCCAGGCCCAGCAGCCTCCGGAGTGCAGCTCCCGGCTTTCCCGAGAGGAGCGGCCGGCCCAGCGCGGGCACAGGGTGTCCTGGAGCTGCCACCCCCACCGCTGCACTCCGGTGGCACCCAGGCCCAAAATCCCAAAGCGAAGGGAGCGGTGTGCTCCCTGCCAGGCCCGAATTAGTGGCACTGAGATGGGTCATCCCCTGCCACGGCTGTAGAGGCACAAGTCATGCCAAGAAAAATAGCACATGGTGTCACCGGGAAGCCACCGAGCCTGGGGACACACAGGTCATGCTGCCAGGGGACAGGGATGTCCCCAGCCAGTGACACCCCAGGGGAGATTCAAGGCAGGGCACATCGGTGCTGGGGCCACGCCGTTGCTGTGTCCCTGTCCCCACAGCTTGGCGGTGCCGTGTCCCCCCACTCCCCGGGCAGCATTTTGCAGCAGCCGGGGGAGGTGACAGGTGCCATTCCCGAGCTCTGTGTCACCTTCAGTAATGACACCCTGCGCTCCCTTTCATCTCGGGGCCTCCCGGGTGGCCCCTCTCCAGCAGCCTTGCTCGTCATCCCTTCCAGGATGGGATGTGGCCGAGTCTGGGGGTCCAGGGTGGTGACACAGGGGCCCCAGGCTGAGATCAGAGAGTGGCAGCAGTGACACCCCTCACACCACACAGTGCCCCTCATGCCAAATCCAGCCTTGCTGTGGCCAGCACGGGGGAAACACGTCTTTGGGCAGCTGCTGGCCAGCGAGGACTGGTGGCACCTCTGGTGGCACCTCTGTGTGGGAGGGAGCGGGGCTGGACAGTGAGCTCGGGTGCCTGGGAGGTGTCCAGGAACTGTGTTTGCCGAGGGAGGATTTGGACAAGGCCATGGAGACGGACTCCACCTCCTAAACCCACAGCGGGCACGCGGACACGGGCGTGTGCGTGGGGGTGGCAGCGTGGGCGTGGGGACGGTGACGAGTGTGTGGGGACAGCAGTGCTGGGCACAGTGGGTGTCTGCCCGGCGATGGTGGCCTTTGTGCATGGGGATGGCTGGAATCTGCCTGGGCCAGGCTGTGTGACAGCTGCTGCGGGCACGGGGACAGGGCCAGCCCGGGACACGGGTGACGCGAGCGCGGCGGCGGGGCCAGGGCGCTGCCGTGGGAGCGGAGCCGGGGCGCCCGCACCGACAGCAGCGCTGCCGCTGCCCCGGGGCGGCTGCGTGACGTTGGTGGCTCCGGGAGCAGGGCTTGGTCCCTGCTGCTTGCTCAGGGAGTTGGCACACGCCCTGCTTAATGCCGAGTGGGACGGAGCCGTCCCACGCGAGTCACGGAGTCCCCGAGGCCCCTTCCCCGGCAGGCTGAAGAGATTCTCACCCACTGCCCCACTGCCGGCCGCTCCCAGCCCGTTCCCCACTGACCGGGCCCGAGGGGCTCAGCTCAGCCTGGGGGTCCCAGCTCCTCGAGGGGCTCAGCTCATACTGGGGGGTCCCAGCGCCCCGGGGGGCTCAGCTCAGCCTGGGGGTCCCAGCGCCCCGGGGGGCTCAGCTCATGCTGGGGGTCCCAGCTCCTCGAGGGGCTCAGCTCAGGCTGGGGGTCCCAGCGCCCCGGGGGGCTCAGCTCAGCCTGGGGGTCCCAGCTCCTCGAGGGGCTCAGCTCATACTGGGGGGTCCCAGCGCCCCGAGGGGCTCAGCTCAGCCTGGGGGTCCCAGCGCCCCGGGGGGCTCAGCTCAGCCTGGGGGTCCCAGAGCCCCGGGGGGCTCAGCTCAGCCTGGGGGTCCCAGCGCCCCGGGGGGCTCAGCTCAGCCTGGGGGTCCCAGCTCCTCGAGGGGCTCAGCTCATACTGGGGGGTCCCAGCGCCCTGGGGGGCTCAGCTCAGCCTGGGGGTCCCAGCGCCCCGAGGGACTCAGCTCAGCCTGGGGGTCCCAGCTCCTCGAGGGGCTCAGCTCAGCCTGGGGGTCCCAGAGCCCCGGGGGGCTCAGCTCTCCCCAGCGGGCCGAGCTTTCCTCCGGAGCCACCACCACCTCCGCGCCCTGGGGCCCGGGCAGCACCAGCGTCCAGCCCAGCTCATCCCGGAGGGATCTGCAGCGTTTGTCCCTGCCCGGATCCTGCGGCACCGCCCGGGGCACCCGCAGCTGCGGTGGCCTCAGCCCCGATCGCCCTTCCTGCCGCTGGATCCCCGGCTGGATGCATCCTCACCCTAAAGCCATTTGGCCCCTCTCGGCCTCTTGGGAAACCCTCCCTGATCCAGCCTTTTCTCCAGCAACATCAGAAGGGTTTTGCAATGAGAGGCAGCTGCCTGATTTTTTAATCAAGTTCCTTGGAAAATCACTTTCCAGCAGGGCTCCCCTTGTCCCGTGCCCCAGCTGGGAGCCTCACGGGGAGCACCGGGAGCGGCTTTTCATCCCGGTGGAGAAGCCTGGTGGAGTCACAGGGAGCAAAACACCACAGCAGGAGGAGCATCCCAGTGGGGACGCCGGCAGAGGGGACTCCAGCCCCCGGGAGCCCCTCTGGCTGCCAGTGCATCAGGGAATGGGGAGCATTCCAGAGGGAATCGGGGCTCGGGACGCCACTTCCCTTCTCTCCCCTCCAGCCCCGGCTGTGCCTGCTCCTGAACGCCCCAATTCCCCGTCCCGCCTTCTGCAGCCGCCTCCAGCTTCCAGCAGCAAACCCTCGGGATGTGGCAGATCTTCCGAGACAGACTTTGCATCTTGGAAGAGCTCTGCAGTGGTGGAAAGTCCCAGGGTGGATGTTGGGGAGTTTTCAGGGGAGTTCTTGCAACAAAACCCTGCCAGGGTGTGAAAAAAAAAATCAGCACTGGCTCATCTCCTAGCGGGGCTCTTGGCTTCTGAGGACGGATCCCAGCTGCAGGCAGGAGCCGGGGAAGGGGAGCGGCCAGGGGAATGGGGCTGGAGCCGCTCTGCCCATCCCGGCACCGCGGGGCACCAGCTCGGCGGGGAGGCCCTGCTGGGAACGGCTGCAGGGTGAAACGCAGGGAGAAACGAGCCCCGCGAAGCCCCGGGAACGTCGGGATGAAAGGAAACGGTGCTCAGAGGCTGGGGACACATCGGGCCCCAGGGGGAGGCGGTGGCTCAGCTGGGAGCTGGGCCAGCGCTGGGATTTAGGGGAGGGGTCGGAGCTCCTGCAGCTCCGTCTCCCCAGGGTGGGACCCCGCGTCTCCTGGGCACCAGAGCTGGCACATGGGGGCCCTTTTGGCCAGGGACAAGGGCTGGGGGCGCTGGGCGTGCCAGGATGGGGACCCTGAGCTGCGGAGTGACAGACCGTGGGGCATCTGTGGAGTGCCAGCCCATGGGGCATCACTGCAGGGAGAATCAGTGGGGCGCCAGCCTGTAGAGCATCGACGGGCACCGATGGAGGCCCAGATCACAGGGCATCTGCGGGGTAAAAATGGGGCATCACCGCACCACCAGGTCATGGGGCGTCACGGGGCATCGCTGCGGCACCAGCGGGATACCCAAGGGCACCGGGGGCCTCTCGAAGGGCATCAATGGGGCACCGAGAGGACATCAGCGGGCACTGGTGTGGCACGAGTGTGTCCCGGCCCTGTCCCGGTGTGTCCCGACCCTGTCCCGGTCCCGTCCCTGTGTCCCAATGTCTCCCGGTCCCGTCCCGGTGTGTCTCGGCCCTGTCCCGGTGTGTCCCGGTGTGTCCTGGCCCTGTCTCGGTGTGTCCCGGTGTGTCCCGGTCCCGTCCCGGTCCCGTCCCGGTGTCTCCCGGTGTGTCCCCGGTGTGTCCCGGCCCTGTCCCGGTGTGTCCCGGCCCTGTCCCGGTCCCGTCCCGGTGTGTCCCGGTGTGTCCCGGTCCCGTCCCGGCCGTGTCGCCGCCGTCCCCGGGCGCGCGCCCGCCCCGCCAATCACGGCCGGGATTCCCGCGCGCCGCGGGGGCGGGGCTTCCCCGCCCCTCGCCCCGCCCCTTCCCTCTCTCCGCCGCTTCGATTGGCCCCGGTCCCGCCGCGCTCCTCCCCCTGGGCACGGGCTCGGGCCGGGATTGGCGGGGAGCCGGGCCAATGGGGCGCGGCGCGGGTGTATAAAAGGCGCGGCGGGGCGCGGGCGGGCGCAGCGCTCGGCGGAGCCGGTGGCGGGCGGGGTGCGGCCGGGGCCGGTCCTGAGCGATCCCAGCGGGCACCGACCGCGCTCCCGCCGCGCCCCGCGCAGCCGCCCCTCGCCGGCGCCACTGGGGTTTTTTTTTTTTTTTTTTTTTTGCTTCCCCCCCCTTATTTTTAAATTTTCCTCCCGCTCCCCTCCGCGCCGGCACTTCCATCTGTTTCGCGGGCGGATCCGGGAGAGCGGCTCCGGCGGCGGCGGGGGCGATGCTGGAGGCGGCGGCGGCGGGGGCCGCTGCGGGCGGCGCGGAGCAGCGCGGGAGCCGCTTCAGCGTCCTGACGTGGGAGCAGGTGCAGCGGCTGGACCAGATCCTGGGCGAGGCCGTGCCCATCCACGGCCGCGGCAACTTCCCCACGCTGGCGGTGCGGCCGCGCACCATCGTGCAGGTGAGCGGGGCTCCCGGGGGATGAAGGCGCCGGGGAGCGGCGCCAGCCAGCCCGGCCCGAGCCGTCCCGGGGGCCGCGGGACGGCTCCGGTGCGGGCGGAGCCGAAACCGGGGCGTGAGCCCGGCACGGCTCTGCACGGGACACCGCAGGGACCCGCGGAGCCTCCCGGAGCCGTGACCGGGTGCTGCCCGGCTCCTGCCGGGCTTGGAACCGGGAACAGCCTCCGCTCCCCGCGGGCACGGCACCTGCCGCCGCAGGCTGCTCCCAGCCCTGGCCGGCCCGGCGGCTGCTCCAGGGGGATTGCAGATTTGGGGGGATCGCCCCCGTCATCCCGGAGTGCCGGTGGGGCTGACCCTGCCGGCAGCCGCTGCAGGAATGCCTAAAGCTGGAAAAACCCTCCTGAGCAGCTCGCCCCGTCCCTGGGGCTGCTGCGGCTTCTGCCATAGGTCCTGCTTAGCTTCCTCCCCTCTTGCCTTGCTCCTACTCTTTTTCAGTTAATTTATTGCCCTAAATTCAGCGAAATGTGTTTGGCCGGGGCAAAAGTGGCTTTTTTTGGAGCTGCTTCCACGAAATGGCTTCGTGCTGGTGGACATGTTGGGCTGGTGTTGGAAGCGGCAGAGTTATTAATTCAAAGGCCAGATCAAATGTCCGTGTCCTTTGATTTCTGGGCACCCCTGGCTGAATTCTCCAGTGCCTGCCTGAGACTTTGGCTTGTTCGTGAGCTCCTCTCAGTTGAACCATCAAGTAATAACTGTGTTTAATATTAAACTAACAATGTAGCTCCAATGAGCTGATGCATATTCATATTTGGGAGGCGACTTCATTCCTCAGTAGTGACTCATCAAATATAAAATCGGGCATGTTGGCTTCTAATTAAAAAGCCTATTCACGGCGCTAAGACCCAACTGGCATTCACAATAACCGGGATTTTGGAGCTTCAGCTGCTTGAGAAATAGTTAGAGCTCAGCCTGGGAGAGGGAAAGGTGACATTTGGAAGGCTGGCTTGGAATTCCTGGAGTTGCTGCCGCATGGTGGGGGCAGGAGCGCTGGGTTTGGCTGCTTTGAGGTGAGGTGGGAGCTGCGGGCAGGACGCTGCCCTCGGCCGGGCAGCAGCACGCCCTGGGCAGCAGCAAACCTTGCAGCAGCTCTCGGTGCCCAGAGGATGCTGCCAGCAGCAGCTCCCAGCACGGCGTAGCTGAGGGCTGTAATTGTGCCCGGCCGTGCTGGCAGAGCCGGTGTTTAGGGCTGACTAAGCTGGAACAAGTAACCCAAAAGGCAGGTATTTATCCTGTTGTTGTTGTGGCAGGTGGGGAGCGCAGGTCAGGACGCAGCAGGATTTGCTCCTGCCTGGCTGTCACAGTCAATTATCCCAACCACACGGAAGGTGAGCTGCTGTTTTGGGAAGCAGGTCAGCAGCTGCCTAACCCTGGAAATATCCAACCCTCTGGGGGAAAACGCAGCCCTGAACCCACTGCCGGAGCCAGGGGGGATGAGCTCCAGGTGAAGGTCGGTGGGTGGAAGCTCCCAGGGAATGGCAAAGCGCTCTGCTCCCCGCTGCTCTGCAGGTTGGAGACTTCTGGGATGATCCAGGACAGCGCTGACTCGATAAATTGGGTTTTTTTCCCTGTTTTCTGAATATATCTCACACAGACAGACTGGGGAACTTGAGTAAGCTTGGAGGCTGTGGGTCTGGAATGCTGCAGGTCCTGAGCCGTGCCCAGAGAAGGGTTAAGTTCTTTGGGGTTAGGAAATAAATCTGGAACAAGATCTTCTCCGAGCAGCGGGCCCGGCTCCACATCTGAGACTTTGTGACCTATATCTTGTCTGCCTAAGCCCGAGAGAGAGCACGGAGCTCTTCAGCTGCACGAGTGGCTGAGTGGCTCCGGCTGGCAGCAGGGGCTGGCCCCAGCACCCCTGGGTGACGTTTGCTCCCCGGGGGAACAGCCCTGCGTGGCTTCTGCGAGCAGCCTCCTCTGGTCAGGCTCCCTGCTTGGAAAGCAGCGTTTTCCCTGGCTGGGCTGGCGGGGTGAGCAGTCCTGTTCAATGCTGCCCGACATGTGACTGTCACCAGCGGGCTGGCGAGGAGCCCGGCTGCGCTTCCAGCCTGGCAGGGATGGCTCACGCCAGGGAGAGGGGCAGCACTGCCAGGGAGAGGGGCCGCACTGCCAGGGAAGCTGCCTCCAGAGCCATGGCAGCCCCCCAGGTGTGCCCACATCGGTGGGTTTGTGCTGGATGCTTTTGGGAAGGCAGCAGAGCTTGCTGTGGTCCCCGAGGGTCAGGGATGTGGCGAGGGTTCCGTGCTGCAGCCCCTGACCTTCTGTGTGTTCTTCCTTCCAAACCAAACCCACGGAGGGGCAGTTTTACTGCTGCTGAGACCAGAACTGCAGCGCTTCTTGTCTCCCCCAGAACTGCTCAGGCCCGGGGCAGCCAAGAGGGTTTGGCCCTTGTGATACAGCTTTGAACTGAAATTCACGTTTTGGGCAGCCAAACTCGGAGTTTGTGGGGCCTCTCAAACTAGGGCAGGCCCACAGGGCTGCAGGGCCCAGGCAGACTGGCTCTTGGTGATCCAGTTTGTCCATTTGTGTCCCGAGCTTCGGCTCTTTCAAGCCATGGCCTTGCTCTAGGCTGGCTGGTTGGGACTCCCAGGGAAATGGAAATGGCTGGAGGGGAACACGAAAGCAGGATGAGACGTGGGAAGAGCTCCTGCTGGAAGGTGCAAACCTAATCTTCCTGGGATCTCTGAGCCGAGTTAAACTCAAATTATAAGCTGGTGTCCAGATAATTTATTTTATGGTCTTGGGGGTTATTTTAGCCTCCTTCTTGTTAAGTAATCGGGCAGGTGATTCAGCTTTCCTGTAAATGAGGAAAGCTTTGGAGGGGCTGCTGGGTGTGCCAGGACTGAGCAGGCAGCATTAAAATCACCGGAGTAACACCCGCAAGATGAAAGCTGCCTCTTGTGCTTGATAGCACGCCAAGCTCAGCACCAAGCTCTGACACACTGGAAATTGTTAGGATACACTTACTAGTTGGGACATGAACTTGCACACGCCTGGCTGGGGCTTTTGAGCTGCTCTGGCATCTTGATTTGCCTTTAATGGATCTTGACAGGCCAAAGGGATGGCTCAAAGGGGTGAGCCACCCTGATTAAATCCACGGGGGTGCTGCAGACTGGGCTGCCACCTCCTCTTTGGGGTCACTTTGGCGTCGGCTGGCCTTGGCTCGGTCACTGGGACTGGGGGGGGATGTAGAGGGCAGAGACCAGCCTGAAAAATGGGGTCAGGAAGGCTCTCCAGGCCAGAGTGGGGAAGGCAGGGAGAGCAGACACTGCACTGGAAGCAGAACAGCTGATCATGTGCAGTCAGCTCTCCAATGCCAGGAACAAGTAAAGGAGAGCCACCCCCAGCTGCTGGCAGCACTCGGGATGCTTTCCAAAGTGACCTATTTCCAGTGGATTAGCTTTTTATTTGGCTGTCTGGCACTGGAGTGACCCATATAGCGCTGGGAGTGCTGCTGCCGTCCCCGGGCTGCTCCAGGAGCTCCCTCCTGCTCTCTCTGACTCTGTCTCTGCCTCAGGTTGTCCGGAGCCGCCTGGAGCAGAAGGGGATCCCGGTGCACGACGTCAGGCTGAACGGCTCGGCGGCCAGCCACGTCCTGCACCAGGACAGCGGCCTGGGCTACAAGGACCTGGACCTCATTTTCGGGGTGGATCTGAAGAGCGAAGACGTTTTCCAGCAGGTTAAAGATGTGGTCATGGATTGCCTGCTGGACTTCCTCCCCGAAGGTGTCAACAAGGACAAGATCACGCCCGTGACCCTGAAGGAGGCCTATGTGCAGAAGCTGGTGAAGGTGTGCAACGAGACCGACCGCTGGAGCCTCATCTCGCTCTCCAACAACAGCGGCAAGAACGTGGAGCTCAAGTTCGTGGACTCCCTGCGGCGCCAGTTCGAGTTCAGCGTGGACTCCTTCCAGATCATCCTGGACTCGCTCCTGCTCTTCGGGGAGTGCTCGGAGAACCCCATGGCCGAGAACTTCCACCCCACGGTCACCGGGGAGAGCATGTACGGGGACTTCGAGGAGGCCATGGAGCACCTGCGGCAGCGCGTCATCGCCACCAGGAACCCCGAGGAGATCCGGGGCGGGGGCCTCCTCAAGTACTGCAACCTCCTGGTGCGGGGCTTCAAGCCCAAGTCCGAGGTGGACATGAAGGCGCTGCAGAGGTACATGTGCTCCAGGTTTTTCATAGACTTCTCCGACATCGGCGAGCAGCTGAGGAAGCTGGAGGGCTACCTGCAGAGCCACTTCGTGGGCATGGAGA
The DNA here is from genome assembly GCF_050655825.1 of Lonchura striata. Classification (NCBI taxonomy): domain Eukaryota; kingdom Metazoa; phylum Chordata; class Aves; order Passeriformes; family Estrildidae; genus Lonchura; species Lonchura striata. The sequence goes on from NC_140725.1 coordinate 741,660, forward strand.
GCAACAGGTATGACTATTTGATGACCCTGCACAGGGTGGTCAACGAGAGCACGGTGTGCCTCATGGGACACGAGAGGAGGCAGACCCTGAACCTCATCGCCATGCTGGCCGTGAGGGTCCTGGCTGAGCAGAACATCATCCCCACCGTCACAAACGTTACCTGCTACTACCAGCCAGCCCCTTACGTCAGCGAAATAAACTTCAACTACTACGTGACCCACGTGCAGCCCTTCCTGCCTTGCAATCAGTCTTACCCCACGTGGCTTCCCTGTAACTGAGGCAGGACGAGCTCCAGGGTCTGTCCTCCGAGGTATTTCCTTGCCTTGGGGGGTCGGGAGGGTGGGGAGGGGGAGCAAAATAAAACCTACCCACCTTCCTAGGACTGCAACAAGAGGAAACTTCCTGGACTCTTGCTTGAGCGTCTCGTTCCTGGGATGGTTGGAACGAGCCTTGTCTGCTGTACACTGTGATGGGAGGTGCAGTGCTATGGGAATGGCTCCTCATGGAATTGTGGAGGCAGCGGGGCGGGTGGGGTGTGTGAGGGGAGACTGTAGAATTACGCTAAGGTAGAGCTGCACTGCCCTGAAATGGATCTGAATTGTGGTTTTCTTTTAGTGCAGGAGGTGTTATGGGTGTGCAAACTTGTGGTTTCTGCCAAGAGAAGCCAGGGTGGCTAATTCCTTTGAAGGACCAAAGAATCCTGTTTAAGTGCCTGTAACAATATAAACACAACCGTACTGTAAACCTTTATTATTTTTTGCGGGGGCTGATGGCCCAGCGCTTGAGTGGGGAATGTCTGAAGAGGAAAACGTTTCTGTCGTGGGTGGGGAGGGTGGCCAGATCATTTCTTATCCTGGCTGAGGCCAGAGCAGCTCCTGTGTCGCCGAGGGGCTGGGGCACGGCAGTGCCTGTGAAGGACCAGCTGGAGCCAAAGTGGGGCTGCAGAGCCCGGGGGGGTTGGAATGGCTGAAACTGGGAGCACTGGGGAGGGGGGAGAGCATGGTGGAAAATGCTGTGCAGGGCTTGCTGGAAAAAAGGCAGCAGGGTCCTACACATGGATTTCTTCAAGCTCCCAAGTCTGCAGTGCCAAAATACAGTAGAGTTCCTAAATGGTGAGGCAGGTGATTTGTCCAGGAGCTTGCCCCAGGCTGCCATACCTAATCCTGTATTTTCTAGGGGAATTTGAAATGCTGTTCTTTTTTTTTTTTTTTTTTTTTTTTTTTTTTTTTGACATGCAGTGTGATTTTAATGCACAAAGCCACAGGCCAGCTGGGCCATCGGGAAAGGTGAGGCTTGTCCTTTGAAGCACAAACCAGCCAGGTCACTGGTCAGTCATTTCCAGCTGTTGCTCTGTCCTCCAGGGAGGTGGACAGGCCTCTTCCATGCTGGAGATCATCCCTTGGGCAGGTCCCACCTCCAAAGCAGCCTATTCCCAGCTGGGTGGTTCCCTATGTGAGCCACCGAAAGCATTTGAAATTCATTCTCTAGCTAGAAATGGAGCCTGGGGGCGGAAAGGGGGTGAAGTTAGTTGGCCTTAGGGAAAAAATGTCTTCTAAGCAGACCCTCTGGTGTTGGAGGGTTTGGCTCTCTCAGTCCAATGTGGCTTTTGAAGCTGTTGGGTGTCCGGAGCACAGAAGTTTCTCGTGGAGGTGCTGGGGCTGCCGTGCCCGCAGAGAGCTCGGATTTCAGGGAGGGCAGGCAGCTGGCATCCCTCGGGATGCTGCTCCGGGGGCACCTCGGCTTCCTGGTGCTGCCTCTGGGGCCGATTCTCGAGTGTCTTTACTAACTTGTGGGTTTTGGGGTTTGGTTTTTTTGGGGTTTTTTTGGGTTTTTTTTTTTTTTTTTTTTTTTTTTTTTGTGACAAAACTGTAATAGCCGGGCAGATTGAAATAAAGACTAGATCCTTGGAATGTGTATAGCCAGATTGGTACCTTTTTTGGGGTAGGGGCGAGGTGGGCGGGCAGTAGGGGGGTGGGGGTGGCTCTCACGCTGGGCAGGAGCTGCTGCCCCTGTGCTGCCCCTGTGCTGCCCCTGTGCTGCCCCTGTGCTGCCCCTGTGCTGCCCCTGTGCTGCCCCTGTGCTGCCCCTGTGCTGCCCCTGTGCTGCCCCTGTGCTGCCCCTGTGCTGCCCCTGTGCTGATTGCAGGTTTGAGCTGCCTCCTGCAGCTCAGCTCTGCCTGCCCCGCAGCCTCATCCCCCTGCTGGGAGCTGGGGCTTCCCATGCAGGTAAAACTGCTGGGGGCTCCTTTTGGGAGCCGACCTGTGCCACTCCCCTGGCTTCGAGGAAGATGAGATTTTTTTTCCTTGCATTTGGAACTGAACGTAGATGCCATGTAGCGTGTTTTTTACAGGCTGCTCCTACCCACAGACACACCAAACTGAGATTCCCTCCTTCCCCTTGAGATGTCCAAGCAGATCCCCTGCAGCCAGCAGCTGGACAGGGCGACCTACCATTGAGATTGCACTTTGGATTTATGGAGTGTGTGGGGTGGGACTCTTGTGAGTGGCTTGAACCTGAATTTTCTAGACCTTGCAGTGATACTGTGCTGTCCCCTCCTGTGAGGGGGCAATTGGAAGATTCCAGTAGCTTGAATGGCACTTGATATATTTTTTTCCGTTGTTCTGTTTGTTTTAAATGTCTTTTTTCCTACACCTGTATCACTTGTCATGCGATGGGCTTGACATAGACTCACTAGATTCTTTAGAATCTGTTACGAATAAATACAGTGTATTCAAATTCGTTGATTATTTTTATTTGCTTGTCCATCCGGGTGCTGTGATGAGTGGATGACCTGACCCTGTTCCCACCAAAAACCTGGCTCAGAACCATCTGGGCAGCTGGGAAGGGGCAGGCTGAGCCCCTGTTCTGGGTCTGCTCGGTGCCAGAGTGGCTCTGAGCCCTGGGCAGTGCTGTGGCTCCCTCCTGCAGCTTGGGCTTTCTGTTAAATGCTGTTCCCTGGTGCTGTGCCCCTTCCCTTTCCCTGGTGCTGTGCCCCTTCCCTTTCCCTGGTGCTGCAGGAGGAGGCTGGCCGGGCTGGCAGCCTGGTGCCCGTGCTGGGGTGGCACCGGGACCCTCCCTGCTGCCTCTCCACGGCTCCATCCCCTGCCGTGAGCACCCAGAGGTGCCTGGAGCCCTCGGGCTCGCCCCTGGTGTGCAGCTGCCCCACTGCAGGGAAGGCTGAGGGCTGGCAGGGCTCTGGCCCAGGACAAGCCGAGTGCGGGGCTGGCAGCTGGTGCAGCTCCTCCAGCCCTGGCTGCCCTCCAGCCCAAGATGAAGTTGCACTTCCCCTGTCGAGCTCCAGGCAGTTCTGGTTCCACTGCAACAATGGAGCTGATGAGGTGCCAGTCCCTCTTTGGGACAAACTCGCTGGCTCTGCGTCTCCAAATTGTCACGGTCCTGGGCCAGAGCTTCCCTCTGACACCAGGGCTGGGGTGCTCAGGCTGGGTCACAGTCCCTGGCCCTGCTTGAGCAGGCTCTGCCTTTTGCAGGGCTCATTTCTCTCCAGACCTGCTGGGTTTGGAGGCATTTCCCTCTTTCTGGCCCGAGCCCAGCATGATCTCCTGCCTTTTCCAAGTGTGTCTCACGTATGGAAGCAGCTCTGAAGCCTCTTGTCCCTCAGCTGTCTTCTGTGTGGGTGGCTGGTCCTGCTGCGGGTGTGTGGTGAATAAGCTGCCTCTGGATTTGTGACCCTGAGCAGAGCAACAAAAGCTCTGACAGTCAGCTCAGCATTGTTGGCTGGATCAGGCCGTACAAAGGGATGTTGGTGGAAAGTGCTCGTTGTGATCAGAAAGGAGCTATCAATGTTTACAGCCGAGATTCCGATCCCTCTTTTGTTAATTGGCAAATAAAAAAAAAAGTATATATTTTTCTCACAGCCTGTAGCCTGTCATTATTTTCCTCTTTGAGCAGAGGGGTGATGGGTGAGTCAGGACGTGCCTGAGGCTGTGCTGGGTGAAGCTCAGGCTCAGGTGCTGCTGCAGTGCTTCCCTCAGCCCGGCTCCGATTCGGGTGTGTGAGGGTGACTGTTCCCCAGAGCAGTGCTCTGTAACGCAGTGCCCGTGTTCAGCCCCGTGCCTGGGCACTGCCAGCTCGCTCACCGCTGTGGGAGCAGCGAGGGTGGCACGGTGGCACGGAGCTGCACGTGCCCGCAGCCCCTCCGCACAGCGCTGTGCCCGCTCCGGGCTGCAGAAGCATCCAAAAATACTCAGCCTTGCGGAGCAGGATCACTGCTGGGGCTGGATGCGGCTGTTGCAGCTGCAGCTTTTCCTCCTGGAAGGACGCCTGGCCGTGCTCCAAGCTCACTGAAACGGCAGGAATTTGTCTTGACTCCAGCGTGAGGCATCTTGCTGCAGCCCTGCTGCTTCCAGCCATCTCCGGTCTGCGGGCACCAGCTGGACCCAGCGTGGCATTTACATTTCCTTTTCATCTCTCTGTTTAGCTTCTTCCTTGCAGCGTGCCAGTGTTTCTCCCTGGCTGCCCTCCTCCTCCTCCTCGTCCCTGGGTGTGAAGGCTGCTCCTGGAGCTGCAGCAGAGGAGAGAACAGCCTGTCTGTGGCTGCTCTGGCCGTGTACAGGCGCTGGGGCACGGGACAAACGCTCCATTGATGTGTCCCCGGGGCTCCGGGCTGGCACAGCGCCCTGCCTGCCCCTGGCAGCCGGGCAGGGCTCTGCTCTGCCACCCACCCGGCCCTGCTGCCGGCCGGGTTCAGCCTCGCCTGTCCCGGGGAGGGTTTCAGCTCCTGCTGGAGCTGTGCAATGCCCTGGAACCATGCAGAGCGTCGAGGACAGCCCCTCGTGTGCTTCTGAGAGGTGTCTGAGCTCTTCTGACCCCTGGCAGACCCGGTGCCATGACCACTTCCCTGGGAGCCGTTCCAGGGTCCAGCCACCCTCTGGGTTAGAACCTTCTGTGTGCACAGGCAGAGGAACCTTTAAAAAGCTTTTTTTCCCCTTTGTACATGGAGTATTTGTTCTGTTCGGCTCTCAACACAGGTTGCCACAGACTTCTTGGCTAACAGCTCCGTGATTTCCCTGACAACCACCTTGTCTCACCTCTGGCTTCTTGGATCCAGCCTGGAATGAGCAGCTCGGGCATTCCCGTCCCTCCTGAGCTGTCACACGAGGAGATCCGCTGGTGCATTCCGGCTTCCCCAGAGCCTGCTCTTCCCGGCTCCTCTCGGGGCTGGCCGCACGTGGCCGAGCTGCTGCTGGGCTGGAAGGCGCTGCTCCCTCGCCTGGGCGGCTCCCCGCGCCCGGACACACATTCCAGCCTGGAGAAACACCATGGCTCTGACAAATTTGATTGAAATCCTCCGCCGGCATGCCGAGGTGCTCAGGGGAGTGACGGACAGCCTTGGCAGAGGCGTTTCCTGAGGAGAGGAGGAAAAGAAATCCATTGTCACCGCAGCCTCGCGGTGTTGCACAAGGAGCCGAGGGAAGCCAAGGACGGGGCGCCCTTGCTGCCGGTCCCGTCGCACCGGCGGTGCCCGGGGACGGCCCCGGGAGGGCCAGGGCTGGAGGTGGGCCGGTGGCTTGGAGCGGTGCCGGGGAGGCGCTGGGAGCTGCGGTATCTCTCCCTGGGAGTTCTCGCCCCAGCTCAGCGCTGCCGTTCCCCCGCCAGCAGCTCGGTGCCGTGCCACCCTCCCTGTGCCGGCAGATGGGCACGGAACGGGGTCGCAGCCCCGGCGGGGTGCTGATCCTTGCCCTCTCCGGCACCGCGCCGTGTTTGCCCTCCTTATCTGCCGCTGCCGGAGCCCGGCCCGGCCGGAGCAGTGTCACCCGGCCTGCCAAGGGGCAGCCAGCGCTCCCGGGCTGTTTGCGTGCCCCATATTTCTGCCTTGTAATCCAAGGAGGGGTTGGAGGTACGGACACCCCTCCAGCCCTCCTCCCTTCCCCCCGCAGCCGGCGTGGCTGGAACAGCTGATTACTTTAAGCATCCCTCTGTAATATGCAATTACGGGAGGCTTGGGCTGAAATCCCGGCTAAATCCGCGTGTCCGTGCCGTGACTCACCTAAGGACTGCTCCCCTGAGGGATCCTGGGTGCATTCCTTAGAGCCTGGACATCGTGGTTAGCTCACAGCCACCCTTCCCGAATGTCACCGGTGTGACGAGTTCAGCCAGTTCCTGCCTCCGCTCCTCCTTCCCTGCCTGGCGCTGGCATGGTCCGAGGGCCGGGCCGGCACCCGGCTCTGAGCCCCCTTCGCACAGGGCTTTGCTCCCCTGCAGACCCCAGGGCATCCTCCTGCAGGGCTCGGCAGGAGCAGTCCCTCGGGAGATGCTGCTCTGCCCGGGGCGGTTTGAGCCCACATCAGAGACCGAAACCCCGAGCCGCGGCCGGGGGAAGGGCAGGGCAGGGCCAGCCCTTCCCTGGGGTGACAGCGAGGGCTGGCGAGCTCCGGGCTTTGGGAACGTGCCCTTCCAGAGAAGAGGGGAGCCTTTGAAGCCGAAGCTCGCTCGGGCAGGGCGCTGCCGCCCGCTCGTGCCGTGCCCGAGGGCACCGTGAGTAAGAGCATCCTCGGCAGGGCCGCGTCAGAGCTGAGCTCAGCCGGGAGGGACCGGGGCCCTCCGCCCCCCGAACGCCCAGGGAGGCGGAGATGCTAATGGCAGTAATTGCCCGGTGGTTATTTGGCCGATGATTTGTTTGATCCAGGCGGGCCGAGTTACCCCATCGGCCCCGAGGCCAGCCCGGGTGTGCGGAGAGCCAGGAGAGACCGGGGGATGGCAGAGCAGGGTTAGCTGGGGTGTGAGGGATAAATCCTTCCCTGCGGGGGTCCCTGGCAGCTCCCCACAGCCCCGGGTGGGTGCCAAAGCCACTGGCAGCGGGGCAGAGCCGGCTCCTGCCCCTGGCCAGGCGGTGGCAGAGGCTGGTGGGTTTTGGGGGGCTGCTCAGGGCTCTGGGGGCCAGGGCTGGTGTCTGCGGGCAGGCAGGGAGCTGCTCTGCTCCCCAGCCCAGCGGCTCCTCGCTCGCCACCACGTGTGTGGGAGGAAGGCTCATCCCTCGGAAAACCGGGATTGCGGCGTTATCCCGGAATTGAGGAAATCTCCTCTCGTTAGCCCCTCGCTGGCTGCACCTCTTCCTGCTCGGGGCGGGGGTCCCACTGCTCCCCCGTGCCCTGGACCTCTCCAAAGGCCCCACCAGCCCCGAGTAGGGCTGGGCACCCAAAAGCTCCGGGGTGACGGCGGGGCTGGGAGAGCTGCGGGATCAGAGGTGCTGGGATGGTTTTTCCTCTCTGCTCTCGGGGAGGAGCTGCCTGTGTTTGTTCCCAGCTGCTGTGGGTGAAGCTGCATCTTCTGCTCCCGGTTTTCTCCTCGGTGGAGCTGCCAGCAGGAGCCTGTGGTGGCTGCTGTGTCCCTGTCCCTGCCCTGGCTCCCCCAGGGCCCTGAGGAGGAGGAGGAGGAGGAGGAGGAGGAGGCTGAGCTACCCAAGGGGCTCGGGCAGCACAGATCCCACAGTGCGTGCCCGGGCTCAGGAGTGACAGGAGCTGCTGCAGCACAGCCAGGGCTGGGGGAGCACCTTGCTCTGCCCCCGGCCGCGGTTCTGGGGGTGTTTGCTGCTGTAAAGGGCTGCCAGAGGCGCCAGGCAGAGCCTAAATGCCAGCACAAGGGTGTGGGCATTGGAAGGGACACGGAGCCCAGCAGAGCTCAGCGCACCCTCGGGGCTGGCACCGCCAGCACCCCTGGGTCCACAGGGTGCCCCTTGCTCCTCATCCTCCTGGAGATTGCATCACCGCGGTGGGAATTTCCTTCTCACCTTGCCGGAGGGGCCGGGGATGCAGCTGCCGCCAGCCTGGTGTCACAGCCGGGCAGGACAGGGCCAGCCCTGCAGCAGGACAGCCCCGAGAGGGGTGTGGGGAACCGGACAGGGCTGCCCCGGGAGTCCCCACGCCGTGTGTCACACCAGGGAAGATTTTTAATTGTCCCCTGGGGAGGAGGCGCTGGGTGATGCCCACCTGCCCGGCCCCTCTGCTGCAGCCCGAACCCCTGGAGCTGCGTGAGGTCAGCGTGTGGTCAGCGTGTGGTCAGCCTGTGGTCAGCGTGTGGTCAGCCTGTGGTCAGCCTGTGGTCAGTGGTCAGCCTGTGCCTGTCCCCTGCACAGCTCTCGATGTGTCCCCAGCGTGATAAGCACGGCTGAGATAAGGACACGGGTGTCCTGTGCTGTGCTCCAGCTCCCTGGCCCCAGCCCAGGGGTCTGACCCGGCCTTTCCCCGTTTCCAGCTGTGCCCACAGCTGTCCCCGGGTCCCCGCTGCCACAGCCCCTGTGGCCATCCTGTGCTGGCCCATCCTGGTGCCCGGGCTCGGTCCTGGCTCGTGCCATCCCTGCTTGGTGTGCCCAGTGCCGTGCCCCTGCTGCACGGTGGGCTGGGCTGAGCCCAGAAATTCCCCTTCCCGCCCCCCTGAGCCCAGCCCAGCAGCGCACACCCCTGCACCTCCAAAGAGCCCCGAGCCAGCCCAAAAGCCACAGCGGGAGCGGGATATTTGCTCTCAGAGGCACTGCTGGAATTTCTCCCAGTGGAATTTCTCCATGGCTTGGACAGCCCCAGCTGGAGCAGCAATAAATCCCCCTTGCTGTGCCCTGTTCTCCAGGTATTTCAGGATTACATCAACCTTTGCTTTCTCCCAGGCTGGCTCTGTGTGCAGCCCTTTGGGGCCATTTATCTTCCTGGCTTTGGGGTTATCAGAGCCCAGCAGGGAACAGAGCCACAAGAAAATGGCTTTGGGTTAAAAAGCAGTTACAAGCTGGGGAAATTGGTGGGTTCCTGGAGGCCACGAGCCGCCCTGAGTGTGAATATTGTGCTCTGCTTCACCTGGGATGGGCTTTACTCGGGCTGGCCCCAGCCAACCCTGCACTTGTGCAAAGCCAAGTGAAGCTTTTAAACTGACCTTGGGGGAATTTTGCTGCCTGCTTTGAAAAGCCAGGGTAGTAGGAGGAAAATAAGGCGGCTGTTCCCCCCCAGCTGGATCCCTGCGTGTCCCAGGCTGGGCTGTTTTCACAATCCTGGAATGGTTTGGGCTGGAAGGGACCTTGAAAACCTTTTCGTTCCACCCCCCCACCATGGGTAACCTGTGCCAGGGCCTCACCACCCTCACAGGGAGGAATTTCTTCTAAAATCCCATCTAAAGCTACTCACTTTAAAGCCATTCCCCTTTCTGCCACTTGTCCTTGTCTTCTTTTGCTGCAAAGCTCTCAGCAGCTTTTCTTGAGTGGGAATACAGCTTCATCTTGGCTGAAATTCTGGCAGAAAGTGGGGATTTGGGTTAAAGTCCTGGGCTGAAAGCGGAGCAGGTGATGGGAGCTCAGAGGGTTGAGATTCTGGGAGCTCACAGTGCAGCTGAGGTTTGAATTTAGGATGTTGAATTAGGATCTGCTGGTGAGCAGATCTGTGGCTCAGCCTTCAGACTTTGGGTCCCGGTCACAGGAAGGATTTATCAGCCTTCAGGAAGAGGGCAGTGGGGAGGACACATCCCTTTGGATGTGATTCCTTTGGAGAGCTCTTTGGGGCTCACCACGGCACGGAAAGAAACACCAGGACCTGATCCAAAACCCTCACTGGGAATTTTTCCATCTGCTGCGCCGGGCTGTAGATCAAACCGCGGGTGACCTGCGGGGCTGACACAGGGAGAATGGACTTTTGGGGTTTGTTTAATGTCCCCGGAGCTGGGAAAGGACGTTCCCGGCTCGCTCCTGCCCTGCCCTTGTTCGCGGGTCGGGCGCTGGAGCCCCGGCAGGCGCTGCGCTGCCCCGGCCCCTCCGGCGGCTCGGGGCTGCGGGATCCCGGGGCTCACCGGGAGGCTCCGGGGGCCTCGGGACCGTGCAGGTGGCGGGGGGAGCCGCTCCCGGGGTTCCAGGCGAGGGGCTGGGGATGCAACGCCAGCACCTCCCCGGGAGCAGAGGGGAGAGCGCCTTCCCCAGAGAAGGGCGGAGCGGGATCCGCTCCGGCTCTCCCAGGGCCCCGTGTCCCGCGGGGATGCTGGCCGGGAGGGAGCTGGGGGCGCTGGGCCCGGGGAATGGCGAGGAGGAGCTGCTGCTGTGTGGGATTTGGCCGCAGCTTCTCCTCCCGGCAGCTGCTCCGCGGGGTTATCAGAGCTCTGCGCTGGCAGCGATAGCGCAAGGACGCTCCTGGGGACACAGGGACCTCGGGGACAGGCTCCTGCCTTTGCTTAGCACAAGGAAAGAGCTGCAAACAGGCCGGGAAAACAAACCCAGGGCTCCGTGTGGGAGCCCCGATGGCATCAGCAAAACTTCCCACGGAAATCGGTGGCACTCGGGTACAAAGCTTCACCTCCGGGACGCGCGGAGGGGACACCCCTTGTCCCCATCCGCTGCTCGGTCACCCGAGGGACCGCAGCTGGTTGATGGACGGGATGCTGGTGCTCCCCACGGTTTCAGGGGATGCGGGGGCGGGTGCGGAGCCCGCCCCGGTGCCGGCGCGGCCCCGCGGCGCTGCCAGGCCCCGTCCCCGCGCGTCCCTCCGCGCGTGTTTTCCTTGGCAGGAATGCTTCCCGCTGCCGGGCGAAAGCGGAGGCAGGAATTGCTGGAATAGCGACAGGCTGAGCAACAGCGCTAACTTTATTCTCGGAACAAGGGGCAGCGTCCCGCGCCGGGCGCTGCTGCCGCTGCGGCGTGCGGGGGCCGGGGGGCGCGGGCAGTGCCGGGTCCCGGCCCCGAATTCCCGGCCCGGAGAGCCCCGGCCCCCCGCAGCCCCTGTGCTGCTCCTGCCACCAAAAGCGCGTTTCCAGCAGCAGAGGGGCTGCGAAGTAGCGCGGACAGGCGGGGATTGCCCTCCGAGACTCTCAAGCAGCTTCATCCCCAGCCTGTCTCCTAGGATTTTGGGGGGCTGCGAGCCCGGTGTGGACATCAAAGAGCCCTGAGCACCCCGTGCCTGCCCCACGGCCGGGCTGCTGACCTCCCCTCTGCCCGTCCCGGCTGATTTCTCGCCGGGGAGGGGGATGCCCTCGTCAGAGCCCACCGACCCCGCGGCTGTGGCAGCGCCCGCTGCTCTGGGCACGGTGCAGGCAGGCAGAGAACCCCCGGAGCCAGCCCCGGGCCGGCTCCCTGCCATCCAGAGTTTGCTCGGAGCAGGATCCGTCCCTGCGAGCAGCCTTGGTGCCAGGGCCGGCCTTGGCTGCGGGGCTCGGGGCAAGGCAGCGCTTTCCAAAACAAATATTTGTCCAGCGCAACAACACGTGGGAAAGAGCAGGAGGATTTGCTTCCCCGGCTCCAGGGGGAGGTTCCCAGGGAGCTGGACTCGGCCGTGGGGCTCAGCTGCACCCTGACCTGTCACTGAGCTCAGCTGCTCGGGTTTGGAGCCTCTTTATGCTCCGTGGGTATGCACAAAATGGGTTTAATTTGCAACCCAGAAGGGAAGTCTCTCTCGGATGGCCTCAGAAAATCCTTCTGGACACGAGGGAGGGGGTGTTGAGGGAGAGCTGGGACTGTGCCGTGCCTGGCTCTGCCCTGCCCTCTGTGCTAGAGAATCTCAAAGAGCCCAAATCCCCCCCAGACCCTCCTGGGTGTGGAGCTGAGCTGGGCTGTGCCCTGGCAGCCCCGAGGTGTCAGAGCACCCGACAGCTCCTCCTGCTCCTGCCCCGGCGAGGGACACGGGCCTGGAGCACCGAGCTCAGAGCTCACTGGGGACTGAGGCCAGAAACCGGGGCATGCCTGGCTGCTCCCTCCAGTGCCCGGGAGAGCTCTTCCTCCTCCTCCTCCTCCTCTCCTCTGCAAGGTGGCAGTGTGGCCCTGCCCGTGATGCGCTGGCTGTCAGTCCCTGTGGGTTTATCGCACCGTGTCCCTGTGCCCGTGCGGGGCTCACAGAGCCCCTGGCAGCTGCCAAAGCCCGGCGGTGCCCGCTGCAGCCCCGGGAACCCCCGGGCACGGCTGGGATCCGTGTCCACGCTGTCCCCAGGGCTGCTGGCGTGTCCCTGCACGCTGTTCCCCCCGTGCCCTGCTGGGCCGAGCCAGGGCTTCCCCAGGGCTTCTCCATAACGGGAGCTGCTGCCGGCCTCTTCCTCCTGCTCCTCTCCATAAGAGGCGAGGCGGGGAGAGCCGAGAGCAGCCTGCGCTGGCTCTGCTCCCTGGATTCCTTTCCTGCCTGTCACCGACCGATTTAGTCCCCGGCGTCAGCGCTGCGGGGCCGCTGGCACGGCCGGGGCTGGCGCGGCCCGGGGACATCGCGGGGACCCGGCGGTGGCACTGCCGGGGGTCCCGGGGGGGCTGGGCACAGCGCTGTGCCCGGGCTGCTCCCACCCGGCCCGGCCCAGCTCCCGGTGTCCGTCAGCCCGGGCAGGATGAGCAGCAGGAGTGGAACCGGGACGGTGGGAACCTGGAGCCGTATCTCTGGAAGGGAAGCCCAAACCCCAAATCTGTCCATTTTGAGGATCAGGCTGCTGCAGTTTTTAGGAAATCCTCGCCTGCAGCCCAGCACGAAGAGCCCAGGGATCTCTGGATCCTCCCGAGGGAAGGGCTGTGAGCAATAACTGGTGCTTTTGGCAATTAGTCTCATTAAACCTCCTAATGAACCGCGATCAGGTTACAGGGCTCCCTCAGAGTGCCGGGGATTAGCAGGGCAGGGGATGAAGCAGGCAGGGGAGGGGGTGTCCCTGCTGCACGTTTGGGAGCTGGGCCTACCCCTACCCACTCCATATATTCCAGTTTGTATCTTCACTATCAATGCCAGTGTCAAGGCTGCAGGGGGAATCTGTCGCACTCCCCCAGCGTGAGATGGGACAGTCAGCGAGGTAAAACCTCTCAGCAGCACCTTGCCCTTTGCCGTCCACGTCATGGAGTTATTTTGGGGACCATTCCTCACTGCTCTGCCCTTCCCAGGACTCGCCAAGCCACAGATTTGGCTGCTGCGGGTTAGGGAAGCCCTGGTGCTGAAGGGAAGGGGCAGGGGCAGGTCCCAGGGTGCTCGGGATCCACTCTGGGGAGGAGCAGGAGGAAAATTCCCTGGAGGAGGCGCCGGATCCGGCCCGAGCTGGGAACGTGGAGCAGCTGTGGGCCTGGGGAAGGAGCGGCTGTGGCACAGGCAGAGAGAGGTGTGAGATCAGACCGGGGCAGCCAGGGCTGAGAACAGAGATGCTGCTCCGTGGTGGGAAACCCAGCGGTGACCCAGGCTGCCCTGGGGTGGAGGTGACGGGCAGGGATACCTGAACCCTGGAAAATCATGGCTTGGACAATCCTGGCTGTGCCCAGCTCCAGCCCGGCCTTCCTGGAGGGAGCAAGGCCTTAAGAACCCACAGGTGGTGGCATTAATTACCCCATTCAATTAATTACCACTTTTCCCATAAAGGATTCCTTGGCAAAGGGGCTCAAATGTCTGGACAAATCTGTTCTGAACACCCAAACACTTGGAAAAGGGGTGTGAGGAGGGGGGTGAGGCTGACTGAGATGCTTTCTGCTGTTTATCTCCAAAAGCAGAGGGTCTGTGGGGGGACACCACGGTGCAGCTGTGCCAGGCTGGGCACCACAGCTGTGCCAGGCTGGGCACCACAGCCCAGCCTCATCCCAGCTCTGCCAGGCCATGGAATTAGGCACATTAACTTGCGCGGCAAAACAACCCGATTGCTGAGGTTTAACGGGATCAGTGACTTAAAGAGCTTTCGTGGGGAAGAGAGAAGCAGACCAAGAGGAGCTTAGCACAGTAAGGTGAGCACAGGGCATCCAGGTGCCATGGGAATGGCTTCCCAGAGCCACAGCAAGACCCCTGGAGCGCCGGGCAGGGGGTGATGAGGTGTGAGGACAAGGTGCCCACCTTCAGGCCCAGGGGACAGAACTGAAAATAAAGGATTGATGGGCATTTCTCAGCACACCTGAGCGGGGATGAAGCACAAGGCTGCTGCTCCCAGGCCTGAGGGAGTGGGGAGATGGGAACACCGCGGCTCAAAAGGAGCCAGAAATCCGGCCCGGTGGGCTCCCGGCTCCAGCTCCCAGCGCCAGCCCTGCAGACCCGGCGGCTCCGGCGGCTCCCGCAGCGCCCTCCCGTGGCCGCAGCGGGGCGGGCTCGGCTCCTGCCGCGGTCCCCTGCGCCTGTCCTGTGTCCCCTGTCCCCTGTCCCCTGTCCCCTGTCCCCTGTCCCCTGTCCCCTGTTCCCTGTCCCCTGTCCCCTGTCCCCTGTCCTGTGTCCCCTGTCCCCTGTTCCCTGTTCCCTGTCCTGTGTCCCCTGTCCCCTGTCCTCTGTTCCCTGTTCCCTGTCCCCTGTCCTGTGTCCCCTGTCCCCTGTCCCCTGTTCCCTGTTCCCTGTCCTGTGTCCCCTGTTCCCTGTCCCTTGTTCCCTGTCCCCTGTTCCCTGTCCCCTGTGCCTGTTCCCTGTCCCCTGTTCCCTGTCCCTCGTCCCCTGTCCATTGTACCCTGTCCCCTGTCCGCTGTGCCCTGTCTGCTGTGCCCTGTCCCCTGTCCCGTGCCCCATGTCCCTGTCCACTGTGCCCTGTCCCCTGTTCCCTGTCCTGTGTCCCCTGTCCGCTGTGCCCTGTTCCCTGTGCCTGTCCCCTGTCCCCTGTCCCCTGTCCCCTGTCCCCTGTCCCGTGTCCCCTGTCCCGTGTCCCCTGTCCCCTGTTCCCTGTCCCCTGTTCCCTGTTCCCTGTTCCCTGTTCCCTGTCCTGTGTCCCCTGTCCCCTGTCCCCTGTCCTGTGTCCCCTGTCCCCTGTCCCCTGTTCCCTGTCCCTCGTCCCCTGTCCCGTGCCCTGTCCATTGTGCCCTGTTCCCTATCTGCTGTCCCCAGTTCCCTGTCCCCTGTCCCCTGTCCCCTCTCCCCTGTCCCCACGGCTCTGGCACCGTCCCTGTCCGACCCTCTCCATCACCCTCGCCCTGTCCCTTTTCTCCCTTCATCACTTTGCACCACCCCTGTCCCCTCCGCATCACTCTGGCACCGTCTCCATCCCTGTTCTGTCCCCTCCCCACTGTCCCTGCTCCACTCCATCACCCTCACCTGGTCTCTGTCCCTCCTGATCCCCCTCCGGCTGTCCCTGTCCCCTCTCCAGCACCCATCCCCTGCTCCCCCTGTGTCACGCCAAGCTCTGGAGTCATTCCAGCCCCGGCCAGTCTGTCCCTGTGTCCCCCTCCCACCGACTCCCTCTCCAGGCCCAGCCCACAGGAATCGCCAGCGGAAAGGGGAGAAGCCAGGCTTAGGTATTAACACGTTAATTTAATTTTTCCCAGAAATCCGTAACAGAGTAATCCCACAAACCCAACAAGTGCGGGTGCCGTTTATGTAACGGCGCTGGCAGGGAGGCTCGGGGTTACGTAAATCCCGGGGCTGTCCCGGGGCACCGGGGAAGCGGCTCCGTGCCTGTGCCGGAGCTGCTCCGTGTCTGCTGTCCCCTGCCGGGTGCCCCAGGCGGGCCCAGGACCCCCGGCAATGTCAGCTGGAGTCCCACCGGGGAACGCAGCTCCGGGCCAGCTCCTGTTTCCTTTCCTTCCTGCTCCTGAGGCTCATCCAGCGCCGGCCTGGGGAGCTGCTCCAGCCCCAGACCGTGAGCAGAGCTCCCTCCCCGTCCCTGCTGCAACTCAGCCGCCCTTGGTGCCCCTCCCGCCGGGCACACGTTCATCCCCATCCCCGGGAGATGGAGACGGCCGTGCCCCTGCCTTTCCCCCCTCTGAACACCGGCACTGGCACTCCCGGGCTCCTGGGGCAGAGAGCTGCCCTCCTTCCAGCCTTTGGAGGGTGGTGAGGAGCCCTGGGCTCCCCTTGCCTGTCCACCAACCCTCCTGTGCTCACGGACCGCATCGGCCTCCCGTCCTGGAGGAAAATGGGAATAAGTGTGAGAATCGTAATGGATGTCATGTTCCAGCTGAGGATACTCCAGAATACAAAGTGGGATGAGACTCTGTCCTTACTGAGACTGAAGGGTGGGGAGCAGCCATCACACAGAGGGATTTTTAATGATTTTGGCCTTTCTGGTTTAATGGAGTTGATTTATTATGCATTTAAGGTCTTTCCCTGCATTTCCTCTAAGTCGGTTCCACTCTAATCAGGTCAAAAGCTGATTTGCAAATAATCACCAGAGAAAGGGGGAAAAAATCAAGGGATTTAAGGCCAAGCTGTGCATTCTATACTATTAATTGAAAGCCAGGAGAGATAATGTGTCTCTTCTCCTGGCTGAGACCCCTAAGCTGCTCTTAGCAGCAAACTCCACTCAGGGCTCTGGGAATCACCTTCCGGCTGGGATTACACACGGAAATCTCCCCTGGCACTGGGAGGGGAAGGGCAGGAGCTGGGGGGCACCGGGAGGTGTCAGAGCATTCACAGCTCTGAGAAGGAGAGCTGTTTGCAGCTGGGGATAACGGGGAAAGGCAGAGCTCTCGGGTGTGGGGCTGCTTAAATATTTCCCTGCCACTTATTTTTTGCAGACATTTATGTGCAAGCTGCGCCCTGTTTGTCACCCAAGTTTGCCTTGTTTGTGACCTTAGGTGAGTTTTTCAGGACAGACCATGTCTGTAGGCATACAAACATATATATATATATATACACATATATACATATACATATATATATATCATCCTGCTGCAGGAATTCTGAACGCAGTCTTCCACATCTCCCCACACACTCAGAGGAGGGAAGAGATTGATAATCAGAGAAATCCACACCGGTATTAATTACATGCCATTACAAGGGCTTATTTGCTAATCCCCTTTCTAATCACCCTCCCGGTCATATTTCAAGCAGCACTTCAGGACACTGCGCGTCATGAATAAAATATATATCAAAGTTTATTCCAGAGCACAGGCAGCACGGTGCGGGCAGCGCAGCCAGGGTTACACAACAGACCTGCTGTCACACCAGCGGAGGCGCGGCACATTCGGACGTCAGTGAAATCCCCCCCCACCCCAGCCCAAACCCGGGGTTTTGGCTTTTTAATTTAAATAAATAAATAGCAGGGGTCAGTGAAATCCCCCCCCCCCCCCCCCCCCCAGCCCAAATCCGGGGTTTTGGCTTTTTAAAATTTAAATAAATAATAAATAGCGAGGGGTCAGTGAAATCCCCCCCCCCCCCCAACTCCAGCCCAAACCCGTTTTGTTTGTTTGTTTGTTTTTGAAATGTAAATAAATAAATAGCAGAGGGACTTAGGGTTTCCGGGGGATTCATGCAGCTTCTGGGGAGCGCCGCTGCGGAAGCCTGGCACGGCGGAGCGGGACGAGGGACGGTCACCCTGGGCACGGAGGAGGAGGAGCGGGACCGCGGGCCGTGCCAGCTGAAGCTCTGCGATTCCCGGCGGGACCGGCTGATTCCATCCGAGCACCGTCCTGAGGCCGGGACAGCGGTGGGGACAGCGGCACCAGGCCCTGCAAGGCTTCCAGTCCGGAGGGGATCCTTCATCCCGGAGGGGATCCTTCATCCCGGAGAGGATCCTTCATCCCGGAGGGGATCCTTCATCCCGGAGAGGATCCTTCATCCCGGAGAGGATCCTTCATCCCGGAGGGGATCCTTCATCCCGGAGGGACATCCTTCATCCCGGAGAGGATCCTTCATCCCGGAGGGGATCCTTCATCCCGGAGAGGATCCTTCATCCCGGAGGGATCCTTCATCCCGGAGGGACATCCTTCATCCCGGAGAGGATCCTTCATCCCGAGCCCATCTCCGCCTCCTCGCACCTTCCTGCCAGCCCGCAGCGACCGGCCCTGCCACCAGGTGACATTGGGTGTCCCCAAGGACGCCGGCTGGAAGCACGGGGAGCCTTCCATGTCCCCGCCCGGTTTGGTCAGTCCGGAGCAGTCCCGAGCTCCGCTCGCCGGGAGTGTCCGGTGCCAGCGGACCCCGAGCCCGGTCCCTTCCCGAGCCGCTGCCCGGGGCTGCTGCCCGCCGTGCCCCGAGCCCGCTCCGCTCTCCGCCGAGGCTTGCAGGGGGCACGGCGGGGCTGCCCCGTGTGGGTCACCGTCCCGGCGGCGTCCCAAGGGCGGGGGTCCCCTCCGGGGGGAAGGGGCCCTGCCCCGGAACCTGCTGCCTTCAGGGCGGAGCGACCCCAGACCGGGCTGGGGGTGCTGGCAGCAGATTCCTCCATGAACACCCCCAAACCTGGCAAGATCCTCCAGGGATCCCAGGCTCGGAAGGGTCTCCCAGCGCCAGGCAGGTTCCCAGAGCCCGCTGGGTCCCCCAGCCTCGTTGTGTCCCCCCAGTCTGTCATTCACTGCACAGCCCAGACCCTGACCCTGCAGGGTCCTTCGAGCACAACCCTCAGGGTGGTCTCCCACCAAATCCCTCAGGGCACCCCAAGGTCCCCAGACCCTGCTGGGGCCCCTGGGCTGCCCTAATACCACAAGGTCCCGTATGGAACCCCAAATACCCCAAGGTCTCCCCCCATCAGACCCCTCGGGCCATTGCTGGGATCCCCAGACCCTGCTGGGTACCCCCACCCCATAGAGTCCCCAGGACCCTGCAGGATCTCCCTGGCATCCTCAAGGATGCTTAAGACCTTCCATCCCAGAGGGTCCCATCTCTGGGACCCCCAAATCCATTGGGTGCCAGCCCATTGGATTCCCCAGACCCTGCTGGATCTCTCCACTCCTGGAAGGGTTCCCTGGACCCTTCACAGAATTCAACTGTAACCCTCAAACCCAGCAGTTCCAAACCCACCAGACTCCTCTAAAGGACCCCAGACCCCATTGGCTTACCCCACACCAGGGGGTCCCCCAGATCCTGCAGGGTCCCCGAGGCCCCTCACACCCACCAAGGTGCCCCCGACCCCAGGACTCCCAAACCCACCAGGTCCCATCCCACCAGAGTCCCCAGGACTCCCTGAACGACCCCAGGCCCTACGGGACCCCACCCCCCCAGCACTGGGTCCCACAGTTCCCTCAGTGAGCCCAACGAGGTGTCCCTCCACTTTCAGAGCCCCCAAACCCCCTGGCTCCCCACGGACCAAACCCCCTCAAGTACCCCAGACCCCTCCAGCTCCCCAAACCTCCCGTGTCCCCACCATTTACCCTTCCCAAAACCCTCTGAAGGACCGGGTCCCCCCCACCACGGTGTCCCCCAGATCCTGCAGGGTCCCCCAGACCCACCAAGACTTTCAGAAGCCCCCGGCTCCCCACCCCCCGAACCCCCCCCCGGGTACCCCGCAGCCTAGGCGGGGGCGCGGCCGGCGGCGGGCAGGCGGCGCACGGGGGTGGCGGCGGCGGCCCCGCGGCTCCGTGCGGGGGCCCAGGGCACGCAGCTGCGGAGGGCGCGGGCGGCGGCCAGCAGCGCGCCGGGCCGGGGCCGCGGGCGGCGGCGCAGCCCCTTCTGCAGCCGCTGGCTCTGGGCCGCCAGGGCGAGCTGCGCCTGGGCCACGCCGGCCCCGAGGCGGCCCAGGCTCTCGGCGCGGGCGGCCAGGCGCAGCTCGGCGTGCAGCAGCGCGCAGTGCACCTGCCGCACCCGGCCCTCCAGCTCGGCCGCCGCCCGCCGCCGCCGCTCCGCCGCCACCAGCCTCCGCCGCGCCGCCGCCAGCTCCACCGCGCCCGGCCCGCCGCCGCTCTTGCCGTCGCCGCCGCCGCCGCCGGGGCCGCCGCGGGACGGGCGCTGCGCCTCGCCGCCGGCGGGGCTCGGAGGTGCCGGTGCCGCCGCCGCCGCCGCCGCCGCAGCCATGGGAGCGGAGCGGCGGCGGAGGGATGCGGCGGGGATATAAAGCCCGGGGGCGGTGCCGGCGGCGGCGGCTCGGCCCCGACGGGGGCGGCTCCGGCACGGGCTCCGCACCGGCACGGGGGAAGGGGGCGGGGGACACGCGAGCCCGGACCGGGACGGCACGGCCCGGGGCTCGGTATGGGCCGGCGCTGCGCCGGCCCCGGGCCGGGCGCGGCAGCGGGGCGCGGCACGGCCCGGTACCGGACCGCCGCGGGCTCGGTCCTACACCGGGCTCGGTACGGCACCGGTGCCGGCACTGATGGGACCCCGGGCTCGGTCCGGTACAGCCCTGGCCCGGTATGGCACCGTCAGGGGCCTGGGCTCGGTAGCGGTCCCGGGCACCGGGCGCGGTGCAGCTCGGTACGGCACCGGCCCGGCGGCGTTAGTGGTGCTGGAAAACTCCTTGGAGGGGTCGGTGGGAAATGCGGAGCTGGGGACGGCTGGGGTCGCCGGGGGCGCTGAGGAGCTCACCGAGCGGTCACTGGGCGAGGCTGGACCGGAGGGGCTGCGGCCGCGGCGTCCCGGGCACAGGGGTGGCCCTGCTTGTGCGGCTGTCACAGCAGCGTCCCCGCCAAGGTCACCGTCCTTTCCACGTGTTAATAAAGCTGGACTGGGCTGGCGGGGCAGGGGGCTGCAGCGGGAGGTGCCGCTGCCACCCTGCTCCCCCCAGAGCCTGGCTTTTGGGGTTCCTCCTGTTGCAATGTCATCCTCAGCGGCTGCATCTTCGTGCAGCTGCGTGGGTCTCACATCGCAGCAGTGGAGATGACAGAAACCAGGTGTCAAGGTTTCATCCCACCCCCGGACTGGAATAAAAGCCTGAGCCAAAATCAAAACGCAGCCTAAATCTGTTTCAGGCGGAGCCACATCCAGGCCTTCAGTGGATGTCGCCCACGGGGCTGGTGACATTTTGCTTTCCTTACCTTAGGAGGAAAAAAATACCCCATCTCTTGTGCTTTGCATCACATTCCTGCTCCTGCCAGGCTGCCACACGTCTGCCAGGCACCGGAGCAGCGTCAGCGGCTGCTGCGTCACCGCTCCGGCCCCCGCTGCCGGCTCGGCCCTTCCCCGGCCGGCAGCGCCGCCCGCCCGGGCCCGGGGCGGCTCCGACCCTCCCGCGGCTCCCCGGTGCTCCCCGGGCGCGGGGGCAGCTGGAGGCCGGGCTGAGCGCCCTTCGTCTGCCTGACACAAATGCCGCTCGAAACGGGGTGTGGAAGTTGAGGGGTGCTGCTCCACCGTGGGGTTAAAGCTCTTTTCGTGCTTCCTCTGCCCCCAGACCCAAAAAACTGTGGGGACAGGCAGGACTGAAACAGAGCATCCTCCTCTCTCATTTTTTTGCTCTCATCGGGTGGAACCCGGACTCTCAAGGGTACCCCCAAAAGGGGGAAGGGCCGAGGTGTATCCTGCCATGAGCTTCCTCCGTTCCCCCAAAATGAAACCCCGGAATCGCAGTGGTTGGAGGGAGCTCAGGCGGTGCCTTCTCCATCATTGCCTGCTCAGAAAATAATCGCTTTTTGGGTCACCCCCCGTGCCTGCCCTGCCTTCCCTGCTCCAGTCCCCGCTCCAGAGTGGGAAAAGGACGTGGAAAGGGGAAGCAGCTGTGCCTGGACATAGTTTAAGAAATAAGAAGGTGAGCTGGGGACACTGGGCAGTGATGCTGAGGGCGAGCCCCCCAGAGCAGCCGTGTCTCCAGGCTGTCCCAGCACATCCCAGTAGCGAGCAGACAGCGGCTGGTAAATGCAAATCGTAGATAAAGACAAGAAATGCCCCTGCCCTGAGGTCAGGCGCAGCCTGAGTCCCCAAAACCCTCCGGCACTGCGGGGTTTCTGCTCGGGCTGTCGAGCTATTAATGATTTAGCAGAGGAGGCTGCAATTAGCAGCGCTCAGAATAAACCTCGGTGATACAAAAGCCCGGTGAGAGCTTTGTTCTGCCTTTGTTCTCCCTGCCTGGCAGTGCCCTCTGCCGAGGCACCGGGCACCGGGACGGGGCACCGAGAGAGGACACCGGGACGGGGCACCGAGAGGGGACACCGAGAGGGGACACCGAGAGGGGACACCGAGAGCGGACACCGGGACGGGGCACCGAGAGGGGACACCGGGAGGGGACACCGGGAGGGGGCACCGAGAGGGGACACCGAGAGCGGACACCGGGACGGGGCACCGGGAGGGGACACCGGAGGGCACACCGGGACGGGGCACCGAGAGGGGACACCGAGAGGGGACACCGGGAGGGGGCACCGAGAGGGGACACCGGAGGGCACACCGGGACGGGGCACCGGGAGGGGACACCGGAGGGCACACCGGGACGGGGCACCGAGAGGGGACACCGGGAGGGGACACCGGGAGGGGACACCGGGAGGGGGCACCGAGAGGGGACACCGAGAGCGGACACCGGGACGGGGCACCGGGAGGGGACACCGGAGGGGACACCGGGACGCGACCCCGCCCTGCGTGCCGAGCCAGCGCAGCCCCCGCATTCCCGCGGGACTCGGGGGTCGGGGATGCAGGAGGACAGAGCCCAGGGATGTGCAGTGGCCTCATCTCCAGCCGCCGCGCTGGGATGTGCTCCAGAAAAGCGAAGCCTTGTTTCAGGCAGCAAGAATTGGTGTCGGTGCCCTCCCTCCCAGCCTCTCCCCGGGTTTTCTCCCGGCTGTCCCAGTTACCAGGGCAGGAGGGGCTCGGGCGCTGCTCTTTCATCCTGGCAGCTTTAGGGAAGGACTCGTGCATCAGGATTTCGGGTTTAAGCCCCGGGGCTGACCCAGCTCCCCGTCCCACCACGCTCTTGGAAGCCGGCAGCGGAGCCGGTGCACCGCTGCCATTCGAGAGGCTCCCTCCCTGCTGCCGCCTTCCCCGTGGGCTCCTTTCCTTTCCCCGAACCTCCGGGGCAGGATCCGAGCCCAGGAGTGGATCCCGAGCTCTTTGGGATAGGGACACTTCGGGACGGGCATCCTGGGGGAGCGAGGCCCTCGGGATGGGAGCACGCGGGTGGGCCCGGGGACCCCGGAGGCGATGGGCCCCGGCAGGGTCCCGGGGACCCCGGGAACGAGGGCGGCTTTGGGGCATGCACCCGGGGGGGCCGGGGTTTGTACCGGGTTTTGTACCGTGTTTTGCCCGGTTTGTGCCCGGGATTTGTGCTGTTTGTGCCCTGTTTGTACACGGGATTTGTACCGGGTTTGTGCCCGGTTTGTACCCGGTTTGTACCCGGGGTTGTACGCAGGTTTGTACCCGGTTTGTACCCGGGATTTGTACCGGGTTTGTACCCAGTTTGTGCTGGGTTTGTACCCGGGGCTGTACCCAGGTTTGTACCCGGGATTTGTACCGGGTTTGTACCCTGTTTGTACCCGGGATTTGTACTGGGTTTGTACTGGTTTTGTACTGGGTTTGTACCCGGGTTTGTACCCAGGTTTATACCGGGTTTATACCGGGTTTGTACCGGGTTTATACGGGGTTTGTACTGGGTTTGTACCGGGTTTGTACCGGGTTTGTACCCAGGTTTGTACCGGGTTTGTACCGGGTTTGTACCGGGTTTATACCGGGTGTGTACCCAGGTTTGTACTGGGTTTGTACCGAGTTTATACCGGGTTTATACCCGGTTTGTACCGGGTTTGTACCGGGTTTATACCGGGTGTGTACCCAGGTTTGTACTGGGTTTGTACCGGGTTTGTACCGGGTTTGTACCCAGGTTTATACCCGGTTTGTACCGGGTTTGTACCGGGTTTATACCGGGTGTGTACCCAGGTTTGTACTGGGTTTGTACTGGGTTTGTACCGGGTTTGTACCCAGGTTTGTACCGGGTTTGTACCGGGTTTGTACCGGGTTTATACCGGGTGTGTACCCAGGTTTGTACTGGGTTTGTACCGGGTTTATACCGGGTTCATACCCGGTTTGTACCGGGTTGTACCCGGGTTGTGCCCGCTTTGTCCCGCCCGCCCCGCGCCGCTCCGCCCGCGCTCTGCTGTCCCTCGGCGCGGCCCGTCCGGGTCACGTGGCGCACCTGGCGCAGGTGAGGCGGGGCCGGACGCGCTCCCGGCTGGCAGGTAACGAGAGCCGGGCCCGGCCCGGCCCGGCCCGGCCCGGCCCGGCCCGGCCCGGCCCGGCACCGGCACCGCCACCGGCACCGGCATCTGCCCCGGCCCGGGCCCGCCACCGCCGCTCGGCGCTTCGCGGCCCGGCCCGGGGGCAGCCGCAGGCCGCGGCCGGCAGGGAGGGAGGGAGGGAGGGAGGGCAGGTCCGTCACCCCCACACCGGGATCCCCTCGGGGCTGCCCCCGCCAGGCGCCCCGTGTCTCCCCGGCTGTCCCCCGCGTCCCCCGGCTGTCCCCCGTATCCCCCGGCTGTCCCCCGTGTTCCTCGGCTGTCCCCCGTGTCCCCCCAGCTGTCCCCCCAGCTGTCCCCCCGTGATCCCCGTGTCCCCCGGCTGTCCCCCCGTGTCTCCCCGGCTGTCCCCCGTGTTCCCCCGGCTGTCCCCCGGCTGTCCCCCGGCTGTCCCTCCGTGTCCCCCGGCTGTCCCTCCGTGTCCCCCGGCTGTCCCCCGTGTCCCCCCGGCTGTCCCCCGGCTGTCCCCCGTGTCCCCGCGGCTGTCCCTCCGTGTCCCCCCGGCTGTCCCCCGGCTGTCCCCCGTGTTCCCCCAGCTGTCCCCCGTGTCCCCCGGCTGTCCCCCGGCTGTCCCCCGTGTCCCCCGGCTGTCCCTTCCCGCTGCTCCGGGACCTTCCCCGCCGTGGCGCTGGGCAGGGCCGGTGGGGCCGCAGCTCTGCCGGGGTTTTGGGTGTCCCTGCTCGCTGCTGGGCTCGGCTCTGGTTCCCGGGGCAGCGGTGGGAGCTGTGCCGAGCAGGGCAGGTGGGGACGGGGCTGCTGCTGCTGCTGCTGCTGCTGCCGGCTCCTCCTCTCCCCAAAACTCCCCCGCCTGCGGGATGGCGGGGCCCGAGGTAGGCAGCGGGAGCTCCCTTTGGGGCCCAGGTGGGCCTCCCCTTTCCCTTCCCTTTCCTTTGGGAGGGAAAAGGGTCAAACCCTGTTTGCCTGCCCCGTGGTGGAGCCCTGGCTGCCAGCTGGAGCGGGGTGGGGGTTTGGGGCCAGGGCCCAGGAGGGTTTGGCGAGAGGCAGTTCCTCGGGCGGGTTCTTCATACCCCAGAGAGCTGGGAGGGGGTTCTGGCTCCCCAGGGACGCTCGGGGACAGTGCTGGACCCACATTTACCCTGGGCTGGGATCTCCCTCCCTTCCGCTGCCAGCAGAGCACTGGGGAGCAGCAGCTTAGCAGGTGACTTCCACCTCCTGGCAGGGCAGTCAGGACACTTCCCCACTGTGGATGCTTCCTCAGAGTTCAGAGAAGCTGTGTGTAAATCCTGTCTGCTGAACCTAGGAGCCATTCTCTAGCTGCCAGCAGCACCGGCAGCGTGGTTGTTGTCAGATGGGTGTGATGGTCTTCAGGAGATTCACAATTTAACTGAGCTTCTTTAACGCTTTCCAAGGAAATCCCGCCCTCTGAACAATGAAGATCTTGGACCCTGGCTAACTCTGAGTCCTGCAAACCCTCTGTGGATCCTTCCTGGCTCCTCTGGAGCAGATGCTGAGGCTCTCCAGAGGGATCTGCAGTCACTCACGGTGCCTGTGTGAGAGCAGAGGAAGCTCCCAGCCATCGTGTGAGTAACGCTGGGGTGTGGATTTTGCTCTGAGCATTGATTTATGGCTGGGGGTTTTGGTCCAGCCCGTTCCTGTGCTGGGGAAGCTGCTGGATCGAGGAGCTGTGTCCTGTCTGTGCTCCTGAGGAGCACAGAGGTCCCAGAAGCGTGAGCTGTGATGGGAATGGGGCAGCCCAGGGGTGTCTCTGGCACCTGTGCCTGCAGGTCTTTCCTTAGAGCTGAGATCACGCTCCTCTCTCTGTCCCAGATGCTCTGAAATGTCAGAATATTCTCTGTTGTTGCATCAAGGAGTGTTGCTGGGCAATGCAGATGTTGGGTCTCTCCGTGAGGCCTTGGAATGAAAAGAAACATCCCAGTAGGCAGTTCCCAGTTCAGCTCAAATGTTTTCATTTCACTTCATGTTTTTTTCAGTCTGTTTTTAAATTTTGAACTGCATTGCAAAACTGAGGAAGTTGAGGGGAAAAACCCCTGACTTGTTCTGAAGAGAAAGCAATCAAAACTCTGCAGTGATGCTGAGGTGAGGGAGCTCTGCCTGCTCTGCCCTGAAATTGGAGCATCTGGGGCTTTTTATTTTGCATATTGCCCAGGAATGTGCAAAGGGAGCTCCTGGGATGAATTCTCATAAGGTAACAGAGCCAAAATATTCCTGGAAAGCAGTGGTGTGCTGTAACAGCCTGGCTTTCAGTCTGGGCCTGTTTCTTTGTGGGGAAAATGTGACTATTGGTTTAAAAACCAGGGAAAAAGAGGCAGTGCTCTAACAAGGTCTGACAGATTTATTTATTCATGCTTGAAGTGCCCTATAGAAAGTCCATAGTAAAACAACCAGGGCAGCCCTACAACACTTACACTATGGCTGGGCTCTCACTGCTTATTAATTACCCTAATTAGTATTTAAAAGGATCTCTTGGAGGTGCAAGCAGCTTTAGCCAAGGAGCCTGGAAACCACGGAGAATTCTGGGACCCACCACAGCGTGGGATAAAGGCAGAGCAGCAGAAGTGGAGAGTGGCAGCCCTGACCTGACTTTCCTCACATCACCCCGTGCTGAGCTTTAATGACAGAAAGATTAAAACCAGGGCAAATGAACGTGCCGGAGTGTGAAGGCTGGCTCTGTGCAGAGGGAACGTGACAGGTCCCTCCTGCTGCAGCCCTGGAGGGGCTGTGCTGGCACAGCTGAGCACGGCCTGCTCTGGGGTTTCTGCTTTTCTAGGGTTTGTCAAGGTTTTGTTCCCATCAGGGGCGGTTTGAGACCGACTTGTTGACACGGTCTTTTCCTTAATCCAGATGAAGACATCAGGTTTTCATAGGGAAGTCTTTGCCATCGCCTGACCTTAGCATGACTGGCAGAAATCATTAGTGTTGGTAATGCTGTCATTGCTAAATCCTCTAAATTGAAATAGCAGCAAATAACGTGGAGCTGGAATTGGCAGCTTGCATAATGATGGATTGCTTGTCATCTCCTCCTGGGCACGATGTGTTTTGAAATGGATAAGTGCTGTCAGGGCCCGGCCTAATCCCGAGGAATGCGAGACAAAGGGAAGTTGTTTAAAAAAAAGATACTTTCCCTTTGGAGCCTGGCAGTGGCTCCACCTCCAGCTGTGCTGCTCCTGGCTGCTCTGGAGCTGACTCCTTCCAGCTGCGTGGAGGAAACTCTTCTGAAGGTTACAGGGGTTTTGATGTCTGAAAATAGCCCTTTTCAAGCACCTCTCTTCTAATGAGAGCATTGACCCAAAGGAAGCAGCAAGGCTTGGGTGGTGGGAGAGCCCCAGTGGCGGGCCCTGAGCGAGAGCAGCGCGAGTCCTGACTTGAAATATTCCCGAAAATCATTGCGGTGTTGGCTTGGGGGCTCTCTGGCTGTCAGACCCCTGTGCTGACGGCCCGCTGGCCCAGGTGGGGTGCCGGCGGCGGGTGGCTCCGGTTTGACCCCCGTGTCCCACAGGTGCCGAGCCATGCTGGGCCGGAGGAGCCGCGCGCCGCCCGAGCCGAGCGGTGCCCGGCGGCAGCCCTGCCCGGAGGCCGTGCCCCTGCGGGCGCCCGCGGACGTCAGCCTGGACGTGTTCAGCGGCTCCACGCCCGAGATCAAAGGCAGCCACGGCCGGGCCCCGCAGCCGCGGGACAGGAAAGGGCGCAAAGACCCCAACGGCCGCGAGGCAGAGACCGTCACCTTCATCTCGGGGACAGCAGAGGCTCCCCCGGACCAGAGCTTCTGCTGCTCCTCGCTGTCTCAGGCCTGGAACACGTACAAGGCGGTTTTCTGTTGCATAGTGACGTGTGGGGGCTGCTTCCATGACTGCAGTGTCTGCATTCCCTATCCGGGGCCCGCCGAGACCTCCGCAGAGGATGGGAAGAACGGAGACTACAACGGGCGGCTGCCAAACAGCCCCACCAACACCTCTCCTGCTGAGAAGAACGGGAACCAGATCAAAAAGTCCAGCATGGGCAGCAGTTTCAGTTACCCGGACGTGAAGCTGAAGGGCATCCCTGTCTATCCAAACAGGAACACCAACCACCACCTGGAATCTGATTCCTGCTGCAAGGAGCTGCTGGAGAAGCCCTTCAGGAACAGCATAGAAAAGCCACCGCTGCCCAGCAGCCACCGGAGCTCGGAGGAGTACTATTCCTTCCACGAGTCCGACGTGGACATCAGCGAGCTGAACGGCTCCATGTCCAGCAGGCAGATCGACGTGCTGATCTTCAAGAAGCTCACGGAGCTCTTCAGCGTCCACCAGATCGACGAGCTGGCCAAGTGCACCTCGGACACCGTCTTCCTGGAGAAGACCAACAAGATCTCGGACCTCATCAACAGCATAACTCAGGACTACAACCTGGACGAGCAGGATGCCGAGTGCCGGCTGGTCCGAGGCATCATCCGCATCAGCACCCGCAAGAGCCGGGTCCGGCCCCACATCCCCATCCCCAGCCAGAGCCACGAGGAGAAGTGCGGCCGGGGCAACGCGCCCGACAGCGGCAACGAGACGATGCTGGAGTCCATGGTCATCAGCCAGGACGGTACGGGGGTCCCTGGGTGTCCCTGAGGGTCCCAGGGGGTCCCTGGGGGTCCGTGGGTGTCCTTGTGGGTCCCTGGGGGTCCCTGGGTGCTGCCAGAGGGTTGTGTCACCAAAGCTGCAGAGATGTGGCACTGCAGCGGGGCTGGGAGCCCGTCTGTCCCCAGTGGGCTTGTTCCACTGGGGTGTGTGAGTGCAGAGCTGTGCTTCTCACCCTCCTCCCTGTGCTGTGGCTTTCTTGAGCCTGTCTTTCCTTGCCCGTGAGGTTTGTGCTGAGCAATAGATGGGTTTGTGCTGCTGCTGCTGCCTGTGCTCATCTAAGGGAGGCAGAGGAACGGTGAGTCAAACTGAACTGGTAGGACCAGACGAGCTGCTCGTGCCCGAGGATGTCCAGTTACTCAGCTGGCTCTCTCCCGTGTGCTGCCTGGCTAATGCCACCCTTAGACTCCAGCAGTGTGTCCTCAGAGCCCAGACCTGCTCCACACAGTGAATATCCCTGCAAAGAGGAGGGAAGGGCTGTTCCCAGCACTGGTGCTGATGCTTCTTCCTCCTTGTGGGAGCAGCCTCAAGTGTCTGAGCTCCAGAGCAGGTCATAACAGGGTTTGTTGTAGAAAAGCCTTGAAAAGCTGAGTGTGGGAGCAAGGAGGTATCCAGAAGTAGCAGAGGAAACCGTGTGGGTGTTGTGCTTCCCAGATTAGCAG
The DNA here is from genome assembly GCF_050655825.1 of Lonchura striata. Classification (NCBI taxonomy): domain Eukaryota; kingdom Metazoa; phylum Chordata; class Aves; order Passeriformes; family Estrildidae; genus Lonchura; species Lonchura striata. Next base: position 770,585 of record NC_140725.1, read on the forward strand.
AGAGGCTGCTCCTGGGATTTAAGGACACGCAGCTCAATCCGGCCACTGGCGGAAGCAGTGGGAAGACTCAGACTCTGCCTGTCCCGTTCCCTGAGGGTGTTCCCTGGCAGGGCTCCTCAGTGCTGAGTCACGCCGTGCATCATCCTTTGCTGACTCTGGTGTCCTTGCAGAGCTGGCCGTGCAGATATCGGAGGAGACCCCGGCGGATGTGCTGGCCAGGAACATGAGGCGGCACAGCAGCGCAGGTAACGCACCTGGCCGGGCGTGGCTGCACAGGGGAGCCCTGGGCCTGCCCTCCCCCCTGTCCTCACCCTCCACAAAGGCTGGGCTGACCCTGCTCCTCGGGTTCCCCTCAGCTCTCCTGGGCTTTGGGAGCGATGGAGCTCGGACGCTCCCCGGGTTGGTGAGCCTTTCTGAAAAGGGGGGAAATCCAAGAGTGGCACGTTCCCTGTCCTTGCACAGCACCTGCCCTGAGAGCTTTCGGTCTCTCTGTACCTTGACAAAGTTTGGGGCTGAATGTGGGGTGTGACTGCCAGAGGTCACAGCTGGGTGAGACTGGGAACAACAGGAACTGTGCAAAAGGGAAGCAGGCAAGAGTGACGGGCTGCCCCGAGCTCTGTCCTCCCAAAGAGCACCCAGGGCTACAGGACAAGTTTCCTCCTGCACAGCAGCTCTGTCCTGGGAGATGGCTGCAGTGCAGGCAGGGCTGTTCCCTGCCACGGCTTTGTGTGGCTTTCTCCTCCCTCATGGTACACAAAGCCTTTTGTGGCAGCTGCTTCCCCACTGCCAGGCCGCTGTGCTTCCCCTGGGCTAATGGCACCATCTCTTCTCTTCTCTTCTCTCTCCTCCCCAAGGCTCTCCAACCAGCAGAGATTCCTCTTTCCAGGACACAGAGACTGACTCGTCCGGGGCACCGCTGCTCCAGGTGTACTGTTAAAGGACCCGAGCAGCAGGGAGGCATTCCAGACCTTCGCTGCACTCACAATCCTCCTGCCATGTGGAGTGTGCTGTGCCATGGGTGATTTTTTTTTCCAGTCTACCCTGATCCTTATTGAAGCCAGATTCGTCCTGCTGTCTGAATTTCACTGGATAGTTTGGGTTTTTTGGACAATCAAGGAAGCAAACTGCAGAGCTAATGAACTTGGGAGGTGGAATGTGTGCCCAGGGAGGAGAAGATGGACAAGGAAGTAGCAGAGAACTTGTGCCTCTGTGATTCCTGTAAATCACATTTAGCTCCAGCAGCCTCAGTGGCTCAGCCCTTTCCCTGCTTTGAGGACCTGTTGTACAGTTCTGCTTCCTGCCATTGCCTGAGTGAACTTGGAGAGGGAATAACTGTGTGGTGTCTCTGTGCTGGTGCTGATGTTGAGGTGCAGGCCGAGATCCTGCTCTCTAGGGACCCAAATCTCTATTCAAAGTGCCTGTGTTGGTCCCACAAACCCAAAGTCTTCTACCCGTGGTGTTTTCAGTAGGCAGATCTGCCCCGCCGAGCCTTGGTGTCACCTCCTGCTGCCTCGTGAGGAGAGGGTTCAGGTTTATGGGGTTCATTTAACTGGTGGCCTCTTGCTCGTGTCCTGAGACGGGGCCAGTGCTGGGGGCTGGGTGGCTGCTGGGCTGACCCTGAGTGAGCAGACCGTGGGGGTGAGCTCTGAGCTCTGCCAGCCTGGTGGCACCCAGGAGCACACGCTGACCTGTGTGTGCCAGCAGCTCTCCTCACCCCTCTGCCCAGCGCTCCGTGTTTCCTGGGAGAGCCTGGAGCAGGTGAGGGGGGCACCTGATCCACTCCTGACTTTCTGTGCTTCAGAAGTGGGCTGTTGGACTGTTCTGCTGAAAAATCCCTTCAGTGCCTCGGTTTGCTTCAGAAGGAAAGGCTCCTGAGAGCTCAGCAGAGGGTTTGTGAGGCACTGCTGGTCCCTGCCTTTCCCCCTGGGCGCCTTGTCCTTCCCTGCTGCTCTCTGCAGACAGTGGGAGCCAGGAGATGGGCACTGCCATCCCGAGGGCTCAGTGCCAGCTGACCTGGAGGGCTGCAGCAGGAGGAAGCTGCATCTGTGGTGTTGCCACTTGGTTGTTTATCACAAAGTAAACACATCAAGCCATGGGGCTTGTTTGGAGCTTTGGGTGCCCTTGGACATGAACAGAAAACGCTTAATTGAATTTACCAGCCATAGCATAAACACACCCAGTGGATTTTGGGAGAGGAAAGCCCAGATAGGCCCCGGGCTGCGGTGTGGACCATGGTTTTGTGCCTTCGATGGATTTGAATGTGCCTCAGTTGGATTGAAATGTGCCTTAATTGAACTGAAATGTGCCTTTATTTTATAGCCTACGATTGCTCTTCAGAGGTTTGGGCAGGGAGGAAGGATTTAATTCCTCTCATGAGCTCTCAGGCTTCTTTAAAAGGCCAAAACCCTTTGAAATGGACAGTTCAGTCCCTGTTAGAGCCTGTTTCTGTAAACCACGGGCTGTTTGCAGAGTGTGCTTCCAGAAATCAGGGGTATTACTGAGACCATACCTGGAGACACTGACAGAGCTATTTCAAAGATAAAGGGAAGAGACTGAGCCTTGGATTTGGCTTCCCCTCCCTGCTTTGTGTTTAAAGGTGTTGGTTTATGAGAAATCGAGTTTATACAAGGAAAAGACAAGAAGCAAGGCCAGGCTGGGACTCCCAGGGGAGCTGTGTGAGGTCACCTCCTTCCGAATGCTGCCCGTCCTGAGGGCCCCGCTTGGTTTGTGCTTCTCATGGGTTTGCACGTCGTGACTGGGACAGGTTTCCTGGGAGCTGAGGTGTCACACGGGTCACCCTGACACAGCTCCGTGGGCTGTGCTGTGGAGGGGAGCTGGGCTTGCAGCGAGCTGCAGTCACTGGTGCAGAGCAAATGCACCTCTGTAGTGGCTATCTGGCTATGAAGACTGAGTGTGTGAGGATTAAACTAGCCAAAAAAACCCCAAGCCCCCCAGAAACTCACCGAGAGGAAGGCTGTCAACTGGTCCCTGAAGCTGGTTCACGTGTGGTGTCTTATGGGATTCTTTTGCACTCGTCGGCCATAAATGTTCTGGTTTGGTCTTTTTTATAAAGTAAAAGTTGTGCTCTTTACTGTGCTGTGACTTTTACGTTCCTGTTTTCATCAGCTTGGGGATCCTGGCATGGGGGTTGGACAGGGTGTGGCTGATTCCTGCAGTCCCAGATGGACCAAGACATTTTCATCTGTTTGGATCATCTGGGGGATCCTGAATGCCAGGCTGGTGTCTGGATACAAACGAAGGAGCCTCTGGGGAAGTGTTTCTGTCATGCAGGGAAACCTGGAGCTTCCCTGGGCAGTGATGCTGGAACTGAGCTCTGGAAAAGCTGAGCCTGGGGGGAGAATTCCCAGGTTGTCCCTGTGATGTCACCAGCTCGTGGCAGCAAATGCGGGGTTTGCTCTGCAGGATCAGCTCGGGGATGGAGGGTGGCCCAGCCCCTGACCCTGTGACTTGAAGGACCAGTTCTGCACTTCCCAGTTTCAGTGCAAACCCCAGGACAACCTGCAGGGCTCCATTCCTGGCCGGTGCCCTGGGGGGTTTCCCCGCTGGTGCACAGGACCAGGACGTGTTTCCTGAGAGGATTTCAGAGCCATGAACAGGTAAATGCTGCCTTCTCTCGGCTGGGAAGGGGCTCTGGGGATGTTTTTGTGTCTGGAGCCCTCAGACCAGCTGGGTGGGGACTGTCAGCCCAGTTGTGTTCAGCAGCTTCCCAGTTTGCTGCATGGGCCTGGGTTTCCTTGCTCACATCCACACAGGGGATGAGTCCGTGGGGTTTTTGTCTGCAGGAAGTTGTTTGCTGTGGATGGAGCTGTCTTGGCTCTTGCTGAGTGGTTTTTGCTCTGGGCCTTAGTGCTGAGTGTTCTGCTGAGTGAGCTGACTGGGCTGCCCAAGTGGAGACCTCACAGATGCAAGAGCCTTTACCTGGCCACACACCTGTGGAGGTGTTCTCTCACACGGGTACTTCCTTCTGGGCGCCTGACTCAGCACCTGGCTTTTCCTGCAGACATTGTTTGGTTTCATTGAGCTTGGTTCTGCCAGGAGACTCTCCAGACACTCCCACTTTGTGCTCCATGCTGTGCTGTGCCCTCGTGGGGGTCCCTGTCCTGCGCAGCTGAGCTCTCCCCTGCCCAGGGATCGAGTGAGGGCAGCTCAGGAGCTCTACAGGAGTGTTAAAGAAATCCCTCTCCACATCCATCCCTGAGCTGCTGAATTATTTATTTCAGTGTGTCTGAGACATTAGGAAGCAGATGGATGGACCCAGATTCCTCACAGCCCGGCCCTTGCAGTATCAGAGCAGCTGAGGCTCCTAAAACGCCACGGTAACATCCGATACTCGCTGTTCCTGTTCCCTTCCTTGGGGTTCTGCTGTTCCATTACTCTGCCCAAAGCAGTCCTGGAGTCTGGGATATTTCCCACATGCTCTGAGCTGCAATATTCAATAACTAAGGAGTTGCTGTTAAAGAAAAAGCCCAAATGACTGGGGAAAACTGTACCCCGTAGGAAGCTCTCTGCAGAGCCTGCTGTGCCTGCACAGGCCTTGCTTTTCCAGGAGCTGGGGAGGGGCCCTGGGCAGGTGAGGAGCTCCGAGCTCTGTCCTCCGGCTGGTGGCAGCACCAAAACGGCAGCTCCCGGTGCCCCGGCAGCTCCCGGTGCCCCCCGGCAGCTCCCGGTGCCCCGGCGCAGGTGTGGAGCACCGGAGGCACCTCGCTGAGCTGTCCCCGTCCAGCCCCGGGGTGTGTGCACGGTTCGGATCCTGGTGCTGCCCAGCCGCGGGCTCAGCGACAAGGCCGCGCTGGTGGTCTCCAGGGACTCGGACCGAGGTGGGCTTTGCGTTCCCTGAGCCTCGAGCAGCTGCCGGGACCCCGCAGGGTTTATCCCGGGGGAAGCTGGGTCCCAGCTCCCTTTGGCCTGGGGACAGCGGTGGCCGGGGGGTTTGCAGAGGACAAGGCCGGCAGTGAAACACCTTCTGTTCCGCTGGCCGAGGGGCGAAGTCCAGGGGCAGCTCTGGGATCAGCCACGTTCACAAACACGGCCCGGCCGTTCACCTCCTGCTCGGGGTCGGGGCACCAGGCACAGCCCCGCTCTCCCACTGACGCTCCTTCCTCCCAAAACCTCTCCCCAGCCTCCCTGCGCTTCAGTGACAGAGCTGAGGGCAGCCCAGCGCTCCCAGCCCACCTGCCCCACACACCAGGGCTCCGTGCACACAGGCAGGTAGCTCATTCTGGGGCGAAAACCTTTGAATCCAGCATAGTTTACCTTTTTTTAGGAAAGCAGGAGATGCTGCTCTTTTATCGGGCCTACAGCACAGGCAGGCAGGTGGGTGCAGGTGGGTGCAGGGGAAGGCAGGTGGGTGCAGGTGATATGCAATACAAACAGGCAGGAAGATCCAGCCCAGAGCAGTGCAGAGGCAGCTGCCCCGATCTGGGTCCTCGCTCACCCTCAAGGTCACTGCTCTGCTGGGTGGGGGCTGCTTTTTAACCCCAAGAGTCTGTAAAACAGAGACTTCATGCAAACAGTGCTCTGCTGCTCAGAACACAACCCCACCATGGCAGGTGCTGCCCCAGGCCGGACTTTGCCCAAACAGGATTTTCAGCCGTTTGTGCCCATCCCTCGAAGAGGAGGTGGAAATGTTTGGGGAAGGCAGAGGGAAGAGCCACAGCAGCAGGGATCTTGGATAGAGCCCAGGAATTCCTGACACTCTCCTTGTTAGCTCGGCATGAAGGAGACCCGGGGCAAGGGAGGCTTCCTGGTGTGGTCACCGCTGCTCTGTGGAGCAGAGCCTGGAGCAGCCACCCCGGGGTTTCAGCTGGGAATGGGGCTCAGCAGCACTCCTGAGCAAGACACGGCTCCCGCTGCCACTTCCTGAGGGAGGGAGATTCAGTCCAGAGCTGGGAGCACGAGGAATTCACAGGCAGCTGCAGGGAGCACAGGCACAGCAGCTCTGGCACCCCTTCCTTCCCCCTCGCAGTCTGGATCCCAGACCCTTGTGCCACAGAAACCACACGCTCTGCCCGGGATATTCCACTTGTTTTCCTTTATGTTGCACTGCAGTTTTAACAGAGACAGGAACATGCAGAGTGATGCCGCTCGTCAGCAGGAGCTCGCACAGAGCACGGTGGGGAGGAGCTCTTGGGAAAGGCAGGAGACACTCCCAGCAACAACAGCATCCCCAAAGCCCCCCACACCCTCTCCCACCACAGCCACAGACCCTCCAGCCTCTCCTTGCTCCAGGACAGCAGGCTGACCTCTCCATCTGTGCTGGGAGCCCCCGGCTGCTCCAGCTGTCCCACTTGTGGCACAAACAGGAGCAACAGCAAGGAGAAGCAGGGTCTGTCTCCACAGCAATAGCTGTGCTTTTCAACTGCTGTTTTCCCTTCCCAAGAAGGCAGAAAAAAATTATTTTACAAAATAAACTGACCCTTGTTTTCACAGGAGAGCAGGAGGGAGTAGAACTCGGGAGTACCTGTGCCAGTGGCAAAGAGCAGGTGAGCAGCTCGGAGCAGCCCAGGGGAGTGAAGCAATACCTTAAGGGTTTATCCCAAAACCTCTCAGGTCTGGCTCTCTCAGCCCTAACACCCTTTCTGCTCTAAGCCCTCCTTCTGTCCTCACTGCCCTTTGGGAATTGTGGTGGATGGCTCTGTCTGGAGCTGCTCTGGGGCCCTGCCTGCTGCTCCCAGGACACTGAGGGTGCCTGAGCAGGTGCCTCCACAGCAAGCTCGGGTGGGGGATGCTGAAGTTTTACTTGCCCAAGGTGAGGAATACCCAACCAAACATATCCTGCCCCATTCAAAGGGCTGCCTGAAAGAGGGGGGGAAGGGGGAGAGCTCAGTTGAATTTAGCCTTTGAAAAGTCCATTTCTGGATGCTGTTCCATGAACCTGCAAGAAAAACAAAGGCAAGAGTTAGGTGAGTCAGCAGGAGCCAAACAGCTCTGTCTGGAGAGGGAAAGGTTTCTGCTTCCTGCACTGTGGAGTTCTGCTGCAACTCCACGCCCTCCACAGCAGGGAGGGTTCTGCTGAGCTCCTTGGGACACATTCCCTGGACTTTCCCTACAAACAGCTTTTCCTCGGGTCAGTGGGAGCAGCATTCCTCCAGCCTACCAGGTCAGCAAGCCCAGACACACGGGAGTTGTTAATTATCACACACCCTTCACTGCTACCTCGGGGCTGGGCACATAGCAGCCACCGCACTGACTGTGGGGCAGAGGGGAGATGGTGAAAGCAGATTAGGGCTGAAGCTCCAGCCTGACAGCTTTACTGGGAACATGGGGAATATCCCCAGTGCTCTAACAGTAAAAACCCAGGGAGGACATGACCAGAGGTATCTGGTTTCACAGCAGGTGCAACCTGATTCCAAATGTACTGCAGAATCACAGAATGCTGTGGGTTGGAAGAGACTAAAGATCTTGTTCCAGCCCCCCGCCATGGACAGGGACACTTTCCAGGCACTATTTGGACTCAGGTTGCCACATCAGGAAGTTCTGAGGGCAGGGCTCTGTGCCCAGGAGTGCCCAGAGCTGCTCTGCTCCCCAAGGGACACAACGCATCACAGCCCTGTGGAGGACTCACACACACCGTGCAAGTAAGGGCAGCTTGGTCCCCTTTGTGTTCCCATCTCAGGGTTTCCCCTGGAACGCCCCCACAGCGTTTCCACTTCCAGGGCCATCAGTGCTGTCAGGATCATGTCCTTGTTTGGCAGCCAGGACAGCTCCACTGGCAGGCATCAGCACCCACATGGGTGTCACTGAGTCGCCTTTGCCCTGGACAAAGTCTAAACTTCCTCTCCATCCTTTGCCAGCCGAACTTCCAGAGCACCGAGCAAGTGGCCCTGGCAGCGAGGTGTCCTGCATGTGGCTTCCCAGGAGCAGAGGCTGCTTCCCATCCCACTGCCCACCTGCCTGGTCTCTGCTCTGGTTCTCAGCTTCACTGAGAAGCTTCTGGCACCACAGATAAAGCCAAGGGAGGCAAGGAGTCAGGTCAGCCACTGTAACCTTCACCCAGAGATAAGGTGTGGGGCTGCACTTGCTGAAGAAGCTGCGTGACCCAGAATTGCCTCCACACCTTCTCAAGTGGCCTTGGGAGCTCCAGGAATCATTTCTCTGCCACAGTGCATTTATGCCAAACAGGGCAATAAAGCCATAAAAGTGGCCTGGGGACACCTGTCTGCAGCAAGTGCAGGGAGGGGTGATTAGCTGGCTACCGAGGCAGATTAGGCACCAATCGAGACCATGGTAAAGTTCAGCAGAGATGGCACCTCCAGTTCCAAACGTGCCTTCTGGACTGGCAATCAGCAGATTAAGGCAATTCCAGAGCTAGGCTATTCCCAGATTTTCCCACTAGGCTTCCTACCCCCACAGGCTTTTACAGACACTGGTGGCTGGCCAACAATACAGTGAGCGTGGCTAGGACTGCAGGCCAAGCTGCTGTCCCCGTGTTTGTGCCAGAGAGGAAGGCAAAGCCACGCCAGGGAATGAGCTGCACCCACTTTTTCAAAATATCCTGCTTCTTCTGCTCATCAGAGGTGGGCAGGCCCATGGACTTCTGTCGTTGGTCATACATCATCTTCTCCACCATGCTGCGAGTTTCGCTGTCCAGGTCTGACAACTGAAAGCAAGATACAAATTGGAACAACTCTGGGCTCAACTGAGGTAATTCCTGAGCAGGCTCTGTCCCATAAAACAGAAGAATTCTTACCTTTGAATTCTCTGGATTAATTTTCTTGGTGTTGATTTCTGGGTCTGTGGAGACCAGTTTGTTCCACCATTCCATTTTGTTGATCTAGAGGACGAAGAAACAAAACCAGTTTATTGTTCTTGGACTTGTCCTAGGGTTTTTAAGTCTCAGTCACAGGAAAAAAAAAATACGGAATCAAACTTTATTTGACAGTTTTCTAAGTACCAGTAAAATCTGATACATAGATAAGGGGTATTTTTGTTTCAAATTACTTTAGGCAGCCTAAATTTTCACAGCTGTGAGATCTGAGAGAATGTCAGATGTCCCGTTTGGCACGACATAAATGGGATTGCCACAAACCACCTGGAGAGGCCCAGAGGGGACACAAGAAGGAGGTCTGTCCCTGGATTTTCATGTCACTAAGAGATGTCAAAACACACTAAAGGACAACATTAAAATGGCTGATTTGCTTCCAGGTTTTCCAGAATTGCTGAGAAATAGCAGAAGATTATGCTGAAGATAGGGGAACTTGAATACCCCACTACAGTGGCTCCACTGACACTGCCCAGGACAACCACGCTGGCCCTGCTGAGAGCCCAGGAGAGGCAGCCAAGCCTGACTCCTGCCCAGCCCATCCTGCTTTACCTTCTCCAGGTGCACAGTGACAGTTTTGCCATCCTCAATGAGCCAGGAGCTCTCCTCCACCTTGACCTCGTTGAAGAGTTCCCCATCAATGACAGGAGGGTGGCCCTTGAGGCCGACCTTGAGGCGGCGTCTCTGGATATCGACCACCACGTCCTTGCCCTTCAGCCTGAAGCTCACCTTGAAGGGGACAGCCAGCTGCAGCAAAAAGGAGCAGATCTGAGCAGCTGGGCAGGGAAATTCCTCCTTACCCTCCCATGCTGCTGTCCCAAGCCTTTCTGCCGCCGTTTCACCAGAGCCAGACTGAGCAGGGACTCTTTTCCTTGAGGTCCTGAGCAGGGACTCTTTTCCTTGAGGTCCTGAGCAAGCAGGAGGTGAAAGGAAGGGACCATAAAAAGGAAAGCAGATTTTAATGCCCAGTTAAAACAAGACAAAAACTTGGCAAAGTACAGCTCCTGGGAATTTTACTGCGCTATTGAAACAGTGCTGTTTCCAACAAGCTTCCAGAGGCAACTGAGACGCAGGGAATTGGCTTCACCTCTTACCAGCACCTGCTCTTACTCTCTGTGTCAGATTCCTCAGATCCTGGTCATAAAGCACTACTTACATCCAATTCTGAAAGAGTCTGTGTCCATCTATAATTTGGAAGGTCTGCTCCATTGCCAGAGTTGGGCTTAAGTTTTCCTTTATCCTTCTCATCTTCCTCTTCATCATCTGTGCCCTAAGCAATCCAAGGTAAGGAAAAAAGCTTTTTCAGTTTCCATTGTAACAAGTTGTTTGCATGCTATATCCACTTAAATTTAGGTCCATAATTAATAGCTGCTTCTGGCAAAACATGACTACAAGGAAAAAACCTGTAAGCCCTCTGTACTGACACATTTAGGAATTAAGTATATATTTTTTAAGCCAAATTTTCTAATCTGTATTTTCAAAGTGTGTATTTTGGACCGGGCTTGGAGCAAGGTGGTGCAGTGCAAGGTGTGATGGCAGAGGGTGGAACAGAATGAGCTTTAAGGTCCCTTCCAACCCAAACCATTTTATGGTTCTGAAATATTCCCAGACGAGTTTTACCTGTTTGTTGGAATCTGAAGATTCACCTTCCTCCTCCGAGGGTTTCACTGGGACACTGTTACCCTGCCCTTGTGCCTCCTTCTTCTGTTTGGAAAGACAAGAGCAGAACACGCTCAGCCAAGACCTGGCACTTTGTGTCACCTCCCGAGCCGGCACTAGATGGCCTCAGCCTTTCAGCTCCAGCTGAAGAGCAGCACTCGCTGCATCCCACTTGGAAAAGAGGCATTTTCAGCCCTTAGGAAAGTCACAGGCCCTGCCGAGGGGAATGCCTCGGACAAAGAGCAAGCCTGAGCCGCTCCAGCCCCTGGGAGCCGCAGGGAGGAAGGAGCTGCAGCCAGGCAGCTGGCAGGCTCTCACCTGGCTGATCTCGAGCTGCAGCCGCTCGGCCTCGTCGTCGGTGAGCTCCCTGATGCGGGGCTCGCCGTGCTGCTGGCCGGCCAGGCGCGCGGCGCGCTCCGCCTTCTCGCGCCGCTCGGCCTCCTGCCGCGCCTTCCTCTCGCGCCGCTCCTTCTGCGCCAGCTTGTTGTGGTGGCTGAAGGCCTCCGTGATCAGCTGAGGGACAGGGCACACGGGTCAAACGGCGCCCACTGCACGCCCCAGCCAGCCAGCCCGCCCTCCCGAGGAGCGCGGCCACGTCTGCCGAGTCACACCCACCTGGGAACCTTCCCTTCATCCTCACCCCAGCTTTATGACTGGGAGTCTAGAGATTTTGCGATTCAAAAAACACAGGAGGAAGCGAAAAGGGAGGAAAAGGAGAAAATTCCAAGTTTTGAAATGTAGTCCTTCCTAGTTACACAGGGAGTATGTTTCCAGGAGATTACAGTGAAATAAAACCCTCCACTTATTTCGTCCTTCGTGCCATTGCAGCAGGACGAGCTGATGCCCAACCCAGCCACCTGGGCTACTCCATACCTCCAGGACAGCTGGGCACACTAGATCCAACTTTTTTACCTACTTCTGACCTTTCCCATGCCTGGGCTTTTCTCCAGATGGAGTCCCAGTGCCACGATTTAGAGGAGAAACACTTGAAACACTTGTTTTTACACCAAGGGGTGAGCTCCTCCGTAGATCTTTATTTTCAGCCTCACTCCCAATTCTCCGAAGGTTGTTGTGACTCCGGGAGGCAAATCCCAAGGTCTCGGATGCCAAGGGCCGCGTGCTCAGCGGGAAAGCTGAGTACACAGGCAGGCAGCCAGAGAATTGCCCCAGGGTCGATAAGGCCAGGGTGCTGTGCACGGCAGCACGTAGGTGAGCTGAGGTCTGCCCCAGAAAACAACAGAGACAGATCCTCAGACAGCAGTCAGAGGGGGAACATTTATTTATGTGTTTCCCAGGAGCTTCGGGGTGGGGGGGAAATCCAGAACATTTCCAAGCAACCTGTAGTTTGTAAGCAAGCACTGAATATTTCTGCTTTGCTTCACAAGCAAGGTTTACACAGTGTCTCCTGGAGTACAGAACACAACATGTGCATCCCCCAGAATATCCCAGCCTGTTCCCAACTGCTGATCCAGGGTGAGGAAACCACCTTCAGTGCCTGACCTTGTCCATGTCACTGCCCCCAGCAGGAGCTGCTGAAACGGCCCCCAGATCACACAGTGACTTTCCCACCCTCTCCTTTCTCTGTCACGCCAAGGCTCAGCAGGGCTGGGGAAGCAGCTTCCTCCCCACTTGCTGTGGTTCCTGTGGTATCAGAGCCCTTTTCCAGGAGGCCACGAAGCATTCTGACAGGTGCCACCACCCAGGGCATGAAGGCTTTCCTTTCACTTGCCAGGGACAGTAGCCAGGCACCTCTGAGGTGCCTCTCAGGTGGGATCATACAGGCCCCAGGAACGGGGGAGATCTGCTCTCCGTTCCAAGAAAAATGACAGCAGGATTCACCTTTCTCTCTTTCTTTCAGAAAACCACAGGATGTTGTGGGCTGAAAGGCCCTGAAGCCCCTCCAGCTCCAGCAAGGGCTCCCTGCAGGAGGGGGGATGAGGGGATGCTCCCTGCAGCTCCCAGCCCAGCGTAGGGGCTGCTGCATGTGCAGAGCCATGGACTTTGTGTTTCTCCTGGCCTGAGCAAACAAGGCACCCATCACCTGCCGGGGTCATCACCTGCTGTGTCACCGTTCAGTCAGTGTGTCTGGCAGGTTTGCTTTCCAAACTAGCCTTTGGCCAGAGCCCGGCCACTGCGGTACCATCCCCGCAGGGAACTGTGTGCTCCTCACAATGGCAGGGGCAGCTCTGGGCTCCCTTCCCTCGGGAGCTGCTGGTGCCCACGTGCCCCCACCTGCTGGGAGCCGTTCGAGCAGGGCACCCCTGGCATGGCACACACGGGTGGGATGCAAAGGAGAAGAGGCAAAGGCCTGGAGGTCACTTTTTACCTTCTCTGCTACTCCATCCTCTCCCCCGGTGAAGAAATCCGTCTTCCTCCTCAGGAAGCTGAAGAAGGTGTTCACGAGCTGGGGAACAGGGAGAGGCAGGAGGGAAAAGGAGCAGTGAGCCCAGGTCACTGAAGCCACCTCGTGTCCCTGGAGCAGCCTTAATCCTTTGTCCTCCCTGTCTGTGGCTGTACCAACAGTGCCCTGGCATCGGCCTGAAGAACAGCCCCTGGGCTCCCAGCCTGCACCCAGGGCTTTGTGTGCTTTGCAGTTTGTTCCCAGCTCAGGCAGGAATGGATTTATGCACGCTACACACCTACATCCCATTTATATTTGTATTTGTATTTATATTTATATTTATATTTATATTTATATTTATATCTATATTTATATTTCGCATGTTCTGCTCCTTTGCACGCCTGCAAACTCCTTATTTTTACAGCTGCCAGGGACCACCGAGGTATGAACCAGCACCTCCAAAACCCCTCTGGAACCCCATGTTCTCCTCTAACTTGGCTGGTCTTTATTTCCCAGGAATCCGGTCCCGTAGGGGTTTCACTCCGAGGCTTTGCCACAGCACGAGGAGCTGTTACAGGACCATTTTTAAAATAAATTATTTCTGAGTGGGATGTTCCCACACCCTCCAGTCATGCCCGGGATCCCGGGTGGCACCGGGCTGGGTGAGCAGACCCCGCGATCGCGGCCAGGCCTGACGGGGCTGTGCCGGGAGGGTGCCCGGGGGGGGCTCCGTCCTGCCCGGTGGTGCTTTGCCCCGCCGTGATCACCACAGGCACCGCCGGGGCACCGGCGCGGGGGTGCCCCGTTACCGCCGCGCTAATTACCAGCGGGGCTGGCGCTGCCCGCGGCCGTTATGGCCGCACGTGCGTCCCCCGCTCCACGTGCCGGGGCGGGGCCCGAGGAGACCGGGCCGCTCCCCGCCGGTCCCGCCCCCCCCTCCCCGCTCCCCATGCCGGCGGCGCTACCTCGCGCACGCCGCCCTGGTGCTGCTGCGCCATGGCGAGCAGCATCCCGTCGAAGCGATCCTCCTGCTCCGCCGCCTCCTCCGCGCTCAGCCCCATCGCGCCGCCGCTCCCGCACCGGGCCACCACCGGAACCGGAACCGGCGCCGCGGAAGCGCCGGGCCCGCCCCGCCCGCCAATCCCAGCGCGGCCCCCGCGCCGCCCTCTCCGCTGATTGGTGGCGAGGGCTGTCAATCTTCCAGGAAAGGGCGGGGCGGCAGGCGCGGCGGGGTTGCCATGGCGACGGCCGGGCCCGGCCTGCGGGACCCCGAGCCAGCGGGGCGAGGCGGCTCCGGGCCGAGCCCCGGCCCCTCAGCCGGCCCTGCGCTCCTGCCCTTCCCTGCCCGCCTCGGTGGCCGCCCAGAACTGAGCCCGGGGCTTGAGAGCCGTGCCCTCAACTGTCACTGCCCGCTTTGGTTCACGTTCAGCTGCTGCCGAGCAGCACCTCTGCGGCCCTTTCCACTGGGAAAATACACAACTTTGCCTTTTCCCTGTCCTTTCCTCTTGTTCTCCAGATTTCCCTTTCGCAGCCTGCGTTCCCCCGACAGACACGACCCCCGGGCCCGTCACGGCCTGCGGGCTCACCGGGTTCCTCCTCCCCCCGCACAGCAGGAGGCTGCGGGCAAGGCCGGGAAGCAGCTGCTGATAACACAACTTCCAGGTTGCTTTGCCAAGGCCGGGCGCCGGGGCCGGTGAACGCCGGGCCCAGACGAGCGCCCCGTGTTTGTCTGTGAACCCTGGCAGCCCCAGCTGCTCCGTGGGGCCTTGGTGCCATGGTACAGCCTGGGGTAATGACTCTGTTTATCCTGTTTGGGTAATCCTGATAAGGCCACACAACCCCTCCCCGCGGATTCATTGAGAAAAACGGCCGTTGACTCGCCTGGCCCGGCCAATCAACCCGGTAACATTTAATGAGGGCTGCTTAATCAGGCCGGTCAAGGCTGCCGAGGGGTGTTCACCGTGACAAGCCTTATAAGAGCTGGCTGGAGCAGCCACGGGCTGGCAGAGCCGGCAGACGGGGACAGTCCGGCCTGGGGCGAGTTTCGGAAGGGATTTTGTGTCTCTCTCCCGCCTGGAGCTGGCTCAGCCATGAGCAGCGGCGTGGACGCGGGCTGCGAGCGGTGCGGGTGCCACGGCAAGGACCGGCACCCCGCCATCCTGTACACCCTCCTGAGCCAGCAGCTGCGCCCCGGCGGCGCCCGGCAGCGCTGCCTGTGCCCGCTGCGCCGCACCGTGTGCCTGCGCACGCCGCACCTCACCTGCCGCGCCGCCTCCCACGTGCTGCTCAAAACCATCAGCTTCGTCAGAAACGTGGCCGCCTTCCGCCTGCTGCCGCGGGAGGATCAGCTGCTGCTGCTGGACGGCTGCTGGGTGCCCCTGTTCCTGCTGGGGCTGGTGCAGGAGATGGTGACCTTCGAGGTGATGGAGGCCCCGGCCCCCAGCATGCTCAAGAAGATCCTCCTCAGCGGCCAGAGCAAAGGGCAGGAGCCTGAGGGTACGCAGCCCACGCTGGCGGCCGTGCAGCGGCTGCAGTGGTGCCTCAGCAGCTTCTGGAGGCTGGACCTGAGCCCCAGCGAATTCACCTACCTGAGGGGAGCCGTTCTCTTCAACCCAGGTGAGTGCCAGGCCCTCGTGGCAGCCGGACACAGAAGCACGGCGTCCCAGAGCCGCTGAGGCTGGGAAAGATCCCCAAGGCCATGGAGGCCACCCTGTGCCACCCCTGCCACCAGCCCCGAGCACTCAGTGCCACGTCCAGGGATGGGGTCCCACCTTCCCAGGTGAAGGCAGACCTCGTGGCTTGGAGGCGTGCAGAGATGGGCAGGTGTGAGAGCAGAGAGGGCTGGTCACCTTCTCCCTAACTCTGCTCATCCCCAAATGCACTGGGAGGCGGGAGGGAGGGATGTCAAAACCTTTGCCTGCCCTGCAGACGATAAATCCTGGGTTCCTTTACTTTTAAAGCCTGACTTTCCCAGTTAGGTGCTTTCCCTCCTGGAACAGCTGTGCCCCAGCAGCGCTGTCCTCAGAGATCCCTTCTGAGGAATGGGGAAGGGCGGCAATGGGAGACTCCTGGAGCTGTTCCCATCCTTCCTCTCCCTCTGCTGTCCCTCGCAGACATCCCCGGCCTGAGGGCTGCCCTCTACATCGAGAGCCTGCAGTGGGAGGCGCAGCGGGCGCTGCGGGAGCTGCTGCGCCCCGAGGACCAGGCCCGCTTCTCGCACATCCTGCGGGTCACCTCCTCGCTGCGGTCCATCCCGGCCGGCCTGGTGACGGCTCTGTTCTTCCGGCCCCTCATCGGCGGCGCGGCCATGGGCGAGCTGCTGGCCGAGATGCTGTTCGAGGCGCCGGGCTGGCCGCCGGCGCCGTGGCTGCCGCTGCCCTGCTGAGCACCGGCGCAGGATCCCCCCAGACCCCACGGGACCCCCGTGACGGCGGCTCCCGCCCCGCCCGGCCGCTCTCCAGCCCAGGGAGCGGCGCTGGGCAAAGGCTTTCCTGCCCTGCTCCCAGCTTTTACGGGTTTTGCCGTGAGCTCCCAGCAGCGAGGGCTGTCCTCAGCTGGATCCCGTGGTGTCCGACAGCCTCAGTGGGATCCCTGACCAACGGAATCAGCTCTGGGTCTGGCTTCCGTGCTTGGAAACACTCAGGACGTTTCTTCAGGGAAAAAGCCGGAGTGTTAAATACTACAGGGTGTACAGACTCAGCCCTCTTTTCCTTAGATTCTCTCTCTCCTCCATAATTCCAGGATTAAGAACACTTAGCAGCACCTAAACCTACTGTACCTCATTTGGGGCTCTGGGCTTTCCTGTCTGTGAAAAGTTAAAGCCAAGCAGAACTGGTCTAGAGCCAAACCTCCCTCCCTGGAGTCAGAGCCAGGTGCACACCTGGAAAACTCGCTCCTCCCGCCTCCAACAGGTGAGGTGTCAGTATTTTATAAGTGCACATTTGTGTGGTTTGTATATAGGATGCAATAAATTATTTTTTTAATAAAATATTTGGTGTTTTGGAAGACGGTGGTGCTTTTTCAGTGACGGTGTTGAATTTGGGGTGGGCAGAAAAACCTCCAGGCATGGAAAAGACAGCATGGAATAAAAAGGGATTTTCCATAAAGGTCCGTGTGGCAGTGCAGACAGGTTGGTGGCTGTCAGTGGGAGCGCTGGATGAGCAGCACACAGAAATTCCAGGGGCAGCTCCCTGCGTGCACCTTTCTCCAGGTGCTGAGCCTATCCCGCGGGCGCTGCCAGAGGCACAAACCCCACGGTGTGGCTGGCATGGCCCAGGTGCCAGCCCAAGCTGCGCCAAGCCTGCCGTGCCCACGGAACACCCGGAATCCTGCGTCAGCCCGGGCCTGCCCTGGCACCTTGTCCCAGCGAGGAGCCCCGGGCAGGGCTGGTGCAGCCCAGGGCACCCACGGGGACAGGGCACGGCCGGGGGACCGCCCGGGGGGCTGGCAGCAGAGCTGGGGACACGGAACGGGGACGAGGCCAGAGCCTTGTGGGGGGAGCACAGCAGCCCCGGCACCCCAAGCCCCGGGGCTGTGACCCCGGCCTGTGACCCCCGGGGCTTGTGACCCCCAGTCTGTGACCCCCACTCTGTGACCCCCGGCTTGTGATCCCCGGGGCTGTGACCCCCGAGGTGTGTGACCCCCGGGCCCTGTGACCCCCGGCTTGTGATCCCCGGGGCTGTGACCCCTGGTCTGTGACCCCCGGGACCTGTTAAACCCCCCACAATGGGGGATCTTGGACCCCAACCCCTATGACCTGCCAGGGTTCCTGTCCCCAACCCCTCTGTCCCCCCCGGGTCTCTCTGTCCCCCCCGGGTCTCTCTGTCCCCCCCGGTCTCTCTGTCCCATCCAGGTCTCTCTGCCCCCCCCCAGTATCCCTCTGTCGCCCCCAGGTCTCTCTGTCCCCCCCAGGTCCCTCTGTCCCCCCCGGGTCCCTCTGTCCCCCCCGTGTCCCCCCAGGCCGCCCCGCCTGCCGCGCTCCTCCCCGCCACCAGGCGGCGCCCTCCAGCCGCCTCGACGTCATCACCGCGCGCCAAGCCATCCCCGCGCTAACGTCATCACCGTGAACGTCATCCCCGCGCGCCGCTACCGGCGAGCCAAGATGGCGGCGCCCGGCGGCGGCGGGGCCGCCCGGTACTGCCTGGTGAGCGGCATCCCGGCCGCGCTCCGCTCCGCGCACCTCCGCGCCTACTTCAGCCAGTTCCTGGAGGCCGGCGGCTTCCTCTGCTTCCACTACCGGCACCGCCCCGAGCGCCCGCCGGCGGGCGGCGGCGGGGCCTCGGCGCCGCGCACCTGCTGCTGCCCGGTGTCCGTGCGGCCCGGCCGTGCCCGCCGCTTCGTCCGCATGTACTCGGGCAAGCGCTGGGTCGGGCCCGACGGCGCCGCGCTGCCCGGCCGCTGCCTCATCCGCAGGGTCCGCCTGAGCCCCGGGACAGGTACGGGCGGGCGGGGCCGGGCCGGCAGCGCCCGGTTAGAGCTGCTGGCGGAGCTTCCTCGGCGCCCTGAACCTGCTCAGAGGCACGCAGGGCCCGTGTGGGCTCCGCGTATCTCCCTCCTGTCCGTGGGCTCCTAGATTTACCCGCTCCCGGTGGGGTCTGGGACCCCCCAAAACCGTCCCTGATCTCCTGTGAGCCCCCAAAACCATCCCTGATCTCCTGCAGGCCCCCAAAACCATCCTTTCTGTCCTGTGGGACCCCAGACCCTCCCTTCTCCCCGCAGGCCCCGAGGCTGCTCCCAGCAGGCAGGAGCCGGAGCAGGAGGAGCAGCAGCATCAGCAGGAGCAGGATCAAGAGGAGCAGCAGCAGCAGGAGCAGGATCAGGAGGCCGCGCTGGCCGAGGCGTCGCTCACCGAGGCGCAGCTGCGGCGGCTGCCCGAGCTGAACCCACCCTCGTTCATGCCCCGGGGCAACGTGGGCACACCCCGCAGCGAGTTCCTGGAGCTGATCCGGGCCTGCCGCCTGCCGCCCCGCCTGATCTCCCGGCTGCAGCTGGACTTCCCCCGCAGCGGCTCCAGCCGCCGCTACGGCAGCGTGCCCTTCCGCTACCCCGGCACCGTGGCCCAGGGCCGGGGCGTGTACACGGCCGCGGGGGATGAGATCACCGAGGCACTGGAGCCCCGGGGGCTGACTCAGCCCGCCCAGCCCCGGGAGGATGAGGAGGCGCCGGAGCAGGAGGAAGAGGAGTCACACTCGGATGATGTAAGCGGAATATTCCAGCACCGTCGCCTGCTGGAGCTGCGAGGGCAGATCCCATGCTCAGAGCTCGGTTTTCAGCTCTTACTGGGACACGTGGCTTGTTAAAACCAGTTTTAAACTAGGATTGTTCACCCCTTGAGCCCCTTGGGACAGGGACGGGGTGGCCTGAGCCCCCCAGAGCTGCTCGTGGCGGGGCTGGGGGTCAATTCCCGAGGCTGGAGCAGAGGGGAGGCTGGTGCTGCCCAGCAGGTGCTGCCTGGCAGCTGGGCCCAGCTCTGCTGTGCTGGCAGGGGAGGTGGCAGCGGCTGGGGACCGTCTGTGTGCCAGAGTGACGTGCAGAGCAGCACAGGGGGCTGCCCTTGGCTGCTCCTGCGCTGGCACTTTGGGCACTGAGGAAAATGGCTTTAGTGCCAAAGGCTCCTGCAGAACCGGGCAGGGCAGCAGCCGTCCCACCCCTGTCCCTGGCAGACGCCTGTCTGGCCTGTTCTCCCAACCTCTGTCATTACAGATCCCCAGGCAAGCCATTCCCATTCTCTGCTGCACCAGAATTAACTCAGCTGCCACATCTCTGCTGCATCTGCACCCTATTCCTTTCTCCTGGCAGCGTGGGGCACAGAGAGCGCTTTGTTCCCTGCTTTTTCCAGCTTTTTACTCAGTCTTTCCTTCTCCAGACTAAACAGACTGCTCCAGCTGTTTCCTGGTTCTGCAGCCGTTCCTCTGGCTGTTCCTTGGCTGTGCCCAGGACTGGGCAGGCAGCTCTGTGGCTGTGCCAGGGAGCTGCTTCCTGGGACCCCACGCAATCTCCTGGGGGATCAGCTGCAGTGGAATTAATTCCTTGCCAGTGCTGACTCCAGGTCCAACACACCTGCTCCTTAAATGGGCATCAGCGGGGCCCTGGGGTGGGGGTGCTGCAGGATTTCTCCTGCTGACTCTGGCACTGCTCTTAGTCAGGGATGAGCTCATCCCTCGTGTCGGGGCCTGAGCCCGCCAGCCCGGCTCTGCCAGCACAGCTGCTCCAGGGGAGGGCGTTGGGAAGGGTCAGGGAGAGCAGGGGGCTGAGCTGCTGTCCCCAGCTCCATCCCGGGCTGAGCTGCTGTCCCCAGCTCTGTCCTGGGCTGAGCTGCTGTCCCCAGCTCCATCCCAGCCCCGCTGTGTCCATCCCAGGCTGTTCTGTGTCCATCCCAGCCCTGCTGTGTCCATCCCAGCCCCGCTGTGTCCATCCCAGGCTGTTCTGTGTCCATCCCAGGCTGTTCTGTGTCCATCCCAGCCCTGCTGTGTCCATCCCAGCCCTGCTGTGTCCATCCCAGCCCCTCTGTGTCCATCCCAGCCCCGCTGTGTCCATCCCAGGCTGTTCTGTGTCCATCCCAGCCCCACTGTGTCCATCCCAGGCTGTTCTGTGTCCATCCCAGCCCTGCTGTGTCCATCCCAGGCCGTTCTGTGTCCATCCCAGGCTGTTCTGTGTCCATCCCAGCCCTGCTGTGTCCATCCCAGGCCGTTCTGTGTCCATCCCAGGCTGTGCTGTGTCCATCCCAGCCCCGCTGTGTCCATCCCAGCCCCGCTGTGTCCATCCCAGCCCCTCTGTGTCCATCCCAGCCCCGCTGTGACCATCCCAGGCCGTTCTGTGTCCATCCCAGGCTGTGCTGTGTCCATCCCAGGCTGTTCTGTGTCCATCCCAGCCCTGCTGTGTCCATCCCAGGCTGTGCTGTGTCCATCCCAGCCCTGCTGTGTCCATCCCAGGCTGTGCTGTGTCCATCCCAGCCCTGCTGTGTCCATCCCAGGCTGTGCTGTGTCCATCCCAGCCCCGCTGTGTCCCGTGCAGGACGATGACACGTGTGAGGAGTGGCAGCGGCACGCGGCGCTGCACGAGGACGTGACGCAGCAGGAGCGGGCGCGGGAGCGCCTCTTCGAGGAGGAGATCGAGCTCAAGTGGGAGAAGGGCGGCTCTGGCCTCGTGTTCTACACGGATGCCCAGTTCTGGCAGGAGCAGGAAGGAGGTGACCCTGGTGTTTGTGTCACTGAGCCCACGGGCTTAAACAGGCTGTCCGGGCCAGCTGGAGCCACCAGCGCCTTGCCACGGCTCCTGAGCCATCCCCTGGGCACAGAGCTGCTCACCAGAGACCCCCGTGGTGCTGCTGGCAGCCTCTTGGGTGGGCAGTGGGCTTTGGGGGTCTCTAATGCCATTTCTGCGTGCTGGCACTGCTGAGGCACCACCCCGGGTGCAGAGCTGTGTCCAGTTCTGCAGTGGAGGGGCTGGGGAGTGCCCAGGGCAGGGGCTGGAGCTGGGAAGGGGCTCAGGGGAGAAAAGGGGGATCAGGGGCTCTGCTCACTCTGCACAGCTCCTGCCAGGAGGGGACAGCCAGGGGGTCAGGCTCTGCTCCAGGAACAGGGACAGGAGGAGAGGGAACGGCCTCAGGCTGGGCCAGGGCAGGCTCAGGGTAGAGCCAGCAGGAATTTCCCCATGGAAAGGGGGTCAGGCACAGGGAGGTGGTGGGGTCCCCATCCCTGGAGGTATCCAGGGATGGCACTCAGTGGTCTGGGCTGGTGACAAGGTGGGAGCTGGTCACAGCTGGACTGAATGGTCTTGGAGATCTCCAGCCTCAGTGATTCTGTGATTCCTTCCCATTTTGTTGGGGAAAGCTGGGCCAGCAACAAAGCTCCCCTGTGCCAGAGCTCACCAAAATGCTGCTTCCCTTCTCTTGGCAGACTTTGACGAGCAGACAGCCGACGACTGGGACGTGGACATGAGCATCTACTATGACAAAGGTACCACAGCTGAGCCACCCGCCCCAGGGAAGTTCTGAGCATGCAGAATCTGGGAGCTCTTTGTCATTCTTTGAAAGCATCCAAGCTGTCAGTGAACCTGAAACAGTGTTTTTCTGGTCTGGCAGCAAGGCTTGCCAAAAAGAACAGGTTCTGCCTCCTCTGCTGGAGCTCCGGGGAGCACGGTGGAGGTGCCCAGCCTCGCTGGGCTGTGCTGACTGTGCTTTGTCCCCAGATGGAGGGGATAAGGATGCCCGGGACTCGGTGCAGATGTGGCTGGAGCGGCGGCTCCGGGACGGGCTGGAGGACGGCTCTGTGTCAGGGCAGCCCATTGGCACCTTCGAGAGGTACACCAAGGTGAGCTCTGCCTGCCCAGGCAGGGCTGGGCCACACTGCTGCCCACGGGCTGTGGGTCAGGAGGAGACAGAGGTCCTGGCCGTGGGAAGAGGGCTCTGGGAGGCTGAGGATTTGCCCAGCAGGTCTGACGGTTCTTTCCCCTCTCAGGGCTTCGGCAGGAAGGTCCTGGAGCAGCAGGGCTGGACAGAGGGGCTGGGCCTGGGGAGCAGCAACTCTGGGATGGCCGAAGCTCTGGACAACGAGGGTCAGAACCCCCGGTGCAAGAGGGGGCTGGGGTGAGTTCCCAGTGCCCTCCCAGCCCCTGCTCCCACCTCTGCCCAGGCTCACAGCAGCTGAGAGGCTGCAAGGGGAGCTGTGGGGACAGGGCTGTCCCAGCTGTGCCCTTCCCTGCACAGCTGGGGAGTTCCACACCCCACAGCCACACAGGCTGCTCCCCCTGACAGCCAGGGTGCAGCAGGGGCCACGTGCAGCTCCCTGGGGGTGTCCCTGCCCGTGGCAGGGGTGGCACTGGCTGGGTTTAAGGTCCTTTCCAACCCAAACCGTTCCAGGAACTGAGCTGGGAAGCGCAAGGATGCCTGGTGGCCTCTGCAACCTCCAGCCAAACCTTTCCTGCTTCCCTCCAGGTACCACGGGGAGAAGCTGCCAACTTTTATCAGGAGGAAGAAGCCCCGTGCTGACACTTCTGTTGTCATCTCCACCATCTACGATGACCCTGAGCCCCAGGACATGGGTGACCAGCTGCTCAGGCGCCAGCCCCCCACAGCCATGAAGTACAGGCAGGACATGGCCTTTGTCCGAGCGTCCCAGCCCGCCCTGGGCAGCCTCAGGGCCCAGCCACGCTGAGCAGGGACTGTCACAGCCTCTGGCCTGTTCCCCAGTCTGGGCTGGCTCCTGGGCTCAGTACGGAGCACGGTCTTTATATACTTATTTTTAGTAAGAATACATATTTGTAATAAAAGTCGCTGCGGTGGGGTTTTTTTCCCACTAATTGAACCGTTCAAATGAAAGGAAATGGTTTCCTGTGTGAATGGAGAAGGATTTAGGAGGGCTAACACTTTTATTTGTGCTGGGATCAAGCAAATGTGTGTGTTTAAGAAGCAGAACTCACAGCTGAGGGTGGCTTGAGAGGTGGGGAAGGACAAGTACAGGCAGGGCACAGTAACTGTCCTGCTGCTGCTCCTCGGGCGTGGCTGTCCCACAGTGTCGGGAAGCTGCTCGGGATGAGAGGCTGGTCCTGGCGGCCTGCAGAGAGCCTGGTCCTGGCAGCCTGCAGAGGCTGGTCCTGGCAGCCTGCAGAGGGGTTCTCCAGCCTTCCCTGTGGCTGTGGGCAGCGGGTGCTTCCCAAGGCGCTCTGCCCCGTTCTCCTGGCCTGGCAGAGGGGACAGCTCTGTCCCACTGACGTTGCCTTAAACTGCTCCAGGAAGGTTGAGGGTGGACATTAGGAAGAATTTCAGAAGGGGGATTAGGCTTTGGGAGCGGGCTGCCCAGGGAGGGGGTGGAGTCACTGTCCCCAGAGGCGTTTAAGGAGAAACTGGGCACGGCCCTCAGTGCCACGGTGGTGTTTGGTCAGCGCTGGGGCTCGATGGTCTCAGAGGCCTTTTCCATCCCGACTGGTTCTGTGATTTGGCAAAAAGCGGGGCTGGGGCGGTGCTGCAGGGACAGGAGCCGGCGCCGGGACTCGAACCCGCGACCTCCGGCGGGGGCGGGGCCGCCCGGCCGCCAGGGGGCGCTGCGGGAGCGGCGGCCGCTCCGCGCCCGGAACGCGGCGCTCGGGGCCCGCGGCAGCCCGGACCCACAGCGGGGACACCGGCGGTGAGCGGCCGCGGGGCCGGGGGGAACGGGGATAACGGGGATAATGGGGATAACGGGGATGGGGGGGTAACGGGGATAATGGGGATAACGGGGATGGGGGGGTAACGGGGACAGGGGGGTAACGGGGATAACGGGGATGGGGGGGTAACGGGAATGGAGGGATAACGGGGATGGGGGGGTAACGGGGATAACGGGGATAACGGGGATGGGGGGGTAACGGGGACAGGGGGGGGAACGGGGACGGGTGGGTAACGGGGATAACGGTGACAGGGGGGGTAACGGGGACAGGGGGGGTAACGGGGATGGGGGGGTAACGGGGATAACGGGGATGGGGGGGATAACTGGAACGGGGGGGGTAACGGGGATGGGGGCGGGGATAACGGGAACGGGGGGGGGGGGTAACCGGGATCAGTGGGGTTAACAGGGGATGAAGCGTCTGGAAGAAGAGGAGACGTGAGGGAAAGTCAGGGCCAGGTGGGGTGGTGGGGAGAAGGGGGTACACGGGCGCTGGGTGGGTGCTATCCCTGGGTGGGTGCTGTCCCTGCCGTCCCCTCTATCACAGCCTGTCCCTGCAGGTACAGCCCAGCCCCTCAGCAGGAGGTATCCCCGCTGTCCCTTGGTGGGTCTGTCCCCACTGTCCCCTCTGTCCCTGCAGGGCAGCCCAGCCCCTCGGCAGGACACCCCTCAGCGGGCTCTGACCCCGCTGTGCCCCAGCCCCGGCAGCAGCACGATGAGCCAGCATGGCTGAGGGCAGCAGGGCCGGCCCGCCGGCCTTCGGCCAGGTGGTGATCGGGCCGCCGGGCTCGGGGAAGAGCACGTACTGTCAGGCCATGCAGGATTTCCTGGCGCGGCTGGGCCGCAGCGTGGCCGTGGTGAACCTGGACCCCGCCAACGAGGCGCTGCCCCGGCCCTGCGCCCTGGACATCGGCGAGCTGGTCACGCTGCCCGACGTGATGGCCGGGCTGGGGCTGGGCCCCAACGGGGGCCTGCTCTACTGCATGGAGTACCTGGAGGCCAACGCCGACTGGCTGCGGGAGCGGCTGCGCGCCCTGCGGGGACACTACCTGCTCTTCGACTGCCCCGGCCAGGTGGAGCTCTACACCCACCACCAGGCCCTGAAGAACGTCCTCGCCCAGCTGGCCAAGTGGGATTTCAGGGTAGGGATGGGCTGGGCACCCACGAGCTCCGGGCTCCGTGGGCACACGGGCACACAGGTTGGGGGGTCTCGTGGCCGCTGTCTCCGGGGAATTTTTGGCTTTTCATGTGAAGTGGCTTTATGATGGAAGAAGGGGAATTTTTTCCCCTATTTTATGCTGGGAGAGATCGGCAGCAGAATGGCCTGTCAGGGCTTTTACTGGGGTTGGGAGCAGGAACACAGATTCCTTCCTCACACCACACACAAAATCCCAGAATGGTTTGGGTTGGAGAGAACCTCAAAGGCACTCTCACTCCATGCCCAGGGCACTCCAGCCTGTCCCTGAACGCTCCCAGGATGGGGCAGGAGTGCTGTGCTGCAGGATCCTCCCCTCAGCCCGGCTGTTTCATCCACAGTGGGGTTCTGAGTGTGCTGGGAGCCTTGGCAGTGCCCTGAGGAATGCAGGGGCTGTGCCAGGCCCCTCCTGCAGCCCGTGGGACGGGCTCTGGGCTCTTGCACAACGGGAGCTGCTGACGCTGCGCTGGCTCTGCGGCGGGGCCACACCACCAGTGTGCAAACCTGGGTGCTCTGAGCAAGAAGGGCAGCTTCATTTGCTTGGGAATGTCACTGGGAATCTGCACATCAGAGCTTATTTTCCTTGGAGTAAATGGACATGGGCTTGGAGCTGCTAAAATAAAGCGTTTGCAGGGCTGGTCCTGCTCTCCCTCTCTGCCTGGGAGCCCCAGACTGGCTGGGCTCTGCTGCTGTGACTCAGCCTCAGAGCCCTGACTTGCAGTGACTTCCCAGCTCTGGGGCCGCATTGTTGCAGCCACACAAAACCCAGGGGATCACAGAGCTCGTTAGTGCAGTTATTAATGATTGGTGTGAGCCACTGGGGCTCTCCCAGCAGAGCTGGTGTGCTGCAGGTACTGCTCCTGAGGAGCTGGGCATTCCTGTGGGGAGCTGGGGGCAGCTGAGCTGCTCATGGGGGGAACTGCCCCAGCTCCCACCCCAAACCCCACAGAGTTCAGACAAGCGTGGAACTTCAGCTGCAGAGAGAAACCCTGAGAAAAGGGCGAGCAGCTGCAGGCTGAATTTCCTTGTGGTGCTGCTGGTGGAGCTCTAAAAGCCTCCCAGAGCCCTTCCCTGGGTCTGAATCCATGGCTGGGAATGTGGCAGACACTTTGTATACCTGGATACGTGTTCAGCGTGGAGCACAGAAGGCTCCAGGAGAGCCTGGCAGGGCCTGGAGGGCTCCAGGAGAGCTGGAGAGGGACTGGGGACACAGATGGAGGGACAGGACCCAGGGAATGGCTCCCACTGCCAGGGGCAGGGCTGGATGGGAGACTGGGAATTAGGAATTGTTCCCTGGCAGGGTGGGCAGCCCTGGCACAGGTGCCCAGAGCAGCTGGGGCTGCCCCAGATCCCTGGCAGTGCCCAAGGCCAGGCTGGGAGCAGCTGGGGCAGTGGGAGGTGTCCCTGCCGTGGCAGGGCTGGGGCCAGGTGAACTTTAAGGTCCCCCCTGACCCAAAGCAGTCCAAGGTTCTCTGGTGCTGTGTTCTGTGTGCAGGAGGTGGGGGGTGATTTCCCCAGGTGGTGCGGTCAGGCCTGGACAGCTTCTCCTGGGCTGTCCCTCGAGCAGGGCTTGTCACGGCTCTGAGCTCCTGTGTCCCTTTGTGCCTTCTCTGCCCAGCTGGCTGCCGTGCACCTGGTGGATTCCCACTACTGCACGGACCCTGGGAAGTTCATCTCCGTGCTCTGCACCTCGCTGGCCACCATGCTGCACGTGGAGCTGCCCCACGTCAACGTCCTCTCCAAGATGGACCTGATCGAGCAGTACGGGAAGCTGGGTGAGGGACTGGGGGGCACAGCGTGCTCTGGGGGGAGGCACCTCGAACCTCGGCTCCTCTCTGGTGGGCAGGGGCACCTCCCACCAGCCAGGGCAGCTCAGAGCTCCATTCTGGCCTTTGAGGAATTTGAGGGGGAGGCTGTGGAATGGGGCAGGGTGGGAGCTGCTGCAGATCCCGCTGTGCTCTCCAGCTTCCAGCTTGCCTTCAGAGCTCCCTGTCGCCCTGCAGCTTTCAACCTGGACTATTACACCGAGGTCCTGGACCTCTCTTACCTCGTGGATCACTTGGCCTCCGACCCCTTCTTCAGGAATTTCCGCCGCCTCAACGAGAAGCTGGTGGAGGTGATCGAGGACTACAGCCTGGTGTCCTTCGTGCCCCTCAACGTCCAGGTGGGCCAGCAGGAGGGACAGGGAGCCCTGCATGGGCAGCAGCTGCCTTCTGTCTGCCCAGAGCCACAGGGCTGCAAACCTCCACTGTGAGGGACTCGGGGCTGGGAACGGGGAAGAACACCCACACTTGGAAGTGATCTGTGGCAGCCACAGAAAAAGGCTGATGGGCCTGGGGCTCCCTGGGCCTTGTGTCCCGGGGTGGGGAATCCAGGCTGCCCCTTCTGGCCTGCATTTCAAATCTGGGCTGAGGATCACCTAAAACCTGCTTAAATTAGGGAGCAGCAAATGATGAGAAGGTGGAGGGCGGGCTGGAAATGTCCTTGATCAGGCAGCTGGCAGAAGTGTCAGCAGGCAAATGGGCTGGGAGAAAGTGATGAAAGGGAATGAGAGGGTGGAGAGCCAGTCCCTGTTTGTCCCTGTTTGTCCCTGTTTGTCGTTGGTGGCCCCGGGGCCCTGGGCACTGTCAGGGTGACCCTGAGCCCCAGAGAAAACAGCTCAGGGCAGTGTGAGCTGCTGCCCGGGGGGAAGGGCAGGTGCCAGCGAGCTCCCTCCTCCCAGGACAAGCAGAGCATGAGGCAGGTGCTGCAGGCCGTGGACAAGGCCAATGGATATTGCTTCGGGGACCAGGAGCACCGGAGCCTGGAGGCGCTGATGTCGGCAGCCGTGGGGGCCGACTTCCACTTCTCCTCGTATCCTCTCTGCTCTCGAGTTTCATTTCTCTCTCCCTGGGGGACCAAGGCTGGAGTTTGCAGGCCCAGGTTCATCGTCTGGTGGTGACACACACGTGGGGAGTGGGGTGTGCTCAGCCCAGCCTGGGGCAGACACTTGTCCTCACCAAACCCACCAAAGGCTGGGAATTGACACCGTGAACGTGTCAGGAGCCTTTGGACACCTTTCCTCTCTCTCAGCCTCCCTTGGGTGGGTTCTTTCCTTCTCCTTCAAACCATACAGTTGACTCTCCTGGGCTTGTCAGGCCTGGGATCAGGCAGAGCCAGAGGTAACGCGGGTGATGCTGCCTCTTCCCAATGGCCTTCGGGCTAATGTGAGGCTGGGCTGGTTCCTCGACGGGAACTTCAGAGCTCCTGCAGAAGGGAGTGTTTGAGCCCAGCCCCTCGTTTTCCTTAATTACTGCGTTATCAGCACCCTGGCAGTGCAGGAGAAGTATGTGCAATCTCAGGACAAAGCTGTGGAAGAGGAGGTGATGGATCTGTGACACGCCCTTCCCTGGCTCCTCTGTTTTGACACCTCTCCTTTTCCTAGCCCGAGCTTCAGCTGTGACTCAGAACAACTGAAAGCCTTTCCAGGCAGAGTCTGGACCCTCTCTGGGTGGGTTTGACCTCCTGAGCTTCAGGCCTGCTGCCCAGAGCAGGACTTTGGCAGGAGGGAGGCGGCTGAGGGTCTTCCCCTAGGAACAGAGTTGAGCCAGGGAAGGCAGGGGGAGCAAGGAAAAGAGAGATAAGGTCTCCTCCATCATGAGCTAGACAGATCCAGAGAAAGAAAAGCCAGCTGGAGCTGCCTCGGGTGCAGTGAGAGTCGAGGCAGCAGCCCTGGGAGTGCTGCAGAGCGTGCACAGGCCCCGTGCTCCGAGCAGAATCCAGGCCAGGACGCCTCCACGCCGTCTCAAGGACCGAGGGATGTTTGTTTTTCTTTTTCTTAGAAATAATGATGGACTCTTTCTTAATAAAACACTTCTCGGCCTCACTTTCATCTTCGGAGTTTGCTGAAGCTGCACAAATAAACCCAAGAGTGCTCCGGAGCCTGAGGCCGAAGCGCCTGTTCTGGGAGCGGCCAGTGGGACCTGGCCCTGTCCTTGTCCCTGTCCCTGTGTCCCTGTCCTTGTCCTTTGCCCTGGCCCTGGCCCTGTCCCGTCCCTGTCCCTGTCCCTGTCCCGTCCCTGTCCCTGTGTCCCTGTCCTTGTCCTTTGCCCTGTCCCTGTCCCTGTCCCGTCCCTGTCCCTGTCCCTGTCCCGTCCCTGTCCCTGTGTCCCTGTCCTTGTCCTTTGCCCTGGCCCTGTCCCATCCCTGTCCCTGTCCCATCCCTGTCCCATCCCTGTCCCTGTCCCTGGGTCCCATCCCTGGCCCTGTCCCTGTGTCCCTGTCCTTGTCCTTTGTCCTGTCCCTGTCCCGTCCCTGTTCCTGTCCCATCCCTGTCCCTGGGTCCCATCCCTGGCCCTGTCCCTGTGTCCCTGTCCTTGTCCTTTGCCCTGGCCCTGTCCCATCCCTGTCCCTGGGTCCCATCCCTGGCCCTGGCCCTGTGTCCCTGTCCTTGTCCTTTGCCCTGGCCCTGTCCCTCTGTGCCCTGCCTGGGGGCTCAGGGGCGCAGGCAGGGCTGTGCTGCTGCCCCTGCAGGGTCCAGGGGCTGGAGCAGCCCAGCGCCAGCTCAGCTGTTGGAGGTGCTGGCTGGGAAAGCCCCGCTGGGACTCAGCTCGTGCTTTGCATCCCGGGCCTTTCCCAGGAGCAGCCTGGGTGTCCTCAGCCACCTTCCTCCTCCTGGCCCTGCTTTCCCCCAGCAGAGACAAAGGGATGCAGATCTCTTCTGAGGGATCCCAGACCCCGGGGCTGGGGTGGATCAGGGGGGCTGGGGGTGGATTTGGGGGGCTGGGGGTGACAAGTGGGGTGTCCCCATCAGGGAGGCTCCGGTGCCTCCCGGCAGCTGCACATGGGCTGGGAGCGGGCGCGACTCCCGATCCCAGATCTCTGCAGACTCAGCATCGCCTCTTGCCCAAGATCTTGCATCAAATACAGCAGGATTTTCTCACAGGATGCTTTGGCCCTTGGCAGAGGGATTGGAGGCTGGCTCCTTGATGGCTCTGAATGTGAACGGGGTCGTGGGCAGCTGGGCACGGAATTAAAATGAATTTTTCCCACATCTCCCAAGCCTGTGGTCAGGACTGGGAGACGAGGAGCAGCTCGGGGAGAGGAGGATGCAGACACACAATGCTTGTGCCTCACCCAGACCCCTTCCCAATGAAACTCAGATTTCAGACAGCAAGGTCAAATCCCAGGGTGCTGCCAGTGCCTCAGCTCTTCCCAGAGCCCAGGAGTTTCCCTGGGTATTCCTGGCTGGATTTCAGTGCTGAACTCTGGAAGCCAACCTAACCTGAAATCCCATCCTCACCTGTGGCTCGTGGCCTTGTCCTGCTTGTTTTGGAGCTCTGTAGTTGCTGTGAAGGGGTGGGAGCAGGGATCATAAAAATATTAATTTTATAGTAGCTTTTTCATGGCTTTGAGAGATTTGGTGGCTTAAAAGGGTATGGTCAGGTCAGGCTGAGTTACGCAAGAGCCATCAAAGCTTTTTTGTGGCGTTTTGGCTTTTTTATTTGAATGCCCTGGATATCTGCAGCCTCAGCCTTGGGATGGAAACCGCCCAGCTCAGGCCACGGATCCTCTGCCGTGTTCCAGCCAGGAAACGCTCAGGTCCCAGAGAGCTTCAGCCCCAAAACCACAGGGCTTTTGTCCCAAGGAGCTTCTTACAGGTGGATCAGGGGCTGAAGAGGGACCCACAGCCCGGGGGGGACAATTCTGCTGCTGCCCAGGGTGCCCAGGGAAGGCTGGAGCCCCTGGTGAGAACTGCAGGGTGCCAGGCAGCCTGGCCCTGCTCCCACACCCCCAGGCTGGGAGGGGACAGCTCCGGGCCCAGGAGGTGACACCCTGGCTGCCATCCTGGGCCAAGGGCCAGGATGAGTCAGCCCAGGAGCCTGGGAGGGGTCCCGGCTTTCTGCCGAGCTGGTCCTGCCTGCCGA
The DNA here is from genome assembly GCF_050655825.1 of Lonchura striata. NCBI lineage: Eukaryota > Metazoa > Chordata > Aves > Passeriformes > Estrildidae > Lonchura > Lonchura striata. The sequence continues at coordinate 801,606 of NC_140725.1, forward strand.
GCCCCCCCGGCCGTGGGGCCGAGCCTGAGCGGGGTGTTTTGGGCACGGAGAAGCAATCACAGCCAGGGAACCGCGCCTGCCCGGGTCCCCTCCCGGCGCCCGGCCCTCATTTCCAGCTCCATCCTGCTCAAAAGCTTCCCCATCAAGTGGGGCTTTCTAATGGGGAGAAAAAGCCTCTCTGAAATCGCCCGCAGAGCAGGCAGGGGTGGCAGGCTGGCAGGGGCTGCCCCAGGCCAGGGGATGGAGCCTCAGCCCAGAGCCGGCCCCGGGCACAGAGCCTGGGGAGGCTGGCAGGGCCAGGCAGGGCTGTGGGTCCTGCAGCTCCCACTCGGGACGGGCAGAGCCTTTTGCAGGCAGCAGAACATCCCTGCTGGCCCTCACTGACCTGCTCTGGTGCCTTTCCCCTGCTGGGGGAGTGGGGGACAGCCCTTGGCCCCGGGCACCCAGTCCCTCTGCTCTAAGGGGGTTTAAGACACTAAAACTGATTGATTTGAGAGATTTTCTGGATGCCCCTTCAGGGATGCCGGGAGTGTTCCACAGCCAGCAGACAAGGATGAGGGTGGGGATGGAGGTCCCGATGTCTCCCTGGTTTTTACCTGAGTCCCACCACCCTGTGTGAAGCAGGGGGACCCCAGAGAACTCCCTGCTCTCACAGGAGTGTCCCAGGAACTTGGAGCCTCCTCCTTCCCAGCCTGGAGAAGCTGCTGGACCGGCTGGGAGCGGGGAGCACCCTCCTCCTACACGGCCCAGCCACGCCGCAATTTCGGGAGCTGTTGAAATCGGTTAACTCCTGGGAAGCCGGGGGAACCCACAGCCCCAGGGACGGACAGACACCCCACTTCTCCCTTCCTGGGCACCGGCACTGCCAGCTCCAGCCCCGCCACTCTCCAGCTGAGCCAGTCCGGGTGCCCCAGGCCGCGGGGTCAGGGCAGGAGCCCTCAGCTCGTTTTTCTGTCTAATTCCAGCTCTGGGGCCGTTCCCAGGCTGGCGGTGCTCGGTGGAGGCCGAGCCCTGGGGTCCCTCAGTGGGCTCTGCCCAGGCCCGGCCCCGACACCTCGGGGACCCCTTGGAGCTGCTGGGGGCCGGGGCAGCACCCGGGGGTGGTGATGGGGCTGGGGGGTTCATCCCCTCTGCTGGGATCGGCTCCGGGTGCCCCATCCAGGGTGAGCGGGTGCTGCTGTGTGCGCCCAGCCCTGGTTCCAGCCCAGGCCAGGCCCCGGCTCCCCGGGCACCCACAGCTCCTGCACGCACCAGGGGGGTCACGTCCCTGCTTGGGCCTCATTTCCCCAATTTCCCGGCTCGCCACGGGCTGGGATTTGGCCGCGGCAGGGCTCGGGGCTGGCGTGTCCCCCCGTGCGGGTCCTGAGTCACGGCGCGCTTCCTCCCGGCACGGCGGGGCTCCCATCAAAGGCCGGCTCCTGCCCGGCCCTGCTGGCTCTGCTGAGCTCATAGCCCAGGGTGCCGTGACTGTATTTTATTGTAATTATTGTTCATGTTGGAACGCGCTGGCGGGGGGAAGGGGAGGGAGCTGCGCCCTTCCCGTGGCCGGGTGCCAGGCCAGAAGTGCTGAGCTTTCGCCTGTCCCAGCGCGTCGGCACCTTGAGAGGGGCGTCCCCACCCGCGGCCAGCCCGGGGTGCCCCTGCGCCGCTGCCCATGCAGCTCCCCTGCATTTTCCTCCTTGGAGTCGAGGAGCCATGGGGGAGGACCTGGGGACCCACACAGGGGTGTCAGGGCAGGTTTTGGGGAACTCTGGGTTTGTATTAACGGGGCTGGGTCAGAGCACCCAGGTTGAGCACCTCGTGGAGCAGGCAGCTGCCAAAACCCCGTCCCACGGATGCACTGACCCCCGAGCCCTTGCACGGGCCGCAGCTCGCCCCAAGACCCTCTGTGGGGCTGGGGGGCACCGAGAGCAGCCCCCGGTGCTGGGGCCCGGCTGCCCCCACCCTGGGACGGGAGGAAGGCGAGGTGGGCGCCGGAGCTGCCCGGACATGTGCGCAGGGAGAGACGAGGCAGACGAGAGAGAGGTGCAGGAGAAGGTTTATTGGAGCACAGAGGCTTCGGCAACACGCCACCCCCTCCCGGAATGGGGGGCTGCCCGGACCCCCCCTCGCCCCAGCCCAGCCCCTCACCTCCTCCTGCCGCTGCTCCAGCCCTCTGGGACAGGGGGTTTGCAGCTGGCACAAGCCAGACTGGACACCCCCCCCCCCAAAAAATTGTTAAATATTTGGGGGCTGGCAGCTCTCTGGGACAGAGGCACCCCTCTCCCTCTTTTCCCCCTCCCCAGAGCAGAGGATGGGGGAGAGGGAGGGAGGGGCCCTGCCAAAACCACCCCCACTCCCGGTATCCAGGCTGGGGGGAGCTGAGACTCCTCCCCGCCAAAACCAACCAAAAAAAAAAAAAAAAAAAATCAAAAAAACGACAACCAAAAAAAAACCACCAGGAAGAGATGCCGAAGGGTCTGGAGCGGGGCAGGTGGGGCCGGCCCCCGGCTCGGCAGGGCACGCTCAGTTCTTGGGCTCTTCGCCAGCCTCGCCGCCATCTTCGCCGGCGCACTCGGCTGTCCATAGCGTGAGGTTGTCCCTGAGCAGCTGCATGATGAGGGTGCTGTCCTTGTAGGAGTCTTCGCTGAGCGTGTGCAGGTCGCCCATGGCCTCGTCGAAGGTGGTCTTGGCCAGCGAGATGGCCTGCTCGGGGGCGTTGGCGATCTCGTAGTGGAACACGGAGAAGTTGAGGGCCAGCCCCAGGCGGATGGGGTTCGTGGGCTGCATCTCCTTTTTGCTGATGTCCATGGCCTCTTGGTAGGCCTCCTGGGCCTTCTCTATCGTCGACAGGCGGTCGTCCCCGCTGGCCACCTCGGCCAGGTAGCGGAAGTAGTCGCCCTTCATCTTCAGGTAGAAGACCTTGCTCTCGGTGTCACTGTCCTTCTTGATGAGATACTTGTCCAGCAAGCCCAGGACGTTGTTGCAGACGGCGTTCAGCTCCTGCTCCACCTTCTCCCGGTACTCGTTCACCACCTGCGCTTTGTCGTCGCCCTCCTCGGTCTTGTGCTCGATGCTGGAGATGACCCTCCAGGCCGAGCGCTGGCAGCCCACCACGTTCTTGTAGGCGACCGAGAGGAGGTTGCGCTCCTCGTTGGACAGCTCGTCGCCGTGCTCCACCACGGCCTTCATGAAGTCTGCCATGTCCTCGTAGCGCTCAGCCTGCTCGGCCAGCTTGGCCTTCTGCACCTGGTGGTTTCTTGCCATGGCTGGGACGCGGGCGCGGGCGGACGCTTGGGCGAGCAGCGGGGCCGGGAGCCGTCGGAGCCTCTGCCGAGCGCCGCCGCCGGGATTCGCTTTTGGCTGCGCGTCGGAGCCTCGAGCGAGAGCAGGAGGAGCCAGCCAGGTCCAAGGAGTGTCCTCCTCCTCCTCCTCCTCTGCTTCCTCCCCGCCGAGAGCGGCCTTAAAAGGAAAATCGCGGTGAATCATCGCCCGCGGGCGGCGGGCGCTGGGGAGGGGGCGAGGGGGGCGGCCAACGCCCTGCCCTCCCCGTGGGTGCGGCACCCGTGGGTGCCCCGGGGCTCTCCCCAGAGCCGACGCCCATCGCGCTGCTGAGAGCGCTTGGGAGGGCGACAGGCTGTCCTTTGGGGGGGACGGGGACACACGGCAGCGCCCGGCTCTTCCCCAGCCCGGAGAAATGGGCCACGGGGTGTGGCCGCTCGTAAAAATGGGTTCGTCCCCCCCGAAAAAGTCGTATCGCTGTCGGTTTTAATATGGTGATTGCCTCGGCGGTAATTGCGAGGGCTTGACGGGCAGGTATTTATTCCCACAGGTGGGGAAACCGAGGCACAGGCTGCGCGCCTCTCCCAGGCGCCGCGGGAGGGACCGTCCCAAAAAGCGGGGCACGGTCACCCTCGCCTTTGGGCCCCTGCACGGTGGGGACCCCCCAAAACTCCCCGTGCTGGGAGAGCGAGGGGAGACCCCATCCCCAGCAGCTGCGTCCCGGGGCTGCCCTTCCCCGTCCCACCGGCGCCGCTTCGCATCTCCCGGGCTGTAAATGAGTTTTGCCTTCGCTTTGCGCCGGTTTTCGGCCGCTCCGGGGCGGCGCAGGGCCCGATAGGGATCTGAGCTGCTCCGTGCGCTCGGTTTCACTCCGAGCTTGTTGCCACACGCCGGGCGCTGGCGCGGCCCGGCCCGGCCTTATCTCGGTGCGGGAGCGTGCGGGAAGGGCCGGGCGGGGCGGCGGCTCCGGGCCAAGGCCGGCAGGAGCCTTGTGATTCTCCCCGGGAGCCTGACTCGCTTTGCTCCCGCCTGCCAGCACCCGCCCGGGAGCGCCCGGGATGCCCCCGCGCCTCGCTCAGCCCTGCTGGCACGGAGGGCGCAGGAAAACCGTGAGGATGCTTTTCCCAACCGCTTCAAGGCCAGGAAAACACCCCCGGCCTTCACATCACCCTCTCTGCACGCTGGAATTCAGGAGAAAGGGATTCAGGGCCGTTCACGCCCTCCCGGCCGAGCCCCGGACACGCGCTGGGGTTTGGGGTGCCCGGGGTGCCATCAGCGTGGGGGTTCCAGCCCCACCAGGGTCCCCACAGCCCCTCCAGGGGTGGCGTACCCCCGAGGGCCCCGTGCAGCAGCGGGAGCTCCTTCCCCAGGTGAGCTGATCCGCAGGGAGCAGGTTCAGCCCCGGGGTCGGGGAAAGGCGCTTCCCAAAGGGCCGGCGAGCAGGAGGCTTCCACCCTCTGCCCAACGCTCAAGGCAGACCCACAGAGACCCTCCAAGAACTTCCATCGGGCACAAAACCCACCCCCCACAGCAGGACTGGGACCACAGAGACACCCCAGTGTACCCAGCCTGCCAAAGTCCACCTCCTTCCCTTGGAAAACCACAGGCAGGAATCCCTGGGTGGGTTACTCTGAGCTTGCATTCTTTCAGGCAGCAAAACCATAAATTGGGTTTGGGGTCTGCAGTCCCCAGCCCTGGTGAGGGACTCCCAGCCTGCCCAGGACAATCCCCAAATGCCTCACCCTGCATTTGGGCTCTCTAACCGTGGGGAGACCCCAGTGGGATCCCCCCTTGCCCAGCAAGGACACGGGTGGGGCGGGGATGGCTCAGCCTCGGGTCTGGCGTCTGAGGCAGCCTCTGCCACAGGGGCTGAGCTGCTGCCAAATTTTGGGAGCGAGGAGGCTCAGGGAGGCTCTGTCCGCCGGTCCCAGGGCCAGCAGCGCTGGGTGAAGGCAGAGCCCAGATCCCAGGGCAGGGGCTGTGCAGGAGCTCGGCTGCACCACCACCCCAGAGAGCACCCGTGGGTGCCCCAAAGGCCGAAGGGCAGCGGCAGAAGGGGCGTCCCAAACCCTTCAGTGGTTCTGTGCTCACCCCGGTGAGAGGGGTGCCCAGCTAACCCCAGCCCCGGGGGCGCTGCCCAGGCCGGGGCACGTCTCCAGCCCGTGAGCCGAGCCAGGCGTGGGCTGGGCGCTGGCAGCGGGCAGAGGATGCTCGTGGCTATTCCCAGCAGCGCTGGAACGATGCTCAGAGCCCGTCTAGCCACCCTGCCCAGCCCTGCTGCTCCCCCTGGCTGTGCGGACGCTGCCAGCTCCCAGAACATCAGCGGACAACGCATTTTTCCAAGGGGTGCTCACGGTGCCCCGGGTCCTGCGGGCACTGCCCACTGCTCCTTCCCAGCCTGGCCTGGCCCTTCCCGCTGCACGGGAGGGTGCAGAGCTGCGGATGGCTCAGACCTGCCCCAGACTGTGCCACAGTCCAGTTTGGGAAGCTCCTGGCTCCCATCCCCATGGCTGATGGCACAGCAGTGCCAGCCCTCGGTGGCTTCCCCAGCTCTGCTCGGGCCTGCCCAGGCAGGAGCCATTCCCCTCCACCCGCGGAGCAGAGCCAGACACCAGAGTACAGTAAATAGGAGAAACTTTAATTTTCTTACAAAAGTAAAAGGCATAAACAGACGGTTAATCCTACGGGGCTGGGGCAGGCCTGGCTGCTCCTCTCAGCTCTCAGCCCAGGGGAACAAGGTGCCGCGGGGCTGGAGCCCCTTCCCCTAAACCCAGAGCCGTGCTGGGATGAGGCTGGCGGGGGGAGCTGGCCCGGGGCTGCGGGGATGAACTGACCAGGTACGAATTCCCGTCGGGAAAGTCCTCTGGCACACGGCTTGGAGGGGCTGGGAGGGTTTGGCGCTGGTGCCCCCGGCTTGGCTGTAAATGCTCTGGAGAGATCCCGCTCCTCCCAAAATCCCGCTGGGACGCCCATCACGGCATTCCAGCACCGACGGCGGGGACACACCGCCACCGAGAGCCCAGCCGGTGGTCCCGGAGCCCCGGCGGCGCGGGGTCGGTGCGGGCAGGGCGCAGCGGGGACCGCGGGCACGGCTCCGGCTGCTGCGGTGCCCGAATGGCTTTGAGCTCCGAGCCACGGCACGCCCGGCCCGGCCACGAGCGGGGCTGGAAAAGCTTTTCCGAGCCGCGGCCGCTGCCCCGCTCCGGGGCAGGGAGGCGAGCGGAGGCACTCGAGGTGGTCATGGCTGTGGGCTCGGCTCCCGTGGGTGCCCCACGAGAGGCTCAGGCTGCTGCGGCTCGTGGCGCTGGGTCCGCCCGGAGCGAGGGAGAGGAGAGGGGAGGAAGATAAAAGGAGAGCGTCAGTGCCAGAAACAGGAGCTGAGGAGCAGCGGGAGCAGGGCAAGCATCCCGGCTGGCTGGCAGAGTGGGACCAGGCTGGGGCGGAGGGAGGAGGGGGCTCCGTCCCTGCCCCGAGGCTCGGGGGGCTGCAGGGAGGGGGCAGAGGGGCGGCTCACGGCCCACGGGTGACACACGCCATCCCAACGTGCCCTGAAGGAACTCACCTTGGGCACGGGAGGAGGAACTGGGTGTGGCAGAGAGGAAAACGGGCAGAGGGGCCAGAGGGATCACCTAAGCCACAGAACGGGTCAGGGATGGGGGCCCAGAGCTGCCCCAGGGGCCACAGCTCCCTCCAAACACCGAACCTCTCCTTGGCTGGGATTTCCTCACACGAGCACGGCAGGCTGGGCTCCAGCCAGCCCTGGGCTGCAGAACCTCTGCCACCCCGGCCACACGTGTCCCACCATGTCCCACCATGTCCCACCATGTCCCCATGCACACAGGGTGGCTCCAGCCCAGCACACAGCCAGAGAAAACCAAACCTCTCCTCTTCTGGCAAAGCCTTCAGGGCCCCCTCACCCCCAGAGCCCTGGCCCCATGCCCCATGCCGGTGGGATTTGGTGGGATGGATGGGGCAGAGCTGGGGGAGATGGGCTCCAAGGCCAGAGCTGGCATGCAGTGGGGAGAGATGGGTGGCTGGAGCGGGTGAGAGGGAGAAGGAAGCGCTTTCTTACCAGCCAACCCTCAGACATCAGGGCAAACGTCCGAGGAGGGGCAAATCCCGTCAGGCTGTGCAGGAAATGGCAAAGTCCTGGCAGGCATCCTCCTGGGGAAGACACCAGAGGTTATGCACCTCACACCTGCCACCGGGCCAACAGGGGCTGGCACAGCTGGGAGCACAGATCCCAGCTGGAAAAAGGACACGGAGGTGACAGCAGCAGGGAGGGGATGAGCCCCTGCCCAGCCTGGAAATGTGGGACAGCAAATTCCCTTCACTCCAGCAAGTCTCAGCAGCGTCAGCTGCTGCTCATCCCTCCCAGCAGGAGCTTCCAGGAGTTTCCAGGCAAGGCCTGAGCCTAACACAGTCCAGCTGGCACCTGAGAGATTCCAAACATCGGGACACACCTGCCCTCTTCTGTCTCCAAGGAGGAAAATAATCATCCAAGCAGTTAACTCTTTCAAAATAGAATTTTATTGAGTAACAAAGGAAACTGGTTTAAATAAAAACAGGAAGGAGTCTGGCCCCTGGTAAGCCCCTCCTCACTGCTCCTCTGCCATCCCCCCGGCACAGGCACTTGCAGAGTACAAAGCAGGACGCTGGTGAACTCAGGGGGGCTGGGTGCCCCCCAAAATGTGCTGCCCCTGCCCGAGGCTGAAACTGGTCTGTGTGATCCCAGGAAACATGACAGGCAGCTCGGCACTGTGAGCCTCTGCCCTGGTGCCAGCATGCACAGTGCTCCCTGCACAGGACAGAAAATGTTCTGCGTAGAAAAAAGTCCTACAAATTGTGCAAAAATATCCAGCAGCTTTTAATAACACGATTCAAGTATTGCTACAAGGTTTGTGACTCTGCCTTCACCCCAGGGACACAGAGCTGGCTGCCTGGGTGCAGAGTGGTGCTCAGGGATGAGCAGCTGGAATGGTAATGGGGACATTCTGCTGTTCAGAAACCCAAACCAGAGCACACCACGAGCTTATCAGAGACCAGCACCCCCTCACTGCTTCCTTGTGAAACCCCACCTGGGAAGGGTGTGACCCTCAGGAATTCTCACACTTTTCTGCTGCCTTTTGGTCCCCCACATACAGGACACAATCCTGGGAAGCTGCAGCTCCCAAAACTCACCCCTGCAGCCTTGCGACCTGCATCTCCTGAGGGTCACAGAGCACAGAGTGTTTCTTATTCCCCGTTAGAGGAGGGTCCCCTGATTTGTGCCTTTGCTGCAAAACGTGTCTGACCAACTGGCAGGGCCAAAACACAGCCCTGGGCAGAAAACAGGATCAGCAGGGATCAGCCAGGACATCCCCACTTGCCTCCAGGTCTGCCGGGAGCCAGAGTCCTCCCAGCTGAACAGCCCAACTTACCAAGGGGGAGCTGCTCCAGCCTGGGAGCCAGAACAGCCCCTCAGGTGGGAGCAGTGTTGGGGAGCTCCCAGGGACACCAGGGAGGTGACACTCCTGCAGCCCAGCTCGAGTGGGGTCATCTGGCAGTGCTCACCTCCCAGCCTTGGCCCATCTCGTTCCCAGCAGGAATCAGCAGTGCCCTGGAGCTCAGGGCTCTGGGGACCCCTGGGGACCCCCTGTTCCCAGCACGAGTCCAAGGGTCCCACAAGCTGTTGGTCTCTGTCAGGCAAAACCCCTGACAGGCCACATCACAGTGAAACAAATGAACAAAAAGTAATAAATAAATGTAAAAAAAGAAGGCAACGCATGGCTCGAGTCTTTGGCAGCTCTGGGTCCCAGGGCTGTCCCTCCTGAGGCCAGGGATGTGACAGGGGAAGGTTCTGGCTGGAGCAAGGTGCAGGCACAGCAGGCACTGGGAACATCACAGCACTGCTAGGGAATGCCTCCTACCATGCTGGTGTCAGTTTTGGCTCCAAGGGAAGGGATTTCACTCTTGGGACTGGACGGGGTCCCGACATCTGGCTGGATAAATCCTCTTCTGTCTATCAAACTGGAAAACAGGAAGGGAAGAGCAGTTCAGGGAACAAAGACTGAAGCTGAGAGCTCCACAGGCCCCAGGGAAAGCTCCTCTCCCAGGAGCTGCTGAGCACAGCACAGGCAGGAGGCTGGAGCACAGGGTTCCTGCCCATCCCGTGAGCCACAGACCCCATCCCGTGAGCCACAGGGAGCTCTGGGCCACCACAAACCAAAAGGGGAACTGGCCAAAGGGCTTCACAGCATGAAACCACCATGAAAGAAAAATAAACTGGAGTAGAAGGCTGTTCTCCTCCCCACAGCCTCCCAGCCTGGCTCCCTGAATGCACAGATTGACCAGCACTGCATTTTGGCACCTCTGAAGCCACCACAAAGCCTGGGGACACTTGAGAGAGCAGGGCCTGATACAAAATATAACCCACACTTTACTCTGCTGCTGTTACTGAGCTAGCAGCACTGAGCTGCTTCAGGACTGCAGCCTGGATCCTCCAGGGATCCCCACATGCCCAGGACAGGCTGGGGATGTGCCCAGCTGCCCATCTGGTGAGGAGCAGAGCAGGGCCTGGCTCTGCCCAGCTGCCCCATCCTGTGAGGAAGCTGCAGTTGTCCTGTGCTCGGGGACACCCCCAGCCAGGAGGAGCCTTTTTGGGGGACCCTGAGCACCCCTGGTGAGCTCAGTGCTGCTGAAGCCCAGGGTCTCTGCACTGGTGGGGACCTCCCTTGGCTGTTTGCCAGAGTAGCTCAAGCCTCAGAGAACAGGAGTAAAACTGTGCTAAGAATCACAGAATCATGGAATGGTTTGGGGCAAAGGGACCTTAAAGATCACCTCAAGATTGCAACCCTTGCCATGGGGACAAGAAGTGTCTGTACTGAACTGACCACCTGCTGCCAAGTCCTTGGGTGCTGCTCTTCCCCTTACCCAGCTGCAGGATTTGTCTTATCTTCAAGTTCCACAAAATAACTACAGCTGACCCAAATTTACCCAGTTCCAACACAGTTCATGTCCTGCTCATCCATCTCCAGCCTTGCTCTGCAGAGTGGGAAGCTTTCCTCTGCCCATCAGAGCAGATGTGTTTGTACTGCCATGGCCCATGACAGATCTGCCCTTCCCAAGGCTCCTCTCCCACAGCAGGATGCAATTCCCAGTGCCAGGAGGCCACGGGCTCTTACCTGGGATGGAATGGTCCACACAGCACTGCACAGCAGTTGGTGAGGATGCTTTTATGGCTGTAGGGATTGGCAAACTCCGAGCCCCTCTTGTTTGACCAGGACCCTTTGATCTGAAAGGGATGGATAGAGGTTAGGAGGGGAAGGATGGGAGAGCAGACAGCAGACAGTGGGTCCTTGCAGGGCTGGAAGGATTGCCCCAGAGCAGAGGGAGGACACCTGCAGGCACAAGCAGCCACGTGCTGCCTCTGCTGCAGTGCAGCCCTGCAGCTGCAGAGCTCCCAGGCTGTGCCCTCCCTGTGCTGCACAGCAATGTCACTGTCACCATCTGCCACACCGCCCGTCCCCCTGCTCCCCTCGTGGTCTCCAAGGCTGGCACCCATCAGAGCAGAGCTCCTGGTCCCTCAGGCTGCACAGCAGCGAGGGGATTCCCAGCCCAGGGGCTCCTCTGTCCCCACCCAGCAGCTGCCCCAGCTCAGCTCCGAAATCGGCTGTGGCACGGGGGGTGGGCAGCTGCCACAGCCGCTCAGGCTGCACTCACCCAGCACCAGCACCTCCACCAGCACATTTCCTCCTCCTCCTCCTCCTCTTTAACTTCCTCTCCCAGCTGCAGCACAAGGCTGGGGCCATTGGTGCTGCCAGTGCTGGGGTACAAACTGCCAGCTTCACTCACACAGCCCTGAGCAGCTCTGCCACGCCTCTGAATGCAAGGTGGAGGGGAAAAGGGAAAAAGCAAAACCAAAAGGGATGCAAACACAGCTTCTGCAGCGCTGGGAGCTCCCAGCAAGGATTACAGGTACTTCTGGCCAGAAGGGCAAATTTTGATTCTGAGGATCAGACAGATCCTGCTTTTCCATACAATCTGCCCCACTCAGGGCACTCATTTGGTCCTTGGAGCCTGTGCACACCCCGGATTTGAAGGTAAATCTCATCAGATGTCTGTACATTGTTTTCTAATTAGAGATGAGGAACTGCCAGACACAAAGGGACTGGCCCAGTCAGGGTCTCAGAGGAAACCCGTGGTTACACGGGATGCTGAATTCAGATCACCAAGCTCACACCCAAATACTCCCCTGGGCCAGCCTTCCTTTTTTAATCTCACAACTCCTAATTTTAAGAGAGGCCACAAACAGACTGGAAAAAACAAACACGTGATGGTTCTAACTCAGGCACCTGAAAGTGCAGCCGTGGGCACAGGCTGTGTGCTCTGCACTGGGTTATCACAGGCAGTGAAACTGCACTGAGGCAGCCAAGAATGCCCTGAAATCTGCTCAGGGTGGGTCATGGGCAGCCTGGCAGCAGGACAAGCATCCAGGTACTTACATCTTCATTCGTCGTCAGGTTGGAGGCCACTAAGTAAGTGTGAAAACCTGAGAGGCCCAAAATGGACCAGACTGAGAAAAAACAAATCACCAGCTCCAGCATAGTGAAAGAGAAGTCAAGGAAGTCTCAAGGAACAAAATCATCCCGCAAGGAGAGACAAAGGATTGTCTGGGGAGGTTTGGGCAAGCTTCCCATTCCCTGAGCTGGTTTGCAGGGCACAGCCTGCTCCAGTTCTTCCCTTTCCACCTAAACCTGCAAACTGGGAAACAACCCCCACTTGGTCCCAGGTAGCCAGGGGACTAAATTAATTTGGGGAAAGGACACCAGGGTGACCTGCAAAGAGCTGCTGGCCCCCCTCTGTCAGTGATGAGCGGTGCTGGGCACCCCGAGCAGCTGCTGCCAGCAGAAGGATATCTCGCAGGGGTTGTCTTCAGAGTGGCCAGGAACCCATCCCTCTGAGAGCCTGCAAAGCAAAACAGAACAGGCAATGGCATCCCAGCAGGCAGCCCTGCCCTCCAGCCAGAACCCCACGCCCGTGTGGATCTGTCTGCCTGAGGAACATCCGCAGTCGGGAACGCTGCAGGAATGTCGGTGCACGGACACGGCTCCAGCAGATCTGGGGCTGGTGGGAAAGTCACCTTCCCTGCCAGCCAAGGGCGGGGGCACCAGCAGCTCTGGGGAAGCAAATCCCACGCCCAGCTCCCACAGCGCCTCTGCAGCGAGGTGAAGGCCTCGTGGGACCCTTTAACCCCTCGCCTGGTGTGGGCCCTGCAGACCCCTCCCGTGCCCCAGAGCTGTGCCCCTCCCGGCCTGGACTTACGCAGGGTGAGGTGGGTGACGACGCAGGCGAAGATGAAGGCGGTGAGGAAGGACAGGGACAGGATGAAGGCGTAGAAGTAGCGGTAGTTGCGCTTGCCCACGCAGTTGCCCACCCAGGGGCAGTGGTGATCGAATCTCTCTGGAACAAAGGCTCGAGGTGAGGAGGGCTCCTGCCACCTCACACCCAGCACGGAGCAGACTCTGCTCAGCCCCCCAAAATGAGGGGCTACAAACCCATCTTCCCCCTGCACCCCGGGGGCAGAACCTCTCTGCAGCAGTGAATTTCCATGGTGTCTGTGCCAGCCTGGGGACAGCCTGGCCACACACAGTGAGGAGCCTGCAGCAAACCTTGTCTTTGTGGAGGCCTGCACTGCATTTTACAGAACCCTCCTCCCAAAACCAGGGGAAACAGAGCCATGGAGTGTTGGATGTGCTGCCCCTTGCCCTGAGCCACTGCACTAGTGCTGCTTTCAATTGAAATGCAAAGGAGACAGACCATGCAGTATCTTGGTTTATCATCCTTCAGGAGAAGCAAAACACAATCTGTCCAGGAACACAAGAGACAGGATCAGGGACAGGACCAGAGGGAATGGCTGGAGCCATGTCAGGGGAAGGCTAGGCTGGGTACTGGGACAAGGTTCTCCCCCCAGAGGGTGCTGGGCACAGCCCAGGCTCCCCAGGGAATGGGCACAGCCCCGAGGCTGCCAGAGCTGCAGGAGCTCTTGGACACCACTCCAGGGATGCCCAGGGTGGGATTGCTGGGTGTCTGGGCAGGGCCAGGGGCTGGATCAGTGACGCCTGTGGGTGCCCTGCAGCTCAGGATGCCTGCTCACTGCCCAGCTCCCCCCAGCCCCGCTCACCCACGCAGTTGTCGCAGACGCTGCAGTGGGAGGTGCGCGGCGGCCGGAACATCTTGCAGGTGTAGCAGTACTTGAGCTTCACCACGTACTTGTTGATCACCACCTCCATGGTGCGGGCCGGGGGACGGTACGTGGAGCTGCCCATGCTGTCTGCAGGGACAAGGAGGGACACTCACAGCCCTGTGCCACCCCTGTGCCACCTCCGGCTGGGGCAGGGGCTGGCACACGCTCTCCTGGCTTCAACAGAACACAAGACAGGATTTGTTGCGGGGTGGGCAGCCAAGAGCTCCAGTCTGCTCCAGCATTATTTACGGCCTGCCTTTGCTCAGTGGCAATGCTGCTGGGATGCCAAGAGGAAGCAGTAAGTGCCCAGTGCTATGGAACGTCAAGGAATTTACAAATTTACAAACACCAGCTCATCTCTGTGTGTCCAGCAGGTCACAACAGGCTGTGAAAGCACGTGTGGCTCTGCCACAGGAGCATCCCTGCCACTGCCAGCACACAGCCTGTCACCCCAGAGCTGCAGCACTGCCAGCCTGCAGGGACTCGCCTCCATCACTGTGGGAAGGACAACAGCAGGCCTCAAGTGCTCCAGTAGATTCCCTGGAATTTGACATCTTTGTGTTCGTAGCACAAAAGGATTCCTCCTCCTCCAGGTTTGAATTGAGGATTTTTAGGGGCACTGCAAGTTACATCTCTGTGTGCTGGCACTGCATTATTCATTCTCTGGGGGCTGGAGACTGCTCCTGTACACAGCAATAGCTGGAAAGCCCTGGAATCATGTTTGCAGTTTTGGGGGTTATTCCTTTTAGTTTCTCCTAAAAAAGTACTTTTCCAACTGTGAGGAATTCTTTGAAAATACTAATGCATCAGTGAGCATGTTAAAAGGATGATAAGTGGATTATATTAGCAGTAACAGCTGGCACATCAGGCAGCATCTGCAGCCAGATTACTGCTTTAGGCCCTTATAAATAGAAACATGGATAACTACTCTGGGGATATTTAAAAACCATTTTTAAAGTCAGATGTAGAATTACTGCCTTGCATCTGTCTTCAGCAGGACAGATTCAAGCTGTCTCACATCAGCTTTGCTAAAGCATTTGCTCCAACCTGTCACATCAACGAGGACCTCAGCTCCTGGATGCAAACACCTCCTTGGCTGTCCCCAAACCAGCGTGACAGAGCAGTTTTTAGAAGAGGACAAACATCAGCCTACTCTAAAGAACACCTTGCAGCACAAGGTTCAATGGCAATATCAAAAAGCATTAATTATCCTTCAACTCTGCTGCCTGGGAAAGCACTGGGACTGACCAGGAGCAAAAAGCACCTGAGCTGCTCTGCAAGTCTCTGAGGCACTGCTTGCTGTGCCAGAGGAGCTTGTTGCACCTCTCATCACGACTGGTAAGCACTGTCAAGCCTCACAATCTGATTCTCTGGATTTTTCTCCCCCTGTGGACAAACCTTAAGGAGCCAAGACCCAAAGCAGGGGCCTCACTGAGCCCGGAAGGTGCACAGACACACACAGGAGAGGGACCAGAGCTCTCACCAATTCGCTTCTCCAGGTCTGCAGCCTCGCTGGGGGTGGCTCTGGGCAGGATCCCGGGGTCTCTGAAGCTTGTCTGGAGCAGGCAGCTGATGACGAAGAAGAAGAGGACGGCGGCGATGATGGGGATGGCCAGGGTCAGGTGGCTGGCAAGGAAGGGGCAGCTGTGAAAAGATAAATAAAAGGAATTGTTATCAGTCATTGCACAGACCCGCTGTCAGCTGGGACATCACACCACGACCTGTCACAGGGTACTGGGCTCAGCAGCCGACCTGGGGCTGTTTTGGGAGAGATGGGGACTGGTGGGATCACACCCCACACCAGGGCAGCTCTGTTACCTGCAGGCAGCAGCTGAGGACAGCAGAGGACACAGCCCTACACACACAGAGCCACTGTCCCCTCCTGCAGAGGACTGATCAGCACCCAGAGCCAGCACAGCATGGGCTGCCCCAGTCCTGAGGGCTGCAGGCAGTGCTCAGGCTCTGCAGCGCTCTGAGAGGATTAAGGAACTTTTGTTTCACCTCCCCAGCTCAGCTGTCCAGAACAAAGCACCCACCAAGCAACAAAACCCCTTCAGTCCAAGCCTGAGCCCCTCAGTCAGCGACAGAAAGGTCTGTGAAAGGAGAGACATGAGCTTGTTGTCAGCCCTTTCCTGAGAGAACCTCCAGAGCCCACTGTGCCCCACCAGGGAACAAGAAATCAGAGAAATCACAGAATCCCCAGATGGTTTGGACCTTAAAGATCATCCCATAGCATCCCTGCCATGGGCAGGGACACCCTCCACTCTCCCACACTGCTCCAAGCCCCAGTGTCCAGCCTGGCCTTGGACATTTCCAGGGATGGGGCAGACACAGCTGCTCTGGGCACCCTGTGCCAGGTTACCCCACAGAAACCATGAAATACAGACACAGACGAGATGTCTTTGCTGTACACCCAGCAAACTGGAGCCTGTGCAACAGAAGCATCCTGCTAAAATAACAACCTGGGAGAGCCCCAGGGCATCCTCAGGCACCAGAGAGTGACTGGCAGAAGGGAGGCAGAGCAGATGTCCTGTGTGCTCTGCCTGGCCACACAAAGCCGCTACTGTGCTGAGCTGCCCGTCAGCCCCCGACCTGGCAGAGAGCTGTCAGGGCACGGATGATGCTGAGAAAGGGGTTTTTCCATCGGGATGCTGTGCCTGCTGCCCGCAGCTGCCTGTCCCTTTCAGCTCATCTGACTTCCCAGAACCTCTAATCCGATCAAGTACTTTCATCTCCCCACCAGCAGGCTCGGGCAGCTTCACTCCGAGACCTGCAAGGATAACGCCGCGATCCAAAGGCAGGCGTGGCCCCCGCTCCAGGGAAAAGCGGCTCCCATCCCTCCCGGTACAGAGACGGAGGCAGCTCAGCAGAACCCTGCAAGGTGTCAGGAAGCCAGGGTGCGCCTTCCCCAGCGCCCCAGGGCAGCACAGGACACACCGGGGGCTCCTGGCTCTCCCCTCCCTCAGGCTGCAGGAGCAGGGAGCTTCCCTGGACCAGCTTTCCAAGGAAAGGGGACTGGGCAGATGCAGCTCCCTCTTCCCCAGAAGCAGAGAGCAGGAGCAGGGAGCTTCCCTGGACCAGCTTTCCAAGGAAAAGGGAGTGGGCAGATGCAGCTCCCTCTTCCCCAGAAGCAGAGAGCAGGAGCAGGGAGCTTCCCTGGACCAGCTTTCCAAGGAAAAGGGAGTGGGCAGATGCAGCTCCCTCTTCCCCAGACTCTGGTGCACAAGGGGGGCCGAGCTCCAGTGCGGACCCTCGAGGGGGGACCCCGAATGGTTTCAATATTTACAAGAAACATTCTTCCTAGATCCCGGCGGTGGACAAAGCCCACGAGCCTTGAGGGTTTCCCGGGTGCAATTTTGGGCCAATTCTCTTCTTGGGAGCCAAAGGAGAGACTTGGGGGCTGTATTTAGAGGCCAGGGGGGCATCCTAGGGGGACGTTAAACCCCTTCCTGGGGCCAGACCGAGCAAACAAGGCGCAGGACGAGCCATAAACCGATCTGGGCACAGGAGATGGGGCAGCGACCGCCTGCAAAGGGGGTCTGGGGGCTGCACCGTGGGGAAGGGCTCGGGGGGCAGCGGGAGGAGGCACAGCGGGGATCCCACGGGGAAGGCGGCCCGGCCCAGCTCCCTCCCAGCCCGGTGCCCGCAGGCCGGCTCGGCGGGGCAGCCCGCGGCACGGGGCCCGCACGGCTCGGGGCGCCGGCGCTGCGGGCCAGACTCACTCGAAGGCGAAGAAGAGGCCGCTGGTGGCCACGATGAGGCCGAGCGTGAGGGCGAAGACGCCGCTGTGCCGCGCCAGCATGAGGCGGCCGCCGCAGTAGAAGCGGTTGCGGCCCGGGAACACCTCCCACTTCCTGCGGGGCCGCGCCGCTCCGGCCCGCGCCGCCCCGGGCCCCGGCGCCGCCGGGCCGCCCGCGCCCGCCGCCCCGGGCGGGATCTGCCGGTACTCGCAGTCCTTCATGGCCCCGCCGCGGCGCCCGGAGCCCGGCCCGGCCCCGATCCCGGCCCCGCCGGCCCCGCCCTGAGCCCCGAGCCCCGCCCCGGTCCCGGCCCGGCCCCGAGCCCGGCCCCGCCGGCCCCGCCCTGAGCCCGGCCCCGCCCTGAGCCCCGAGCCCCGCCCCGCCCCGGCTCCGAGCCACGCCCCGGCTCCGAGCCACGCCCCGGCCCCGAGCCCGGCCCCGCCCCGATCCCGGCCACGCCCCGGTCCCGGCCCCGGCCCCGCCCCGCCGCGCAGCGCCCCCTGCCGGCCCCGCCGCCACACCGGGAGCGCAGCGTGCCCGCCCCGGGACCGAGCCCGGCCGCGACCCCCAGTACTGATCCCGACCCCCATCCTCCTCCCGATCCTGATCCCTGATCCCGATCCCTGCTCCCAACCCCGATCCCTGATCCCAACCCCGATCCCGACCTCCCAATCCGCTCCCGATCCTGATCCCTGATCTCGATCCCTGCTCCCAACCCCGATCCCTGATCCCTGATCCCAACCCCGATCCCGACCCCCCGATCCGCTCCCGATCCTGATCCCTGATCTCGATCCCTGCTCCCAACCCCGATCCCTGATCCCTGATCCCAACCCCGATCCCGACCTCCCAATCCGCTCCCGATCCTGATCCCTGCTCCCAACCCCAATCCCGATCCCAACCCCGATCCCGACCCTGACCCTGACCACCGATCCCAACCCCGATCCTGACCCCAATCTTGACCCCGACCCCGGCTCTGATCCCAACCCCGATCTCAACCCCGACCCCGACCCCCAAACCGTGACCCCCACTCCAGCCCCTGCCCAATCCCGGCCCCGGGCCGAGCCGCCTCTCCGGTAACCTTCCCGTGTTTATTGGGGTCGTGCAGTGCCCACGCAGCGCCCACTACCCGCCTGCCCCTGCCCAGCCTGGCTCCATGGGCAAGGAAGCGGAGCAGTCTGAGCAGCACAGGGCAGCCGGAGCCTCCTGCCGTGCCCACAGCACATCCCAGGCAATCCCCAAACCCCTCACAGCATCCTGCCACAAATCCGTGCCTGCCGTCATCTCCCCCAGGAGAGGCAGGAACCGAGGTGCATTCCCCATCCCAGGCACGGGATGGGAATTTTGGCTGTCAGCAATGCCAGCTGAGCGGGGCAGGATGCTGCAGCATCACACCGCAGAGAACATCCCGCATGGGAGGTGGCAAGTAACACCTTTGTAACTGCAACGACAGCGTCACCACAGCCACCTCAGGCTTTCAGAGCAGGTAGTTTCAGTTCTGAGCCGAGCTCCTATCCCACCAGCTACGTCCACGGGAAGAAGTTGCAGTGCAGGATCAGTCCCAGCAGCCAGTAGCCCAGGAAGAAGCCCAGGATGCTCTTGCTGAGGGGGGTGATCGATCGCCAGTTCAGCAGCAGCCTCACAACGGGGTTGTCCGAGGTCCCTTTCCCACAGGAACTGGGAGATTTACTCAGAAGAGCCTTCCCAGAGGCTGGCTTATCAGCCCCTGTGCTCCAGAGCAAAGGTTCGTGTTCCTGAAGCAGGTGAGCTGCGAACCAGTACAGGATGGGAGAGGAGGAGCCGAGGAACCGGGTCAGCACCTGGAGACAACAGGCAGAGGAGAAATCACCCCAGCTGCTGTGCTGTCACCGCCCCAGCCCCGCAAGGAATCCCCTGTCCTACCTGCACGTGCATGCAGCAGAACCCAAAAGCCAGCAGGGCCGTGCTGTGGACCACATACATGAAGGCAGCAGGGCCACAAAATCCATCTCTTGCCTTTCCTCTCTCTTCACTCTTCCTCCTCTCTAGACCAAGAGTCAGGCAGTGCCGGGGGTTTGTGCTGACGTAGGTCCAGGCAGCCCATGAGCTCAGAAGGGTGACAGGCAGAGCTAGCAAGAAATTGGGGATCTGTCTGAGCTCAAAGTACCTTAGAAAGCCCACGTTCCAGTAAGTGTCCTGGATATAGGAATAGACCAGAGGGAAGCGCTGGGAGCACCAAGGGGGTTTATCCCCAGCCGCGCCTGCCACACGATAGCCCTTGTCCCGTGCCAGCTGCAGCAGCGGCTCGGGAACGGCCTGGCCCAGCCCCGTGCCGGGCTCGCAGAACCTCACGTAGGCGTAGTACTGAAACACCGCAAAAGGCAGGGAAATCAGGGCACACAGCAGGGCTGCCGAAGACGCCAGGCCGAGGGCCCGCTTCGCCAGCGCGGGGAGCGCCGCTCCGTCCTGCAGCCGCAGCGCGAAGCGCTTGCCGCGCCAGTACAGCACGAAGCCCGCGTTGACCAGCCCGTTGGCCCGCGCCCCGGACGCCAGGGCGAAGAGCAGCCCGCTGAGCCAGCCGTGCCCCTTCTCCAGCTGCCACATGGCGCTGAAGGCCAGCGCGGCGAAGGCGCTCTCCGAGTAGGCAGCGGCCATGAAGACGCCGGCCGGGCTGAGGGAGAAGAGCAGCGCGGCCACGAAGGCCTGGCGCGGCCGCCGCAGCACGGCCCGGCCTAGGCGCAGCAGGGCCGCGGCCGCCAGCGCCGACAGCAGCGCGTTCAGCAGCGCGGCCGCCAGCAGCAGCCGGCCACGTGGCTGCAGCGGGCACGGCAGCAGCCCGGCCAGCAGCCGCAGCCCCAGCGGGAAGAGCGGCAGGAAGGCGCAGTTGTGCTCCAGCAGGTAGCCGCGCTCGGCGATGAACAGGAAATGCTCGGCGTCCCAGCGGCCCAGCCCGCCCAGCAGCCGCTCCACCAGCGTGTCCCACGGGCCTCGCGGGCCCAGCCGTGGCGGAGAGAAGGCGTCGGCAGCGTGGTCCGGGACCAGCAGGTTAAACACGGCCTGCAACACAAGAGAGGGGTGCAGGCTGGCCGAGAGCTCCCGGTGGCACCGAGGCCGGACCCCAAGATGCCCACGAGGTTGTGAGGAGGCGCAGACGCAGCCTTTTGGGGTATTGACATCTGAACACAGCAACGCTCTGGGATGCAGCATGAATCCCTGCAAAGCCGGGGAAAGCTGCTCATGGCTGTGACTGCGCTCTGTGCTGGCTGCCACAGCCAAGCTCTCCCATGGCCAGAGCAGGATATCTCTGGAAACAAGACTTGGGAGGAACGTACAGGAGGAGATTACTGTTCCTTTTCTGTGGATAAACACACTTGGAGCCAAACCAGCCTCTTGCAGCAGCAGCATGAAAACACAGCAAGTTAAAGGAAATTAATGTGATTTTACTTAACAGCGACCTGTAAGTAAAAGCCCTGGCTGCAGACTGTCTGTTGGCTCTCTGAGAAGTTGCTTTCCCCATTGTGCAGAACCAGCTCATGGATCCCGGGGTACTGAAGGCAGCAAACCCCAGCAGAGCCTCCCTGCCTGAGGACAGACTTGCCTGCAGCAGCAGCGCCAGGGCCCGGCAGCGCAGGGCGAAGCACACGACCTCTCGGAGCTGGGGGTCTGCCCTGCTCCACCGCTCCATCCCGCACCCAGAACTGCCTCAGGAGGTCACCGGTGCCGGGGGAATTCTCCTTCCAGTGTGGGAAACCTGGGGTGGCAAACACAGAGGACAAAGAAAGGGAGGTCTGGCTTCAGCCTCATTTGTGAATTTTGTGCCTTTATTTACTGTCAGGCACTTGAAAGGTACAAGTCTCTGAACAAGAAAGTCACTTATGGAAGAGATCACGGGTCTGGGAGATGACGCAGAGACCTCTTTGATATTGTTCCTACTAAAAAAAAAATCCCTGACTTATTAACCTTGGCCAAGACACTGAGGGAGAGAGGCTATGGCGTGTTCTGAGCCCGTTCCTCCCTGGGCTGGAGCGAACCCCTGGAGCAGACAGGCTGCTCCTGCCTCAGCAGGAACTCCAGCAGCTGGAGCCAAGCATCCTCACCCACATCCAACGCTGTGAATGGGATTTAAGCCTCTTTTCCTTGGAATGGAGACAGAATTCCCGTGGACTCCGAGCGTAACCCCCGTGTAAGCAGGAGGGCTGCCAGGAGCTCCCTCCTCTCTCCTGCTCCGTGTTTGCCCCTGGGAAGCCAGGAATGGATTTACTCAGCTGGCTCCATGGCACCAGCTCTGCCAGAGCAGGGTGGGACTCAGGCACACAGCTTCCCCCAGCACAGGCAGCACGGGCAGGACACAAACCCTGTGCCACTCCACCCTCACCACCTGCAATTTTCCAGTGTTTTGGCAAAGCTCCTGGCACCTGCCTGCCGGGCACACTGCACGTTCTGAATGCACCCGTCCACCTCCTCCCTGCAAACCTCGCCTGAGGGATTTCAACCTCTTTGTGGAGCCTCCCCAGTTCAGTGTCTACATGTCCTGGGTGCCGTGGTGGCCCAGCTGTGATGCCCTGGCCCCGAGCCACGGGCAGGATCTGCTGTGCAGCTCTTTAAGATAAAACATTTCTTCCGTTGGCTCCCCAGCCACCAACTGCTTTTCAGCTGGAGAAACACACAGCCCGCAGCTCTCGCCGGGTCCCAGTGACACCACATCCTGCCCTCCTGTCTGCTCCAGCACTCTGTAACACACAGAGATCCCCAAATCCATCGCTCTACAACCTAAAATCACTGACATTTCCCTACTGCATTGTGGAGAAAAAACCCAGCCAGGCCGAAACTGCATGAGAGGACAGAGAGCAAACCATCAGCAAGGCAAGAACCAAGATCCAGACTGGCTCATTGACAGCTCCAACCGCACAGGGTTATTATGATTCCTATTTAACCACAAATAAAAGTTTTGGGTTGCTCCTATTCCCCTTGTGCTCCCCAGCACTCACAAAGCCACTGGTGGGAGGCACGTCCTCCTGCACCACGAAGCCGTGACGTTATTTTAAGCGAGGGGACACTTCAACCCAGCTGTAAACTCTTTTAAAGCACATTCACAGCTGCAAATCCTATTAAAGCACAGCGGCAAAAATTGTCCTGGCACTTTAAATATAGTTTTTTCAAAACGCAGAGAAAAAGCCTCGCCTGAATGTGCCAAGAGAGCTCAAAGCAAACAGCTTTAAAAAGCCTGTTCCTGTCACGATGCAGCACACCTTGTGACAGAGCAAAGCCTTCAAAAGAGCTGCAGCCCACGAGCCCCGTTTGGATCCAGAACACAGCGTCAGGAATGGCTCTGCCCCAAAAATCCTGTGGGAAAGGACACCTGCACCAACACAAAAAACGAGAGGCAGAAGGGCGTTAAAAATATTCCAGCAGAAAAAGATGCAAAGTCTGAATTAAAGATGTGTTTCCCTCTGCGTTCTGCTCTTCCCTTGGCCCTGAGCTGCGAACCTCCGTTTGGAGGCGGCGCAGAGGGAGGGATGCGGACGGGACGGGAGCGGCGGGGCCGGGCGAGGACGGGAGCGGCGGGGCCGGGCGGCCGCAGTGCGGGCCGGGGACCAGCCGGTGGCAGCAGCCGCTCGCCACCGGGCGGGTACGGGACGCTGCTCCAGCCCGCTCCGGGCACCGGGCACCGCTCCAGCCTGCTGTGAAACTCATCGGGAGCTCCAGACACGTTGTTAAACCCCTTCTAACCAGGAGGCCAAAGGAGGGCAGCAGGATTTAGGGAATCCTGTTCGCCTGGTGCCGTTTCTGCGGGCCTGGGAGCTCTCGGCATCCCTGCGTCC
The DNA here is from genome assembly GCF_050655825.1 of Lonchura striata. NCBI lineage: Eukaryota > Metazoa > Chordata > Aves > Passeriformes > Estrildidae > Lonchura > Lonchura striata. Next base: position 824,630 of record NC_140725.1, read on the forward strand.
GGCCCAGCTGCGCTCCGGAGGGTCCAGCAGCGCTTCCCTTGGCTCTGGGTGCGATCGGGGGTGGTTCTGTCTCTGGCAACTGAACCTGCTCTGATCAGAACCCGCTTGGGCTCGGCCGCGGCTCCGGCACGGGACGGAGCCTGCTGTGCCCAGCCCGCCCGGGCCGGTCCCGCGGCCGCTCCCCGGTCGCCAGAGCGGCACACGCGGGCAGGAAGGGCCGCAGAGCTCCGCTGTCCGCCCGCAGGCGGGACCGGCCGTGCTCCGGGAGCCGGACAGCTCCCGTGCCGAGCAGCGGCCACCGGACCCACCGGCCCCGGGCACACGGGGCTGTCCCGGGCTGCCTCCAGCCCCTCCGGTACGGCTCCCGCCGCCAGCGAGGCCGCACGGCGCTGCCCGGGACATGAACCGCGCCCGACCCCGCGCCTGACCCGGGCCCCTCCGGGCCTCACCGTGCGGCTCCTGCCGGTGCCGGGGCCGGGCCGAGGGCGGCGGGGACACCCCGGCTCCGGTCCCGGCTGAGATCCCCTGTGCCGATCCCGGTGCCGGTCCCGGCTCACTCCCGGTGCCGGTGCCGGTGCCGCAGCGCCCCCTCGCGGCGGTACGAAGGGAGGAGCCGCCCCGGCCCCTTCCCCCCACCCATCCGCGCGCGCGGCTCCCCGGCACCGCCCCGCGCGCGCGCGCGACTTCCGGCCGCACCACTTCCGGCGTCACGCGGCGGCGGCGCGCGCGCGTGGGGAAGAGGCGGGCGGCGCCATCTTTGTTAAGGGCGGGCGGGGGAACCGGGACCGGGAACCGGGATCGGGACAGGGACCGGGACCGGGCTGTGCCCCGCCAGCAGTAGCAGCAGCACAAGGACCCGAGGCGGCAGGGCGGGCCCGCGGGAGCTGCGCCCTGCGGGGTGTCGGGAGCCCGCAGCATCCCCGGTGCCGGGCGGAACTCCGATCCCTCACGCTGCACCCGAACGCTCCCGTTCCCCAGGAGCCCCTCAAACGCCTCTCTGCCAGCCAAGAGGAAACCTCGAGCTCTGCCCAGGCCGGAGCCCTCGGCACACCCTCGGGGTGAAGCAGAAACCCTTGAGGAGGCTCCCCGAGCGCTCTCGGGCATCAGCCTTGGGAGAACTCACGTTTTCTTTGCTGGCAAAAAAGTGGGAACAGCAGAGCGACTGGTGCCCAGAGGCGTTACGAGGAATTCCTCGGATGGCAGGATTTGGGCACAGATCGGCCCCAAGCATCGAGGGTTGGCGCTGCCAGGGTCGGGGCAGGTGTGGCTGCCCTGTGCCACGCTGCGAACACTTTTTGTTGTTTTACTCATTGCTCACCTCTGCCCTTGGTTCTCACTGTTTGAAGTGCACGGGGCTGTGTCTGGACACAGTGCTGCGGGAGCAGGATTCGGATAGCTGGGTGTGTGATTCTGGTTAAACCCGGGAGCACTCCTGCCCGTCCCTCCCGGCCGTGGCATTCACCCCGGATCCACCGCACACACACAGAGCTGCTGCCTTTACCTGCTTCCACGGCACCACGGCTCCTTTCTGCAGGAAAAGCAGCACAACTCCCACGTGGGTTAAACACAACTCCCGGAGCGCAGGGCGAGCTGTCGGAGTGCACCGGCAGGGCAGAGAACAGCAGAATCCAGCACAATCCTAAAGCCAAGGAAGCCCAGCACCATTCCTGCCTTTTGAGCAATCCATTTGAAGGACTCTCCTGCCAGGAAGGGCTCCCACAATTCCTGCTGACAGACAAGACTTTCCAGGAAAAAGACTCTTTGATTTTGGCACAGTCGCTCCCAGGAATCAGAAGTTGGAGGAATGGAGGCTCTAGGAACTGAGAGCTCCCGAGGACAGGACTGGGAAGATAAAACAAGGGGAATTTTTAAACAAAAATTACGTTTGCCTTCAAAAAAAGCTGTTTTTTCTTTTATGAGCTCGGAGCAGTTCTAGCTACCCTACTTGCAGCATCCACTGAGGACAAAGCCTCGGGCTAAATGAAATTCAGCTTCCAAAGCCCTGAAACAGATCCTCATCCAGAGAGCCTGAACTTGGCCTGTTTGCTGCAGGGCCTGGGAGCTCTGTCTGCTGGAAAGCCCCGGCTCGGGAGGAAGTCAAGAGTACGTGCCATGCTCCCAAGAAAATGTGAAAAATGCGAGGGGAAGGAAAATTTTCCATTTTACAGAGCTGGGAGGGAATGGCCTCCCTTCCCAGCAAGGCCCTTCCCTCCCTGGCAGCCACAGCTTCACCTCATGCTGCAAATCCCGAGCCTGGGCAGCTCCTCAGGAAAAATTCCAGCAGGGAAAGCAAAGTCAGAGCAATCGGCCACAGAGCTCCCGAGCAGGGCAGGCCTTGGGCAGTGCCGAGCTGCCCTCCCTGTCCTGCCAATAAAAAAAACCCTTACAAACATCTTACCAAGATTTAATGTACATTTATTCTTAACACGTGGAACATATAGTATAAAGATTTCATACTGAATAAATGATATTCATTAAGCCAAAAAAGGAAAAAAGGGAGGAATTTACATCAAGTTTTTAGCTACATCGTCTGAAATACAAATATGCAGAATTCATCACTGAAAAATCTCAATTGTGTTTCTTCATCAGGAACTTCAACTGAACCTAGAACTTTTTCACACCTCGATTAGAAAGAAAACAAAAACAGGAAAAAAATAAACTATAAGTTGATTGGCTGCTGAGACAGCAATGACTTTATACACAGAGACCTGTACAGCATCCTCCAGGGAGGGATGTCTGGCAAGAGATTAAATAATTGTGTCTCGCTTTTGCAGGTCATCAACTCGTTAACTCGTCATACTATAAAGGGGTGGGAGGGGACAAAACTGCAGGAGTCTCAGGGTATGTGCAATGTACAACGTCATATATATATACACACGTGGCAGCGCTGGGCTGCAGCTAAAGGTTAAAACCAGTTCTAAGAGGTGATCTCAGGGTTATTCATACAATCAAGGAGGAAGAGAGAAAGAGGTCAGGGTGTTGTAGGTTCACACATTATACTTTGGGGGAAAAGCCTTTTTTTCTCCTCAACATTAACTAAAAACATTTTTAAAAACTACAGCTTGCTGCTGATCCAGCGTTTTTTTCTTTTTTTTTTTTTATCCATGTGAGACATTATTACAGTATGTTTACAGTTTAAGGTGTACAGTACATGGAGCTCTACACGCTACTGCACAGGCCTCCCTTGGACAAGGTCTGTTCACAACTGGTAACTTCTTGGTTCCTGCAAGATTGTGAATGTACAACGATAAACCACACAGAGTTCAGCAGTCACTTTTTGTCCTTCAGAGTTTACCATTAAAAACAGTTATGAAATTGGTGCCTGTCAATGGGATAACACGGCAAGTCGTCTTTCCCCAAACTCACTGTAAACGACAGTAACTTTGGTTAAAATAAAAAAAGTCTTCTATGTAGACAGAACTTTGTCTCCTTTAATAAGGGATTTGGGACAAATCTGAGGGGCAGGGAAGGGGGAGAGGGGCCGGGGAGATCTTTCCCCGGGGGAGAAGCAGGACAGCGCAGGGCAGACAGTGGATTCTGAGGTGGTTTTGCATAAATAAAGGGCAACAGTCAGTTTCTAAGTTCTCCACTCACGCACACGCACACGGGGGCTCGGATCCCACAGCTGTCATGACTGGCCAATTAAAAACAGTACATCACAAATAACTTGTGAAACCAAAGAGTTCATCAAAGGCGACACGGAGATGTCCAAGAGCCGCGACTCGTACAAGGTGAACTCCGAGTGGTTCTCGTCCACCTTGGCCAGGGCCAGCAGCGCGCGGGCGGCGCGGCGCATCATGTCCACGCTGGTGGCCTCGAAGGGCGGGCTCTGCATGTGCATCAGCCCCGCCTGGCTCTGCTGGAACTGCGTGGCGGCCAGGCTGTCCTCCAGGAAGCCCAGCAGGTTGCCAATGCTGCCCTTCTGCACAGCAATGGCCCTGGCGGCCAGGCTGTCCCCCTGGGCCAGGTTGGCCAGCAGCACCACGGCCATCTCCCGGCACACCGGGTTCTTTCTGTCACTGAGGAACCGCACCATGGTGCTGTACAGCTTCTCCAAGCGGCTGAACGGCGGCGTGGCGAGGATCAAATCCACGTTGTTGTCCTGGATGCTGAGTTTGCTGAGTGTTTCCAAAACCAGTCTCTGAGGGGAGAGGACAGCGCTGGGTCCCAGTGTCGGAAAGGGATCCTGGGCCTCTGCTGAGGGACACACTGCCCAGTGGAGGAGTCCATCCAGGATAGGCAAACAGATGCTTTCCGGGTAAGGAGAGAGGTCCAGCTGCCCAGAAATGTTGGCCAACGTGACCAGCGTGTTTTCACGCAGCATCTCCAAACAGTCCCACCACCACTCCACCTTGTTGCAGCTCACCCCTTGGTCCTGCTCCTCCTCTTTCTCGTAGGTCAGGGGGGCCTGTTTGCGTTCTGGATGCTTGTGGTGTAGGAGGATCAGTTTCCCTAGAATCAGCAGCAGCCCAGGGTGTTTGGACATTTCAAAGTCATTGCCCGGCACAAACGATAAACTCCTGATGATGTTGGAGACGCAGATGCAGCGCTTGGCCAGAGAGTCCTGCCAGTCCAGGAGGGTGCAGAGCGGCGTCTCGTCCTTACTGTGGGGTTCATCCTCCAGGATTTTTATATTTCTGTGGCTCTGAGCTGGACTGATGACAAAGGGAAACTTGCTGCTCTCCTTCGCCGTTTCCGAGGCTTTGACCTCTTCCTCCTCCCCCGGCAGGGAGCCCGGGCGTGCCGAGAGCATGTCATCCATGGTGGCAGTTATCCTCTTCTCCGAGGAGCCGTCGGGCGCAGGAGCCTCCCCTTCCCTGGGGCTCGGGTTGCTCTCGGCTGCTGAACGTTTCCTCAAGGCAGAGGAGCAGGAAGCTCGTTTGTGAAGCAAGGGCAGCTCGGTCTTGCTCTCGAAGTGTGTCTGGATGTGCTCGGTGGTGTCCCCGCCGCCGATGCGCCAGTGCAGGAGCCCGCTGTCGAACTCCTGCACCCGGCCCAGCTTGTCCGAGTAATCCACCACGAAGGGGTCGTTCTTCTGCACCACCTTCACTGGAAGCTTGTCAAATTTACTCACTAGCTTCTCCTCGCTGCTCTCTAGAGGTACTTTGTCCTTGCTCGAAAATGCAGCCTCCTCCTCTTCCTCATCCTCCTCTTCCTCCTCACAGTTCAGGCTCCGTGGCTCGTCGTCCTCCTCCCCTTCTTCAGGGGAGGAGGCTGAAGATTTGCAGAACCTTTCGGGATCTAATAGTGTTCTTTGCCCTGGGTCTCCTACCTCGTATTCCTTCAGGATTCCAAAGATCTCGATCAGGCAGCGCCGGAAATATTCCACCAAGAGTTCCAGCAAGCCTGGCAGCTACAGGGGGGGGAAAGAGGAGGGGAGGAAGGAACAGCGATCAGAAAACAACTCAGGAGGAAGAGTTTAAGCAGTGCTAGCAATTAATGGTGCTTCTCATTCTGGCAATAAATGGTGCAGAAGAGAGGTTTTTGTCCCCTGAGAAAAGGGACAAAAGCAGGCACTGGCTGTCAGGATCCAAACTGCCCCCCTGCACGCCCTCTGTGCTCTCGGTTGTATCTCCCCCCTGGTTAACTCCCAGGGAAGGCCTTTGCACACACATGGATCACTCAGGCCAGGGAGTGACCACTCACAGCTGCCCACACCCCACGCTCCAGGTACAGAGGCTGCAGGAGCTGCTCTTTGCCACCTGGCTGACAGAAACCCCTCCAGCATCAGCACTTCAAAGACCTGCCCCAGAGAGCATCTACACCCACCTGGCTGAGGTTGAAGGTCATTATGCTGTTGTCATCATAGAGCAGGATGTTTATGGTATCTAAGGCCCACGTACTTTCAGCCAGCAGCCCCGACTTCAGAGACATCATCACTCTCCAGGCTTCAGGAGTTCCTGTAACATAAACACATGATACTTCCAGCTCCTGGAGTTTCAAAACAAAAAGGAGACACTTGATACTGATTTGGACCTGTGAAGAGCAGAGCCTGGTGAAGATGATGTACAGGCTGTGTCTACCACCAACCTGCCCACAGGCAATGCCAGAATAAAGGCTCAGGACACAATTAACCTGCCACGATGCCTTTTTTCTTCGAACCCAGCAGAGCCCCATGCCTGGCAGGACCGCACTGAAAGGCCAGGGCAGCACCGATCCCTCAGAAGGCTCCGGCAGCAAGGAGGAGTTTCCTCTTACCGATATCTTTTGCCGTCAGCCGCCTCCTCTGCTTCAGCACAGGTTGCGTGGCCTCCACGGAGCCCGGTGGGAAGGTGATGTCCCGTCGGATCATGGGGGGCTGGACAGCTGCTGGTGTGATGTGCGAGGCAGGCACGGGCGGCCCCGCCTTCTGCATCTTCATCCCCGAGTGCAGGAACGGGGATTTACTGGGAGAAGTGCGGTTCTCCAGAGGTCTGGGCAGAGGTGCTGGGCTGGATACCTGAGGAATGTGATTCTGCATGCTGGGGGGGGTCTGGTAGTTGGACTGGGGGGGCCTGGTCATGGGGGGCACGGGGGCGGAGGGGCCGTAGGGAGGTTGCCGGTTCCCGTGGGAAGGCCATGGTCCCTCGTGGTTGACCCTCTGGTCTGAATGCAGGATTTCATCTGTTCGAGTGACCCCGTGGTAGGCGGGGCCCTGGGGCGCCGCGCCCGAGCTCTGCCGGTTGGGGTAGCTGCCGTAGCCCAGCTCGGTCCTGCCCTGCCACAGGGCCCCTTGCTGGGGACCCTCGGGGGCCGGCTGGATGGGACCCCCCATCATCTGCGGGGGGATGTTCTGCTGGGCGCCGGAGCCGGGGGCGGCTGAGACCCTGTCCCTGCCGAACTGGAAGGGGAACTGGCTCTGGCCGGCGCGGCGCTCGGCCGGGTAGGTGCTGCCGTACTGGTTGTACAGGTCCTGCTGCGGCGAGGGCTGCGCCGGCGGCTGCTGGCTGGGCTGCTGCGGCTGCGCCGGGGGCAGCTGCTGCTGCGGCTGGCCCTGCCCCGAGCTGTAGGGAACGTTGTAGAGCTCGCCCTCGTGCCGCTTGGCGGGGAGGCCGTAGCTGCCGTCCATGGGCCGCTTGTAGTTCTGCGGGGAGAGAAAGGCACGGACGAGGCCGGGTGAGTGGGAACCGGGGATTGTTCCTCTGGAAGGGTTTTAAGCATTGGAAGGGGCTGCACAAGGAGGTGGTGGAATCACCACCCCTGGAGCTCTCCAAGAAACGCCTGAACGGGGCTCTCAGTGCTTTGCCCTGGGTGACGAGGTAATGATCGGTCACACGTTGGACTCATTGATCCCAGAGGTCTTTTCCAACCTCACTGGCTCCATGAAACAAAAAGTCAAACCTCTGGGCAGAGTCCCCAGAGCCAGAGGATCTGCCCCAATGAGTGGCCTGGGAGAGGCACTGTCTCCTTGCTGGCCGTACCCAATGTGAAAGTTGGATGAGTTGTTCCATTTCACAAGCCTCGGCCAATTCCTTGTGGCTGCCTGGGGAGGTTCCCTGTGGATTCCACCAGGATGCCTTGGGGGCAGGAGTCTGCCCACAGAAAGGACTTTTCCTGCAGAAAAGGCTCAGCTCTACTCTGCATTCACCGCAAACCAGACCCGACACTGCCACTTGCTTCCTTCCACATCCAGGAATTTTATCAGACCCTATTTCTCTCATTTCCCAGGTTCCTGCTCAAGTGTCAGACAAAATGCATTAAAAAAACTGTTGTACTTCCTGCTTCTTCCTTTCCTGTGGATTTCAAAACTGAAAGGAGCAAGAAAGCTTCTCACCCCTAGTTCTTTTAAGTGCAAAGGGAGAAAACAGCCAACTGCTGCCCAAATTAAAATCCAGCATCTCTCTAGCCTCCAAGGTCTGAGCTGTAGCTGCAGTGGAGGCTATTCAGACACTCCACAGTAATAACTGGCTTCAGATGGAGCTCTAGGGCTTCAAAGATGACAAGTTCCAGAGTAACTCGAACTCTTGGCTCCGAGCCCCGTGGCTCTGGTTGCAGAGCCAAACTGCAGAGCAGTTGGAATTATTCTTAGCACAGCTCAGTGAGTGCCCTCTCTATACTCTCCTAAACCATAGGACTTAAAATTATCAGGAAAACATTATGGGTCCTGGCATGGATGCAAAGGGCAAGTCGTATGTGAGGATTCTGGAAAGGGATACACGTTCATTCAAACTGTCCTGAAACAAAACTGATGGGTCTGGAACAAGGAGGAGGAGGAGGCAGTAAGGCCATGGAGTCTGAGGCCTCTGGCTGCAGGATGGGAAAGACCAAAAAAATCCCCTGGTTTGTGCAGAATAATCCACCTGAAACAGCTCTCCTGAATGATCCAGGACTTACTCCAAAGAAAGTCATCACTTGGACCAAAAGTGTTACAGCAATAGGATGGGATTCACAAAGTTCCACAGGGACAGAAGCCCAATAAAGCTCCCTGATTTTCTGCTACCTGACCAGAGCATGCAGACCACACAACCTCCATTCTCAGAACAGCATTTCATTAACACAGTGCTGGGAATGCCAATTAAAACTTGTTAGAATTGTTTCCAAATGAGAAAAAGTCTCCTGTATTAAATCAGGTTGGACAGGGCTTGGAGCACCCTGGGAAGTTGTGGGGGTGGCACTGGATGAGCTTTAAGGTCCCTTCACCCAAGCCACTGTGTGATTCTGTGATGAGGCACTTAATTCTTCACATTCATAAAGCAAATGCACAGCCCAGAGAGTTTTCATCTTCCCCTCTTGACAAAGAGCAGAGGTAAAACCCAGTGGAGCCGAGCGGGACCTCTGGGATCACGCACCTGCTGCTGCTGCTGATACATGGTGGTCTGCTGGCTGGGGAAGGGGCTGCCCGAGGATGTGCCTTGAGTGGAGAACTGATTGCCATAGGAATCATGTCTGGGGAAGAGAGAGACGTGTCAGCGCCACGGGGCCAGCGCGGCGGCACGGCGGGGACGGGCTGGGCACTGCGGCCCTGGCACACACCTTTGCTGCTGCTGCTGCTGCTGGGGGTAGCGGCTGGGCGAGTACATGCCCGCGTCGGGCGCGGCGGGCAGGATGCTGGGCTGCGGGGTGCCGCTGCCCAGGCCGCCCTCGGCTCCCAGCCCGGGCTCCGTCCTGCGCAGAGAAAACCCCGCGGGCGCTCAGCACCCCTGCGCGGAACAGGGCAGGGCAGGGGGGCCCAAGGGGCAGGGCAGGGCAGGGCAGGGCAGGGCAGGGAAGGGCAGGGCTGGGCTGGGCTGGGCTGGGCTGGGCAGGGCTGGGAAGGGCAGGGCTGGGCAGGGAAGGGAAGGGCAGGGCTGGGCAGGGCAGGGCAGGGGGGCCCAAGGGGCAGGGCAGGGCAGGGCAGGGCAGGGCAGGGCAGGGCAAGGCAGGGGTCCTGAATGGCAGGGAAGGGCAGGGAAGGGCAGGGAAGGGCAGGGCTGGGCAGGGCAGGGCTGGGCTGGGCAGGGCTGGGAAGGGCAGGGCTGGGCAGGGCAGGGAAGGGCAGGGCTGGGCAGGGCAGGGCTGGGAAGGGCAGGGCTGGGCAGGGAAGGGAAGGGTAGGGCTGGGCTGGGCAGGGAAGGGCAGGGAGGCCCAAGGGACAGGGCAGGGCAGGGCAGGGCTGGGCTGGGAAGGGCAGGGAAGGGCAGGGAAGGGCAGGGAAGGGCAGGGCAGGACAGGCAGCACCCACCTGACTCTGTCGTAGGGGGCTCCGTAGGAGTAGTGCTGCCGCTGCCCCATGGCCATGTTGCCCATGCCAGGGCCGGCGGCGCGGTTGTAAGGGTCACCCATGCCACTGTTGGGGCCCTGCCCTGAGGACATGAAGGGGTCGCTTCCTGGAGCTGGAAGAGAAGAAGAACCACTGAACACGGCCACCTCTGCCTCAGGAGCACAGCCTGAGGATCTGGGCAGGAGGAGCGAGCAGGGAGTGTCCTGCAGCATTCCCAGCACACAGCCGGACAGGGATGAGGCTCCAGGAGATGCTCCCTCACCTTTCCTCATACTGCTGTAGGGATCTTTATTTGGCTCGTAAGACATGCGACCCATCATGTCAGAGGTATTCATGCTGGGCTGGTACCCTGGATTTGGAGTCATGGAGTTCCGTTTCTGGAACGTAGGATCACTGCCATCTGCAAAGGCATCCTGAAGGCCCACGGAGTTACTCCTGTTCCAAAAAAGCCCCACAAAGACCACTTTACAGAGGTCCACCATGGTCCTCAGGATACTCCTCCTCACATGCTCCCTCTCAGGTGTTGCCATGCCCTCCAAGGGCCACAGAATCTAGAGGAACTGCCCTTCCACAACACTGTCCTCAGACCCAACCCCAAAACTGAAGAATATTCACAAACGATGTTGCTGCCAGTCAGGAAGCAAGGACCCAAGACGTGGAGTCCCACCAAAACAGGTACCAAGGCCCCAACATCTGCAGCAATGACCCAGAGGTGACCCCACCCCAGCAGTGGTGCCATACCTGATGCCTGGCAAAGGGGGCATCTGACTGTGAGGCGTCGACGCTGGAGTTGGTGGCTTCAAGTCTCCTCCTTCTGCCATGGAGCTGCTGGTGGACTGAGGTGTCTGGGGGCCCTGCATGGAGCCTGAACCCGCTGCAAGAGGAGGAACCTGGGGTGAGCAGCTTTGCACCCTTATGGATGCAACCCTGAACCTCCCAGAACATCAGCCTCGAGAACAGCGAGTCCTTTGAGGAAGAGACAGATGAAACATGGCCAAGAAAGCACAAGGAGCTCAACAGACAGGCTGGGCCAGGCTCCCCAGAAGAGCCTAAAGCTGAGAGGTTGTGTCTCTGCTCATCTTAACCCAGTTCCCTGTTCCACACCATGGTCCTGTGTGGTGTTTCCCAAGTTATCCTGTCAGAGCTGATGCTCTGGAGGGCACCACGTGGCTGGAATGTGGGGCTTCCTGCCAAGTGACAACCACTGATGTGGCCTGTCACCTTCACATCCCCCCAGCCAGGAGCGTGGGGGCTGGAACCCTGTCCTGGGAGTCTCAGGATCTCCCCAGTGATGGAAACCTCAGTCAAAGCCACCAAGGAACTCTGATCAAGGCCCCTCTGTCTGCTCTGCCCTCCCAGAGCAGTGAATTCAGCAGTGAAGCACCACTCCCAAGGATTCCTGGAACAGGGAATGCTGGAGGACAAAACCCGTCCAGCAGGTTCCCTGCAAGTCCCAGCTTTCTGCTCCACTGAGCCTTGACCAAACCCCGGTGTGTAAGCCAGTCATCCAGCTGTGCTGGAGCTCCAGCAGCTCTCCCCTGGCCCGGCATCGCTGCGACAGCATCAGCTCAGGTTCAGCCGCTCCTCGCAGCTGGCAAGAGCTGAACTCTTAATTAATGTTTCCATTAGTTCCGTCCCCAGCACCCGATATCCCTCAGCCTCAGCCCTGCTGGCTGATGAGTCATTTCAGCTATTCATTAAAATCCTCCGAGGTCACGTCCAGGCCATGTTTGTTTACACCCCACCTTCCTGGCACCCTGTCCTCCCTCCGGCCCAGGGAGGGCTGGGGAGGAAGGGCAGCGGGAGCTCCTGGGGAGTTCCATGCACAGCCCCTCCCTGCAGCCCAGCCCCGCTGCTTGCCCCCGGAATGGGCTCTGGAAGAGGCCCGAGACATTCCCCGAGACATTCCCTGCCTCGCTGCCATTTGGTGTTTGTCCCCAGCTCCCGCTGTCCCTCCCACTCACAAACTCACAGGAGCTGGAGTGGGGCCAGCTCCACGCTCTGGGAATTCCAGCCCAAGGTGCCTCCCCGGGGACTCTGCCAGAGGGAACCTTCGGGGCTTCCAGGAAACTCCCAGTGCCCGTGAGGGATTCCCAGTTCCCTCCGGCCACCACCTCGGGGAACACTTCTGGGTGCTGGGGCTGTGATGGACACTGCACGGAACAGCTCTGGCAGCAGGAGCTCCACCTCTGCAGCTCAGCAAGGGGTTCATGGGGAACAGCACCGTGCCATCCTCACCACTCCCAAAGTTCTGCAGGAGTTAATTTGGCAGAACAGGCTGAAATGAAGAGCAAGCCAATGCCAACAGGTTGTGAGGTCGGCAAGGAGAGCAAACCACGTGTGTGGGACAGCAGAGCCCTTCAGGAAAATGGTGAAATGGCTTCAAAACATCCCCCCGCTGTCCACAGGCTCCCAAACAGGGAATTTATTCTCATCCAGGCGATTCCCTGGGGGACAGGGAAGAGCAGCATCCACCAAGGCTCCACACTCCCCTAGGGCTCTTCAGCCTGGAGCTGGGCTGACAGAGCAATTTCTGTCCTGCCCTACACCTCCAGGCCCTGAAGGGAAGAAGGGAAAGTGAAAGAGGAGCAGGGACACGCTGAGTGATTCAGCATAAAGGATCAGAGGCACCAGCCAGGCTTCAGTGCTGCCTCTGCACGTTCCAGCTGTGCGAGTCTGGAGCAAGGTGACTTGAGAGAAGGGTTGGAATCGGAAATGCAGCAGAGTCCTCTCAGAGCAGGACCCAAACGTGCAGAGTTTGGGCTAAGAGCCCTGCAAATTCCTCCTGCTGATGTGCTGAAGCAGGAGCTCGGCCCAGAAGGCAGAGCCAGGCCCTTCACAAACACCTCGTGAGCTGGAACAAAATCTGATGCAGCACCTAATCCACCCTGACACACACCTAGAGCTACAAGTCTAAAGTGGCTTACTAAAAGTCTCAGCTCTCCAAGCAAACTCCAAATGCTCTCAACATTGTTCCACTGCCTCTGGGGGCAAGAAAGAGGTTTGGGAAATAAAGTGGGATTGGATTTGTGGTCTAGTTTGAGCAGAACTCAGACCCACTCTGGACAGAGGTTTAGTCTAATGGCACAGAAGTTACTTTATCTTGCAGAACACACCAAGGTGAAGCTCCACTAGGGCAGGTTTCCTGAGCAGTGACAAGACATGGTTTAGATCTTAACAAACCCCCCTGTAGCTGAAAGGAGCAATGTGGTGCCCAGCAGAGCACTGGGACAAGCCCACTGTCCCTGAAGGGTTCAGCAGGGCTGGGACACAACGGCACTGCAGTCAAAAGAGGTTCATTATTCTGATTATTCTGCTCCTCAGGAGCCAGACGAAGATGGTGCCAGGCTTCAGGACCAAAAAAGATTTTTTTTTTTGCGAACATTATAGGAACTTCAAAGCAGACCAAGTTTTTATTTCACCTACATGAGCAGGCTCCTGACCAGAAAAAGCATCTGAAGTTTTTTAGTTATAAGACAAACTGGAAAACTCAAGCTTAAAGAAGAGTTGGCAAATTCAGCAGCAATTCAAGCAATGAACTCAATGCAAATGAGACAGAAAGGATCAGACTTTCCAAAGACTAAAGAGTACAACATGCATGGCTGGCCTGCATGTCTTTTCTTTTTTTTTTGTTTAACAAATCTGAATTGAGCATTATGCTTAAATATTCAGAAACAGGAGCACACCATCAAATCTTAAACAACAGCAAAGGTTCATTTTAAAGATTCCTAAAGCACCCAGCTTGTCGTAGGCCTCCAGTGCTCTGAGCACAGAGCCTCAGAATGTCCTCCCTGGCTCCTGCTGAGGGCAGGAATTCCTGAGCAGGGTGAGTGCACACCCGCGTGCACCTTTCCTCCCAGAAGGTATTGCTGGCACATCCAAACCAGCTCAGCTTTTGCAGTGGGCTCCCAAACACGAGCACTGACAAGGGCTGCTGCTGGAATCCCCTCGCAGGGAAACTCCAGAGCTCTCTCTCCACCAGATTCTCACCAGGCAGAGATGCAGCAGCAAGAAGAGAGGGGTCTGTGTGTATTTTTAGGTTCTCCTTTTTCTCAAGCTTAATCCAGAGCTTGGACACACAAAACTGAACTATCCCAAGAGGCTCAACTCCCTCCCAGTCTCGTCCACACCCACATTACCAAAGAATTTTTTATCCTGCACGGCCAGAGAACGGGGGGGTGCTTTTTGGCAGTTTGGACCAGCCTGGCCCACAGCACAGTGCCAGAGACCCTCCTGCTCACACAGCCACTGCAACCTCAAACCAGGGCCTGGCCTCACCTGGAGACGGGGGCTGGATCTTGGTCTGGGACTTCTTTGAGTCAGCAGCTGCAAAGATGTCAGGAGGGGGGTCCTCGCCCCGCTCGATCTTGCACTCGAAGGCGTACAGACACTGGATGTACTGCTTCTTCAGGGAGCTGGCTGCACTGCTCGACGTGCCCACGTTCAGGTTGGTGGCCAGCTCGCGCCACTTCTTGTTTTTGTTGACCTGCACAACCAAACAGGAGGCTCTAAACTCCAGATCCCAGCCGTACCTCCTCCAAGAGGAGAAATCAACCCTTCCCAGCTCACACGAAGGGTGCAATGAGGGCTAAGCAGAGCAACCCCAAAACTATTCAACTCCCTTCTTCACCTACAGAAAACTTTTCAGATTTACAGGGACAGATTGCAAATCAAATTCGTCGCAAGGTCAGCTGACAGCCAGATGCAAAGACAAAGGCAGTGTCACCAATCTTTGCACTGGGCAAAGCAGGGAAAAAGGGCTTGGACTGGATCTGACCACAGACTGTTCTCACCCAGACAAAGGGAGAGGAGACATCTGGCTCACTTAAAGGGCGCTGGGTTTTATTTACAGAAATTAAACAGAGCTAAAATGAGGCTAAATGGGAATTCATGGCTCACACCTGGCCACAGGGCTGATCTTTGTGCTGGGGGCAGTTCTGTGCCCTGGCTGGGGCCACTGACCTGAGTCAATCCCCCGATCTCCTTGACAGAGATGTAGAGCCTGTACAGGTCCAGGGGCTTCCTGCCCACGGCTGGCAGGTTGGTCATGCCCATGGCCTTCTCCTCAGTGAAGGCCAGGTAACGATCCACCCACAGCTTCCTCTCGGGCTCCCCACCCAGCTCGTACAGCTTGGTGATCTTCTCGTTGGTCGTAGTAGAGGAACTGGACTTCTAGGAGAAGGAAAGAGAGATCAGGACTGAGCAGCACAAGAGCAGCTCCTCCATGTCCCAGGTGGCACCCTGGCCCTGCTCCCCCCAGTCTCCTCGTGCTGTCCCTGTCTCCTGTGTCTTTCACCACCTGGAGTAGAGGCAGAGATGGCTTTGGCATTCCAAATCCTTACTTAAAAATGAGCTCCCGAACTAGAGGCGTTCCTCAAACCTGATGGTGTTCCAGGTGAACCCTAGACCCAAAACTGAGCATGTTCATGCCACTTCCTTCCACAGCACAGACCAGGACAGAGCAGCCCTGATTTGTGGCCAAGAGCATTCAAGTCCTCTTTTGCCATAAATAAGAGAGGTAGATGCCAGAACACAGAGCCGAAGTGAGAGATCTCCTAGATCTTCTTGCTGCTGGCACAGGAATCAAACCTGCTGAGCATTTGTTTTCTTCAGGTAGCAAAGGAGGAGACCAGGGGCTCAGAAACTGCTTTTTTGGTGGTTCTTTTGAAACTGGTAGCAGCAATGCAAAGAAAAACACTCCCTGAAGAACTTGTTTGCCTCCCTCTTCTGGCTTTGATACAGGATTAGTGAGAGGTCTGTTTGTGAAACAACTGCAACACTTTAGTTACCACGTCCCAGCTGAGAGCTGACTCGCTCCAGGCCCACTCCACCAACAAACTCAGGTTTGTTTACGCTGCTTTTGGCAGTTTCACTGTGGCAGGTAATAATTCCTAATACTGAATTTGTTTTCCAGGTGAAATCCATGTCTCCCATAGGACTGGGAAACGCTCCCCTCCATTTCTCACACTGTTCACTCCAAGCGAACATACAACACATGGCTTTATTTCCCTGGATGCTGAAGAAGATGGGAGTCAATAAAAACAAAACCCAGAACATTTTACCTTTGACTTGGATTCTGCTTTGGGCGTCCCATCTGCCTTGTTGTTCATTTTAGTCGCAGGTGTTAATTTGACATCCCCGAGTCCCATCATTTCAGGGCTTGCTGCCATCCCTGGGAAGTTAAAGGAATCTTTAACACTGATTTTCCTTCCAGTGCAACGAAATCAGGGAAATCCCAAAGCTCTGGCTTACCTGCAGAGTTGTTGGCCATGTTCCCTGCCATGGGGTAGGGTGGGCCCTGGGGGTTTATCATGCCAGCCATGCTGTTAATTCCCTGCCCATAAGGAGGCCCAGTGCCCATCATTCCCCCCTGATTCATGTTGGGATAACCAGGAGGCCTAGAGGAGGAAGGAGAAAGCACACAGTTACTCCACATATTAGGCACTGGGATATTGCCTTCTGAGGAAGCAGTTTTGCTAAAAGAAACCTAAAAAAGACATGGAGAAGTGACATGCCCCAAACCATTTTTCCAAGAGAAGAGCAAAGATCAGGTGCTCTTGTAAAGCTCAGTACCCAGAGCCCAAGTTACCTTCTCAAGAGAAAAGGGAATGCAAACCCTTTGGAAAGTGGGACTTGAGCTCTGAACATTTTCACCCTTCATCCTGTTCTCCTACATCCACAAACTGAGCCTCATTTCAGTCATTAAATTGCCTTTAACCTGCAGACTCTGAAGCCCTGGGCAGTGTAGTGAGAATTTAGATTTAGAATCGTGGACTGTCCTGGTTGTTTTCCATGTATCACAAACCTCCCACACAAGTGTGGCTCAAACTTCTTCCTCAAAGGGACAGGCTTGGAGATTGGGAATTTGAGCCTTGGCAGCCACAGGTAAAAGCAGGAGGTTGCAGGAGCAGCCCTCAGGTGAGGATAAAGAGCAGTGTCCACTCAGACAACAAATACATCCACCAGCTCTGGGGAACCCAATTTAAGAGCATGTTCATGGCTCCCATGGCATTCTGGTAGGCCACACACACCTACTCTGAAATGGGCAATAAAGGAGAAAAAACCCACAGAAAACAGTGCAAAGTTCAGAGCTGAATTCCAGCTCCTTTCCCACAGCTGCTCATCAAGGCCCTAAAAGGAAGAAGTTCCTCACACTGGACAAGCAATGCCTTGGATCACACACACAGCTGGGTGGCTGCTGGATTTTGGGGCTGCAGCACAGGGGCAGCGTCTCCAAGTCACCCAGGGAACAGAGAAGACCAGAAAGCAAAACTCAAGAACAACTGAAGGGATCTCAGAGCTAAATAATTTCACCTGTGAACATAAAAATTCCCTATGTATGCCATAAAAGATGTATAGAGTGCTGCAATGGTTTGGATTGGACAGACCCAAAAGATCATCCCATGTTTAACCCCTGCCATGGGCAGGGACACCTCCCACTGTCCCAGGCTGCTCCAAGCTGTGTCCAACCTGGCCTTGGGCACTGCCAGGGATGGAGGAACCACATCAGCTCCTCCAGGCTTTACTCCCTTCCTTTTTAGTGGTTCACTTGAGAACCAAACCTCCGTGAAGGACAGACCCCCATGAAGGACAGACCCCCATGAAGGACAGACCTCCACCAAGGACAGACCCACCACACACAGACCCCCACCAAGGACAGACCTCCACCAAGGACAGACCCACCACACACAGACCCCCACCAAGGACAGACCTCCATGAAGGACAGACCCCCATGAAGGACAGACCCCCACCAAGGGCAGACCCCCATGAAGGGCAGATCCACCAAGGACAGATCCACCAAGGACAGACTCCCACCAGGCACAGACCTCCATAAAGGACAGACCCCCACCAAGGACAGACCTCCATGAAGGACAGACCTCCATGAAGGGCAGACCCCCATGAAGGGCAGACCCCCACCAAGGACAGACCCCCATGAAGGACAGACCTCCATGAAGGGCAGACCCCCATGAAGGGCAGACCCCCACCAAGGACAGACCCCCATGAAGGACAGACCCCCATGAAGGACAGACCCCCACCAAGGACAGACCCCCATGAAGGACAGACCCCCACCAAGCACAGACCTCCATGAAGGGCAGACCCCCATGAAGGGCAGACCCCCATGAAGGACAGACCCCCACCAAGCACAGACCTCCATGAAGGACAGACCCCCACCAAGGACAGACCCACCAAGCACAGACCCCCACCAGGCACAGACGTCCCCGAAGCCCCTCAGAGCGCTGCCCCGCGTGGGCCAGCCCCAGCCCTGTGCCCGGCTCCCTACCTGTTCTGGATGGAGTTGGCCGCGGCGTGCATGGCGGCGGCGGCCGCCTCCTGCGCCTTGCGGTTCATGCCGGCGGGCGGGGGGCACATGCCGCTGCCCACCTGGGGGGGCATGTTGGCCATGTTGGGGCCGTAGGGCCGGCTGCCCATGGCCGCGTGGCCCATCCTGCCCGGGGGCAGCCCGCTGTAGGGCGGCACGCCGCTCTGCCCGTGCATCTGGCCGCCCGCGCCCATGGGGTTCATGCTGCCCGCCATGCCCGGGCTGGGGTAGTTGGCGTTGGACATGGCGTTGTAGTTTGGCTGCCTGGGGTACCCTCCTGGGGAGAGGAACAAGGGGAACACAGCATCAGTCAAGCCGTTCGGTTTGTGAATCACCATAAAAATCTTCTATCGGCAAATATTTAAAGATCACTAACAGAGATGAGGGGGAGTGTTCACACCTCAACACAAAGTCAAAGTACTTGGATATATGCCACTAGAATGTGTTTTGACACAGCCAAGTAACAACATCGATTCAGAAGCTGCCTGAAACTCTCCCAAACCTCAACCCAGCACAGAGAGCTAAATGGTCCAGGACAGGATGGAAAATCCCACATTAACCCTTCCCAAAACAGGCACCTCTTCATCATCTCCCTCTCTGAAGAGAGCCATCCCTTTGTCACAATTACATGGGAATAAACAGTTACAACGTGCTTATTCCTAAATAAGGAGGAAGAATCCTACTTTTAGAAGTACAGCTATCCCTGAAAGCAACATACTCCATCAATCTCAATAGGAGCAAAGCTCTGGTTGGTATCACCCACAGATTAAGAGGAGAAAAATCAAAACATTTATCATGGAATCGCGGAGCGGTTTGGAAGGGACCTTGAAGATCATCCCATGGGCAGGGACACCTTCCACTATCCCAGCTCGCTCCAACCTTGAACTCTTCCAGGGATGGGGCAGCCACAGCTGCTCTGGGAACCCGGGGCCCCAAGAAGACATGAGGACAGAGGCCTTTGCTGGCTCAGCTCCCACCTTGAGGTCCGTACTGCCCGCCCTGGGGTCCGTAGCTCCCCATGGAGTTCTGCTGGTAGGGCCCCATGCCGGCGTGCATCTGTGCTCCCGAGGACTGCCGGGGGGATAAGGCTGAGCCGGGCTGGGGGGAGCTGTACTGGGGCATCTGGGGGTTCCTCTGCATGTACCCTGCACACCAGGAGCGAGCAAATCGTTAGTGCAAAGCGTCCCGAGCTGCCGCTGCACACACGTGTTCAGGCAACAGCCCCAGCACCCACAAAACCCTGCACACACGTGTTCCAGGCAACAGCCCCAGCACCCACAAAATCCTTCCAGCAGCAGCCGGGACACATTTTAGTGGTTGCATTAAGGAGCCAGTGTTATCTGAGCAGATAACAGATCCAATTTCCTGTTTTAGTCAGAAGAAAAAATCCCTTAGTGTCACAGCAGAAGCCAGTACAGCTCTGCCAATCCTTGGAGCTTCTTGTTCTTGGCTTTTGTTCACTTGTTTGTTTTCTCAGGGTGACAGGTCTGTACCTTCAGCCAGGACAGCTAAAATTTGACATGCATTTTCTCCCCCAAAACCTTACTCCCTGAAAGGGGAAAGGCACATAATATTGCTGTGAGCACCCCTTGTTTTGAAGCTTAAAGCATGTTAAGAAGCCAGGGAAACATCTTAGAAGCCAAAGCACCACTTTGGATGGAACATTTAGAGGCCAAGCAGCCAGCAACAGCTGAATGTACTGCAAGGTGCCTCAACACTTCAGCCTGTAATCCTGGGGCAGCTTTTCAGTGCTCTGTCCCACAGACACACGTGCCCAGGCCAGGTAAGTGGAACAAAGCCGTGACCCACCTCGGTCCTGCGCGATGCTCGACTGGTTCATGGAGGGGTGCAGGATCGTGTCCGACTGGCCGCTGGGCGGGCGGGGAGGCATCTGATTGCCTGGCCACAGAAAGGACACACACCATCAGCAGCTGCTCCCCTGAGACCCAGCAGGCAGCAGCCACACCCCAGAACCCCAGACAAGCCCAGGACAGGGGGATGTTGGCCACGGCGAGGAAGAACAGCAGCAAGCGGCCACCTCAGGCCAGTGCAATGGCACTGCTGGCTCACAGCAGCCCACCCAGCCCCGGGGAGCTGCAGAGCTCTCACACACACAGACGAGCCCAGAGCACCTCAGTGAGCACGCAGTGCTGGCTCTGGGCAGCACAGCCCAGCCCCAGCAGTCAGAGGTTACCTGGGACTGCAGCAGGGGACAGGGGACCGGAGCGGGACTGAGCAACGCTGGCCGGAGATCCAACTGGGGAGGGGGAGGGTCCTCTGATGCCTGGCAGGTGAGGAGAGGTATGTGGCGAGAAAGGAGACTGAGCTGGGTTACTCTGCTCTCCTTGGCTGCTGGAAATCCCTGATGTGCTTACTCCAGGGCTCAGGGCTCCTTCGGTCCCCATGGGCAGGTCATCTATGGAACCAGACAGGTCCTGCAGGGCACAGAAACACATCAGAAACCACGGGGCCGTGGGGCTGCCCTCTCACACCGCTCAGGAGGAGCATTTGTCCCTGGCTTGCTGCACACAGGAGTCAGTGAATCTGTTTGCTGCTGGTACCAAAGGCTGCTGCAGACCGAGGCAGCTGCCAGACGTGTCTGATCCAGTCTGAACCCAGGAGCTCCTGAGCTGGTTTGCTGCTGGCCCAAACAACTGGCTAATTCTCCTCTTAATTCAGTTTAGAGGTGGGAAGTTAAAGAATGCATCAACAGCACACGTAAAGCTGCAAACACAGGAGACAGTCCATGTGATCGTGGCTTGGAAGGAAAACGTGGCTCAGCCTCTGAAAGACAGAAAACTCCTGCCTCACCATAATTAATTCATAAACCTCCTATGAGCTGGGAAACTACTCACTTGAGATGGATAAAAACAAACTAAACAGAGATTTAAAAGAAAACCATAAAATACTCTTCAGGGTTCCCACTTCCCTTTCTTCAAAGACAGCAAAAATTAGCAGTTACTGCATCAACCTGTAAAGTTTAGCTTTTCTCGAAGGCAAGGCTAGAAAACACCCTTCCTCCTGCATGCATTCACCTTGGAGAAGAAAAGCACAAAATACAAAGAGAGCTGAAACCCCCAATTGCCACAGCAGCAAAGCGACAGCACCAAAAACCAGCTGGCAGGTGTGGAAATGGGGCTAATTCCGAGGAGCTGACGATGTGCAGATCCAGCGTGGCCAGTTTTTGTGCTGCCTGGCTGGTAACAAGGTGCATCAGCTGCTCAGGCTTGGCCTGCAGTGAATGAGTCAGGAGCAGCCCCAGCCAGAGGAAGTGGCAGCGTATTTGAACAGAAAGCTGGGAAGTTGTAACTATTCCAGGGATTAGATAAAATCTCTGCCAGAGGTTCAAAGGATCAGGGCAGGTGAAGAAGTGGAGGCCAAAGCTTACCAGGACTTCACTTACCCTCCCTAAGTCTTCCAGAGCAATCAGCTCTGGATCAGAAGGGTTCTGGGTGAGCCCTGAGGGAATCCCAGGTCATTTTCCATGCACAGAATTCAGCTGAACAGCACAAGCAGAGCCAACCTCATTTAAACCCCACAGAGAAAGGCCGAGGCAGCTGATAAATCACCTGGACACGCTGGTTTCATTGACACTGGCAGCACAGCTCCTGGTTCAGCAGCAGTGCAGGGAAAGTTTTCCCAGCCCTGGCAGCGCACGTGGACCTGGAGCACCAGACACTGCAACTCCTCAGCCTTGGGGAGCAGGAGCCCCCACACCCAAGCCCTGCCTGCCAGGGGACGTGGAAAGGCTCCAACAGCACATCCAGGACGTGGGAGTCAGGGAGAAGAGGAATTATGGAGGAATAAAAGCCAACACGGTGACACCCAAGCACCTCATCCCCCCGTGGGACCGGGACATTCAGAGGGCAGAGCTGGGCCTCAGCACCACCTTCAGCTCCTCCAGCACAGCAATTTCCTCTGTTTTAATGGAATTTGAACAAAATGCTCCTAACAAATGCTGGCAAGTGCTACTTTGGAGCTGCAGAGCCCAGACACTTGGTGGGGTGATTTAGTGCAGAGCGTGTCCTCCCTCCCCTTCCATTACTGCTCCTGTTGGAGAGCTCATTTCCTGCATCACAGTCTCTGAGGTATATTTGCTTACTGCTCAAGTATTATCTTCCTGAGGGGGGAAAAAAAAAAAGCTTTGTTTTATTTCAATGAAAGCTAAAAAACTGCAGAAAAAAGCCTAAAAATAGTGTCTGAGATCCCTTGCAATTTTCACTACTTTGCTATTGTAACATCAAAAGCATTGCTCCTTTATGCATCTATTTGGGTGGTTTTCCCTGGACAACTTTGACAAATCCCACATTCCTACTGCAGAAACCATCTGAAGTGGGAGTAAAGAGACATTATTTCCAACATTTTGCATTAAAAAGCATCAACCAATACAAACAATCAAGAGCAAAACACTCCTCTCGCTGAGATTTACTGCACCCAACTGCAGCCACTGATACAAGACACACAAAGAGATTCCCCCCAGAGCCCACGAAGGGATCAGAATGTCCAGAACCCAGTTCAGTCCAGCCTCCAACTGGATGGAAATACTGGCATGCCCCCTCAATACATGAAGGTAGTTTTAGCTTGAAGCACCAAATATCTGTGAGACATAAAATGAAGGAACGTTAAAAACTGTTTGAAAATTAACTCCTAAGCAGTAGATAACAATCTCCAGAGCTCATGTCTTCGACCTTGCCCGTGCATCAATGCTGTAGCACTCAAGCCATTTAAAAACATCCCATTTTAATGAAGCAGGTGGATCCTGGGGGGCTGTGTGCCCCTCTGCATTGCTGACACACCAGGAGGGACCCCCAGAGGAACAGCAGAGCTTTAGCTGTGCATCAGGCTCCCAGATTACCGGTTTAAATGAGTTTGAAGTGAATTACACATCTCCCTTTCCCAGCTGTTGGGACATGAGCTGAAACAGGACCGTGAAAATCAAGTAACTCCTGAAGTGACTTTCACCTTCAAAGATATGTAAGTTTTATCAATTCCAACAATAAAGTCGTTTCCCAGCAAAGAAGGGTTCTGCCAGCACAGCAGCATTTTCTGAGTGTGTTATTCAGCAGGACTGAGCTGCTCAGAAGGGAAACTCCTGCAAGGGGAAGGAGAAAACATGGACTGGAATGCCTGAGCCCCAGCAGCTCATCAGTGGGGAGCTGGTTTCCTCCCATCAAATTCTCTCTCAGGATGTCAAGCACCAGGGCACCATGGGTTAATTAAAGCCAAAAGACACCTCCAGCTCTACCACCCCCAAAGCAGGGGAAAAGGAAATCCCTGCATCTCTCCACAGCCTGTTTTCGGGGCAGCCGTAGCAGAGCAGCCTTTAAAAACAACAGACCTGATGGAAATAATGGAGACCTGCTGCCGTCAGGGGGTTCTGGACGAAGCCCAAGAGCAGAGGGCCGGGGAGGTTTTGTTTGCCTCCCACGGAGCTCCAGGAGGAGAGCTGGAAAGGCACGGCAGCAGCAGGAGAAGGGCTCTCCCCTTCCCTCCCCGCCAGCAGCCAGGGAGCCCAGACAGGAGGTGAGGCTCGGCAGCAGCAGCTCTGCCAACTCAAGGAAACGTCAGGGTCTGGAGAATTTCCTCACGTGTTTCCAATGTGTTTTTTATGCATTTTATTGCTCATCTGCCATGCAGATCAAAAACGCTGGAGGGATTCCAACTATTTCGCACAGAATCTCACACTCCAGGCTGGCTGCAGCCCCAAAGCCTGAGTTTCTTCACTTGAAATACTGCCCAGTGTTATTTTGGGATGTGACCTGATAGCGGAAGCCCACGGGGACCCTGGAACGGAGCGCTTCCAGCTGCGAGAGGATGCCCGAGCCGGGCCGGTGCCAGCGCGGGGCTGTCAGGGCTGCTGGCAAACCGGGCTGGGCACAGCACCTCCTGCTCACAGCACAGCAAAACCCAGCCTGCAGCCTCGCCCGGGGCACGGGAGCTCATCCCTGCACAGAAAGGGCTGCAGGTCCTGGCATGACCAGCACAAGGAGCCCACGGTTTGTGCTGGAAACAGCCGGGATTCTTTTATCTGGCAGCAGGAACCACCACCCCTCTATCTGATACAGCTCATTTGTTAAACAAACGGAGAGATGAAACGGCAGAAATGCTTAAGATCAAGGTAGCAGAATCCCAGAGGAGCAGAGAGACTCGAGGCTCTGCTCCGGCCCATCCACTGCTCTGGCAGAGCAGGAAGACTGACCAGAAAGCAAATGGAATTCCTGAGCAGGGCCTGCAGCCTGCCCTGCCCATCCCCAGCCTCGGCCCTTCCACGTGGGAAGTGTGGGGGAGCAGGGAATGATCTCCAGACAGCGCTCAAGGAAATGATGGTCTGAGACGAGCATGTGCTGGAGTTTATAAATTCTGTAAGGCCAGTTGTTTCCATAAGATGCTCACATGCAAGACCAGAGAACAATGGCTAAATTTATTCCCCAGTTCCTTCTGAAAGGGAAAAAGCCTCTTCCTTCCTTCTGATTGAAATACTCACTTTCTATTACAAGCTCTTTTTCTGCGCAGTTGCTTTTCCACTTACTCAAGAACTACCAACATTTAAAAATCACAAGCCTGTCCTTTCCTTCCCCTTTATTTCCACACCCAAAATACCTCAATCCTCTCTATCACAACAATCACACAGCTGACTGGCAGGATCTCCCTGCTATTTTGGGGACATGGATAGACTTGTTCCTCCTTTGGCAGCACAGACAAATCCTGCCTCTCATGCTCCACAGAACACTCTCTCCTGGAGACTTCCCCGTGCTCCACTCACAGCACCCCCACAAAGGAACCTGAGGTTTTCACAGATGTGACAGAAGGGTCTGGGGAGGCCCTGCAGCCCCAATGCCTTCCTGCTGTGCCTCTTCCAGGTTGGTCCCCCAGCAGAAACCAAAAGCTGGACCTTGGGAACAAGTTCAGCTCCACTGGAAACCCAGCTGATGCTTTTCATCCAGAGAGATTTCTCACCCAGTGTCTCCAAAGCTGACAAATCAAGAGTTAGAACAGAGATTTTCCAAGTCCTGCCCTATCCCAAAAACATACAGCTTGTGCCAGGGATGACCATCATCCCCTTACTCTGCTCCTCCCCCACCAGTCACTGTGGAGAGGAACACAAGTCCATCTTTCCAGCACCAAAAGCACCTTCAGGATCGTTCCTGGAGTGGGTATGGCCTGGACCAGACACAAAGGGGACGTCCTCCTCCAAAATAGGACAAGACCAGCAGTCAGAAGGAACAAGCAATGAAATCACTGGGATTGGCCCCTTGGATAAGTCCCTGGAAGCTCCACCTCTGATCTGAGCAGGGATGACATGAGAGCAACTGGAACAGAGTTCAGCAAGAGAAAAAACATCCAGGTCCTGGTACCAAACTGAGTGTGCCACAAGGACCTGGGAGTCCTCACGTGCCACTCCTCATCCCTGCAGTCCTTACAGACAGGAAGGAAGTGCTAGACTTTATTACTTCAAGGAGAAAACACCTGCCCACTAAAACAAACACCAGCAAGGCTTCAGCCTCTGCTACAGAGTCCATATTCCCTTCCCTTCCAAGGAGTTTCGGCTCCTCTCAGGCAGCAGCGCTGGCAATTACAAACCTAAGATGGGGACTGGAACATGCCAGAGAGATTCGTGCAGTTTCCTTGCTCAAAAAAGAAGCTGAAAAGCTCATTCTTCCAGGCTGGCTTCAGACAAACTGGGAGAAGCTGCTGGCTCGAGCTGCACTGCAGGGAAGGGAGCTTTCGGAGAGGAGGCTGGCAGGAGGAGGGGCTCGGTGCCACACGAGAAATTCTACTCTGATTGCAAAAATAAGCTGCTGCTCTAATCCAGCGCAGTAAATCCAGGTGAGTGAGGTGGGCTGGCAGAGAGCAGGCTCGGGATGGAGCAGGGAGGAGGACAGAGGGAAGTGCTGCTGGCTGTGCCACATTCCTGCGCCGGAGCCTTGCGGAACAGCCGGCGCTGCTACCGCAGCAGCCATTGATTTTTCAGAGGTCGATACTCCACTCCCACAGATCTCCTCGGCAGGAGCTTTAATCACATCTCCTGCTCCTACCCTGTGCCACCCCTCCTTCTCTCCCCCCTCCAAATAAAATAAAATAAAATATATTTTAAAAAAAAAGGGAGGGCGAGGGGGCTTTCCTCCCCCTCTGAGCACGGAGCAGACGAGCAAATCTCATCTTCTCTGTCTTTGGAGAGCAGAGACTCCGAGCTGTAGTTGCAGCACCAAGTAGAGAAGGAGTAACATGATTCATCCACAGAACAAGATGTCGCTGGAGGGAGAACCCGCCATGTGGAAGGGCAGCATTCCCACCCGGGAAGTGCTGGGCTCTTCCACAGGACCCCAGAGATGCAACAGCAAGGCCCCACACAGGAGTTCCTGTTTAACCCTTTGGAGGCTGCTCAGCTGCAAAAAGTACTCCCAGCTTTACACAAAGGTTGGTGCAACATCAAACATCCACGGCAGCATGAAAATGCCACATTTTCCCAGCCAGGGTGGCATCACTTCAGCCGGCCCAGAAGCTGTCCCGTCCATCCAGCACAAAGGGGTGACACCTCCAGCTCCTACAGCAACACTGACCCCAAAAGAAGCTGTGGGAAAGAGGCAGGAGGATCCTGGGCACAGGAAGCAGCGACATGGCAGCAGCACCAGGGGATGATGCTCTGATTTCTGGAGGGGATGCAGGGATCTCCAAGCCTCAGTGGGAAGGGCTGGCCTGGGGAAGGCAGGAGCAGGAGGGAAATGAGTGCAGGCCTCAGCTGACACACCTGCTTATTCACAGAGCCATGGAGGAGGCAGGAAGCTCCCCTTGCACTGCCAGACACGAGGATATTCCCATTCCCCAGCTTCTCTGGAAGGCACTTTCCAGGCTCATGTTCCACACACTGAGACTCCAAAGCATTTTAGTCATCCCAGCATGTGACTGTGCCACCACACCAACCTCCACAGCCAGGGTGGCCAAAGGGAAGCAAGCAAAGGCAAAAGGCTGAAATTATTACAAAATTTACAAGGCCCTGGTCAGGAAATACTTTGAATTTAAAGATAAGTCAGCTTTTAGTATTCTCACCAGTCTCTGAAACAATTATCAGTGACAGGATCAATTTCTAAAAAAGCATGAGGAAGATTTTAGGGCAGAATAAGATTTCTAAAGTCTAAGGCATTTGCAAGTGTGGTGAATCCAGTGGTTCTTCCCCTGGAAGCTGTCCCTGCCCATGGCAGGGGGTTGGAACCAGATGATCTTTAGGGTTCTTTCCAACCCAACCCAGCCTGTGATCCTGGACTGATTCTAAGGGACAGCTGGAAGCTGGCAGCTCCTTCCCAAACTCCCTGGTACCTGTGGGAAGGCAGGGATGGCCCCTTGGCACTGGGGCATCTCCAGAGCAACCACTTCCATCCAGAGCTGTCTGCAGTGCCACCCCAGGCTGGGGGAGCTGCTCTGGGTGGGATGGGGAGACCAGAGACACGTTTGGAGAGAATCAGGGAACTGCTCCTGGCTCCTGGCTCCGAGCAGCGAGCAGGCACAGGAAGAGGCACCATATCCATGGAAACCTGGCCCAGGCCAGGCTGACGTGGGCCCAGTGCTGCCCTCGGGGTCAGGGCGCCAGAACAGTCCACGCCTGGAGATGTCACTTCTTGTCGTTTCAGGAAATTAAACCTTTTTTTTTCCCCTTTCCCTTAATAGAAGCTTCTTTCCAGATTCAAAACTGTAATAAAAACCAATCGTAGAACTCCTCCAATTACCAGAACTGATCTGGGATCCCAGTGTGACCCAGCCCAGCCCACGGGAGCAGCCCAAGCCTTGGGCCCCTGCCATGCCCCACACGTGGGCACCATGTGGAAAGAGTTTTCCCCACGGTATTTATGATCCCACATGTCTCCAAGACAAGTCAATCCAGCGTGCCAGAAGCACAGTAAGAGGGAAATTATTCCCGTGGAGCGAGAGCTCAGGTGTGGTGGTGTTTCACCAGCACAGCCCCTCCCTCCCAGCATGGTGGGCTCCCTCTGGCAGGGCTCATCGGCATGGAGAGGGAAGAGGGTGAGGATCGAAGTGAAGTCAGACTCACAAGAGGCTTCTGCACCTTTTAAAGGGTGTCCAGTGACAGCAGCAGAAAGGAAGTGAAAGCCTGACTGCCCTGGCCTGCAGCCCGAGCTGCTGGGAGAGCAGGGGCTGACCTGGGGGGGCTCACGGTGGGGCTGGGTCACCCTGACGGGGCTGGGTCACCCTGGTGGGACTGGGTCACCCTGCCAGGTGGGGATCACCCTCTTGGGACTGGATCACCCTGCCAGGGGCTCTGTGGCAGCACAGGGATGTGGCAGCAGAGCACAGGGCACGGCCAGGACCCCTGAGCAGAGCTGCCCACCCTGCAGCACCCTCCTCGCACCCAGGGCCGGACCCCGGCGGGTCCCGGCTCCGCTGCCGCGGTCCGGCCGGAGCACGGCGAGCCAAGGGAAGGGCTGGGCTTTGGGGAAGGCGAGAGGCGCGGGCAGGAAGCTGAGCTGAGCTGCTCTCGACCAGAATAGAAACAGGAAACGAGCCCGGCAGCGAGCGCAGAGCGCAGCGCAGCTCCTGCGGCGCTCCCCAGGGATGCTGGGGGAGCTCCGGGCTGGGAGCTGCCCCGGCACACGGTGGGATCAGCTCCCCTCAAACCCCAGCAAGGGCTGGCACGAGAGGGAAGTGCCACCCGGGCACTCTGGCAGCAGAGGGAAGTGCCACACGGACACACAGCAAAGCTGCCCTGGGGCAGGGCCGAGTGTGAACGCTGGCACCGGAGCGCCTGAAGGTCAGGGCGGCTCTGGAGATGCTCCCCACAGTTAACAAAATATAAAAACTCGGGAAAAAGGGCACAGCCTTCTCAAGGAACCATGCAGGAATGGTGGGCACAGTCACACAACATGAGAACCTTGGGCAGGGGAGCACTGATCAAGGAAAAATACATTTTTACCTTTCGCTATCACCACAGCCTGGGATGAAACCCTTGAGAGGGCACACGCTGGAAGGAGGGATGTGCACTGCCAGAGCTTCAGGTGCTCAGCCTGGGGTGCTGGTGGCTTTATCTGCATATCCACTGTGCTGCCCTGCTTTGAAATGCACACACTGCTAATCCCTCTCCTAAGGCAAGCAATAAGACAAGCTCAAAAGGCCAAACACAAACCAAACAGAAGCAGGAAGTCCCTTATGGAAAGAGAAAAAAGGAGAGGGAAAAAAAAAGAAAGGTTTGAAGTGACCAGCAGATTGAACTATAAAAGGTTCTTTCTCCCTGCCCCCTGAAAAAGCTGTCAAAATTATTCATTTTAAACTGAAATTTTAAGGAAGCAGGCTGCTTCCCTCCCTCCATGGCAGCTCTGACAGTTTTTTGCTGCATTTCAGCCTGTTGCATGGATTATTTCCAGGTCAGGGGACGCAGCTGACAGAGCTCAACTTTATTCCACTTCAAGCACTCCCAGAGCAGCTGAAATGACCAGTTGGAAAGAATGGAGAATCCAAGCAGTGCTTCCTGACAACCTCCAGTACCCAAAGTCAGCAACTGCTCAACTGAGGGAGAGATAATCAAACCAAAACCACCCCACAACTGCTGGGGACATTCACTGACAAGATTTTTCTGCCAAAGCTCTGCAGCCACATTCCTCTCCCCACCCAACAAAACCTAATTTTCTTCAATCCACGCTGCAAAGACCCAAGGCCAGAACCCACACCCAGAAATGAACCATGGATCAGGAATATTTTCAGTTGGTTAAAATCCCTTCTGCCATTTATAGGACACTTTTCAGATCAAAATTCATAGATGAACCAGAGTGAAACATCACCAAATAAACAAAATGGTTTCCCAATAGTGCAAAATAGCAAAATACTGAGGTTAAAACTATTCCCACTCTACAGCAAGATGAAAATAAACTGTCTAGGACAGGGAGGGGATTTCTCCCTCAGGCTCACCACTACACTGACCAAACTAAGGACATTCTGGGGTAGGAATTCCGAAATTTTTGCCCCAACTGCCCAGTTTGCTGCCACAAAAATTCAAACAGAACCTTGCTGTGTCAGGACCTCCAAAACCCTGCCAGAATGTGTCCTCCTGGTTTATTAATGGCTTTTGGGGCCAGCCTGGGAGCTCAAACACCAGAGATGCCAATTTCTGTGGCTGGGAAGGAATGAAGAGCCTGGCAGGAACCCCTGCCTCACGCTCCACATCCACCCCAAAAGCATCAGGAACTCCTTCAAGGCAGCCCATGAGACAGAGATGGGCAAGGTAAAACCTGTCCCATGTTCCACAATGAGAAAGAAAAGAAAGAAAATCCTTCCCAACAAACCTACAACTCCAAAGAGCTCTGCAGCAGAGCTGATCTGCAATCCAAACCCAAAGGGATGTCCCAACACCCAAACTGCTTCCCCCAGAGCTGCCACCAGCAGCTTCCATGGCTACACACAAGGAAGTTTTTACCTGGAAATGTGTGACTCCTTCAGCCTCAAAATCCAGACTCAAAAGCTGAAGTTAGCACTGAATACACTGGATACAACTCTCCAGGAAGAATTTTTTTGCTAAGGAGAAGAAACTAGGCAATCTCCTGGGAGAAACAGATCTATCCCAAGGATTACTATTCCTCTATTACACCCAGACACAAAAGACTATGCTTCCCTTCTCCTGTGCAATTGCAATCTAAGTTTAGTTTGGCTGCAATCCTGATGGAGACTCCCTAGGGAAGAAGTGAATTTTTCAGAGAAATTCCTCAGTTTGCCTGCTGCAGGAAGGGAGAGCAGCCAGGACACTCACGGGGAGGCAGAGCTCTTTAAAAGGCACCAGGGAGCCCCAGTTAGCCCGGGAGAAAGTTCAGTTAATGACACAACAATCCTGACTGGGAAGGCACCCTGAAGCCCCACCCAGAAGGATCCACAGGACATTCCTCAGGCAGATCCCAAAACAGCCACAGGAGCTGAACAACCTGACAATGTCCCTGCCAGGAGACAGAAGGAATATCCCAAAGGAATATTCCCCTTTAATGCTTAGAATTCCAGCATGAACACTGGTGCACAATATCCACGTGTAAAGGCCAAGGACTTGTAAAGGCACAGGGCACATCAATTCAACACTTCCCAAGAACCTAAAAAGCAGGAACCTCCTTTTCCTGCTGGGGCTGATCTGTGTTTAATTAAAGATGATGCATGGCTTGATTTGCCCCAGTTCCAGGATACCCAGTGAGCTTTTCCACAGCACCCACCAGGCCTGGGAAAGGGCTCAGGACTCCGTAATAAAATTAAAAGCCCACAAACAAACTCTGGTCTTCTAAGTCATCCATAATGGCAAAACAGGGATCTGGGAATCCTCCTGAGCAGGATAAAACTTTCTCAACTAGACAGACTGAGCAATATCAGGAAGATAAAAATAAATTGATAGTGTCCTTCCATGGAGATCTTGTGTTCCTGAGCATCCCCAGGCCAAACTCTGTGCAGGAGATTGATCACTGCAAACTGAAAGAAGGATTTGGCTGCCAGCATCCCAGAGATGCCTTTCAACACCCCACAGCATCCCTGTCTGAAGCCCTTCTCAGCTGGTGCTGTTCTTGTCCTACAGGATCCCAAAGAGACAACAAGGAATCATGAAAGATGTACAAGTGAGTCTCCTTTTTTAAATTTTTTTGTCTACTAAGGAAGAGAAAGGCAGAAAATATACCAGGGTTGAGTAAGCTAAAGACTGCTTGATTTCTAAATGCAAATTATTTGGTGGTACAGCCAGGAAAACCAGATATTCCCTTGTTTCTAGGTTCCTTCAGTCTTGCAGCTGGGATGGACTTCTTTTCTTAGACTACTCAAGAGAAGGGACAACTTGAAAAGGGCCAAATATATTTAACCACAAGGTATAACACAAACTCCCACTCGGTGCTGAGAAGGAGCCACTTCTGCACAGCCTCGTTCCTAATGCCTATAATCCAAGTCAGAGGGATCAGTAGGATCCAGGAAGGCTCCATCAGCAGTGCCTCTGAAAGGACTTCCCACCGTTCTGAGCTACAGCAATTTCTTCAATTACTCCAGTGGCTTCACTTCTCCTGCACTCCTCACCAGAAGATGGGTCACATGGAAGAACTTGTGGAGAGGCAGAGTGCAAAGAAACATGCTATTTTAAATGTTTTTTTTTTTATCCCCCAGGCCTCAGAACAAATTAAATCTTTGTAATCAGGGTCCAAAAGGAAAAAGAAAAAAAAAAAGCAAAGAGGAAAGAAAAAGCAACAACCCACAACTACTCCCATTAGGTGGTCAGAACTAGAACCACTTTATATTTTGGGTGACAATTTGTACCCACGATCCGAAGGCATTATTTCAAGGGGCTGGTAACAAAGCTGTTCTCATTGCTGGGAGCAAAAATAACTCAGTTCTACATACAGCCCATTCCTCTGGCCAATTCAGCTGCAGCTCCCAGCACTGGCTTAGCCAGTGGCTAAATGAAAAATAAAACCTTGCTCACTTCCTACTGATTAGAACAAAAGTTACCAGCAAAATTGGAACCCAGCAGCTCCAAACTTTTCTTCCAGGCCAGAGGCATAGACCAACTTGTGCAAGCTAACCTAAACTTTCAACCCTTCTCTGTTTTCTTGACGTTTTAACACAAAATTAAACTCCTCTGGCCCAAAACCTGCTGGAACATTGGGCACTAACCTCATCCCCAACTGGTCACTGCACGTTCAGATTTAGGATGCCAAAGAAAATACAATTCTCCATCTGCCAAGGAAGGAGCTACACGGGACTGATCTTTCTCTCTCTAGATGCCAATGAAATTGTCTTTTTCACCAACTGTTCAGACAGACTGGACCAGAGTTGTTCACTGATGCCCCAGTGCCAGTCACCAGTGCCACAGTGGGCCAAGAACAGGAAAATAAGGTAAAAATGAGGATTTTCCCTGGAGTCAGGGCCTACTCTGACAGCAGGCAGGTACCTCACACACTGCACACAGCATTAGCTGCTTTAGGCAGAACCTGCAGACCAGAGCACTCAGGGTTAAACTTCCCTCTCAAATCCATTACTTTTGTAAATTACATTCAACCTCCAGTGGGAAGCCAGAAGCTAATGACTTCGTAAAAAGCACAGGCAGCCTCCGTGGCTCCCATTTCCACGTGGAATAGGACCAGTGCTCATTTCTCCTGCTGTGCTGCTGATTGCCCTCGGCCCAGGCCCCACTCACCGGCAGGCTGGAAGGTCTGGACTGAAGATTCAAGTTCATGTCTTCTTGCCCTTTATTGGAAGCCATGGAGGGAGCAGAGGATGCCTGGGACCCAAACGAGTCTTGAGATAACTCCTGAAACATCAACCAACACAAACCAAAAAAGGTCACAAGTGGGAATACAATAAAGCCTCTGTTGGAATCTCTCTGGGATATTCTCATGCTGGGGCAGGTTTATGTCCCCTTGGTGACATCTGCCCAAAAGAGGAGGTGAGAAACAGGACTGAAAGCCAGCATGTACAGACCCTGCTCAGAGCTGGGAGCACAGGTCCAGGGCCATGCCAGAGCAGCAATTCTCCAGCTTCTCCTCACCACAGATTCTGTCACCGGCTGTCCTGGATCTGCCCTCCCTGCTTCCTCACCTTCCCCATCTCACCCTCGTTCCAAGTACATCTTTACACAAACAAGGCAAGTCAATTAAACCCTTCCACTCCTCAAAGCTGCTCTGGACGTGTTGCAGTGTCTGCTGAAAGGTCCCAAGCTTTGTTTCTCCTCCCCAAAGCCAAGTTTTACTTCTGCTGGTCACCACCTCTGTGAGCCGCGGGAGCAGCCGCCAGCTTTGACCGTTCTGTCCCGCCCAGCTCGCCGTGTGTGCGGTTACCCAGTTTGAAGGCACAGAGCAGGAGGTTTCGGGAGCTCTGTCCCACAGTGACCGGGGACAGCCTACCTGAGGCGGGGGGAAGCGCTGCTGCGAGTAAGCCGAGGGCTGCGGCTGCGCCGGCGGGTACGACGAGGAAGGCTGGGCCAGCCCCGCGGGGGCCGCGGGCTGCTGCGCCTGCTGCTGCTGGTACGGCGACTGGGACTGCTGCTGGGAGTAGGGGGGCTGGCCCTGGGGGTGCTGCGGGGCCGGCGGCGCCGGCTGCGGGTACGGGCTGGGGGGCTGCTGATGGGGCGGCTGCGCCGGCTGCTGCGAGTACGCCGGCTGCGCCGCGGCCGGGGGCTGCGCCTGCTGCTGCTGCTGCTGTTGGTACGAGGGCTGCGAGTGAGCGGGCTGCGACGGAGGCTGCTGCGAGTAGGGAGGCTGCTGCTGCTGCTGCTGCTGCGGGTGAGGGCTCTGCTGGTTGTAGTAGGGGCTCTGGCTCTGCTGCCCGTACGCGCTGGGGCCCTGCTGCCCG
Source organism: Lonchura striata (assembly GCF_050655825.1). Lineage (NCBI taxonomy): Eukaryota > Metazoa > Chordata > Aves > Passeriformes > Estrildidae > Lonchura > Lonchura striata. The sequence goes on from NC_140725.1 coordinate 858,931, forward strand.
TACGGAGGCATCTGCACGGGGAGAGACGGAGGTGCACCAGTCACAAAGGTGTTTCTCACACACACACACATACACACGGATTCTGCTCGAGGAGCAGAACTTCAGAAACCAGTGCAGAGCAGTAAGTGCACTAGAATTGCCACTACCTAGTTACTTCCCAGGAAACAGCAGAAGTCACTCGTGTGTGTGACATTATTCTTGGCAGTAACCAAGTTCTAACAGACATCATAGCTAAGTTTTTAGGGATCCCTATCTGACCACCCTTCAACAAAAGTAACATTGAAAGGAAAGACTGCTTGCTTCAAATAAAAAAAAAATTGCCTTTTGAATCCTGCAAACAGTCCAGCAGGCGCCACTTGGATCATGTAATGAGCCAAAACTGACCTGGAGTCATTTCTTGTGCAAAGAACAGCTGTGCCTCTAACACAGCACAGCAGAAAGAAGATCTCCCTTCCCTGCTATTTATTTTTCCCCTTGCTGGATTCACTGCTCTGCCACCGCCTCTCTTGGAGACAAGGATTCCCCAGGCCACGGATCCCACCTGGATGCAGGTGTGGCACGAAGCCCAGCCTGGAGAAACGCCGTTTCACCTCCAGGGCCCGGCCGTGTGTGTTTGCCCAGCCCTGTGGCAGGCCGTGGGAGCTCCGTACCTGTTGTGCATACGAGATGCTGCCCATGGTGCTCTGCGTCCTGCTCTGCATGCCCATGGGGTATCTCTGGGGGCCCTGGGGCCCGTAGGGCTGCCCGGGGTAGCCGTGGCCCTGCTGCGGCCCCGCCTGCGGCCCCTGCTGCTGCGTGTAGGGGTTGTTCCCTCCGTAGGGCTGAGGCCTCATCTTCCCCATCTGATCCATCGGGCTCGCGGGCTGCAAGGCAACGCGGGACACGTCAGGCACGTCCAGGCGCACAGCACTGTTCATTCAGCACTGCCATTTCCCAAAAACCCCAGGAGAAACGCGGCGCGCCAAGGAGAAGCTCGTCTGCCTCTTCCCAGGTGCTAAACCCCAAAGTTACATTTGGAAGGACAGCAGGATTCCTGCTGCCCTTCCAAACCCACCCTTCCACCAAGAACAAGCCCAGTGAGAAGTCATTTAACGCTGACATCTCTCCCATGGCAAGACAGGGAAGAAGGATCATCAAGAAAAGTCAATTATCAGTGTAAGTGGCTTTTCCCCATTGTAGGTAGTAGTTTAATGTCCAGATATTCCACAACAAGTTAAATTTAGGCTGAAAATTTAAATATTCACAAGAAACATTGCTTCTTTCACATATAACAAGGTCTCCCAAAACACTACAGGCTGTTAATTTACACTTATGCATTTCAATTAATGCACATTGATGTAGTAACACTGGGCAGTGCAGCTGACATCCACAGTCCTCAAGACTGCAGTTTCATTTTTGATTTTTTTTTTTTTTTACGTGTGCTTTGTGTCTGCTGGCTTTTGGAGAATAAAGAGTTTCTAAATCAAATTTATACAGATGTATTAAAAAATTCTGTCGGCCTTGGAAGTCAGGTCCCTGAGCTTTAGAGCAAAGACAATGAGCGAAGAAATGCAACTTGCCTTGGATTTCATCTGTGCTACCCCTGCCTGGAGCCAATATTTAGGAACAGTCAATCGAATTTCCTGAAAACACTATAAACCTCAGCACTACAGACCTCAAAACAAGGCTTTTTCACCTTGGCCGTTATTCCCTCACTAAAGCAAGGGCTGTTCTGGTATGGTGACCTCTGAATGAATCCCAGCACAGTCCTTAACCTCCATTCCTTGGACTGAATGGGAATCCTTCCCTGAGCTCCCGATGACCTAACTAATCCCAATTAGATGTTTTCCACAGATCACCATGACAATGGACTCTGTTACACCATCCCTTCCTGCCACCAGCCCTGGGGTGCTGTTTGTACAGATCCACCCTCTCTTGCTGAGCTCAGGTGCTTGAGGAGTGGCCCTGCAGGTCCACACAAGCAAACATCACCCAGAGCTCAGGCTGGAATCCCCACAGAATCCCAGAGACCAGAGCAGGGTTTCACTGGTGTTCACAGAATCCACCCTCCCGGGGGGTGGAAAAGTCCTTGCAGTGTGCTGCACTGGAGGAAAGCCCTGCCCAGCAGCCAGCAGGGCTTGGAGCCCCAGCACACGCTGGTGTGCCAGCTCAGCGTGGCTGCCAGGGAGGCTCAGCCCCGAGCCAGCAGCGAGCACAGCGACCCACGGGCAGCTCGTGGGGCTGGCACCAGTGGGGATGGCAGGAAAAGCCCCGCTGCTGGGAAAGGGAAAGGCTGCTGGCTCTTCGTGCCAATATGGCACAAATGGATGGAGATCCAAGCCCAGGTGCTCTGTCCTGGCCCGGCTCAGGGCACCCATGGACTCTGCCAAGCTGGAAGGGACCCACCAGGATCCAACTCAGCCCTGCACAGGACACCCCCAGGGTCACATCCTGAGCCTGAGAGCGTTTCCCAGCTGCTCCTGGAGCTCTGGCAGGCTGGGGAAAGCCAAACCTCTGTGAGCACAGCCTTTGCCATCCTGTGGAAGCTGTCCCCAGGCAGATTTTGGATGCCCTCCCAGCTCAGCTGTGCTGGGTTCTCCTCCACACTGACACCAAACCAACCCTGAGCAAGTTTTACTCCGTGTCTGATGTTCAAGCTCTCACAGATGCTGCTGCTGGGGAGTAACACGGGCAGAGGCTGGACCCACGGCAGCCCCAGGTCCCTGCCCTGGGAACACCATGCCTGGAGCCCACACCAGGCACCCACACGGGGTCTGTGCCAGCTGGAAAAGGAGCTTCCATTCATGGGAGCAGAAAAAAGAGACCTTTGAAGACTCTGGTGGAGCTCTCAGAGCTGCAGGGCCTCAGTCCTGACTGCAGCACCCATGTGGAGCTCCCATAAACCTTAAAAGATGCAAATTGTGTTTACATCTTCTCAGCGATTGTCCCTGGTGCTTCCCAAGTCTTGCCTTGTGGGTATCCCCTTGCATTACTGACGTCTTCTCCCTGCCCACATTATCTCCTTTGGTATGTAAAAATACAGGCCACCAGGAGCTTTCCTAGCCCCTGGCTTTTGACTTCAGCCTGCTCTCACCACCCCCAAGCACTTACATCCTTCCTTCCACCTGACAAAGTGCAACTTCGGTGTTACTGACTAAATGTTTCAACATCTTTTCCATTTGCTACTTGCTTCCTCCTGGGTGTAACTCACCTTTGCAACCTTCTACCAAGGGCAGCTTCTCAAATACATTATTTGTTGGGTTTTTTTTAAACTTTTTTCTTTTCCTAAATACACTCACACCACATGCTGCCACCCCTGCACTGATTTTCTTGTCTGTGGTCACCCACAAGACCAACCATCTCTTCAGGGAGGAGAAAACAAGGTGAATCTTCACTTTTCCATGACTCCTACAGGAAGCATGACAACTACTAAAAAACTTCCAAGAAACGTTTGCAACTGTTTGTGCAGCCATTAAAAAAAAAAATTAAAAAAAAAAAAAAAAGAGAGAGAGAAAACCCAAAACACAAACCCCAAACATCTTTCCAGGATGTGACCAAGTTGTCACCTTGACTGCTCAGCGTAGGAGGACACGACGTGCCTCAAGCTGCCCCCCTTCCACCAGGCCCTAGCACAGGGAGGGTACTAAAAACAAACACAAAGAGCATCTAGATTGCAGCCTTATGGATAAAATTCTATCACCAGGAGGAATGTAAATGCCAATTAATCCCTAACGAAGGAACTATTTCATTCACACACTCCTGACTCATAGCAAGGCTAATTCATGCTCCCTGGGGTTGCCCTGTACATCTCAGATGCTGCCATGTGTTGCTTCTTCCTTCAAAATATCCCATTAATTCAGAATATCCCACACATCTCAGTCGCTGATGGGGCTTTAACTGCTCTGGACCTGGTGTTGTTGCTCTGGCTCAAAGAGTCAGCCTTCAGGAAGCTTCCTTGAACCTGCTGCCCCAAAACCTTCAATGTGCCTCAAGAAAAGAAGCAAGCTGAAATGCAGGGATGGATCCAAGGGCTGGTGTGGGGTGCTGGGAGGGGCAGAGGCTGCACAGCCCCTCTGCACACCCGTGTCACAGAGATGGGCACGCTGGGAGGAAGCAGAACACGTCAGGGTAAATAGGGAAATACCAAACCCCGACTGCAAAAGGCTGGAAATTCTTCTCTGGGCTGATACATGGGAAATCCTTTCAATAGGAAACCACAGGAGTAGATTACTGTGATTACACTTCAAAAGCAAAGGCCCTGCCACAGAGAGACATAATTGAGAGAAAGTGTTGCTCCTTGATCACTGAAGTCCAGACCCCCTGCTTACACCTCCCTGCATTCATAGAAATTGCTTCTATTCTCCCTCAATCCCACTATCTCTGCTGTTGTGTAACACCAGTAAGTACCAAAATTCCACAAAACATTGTCCTGCCACCAGCCAAACTTCCAAAAACAAAGCTGTGTGGTTGGGTGAGTAAAGAGAGTGACCATAAGCTGGTGCTCCAGAGAAACTGCAGAGCTTTTTTGGGGTAATTTAAGATACTTCTAGACTAAGAGTTTGTAACAGCAAGCCCAGAGTGAGCTTAAAATTGCCGAGTTCAAAAGCTCTTCAAATCACTCTGTGTGATGTGAAGGGTGTCAGGCCCCTGTAATGAGGCAGTGCAGTGAAACCAGCTCTTCTTCCAAACAACACCGGGGTTTCCGTAAGAAACAAAAAAAGCTTGAAGCAGACAAGAGGATTCCATGAACAATTCTTTTCAGATTTTGTCCGGTGGAAGAGAAATTTGGCCTCTTGAATGAATAGCTTGGTTAAATTGAGAGGACATGCTATTGGTCCTGTCAGGAAAATGAGTAAAGGGAAGAGGCAAATCCCACTTCGGAAGCAAGAGCCAAGCTCTCCACAGCTGTACAGAAAAAATGGAATTCTGACTTTCCCCATTACCTTATTACATATTTGTATTTTATTAGGCCAGAGGAAGAAATAGAAGGAGAGTCATCGACTGAACTCTCCGGTTTCAAATCAGCGTCATTCACTCATTGGCAATCACGGGTGTTGGCCACAACTGGTTTCTTCAGCTGCCCCCCCAACCCCCCCATAAAAATTAGAAGGCTGAGAAAAATAAGAAAAAAGCCCTCAGCTCCCACCTTGGCTTTGAAATCTTTTCCTGACCAGCTTTGTTGTCCGTTATTTGTGATAAAAAAATAATAAAAAGCATTCCTGGCTGTTTAACCGAGAGAAGCCCTAATTGATTCCCACAGTCATTAACCTGCATTTTACCTCGGAGAGTGGTAGTTAAGGAAGTCGGCACTGCTATTTATAACTCATCTCAAATTGAGGGCAGACTGCCTAAAATCTAACACATCCCAGCTGTACTCCTGTTTGAACTGGGGCCAAGGGAATTTTTTAAAGCAATCTTGGCACTGAATGAATGACACCAAGAGTATGAGCGCGTGTGGTTGTGTTGTGGTGACGTAGCGCTGGAGGTGGAAGGGGACGGGGGGGCCGCTCTCCGTAATCCCTCTCCCAATCTCCCCAGCCCAGCTCAGCCCCGAGCCACCCACCCAGAACCAAACACAGGAAACGTCTTTTCCTGTGGAACGCCTTCCAGCGAGAAGCACATGGCTCATCTGCATAGAAGCAAAGCCACGCCAGTCCTGCCAGGAAGGTTGTGCTCGGAATCCCCGGCCACCGAGCTGCCTGCGAGGGCTTGGACCCGCGCCGGGAATCCCAGGAAGGGCCGGGAACAGATGGGAAGGACCCGGCAGCACCAGCCATTGTCTGCCTGCTGAGCTGTGCTCCAGAGAGGAGGCAGAGGGACGTGCCAGCTGCTCCCCGGCCACCGCAGCGAGGTGGAAGTGGCCGGGCTGAGACGGTGCTGAGCAGCGCCGGTGATGGGCAACGCGTCCCACGGGCTCAGGGACACGCTGCTCGCCTCCCCAGCTGCATCCCCAGGGCATCGCACTGCAGTGAAGCAGGTGGGTCTTGTAGAGGAGGGATAGGGATTTGACCTCCCATCTTAAACCCCTGTCCTAAAGCCTCCAACCCCTGTCCCTTTTCCACACTCCAAGGCGCTGTGGGAGTTATGCTGCTGCAGCACCAAGGCCTGAGCAAGACAAACTCCATTTCCCGTGTGATGGTACGAGCTCACAAAGCACAGGGCTCACGAACAACGAGAAACACAGGGAGGCATTGCCCAGAGCTGGCACCAAGCCCTGGGCATCCACCAACACCAGCCAGGCTGTGATGATTCCACAGCTGAGAGCAGCAGCTCCTCTCCTGCGACAACACAACCATGGCTAATCCACAACATCACCAGAACAGAACTAATGGGAGCACGGACACAACAGCACCCAAGGGACAACACAGGAGGCTCCAGCAAATCCCAGTTTCAGTGGTCACTCATGTTTGCACATCAGACAGTCTCACACCCATCTGTGCCTTCCAAAATCCCCCCCAAAGTTGACTCCAGCTCCTCCACAACCAGAGGAAATGATCACAAACCAACAACCGTCCTCATTTGGGAGCAAACACGGCTCACCTTCCAGTGGGGAACTCTTTCATCTGCTCTATTTAAGGTGCAACTGGCTGTGCTGAGGTCAACACCCCGGCCTGAACTCGCTGCCTTTTATAGCCCAGGTCATGCTCCGATGCCTCTCTTCCCATGGAGGTCTGCTTTGAAAGGGGGACAGAAGAGGCTCAGGGGAAGCTGAAGTTAAAATAAAGATCCTCCAGCAGGACATGAAGATGCCCCCAGAAGAAAACATCTAGAAAACCCATGGTAGTAAACACTCCACACCCACCACCTCACTAGGACAGTTTAAACAACAAGCCTGTTTCTCCGAGAATATCATCACAGAAATGCACAGTTCCTTTTTTGCTTTCCCCCTCCCTTTTTAAACTTGAGAAATCCACCAATTTCCTTCAGTCCCTCAGCACACACAGGGCAGACACTGAGCCCGTGCTGGCCCTGCTCAGTTCCCATCAGGGACTCTTCTTGCCTTCCCCCAGGGCAGCCCCATCCCTCTGGGGACCCCACTCCATTCAGGAAGCAAGCAGAATGCTCTGACTCACACCCATAAGCCTGGAGTGTTAAAACCTAACTTCTGGAATACAGCACAGGGTTACAAATGCTCATCCCTTGGAAACATGCAGAACAAATCCATTTTTACATAAGCTACAGAAAAATAAAACTCCTCCCTTGCCCCCACAAATCCTAGAATCTAACTTGGATCTGGACACACAACCAGGAGATGATGTATCATCATCTCATCATCAATGGCCAATGCAGATGAAAGTTTGGCTGTCAAAACAAATGACCTCTGCTCCACAGTTTCAGTTCTGCAACCAGGAAGAGCCTGGCTTTTTTTCTGACTTTTCCCAGTAGGTCAGAGTTTGACCCCAGACACTTTCTATTCCTCTAAACCTCTGCTAACACCCCGACCTCAGCACAAGCTCACGACACCAACACAGAAGAACAGGACCCTTGCTGAATTACTTCAGCCACCTGCTTCTATCTGGAGCTCCTGCAAACCTAAAATCTGCTCTGCTCTATGTTTAACCCCTCCTTGATCATTTATTACAGCACTTTCTTTGGGGAGATCTGCTGTAAATCAACATCCTGAGTTGAACCAGTGGAAGGAAGATGAGCGAGTTTCTCCCAGCAGCCATCCTGTGACCTGTATCTCCTGCTAAACACAATCCAGTAATTACCCATTAACGTTTCTCAGCAAGAGCCCAGTCCACACATCTCAGAGGACTTTCCAAAGCACAGCTCTTACTAAGATTCTTCTAATTGATTAAAACTGACCAGAGTTTTGATTACAGGATGTATCATTATGGAACATCTCATTCCTGAAAGAAGTCAATCAGCAGAAGGTGAGGTGGTGGAGAAGTGAGATGAGAGTCACCCCTCAAAGCCCCACTGGAAACAACCTGACAGCAGCACAGTATTCATGCCCAAGTACCAGCAGAGTTGTGTAATTTTTTATTTCATTAAAAACTGGAGGGCGGGAAGGTGCCAAGTCTGCAACAAGCACCATGATGGCTCCTCATGGACACCTCTCCTGTCTGCAGGCTCAGAGCACATCCCTGAGGGAATAGCACAAGGGATCCCTCATTACCTGAAAATTAACACAGAGGACTCATTCCCCGTCCCTCCACCTCATGTGGCAGGTCATTCTGACAAACACCATGTACTGATTTAAATGCAGTCAAAATTAACAAAAGACTATGATTACTGTGCAACAGCTGATGACCAGTGAAAATTTCAGGCATTTCCTAGGCAGTTGGGGTCAGATTATGTAGTTTGTTATTCAGACTGTGTGATCCCCATACAATTTATAATTTCTCCAATAATTTCAACTTACATTTAAAATACAATTTCCTTCTACCCAAAGAACTAAGTAACAAGCTATCTATCCCTCACTGTCAAGCTTCAATTCACTTTACAAGCACATTATTCAACCAACTCACCCCAGGATTCCCCAAGTGCCACTGCTGACTCCACCCAAAAATCCAAGCAACACCAAAGATGTAAAGAAAACTGCGCCTGAGCTCCATGGGAGACGATCCCAAGGAACATGTGATCCTTGTAATGAGGTGCTGTTCCTTTTAAGATGGAAAGAAACTTCCTTCCTGAATATTAAACCAGGCTTTAAGTTTAGCCAGCCTCCTCCCTCTGCTCTAATGAACTGGAGGCAAGTCAACAAAAAGGCGCTCGAATGTCTCATTGCAGCGCTCCCGCTCCAGCCCGGCTGGAAGGAGCTCCAGGGATGGGACCGGGCCAAGAGCGAGCCCTAAAAAGAGCAGGAGCAGGAAGGGCTAGGGTGGAAGAGCAGAATTACATCAGTGTCACCACTGCTTAAGTGATCTCCCTCCAAGGAGCACGAGAGCAGCTGCTCCCCAGCACCAGCAAGGGAGTCCCAAAATATTCGCTCCCACCAGCGCTGAAAACCTGAAAGGGCTCCAGATGCCCCGTAAATACACTCAGACACTGCAACCTGTGGCAGACTTCAGTCATCCAGCTAATTCCCTGTAACCCCTGCTTCCTTTAAAACAAGCCCTGCTGATCTCATGGACAGATGTCTTTTGCTACTGAACACGAGGGATGTTTTCCAAAACTGGAGGTCTGAAGGAAGAGCCAGTGCAAGGGCTCACTGGAGTTTACTTCCTAGAATAAAGGTACTTTTATCAATTCATTAAAAGCCTTTTCTGCACAGAAATCTGAGGGTACTGGTGCACGCTCTGGAGTTGATAAGACACCTCCAGCACAGCCTCCTGGGTCCCTTTCTAAGAACACTTTCCCGATAAATCTTCATCTGTAAAATGCAGCAGCACAGGTTTCTACCCACTCGTGTGTCTGAAAGCTCCATCTTTATTTGAATATCTCATCACTTTGCAAATTCATCTCATTTTACACCAGAATAAACAGTGGCTGAACAGACTGAACTGGACAGGCAGACTCCCATGACCCCTCCCCACGCCGGGATGGGCATTCCCGGGAGCCTCTGGGATCAGCTCAGGGCTCTGAACAACCCCAGGTCCCCACAGCCCCACCTCTCCTACCACACACAGCACCTCGAGGCAGGAGGACACAGCCACCCTGATCCTTGGAGAGCTGCAGCTCTTGGAGGTGCCTCATCCCAGAGCTCCATCTTATCCACAGCTTCCACAGGAGCTGCGTGTCAGGGCCTGCAGCTGCTCCAAGCCACGGCTCAGCCTCTCCCCTGCTCCTGCAGAATGGCTGAACTCATTCAAAAGTGCATTATGGAAGATCGAAATCATCCAAGAAGTGTGAGGCTGGGGATGAATCTGTGGAAGACAGGCAACCCCAGTTTGTACCAACACAAGCCCCTGTGCTCCATCACACTCCCCTCCAGACCTTGGATGGACACTGACAGCTCCACAGTGGACATCACCCAGCCCTGGGATGGGTAACAGCTCTCACAGCCCTGTCCCAGCCAGGAGGTCGGGATAAGCATCATGGATTGCCCAGAATCCCTCAAACACCCCTGGGGTACAGGAGCTGTCACCACACTGCGCCACCAGCCCCGCTGTCATCTCATCAGGAAGCAACTCAGTAAATCCCAAACCCCCTCCCATCACTCCTGACCCGGCTGTGTTTTGTATCCAACATGAAACAAGGTAGCAAAGCTTTGTTTTGCTAATAGGAAACAGAAAAGTTACCTTATTTCCCTTGCCATTACAGCAGCTGACAAATTCGGGTGCTATTTTTGTGGATTTTATTGAGCCTCCTCTTATTTTAGCCTTAAAATTCAACCTTCAAGCCTCCACTTCAGTTCCACGGAACCAAAAATATTTAAAATTGCAGTAATGACAAGTTACCATCTGCATTTACTGAGGATGGGCTCTGTAACTGTACAGCAAAGCCACAACCAATCTCCAGTATTTACACCCAAATGAGCTATTTGCATCCAGCAAAGCAGGGCTGCTGGGGAAGAGGAGGCTGGGGGAGATGGAAAGTCTACGTGGGCAAGAAACTTGGAGCTGCAGCCAAGGCAGCTCCAGACAGCAGGGAAGACACTCCTGGAGCCTTCACCAACCAAGGCTGCTGTGATTCAGGTTCACTACAGACATCCTGAGTGACACAAGGTCCTGGTTACTTAAAAATACCATTTTTCTTTTTGTTTAAACAAGCCCGCCAGGCCTTCTTTACAGTGATTTTTGAAGCCTGGTTCTGTTGCCCCACACTTGCTTCTATCCTTGGGCTTTTATTTCATCTCCATCCAGAAAAATCCAGGTTTCTTTCCAGGCAGAATGAACAACGTGGGGAGTTGCTTAGCGAGTTAAGAGGAGCGTGTGCTGGCAGCTGGGGAGAGGATGCAAGAATTCCCAACTGTGCCAATGCCATGGGGGCAGGAGGAACAGCCAACGCTGCAAAGTCTCCACTGGTTCCAGGAACAGGTATAACAAGAAACTGTAAGGCAACTCAGGAAAGGAAGATGAGCCATAAGTGTACCTTGACAGCAGTGCCACCTCTGAACAGTTTATTGTCTTACAGAGTGATCAGACAAAGCTCTCCCCAGCTCCTGCCCCTCACTCGTGGGTGCAGCGCCGTGGCCTCGGCACAGTGCAGCCCCAGCACGCTCCCAGTCCTCACCACAGCCTGTAATCCCTGCTCTGGGGCTCAGCAGCACACTGCACCACCCCTGCAGGCTCCCCAAAACCACTCCTGGCTCCCCAGCACCCCGGCTCATTCATCTGAGCAGGGCAGCAGACCCAGCACCTCGCTCCAAGGAGCGGGCAGGGAAGGGTTAAGGGCCAGAACACAGCTGAAAACAAGGAGCGCTCGATTGCTCTGGGATGTTTCATACAACACTAATCACTTCATCTGATTTTAATTCCTGACACCAAATCAGCACATAGCTTTTCAAAGGAAATCTTGTCCCAGATTGCAAGGTAATCAATCACAATTAACGTGGAAAGCAGCTAGCTTTTGCAACGCCACCATGGCCTGTGAACTGAGCAGGAAGGACAGGGAAGGGGCTCAGAAACATCTTTCAAGTAGAGGCAGACAGGAAAATTTGGGGTAGGATTGTCTGTCAGCATCTCCTGCACAGCCAGTCAGGCTTTTTGCTTCTCCTCCAGCGCATGACCTGAGTCAGGGGGGGTTTTATGCCAACACTCTTGCCCCCTTCTGAAAGTCCCTTCCCCACCAGCGTGCCCTGTTCCAGGGGAGCCACATTCTCCCCACAGGCTGCTGGAAACCACGTTTCCATCAAGATGATTTTTCCTTAAACCAGAGAAAATTCTCAAGAAGATGGTGCCAGTCTCTGTTCAATGATGACAGCAACAGGACAAAGAGCCATGGCCAGAAAATATAACACAAGTTCCAGCTCAACACGAGGAAAAACTTCTTTCCATGCAGAGCCCTGGAACAGCTGCCCAGGGAGGGCTGGAGCCTCCCTCTGTGGGGACATCCCAAACCCACCTGGACGTGTCCCTGTGCCAGCTGCTCCAGGTGACCCTGCCTGGGCAGGGCTTGGTCTGGGACATCCCCAGAGGTCTCTCCCAAACTGTGATCCTGTGAAAACTGTTCTAGGTGTAACTGCATGCCCAGAGAGCAATTCTGATCCAGCAGTGAGGCCACTGGCCTGGATTCTGAGCTACAGTTTAGAGCACCTCTCTGCCACCTGCAGGGTGCAGAGCCAGGGAAAGGCTTCCAAAACATGGAAAACTCCTCCTTCAAGCCTCACTGCTCTGCTGCAATAACCTGAAAGACCCTGAGATACTCTGACACTTAAATGTCTCCTCTCAAAACACTGTTCAACTATCCACATATAATTTTTTAAAAAATAAATGCTCAACTTGGCTGTATGCAGCAGCTGCCCTAGGACATTCCCAGGGGATCCAAAGTGCTGCGATCACCACAAGTGCCCCACACAACAGTAAGTAAATGAGTTTGGGGTTTTTTATAATAAAAAAATACCCCCCCACCCATGCAGTCCAAGGGGCAGGGCTGCAGGAGTCCTCAGAGCAGAGACAACACGTGCAGCCACAGCACATAAAGGCAGTTTCTGGAACACGTGGTCACACTCAGTCAACTGGCCTTGAATGGGAAGTCTTTTCCTTGATTAGCCACGCAAACCCCAAAGTCAAAGATAATTTAAAGAGAAAAGAAAATAAAGTTTTAACTAATTACAGCATTTCCACTGTTTCATTGGATCTCCTGCACAGAGGTAAGACTCTTGTTGAAAGCCTTTCACAAGGAGCAGGGCTGAGAGGAGAGCACCTCTAGCCCGGCACTGGTTTAATTATTTACACAGAGTTAATGAACACCAGACTCTCCTCCTAAACTCGCACAGGGTGCATAGTCCTACAGTCATTTGGACTTTAAATCCACCCTCGGTTATGAAGTACAAAACTCCAAACAAGCCTCCAGGAAGGATCCCACAGTGAGCAGAGTGAGCCCAGGACCCTGGCAGAGTTCAGGTGGCAAAGCAGGACAGTCCAACCCCTCCAAGAGAATTCCCACAGTAACCTGGAAGCAAAGGGAGACATTCTGCAACGTAACTGGAGTTTTTCCTCAAGGAAACAGGAACAGGCACAAAGCCACAGGTTTAAGAGCAAGTTACTGTGTGTGCACTTTTGCTTCTGCTCTCCACACCTGGAGACACCAGGACAAGAGACACTCAATGTGATTTGAGCTGGAATACTTTCCCTAACGCCCAACGGGCAGCAAAGCACTGGGACACGGGGGCAGCTCCACTGTCTGCGCTCAGGTGTGGCTGGTCCTGCTCTGGAGGAGGACTGGGGGGCTTGGTGACCTCCCCAGCTCACCTCCAGACCTCTGCTCGACAAGGAAAACATCATCAGCAAACAGACAATGCAGGCAAGGAACCACAGCGAGATCAGTCGGGGAGCACAGCCCACACTGCCTGTTCTCCTCCCCAAAATGATCCAGTGCAGCCCAAACCAGAGGGGCCATTCCCAGAGCAGCCCCCTCCCCTGGGCCTGGAGCCCCTGTCCTGGGCAGGGGGGCAGTGCAAGCCCTGGCCATGCCATCCTGCCCCAGCAGAGCCATTCCCAGAGCAGCCCCCTCCCCTGGGCCTGGAGCCCCTGTCCTGGGCAGGGGAGCAGTGCAAGCCCTGGCCATGCCATCCTGCCCCAGCAGAGCCATTCCCAGAGCAGCCCCCTCCCCTGGGCTCGTGTGCTCGCTGCTGGAGCCCCTGTCCTGGGCAGGGGAGCAGTGCAAGCCCTGGCCACGCTGTCCTGCCCCAGCAGAGCCATTCCCAGAGCAGCCCCCTCCCCTGGGCTCGTGTGCTCGCTGCTGGAGCCCCTGTCCTGGGCAGGGGAGCAGTGCAAGCCCTGGCCACGCTGTCCTGCCCCAGCAGAGCCATTCCCAGAGCCCGGAGGTGCAGCTGGGGCTGGGCCCAGGTTTTCAAACATTCCTGCCGGCTGCTCACAGGCAGGGTGCCAGGACGTGCTGACATCAGAGGGGAAATGGTAATTTTCAGGGTTTCTCTTAGTCAAACCTGAATGAAATTTCACAAGTGAGTGGAGGGGAGGAAAGTACTTCTTTAACCCGTTCATCCTCCCCGGGTGGGAAACTCCAGAGCCCTCCCAACTTCAACAATTTCTCTCTGAGAAGAGTCACAGAATCTCTAAGGGTGGAAAGTCGTAAGTGGCAGAAAGTCAGGGCCGCCTTTGGCCTCAGCCTCCTCCCAGCCACGGCCAAGAAGTTCCCATCACATCCCACCAAAACAAAGTCACCTCTGGTCCCCTCTGCTCCCCACAAAACCAGGACAAGGAGCAGGCTCTGCTCCACCAGCTGCATCAGGGGTCCCAAAAACCACCGCCCTCGTCTAACCCAGAGCTTCTTGCACCAATTTACGCTTAATGTTAATTATCCGAGAAAGAAAGTTACTCAAGTTAAAAAAAATTAAAAAGAAAAAGAAAGTTAATAGCAATTGAATTTGTCCTTGAAAGAGTTTCAATTACCAGAGTTGGCTTAAGGAAATAATGACATGCTGGTTATCACATGAAATGCCAATAACTGTAATGGAGAAGCAGTTTTTTTGGAGTTATTTATACAAACTGATTTTTCACGGGAATTTCATAGGAATTAAGACATAAACACTCTATTTCCACTCTCACATAAAGATATTTCTTTACCCTATTACCAGAATTAAGCAATAACCCCTATTTGATCCTATACACTTTCGTCCTTTTTTTCTCTGAGAAAAAAATAAAAATAGCATGATTAGAAATTAGACTGCAGCTACATTTTACTCTTAACACCTAAAGCAAAAAGAAATAATTGCTGAGGAATCCTGAAGCAGCTTTTATTAAGTTTACCTGTCATTATGCAGCATCCTTTATGTTTCACTACAGAGAACTCATGCCCACGTTGTGCAAATACTTAAAACTTAGAAACACTCCAGAAAGACACTGTGGCAAACCTGGAAATGCTCTCCTTGATGTGGTGCAAGAACCCTCAGAAACGCTCCAGCTGCAGGACTGAACTGCTGGATTACAACACTGGGAGTGCAGGTGCAGGGAAGGGCCAGCAGTGAGAACCCCTCCCTCACCCCTGTGCTAATACGTGATTAATCCATGTCTGATTAGGACATGGAATGGTAAAATACACACAGGAGCAGCTCCTGCTGCAGCCCTGGGCGCTGCTGTAGGCACAGGGCTCCATCAGAAGGGTCTCAGAGAGTGCAGGGAGGGAAGCTGGGGTCACACACAGCACAGGATGAGACCCAGAGGATTTATGCTCCCCTCCCCACCATTCCCAGCCCTGGAGCCTCAGCCCTTCCCAAAGTTCCCACAGCAGCAGCTCAGCTACTGAGGAACAGTCACTGAGGGAATTCAGAGCCCACGTTCCAGCCCTGCTTAACAGGGAGGAACAAAAGGCTGCCTGAAACCCAGCTCCTGCAGGACTTCACAACCAAAGAACCCTAAAGAAACCCAGCTCCTGCAGGACTTCACAACCAAAGAACCCTAAAGAAACCCAGCTCCTGCAGGACTTCACAACCAAAGAACCCTAAAGAAACCCAGCTCCTGCAGAACTTCACAACCAAAGAACCCTAAAGAAACCCAGCTCCTGCAGAACTTCACAACCAAAGAATCCTAAATAAACCCAGCTCCTGCAGGACTGCAGACCCAAAGAACCAAAAGCAGCATCTCCAGACAGCAGAGAGGATGTTAAATTTGGGACTGGATTTTTCCTGGATGTGACTGATGGGCACAGCGTGGTCCTCCTGAGCCCCTCAAAAGGACAGGTTTATCTCCAGGTGAGGAACTGCCCTGCTTTCCCAGGGAAACCAAAAAGGCAGCAGAGCTCCTCCGGTGCCACCCGGGAGCTGGCGGGCAGGAGGCACCGGGCACAGCGCAAGCAGCTGTTCCAATGTGCCAAAAAACAGCTTTTTTCTTCCCACCCCACTTGTCATTCACTTCCAGCTGGAGATTTATGGCTCTGCCTAACAGACATCCAGTCCAGTTTTCCCACTGCCCGTGCATAAATTAAAGACTGAACTTTTTGCAGTCAGCATACAACAGAAAAAAACTTTCGTAGGACTTTTTAAAAACATTTCTTCCCAGCAGGAAGGTATCCTTCCTTTCTCTCCCACCAGAACAAAAGGGGAAATGTTGTTTTCCGCCCTTGCTGATGGTTTAAGGACCATTCCAGAGGGAAAAAGCAAGTGGCTAAATATTGACAAGCTTATCTTTTCCATCCCCCCAACCACGTTTGCTGCCTTCAAGTTTCTGTTTTGCTGCTGCTGCTCCTTGAGTTTCCAGCATTCCTAGCAGGAGCTGGGCAATGGCATTGCTGATGAGCTTCTCCTCAGAGCAATCCATCCCACAGGAGTTGCAATTCAAAGAAGAAATCAGACTCACTAGCCAGAGAATTTTAAATACGCAGAGTAAGAACTGGAAAGGGCATTCTCTCCTCTGATATTTTAATTGCCCAGAGCACAGAGGGTAAAAGCTGGATTTCCAATTGGTGGTGTTTCCTTGAAAAGAGTATGGGAGAAAAGTGGTGGAAAAGTCGTGTATGAGGTAACAGATAAAACAACAGCTGCACTATTAAGCCTAATTTTAGACATTATTTTCTCTCTGAAGGAAAGCTGCTGGGATTTTTAGCACAGCCCTCATGGAACGTGTGATACATCTGTAACACCGGAACCACTGACCAGAGTTCTCAAATGAGACAACAGAAAAAACCCAAAGCATTATGAATACACCAGGCTTATGAGAACAGTCAGGCACAGCTTTGTAACAGAACATTTGACTGTCCTGCCTCCCCCCAGCCCAGTTTCTAATATTATTTAAGACCAGGGAAGACGTTCTGCCTGCTTGTTGAGGGAAAACAGGAAGTTTTCCTGATTTCAGAAACAGGAAAGTTGTAGCAGGTAAAAAGAGTAAAACAGGGCAGTTCCAGGAAACCACTAAGTATTCTAGCCCCCAAAAAAAGGCTTGAAAGTCAAACATAAAACCTTTCCGAAACCAAATTTCTGTCTTACAACCAACAACAGCCTTACAAGAGAGACACTATAGGGAGAAACCCGCCCCTAGCCCAGATAATAAATCAGGATTCACAGGGCAAGTCAATTAAACTTCATAAAAAGCAGTAGGCAAGCCTTGCTAACCCCATTTCACCACAACACTCGAGTGGTTTGTCCTGGGTTTCCCAGTAAACTGGTGGTGATAAGGGCAGGGAAAAAGAAAAGCTCCAGCTGAGACTGAGGATTGAGTTTTACTGTGCTGTATCCCACACACATCCTGCCTGGAAACACTGGACACCTCCAAGGTGGGCATCAGGGAGCTGGTACCAGGGAAATTTAGAGATTTTAAGAAATCAGACAACTCCTGGTTTATTTCAGGCTGTTTAAAAAAGATAAAGCAGCAAAACCTCCAGTGCCCACACCAGGGTTAACAAGATTTTATAAAAAAAAAAAAAAAATCTAAAAAAATCTAAGCAGCACAATTTTCCTGCTTTTGCTAAAACAGCAAAGCCCTAAAATCACTCGTTCAGAGAAAAGGAGATGCACCACTCTCCTTTTTGTTGGAAAGCTCCAGTGCACAACACACAACTCGAGGGCTCCTGACATTACAATGCAAAGCAAGGAAAAACCACGAGCCAAGAGGAGCCAGGTCCCAATTTCCCATTCCAAGACATCGCAGCTCACTGGCAGCACAGTGCCTTTTGGTGCCAATTTAGTTTAAAAACCATATTTCCAACAACGTTTTTCATGCCTCACTCGCTACTAAAGTCGGAATCAAAGTCAACAAAAAATAGCTATTGTATGGCAACAGGCCCAAAAGCTTTTTTTTTTAATTAACATAAGATTTTTAAACTGCTTTCACTGAACTTATAACAGAGGCCTTGAGATGCTGGGGCACCTATGAGGAGGTTATCCAAGATGTCAATGTTTAATGTGATCCAAAGAGTTCTCCCATTACAGGAGACACTTTGTTGTAGCCAAAGCCTGAGAAATACCCATCTATTAAAGGCAGGGAAGTCCTTTCTCTCAAGGAGTTTCCTTTAAATCTCAAGACCCTGGGAAAACTGGCGAAGAGCTGCTACATGCTCTGAGGAGAAACAGGTGGAAAAAAATGCATGGGAGAGCTGGAAAAATTGAAAACCAGGACCCATGGCCTAGCTCCTTACAAGTCATTGCCACAGCAAACCCCAGGTTTCTCATCTCACACACTGCAGATCAGCCATCCTGATCTCCTGACCCTGCTCTGTGCTCCCCAGCTGGAGAGATCATCTGAGAAAAACACCAAGTCCCCAAAAACACGGAGCGTCCCCGTGTTCCCTGGCTGTGGGTGAAGTGTCCGTCAAGGTTACACACAGGAGCCACCCCTGTGTAACCCTGGCGTGCCCACACACTCCTCTCACTGCAGGCAACATTCCACCCAAACAACTTTCACAGAAAATTACTGGGCCTTTCTTGATGAGCGAAGTGACAAAATCCTCCGGATGTCATCACTCCGAATTCCTGAAGAGTACCTGAAGGGGGTTAAAGGCAGCACCCTGCTCCTCACCCCAAACTGGTCTGTGCCCCCAGCGCTGCCCCGGGAGCTCTGCCCACATCCTCTCCCCAGCCTGCCCCGAGATGCTCCTGGCAGGTTTCTGGCAGGTGAGCTGCCCTCTGCCCTGCCCTCCTCTCCCAGAGGTTTTCAGGAGCTGAGTGGCAAGTACTCATTGCTGTGCAAGACAGACACAAAGCTTTAAATTCTCCTAATCCAGGGACTTTAGGAGTACACAGCACAGGAGGCTGTAATTCAGGGCTGGAGTATTATTATTATTAATCAACCTTTTGTGGGCAGCACAGATGACACGTGGAAGCTTTTTTCTTTAGACACCTCCGCTCTTTTCTTTTTCCGGCAGAAAAAGAGGAATTGTCAGTTTAAGTCCAACAATCCTGGGCACAAAAATGACTGGGGGGTGGGAAAGTAATTTGGTTTTTGCGGTGAGGGAGTTGCTGGTTTACCTTCTACATGTACTATTTGTCCTTCATCAAGCCCAACTAATTCTCAGAACAACCATTAATAATTCCAGTTTATGGGACTACTTACTCAGGTATTCCTAATTCACTGAGTCAGCAGCTCGTGGAATTAAGTGAAATTCATTTGCCAAGACAAAAAAAAAGCTTCTTTTACAAATTTGTACCAGAACACTGACAGAAGTGAACTGCAGGGAAACACCTGAGAAGTTCAACCTGGCTCCATATTTTAGTGCACATTTTATCAAAGTTGAGATTTTTCAGGATTTACAAAGTAAGCACTTTGTACTTGCATCCATGGAACACACGACCGAGTGGCTGAAACCTTCCCTGAGGATGCTCCAACACTCACTGCTAGCCACCACTGGACGTTTGACAGCCCCAGATCTGCTCTCAGGCAGAGCAGAACTCCAACCTGAAAGAAAAGCCAGTCCAACGCTCAAGGTGCTGCAGCAGAGGGTGTCTTTGGTAATCAAGGGACAAACAACTGAGCAGCTTTCAGATCAGTGCAGAAGTCCTGAGCAAGAAGGGAAGCTCTGGAGGCTGCAGGTCACCCTGCGTGGTACCAAACGTCTCCAACCCCGGCCTAAAGTCGGAGCAAAGCACACAGAATGGAAAGGGAAGTTTAGTCCTGCCACCACAGGCCTTGGAGATGCAAGTCTGAGCACAGAAAATAACCTGCTTTTAATCGAGGCTTTCAGATAAAGATACCAGCACCTCTTTTCCCCATATCTAAAATGTCTGATGCTGTACTGCCTTCTCCTCTGCACATTTCCTGGCCATTCCTATTCCAGCAAAGAGGGAATTCTACACGACCAACAATAAAGATAATCTTCAGGCTTGCTTTTCCTAGTTCCACTCCTCAGAAGAGTTGTGACACTGCTGAGCCTGACCACAACCAGCACCTGAAGACTCTAGGAAGTGCCTGTATTTATGGGGGGAAGAAGACACATCAGTTCTCATTCAAAATAAGTCAGAATGTGCCCTAAGACACAGAGTTAGAGAGACCTGTCCCGTATCACAGTTCTGTTGAATGCAAATTGATAATTCTTGGTAACCGACCAATTTCAGCATTTTGGCCACAAGTTTGGTTCTGATCGTTTGGTTGTTTGGGGATTTTTTTTCCTTCTTTAGGCTGTAACACACCCCAGAACCCCCCACATGCTCCCATCTAATAAAGAACCCAAACAGCCCCAGTTCTGAAAAGGGCCAAAACCGGGCAGGAACAAACGCATCCTCAGATCCATCAAAGAAATCATTTATACCAAGGGGAAAGTCACATAACCAAAATAAACAGCAAGCCCATTGTGCGGAGCAGCCCCGCCACCGTTCCGACAACACAGACTCTATTCCAGGCTGAATCCAACATCACAAGGAAAATAAACCCAAGGTACAAACAGCGTGCCCTCGCCTCCCGTTCCGTCCGCGGCACGGGGCAGAGGGATGCGGGGCTCAAGGTCACGCCGGGGGATGCGGAGAGGGGCGCGGGGCTGCCCCGTCCCGGGGCTGGCGGAGGAGGCGAGCGTGGAAGTTTATGAGCTCATCAGGATGGTTGTACCATTACATCAGAGGCAATTATAAATGGCCAAGAGCAGGGGATGGGGAGCCAATCAGATCACAGATGGGATGTCAACCTAAGACCAACTGTCTCCTGGCTTTGACAGAAGGATTTTACCTCCATAATTCAAATCCCAAACCCAAGCGATCCGCACTCGCTGCTCCCGTCGCCCAGCTCCCCGCCGGCGCTCCCGCCCCGGCCCGCGGCCCCTCCGCCCGCCCCGCGGGCCCCGCGGCCCCGCCGGCCCCCGGCGGCCCTGCCCGCCCCGCCGGACCCCGCCGCGGGCCGCGGGACCCCCCCGGGCCGGCGCCGGGGGTCGCGGGGCCGCGGGAAGGCGGCGGCGCCGCCGGGGCCACGCCGCGTCCCGGGCGCGCCCTCCGCCGCCCCGGCGCCCCGCGCCCGGCCCCGCCGGGCCCTCGCCGCCCGCCCCGACCCGCGGCCCCCCGGCAGAGCCCCCCGGGGCGGCGGGGAGCCCGGCGGCGGCGGCCCGGGAGCCCCGCACAAAGGCCGGGGAGGAGGAGGAAGGGAAGGCGGCGAGGCAGCCATTTTAGAGCGAGCGAGCAGCACAGACAATGGCAGCGCCCGGCAGCGCCGGCCCGGCGGGGGGAAGCCGCGGGAGAGCCGCCGCCGCCCCGAGCCCCCCGCGCCCCCCGGCCGGCCCCGTGCCCGGCCGCCCCCCCGGCCCGTCCCGCGCGGCCCGGCCGGTACCTGCTGGCTCCTGCCGAGGCTCTGTCCCCCGCCGCCGCTGCTCCCGGGGCTCATGGGCGCGTGGTGGCTCCTCGGCGGGGCCCCGCCGGCCGCTGCCCAGCCCTGGCCGCTGCCCCCGCCGTACTGCGAGACCATGTCGGCGGCGCCCTTGGCGGCGGCCGCCCCGTCCTGCGGCCCGGCGCTATAGTCGCCCCCGGGGTAGCCCTGGTAGGCGCGGGCGGAGCTGGGGGAGGTGAGGAGCTGGTTGAGGGTGGGGGTGGCCGTGGGCTGCGGGGTGCTGCCCCCTCCTCCCGCGCCGCCGGCGGCCGAGGGACCCATGACCCCGAAGCGCTGCTGCTGCTGCTGGAAGGCGGCGGCGGCGGCGGCGGCGGCGGCGGCGGGGGACTTGGCGGCCGGCGGCGCGGAGCCCCGGGGGGAGCTCAGGGCGTAGGCCTGGGGGGGAGGCGGGTAGGAACCGGCGCTGCGCCCGGCCGCGTAGTAGGAGTTGTACTGGTGGTTGGGGAAGCCGTGCTCGGCCCCGGCGCCGTGCGAGTTCTGCGGAGGGGGCGGCCCCGCGGGGGCTCCCGCCGGCCCCGGGTAGTTCTGCTCCAGGCCCCCGCTCTGCAGCGCTGCCATGCCAGGGCTTTGTTGTCCGCCATGTTGGTGGAAGGCAGCGGCGGCGCCCCGGCCGTAGGGCTGCCCGAAGCCGTAGGCTGGTGGGGGCAAGGCGGCCGGGTGGGAAGGGGGCGGCTGCTGCTGCTGCGGCGGCGGCTGCGGCGCCCCCACCCCGTCGCTGCCGCCGCCGCCGCCGCCGCCACCGGGCGGCTCCGGGAGGTTATTGTTCAGGGTGGCGGCGGCGGCGGGCCTGGGGCCCGGGTTCCCGTTCGAGCTCTTCAGGTCGGACTCGGCCCCTGCGCCCCCTCCGTTGCTCTCGGCCCCGTCCTGCAGCTCCTTCCCCGACGGGCCTTCGCTCTCCGCCTGCTTCTCGCCGCGCTCCGCCGCCGCCGCCTCACCCCCCGCCTCCTCCGGGGGACAATCCCGCTGCTGCGCCTCCGCTTTCTTCAGCTCGGATGGAGCCGGGGCGCCCAGGCTGCTGGCGGCGGCGGGGGCGACCTGAGCGGCCATGATCCCCCCCCTCCCCGCCCGGCCACCCCCCCGGACCGGTCCCCCCGAGCTGCTCCCTGCCTGGCCGGCCGGCGTGAGGCCTCGCTGCTCTGCTCTCCCCGCTCAGGCGGCGGCGGGCGGCTCTTCAGGGCAGCGGGGGCTCATTCCCCCCCGGCCTGCTCGGCGAGGCGGGGAGGGCTCCGCTGGGCTGGGCTTCCCGGGGCCTGGCCCCGCTGTACCTCCTCGGTTGCAGCCGGCGGAGAAAGGGGAGGAGGAGGGAGTGGGGGGGAAGGAGGAGGAAAGGGGGGGTGGGGGGGGACCCGGGACGGGGCTCCCGGTGCGGGAGAGGCGGGAGGGAGGGAGGGGGGACACGGCGGGCGGGCGGGCGCCGTCCCCGGAGCGGGGCCGAGCGGCGGCGGGGCCGGGCTGGGCGAGCTCCGACTCTGCTCGGCCGAGCGGGCTCAGTCCGACACGAGGCTCAGCGCTGCCATTTTACCCAGCGCCGCGGCCGCCTGCCAAACCCGGAGCGGAGCGCAGCCCGGCCCGGAGCGGAGCCTCCCCCCCGTCACAAAGGAGGAGCGGGCCGGCCCCGGCCGCCGCCGGCGCGGAGCTGCCGCCCGCAAAACCCGCGGCGGATCGGCGGAGCCGGGGGCCGGGGGGCCGCGCTCCCCCGCCGCGGCCGGGGCCGCCCGGGGCGATCCCCGCGGGCCGCGGGCGATGTCCCGCGGCCGGAGCCCTCCGGAGGCGTGCTGGCCGCTCGGCGGCCGCCGGCCCCGGGGTTTCTGCCCGTGGGTTACCGAAGCGCCTCTTCTTTGTCCCTAGAAATTCCATTTAGAATTAAGCCCTCTGCGAACTGTTAGCGGTTGTCATTTCCTCTCCGCTTGGCCGTGTCCCTCTGGAAAAGGCGTTGGCGGCGCGCCAGGGCTGTGACTGCACGCGCGGACAATCCAAGAAAGTCCGGCTCCCCGCTCCTGCCAAGGCGAGGGCGGTGGGCACGGAACCAGGAATTCCCAGATCCAAAACCACCTGAGCGCATCTAGACACAACACGTTGGGCAGCGGGACAGGATGCGCTGGCAGGCAGCGCCCAGCGCCGTGCTGGAGCTCCCCAGCTGTCAAGAGGTGAACTGGGAACTGGGCCATGCTCGTCTGCAACCCTTTCAGACCCAGATTCCCACCTCCTCCTCCATCCTGAGGCCTTGGCAGAGCGGGAGGAGGGAGAAGAGCAATGTACCTGGAGCCCCATCCTGGACATAGCCTGGCCTGTGCCAGGGGGGTCTGAACCTGCCTGTTTAACTTCAAATGGTGCAAGGCTGCAGCAGAGCACGGGAGGGTCAAAAAGATTAGTTATTTGGGTTATGAACACCAGGTTCTTAGAAATCAGGACATGGATGTCTGGTAAAAATGGCAGGCGTGGTGTGGGTCAGGCCTGGGTCCCACGTGCTGGTGTTCCTGTGGAATATGGAAATACTTAGAAAAGTGAAGTTGAAGTAAATACAACTTTTAGATGAGAGAAAACATCAGAAAACAGTCGGTGGGGAGCCAAAAGAGACTCTGAGGTCTGAGGCTGCCATTTTAGAGCATCACCACAGAACAGATAATGTGGCAGAAGTGACCTCTGTGCAGTGACAACAAACAGGGCTTGGCCCCAGCCCAGCACCCAGCGGGACACACCGCAAGGAACCCTGCTGGGAGTGAGCAAACGCGAGTCCAGCGCAGGAGGCGAAGCCTTGGGCAGCGGGACTGGGTCCCTGCCAGCACCCTGTGCCTGCAGGTGGGGGTGTCAGTGTCTACTGACAGCAACTCAGCCCTCACACCCGTTATAAAACTTATAATGTGAAATATTTATCATCTAGAGTGCAGGTGGCGGAACAAAGAGGTTGTTCCAAAGATGGAAAGTGGGAGGGGAGGTGGGATATGGTGATAAATAGCAAAATTCTAAGTGTTTTCTAGAGCAACAAACTGCCCCTCAGGCTCCAAACAAAGCACCTTTGCCATTTCTCAGCCTGCGCAGTTGACTGTGCAACATGGAGCAGATTCCATCCAGCAAATTGGCTGGTCAGCCTTTCTCCTCAGCTGTAAATAAACTCTTAGGAAAAAAATGGGTAATAAATGATGATACTGGTATTGTGATAGTACTCAAGGCCTTCTCAAGGGTTGGAGCCCCAGTACAGTGCTGAAATCTCACCTGGGAGGCCCTGTGGCTTTAGTGAGATGTGTGTGGACCACAGAGAAGGAAAAATACCAAGGTATTCTTCTTCAGAAGAGTTTGGAAACTGTGGAATGTACTAGAACGAAAAATTATATACATCCTCCTCACAGAGGGGTTGTTTGATGAAATCCTGTGTTCTGGAAAGACAAAGGAGAAGACGGGGAAAAATTCCTCCAGTCTCAGGCTTGACTCTCAGAAGTGAAGCCCAGTGTTCCATTAATGTCCATTGTGCCCCACAGCACCAAAACACCCTTCCTTGGGTGTTTCATTGGCACTAAACTTTAAAAAGCACGAACTGGAGAGAATTCTGCCATTTTATCCCAGAACCATCCCAAGCACTCACCTCCCCAGCCCCAAAGATAGGTGTGCTTCAGGGAGCAAAGCCCCACCATCTCACTGAGCACCGCCAGAAGTTTAACCACTTCACTCCAGGAGCCTGGGAAGCAGCTCGGGTGCATCCAGGCAAAGATCCCGAGCTCACACCTCTCTACCTGTGTCCGTCTTTTGGAACCCCCTCCAAGGAGCACTGTGTCAGACTATGAAACCCGGTGTTGATAGTAATGTGAAAAGCAGCCCGGATTCCCCAGCCACCCACACAATGAGGAGACACTCACTTTACCAAATGTTTGTGAAAGCTGCAGCAGATTTTGGAATACGCCTCATCAATGAGGCCCTGGCACTTTACTCAGTACTGAGGCATTCAGTGAATTCCCAGCCATGAGGACTGGGAAGCAGATGACAGCACAGTTCTTAACAACATTGCCACCTAAGAGCTGAAAATCCCCCCGCCTGTCCCGCCGTCCCGGGATGCCGCGGCCGTCCGCGGGACCGGAGCCGCTTTTCCTTTGGCGCATCCTCGCTTTTCCCAGGCGGAGCCGTCCCTGCTCGGCGGCGCGGCCGCGCTCCTCGCCCGTGTCGCCCGTGTCGCCCGTGTCGCCCGTGTCGCCCGTGTCCCCGGGAGCCGAGCACGCCTCGCTCAGCCCGGCCGGCTCCCGGCTCGCAGATAGGCTGGGAAGCAGCGCTCACATGGCACTGCAGGCCACCGCCACCGCGCCGGCTCCTCCTGACTGGAAGTCTCCTTCATGAAGGTGGCCGTGCCATTTAACCCAGCACTAAGGCAGTTTAGGAAACCTGGTCTAGATTAGAGTACTAGAAACAGGAGTAGTGTCTCCCCCCTCCACGAAAAGAAAAAAAAATCGGGCTCTGCCAACTGTGTGATGGCAAATATGGACTGAATCGTTGACATGGAAACCGGACTAAAGTCAGCGCTGCCTCGGCTCAGCTCGCACACACAAGTTATCATTATCCAGCCTTTCCCTGGCTACAAACACGGACTGGATCCGGCTGCCGGAGCCGGCTGCAGCGCCCGAGATCAAGTCTGAAGGAGCGCAAGCAGGAGCTGGGCAGGAAAGGATGGAGCTGCGTGGGGAAGGATGCTCTTCCCCCGCACCGAGAGGCACGGCGTGCGGGGATGTGCACGCTGGACCCGAGAACAAGAGACCCATCTATTATAATCCATGGGGCGCCCTGCAAAAGATGGAACGGAGCCGGGAGGGTTGTTGGTTGTGCCTCAGCTTCTCTTATAGGCATTTTGCTAAAGAAAATCACATTTCCTTTCAATGTGTTTATATTTACCCAGCCTATTCCGTGCAGTGCTTCAGTTGCTGCTGTATCTGGGTTAAGCACTCTCCTTGTGGCTCCATCACCACTAAGGTTGATATTATTTGAATTATTTGTTTGCTGGGCACCATGCAAGACAACACTCAACTTATCCACTTCAACATAATGCTAAAATATTGTATAATCTCTCTTTCTGGGGAGGCACAATGGCTCTGCGCTGTGAGTGCCAGGCGAAGGTAGCTCTGTGCCTTTGCTGAATGCAGCAGCTCAAAGGCAGGCGTGGATTTTCCAGGGGTTTTGCTGCTTCCCACGCCAGGTTCCCCCGGGCAGGGAGCGAGCCCCGGCTCGGCCGCCCCGCGAGAGCTCGCTGGTGACATCTGACAGCGATCCGGGAAACTTTGGATGCATTTTAAGGCAGGAAAGTGGACTCGGCCTGACTCGAGGAAATGCATTATTTTAGCAGCACTGGCGAGGAGGAGGAAAAAGCGAAGCGGAGTTTGCGGAGGGGAAGGGACGCGGGAGCGCAGCCCCCGCGCATCCTGCGCGACCCCCGCGGGCCGGGGGCAGCCGGGGCTGGTGCCACGCGTGTCCCACGCCCCGCGGCCCCGGCCCGCACTGAGCCACGCCAGCGGGGAGCGAAGTGGGACAGTGCAGGTTTTGGGGGCACTCGTGTGCGGATCGGGGGGCTGAGCGAGGAGAGCAGCGCTCACCCCAACGCAGTGAAAGCAAGGGTGGGGGTGGAACGTGGTAATTCCAGGGAAAACTGGGGGATATCGGGAAGGGGAAGAAAACAATAGTGAAGCGTAGGGAAGGACGAACCCCGTTTATTCTGTGTAGCCGGGGGTGCACCCCGGCTGCCCTCGGACAGCGGCGCTCTGGTGCGCTCGGGCAAGGAAGAGTAAAGGTACTAAAAAAAAAAAAAAAAAAAAAAAAGAAAAAAAAAGGGCAAAAAAGAAAATCAAAACGCGGACCGGAGTTTGCAAAAACCCCTGCACTGGATCCGGAGCCAACCGTCTGTTTTCCCTGAATCCCACCAGATTTGGGAGCCCTCGGGTGGGTTGGCAGTGTGACTGTATTCTGCCGCGAACCCCACTGTGAAGAGTTAAAAAAAAAGGGGAAAAAAAGGCTTTTAAATCTGCAAAAAGAGAAAGATCTGAACTCTGGGCCTGGATTTTCCCACTGAAGGAAAACTTATTGTGTTCCAAATCCTTGGGACCTGGAGATGCCGTGCGGGAAGGGTCAGCAGCAGGTTCTCCTGTCTTGGAAAAAGCTGTCCCTCGGCCTTTCCCCCACCTCAGCACCTCTTTTCAGTGGGGTGTAAAAATCACATCCCCTCCCGTGAAAATCTACCCTCCTAAAGTGTATTTTTAGAGAAGTTTGAGTTCAGGCGTCACGACTGGGGAGGGGGGGTGCTGCAGGAGAGGCAGGCGCTGAGAAAGAAGGTTTTTTTCCCCCTTTTCATCAAGCTCTCGCACTGCCATTTTCCCGAGGCAGGGAGGGAGCGAGGGAGGGAGAGCGGAGCGACAGACAGCGCTGGCGAGGAAGTTTCTCACGGCAACTGCGGGCTGGATCGGGAACGGAGCCTTTTGTTCCCGGCAAGTTCAGCAGGAGAGAGAGTTGGAGCGTGCTGGAGAGAAAAACCAGCGGAGAAATAAAATGGAGGGAAGTAGGAAGAGAGGAGAGAGAGCTGGTGCTGGGCTGAGATTAACTGCAGAGCACGGCGCTCGGGTGTGCGCGGCATTTATTTAGAAAGTTGGTGTGGTGGCCTGAGGCAGAAATCCCTCGTTAAGTGCATGGGAATGAGTGAGAGACCCAAGGACACGCAGTGCTGGGCAGGAAGTGGAATTTTCCAAGGGGTTCACATCCTTCGGTGCTCTTTTTGCCAAGATTCGCTCTCCTCGCTCGATGAAGGCTGCCTCCTAGAGACACCAGGGAAAAGGCCTTAAAAATGTGGCGTGCTCTAGGCCTGTTTAAGCTGAATAATTAAAGGCTGGGCATACCCTCCCTTTGAGATTGCAGCGCAGTCTGAAGCCCAGATGCAATTTGGGGTACTGCCCTGCCTCCCCTCTGTGTCCCTTTCTGTCCAGTGAGTGTTGAAACACGGTGCATTGTGACCATGATCTCGGAATGGGGTGAAAAGTCACCTAAAACCCAGCCCCCCCTCGATTTAATGCTTAGACACACACCCAGGACAACCCCATATTCACATCCACAATTGGTTTTGTCCCCCTGCACGCGCTGCTAATC
This sequence comes from Lonchura striata, assembly GCF_050655825.1. Classification (NCBI taxonomy): domain Eukaryota; kingdom Metazoa; phylum Chordata; class Aves; order Passeriformes; family Estrildidae; genus Lonchura; species Lonchura striata. The sequence continues at coordinate 887,316 of NC_140725.1, forward strand.
CTTTGCCCCAAACCACGCGTGCTCTTTGCGTGTACACAGACCCAGAACGTGAAATAAACTTGTCTGAATTAACCCCCAAATTGCTGACAAACATCCATCCCTTTAGCAGGCACCCAGGAAGGGGGAGCAGAACTGATCCCCTCATTATTTGTACACTCAGTCCAGGTGAAATTAAAAAGTAGGAGCTTTTTAACTCACGAGGCGAGTGACTTTTTCTGCACAAGTTTGGGGTTTAGTGAGGTGTCCCGAAAATACGGTTTGTTTAAAAATGTTCATCACCTTGTGCCCTCCCGGCAGGGCAGGGGAGAAGTCCGGTGCCCTGTGAGAGCGCGGCGTGGCTGTGACAGCAGCTCAGCGAGACACCACGTGGGAAAGCCGAGTTCGGGATTTAAACGTGCTTTTCCACTCCGGCCATGAGGGAGGGAGAGCCTGAGCTGGGGGAAAATAAATAATGAATTAAAAAAAGGCTTCGTGTGGAGCTCAGAAGCGACCTCTGTGGCTGCTGGGGACTGAAGTTCAAGAGCCCCGGGCTGGCAGCGCGGAGCAGATGCGGCTCGGGAAAATCCAACAGCGGCAGGAATGGAAAAGGGGGTTCGGGGGTCGGGCTGCCCCCCCGGGAAGAGCAGCGGGGCCGGGAAGCGCCGTCCCGGCCGGCTGGGAGCGGTCCCACCCCCGCACGGCCCCGCGTGGAGCACCCTGAGCTCCGCGGGACGCGGTGCCCGAGCCGTGCCCGCTCCCGGCGCCCCCCGGCCCCGCCGCTGCCCGCGGCCCGAGCCCCGGGGCCGGCCCCGAGCGGCCCCGCACCGGGACCTCCGCGGGCCTGGGAAAGTTTAGCAGGGAAACGTCAGGAAGCATCAGGCAGGAATTTCAGTGCATCCCGTGTTTTATGGTGGCGCTAACTTTTACATATTGGGAGTAATTAGCAGCGAAGCTGTTAAAAGCAGATTTAAATAACCACCCCCCTCCCCCCTTTCTCTCCTTTCCTAAAATGATCCAAATCCGGTTTACCTCTGACTCGACCCCCACCCGGACAGCGGTGAGAGCACAAACCCCACGGTTTGTCCATGTAGGCACGAAAACACATTAAAACCCGCATATTAATTACCGAGTCAATTAAAATAAATATCATTTCGGAATGGTTATTTTGGGTTCTGCCCCTCCCCGCCCCCCAACTTTGTTTTAGTAAAGTGGGGAAACATATACAGAAACCTTCCTTGCAGTAGATGCTTTTTTTTTTTTTCAAACGGAGCCCAGATGCTGGTCAGGATTAAGGTTACACCAAACACATTCTACATTGCCATTTTCCAAACAGAATAAAGCAGATGGAAAAGATGGAAGAGGATAAAGCAGGAACGGAGCAGCAGTGAAAACTGCAAGCCCTGCACTAACGCTGAGAGGAGTGAGCTGGGATGCCAGGAGAGGCAGAAAGAAAGAAAGCAGGCGTAGCGCCGCTGCGTATCACATTCCTCACGGTTAAAATGAGTATCTTTAATTAAACAGCTGTCAGAATTTGGGTTTTAAACCTTGTATTTAAGGGGGAGAAGGAAACTGAGCTGCAGCTGATCACTGCGTGATCAGTCTCCTAGGGCTCAGTCCTAGGAGATGTGAAAGCCACTGGCCGGGGGCCATCAGAGTACTTAAGCCTCTGCGTAATTTTAAACATCAGCAGCCCCGGTGATTTTAAGGATCTACTCCCTTAAAGTTAGCCATGCACTCAGCACTTTGCAGGATCCGCCCAGCACACTCAGAGCAGCTCTGAGCTCCAGGACATGAGTATCTGCACATCTCAGAAACAAAGAAAATCCTCTTTTCAATAGGCTAAACATTTCTCCTTTATTTCTAAGAGACACCAGTTCACCCATACTGGGAAATTGGATCAGACTGGAATAAAATCTCAAGGGGAAGTTAGCAGAATCTGTGCTTATTTGCAAAATATCACCATTTGGCAAATTCAGATCTTAGGTGAAATCCTACAATAGCGGTTTACTCAGCACCGTGACTCAGTTACATGATGTGCTTTGAAAATCTCTTGCAAAAACTGACTTTAAGAGATTTTGTTGGTATTATATAGGCGCACACACGCACACACACACACACACACACACACACACGACACAGAGAAGGAACATACAAACTATTAAATATTCATGCTATGGGGAGAACACTTAGTAACGTCCGTCCCTTCATTCCAGCTGTACAAAGGCAGGCACAAATAACTGCTGAAATAATGAATAACCCAAAACAATCGCAGCATTCCACATAAACACGGTGTTGAGCAGCTTGCAAACACTGGCCCAGAAAGGGTCAAGCAGTAATTGTCCTTATCTACCTTTCAGCAGGCTCACATAAACGCGTAATTCCAATCTGAATTCTGTAATCAGCACCCCCGGGAGTGTGGGGACTTCCCACACACTCGGGTCCCTGTGCGGGGATGGATTTTGTGCTCCAGGCCTCCACCCCTCGAGCTCAAACAGCCTAAAAGTCACCTTCTGAACGTCACAAGTAGGGACCTTGGTGACATTTACTCACAAACAAAAATTCAAACACATTCTGACCAGCTTTGCTGGAACTTTCAGAGTTCAGCTCTGGGACTGTGAAATGAGGTCATTTTTATCCATCAGTTGTCTCTGCCTTGAGAGAGGCCCGTGATCACACCTCAGCAACAGCACTGCTGGTAGAGGCTGGGATATCACACACATTTTTCACTAAAACAAAGGCATCGGCCAGAGCTTCCTCTGCAAAACTGAGCTCCAGACATACTGAAGAATCGTAAAAAAGACATAATTTTCAAATATTTATGGAAGTATTGAGTATATCCGGCAAAAACAAAAAAAAAAACCACTCCAAATCCAATCATGTAATGGCTGTTCCTTGCATCCCAATCTTTAGAATTAGATTCTGACTGAAACGTGATCAGATGGAGTCAGAGTCATTGCAGCTGTCAGAAAAAGGTGCAATTAACAGTATTATGAAACAAAGTATTTAAAAGTATTACTTATCCCAGCTTCAGGAAACATAGTTACTGACCTCGGGCTTTCCTGTGCTGGGGTTCCCGCAGGCAAGGGGGCACTGCAGCCCTCCCTGTGCCACCCCGACCTCTGGAATCACTGCCTTCCTATTGTTTCACCTACCTTGTCTATTTTTAGAGAGTATTTTGTGCAGGGCTGCCTCAATACATGTGTGCAGAGTGCCCAGCACGCTTCATGTTCTGTTTAAGCACAGGGCTGAGAGCAGTAAATAATGCTGAGGCAGCACCAGGAGCAGAACTTCTGCAGGGCAGTGATGAGCCCCTGGCACTTATCAGCATCCCACAGGATAACGGAGCCCTGGATTCAGCTATCATTGCTCAAGAAACTGCTCATTATCATTATCTTTAAAGAACTTCACAAATACTCCAAAATTATTTTTTTGACCTGTTTAATAGCCACAGCACAACAACTTCCTTTAAAAATAAAAAAACCCAAAACACCTACCAATAAACAAAACCTAATCTAAACATGAAGCACTACAGCTGAGTTGTGATGCAAATGAGTGAATTTGTTTCCACCATTTCTAGAGGTACAAAAATAATCTAAATTTGATATCCTATTATGAGGAGAAAGGAAAAAACTCACCCTAAAATCAAGCCAAATACGGTGCAAGTAATGTCCAGACAACGAGAGGCTAATTAACCTGACCTCAGTGAGATGCAAAACTTAAATTATTCTTCCTCAGGAGAGGGAAAAGATGTAGAGGAAAGTAAAGAGATAAAATACAACAAAGGTTGCAATAATGCCAAAGCTGATGTATTTCTTTGATAGGGCAAGAAATTTTTCTGGGTAAAGGAAGACAGAGCAGATCTCACCCATCTCCAAATAAATAAAGTGTTTGGTCTGGTGCATCATGTAAAAATACCAGTTAAATTGGAAAATATGAAAGTCAGTGCAAGAGAAGTTTTGTGGGTAAAAAATGACTAAAACCCAGTGCTGGATTGTGCTGAAATGGGAAGTTTGGGGCTAGAGAGAGAATGCTTTAAAAGCTCCTGCAGCTTTGGTCTCAGAACTGGTGCTGTTGATGGGCTTTGACATGAGCACAAGGATCTGAAAAAGAGCGTTCATGCAGGTGGTGACTGACAACATCCAAAGGCACCAGTGCAGGGGACTGGAATATCCTAAATGAAGAACTGGATGAGGTTCTGGAACAGCACAGGAATCCTCAGGAATGGGCTGGTGGAATGCAGTAATAAGATTAATGCAAATCACAAGGCTGTTCACAGGGGGACTGACAGCCAAAACTCTGGTAACCTGGGAATGCACCACAGCTAGGGAAGGATGGAGACTCAGGATCGTTGTTTAGTCACAGAAACAAAGATGACAAATGGCATCTAAAGACCAGGTAAGGCACATCCAGATGTTATGGCAACAGCTTTCTTACAGAATTTTGGGTACGGTTTCTATTCAAGAATGACACACGAAAACTGGAATAATCACAGAAAAAGCTCCCTGAGCTGGTTACAAGAGCAAGGAATCTGTCAGGAGAGAAGGGTGAAGCTTCCTTTCAGCAAACTCCAACAAAGACAGGGGCGATAGGGTGAGTTTGTATACACAGACTGTGGCTTGAAGACAGTATTTGAACTCAAGGGTTATGTTGGCAACAAATACATATCTAAAGGCCTAAGTACAATTAAAATGATTGCCAGAATAGAATGCCTTATTATTAGAAAAACTAGATTTTAGAGTATCCTTCTTTCCTCAGGGGAACATAGACCCAGTGGAGAACTTTGACAGTTTTGTCATTATTTTCCCCACTTTTAATCAGTGAAATGAGAAGGAAATCTCTGCAATATTGTGAAGATTCATTAATGGTGGTTAAAAAGTATTCAGACACTGTAGTGATAAGTGTAACAAAAACCCATTACAATTAGTAATTCTGTATTTACTGCAGCACTTGAATTATATGCAATAAATAAAATATGGAAGCAAACATCAAATAACAAGGATAAAAGAAAACTCTGAATGAGACAAGAGTTTGAGAAGGCAGGTTGTATGATTTGATTTATAATTAGAGTTTGCATCATGGCGCAAAGAACTGGATTAGGGTGGGCAAAAGTGTAAGAACCACAGAGAGGAAAACTGAACACCCTGCTCAGCTCCCTGGTAAATTCATCCGGGTCACAGGAGCGTGAAGAACCACGGAACGGAGGGTGAATTACTGTGGGCCTGGAGCACACACCAGCTCAGCACATTCCCCGTGGCAGACCGTGCTTGGAGGACTCAGCACTGATCCTTGTGCGGCCGGGCCTGCACACACTGTCACTGCCACCTCGGCAGGGAACTCCAAAGAGGAAGATTCCCAAGGGAACAGCTTCCAAAATCCCGGAGGACTGCACCTCCCAGAAGACCAGGAAGGCTCACACCACAGGCCTGGTTTTCCCAAAGTCTGTTTCCATCATAAGGAACCACCAGGAGCATGCAGCACCCATTTCTTTCATTTCATGTCTCTTCCCTTCTCCACACAAAATGTACCTGCTTTAGCAAAATGGCGACAAACCAGAGCTGCCCTTCTGGGATCTTCTGTCCTAGGTGCCTGCCCACTGGAGATGCTTTCTATCCCGCTCATCCACGCTTCCTTGGATCTGCCACCTCTTCCCCTTCCTATAAACAATAACACACTCAAGCACGGAGCCAAAAAGCATCTTCAGTTGGGGTGGTTTCCTCCTTTTTTTCTTTACCTTTTTGTTTTTCTCAGTGTTCTCACCAGAGGATACCTCACAAGCGCAAAACATCTTATATATTAAAAGAAGATCCCATGGCAATATTCTTGACATAAACCACAGAGACTTCAGTTAGAAATAATCAGAAATCTGCTTTTCCATAGGTGGCAATGGGCTTCTGCACGTTAAGGGATGTTTTAATGGATTTACCACTTTCTTCTTCATGAACCTTGCAGCCTTTCAGAAAAGAAGTTGCACAGGGGAACAAACAATGGATGTCAGGAGAAAAGAGTAGTCATTTGTCAGGTTGACCCACAGAATTCCCAAATTCCTGAGAATTCCCTGTCAACACATTGTGAAAAATAACATACAGCTGAGTAGCAGAACACCTCTCTGTGGGGTAACTGCCCAGAATATCTTGAGAGGTAAATTAATACAAGAAAGAACCAAGCACTGTGCACCCGATTAACAGTGAAAATACCTGAAATCAGCATAACAAAGTGGGGTGAGTGCACTTGTGCTCAGGATGGTTAAACAGCTGTAATTAGATCAAACAAACTAGATTGATGTATCATCCCTTTGTAGCTGTGGCCTCAGAAGGCAGGTCAGGAGCTAAGTTCAGTAAAACAGTTTTAGTGCTGCAGCTTTTATCTAACAAGGCACAGCCACACACTCACTCCAAAGTAAATACTGCTCAGGAGAACTGCTGAATTCCAAAGAAAGAGAGTTTCTAGAGAAGGTGCTTTTCTTCAACAACAACCTTAACTTTTGTCAGTAATGAAACTCTCCTCATGAATTCAATAGTAGACTCTTTGGATAAACACTGCACAGAATTTTGGTTACAAATTCATTCAAGTCATTTGAAAGTCTTTATTGAGTTGCTTCCCATTCTCTTAAAGTGTCTGCACAAAATGGGTGAATTCTAATTTGCTTTGTTCTTTCAGAATCTTTTAATTAAATTTTAAGAAAATGATGTAGAACAACATTGAATGAAATACGGTCAGTACATTTCAGAGATGAGCAAAACATAAGGTAGCAGATGGTATGAAGAGAATATATGTGAAGAAATGTAAATAGCAGGGAACCTCACCAAATCAGAGATGTGAGGCAGAACTGAAAGCGCCTGCAAGACCCCTGGGAGAGCTGAGGAGATGAAGCAACCACTGAGCTCAGAGGTATCAGCCTTTCCTTGCCCAGAAATGACACAACATCAACAGGAAGCTCCAGTCTGGTAGAGGGACCCCTCGTAACTGAGGTGAGATTGCTGTGAAGGGTCCTTAGAGTGAGTATGGGAGGAAGGGAGGAAACAAGGACAAGTGCCAACAAATGCATGCCAACAAAACCACTCTTGGAATAGGAAAGATACCAACTCTTCAGAACTGTAAGCAATGAAGACATTATAAAGGAGCTAATAGTAGAAAATAACCTTATATTGAAGACAAATGAGATGAATTGTTTAAGTTAGGCAGGAGACCAAGCAAAGAGAAGCTTGGTGTCATCAGAAGAGTTGTGAGCGGCAGAAAAAGGCTGACTCTGGGGCTGGGAGGGGATGTAACCTGTGTTACCATTCTTTGGTCCAGGAGCTGCACTCCAGGTCTCTAAGCTGCTGTGGCTGCACTGACTGCTGGCTGGGAGCCACCTCTGCCACGACAGAGCCAAAGAAATTAGTGAGTGGATTGGGCCATATCTGTGGATCAGAGCAGAGCCTGGGTGAAGACCCCAAATGCTAGAGGATGTTTAAGGGAGAGGGAGGCACCCTCGAGGAGAAGGGCCCGGCTGATAACTGCACATTCAGCTGAAGGAATAGCTGGAAAATGGTGACCATTCTAAACGTTTGTATTTTAAATAGTTGGTAAGCACATTCCCACAGCAGAACTCCACAAACCTCACGGAGCCTAAATCACAACTGTTCCCATTTTGTATCTTCTTCTGCCCCAAGCTCCATTTGTCTGGGTGATTTATGAGGTAAGCTCTGCCTGCGCAAGGCTTCTCTCCTTCTGAATGGAGGAACAATTCAGATAAGGAACAAATCTCTTCTGAGTGAATAGAGGAAACTGGACTTAACTGCATTGACTAAGGTATTTATTGTACATCTAGGCCAGAGGAAGCTTAGCACTTTTAATAAATATAAAACTGCAGAGAGCTGCTAGAAAGAGCAGAAACCAAACAAAACAGATCCACAAGTTCCTTAATTATTTAAATTAAGCCACTAAAGTAACAGGAAAGAAAGAGCAACAGATATCTATCAATTCCAGTGGCTGATTCCAGCCACCCACAGGAACTGAGGAGCAGTTGGCTCTGTGTCCCCTCAGGCTGAGGAACAGCTAAATTGTAATCACATAACGTTCAACGGGCAGTGCTTTCGTGGCTGTTGATTTCATAAATTGTCTTGAGGTCCCTTGTCATGGAAGACATTGGATATAATTACAGAAAAAAAAATAACTCACAGACCTGGTCCTGGGCAAGGTGCTTTGGTAACTCAGCAGCTCAGGGGATCATCAGCTCTTTGTAGACAGAAGCCTGATGCTAAGAGACAAACCGCAAGAAATAAATATCTGTGATACAACTCCAAGTTACCAGCTCAGAAAAGACCACACGCAGAATTCCTAAGAGGCAATGAAACCACAGAATTAAAAATTTTAAGTGCAAACCCCAACATTAAGTCATCCATTTGCAATTGTTGGTGGTGAATCCATCTACTCCAGATGGGAAGAGGTCACTCTCTTCTTTTTCCAGGGCAAGTCTATGAATAATTTGAGTGATTAAAGCTCAAATCAGGTGTGAAAATGAAAGACCAGGAAAGCACATGGAAAAGAAACCACAGTCACAAAGAGAGACTCACTCAGCTTTCATTCTGCAATCAGGAAAGGCCCCTTCCATTTCTGTCCTGCCACAAAATACAGGTGAGCTCGTACATTTTTTCCCAAAGAGTTGTCACTTTTAAAGGCACATTGAAATCTTATTTTTACTTTTTAGGTCTCCCTTCCTCTATTGGAGATGACCTAAATTTTGAGCTGAAGCACTCACAGCATCCTCGCTTGGAATAGAAAACAACAGCAAAAAAACATCAGGCTGTGAAAAGAGGCAAAATAATAGGAGGGAAAATTACAGTGAAGTCCTCCCTGAATAAGAGGAGGCCACAAAGGCTGCAGAAATAGAGGCTGAAGTGGTGCTATCCTGAGCCAGGGGACACAAAGTGGTTGCATTTACGGCCCAGGCAGAGGACAGGTGGGCAGGATGTGAATCGAGCAAACGGCCGCGGTTCTGGGAATACCCAACAGCTCTCAGCATCCCCCTTCAAACACAGCGCCCTGCTCCCGGGGAAGAAATGTCACAGACACCAAGCTCCAAGAGCCTCCTGTCACAAAAAACAGCCCGACAAAAACCTGAATGCTTTCTAGGAGTCTTCAAATGGAATTAGGCAGCTACAGAAAGGGGTAGAGGCAATATTTGATATGTTAAATAGAAAAATGTATGGGAACACATATAGAGCCCAATAATCAGCAGTAGACTACTGAACACTCATGCAGCTCATCATTAACAAAACAAATCCCAAAATGTACTTGCAGGTACATTGACTTTGCTTTATTTTATTCTCTTAAACAGCCAGCAGAAACTAGGATTATAATCTGTGCCTTTTTGAAATTCCATTCAACAGATGTTCATAAACAGACTTGAGCCAAATTTCAGGTCCCCAAAAGGATATTCAGCCCAAGAACTTTTACAAATGGATGATAAAGTCCCGCTTTCCCCCTTGTAATCATTGCTTTTCTGAGACACTAAATCCTCTCTTAGCCTCATTACAAGTTCCCACCAGCATAAAATGTATTTTTCATTTCCATTTCCTATAGTATTGTTTTCCAAAAATGGCATTTCCCAGCACAAGATAACTCTCCTTCACTCCTTTTTTATGTCACCTGCTCAATACCAAAGGATTGTCTCAGTGACAAGGCTCTGTTCTTCTAAGAAGATGAAAAAAATCCAAGTGGTACTAATAAATATTTACTTAATGTAAAGAAAAGGGAATTCAACAGTTAAGGATGAAAATTACAGGGGGAAAGAAAAAGGTATTTGGAAAGGCAAGGCTGTAAGAAGTTCAGTTGCTGTTTATGAGATCGACTGCTCAATGGCTCCTTCTGGGACACAACGAGATGACTTCTTTAAAAGTATGGTCTAGAAATACCCCCAAATCACTGAAATTATAAGTCACCCGAGTATTTCAGCTGCAATACAAAATTAAGAAATATCAGGACACATAATGAAAATGGTGGAATGAAACCAGCATTGCACTGACTTGTCTATGTTAAAAGGGGAAGGGGAGGGGGGCTGAAGTGAAAGGTTTTATTTTTACTTAATTACTCTCAGTGCTCCCTGGGGACTCCTTCCAAAGCGTATTTTGTATTTGGACCTAAATGCAAGCAGGATTCAGCCTTGATCTTATTCCTTATGACAATAAGTTTCTTAAATTAGAAGTCCCACAACTGGAATGTTGACACCACTGCTGGTTGCTCCAGGACCTCAGAGTCCCTCCTGTATTATCAATCCATTAACCCGGGAAGCAGTGAGAACAGGGGATCACAGACTGCTCAAAATTAAAAAATCCATCCACAAAACAATACTTTGTGAGCTTATAGCATCTTTCATCCATTTCTATTTATGTGGAAATGGGAAGTCTCAAAACACTTAAAAAAAATTCAACAAACCCACCTAACTTCAAGGTATTCTGAAATGATAATGTATTAATTGAGTAAGCATCCACCTGTGATGAGATTTAAGAGTCTCCTACTGCAGCATTTCACACATATTCAATCCACCTTCTGGTTACAGCGTGCAAGTTTATGGTATGTAGAAGGAACAGCAGAGCTGGTTAAAGATTTTCTCTTGCTTCACATACTCTGCAAGCTTCTCATTAACTCATACATGACTTTAATCAGTGCTGAAGCACACACTTCCTTCAGCATGCAGCAGCACTGAGCTGGGGAAAAAAATCCTCCATAAAATATTATTGTAACCATGAATTAATAAAGAGAAGGGCAACGTTTTCCTAAAGTGGCTGCCGATTCTCATCTCTAAAGGGTTAAACCGACCTTCGCTGATCCAGAGGAGGTAATAAAATTGAACTTTAAGGACAAAAATGGAGCACTTCAAGAGATTATTATGAAGAGCCACATTCAAGAAGACAAAACCTTATTCTTAAAGCACAGATGCTTCTGAAACAAGAGATCGCACGTTTTTAACAGCACACTGCCAACCGCTTATAATGAATAAGCAAAACGAGGGGAATCAGGGTGTTTTTTTTCCTTTTTCGTTGGAGCTCAGAGGGAAGGGGCATTCACGGATGTGGTAGCAGAGCCAGCTCTGCACTTCTGCAGGGCTGTGGAGCTGGTGCTGGTCGGTGTGTGGGGGTAGAAAACAGAGTAGAACCTGAGAAAAACCCATCAGAGCTCCTGTCCTCCCCTTCCAGCGTTAATGGGAGGGATACGAGTCCATGGGAGCTGCAGTGGGGGATGGTGCTGGCGGAGGGGGTGGGGAGAACCGAGCGAGGCCTTACAACCATCAGCAGCTCTTGTTCTTGTTCCTTTCAGCCTTAGCAGGAGGATGTGAAGCTCATGGAGCCGGCAGCGGGATGGGGCGGGGTGGGGGGAAGCAGCGCAGGATCATAGTTTAGCTTTTGTCCTTCTCCCCGCAGGGTTAATAGGAGGACACGAGTGTCACCGGGATGAGGGCAGGGCCGGGGGGGCACGGCGGGGATCGCGGCTCCCGGCAGCGTGTGCTGGGATTTGCGGGGTCCTGCGCGAAGTCACCGCACCCGCGGGCCAGGCGTGGGGCGGAACACGGGGCAAACTTCCCTCAGCCTGGCGGCTCCGCTTATCCAGCTCGGCGGGCCCGGGCTGCGGCGGGGTGCGGCGGGCCCCGGCCTTATCTGTGGGGCGCAGGGAGAGCCCAGGTGCGCTGACACGGGCAAGGGGGGCACAGGCACAGCTCTGAGGGCGCTCCCTGCCCGCAGCGGGAGCGCGGCGCTGAGGCCAGGCCCCGGCCCCAAAACAGACGAAAGTTTCCCCAAACTTTGGCGCGGGGGTCCCGTCCCCCCTCAGCGAACCCCTCACGGCGCCCCCCCAGCGGCTGTTCCCGCCCCCGCCGCAGGGGGAGGGGGGCGCTGTTCCCGGCTCCGCGCCGCGTTTTCCCGCTCACCCCCCGCTCCCCGCGCCTCCTCACTCCTCCGCGCCTCCGGATCCCTCCGCCGCAGCCGGCGCTGGGGCTTTTTCACCTCCCCCACCCCCACCGCTTCATCCCGATTATCCCGCCCGAAGCTGCGGGGAGGATGCGGGAAGGGAAACGCTTCTCCCAGCCTGTTCCTGTAACGGGGTCCCGGCTACAAGGACCGCGGGACGGAGCCTTTTGCCGAGTGAGGGAGAGAGGCTGTTGGGACTACTTGGCGTTCCTGCCACGGCCTCGGCGGAAGGCGCGCGCTTGAGCGAGAGGCTGTGCGGTGCTGCGGCTCTCCTCAGCGCTTCCTGGAAACTCCCGCTTAGGTGCTGGGGGGGGCGGGAGCGAAAGAGTCCCAGGCCGGGAATGGGAGGGGGGCAGGGCACAGCCCCCTCCCCGTGCCCGGACGCCCCCCGGGCCCGCTGGCGCCCCTCCGACCGGCCCTCACCCCCTCTTCCTGTGCAGATGGAACAGGGAGAAGTAAGGGGTAAACTCCCTCGTAACCGCCGTGTGGGGTAGTGTGGGCTGAACCCCTTTCCCCCTCACAATCCGGAGGTGAAAGGCTAGATTCCCCTTTCCCCCACACAATCTGGGGTCCATAAGAGCAGACTCCCCATTTTCCCCTCACAACCTGGGGTCTGGAAGTGCAGACTCCTCATTTTCCCTCACAACTGGGGTTTGGAAGAGCAGGCACCCCAATTTCCCTCACAATCTGGGATCTGGAAGAGCAGACTCCCCATTGTCCCCTCACACCTGGGGTCTGGAAAAGCAGACTCCCCCCTTTCACAACCTGGCATTTGGAAGAGCAGACTCCCCATTTCCCCCTCACAACCTGGGGTCTGGAAAAGCAGACTCCCCACTTTCAAAACCTGGGGTCTGGAAGAGCAGACTCCCCACTTTCAAAACCTAGGGTCTGGAAGAGCAGACGCCCCAATTTCCCCCTCACAACCGGGGGTCTGGAAGAGCAGACTCCCCCCTTTCAAAACCTGGGGTCTGGAAGAGTGGACGCCCCAATTTCCCTCACAACTTGGGGTCTGGAAGAGCAGATGCCCCAATTTCCCTCACGACTTGGGGTCTGGAAGAACAGACTCCCCCCTTTCAAAACCTGGGGTTTGGAAGAGCAGATGCCCCAATTTCCCCCTCACAACCGGGGGTCTGGAAAAGCAGACTCTCCCCTTTCAAAACCTGGGGTTTGGAAGAGCAGATGCCCCAATTTACCCCTCACAACCTGGGGTCTGGAAGAACAGACTCCCCCCTTTCAAAACCTGGGGTTTGGAAGAGCAGATACCCCAATTTCCCTAACAACCTGGGGTCTGGAAGAACAGACTCCCCCCTTTCAAAACCTGGGGTCTGGAAGAGTGGACGCCCCAATTTCCCCTCACAACCTGGGGTCTGGAAAAGCAGACGTCAGTTTCCCTCACAACTTGGGGTGTGGAAGAGCAGACTCTCCCTTTCCCTCACAGCCCGGGGTGTGGAAGGAAAGACCCGCATTTTTTTCCTCACAGGCAGGGAGCGCCCCTCTGCCCCCAAAACAGAGTTGGGGATCGGGGGAACACAACGAGGTGGGGTGGGGGAAAAGAGCCCGGCATGGCCGGGGGACAGGGGCACAGAAAGAGCCCCTTCCCCCGAGTTGCTCGGGATGGGGCGAGCCCCGGACCGGGGGCCTGGGAGCGGGCTGAGGCGGCGCGGGGAGCGGAGGCCGGGCTGGTAAATGCAAAACGCTGCTACAGAAGCGTTTTAGCACAATCGGGATGGAAAGCTCCGACTGCAACGGGCTAAGAACAAAAAAAAAAAAAAAAAAAAAAAAAAAAAAAAAAAAAAAAAAGAAAAACGTGAAAAGGCTCCTTTGCTGCCCTCTGCCTGCCGAGGCTGCGGGGGAGCCCAGCCGCCTCCGAGCTGGCGAAGGGCTGACATTGCCTGGATGAAAAAAGGGAGGAATTCGGGCCAATTCGCACACCTGTGGTGCTTCCACAGAATCAATTAGGTTGGAAAAGACCTCTGAGATCATCGAGTCCAACCTTTCCTGGCTCTAGATGCACTGAATTATTTTTTTTCCCACGTGCGGATGTGCTCCTGTTTACCTCAGTTCGTAACGACTTAAGTAGAAAACTTCCCTTTAGACTAGGCTGCAGGATGCCTCCAAGCTGAGAGGGTTTTGGGGTCTGCACTTTAATACTTGAATTATTTAACGACACAACAGTACAAATGCCTAACAAATACAAGCCACAGGAAAAAAAAAAAAAAAAAAGAGGAAAAAAAAAGTGGAAAAAACAGGAGGGTAGAGCGAGTGTGCTGATAAATGCCTGTGATACACAAACACGGGCAGTAAATGCCGGGTGGTTCGTTAGATACCGGCTGGGGCGATCCTGCCCTGCAGTTAAAGGCCTCTCACTTCCTCTGGCTTCTCCAGATTGGTGCCTTGTTCCAGCTCCTCTCTCCAGCTCTGCTGGTTCCCAGTTTGCCCCCCTTTAAATGTAGAGCTGTTGATCCTCTCTGGTGTTACAATGCAACTCTTTGATGTCCAAAGCCCCTTCCTCCACCGAATCCACAAGTTTCAGGGATGCTGAGACTACACAGGAAAGGCAGGCAACATGTAATGAAATTATGTGGAAGAGAAAGATCCATTAGAGCAAGGAGATACTAGTAAATCCTGTTAGCAGCCAAGTATTTCCATAAAAATTTCCTGATTCTAGATGCCTAGCACCTTTCCTATCCATTTCCTTAACACCATTCCTAAATCCCTACGTGGCTTCATTTACAAACCTAAACCCCAAATGTAAATTGATGGGGGAGAATCTCTTTGAAGTCCTGTCTCCTTGGGTTTTAGCTCTAAATTCTGTATAAATTCTGTAGTTCAGGGTCTACTGGAAAGGGCAGCCTCCAGCTCTTGGACCAGGAATCATTTCTTGCTTTTAGACTCCTCCAGCACCGCTCAGTTGAAGATGAGCTGTGTTAATATCTTTTAGTTATGTGCTGTTTGCTGAACTTTTATTCATTTGCTCTTTGTACCCCAGTCAGTGCAGAACAGCTTGTAAATACATGGATTTATTCTGTCACTGCTTCCCTTAAACATCAAAATATTAAAACACAAAAGCTCCCCGATTACTCCTCAGCAGATCAGTGACTTTACACACAAGCAGCTTTCTCTGGAGCAAATTAAAACAACTCTTTCAAAAAAATTGAGCTGAAGTGGATTGTTTCCAGATTCCCAAGAACTCTGAGGGACACTGTACAACACCAGGATCCTCAGAGTGGCTGCAAAAGGTAAAGCTACACCTTGAGAAATCTTGGGTCCTGCAATTAAATTCAAATTAATTATTCTGGATTAATTTTGTTCAGTTAGTGATGTTAATTGCCTGCCTGGCAGGCTGTTTAGAATTTGGAAGCATTTAATGACTGCTACATAAAGATTTTGCAGTTGGGAATGATTTTTTGATAACAGATCCAATACCAATCCCTGTCTGGCCTCCCAGTTGTGTTGGCTCCCCAATGCCAGGTGGAAGGGCAGTCCTGCTTGCTTTGCAATTGTGCTTGAAGCGATTACTAGATCCAGTATTTACACCTGCATTTTTAACGTTCTTGCTGACAACATTTTGTATTTTTAAAGTTATTGAAGTAACTCAATCCTAAGTAGACATTTTGCTGAATCCAGAATAGCAGAATCCACTAAAAAAAGGTGTTAGTTTTATAAAGCTGAGCATATTTTAACCAGAGAAAGCTGGTTTTATGGGCACAGAGTACTTGAGACTCGCTGCATTTGAAGTGATATCACTGAAATATCACTGAAAGGCACTGCAGGAGACCCTGATTTTCATCTTCCCAGCCTTCTTCCAGGCCTCTTGCAGAGGATGAGGGAAGTTTACAGGAGTTTCCTAAACGGGAAAGGAAAGAAAAGTAATTTGAACAGTACAGTTGTGAATCAGAGGCTGAGGAAAACGTTGTCGTGTGAAGGGAATCCCACTGTTAAGGACAGAAACGCTCCTGTGCCTCTGTGCACAAGTGGAAGCCCCGGCAACGCTGCTGCCCAGTCACAGCTCCCCCGTAGTGAGGTGGAGATTATCCAGCCAAGGCAAACAGGCTGGGGGAGTCGGGCAGGTGCTTTTGGAGGAGGGTGTTTCAGACACACTCCTCAGCCCTCCACATGACCTGTCTGGCATCCTGCAAGGCTCAGTTAGTCCTAAAGCCAAAGGAGTAAAATGCAGGTGAAAGATAGAGGTGTCTCCTCTCCGTGGAGGAGAGGACAGAGAGAGCCCAAGGCAGCAATGAAATTTCCAAGGCATCATGCCCATTTTTCATCAAACACCCATTAGTAAAATTGTTTTCTTTGCTTTTGACAAATCAGTTCAAGCCCACACACATCCTGCAGGATACATTACACTAGGGGCTTGAGCCTCTTTCATTTCCCAAACAACTCTCTCACCCTGTTAGTGATCATCTACCCAAGCACTCCATTACACATCCCTCATGACACAATAATTCCTAATATTTATACCCTTTGTAATGAATGGAAGATGCATTGATGGATAAGCCAGATACAGCATAAACATCAACATAAGTGGCTGAACTTGATTCACATTTTCTGGTGCTGTTGAGCTGCCCTCTTACAAATCTTTTTGCTCTTCTCCTGGCCTCAACAGGTTTAGAATGGTATTTCAAAGACCACTGATGACACCATTCAGTAGCTGGTAAGACAAAGAATTCATGGATGGAGTTAATAAGGGAGATAAAAGCAGTCTGTGCCCCAAACCCAACATTTTCACAGTGCACGTGGGCTGGTTGTGTGAGCCAGATGCAGAGAGCTCCAGGGATGCTACACTGCAATCCTACAACCCTAATTCTTGCACATTTAAGGCTGTATCTGATTAGGCATTTCTGTATTTTCTGACTATGTAATTATCTAGCACAGTACGTGCGAGTCACAGAGTAAACCCAGTTGGGAGCGGAGCACTGGGAAGGGGAGAAAAGGTCTGTACGTGGGTGGGTGGGTTTGTCCGTGTCGGTGATTGCAGCAGCCTGGGAATACAGTGTGGAAAAAAGCCTTTCCTGGAAAGAAACTGAGATGAAATCCCGGCACTGTGCTGCGAGCAGTTATCACCCCTCTATAGACCACGAATGAGGTGATAACTGGATCCCAGATCCTTGTAGGATCCTCATTAGGAATAAATTCTTTACTCAGAAGGTGGGCAGGCCCTGGCACAGGGTGCCCAGAGCAGCTGTGGCTGCCCCTGGATCCCTGGCAGTGTCCAAGGCCGGGCTGGACAGGGCTTGGAGCAATGTGGGACAATGGGAGGTGTCCCTGCCCATGGCAGGGGGTGGGATGGGATGGGCTTTAAGGTCCCTTCCCACCCAAACCACTCTGTGGTTGTGGTGGTCTGTGATCCAGAGCATCTCCTTGGGTACAGTCCCAAGCAGGTGACAGCTGTAGAAAGAGAAGTTTCAGGCTTCTCAGAGTTGAAGAATTAAGGAAATCCAAGTGTCCTTGCTGTGAATGCAAGGTAAATTATTAATTCTCTCTCTCTCTCCCCCCCCTTTTCCTCCCTCTAGTTCAGTTTTTCTTTTCATGCTTTAATCGTTTTGACACCAAGCTGTACAAAAGTAATTTAAAATTAACATGACTGACACTTGGTAGATAGCAGGACCCAGTGCAGGGCTCCACCTTCTACTGGGAACTGCAGAGAGGGGCTCTGGATTGGCTGCAGGACCTGAGGCAGCTGATGGGGACTAAGGAAAAACATGGCAAACAATTAATTTGCTAATTTAGTTTTCTGTTTAATTTGAGACCAGAAAATTGTCAGGCACTCATCAGCCCACGAGCAAGGCTGAGTGGACTCAGGGCAGTGCTGCACTATTGGCAGCAAGGAGGGGATGTGTTTGATTAGCCAGCAAAGCAATTTCTCCTGTAGTACTGGTGGCATTTCACAGCATATCTGAGCTCTGAGGTTCTGTGGTGTGGCTTTTGTGTCACCTCTCTCCAGTTCGGTGCATTTTGCACATCTGACAATGGTCTTTCTCACTGGGGAGGATGTGGACATGTGTGCAGCAGAACAGCTGGGAAAAGTTGTCACCTCAAACACAGAATGTGCCACAGACTGTCACTAACCTGGTACTGCCGCACGATGCCTTGGTCAGCCAGGATGCTGACAGGGATAACTCTGCACACCGTGAGCATAATGGACCTGGATCAGGACTAATGTCCTGTGATGGGGAAAGAAATGCTCTAATTTGATTTCCTCCCTTCAGCTGCCGAGTGTGTAATTTCAGATCTGTGCAGAGCGGGCCCTTTACGCTTGGGTTTGGGCCTATTTTTGATTGATTAAATTGAATTGTATCTATTTATTTCACGCATCCAATTCAGAATTTCACTTGCGGCTCGAGTGAGAACGTGCACATTTATCGGGAGTGAGGAGTCACCACAGCCCTGTTTCCTCTGATGCCTTTGCCGGGATTTGGTGCTGTGCGGGCGAGTGGGCGTGCGAGGAGCTGGGAACGTGTGAAATCGAGGAGCTGGTTGCCAGCAGAGGGAGCGTGGGGCAGGGCCGGGTTCAGCGGGGAGTCAGGAGTGGAAACGGGAGCGGCTCCCGAGGAAGCGTTCACACAGCCCGCTGATAAAATATCCCGAGACGTTTGGAAGATCAGCGCGATTTGTTTCCTTAATCCAAATGAACGGAGAGATGCGATCTTTTTTGCAAATCTGGGACCTTCTTGGCCTCCCTAATTCACAGATTCCCTCTTCCCGGCTAAGTGATGCTCCCGGGAAGCCCAAGTCACTAGATGGTACTGTTGCTGTTCAATATTGACGCCTCCGCGGGCCAGCTCCTTGGGAAACCCGCATTTCTGTCGGGAGGGAAGGAGGGCTGTGTAATTTGTGAGGGAGACGTGAGCGAGAAGCCGAGAAGTAGGTCAGAACTGCTTCCTAGGATTGGGCTGTGGGAGGGGGAGCGGAGGGGTGGCAAAGATTTTGTCAGGGCTGGTTTGCTTCGAGGTTTGCTGCCCAGAAGGGCACAGGGTCAGGCCCTCAGTAAACTCTGTAAAAGCTGGGTTTTGGTCAGCCTCACTGCTGGTTAAGCCCAAGCAGAAGGATGAGCCCTCTGTGGCCACAGCCTGGGGAAGTTTTGTCACTCTTTGACCTCAGGGCACACCGAGTCACCTCCTGGCAGAAGGCAACACGGCAAATCACAGAATCATAGAGAGGCTGTTTTGGCTTGGAAGGAACTAAAGCTCATCTCGTTCCACCCCCTGCCATGGGCAGAGACACCTTCCATTGTCCCAGGTTGCTTCAAGGCCCATCCAGCCTGGCCTTGGACAATTCCACGGATCTCCAGCTCTCCCCTAAAAGCCAACCAGAAGTGAGGGACTGGTCACAAATTCCTGGAGCGCTCTGAAAGCCCCCCAAGCTTTCCAATGACATCATTGCCTGGGTCCCATCCCCATTAGGAGGTCACCAAGCTCTTCCTGGCCAGGGTAACAAACAGGTTATTGTGCTCTGTGCTGCAAACAGGCCCCGGCCCTCCCGGCTCCAGCCCCAGCGGAGAGCGGGGGAGCTGCTGCCTGCCCGGCCTGCGCTCGGGTTTCTGTTAGAGGAGAAAGTCAGGCCAATTAAATCAGGCAGCATTGAATCTCTAATTGACATAAATGAGACAGACAGACAGCTGGGAAAACTGGGAGGAGGGGAGGGGAAGGGGAGCAGGTGCCCTGGATGAGAAAGAGATAGAAATACACCCTAATAGTACCACAGCTTTCCTTTTCTGTGTGTTTACATTACCCACCAACATCATGGAAAGTGTCTGAGCTCCTGCTGGAGAGAAATTAGTGAAAGAAATACAAGTTGCACCCATTGTGGAGTTGATTAGTATGTTCCTAAAAATCTCCAAACAAACCCAAAGAAAAAAAATCACCCTCAAAAAGACGTTTGAATTTATGTAGTTAAATTAAGAAATCCTGTTTTTCCCATGCAGTTTGAACATGAGGCCTTGCAGCTGAACAATTACAAAATCATTTAAAATCATATTTGTTTAATTTTCCACATCTGAGCAGTGCTTGCCCAGGTATTTCCCCCTCTCCTTTTACCAGGGAGTGCTCTTTTGTCTTTAACAGACCTTTCAAACACTAATTTATACAGAAATAAGTTATTTAAATTCATATATTTCAGAAGGATGAGGCATAAAGAGGAGGAACTCACCCAAGTCCCACCCGGCAGTGCAGAAGGAACCAGAATTACCAGCCCTCGCTCTGCCTCACCCAGGGTGTGCCCTGATGGAAACAAACTGCTGGACATTTTCTCCAAGCACACCTCTGCTGCTGCACAGGTGAGAAGCAAAGGTAAGAAAGCAGTCCCGAGTGGATGCAGGTAACGAGGAGGGGGAGATGTGGTGAATCCTCCAGTAGCACGACAGAACAGCAATTTGGGATAATCTCTTACAAACCAACCCGTATCTTGGTTTTAAAATAATCAAGATTTGCACATTGTGGTGTAAGAACCAGAAATGTTTTTCATTTACATTTCCAGGAACTTTTGAGATCTCTTCCCGAATATTTCAACACATTCTCCTTCCCCATTTTCCCAGCTGGGATAATTTTTTTCCAGCACAGGCAATTCTTCTCTGTATCCATGGGAATTGCCTCCATAATTAGACGTGCACCCAGTGCACAGATCAGAGCGCTCCAACCCAGCAGCTGGAACTAGGAGGCAGGTCTGATTAAATCTGCTCTGCCATGAGGAGAAAAGCCAGCTTTAATGAAACATCACAGGACTCCCTACCCTGTCTTTAAACAGGGCAGGAAAAGGGACTCCGGGATTACTTTGAGAGCGGCTGCTTGTGGTGTACTCACAATTCACAGAGCAGAAAGCAAGCACTGAGTGATCCAGGGCCTTGAAACTGGGGATCTGCCTCATTAAAAAGGGGCTGATTGCCAGCAGCTTATTAAAGGGGCTCACAGTCTGCCTTCAGAATGGCAGTGAAGGTTGGAGGGGTCAGCAGGTGCAGATGGAGGTTTTCTTCTTGATAGTTTCTCCTCAGGCCAGTGAGATCAGGGTCAGCTTGTAGAGGAACAGTTTCTCTGGGTTTCCTGCCCTGCCCATCAATGATTGTTTGTGTGGATCCACCAAAAGACACAGAGCCAGCCAACAGCTCTTTTTTTTATTGAATCCCACAAGGGTTTGGGTTGGAAGGACATTAAAGCCCACTTAGTCCCACACCCTGCTATGGGCAGGGACACCTGCCACAATCTCAGGCTGCTCCAAGCCCTGTCCAGCCTGGCCTTGGACACCTCCAGGGGTGGAGCAGCCACACCTGCTCTGGACAATTTTCATGGAAAGTAAATGATTTCTATTCCTGCACACCCAGTCCTGCAGGTACAGTGTGCTCTTCAGGAAAGGGAACTGGTGAAAGAGGCAGATGTTGGATGGAAATTATTAATCCCATACAAGTTCTTTATCTTTAGTTGTGCCTGCACTTGGTGTCACAAACCCCATGACTCCTGGGGGCTTCCCCTTTTAAGAAACAGAGCTGGGAGTTGGGGTGGAACAAACATTAAAATTCCAAGTGGTTTGGTGGGTGGGAAAAAAGCGACTTTAACAAATATGCCAGGGCTGGGGGATCAAACAGGGCTCTGGTCTAGACAGAACCACACTCCCTACCTGCCTCAGAAGTTCATAGCACACCAGCTGACAGAATTTAGCATCTCGTTTCCCTAACATGATTAAAATGCAGCTCCGTGTCCTGGGGTACTGACAGCCCCTCAGATCTCTGCATTCCAAGCCACGTTTCCATTTCCACTGCTGGAGTCGCTCCCTTTGGAAACGTGGCCCTGCGGACGAGCGGCGCTCGCGGATCCCAGCAATGCAGGTTGCTTTAGCTGGGGTTTGAACTCAGCCCTTCCTGTAATTCTATGATTTGAATATCATTTTCACAACCCTCACAAGCAGCAGATGAATGAGAGATTCCTGGCTTTGAGTCAAAAGCTGTGGTAATTAAATGTTTATAAAACACTTTAAGCATGCGAAGTGCTGTTGTAGACAAGGAACCAACAGATCTGGCAGATTGGATCCGGATTTTAAGGCACACCAGCAAACAGAGCCCATTTCCCCCACTACGTCTCTCTTTTAGAGCTGCTAGCAGAGGGTTATGGAGGCCATCACCAGATTCCTTTTATTATAACCAGAATAACTGAAATCAGAATCACTTTCTTTCATATGAATATGTGTAATTCAGAAGTTTTCCCCTCTGTAAGAATTCAACAAGCAAAAAAGGGTCAGCTTGCTGTTCAGCTCGGGAAGGAGCTACCCCATGGGAAACAGAAATTGTTGCTACTTCTGATCTCTCACATAAAACTGGAGAGCTTCCACCTGTTACAGGTTTCTAACACCATCTGCTGTTTAAAAGGAAGATGGCATTGGAGCTCAGCAGCACTGAGAGCTTGTTTGATAAACCAGGCACAACACCAGCAAATCTGGAACGTTTCTTTAATTGCCACAATTCCTTTTTTTTCTTATTTCAAGCCCTGAACATATTTTGACTTGATCTTCATTATGAAGTGAATTATTTCTTTGCTAGAGGAAGCAGAATCCCAGTGAGAAGCAGTCGAATGTCAGGTCCACAACACTTCAGTTTTCATTCCCAGCCATGCAGCTGTGTCATTTCAGCACCAACACAAATTTCAATCAGTGTCACTCTCTCCAAAGCTTGGCCCGAAGAACCAACCTAAAAATGTTTTCATAGGGGAGGACCATGGTTGCCCTGGGGTATGATGAGCTCAAAGCAAATAATTCTTTCCATTAAAAATAAAAATATTGACCTTTTGCTGGCTCACACGGCTGCCTGTAGGACAGAATAAACTCTCTAACCAAGGATTCTTCTGCTGCTTCTTAATTGAAAGAGATACAAACTTTTGTCCCAGGAAAAACAACAGAACCCAGGAGCTCATTACACATTTAAACTGAAGGGCTCACAACTACTGCTCTTAGTTTTGGTTGCAGATATTTGTAATAACAATTTTTTCTAAAACAAAAATACTTTTCTCCAAATGGTCCTTGGCCATTCACCCTGAGACAAGCAGGGATTTAGACAAAAACCACCCAAACCCTCAAAATCTAGCACCAAACAGAGGTCACAGCTCTGGGATTCTTCTCCAGTCTGATCCCATCAGCCCAGTTACAGCATCACCCCCACCTCTCACATTTCTCACCCCTCCATACATCATTTAAAGTCAGTGGCTCCTTTTGTGTGCAGTCGGCTCCTCACCCCGGCACTTTCCCT
Source organism: Lonchura striata (assembly GCF_050655825.1). Classification (NCBI taxonomy): domain Eukaryota; kingdom Metazoa; phylum Chordata; class Aves; order Passeriformes; family Estrildidae; genus Lonchura; species Lonchura striata. The sequence goes on from NC_140725.1 coordinate 910,470, forward strand.
GCACTTCGACAAAAGAGACCTTTTACATGTCAATTTATTTTCAGACAAGCATATCTGAAAGGGAGTTTCCCTCCGGAGTCGAATTAGTATTAATGGCAGGTGTTCAGTGGCACACAAAGGGAGGGAGGCAGCGCCGAGGCACTAAGACAGCTTGATGTTTTAATAACCAGAGGCAAGGAATGGAGTGGCAGCAGACCTGCGGCTTCCCCGGCGTGAGTGAAGGTTTTATTCAGAGCCCCCATGTACTGCCGAAAGAAGACCTTGAAATATTTTAAATGTTTTCTTTGCCTTGAAAGAGGGATTAAATTGTTGAATATTCCATGAAAGCGCAGCATCCACCCCACATCCCGTGGAACTCACTCGCAGTCACCGAGTACTTCCGAAGCCTCCCGCAGCCTTGGGAAGCAGCTGTGGCCACCACGAAGAGGTGGTGGCACCCAGGAGGCCTCCAGCTGCACAGTTCACCATCCACCAGTGCCTAGAGATGCTAAAAAAAGAATTACATGGACTAACTCAAAGGTGGGGACTTGGAGAGGGATTTGCATTAAAGTTTAAAACCACAGATCAGTTGCTCAGTGAAGTTTCACTATGAAAAAGAAAGAGAAGATGATTGCTGGGAAAGCTACTGGCCTTCAGTTTTAAACTGAATCTAAATGGGAATATTTCCCAGGCCAAAATATATTTATTGATGACCTGGTGAATTTGACAGAGTTCAGCATGGGAAAGGCACAGCTACACAGTGGAAAAGAAGGGAAACATCCTCTCAGCTGGGTCAGCCCCTACAACAGAAGAATGGCTGATCTATGCCCCAAAATACAAAAATGTAACCTGTATTGTACAGAAACAGTATTATATAGAGCTGTTCAATATTATTTTCGGGCTCCTTGACTTTGGATCAATATGCTTTTTCTGCAGAGGTTATTTCCAGGTAGACTCAGCAGTTTGAGGCTGGATTCCGGGATTTCTGCTCCCTTGAGCTTTCATTCAGACCTACAGGACAAAAGCTGAAAGATCAAACCCACTATTGAATACCTGAACTAACAGAAATAGCTTTCCTTGTAAAGATGTCCTTATGTATGAAAGTTAAATCTGTTTTTGCCCCTTTTAAAACCAAGACAATTTGTGATATCCTCTTTGTCCCAGGTTACAGCTGAATGACACCAAACTCATGTAAGAGCAAATCACTTGGCCTCTCACCCCCCACAGTAGGCATTAGATACCAAACTTTCACCTCAAATAATGCAATTTCAGTTAATATGACAACAGTATTTTGGCAAAGGTCAGGACAAAACCGGAAAAGGAAGGAGAAACCCAACCCGTCACAAACACCCACAGCTCTCATATACAGAAAATTCACAAGTCCAATTTTATTGAGCACTGGAATTTTAAAAGTAACAGCACTTGGTTGATCAGGAACTAAAAATCAAAATTTATTTTTACTTATGGATAATTCAGAACAATGTGGTTAAAAGCCCGCTGGAGATGAAGGTGTAGCCCTTCTTGTTCTCTCTGTTGTCCAAGGGGATGGGTTTTTCAGAAGTTCCAGCTGTACCAAGCGCAAAGTTCTTCTGATTGGAGACCCCAGGGTGGCAGAGGGATTTGAGGCTCCTGGTTTTGGGGTCTGACACCCCAGGTATCATCTCATGGCCAGGCAGAACCTGCAGCAGCTGAGGGCTGCTCTCCTCCACACTGATCTGTGCCTGGTTGTCCCCCACACCCCTGAGTTGTCCCAGCTGGCCTCCCACCAGCACAACATAGGGAGGATTTAACAAGGGCTGTAATGTTTTTCCTGACTGATATTTGAAAACACTTGCAATTTCATACAAATAATCAGTTATCCCCCAAACCAGGACAAGTATTTGGTTTAAGACCTCCTAAACCCCAGGGTTTATGAGCACTGATCCCCACCCAGCCATGGTTGGTTGGCATCCAACCCATCCACCACTCCAGACCTTCCTTTGAAACACAATGTAGAAAATATTCTGAAAATCTGTGAACGTTCCTGTAACACCCAGAAGCACCCTAAGGGAGTGAGCCCAGCTCCAGAAAAATGTTTGTGATTATTGTATTGGTTGCAGGTACCTACCACTTGCACAGCACTGGCACAAGAGTCACTGTGGAGTTGTAGGGAACATCATGCCACAAGTATATTTAAGGAAGGCATTTTGGATGGCGGAGTGTCCCCCTCCCCAAATCTCCGCAAAACATAAAATCCCTCTCTGCTAGGGTTGATGGCAATACCAGTAAAAAGATCCACTATGGACTGGAGCTGTCCTCCTCCTCTCAGAAGCCCTGGACAGTCAGGCTGGACTTGGAGTACAGAGAGAAAGAAATCGTGACTATTTCAGCTTCTCACTGGCTGCTCACAGGACCTGCTTGGATGAGGGTAGAGGAGAAGAGCACTGTGCATCTCACATAATTATTTTTATGGAATTCTCCATTTTAGAGCCAGCTGGGCCTGAACAAAAAAGCAAGTTTCCTCTCTTGTGACATGGTCAGCTAAAAGTAGCAGAAATTCACATGAGAACCTTTGCTGGCTCCAGTCACATCCTTGAGCTGTTTGCAGCCCTTGTAGCAATCCTGCTGCTCCCAGAAACTGCTACCATGGAACCACGGAGTTCTGGCAGTTCCTTGCAGGTCAGAATGGGATGACGATTTACTTCTAGCACGGTTTGTCTCCAGGTGTTGGTTTCTGTAAGCACAGAAGTGTCCTGAGAATAAGAAATTCCCCATTCCTGTTGGTTCTTGCCTCATTCCAGGACTGGTTCTGGTCACCTCCCACAGAGAGAAGGTAGCATAAGAGGCTGCCCTAAGCAGCACTGCTGGTTTTCAGGGCCTGATCAAAAGCTTTGCAGCTTTTCCAGAAGGCAGACAGGAGCACTGTCCCTGCATAGCACGGAGGAACAACCTGGGGACGGCTGGAAATGCCCGGGAAACACCGGGGGTCGCTGGTTCTGCAGCTCACAGTCAGTCAGTAACAGGACGGCGCCTGAATGACACGTTTATTGTACAAGTCACAAAGAAACCCTGAGTTACTGGCTGGAGAACAAAGTTAAATTAAAAAATAAAGGGGGGTTTGATTCAGAGGTTCCTGTTGAGGGGAAGAAAAACCCTAAATGGTAAAAGCAGCACGCAGAGCCAGCCCAAAGCCTCCGGGGCTTTTGCCAGGGAAGAGGTTCTGTTGTCATCCCCCTCTGCACAGGTGACAAACTCTGCAGTGATGGGAGAACACGGAGATGGGAGAGCAGAAGGAAGGAATGAGCCAAACCTAGGAGGTGTCCTGGCCTGCTGAGCATCTGTGGGAGGGCTTGGAAAAAAAATGGTGTGCTTTGTTCAGAGATCTGAGCTGCAGCCTGGGCTGGGGGAGCACGGGAGAGAGGAAGAAACAGAAGCTGCAAAATCCACCTTATGTGGAACAAACACACAGGACTTGGAGAGGAGGGAAGTCCTTCATGGACACGAGTGCTGCTGAGTGGGAGGCTGCAGGGCTGGCTTTGGGAAATGCATCCAAAGTTTGAGGGAGGAAAAGCTCCAAAGCCTAAACCCCAAGTGTGACACAGTCTTCCAGCTGCCGTGGAGCTGGAGAGGATCAGTTCCAAGAAATGCTGTAGCAACAACAAATACCTGGTCCTACACAGGGAAGGGTGAATCAGAGCTGCTTTTTAGTGCCACTTGACATCAGTTATACATTCTAGTTCTCATATACACAGATGGATTTCTTTATAAATCAACAATTTACATGTCAAAAAAGTTTTACACTGAAGTTTTCTCAGCAAAGATCAGTCCACATGAGGAGGAGCCAGTCTTTCAGGAGCAGGAAGGCACTTGGCCTCATGAGAGCAAGTCCCCAGACTCCCCTGTGCAGACTCTGCCCGTCCCCTGTCCCCCTCTTCTGTAGGTGTGCAAAATCCGGGCTGTTCCTGCACTCTGGGGCCTCACAGTGTGGTGGAGGGGAGTTTCTTCACCCGCCTCTGTGCCAGGATGGAGGATTCGATGGGCTTCAGCTGAGGGCTTGGCTTGGAGCTGTTCAGTGCCGAGTATGTGGCAGCCATGGCACCCTGGAGAGGGGCACAGAGGAGTCACTCAGATGCAGGAGAGCTACTTCAGACTCATGGCTTCACAAGACAGGGGAGCAGAGCAGCCACATCCACGAACAAAGCCAGAAGCATCTTCCCTGTTTCTTTAAGTCTCCCTCCTGCACTGACATGCTGTTAAAGAATCTCCCCTTTCTCCCAAAAACCCCTGCTCGTCTGTACTGCCCGCCCTGGCTCACACCTCTTTAAACTTCCCTCCTGCTTTCCCACTCCAGATTTTGTACCTTTACAAGCTGAATGTCCTGGTGATTGAGCTGGCTCTGGGGTAAACTGTCCTTCTGTGTTATCCAAGGATGCTGCAGAACCTGCTTGGCTGTGAGACGCTGGTGAGGATCTACGTGGAGCATCTTTGATACCAGATCCTACAGGCATTGTTTGGAAAGTCAGACTTTAGAAGATTTCATAATTTAAATGCAAGAAAACCAAAACAACCCATGTACACCCCCAGATTAGGATTTAAATGCAGAGGCCAAGTTTAAAGTCCCCAGACATCAATGCCTTTTTGTATGAAATATGTTTTTGGCAGGCCTGGGGGGTAGAACACAGAGCAAACCCCACATGGGTCAAGCATGAGGTTGGTTTTTCATGCAAATATCACAGCCAGAGCTAAAACAAAGCTGCTTGGAGGGATTTGTGTAGGGTAGAAACTGCAGTGCTGGTTTTCTTCTCTCTTTTGTGTGCTCCCTCCCCAACCTGCTCTGTATGTGCCTCACAGCAACCCCAACCCCAACAAATATCAAACCCTACCTTGGCCATGTCAGAAATAGTGTCCCAATTGCCGCCACTGATGGAGAATTTTCCCCCTCCTATCCGTGTCAGGATCTCTTCTGGAGTGTCACTGGGACCATTTGCAAAGGGAGTGCAGCTGGGGAGAGGGGAGAGAGAAAAGCCCTGGATTTACTGACCCAGGCAGGAGAGGCACAGCTGTCCCCACAGAGCACACTGGAGACAGGGGTCACAGCCCCAGCCACTGCCTTACCCTGCCAGCATCGTGTACAGCAGGACCCCCAGGCTCCAGATGTCACAGCCCTCGTCGTAGCCTTGGCGTTTCAGGACCTGAACACAAGCAAAGGGAAAAAAGTGTTTGGTTCCTGTTGAGCTCATTTCAGAAGAGGGACTTGACCCGGGTGCAGTCCATATGCAAAGCTTCCAGAGCTGGACAGAACAGCAAAGTCTGGGACTAAAATATCAGAATTCCAAATAGATTCATTACTACAAGTGGTATTTCTGTAACTGCCTCTTCCAGGGCAGGATGGAGATGGGAACAGGGTAGACCCACTGTGCCGAGTGGGAGCACAGGCTATGGACGGGACAAGGGGACTGCTGGAGGGTCTCAGGTCCTTAAGGTGCTCACCTCGGGTGCCACGAAGTTTGCTGTGTAACAGGGGGTCATGAGGAGCCCGTTCTCAGCCCTGAGCTGCTTGGCAAAGCCAAAGTCACAAATTCGGATGCTCTCTGGGTTCCCTGATTTATCCACGTAGAGGATATTGCTGGGCTTCAGGTCCCTGTGAACCACCTGTGGAGCCAAGAAAGGCAGTGCTTGTACCCCAAGAAGATAAAGGTCTGAAAGCTCCCTGAGTTGCTCATCCCCTGCTCTGGCCTCACATCAGCTTTGCCCAGAGGGCAACACCAGCAAGAAATAATTGTCATGATGGGCAGAGTTACTCCCTGGAGGAGAAGGGAGCATGGTGTAATGCCAGGGAGCTTCTCAGGAAAACAGCTATGACCACACTCACCCCTTGGGAATGCAGATACTCCACTGTTTTACAGATCATGTGCAGGACTGAACTGGCTTCTCTCTCAGAGAAAAATTTCTGTCTGAGGATTTTATCCAGCAGTTCCCCTCCCCTCATGAGCTCGGTCACCAGGTACACATACTTCCCATCATCGTACACCTGCCAAAGAAAACATGGGTGGGGTAATCAAAATGTGCTTCCACAGCTTCTCTTTTGTACTCCCATCACCAAGGAGCAGACGGGGATCAGCAGAGGTGGGCTGGGGCTGAGCTCTGCCAGTCTGCACTTCCTAAACCAAAGCACGGGGAAGTCTCTCAAGCCACACTCACATCTTTCAGGGTGATGATGTTTGGGTGCTGCCCGTACCGCAGCAGGATTTCAATCTCCTCAGAAGGGTCTCGCTTGCTCTTGTCAATCACCTGCAAGAGTAGGGACACACTGCAGCCAGCACGGATGGGGAAGGAGCCAGGACAATGCACACAAGCTGAGTTTGGAGCCCTGCAGACCTTCTGTTCTGTATCCACTCTGTCCCCTCATCTCTTTAGCTCTAGAAATACTTAAGTTGCTTCATCACTTCTGTGTCCCCAGCCCATGAAATTTTGTCTTTTATTAAGACTTGAGGTAGCCACAGCTTTGCAAAGAAGATGAGATGCTCTCCCCACTCTGAAGGAGGAGGACACTGGTTCCCTATTATTCCTAGGGAAGTGCAGGTACCTGCAGAGCAGCACAGAAATTGTCCTTTTATGTCCTAAATGAGCCTAAAACTCATCCTGATCCACCTCCTGCCAGGGGCAGGGACACTTCCCACTATCCCAGGCTGCTCCAAGCCCTGTTCAACCCGGCCTTGGACACTGCCAGGGATCCAGGGGTAGCCACAGGTGCTCTGGGCAAAGATGTAACGGGGGAGCTCAGCTGGGAGGGCAGACCCACACCTTGACTGCGTACTCCATGTTGGTGGCCTTGTGGATGCAGCGTTTGCAGACGGAGTAGGAGCCGACGCCGATGGCCTCCTTCACCACGTACCCATCGCTGAACTGGACGTTCTTGCCGTGCAGCTGCTGCCGGGGCACAAAGGACAGCTCAGCTGGGAGGGTTCAGGGAAGGGTTTGTGCAACACGATGAGTTAACTGCAGCACACAGAGAGCTGTCAGACTGTCTGCTACATCCCACATCTTCTCCTCCCCAGCAGGAGGAGAGGAGAACAAGGCAGATATAGGTCAGTGGGCCAACACTGCCTGCACCGAGCACGGTGCCTTTGCCTTTGGTTGCCCAGCCCATGGGCATTACAGACACCCTGCCACCACAGATCCACCTGGGGACAGGAAAGCCACAGCCCTGACAGCCACTGCCCTGACAGCCTGTGCACAATGTGACAGTCAGGGGTGATGAAAGAACAGGAGGCAAGAATTCCAAAGAGAACTGCCTCAGGCTCCAGGTGGTGCAGAGGTCCTGCAGACCTGGAGCATCCCTGCACCTCCAAAGAGCTGTTCCTCTGTCCCCATTCCTTACCTGCACAACTGAATGAAGGGGTGGCTGGGCAGGTTTCACTTTGCCATCCTCCATTAACCCGGTTGCCACAAAACTGAAGCCTCGGAAGAGCTGATGGGCCCCTGCACTTGGGGGCACACCCGGGGAATCTGCAGCAGGAGTTGAGAGACAGCTCAAGAAGAGCCTGAGCAGCAGAAGCCTCCCCCTTGCTCCCAGGAGCTACTGTAATTTATTTGAGACAGAAGCCACACCAGCAGCACTGAGTTTACCCCTAACATCCCACAGAGAATCATGGAATTGTCCAGCTTGAAAAAGCCCTCTTAAGATCAGCAAGTCCAACAATTCCCCCAGCACTGCCAATGTCCCCAAGTGCCACATTCACGTGACTTTTAAACCACTGCAGGGATGGTGACTCCACCACTGCCCTGGGCAGCCTGACAATCCTTTTGGGAGAAGAAATTCCTGATACCCAACCTAAACCTTCCCTGTGCAGAAACCTTGACCTGCTGGTGCCGGATACTCCCTGGTGTGAAGTCACAGAGTGACATCTCAGAGGAAGGTTGGGCTTTGCCTCGAGTCATACAAACCTTTTGGTGTCCGTGACGTGAACTCTGTGTCAAAATAAAAAGTGTCATCTGGCTGGGCCACTGCAGGCTTAAAAGGGGGTTTGATTTCTCTGCGGTACAGCTTCTGCAAAACACACAAACCCCAAAAAACAGCTGCAAAAACAGCTTGGAAATGCTCCCCCAGGCACCTTCTCCCAAAGGGTGCAAAGGCTGGTGAGGAATGAATGCCAGGAAGAGATTTTTGTGAAATTCTGTGTCTCAGCATTTTGCTACAGCTCAGTGAGGTGACAGACCCAGGTATGAGACAGTTAGATGACAGAATTTTGGTTTTGGAAAGGGTTATTGGAGTGGATGGGACAGGGGCTGGTGGCTCTCCCACAGCTGGCCAAGCATCAGGACTGTGCTATTCCTGCTGCCAGCACTGTGTTACTGGTGCTGAGTGGTGCAGAACTTTGCTCTTTCTGATACTCACATTCCAGTCGATGGTGGAGTAGAAAGGGTGGCGCTTGATCTCCTCTGCCCCATCTGGCCCAGACCCTGCAAGAGACACCACAGGTCATGTTGTACTGAGACCCCAACAAAGCCAGGGGGACAGCCAGGGAGGCAGCACAGCCAGGTGCCACAGAGAGCCTCAGAAACCAAAAAAAACCAAGGCCTTACCTAATCTGTTGGCTGGATTCCTTTTGAAAAGGGCTCGTAGGAGACTCTGAGCCTCAGTGCTCAGGAACTGTGGCATGCCCAGTTTCGCTCTGGGGAGGAAGTTATGCAATCAGCTGCAGGTTTGTAGAAGTCAACCCACAAGGCAACTGCAGCACCTCCACCCCCAAAATGCACAATCATCTCTCTGGCATTTACACTGCACCCTTTAAACAGATGACTGATATGGTGCCACTTGCCAAATAATGCCACAGAATTGCAAGAGACCCCAGTTGCAACACCCCAACTGTGCAGACAGGAGAGAGAAACTCTTACTTGAGGATGAGGGTCATCGTCTCCTTACGGTCCTTGCCCTGGAAGGGCAGTGCCCCCGTGAGCATTTCAAACTGGGAGGGAAAGAGAAGAAGGGGGGTCATATCTGAGCAAGGCTCGGTTGCACAGATCCCACTGCCCCTTCCTGCTCGCGAGGGGTGCTGAGCCTGGCTCTGACAGGGCTCACAGGCACGGCGAGTTCCCAGCAGCAGTTTGGCTTGCCTGGGAACGTTTCCCGGCCAGCGCCTGCTCCTGCCGGAGCCCTGGGATCCAGCAGCTGCCAGACGGTGGCACCAGATCTGCACTGACAGCGAGGGCCCGGCGCTGGGGTGGACACGGACACCCCTGCACACCCCACACGCACCCCACAGAGACCCTCATGCATCCCACGCACTCCACGGACACCCCCACACACCCCACAGCCCCCTCCCAGCCCAGCAGCCCCAGCACATCAGCCTCGAGGGACCAGCGCTCCTGGCTGGAGGCCTGGACAGCCCCTTAGGGCTCTTTGGGGTCAGCAGGACACACAGAGCCGTGTCTGGTGTTCTGGAGCAGGGGAAGCTGGCATTCCAGTCCTGGGCAGGGTACCCACCATGAGGACCCCGTAGGACCACCAGTCAGCACTGTGCGAGTGGCCCTGGCGATTGACCACCTCCGGAGCCATGTACTCCACAGTCCCACAGAAGGAGTAGGCTTTCTTCTCGTGGTCTATGGCCTCCTTACTCAAACCAAAATCTGCACAAGAGAAAGCTGTCAGCACACTGCTCCACGCATTTCAAGCAGCTCTGTATTTCAGGAACCAAGCTTGCTGGAGCCCAAGGCTCAGTGGAGCCCCTTACCTGTGAGTTTGATGTGCCCTTCTTCATCCAAGAGGATGCTACAGCAGGAATGGAAAAACAAGTCGTTACTGTCTGTGATAAGGGCTGGTTAGAGAGCAAGCACAGCAAGGGATGGTCTGAGATCATCCTTTGGCTCCCAGAATCCAAAGTTACCTGTCCCTCCTCCCAGTGCTTTAGGCTGTGCCACCAAGACAAGAGTGGGACCAGGAGCAGCTTCCTCCTCTCCACACCCTCGGCTTCAGAGCAAACCAAAGGTCCCAGAGGTTACCCCCCTCTGACCCCCACATACCCCAGGCAAGAATAACCAAGCTGGAGTGGGCTCTGCAGAGCCCAGCCTGGTCCCTTCTCCCTCTGAAGGCTCCCAGCTGCCTAAAGCTGGAGGCTGGAGGCTGCCACGGATCTCTGCTCAGCCTGTGGCAGGCACAGCCCCTGGCTGGAACCACCGACCTGAGGAGCAGCAGCCTTGGATTGGCACCACCACCTCCCCTGTGTCCAGCCCCGGGGCACCCTCCAGCCCCTCTGGAAAGTGGGAGCTGTTCCCTGACTCCAGGCTGGGCTGGATGAGGGCTGGCATGCTGCCTCAGCTGGCCACACGTACTTCTCTGGCTTGAGGTCCCTGTAGATGATCCCCAGGCTGTGCAAGTGGTCGAGCCCCAGTGCCAGCTCTGCCAGGTAGAACTTCACATCATCTTCAGTGAACATGACCTGCAGGCAGGGCGAGAAAGCAGAGAGGTGCTGGGTTACAATGCCAGCAGCTCTCCTGCACTCAGGCAAGGTCTTCCAAATCCATGTTGCTCCCTCCTGCCCTAAGTTTTCCAGACTTCCCCCACCCGTTCATGGTTTGGATCAGAACGGACCTCAATGGATCCAGTGCCACCCCTGCCATGGGCAGGAACACCTTCCCCTGTCCCAGGCTGCTCCAAGCCCAATGTCCAGCCTGGCCTTGGGCACTGCCAGGGATCCAGGGGCAGCCACAGCTGCTCTGGGCACTCTGTGCCAGGGCCTGCCCACCCTCACAGGGAACAATTTCTTCCTTAATTTAGGAAATGCTCATCTGAAGCTGTTGCAGGGGTGGGACCTGCCACCTGTGCTGCTGCTTTTCTGCTGGAGCACAGGACTCCCACAACACCCTCTCCTCGTGCCAGCTCTGGACTAGCAGCAGGCTGTTTTCACCCTCTCAAGGACTGCAGGGGTCAGTTACTTCTCCAGGCCATAAGCAGAGACGAGCTGAGCCTCAGCAGCCCACCGAGATGCCAGAGCATACCCACCTCTTTGGAAAGCCGAGTGAAAAGGTCACCTCCTCTGAGGAAATCCAAGATGAGGTACAGCTTCCCCTCCGTCTGGAATGCTGAAACACAAGCCAGAGCAGGAATCAGAGCCCTGCACTGAGGGAAGGCTCCGTGGTGTTACATTAATCACTTAAATCCCAGTGGCTCCAGCTGGGCACATGCCCTGCATGGTTCCTGGGTCAAATGCAGGTAGGGCTGATGGGGTAAAGGAGATGGCTTGTCCCTCCTGCTGAAATGGGAGCTCCCCACAGCACTCTGGCACTGCAGAAAATCCTCATTTTATGGGGGTCTGGTTCCCTTTCCGGCAGTGATACCCTCCTGAAAGGGCTGTTTTCCTGGGAGAGGTGCTAGTCACCTTACAGCAACAAAGCTGTCCTTGCTTTCCCCAGTCAGAGCATTAACCCTGCCAAACTCCAGCTCAGGCAGTTAGCTCTGCTTTCTCAGTTTCTCATGGTTTAATGTTTTAATCCCAGGGATTTGATGTTTAAACCTCTGCTCCCAGTCCATGCTCAGTTCCCCATTCCTTAGCTGGAGCAGGCATAGGACCACAAATCCTTCCTGGAAAGGATCTGTGTTCAGGGGCTTGTGTTTAAAGGCAGCCAGAGTCTGCTGGAGCTGCAGCCCCTCTCCTGTGGTATCCCTTGAACCCGTTTTTCACTCTCCCAGCACTCCAATGAGCTCCACTCACCATAGTGGAGTTTCACCACAAAGGGATGGTTGACATCAGCCAGGATGTCCCTTTCTATCTTTGTCCTCAGTCGGTCCCGCACTGTGGGAAGAGAGGAGCAGCTCAGACACAGAAAAAGGCCCTGGCCAGTGTCCAGCCCCATCCCAGCCTTAAGCACCAAGCTGCTTGAGCCAGGTGTTTTCCCACCTCCATCACGATGCTCTTAAACAGGTGAAAGAAAAGGAGGATATTTTGCTGGGATAAAGATGCTTCTCTTTCACCCAGCCCACCCCAGGGCCAGCAGTGACATTTCCCCAGTGCTCTTTAAGTCACAGAGGATCAGAGCACTGCAGGAGGAGTCTCCCTCCTACCTTTCAGCGTGGCCTTCTTCAGCACTTTCATGGCATAGAGGTGGTTGCTGTCTGGGGGGGTTATTTTTCTCACCAAGAAAACCTGAAGCACAAGAACACCACATTCACCAAATACTAAACACTGGCAGGATGCTTCCCAAAGTGGCAAACCCAGAGTGTCCTTAAGAAGCTCAGGCTTTCCCATGGGGTTTCCAGGGAAATGCTGCATGTTGACTCCTCTCACCCCCCAATTTCATGCTGCACTTTCTCCTTTCCAGCCTTCCACACCTCCTGACTCCTGCAGCTCCTGTGGGGCTGGGGCTGATGCCTGGGAGCTGTGACTGGAGGCACTGATGTTTCACTGTACCACTAAAGCCTCCTGGCTTGCCAGTCACATCAGCTCTGGATTTTTATCTCCTACCCTTCCCTGATGTCTCATTCTAGCTGGTTTTAGGCAGCATCAAGAGGACACCACCTGCAAGTGGTGGGCTTGGCAGTGCTACTGGTTGGACTGGATGATCCCAGAAGTCTTTTCCAGCTTTTGTGTGATTCTGCAAAGCCTCTGCTGCATTTTCCCAGGCAGCAGCACACAGTCCTGTCCAAGCCCCCACTGTCAGCTGGTAACTGACTGACATAAAGCTGATTTAATGTGTCAGCAGATGGTCCGTAAGAGACCTGGATTATTGAAATAGATAAGAGCTACAGGCTACTTCCTTCCTCCTTCACAGAAGGGAAACTGGACCATAAAAGAGGGCACAAACCTAGCCTGGGGCACACAGCAGCAGTTCTGAGAAGGGAGGAACATGCCCGGGAACATTCCTGGGAGTCAGGAAAGTGGTTTTGTTGGGGATGGTTCCTTTCGTCACCAGAATCATTTCCCTGGCATGCCACATAGGAAGAAGTGATCTCACCTTGCCAAAAGAGCCCTGTCCCAGCACCTTCAGGAGCTCAAACTGTGAGGGATCAGCCTTCTCCGAGCCCTCCTTCACATGGTGTGTGATGTTGATTTCCTGCACGACACCTTCCCCCTGAAACAGAGGGCACACGGTTGGCAGGGACGTCTGAGCAAGGGAAAGCAGCCTTCTGCACTGTGGAACAAGGACTGCAGCTCCAGCCTCACAGGAGCCACACGTGAGAGAACCATAAAGGCTGCTGCTTGTCACAGGTATCAGCATCTGCAATCAATAAGTCAGGGGAGGCAGGACCAGGTAAATACAAAGCCCTCCCTCCCAACCACAGGAGCTGCTTTGAACTACATTTCAGAAGAGTGCTTGAGAAGCACCTTCCTTTTTGAGGCACTGGTAGCAAAAACAGGAGTGTTTATGCCACTAAAAATCCCACAACACAAAAAATACGGCACTGTTGTCAAAACAGGGCCAGGGCTGGCAAAAATCAGACATGTTGGAGCCCATCTGCTCAGCAATCTGAGCAACTCTGCAACATAAGTCTTAGTGCATCTTCAGCACATACAGATGATGCTTTAACAGACTCCAGCCTTCAAGAAGATTGAGGGGAAGCCAAGGTCTCTGGCACATGTTTTGTTTAAAACACATTATTTTACTTAAAAAAAATAAAGAAGAAAAAATAGATTTAACCAGCATAAAAAAAATAAACCCACCAAGAGATCTGGGCCAAAACAGCGACAGACCCTAAGGTGATGCTGAAACACCTCCTATTCCCAGCAAAACTTTTGAACCCAAAGGACAGCAAGTATGTTCAAAAATGTATTAAACTCTGCTGTCCCCAGCCCTGGGGAAGCTATGGCCAGCAGAAGCTGCAGGAAGCTGGAAATACAATTTATTTTTTTCCCTTGCAGAGTTGGGGGGAAAAATTTACACTTTGTTTTCTAGACCTATTCAGACACTTAGTCTGGAGCCACCTCATCAAAGCAACTTTTAAAGCCAGCCAGAGGCAGGTGCCAGCCCTGCCTGTCCTCGTGCCCAGCCCACTCCCACTCTCCAGTGCCCATGGATGTGGTTGCCCACCTGCACTGTGCTCCCTCCCCTTCCCCACTCTCAGGCTGGGTTTTTCCCAGTTCAAGAAGTGGCTTTGTTTCCATGGTGGGAGCTCTGCTCTCTCCTGTGCTGCTCAGGCACTCAGGGCAGGGGCACAGGAGCTTCCCTGGCGTTATCCTGCCTTTCCCTGGGCTCGATGATCACAGGCAAGAAAGATCCCATAACCCCTTAAACAGCACATTTTCGTGTTTCCAATGATCTCCCAGCTTCAACCAGCCACTGTGCACTTCTGGGTCCATCTGGAGGCTTAGTCCCTGCAGACAGCTGCTGTGAGGAACAGCTTCCCACCTCCAAAGCTGGAGCAGGAGCCAGCCAAGTTCAGCTTCTCCTGCCAGTCAGCTCTCTGGTGAGAGAGCCCACAGCAGGGAGAGACCCACTGGGAAGAAATTCTTCCCTGTGAGGGTGATGAGGCCCTGCCCCTGCATCCCTGGGATTGTCCGAGGCCAGGTTGGACAGGACTTGGAACAACCTGGGATAGTGGGAGGTGTCCCTGCCATGGCAGGGGTGGCACTGGATGGGCTTTAAGGTCCCCTCCAGCCCAGACCATCCTGTGATCCTCCTACCACAGAAACACTGAGAAGCCATTTGGTATCTTGCTGTCACAAGGGATTTTCCCTCATGGATTCATCCACCAACTTGGAATTCAGCACTCAGGACTCTTGTGACAAGCTCCTACAGCCTGGCTGGCAGCACACACAAGTCTCCAGCACAAAACCACCTGTGTGCCACCGAGGTCAGCTTCTTCCAGAGTCACCACAAGAAACTATCCCAGAAGGCAGAGAAGGAAAAGCAAACCAGAGTGCCCTGAACATCCACGGGAAGCATCAGCCGGCGGCAGGAAGGGAAGCGGAGGGACCTGGCAGCGGGAGGTGGCAGCGGGAGGTGGCAGCAGGAGGTGGCAGCAGGAGGTGGCAGCAGGAGGTGGCAGCGGGAGGTGGCAGCAGGAGGTGGCAGCGGGAGGTGGCAGCAGGAGGTGGCAGCGGTACTGACCGGGCTGGCGAGCTGGCTGGGGGCAGGCAGCTGCAGGCTGCAGGGCTTGGCTCGCTGCTTCCTCTGCAGCCAGAGCGTCAGGAACGCCCACACACGGGGAAGTTTGGGGTCCCTCTCCATTGTCCCATCCCGATGGACATCGTCCGGCCCCGGGAACTGCGGCGCCGCTGCGGGGCTCCGCCGGAGCAGGAGCTGCAGGTGGCTGCACCGGCGGCGGATGCGCAGTGGGGACCAGACTCGGTCGCAGGGAGGGAGGTTCACACTCCCCCTGCCTGGCAACAACACTTGTGGTTGGGGTTTTTTTTTTTGTTTTAGGTTTGCTTTTAAGAAAATAATAATCTCACAGCACCTCGCTAGCATTTGGGTTCCCTGGCTCAGACAAGACACTGATAGAAAACACACACAGTCCCTTAAAGTGATTTCCATCTAATGCTGCCTGAAGTTCATGTCAGGCTGGGAGCTTTGGGTATTTCCTCAACAGGGGAAATCATGAGAAGCTACTCTCCTCTCTAAAACAGAAGAGAAAAATTCACAAGAACGCACCCAGAAGTGTGACGACACCTTGGAGAGCTGCACATCTCTGCTCTCCACTGGCACAGGGATGAGGGGGCACCCACGATGGGATTCCTTCAGGAATGTTTGGATTGGCATCCAGCCCTTTGCTTGCCTTATGCTGCACAGGAGCCCCTGCTGTGGAGTCTGGAGTTATCTATCTGAGAACCACTCTGAAGGTCCATGAGGTGTTTTTAAGGACATTTTTTGCTTCTGAACCCACCATGGCTCAGGCTATGGTCAGGACAGAGCAGAGTTATTTAGAGGGCTTGTTTTGCCTCCTTCCCCCTCCAAACCTGTTCACCTTGGACCTTTCCATCAGGACAGACAGATGTTTCCTGCAGCAAGACCCCAGAGGGTGCTGGTAAGAAAGAAGCCCCTTGAAATGAGTCAAAAGACACCCACACAAAAGGAAATAGCCCCGTGTCAGCACTGATTTCTGAATTTCTCCTGAGAGTGCAGAGGATGGAACCAGAGAGACAAATTATGACTGTCTTGCCCCCTTTGCCCCCACCACGTGCTCTCTGAGAACTGATAACGAAAGAAACAAATGACTGAACAGCAGTGAGGCAGCTGGGCCCAGCCCCACCGGGTGCCCACCGAGCTCCAAGGGCTGGGCAGGTCCAGAGCATGGAAAAGCACCTGCAGCTGCTGAGCCCAGCAGGAGCCTGGTTCACACAACACCTCCTGCGCTCTGACACAGCCCAGCGAGGGAAACACCCTGTCCACCCTGTGTGCCCAGGAGAAGCACCCCTTCCACAGCAGCTCCAGGTTCTCAGTGTGGGGCAGCAGCAAACTCCCTGTGCCTGGGCCTGGCAGGAGCTGATAAATCTCGTTATGACCCAGACAATTTTTCATGTTGTGCTGCCAGCGTGGGAGGGGAGCCTCAGAAAGGCAAGAAAATCTCCCCTGTACGTCCACACAATCAAAACTGCCCGTCCTGACTCACTGACAAGATCAGAAAGCCACAGGAGATACAAATGGCAGCACGGAAAGGGGGCTGGTGTGGGGAGGAAGGAGGAGGAGGATGAAATCAAGTCCAGGATGTCACATGAGCAAGTGAGCAATAGCTGCTCTCTCAGCAGCGGTCCCACAGAGCTGAGAGGGGCTGGCAGGGGCGGCAGGCAGGAAAGGGTTTGGTTTTCAGAGAGCTCCCTGCGAGCTCTGCTCACGCCCTCGCGTGTGGGACAGAACGCAAATGAAAGAGATGAGTCTCCGTGAGGTGCCCACTGCAGCTCTCCTACCTTGTCTGCCGTGTCCACGAGGTCTTTCTCTATCCAAGTGATGTCAGACTTTGCCTGTGGGACAAGAAACAAACGTCAGCACAGAGGGGCTGTGATTCTCTGCTAAAGTTTTCTCAAAGAACTTGTTCAGCAAGACCAGGTGAGCTGTTCACACACTGGAGGTGTCTCACCAGCCAAGATGTGATTCTGAGCCGTGTGGTGGCTCCAGGAGAGCAGTTGGTCCCAGTAAATAAATTTATATTGATTTGATTTGATAGGGTGACCTGGAGGTGGGACAGGAGCTACTGAGAGGGAGAAGAGAAGGAAAAGCAAGGCCCTGAGGAAGGGAAGAGCTGCGTGAGAACAGTGAGATTAGAGCTAAGAATTAACTGATTTTCAGCTCCAGAAGGACCAAATCAGATCAGAGAGGCCCCTGCAGTCACCTCTTCCCCTTCCTCCTCTGCACTGCTGTGCCCTTGCAGGGGGAGCAGCTGGAGAGGGTGACTGTCCCACTGCTCCAGGAGCAGCAGGGTGACAAATCTGCCAAAGCCACAGCTGAGACCCTTCCTGAGCAAAAAGTGATCACAAGACCCTCAGCAGATCCCGTCCCACCCACCAGGAAAGCAGCTCCATCCTGGCTCCTTCAGACCAGCCCCCAGCCCCTGCCTGGGATGGGGTGGGGGGTTGGATTTCCACAAGCACGGATCTCTGCAGGTCCAGCCCTCCCAGCACCTGCTGCCACCCACAGCCTCCAGAGGCGTTTTCCACAGATTCCTGTGCTGCTGGGAAATGAGATTGGCTTCTCCTGGAAAATAAAAGCCCAGGAGGTCGCTCCAGTCAGAGGAGGAGACGAGTTCTGAACGTCCCTGTGCCGCCTTCGCAGGGCACAGACGGCTGAGTCACCCCAGAGCAGGGGCTGGGCACAGACGAACACGGGGATTTCCCAAGTTCCAAATGCAAGTCCTGTTTTCTACTTTCCCCCTTTTTCTTGAGGGAGGATTTTACAAGCCAGAAGCCAAGAGACAGGTTTGTTTTTGCTCGCGTTTTGTCACTTTGCCGGTTGAGACCGTCACATCTAAATGCAAGAAAAAAAAACCCACCCTGCAAAAGCTCGAAACAGATTCTGCTCTTGGCATTTCGCTTCCTATTCATCAACAACTAACCAGAAGCTGTTTTAATTTCTGTTGCTTCAACACATGCTCTGGTCCCAAAACACTCCCAAATTCTGGCAGCACCTAGGAAAGACACTTCTTAGAAAGCAGTCATACCCTCCAAAATGCCTTAATTAAACCTGGATAAGGTCTGGCTCTGTAGGACCAGGAATTCCCTGATTCCTTGCGTCCTGCAGAAGAGACAGAGCCCAGCACAGCAGGCAGAGCAGGTATTTGATCAGACACTTGCCTCCTGGATCCTCGGCTTGCTGCGGAAGAGGAGCCTCAGCATCTCCAAAGCTTTGGGCTGTTATCCTCCCATCCTTGCCCAGCTGCTCCTGAGCTCGCAGCCCGAGCGGCGCCCGGAGCGGCGCGAGAGCCCCGGTGCCGTGGCCGTGTCACTGGGATGTATTTTGGGAGTTCTACTGAAAGGAAACGGCGGTTTCGTATGGGGAAATGGCTTTGTGTGGCCATGGCTGCACAATGCAGCAGCCAAACCAGAACACTGGGTGGCTTTACAGGTGCTTAGGCATGGAAAGAGCCATCAGCAACTCTCAGCGGGCTTTTCAGGAGCATCAGTTCAGTCCCCCTGTCACACACGGAAACAGGCACGGAAAGAGCAATTTCAGGCACTGCACAAGGCAGCAACGAGCGACTGAGAGTCTCAGTAGTTTTCTTGCTCGAAATCTCCCTGCCCCTGCTCTGAGCAGCACAAATGCTGATCCAGCAGGGATGCTCTCCCTGTAGGATCAGTGGAATTGCAGCTCTCCAGGGACAGAGCCAGGAGGCAGCAGCAGCTTCTGCATCAGCACAGGAGCAATGTGGACCTGCTGGAGAAGGCCATGAAGACATTCCAGGGATGGGAGCTCCTCTGCTCTGCAGCTGGGCTGGGGGAGCTGGGGGTGCTCATCTGGAGAAGAGACAGCTCCAGAGAGCTCAGAGCCCCTTGCAGGGCCCAGAGGAAAGCTGAGGACAGAGTTTTTAGCAGGGCCTGCTGTAATAGGACAAAGAGTGATGGTTTTATGCTAAAAGAGGGGAGATTTAGATCAGATGTAGGGAAGAAGTCTTTTACATTGAGGCTGGTAAAACCTGTGGCTGAAAGCAGCTGGTCTCCTGAGGGAACTGAGAGGGCACATTTTCCTTGTACATAGAAACTGGGAGAGAACTGGTCCAGAATGATCTGGCTGAAAACTTCCCTCTCACTCCCTGTGCCTCAAACTGCCTGACTTGGCCATTCCCACCTCTGTCCCTGTTGGGAGGGATCTTAAAGCCCATCTCATCCCACCCTGCCATGGCAGGGACCCCTCCCACTGTCCCAGCCTGCCCCAAGCCCCATCCAACCCGGCCTCGGGCACTGCCAGGGGTCCAGGGGCAGCCACAGCTGCTCTGGGCACCCTGTGCCAGGGCCTCCTCACCCTTACAGGGAGGAATTCCTTCTTTTACCTGATGTAATTCTCTCCTCTTTTAGCTCAAAAACATTCTCCCTAACCTGTCACCGTGTGAAAGAGGTGACACTGTCTGCGGGGTGGTGGCTCAGATGGTGCCACTGAAGTGTGAACCCTGTGCCTGGAAACTCTGTGTGACCCTGCTGCCACTGCACCTCAGCCCCAGGAAAATCCAGCACTGCCAGACACAAACAGCTCCCAGTGCACAGATTAAAGGTCCTAATCCAGTTCTGTGGAGGACCAACCTCCAGCCATTCCCAGCATCAGCTCTGTAAAACAGGACACTGGCTGGCCCCACAGATTCCAATCAGAATATCCAGGGACTGCCTTTGCCTC
This sequence comes from Lonchura striata, assembly GCF_050655825.1. Classification (NCBI taxonomy): domain Eukaryota; kingdom Metazoa; phylum Chordata; class Aves; order Passeriformes; family Estrildidae; genus Lonchura; species Lonchura striata. Next base: position 930,180 of record NC_140725.1, read on the forward strand.
CTGCCAGGATCCAGTTACACCCCCTGAGCTCTGGGAGGGAAGGTGATGGTGTGAGGAACTGCTGCTGGAGGAGGGACAGCTGCTGGCACAGCCACAGGCTTCCCAAGGGGATGTCTGGGCAGAGGTTTCAGCTGCTGCCCAGAAGGACTGGATGAAGACAACCTCAGACCCTTCCTTCCCTAAGGGTCAGCCTCAGGAAGGGATGTGGAGCTTCACCCTCCTGAACTTTTGCATGAAGTTGTTTTACGTGACCTACTCCAGAGCAACACCTTCCCCATGGAGCAGCAGCTCCTGCTCGGGAGGGAGCCTGGATCAGTGGGAAGCACGAGGGGCTGCAGCTTGCAGAGGAAGTGAGGCTGAAGTTTGTGGAGAGCAAAGACTGCTCTCTGGAACTTTTTTTTCAAGTGGTGGTTCTCAAAAAGGGGAACAAACAATGCAAAGAAATCTCCCCACTCACTGCCTGCCCTTCTGCAAAGGCCTTTTTTGGGCAGGGCTGGCCCTCAGCCTCATTTGCAACAAAAGAATTGGCCAGAACCTGGTACTTTTGACTGTACTTCTGTGGTGGATCCTCTTCAGTGCTCCTGGGAGCCCCCAGCCTGAGAAATCCTGCAGGACACAGAGCAGAGACATGGCCCAGGCTGGGAAGGGAAGGGTTCATCTGGGGGTACCTGTGCTGTGGGGCCACGGACTCTCAAAAGAAGAGGGAGATTCTCGGAGCAATCCAAGAGGCTCTGCAGGCAGAGAGGCTTCCTCAGCTCTTTAACTCACTGAACAAGGAGTTCAGACAATCACTGGGGCCCACGGAGGAAGGGACACCATGGGCTGGCTTTGAAGGTGGAAGTCCTGCACAAAGTCACTGCCACAAACAGAGCCCAGGAGCACCGGGGACCTCGGGAACTGGAACTTGCCAAGGAGGGGATAAGGACACGGGTGGATTCCTGGCAGGAGGTTTGCAGGAGGGGATTACTGAGAGGAGCAGGGCTGCACGTTTCACCCCACACCATCCCCAAGGACTGTTAGGTCTCCTGAAAAACAAAAACCAACCAAAAATGGGAGAGGGAGGAGAAACTCAGAGGACACAGTCAGGCCTCTGCCCAGCGGGTGGTGTCCAGAAATCCTCAAATCATCAAAGCCCTCAATCCTTACAGGGAGCTGAAGAAGAGAATGACCAGCTCCATCCTGGCATGGAAAACATCAGGAGCCTCCCCACACAAAGCTTAAACAAAAGTCTGACTCCTGGAAACGCTCTGCCATCCTCCTGGGGGCAATTCCTCCCCACTACAGAGGCAACTAAACTGTGTAAAATTAACCTGGTGGCTCCTGGGAAGGACTCTGCTGCTCCTCCAGTGATCCTGGCTCCCCACAACAGGTTACAGGCAAACCCCTAAAAGGGGAAACTGCCAGGGGACAGGCAGTGCCACACTGGCACCCCTCGAGCACGTTCCAGCAGGTGGCACTCGGAGCATCTTCAGGCTCCAAAATGTGTTTCTCATTTGAAACGGGATGGGGGGAACCCAAAGCCCATTTCATAAGCACCCACATTATAAATACCCCTCTGGGAAGATTCAGCACCCCTGAAAATGAGGGATCTTGGAAATTATTAAGGGATGAAGGGTTTCTCAAGCAAAGCCTGAGGCTGAGGAAGGGAGGAGGCTCAGCTCACACAGCTGAGCCCCTGTCCTTGTGCTTCACAACATCCTTTTTGATCTGCTCAGTTTTTAACCAACTCGTTTCACAGGGAAACCAAAATCTCTTCTTTATGTCAGAGGGCTCAGGTCGGTTTTGGGATGGAGAGAGCAGAGGCTCCAGCACAGGCACTCCCTCCTACTCCCCGGGCTCCTCCCACTCCTGGCTCTATCCAGGGCTATGTTGGCAGCAGATCCTGAAAGTTTCTTCAAAAAATAAATAAATTAATACCATTTCTCCACCCTTTCCAGGCACTACAAGCTGCAACTGGCCAGGATCAGCTGATGATGAGCTGTTTGGGCTAAAGATACAAGCTCAGGCAAAAGATGTTCCCAAACTCCATGGAGATTCCTTGATGGCTCTGGTGCTGCTGCAGTTCCAGAGCTGTGAGAGGAGCACGGGGAGCCAGCAGGACTTTGCACCCAGTGGAACGTGACACTGGAGAAACCACCTTTAACAGCCAGGAGATAAGGAATTACTCAGTTCTGCAGCTTCTACAGAGCAAATCAGTCTCTGGTGCAAAAAGAGCAGAGGATGCAGCCTCCCCTTCCTGCAGCCCCAAACACCTCCCAGCAGGGAGGAAAGCTCTGCTCTCAGCAAATTCCAACCAGCGTGGGCTTTGATGGTGGCAAAACCAGGAGACCCCGTCCCAGGCTGTTCCAAATACAGAATCCCACTCTGAGGAACCAGCAGTAAAGCACCACCTTCCATCAAGGCACAGGGCAGTTCCGTTACTTTCAGTAGAAAAGCTCAAAACTCTTTCTAGCTGAATTGTAAAATACAGCATTGGTTTCACAAGAAGAACCAAGACTTGTTTGCTGCCCTTGGAGTACTCGTGGGATGTGGAAAGTATTCTGTATTGCTGGAATTCCACACTCCTCCCACAGCACGCAGGCTGCCCTCCCCTTGCAAGGCACACAAGAAATGTCTCAGACCTGGAAAAGCCTTTGCCTGGTACCTGCCGGGGCTGTTCTGTGCAGGCAGGGAGAACCCGGCTCCCTCCCACCCTCTGGGAAGGTCACACGTGTGGGACACGCTGAGAGAAAGGGATTGTCACGTTTTGGGGGTGGCTGTGAACTGCAGCAGGGTTAAAAGCAAAACAAAGCCTGTCCAAAACACACCCTGAGCTGTGCGTTACCAACAGCCCGGTGAGAGCACACGGGATGAGTGCCTGCTGGAGCAAAGCTCCAGTTTATCATTTAATGTCTATAAAACCATGGCTGCAGCCAGCAGCCACCCCCTCCACGGCTCAGCTGCTCTGTGTGCCCGGGACAGGACCATAACATGGACAGAACATCCATCCCAAACATGGACATCACATCCATCCCCTTCCCAAACATGGACATCACATCCATCCCCTTCCCAAACATGGACATCACATCCATCCCCTTCCCAAACATCACACCACAGGGATTGCAGCCACGCCCCACACTGGGAATACCATGTTCTGTCCTGTTCCCCTCAGATGCTATTTTAATGAGCTTTTTCCTCCTCACTCTGTCCCTGTGGAGACCCCAGGGGTCCCCTCCTGGACCCCCAAAGACAACCACTGGCCCCAGTGCTGGTGCAGAGCCATCACCTCCCCCTCTGACAGCAGTCCTGGCACATTCCCAATCCATATCCAGGCCAGCCTGGGCTGTCCAGTGCAATCCACCTCTGACAGTGAGGGATCAGTTCAGCCACATCTCAGGAGCACAGAGTGTCCTCAGCCCGCTCGGCATTCCCAGAGCAGCTCTGCCCACCCCGAGCCTTCAAGCACAAAGAGGGATAAACCCTCTCCTTTTCTCCTTTTCTGCTTTCCTCCTTTTCCCTATCCAAAGGGGTGACGTTTCCCAGCTGTGCTCTCCAGGACTGGCAAGGAGAGGACCTGGATTTCCAGCTGCAGTTGGGAAACCCTTCCTGCCTCAGAGCTGCAATGAGATCAGCAGGATCGGCTGCAATGCCTCTGCTCCCAGTGCTGGGAGGCTGCCCCAGGCACACACGGAGGGGATTTCCGAAGGGAGAAGGAAAAGAGCCCCAGGCAAGGCAGGAATTCTTAGAGAGCTGGAACTCCCCTCCCCGGATGGTCCCCACCCCGTGGCAGCCCTGGCAGGCAGCACAGTGCAACCAGGGGGAAAACAGCTTTTGCAGCTTCACCTGGAGCTAGGGAAGGAATTTACTGCTCATGTCCAAGCCAGGCTTCACTTCCAAATAAAGCTGAGACTGGTGAAGCCAGAGGAGCCTCAGGCAGATTTGCCTGGGTGTGCAGGGAGAATCCCAGTCAGCATCTTGGCCAGCCAGGGGGCCCAGCAAACCCAGCCAAGGGCACTCCAAGCTCCCAGTTGCTGGGGTGGATGACCCAGTGACCAAACACAAACTTTGGCCTCTTCAAAGATCAAATGAGAATGAGTTCTTCAGGGTCCTCTCCAGTGCCAGCCCTCACCACTGTCCCCTCCAAGTACAACACACAGTAAGAGATTTTCAGGGTTTTTTTTTCCCTTCAATACAAGAGGCTTTCTGGAGACAGAACATGAGGCAGCTTCTATGAACTCACCAGGGAATGGAAATGGCAGAGAAGAAACCAGAGTGGTTTGGATGGGTTGGGGACCATGTGGGAGGGCTGCTGGAGCAGACTCTGCTACATTCCTCGTGTGCAAGTGCTGTAAACTGACCCCTCTTCAATTATTCTTTAGAGTCTGCAGCTCACCAGAGACTCTGCTCCTCAAACAGGCATTTATTTGTGTTTTTAAAGAGCTCAGAAGCTGCTGCTCACCATAGCCCAGCCCTGCCAAGGACACAGAGCAAAGGCTCTGCCAGGAACAGGCCAGGCAGCTGTCAGGCACTGCTGGAGCAACAAACCCCCTCAATTCCTTCAGCTGACAAGGCAGAGCAGCCAGCTTGAACTCAGTTTTACCAGTGACAGGCTGGAAAAGCCAAATGTTAAGAGTGGCCACAGCTGCTGCCCAGTCCCTGCAGCATCGGGGAAATTTCCAGGCAGCACCACAGCACACTGGAGATGTTCTGCTCCCATGTCCTGCCCAGCCATGGGGCCAGTCTGGCCAGAACATTGCTGGCTGGAGCCCCAGCAGAGGGGCAGTGGGCTGAGAAGGGCTTTGCTGAGGTACCTGTCTCTTCCCACAGCTCCACGGCTCTCCAGGGCCCGGAGGAACCAGCAGCAGCTGTGCAAACACGCACGGAGAGGAGCACTCACTTGTTTGCTTTGAAACCCTTCACATGAAGAGGCTGTGATTAGTGGTGTCCAGCACTGACCAGGATCACACCACTGGATGTGGGTCCTGCCCTTCTCCCAGCCTGCAGCTCGAGGCCAGGGCTGGCCCAAGAGCCCTTCTCACCTGGACCCTCACTGGACACCAGGCCAGGTTGGACGGGCAACCTGGGACAGTGGAAGGTGTCCCTGCCCAGCACTCCTTCATGCAGGGAAGACCTGTCTGCAAGCTTCACCTGGTCAGGATAAACAATAGGAGCTGCACAGAACTGGGGAAAAGCCTCATTTCTCCCTGTGCTGCACTGCCCCAGCCAGGCTCAGCCTGGAGCACCTCCTGCCCGTGGCCTCCCTCCAGTCTCAAAGGTCCCTTTTATGGTGCAGAGCTCAGTTCTTCCCTTCCCCAGCTCTCCCTGTGCTCTGTGATTATCACCCCAGAACAAGCTGATCAGCACCCTCAGCCCGTTCCCCAGAGAGAGTGTGGGCACACTCAGCACTGCGATTCCACTCCTCTGCTTTTCATCATGAAGTGATTTCACTAATTGGGTGTTGTACTTCCATGTACAATTCCTCATGCTCGGCACCTTCAGGGAACACAGGCTCACCCCTCAGCCAAGCTGGCTGCGGAGCAGGCTGAAAAACCCCAGCCATGAGAGGTTCCATTTTCCCACTGAATTCAGTTGCTGTTCCCCTGAACAAGGACCAATTTCACCCAACCTGGCAATTAAAATTTGGAGAACGCAGGAGAGAATGAGGTTCTGTACCCAGAGAGGTTTTAATCGCCACCACCTTAAGAGGATGAGAGAAAAATCCATCCTTGTACCCAACCTACATTGGATCAGCAGCCTGGTGTTAGGGATGTGGCCATGATTAGCCCTGCTTTCAGTGCAAACTCAAAACACAGCCTCATCCCATCCACTGTGAGCACTGACTCTTCCCCAGCCCCAACCAGCACGAGGATCTTGCAGACATTCCCCAGGTAAACCCACTGAGGAATGGGGCCTGCAGGGACTTGTGTACCACAACTGCTCTTGAAAGGGAGGAAACACAAGAACTTGTGAGATGCACCAGCTGTCCTAGGTAGGAAGCTGACAGGAGCTATAAAAGCAGCAAGAAAGAGAAGAGGCCCAGCCTGGCCCAAGCCATCCCCTTGCTGCCTCCGCAGTGACCACGTCCTCGAGTTTCAGGTGAGACGGCGACGGAGGCGTCACACCAGCAATCTCACAGCACCAACTGTGAGCTTCCCGACTCTTTTGAGGAACTCTTGGATTTCCTCCTTTTCAGAGAGTCCTTGGTCATGGCCCAGGCACATGAGGACTGTGCTTTGGCAGCGTCCTGCTGGCAGGGCCGGGGAGGGACAGGGCAGCCGCGTGGGCGTTGAGCAATCGCCGCTGTCGCCGCTTCAGCTTATTTTTAGCAGAGATCACAGAATGAGCTGCAAAAGGATAGCACAAACCTGGAAAAAAGGTGCCTCTTCCCCTTGCAGCTCTCCACACACAGCACAGAAGGGTGTGGGAGGGAGCCTGAGCAACCTTCAGTGTGAGAACAGTCACCTTGGATGGTGATGGCCACTTGCTTCTGCTGCTGGGATAGAGCCAGAGCCAGGAGCTCCTGCAGATGTCTGCCCACAGAAAGTACTGAAACACACAGATATTCTGGGTGCTGCCTGCTCCCCCATCTGCAGCATCTCAGGGCAGAGCTTGCCCTCAAGTTGAAGCTATGTGTTTACAGGAGGGATTTCATTTGTGCTGGTAGCAAACATACCTTGTACAAACTTGGAAAACGCCACCGAGGTTATTTCAGGAGTGCGCAGCAGAGCTTTGGCTGTTCAAAAGTTACCCAAAATGGGATTGTCAGACACTGCTCACAGGCATTTTGGCCAAGGGGCCTCAGGAAAGTGGAAAGCAGGACACCTACAGCAGCACAGGGCTCTTGTGGCTTCCCTGTTCTGGGATGTTGGAGAACTTGCCCCCTGCTCCGCTCCAGCTTGGACTGCACGTCCATGCCCCACAGAGCAGCAGAGGGAACCTCAAATGCTTTTTGGCTTCTATCTCATAGTCTTTCTGTGTAATGGCACCTACAGATGCAATCAGCCAGGGTTTGTCTCAGTGATGTCCCTCAAAGAGAAAAAAATCCTAAACGATTTTTAAATCAACATCCATCAGCAGCATTTAGGGAAGGGCAGTTTGGCCAAGTGTTTGAAGATGAAAGAGGCAAAGTCTCAAACCTTAGAAACCCAGCTGGAATCCAACCAGAAGACACAACATTCCTTTTTTCCCCATGCCAGAGATGCAGGCACAGTGAAGAGTTGTAAACCCGCTGTCCTCAGGGGAGGGAAGTGCAAATTCCATTGACCTGAATTCATCTGACCCAAAGATTTCTTTGCAAGCCACTGAAGAAGCGCCAGGCCAGCTCCAGAGTGGGACAGAGAGGCAAAACAGGTAGGGGAGATGCACTGGCACTGCTAGAAATCCACAAACATCCCAGGGAAAAAAAACTGGCTGAAATTTAGACAACTGGGGTTTAGGTTTAAATGCCTTTCACTAAAAATACAACGTAACCAGCTGGAAAAACAGCCCAGCAAGCCCCCAGAGCCTTGGCAGGGCTGATGATTCAGAGAGAGAAGCTTCACAGGGCCCTCGCTGAGGGTACAGAGCTCCTGACAACCCGCTTGGGAAGGTTGCCCAGGGCAAGTCCAAAGTGTTGTGTCATTCATGGCTGGATCAGAAAAGGAAATCCTGAAGGGATTATGATTTCACAGTTCTGACATGGCTCTCCTGCTATGCACTGAGGGCAGGGCAGAGGAATGGGCACAGTCAGGAAATGCCCACGGGGACGGCATCGTGCTGTCCTGTACCTGGGGAGGGCTCACAGCACACGCATCTGCTCGAGGGTGGAGCAGGGGGAGCTTTAGGGGAGTCAAGAAGGGGTAGCAGGTTCAGATCCCTGCCCAAGACACGGCAGACAGCAGCTCAGGTCTTTCTGCCATTCCCAGCTGACGCTAACGGGCTGCAGAGGGCAGCTTGGCAGAAGTGGAGCTTCTCCCAGCCCCACCAAGGCGAGAGAATAAACAGATACCAGACGCTCAGCAAGGGCAGCTGTGCCAAAACCACCAAATACTCTTGTACATCTCATCCCAGCTGGCAAGATCAAACCACAGAGAGAGGCATAAACACAGCACCGAAACACCCCAGGGGTTCTCACTTCTCACCCTCGGCTACAGCCCCATCCAGCTCCTGAGTGCTGGACCGAGGTGGCCCTCTGGAGAACCTTCCAGCACGTTTGGATGACCAAAGGGACAGGAAGACAGGGGTTTATCTTTCCTCTTCCCTGTCTCCAGTCCCTTGCACTCCCACGTGCACGCCTGCAAATTTACAGAGCAGCAGCTTTACAGGGTTTAAAAATAACCATCCCCATCCTGCTCCCGAGTCAGCTCACACCCCCCACGCTCAGAGGGACCTGCAGAGGTAACCTGGGACACTTTTTACCTTGGATAGAGGATTCCCACCTTCTTCTGGAGCTGGCTGCCCGTTCTGCAAAGCAAGAGAACCTGGTGTTAGCACATGCTAGGCATTGTTCCTCATGTCCCTCACAAAAGCTGGGACTGGGACAAACAGGCCAGGGTGGCACTCTGGATATGGCACAAGGTGGTTGAACATTTCCCCATACACCAGACTCTTGTCTATTAACTTGTTTAAAAGAAAGTCTCTTGCCCAGAGAGTCTCTCCAGACTTCTCCCAAATGAAATTGGGGCTCCTTATCCACCCAGTATTGCTCGTGGGGCAAACAGCACCAGCGAGGATCCCCGGGGTGGTCGGTGCAGATTCCCACCAGTGCTGCAGACGCTGCTCCATCCCACCCCTCCTGCGCTGCTGCCCTGGGGCTGCTGGCAGCAGCCAGCCGAGGAGTTAACAAGCATCGTGCCGAGAGATCATTTATCAGTCGTTTATCACCCCATCGCAGCCGATAGCTGCAGGAAACCTGCCCCACCCGCCCGGCTCCAGCTCCAGCCCCGCACAAAGTCCCGGCGGGTGACCCGAGCCGCCGCTCGCCCCGGCTGAACCGAGCCCGGATCAGGTTCCGGGGAAGCCGGGCCAGCGAAAGTGGGTGGGATTTCACCGAGACACAGATACCCAGAGCAGGATAAGCACGAACAGGAGGTTTTCTGCAGACTGAGGAGAAAAACAAGGGCAAGAAGACTTTGCTTTGACATCTGTCTGCACTGCAGTCTCAGGCTCCAAAAATCATGACATTCCTTTCCTCCTCTGAAAGAACAAGGGCAGTTTATTCCTTCCTTTTCAGAAGTTATGGACCAAGTGAAGAGTTGCAGTGCCAGTGGGTTCGAGCCTCAGATCCTCAGTGGAATCACTGGGTTCTAGAGCCTTTCAGGAGCTGTCAGCAACAAAGCCAACTCATTCCATGGAGCAGCAAGGATCCATTGAGATGATCAACCTGACTTCTTCCTCAGGTCTCCACTGCACTGCAATATTTACATCTGTATGGACCCGATCTGAGCTCCACAACTCACCTTAGTCCCAACTTAAGTTCCCAAGCAGCTTCAGCCAAGGACTGAAAGCAGGCCCCAGCAGCCCCACGCAGGAGCTCCCCCAGAGGAATGCTGCCCTGGTGTTTACACGGAGCCCTCGGTGCCATTAGCACAGGGAATAGCTGAGCAGTGAAGTAAGAATTTGTGTTTATGAACAGCCCCCACAACGCAGGGGGAGCCACAGCACTGAGATAACCAGGCTTGGAAAGAGGCTGATGTTTACTGGCTCAGCTGTCACCCATCCACAGCTCACAACTGGCTGCTAATCCAAACCACAGCTCGGGGAGGGCTGGTTTTCTCTCAGACAGCTTAAGAAGCAGAATTTCTGTGTTGGACAGAGGGAAACAGTGCCTGGCTCTTGGTCTGGAGAGCAGATCCACAAGGCACGTGTCAGGAGAGGGGTGAGTGGATGCAGGGGGTGTCCAACCTCTCAGCTTCAAGGGTGAGCTGGGAGACAGCAGGTGATACCTCCAGAGCCACCAGAATTTCGAGGACTGAGTTTTATCAGCTCCCTGAAAAGGAAAACTTGTCCTCCTGCTGCTGACAGAAACCCATCCTCCCTGGGATGGAAGGGATGGGGAAAGAAAGAGAGCAGTGTCCATGCCAGGGAGGCTGCCTGGGCATGCAGCTCCCTGGTCTTCGGGTGATGAAGCTCCTGATGAAACAGTCGCTTTCTCAGGCTGACAGAAGTCAGATGTGTGAGCAGAGAATTGCAGTGTTTAGAGCCAAGTGCTCTCCTTCCACCCCAGAGCAAAACCAGTCCTTATTCCCTCATATGGAATTGGAGGGCCATTTGTGTACGTTCCAGATGGAAGCAGCTCCAGACTCATCACCTCCCTGGATAAAATATGGCCACTCAGCACGTCACGAGCAGGGCTGAAATAGTTTGTGGGTTTCTTGGGTTGACATTTGCCTCTTTAAAATGCTTTATTTCTGCCCTGCCCCTGCACACCACACACAGGGGGGAGCAGGTGCAGCTGCCCTCCCACAGCACTCTGGGGCTGCAAAGGAGCCTCCCAAATGTCCCAAGATCTCCCTCCTGCAGCAACCAGGCAACGTCTGCTGCAGGAGGGAGGCACAGCTCCTCCCTGGGGTGCCCAGGAGCTCACCCAGGCTGTGCCAGAGCAGGGCTTGGGCTCCTGATGAGGCAGCCACACGAGGCTCTCCGGGAGCCCGCAGCCTGTCCTTGCAGCTGCCCTGCTCAGGGGTGAGCAGAAATGGGGATTAGAGCTCTAAGCTGCTGGGCACGTGGAGCAGCAGCCCGGCAGCCAGGGCACCCCTGGGTGCCTGACCGCTCCGGCTGCCCCAGAGCTGCCACCACAAACCCCTCCTGAGCACGCCAGCTCCCTAATAGCACACAGAAAAGTATCCTGGAAAACAACTGTGCTGTTACGCAACTGCCAGCCTGGCTGAACTTGGGAGATATTTATCTTAGGACATCTTGCACTTTAAATCCTTTTAATTCCACATAATCCACAGCACAGGGAGCAATTTCCAGAGCAGGCCAGTGTGCTCTAATGTGAAACCAGGACGAGGTGCATCCTGACGGGGCCCAGTCCTGCTCTGGGTTATGGACAGCTCTGCCTGCCAAAGCAGCCTGCTGCTGTTCCTGCATCTTTACACTCTGAACAGCCACTTTTGAGGTGCCCCTAAACACCTCACAAGGAGCAGGTACCCAGAGCTGCTCTTCCACCCAACTCTGATGAGCCATGAAGCACTCAAGGAAGGAGCAGAGGGAGAAACCCTTCACCCCAGAGCTCCTGCTAGTTTGACACAAGAACAAGGCATGTTTAAATTATTACCATTAAGTAGAATTTATGGATCTTGCCTACTACAGTTCGGAGAAAGGAAATAATTCTACAAGAATAGAGATCTCCAAAGGAACTCCAGTAGCCCAAACAGAGGAGGCTCTGCACAAGGCATATCAGGGATGACAGCCACTCAGCTGTCTCCCTTGTCTCTTGATCGTAGTTTGCACAACTCGAGCTACCATGCTTGAGAAAAGAGTTATTCATTAATAGCTCCTGCTCAATAAAGGGTGATACGTATATACAGGCAAAAATAATTAGCTTGAAGTGGTGGAGCTTGGCGTAATCCCACGTCAGTTGCATTGTTGTAGGTTTGTGTAATGAAAGAAGAATTTGAAGCAAAGCGGAGCCCTGATGACAGATCCACCACTATGGGGATGAAGTAATGGAATCAAAGAAACACAGGATGGTTTGGGATGGAAAGGACCTTAAAGCCCACCTCATTCCCCCTGCCATGGCAGGGACACCTCCCACTGTCCCAGGCTGCTCCCAGCCCTGTCCAGCCTGGCCCTGGGCACTGCCAGGGATCCAGGGCAGCCCCAGCTGCTCTGGGCACCTGTGCCAGGGCTGCCCACCCTCCCAGGGAAGGATTTCTGCATCACTCAACTCCATTCTCCAGCTTTTGTACTCTGCCCCAGCCACGTTTTTCTGCTACAATAACCAATATTTGGAATAATATAAGCAGAAGAGAGAATGGCAAGGGGAATAAAAGCAGGAGCAGTGATTGTAAAGCCCAGAGTCCAGGACAGAGGGAGTTGGCTCCTGTCAGGGAGCAGTTCAAGCTCCCATTGCCACCCACTCCCACGCGTTTCCCTGGCATGGCTGAGCTCTGGTGGGCCGGGACAAGGGGCACCACACGGCCAATTCTCCTGGAACATAGTGGAAAAACCCCAAATCCCTCAACAAAAGGACTGATGCCTCCAGCAGCACGGTGACAGCACCTCTGCTCCATGACTCAGAAAGCAAAGGTCGGAGGAAGCCGGTTTCTAACCTGGATGGCAGCGATCCCAGGGCAATTTACGTAACCAGTGTTCCAGAAACGTCTCCTTGCTTTCTCAGTGGTGCCACCTCTCCCAGGAGGGGTGAAAACTTCCCCCTTGGGCCCCTGCCCTTGGCGATTATAGCCTCAAAGTGCAACACTCCTCCCAAGCCCCATTCCCGCTCTGCTGCAGGACCTCAGGCAGCTCTCTAACGTCTGACCAGGTGTGGAGGTGAAGAACACCTGTATTATATTCCTCGCTGTAATTAAGAGCGTGTACTCATCATTTTAAACCAAAGAGAGGCAAATTGCTAAGTGCCACTCGAGCTCCCGAGACGCAAAACACCTGATCTGCTGCAATCCCACCCGCGCGTGGCGCCCGGCCCTGCCCCGGAGCTGCGGCCAAGGTGAGACGGGGCAGGGAGAGCCAGAGGCTCCCTCCAGCCTCGGCTTCCGAGCAGCGCAGCCGCTCCTGCGATGGGGAGATCGGTGCCTGCCGCCCGGTCCCCCGGCCGTTTCCGCTCGGGAGCGATCCCGTGGCGCTGACACGGCGCCCGCCGGCACCGGGACACCGGGACACCGGGATTAGGCACTGAATGGAGCCTCGCCCGCGGCTTCCCCTGCCCTGGGCACCCGCACTCGTTTCCTCCCATTATGAGCCGAGTGGCGTTTCCTGGCTTTTCAGGCATCTCTCTTCTTAGGGAGGAGAAACCACAAATAAAAAGCCCCGACTCGCAGCAATAACCCACGGCCTGGCTCGGGGCACATGACGCGATTTGGGAATCGCCGCAGGATTTCCCTCCTCTCCCAGCCTGGAGCACAAACTCCTCCTCACGGCTCCGGCAGAGCTCCAGAGCAGAGGCTCTTCAGCCACCTTCGTGCCAGGTGTTGAGCCCAGGCAGAGCCTGCCCACCTCACGGGGTCTGCAGAAGCTGTGCCATAGCTGGCTGATGAAAATTCGGAAACCTCACCTCAATGGTCAGTGCCTCCCTGCAGCGGGGGCGGGAGCGCTGCCGCTGCTCAAAGCACAGACCTCTGAAGAGGCAATTTTAAACAGGAATGAGCAAATCTGACCAATTAACCACGGAGACATCCCCAGGTATGATAACGGAGTGTGACAGCATGAAATCCAGAGAGAACGACAGGAAAGCACCAGGGTCTGTGAAACACCTGGGACCAAACCCCCACCTTCCCTCTGGTTTCTCCGGGAGAGCTGCTGGTTCCAGTTTGAGTGAGAATACGTTTAACTGAAGAGTGCCAGAGCACAGAGCACAACTGCTCTGCCATGGGTGACAACTGCTGCAAGCTGTCCCTTCCGTCAGAAATGGCTGTGCCAGCCTGCAGATGTGGACAGGGGATGAGCTCCATCCTGCACATCTGGCTTGGGGGTCTCAGTAAGGAGGAAAAGAGCCAAAGGGGAGGGAAGAGCAAAGTGACACCGGAGCGTGGTCGGAGTTGGCGGCGCAGGCCTTTGCGAGAAGACGGCGCTGGGAGGGTGAGGGAGAAAACCCCCAAAATTGAGATTTTTATTCCCCGGGCCTTCAGCCGGCTCCGCTTTGCCGTGTGCCCGGCAGACTGGGGAGCGCTGCCTGCACTCCCGGCACGATCAGAGCCGCACGGGCAGCAGCGAGCCGCGGTGCCCCGAGCAGAGCCCCGCAGCGCCGGGCTCCGCGGGCGCGGCTCGGCCCGCGCGGCTCCGCGGGTCCCGCCGGGCGCTCCTTTGTTCGGCGGAGCCCCCCGCCCCGGAGCGCCCCCGCTCACCTCCGTGTCCAGATGCACCAGCTCCATGTCGGGCCAGGGCTCGGCCAGCTGGGCGAGCGGCATCGCTGCCGCCGGCTGCCCGCGCCGGGCTGGCTGCGAGCGCCGCCGGGCCGGGCACGCACCGGCTCCGGGCCGGGCCGGGGCGGGGCGGGGGGCGGGAGCCGCCGGGGAGGGGCTGCGGGGATCCCCCGCCCGGAGCATCCGGCAAGCCCAGCCCGGCGTGCGGCGGGTCGGAGCGCGGGATCGCCGGGGCTGGAAAAGCTCCCGGCGAAGCATCGAGTCCCGCCATGCCCCCGGCCCCAGGCCACCGCTAACCCGCGCTGCCAGTGCCACAGCCACACGGCTTTAAATCCCTCGAGGGATGGTGACTCAACCTGGGCAGCGTGTTTCAATGCCTGACCAGCCTTTTGGTGAAGGAATGTTTCCCAATATCCAACCTAAACCTCCCCCGAGGCAGCCTGAGGCCATTCCTTCTCCTCCTGTCCCTGTTCTCTGGGAGCAGAGACCCCCCCGGCTGTCCCCTCCTGTCCAACCAATTGCTTTTTTTAAGTTACAAATAAATAACTTTGGAGGTGTTGAAAAGTTACAGTAGAGAATCAAGTCTTCTTCTTGAAGGCCGCAGTGAAAGGTTCATGGGCAATATCCAGATCAAGGCCTATGGAGAGCATGGGGACAGAAGTGCTGCTGCTTCCACCCCTGCCAGGTTGGGATGCAGGAAATCCATATTTCATAACACAGAGACAGACATGCTGCCTCAGGACTTGACAAAGACAGAAATCATGAAGCTTCACCTAAATAAAACTGCCAGATTACCCTGTCCACTCCTTTTAGCAAAACAGCAAATGAAAGACTTTGGGGAGACCACAAATGATGTGTATGTGATTATTCTCTGCAGCTACTTTTGTTAAAGGAGAGGATTTTGCTGAGGTAGCTCTACAGTATCTCAAAAGTAAATAACACCCCAAAAAAGGTTGTGGTGACACCACAGTGATGCTGGGGGGAAACGCTCTGGCCTCTCCATCGCGAGCTCCAGGAGCCCAAGAGAAGCCAGAAGTTCTCAGACTGACCTTCCCTCCATTCCTGCTCCAGGTAATGCTGAATCCGAGCTGGATTAACAGAAGGTGAAATGTGCCACAGGAAATTGCTGCTAAGTCCAGGATGTCAGGGTAAGAGAAATGAGGTAGCGGTGTCCCCCAGGATTTATTTCCAGTCAAAGAACAGCTATAAAAAGCATCCTTGATCCTGGAAGCAGGGTGCAAAAAGCAAAATCTGCTGTTTGGGTGACTGTCATGGCTAAATACAGTGATTAAAACATACAGCCTGGCATTTTTCTGAGACAGTTGCAGGCTGGGAAGAGCTGCTGCTGTGGTAAACAGACTTGGGATCAGCTGGATGCTTTGTCAGTGCTGCTTTTGCTAGAAGTTCAAAATGCTGCGGGTTTAGTTTGGTTTTAAAACCATCAAATCCTCCTCAAATACAGTTGTAGATATTTTTGCCTCTGCAGCTGGCTGGCTGTGTAACATTTTTCCTTTGCAGAAACGCTGACAACATTTGTTAAGCCAGTTAAGAAGAAAATTAACTCTATCCCAGCTGAAACCAGGACACCCCCAAAGCACTTCCAGAGCAGATGGAGACTGATCTGTATCATCACTACCAGATCCAATTTTGCCTGACTGCTCCAAAAGCTGGCCAAGTGATTCTCCCCATGGCCACAGTAACCCAGTGCTCCCATGGCTCACTGCATCCTTTCTTTTTTTCTGAATGCGTGGGCATCTCATCCCCTGCCTGCTTTGTGGGCTGCTGCTTTTACACACCCAAGGAAATGCAAAAAAGATCACAGGCACAAGACCTTCCTTGCAAGGCTGAATCCCAAATATCTGCTACAATTTACAGACTCTTCTAATTTGCTAAGACAGTCAATTAATTAGAGCTTGCAGCAACCCTCTTTGTACTTTTAATATTGACCAATCAGATCCAAAGCTCGTTGTTGTCCTCACGGGGAAACTGAGTCAGGTTTTCAGTGTCAGGGCAGAACCTGAACTCCACATCCTGTCTTTTAATCCCTGGCTCTCCATTCACCATCTCATTTCTTTGCCTCTTCTGCTTTGTTTTGCCACTATGGAGGATGAGATGATGGATCACCTTGTTTTGATCCCAGGAACATTTTTCCGTAGCGTGGTAAAAACCACGTTGAAGATACAAAGCAGGGGCCCTGGAAATGAGAAAAACTGGCTGCCTCTAAGAGCTTTTTGCTTTTCTGACAGATTTCTTTCTGTTCCTCCATGCTGGGTGTGATTGCAGCTGCCTCAAATGCCAGCGTTTTCCAAGGCAGGTCCAGGCAGTGGTCGGAATGCAGGAATTGCACCACAGCAGGCAGTGGGATGCAGAGCTCTCGAGGAAGCACAGCCCAGGCAGTTCCTGCTCCCTGAACAGGGATTGTGCAGACTGAGGCTCTGTGGAGCAAACACCTCCAACCTCGGCCGACATTCCTGCACAGGTCAGCACCACGTTCCCTTGCTCAGCTCAGATGCATTTCTGAAGGCATCCAGCACATCTAAACCATTTCTTTTTTGTCAGAATAAAGTGCATTTTGCCTGCCGGCCCCGCAGACTCTCAGTCTGCCAAGCCCCCCTGTCCCGCGCGGTATCTCAGTGGATCCACCCGTCCCCATCCGCAGCTCCGGAGCCTCTCGGTGAAGCACACAGCTCCAGCCCCGGATTTCTGCTGCAGAACCGACCGAGCTGCTGGCTCCAGGGAATGTGCCTCGTTTGTGGGCTTTGCACCTTTCTCTCAGGAATGCTGGATGCAGCCGAGGGAGCCGCGAGCCGGATGTGCCCGGGGAAGGCGCTGGGGAAGGAAGGAGCCGAGCGAGGCGGCGAGGCCGTGTCTGCCGGTTGTCATGGACACAATCGCTGCCCGGCTCCTGGATCAGTCACCTTCCCTTTCCTGGATGCCAACCAGCGAGTGGCTCCGGCGCAGGACGCAGCCCTTGGCACCCGAAGAGAAGGAGGAGCACATCTGTTTGAAACCCACACATCTCCTCACAGCATCTGGGGGGAGAGTGGGAGGCGACTTGGGTTTTTGGAATTAAATCTATGCACGGCCGGTCCATAATGCTTTGCCCAATTCCATGTGGTTCTGGCCTAAGCTTTGGCTGTTCCTGGGACACAGAGGAGCTATTTCACAGCTGTCCATCCTTTTGGGTTCCCGAGGAACTGCTGAGGACCTGGGATCTGCCCGTGCTCCCTGTGCTCAGCACCCAGCAGAGCTCTGCAGGCTGCACGGACCAGTTCTGCCTCCAAACATCGAGAGGTTGTGGCTCAAACTGCACGCGGAATCATGGAATTTTTTGGGTTGAAAGGGACATTAAAGTTCATCCAATTCCATGGGCAGGGGCACCTTCCACTGTCCCAAGCCCAATGTCCAGCCTGGCCTTGGGCACTGCCAGGGATCCAGGGGCAGCCACAGCTGCTCTGGGCACCCTGTGCCAGGGCCTGCCCACCCTCACACAGAATTTCTTTTGTAAAATATTCCTTTACCTACCTGAAAAAGGCTTTTTCAAAACCCCATGTAAAATACAAGCATTTCCTCACCTTTTCTAATTTAATTTTTAGAACAGATCTGCAGCCCAGGTGGGAAGTTATTTAGAGCAAGTTATCCATCAAATTTAGTTTTTAATGAGCACACAGCTATGTTTCTAGCTTATTTCAGTGTAGGGCTATGTGAGGGAGTGAAAACATGAAAGAGAAAACTATCAGAAACTGTAAACAGAACTGAAGCTGCCAGGGCTGTTTGCACTGTCCCCCAGGAGGGAGAAACTTGAGTAAACACAGCACCAAGTACAGTCAGGGTTTATGGTTCTTTTAGGTTTAAGAACTTGTAAACAAATGATGGGGCTTTTAAGTGGATACAAAAAGATACCCTCGGTTTTGTGCTGCTTCCAGAGCACACAGGTCCCACTTTCTCCAGAGAGGGGAGGAGAAAACAAAAGCACATTTCAACAGAATTCCAGCTCCAGGGAGAGGAAAATGTCATTCCAGGGTTTGCGGTCTGGAGCTGACATCCTGCAGCTGAACAAGTCTGGTCCTGCTTTGCAGGAGGCACTCACAGATACCTGCTCCTAATTACCCCATCCTGGAGTTTGGGATGCCATCACTCCACAGCAAAAAGAAAAGAAAACATTTTAGGCTTGGAAGCAAATTTCAGAAATCCTGACGAGAAGCCCAAACACCACAGAAACCGATTTTCCTTTGGGGGACCCCAAACTTTATGTCTGATTTCAGATCAATATATGACTGGCAGCATTTCACTTCTCAGTCCCCTTACTAAACAGAGACCACTGCACACACCCAGCCTTGAAAAGCCACATCCCAAAATAACCATAAAAATATACTTCTAAAAGATGAGAAATGATCCTGGCCAGGAATATTTTGGCCTAATGACTGATTGGATCAGGTAGGAAGGCTTAACACAAGCATGAGCTTTTGGAGAGGTGGGGAAAGAGGTGCCTTCAGCATTTAGGGAGAGAGAAACAGGTCTCTCCTAATAACAATTGTTTCTGTATTTTATACCTGCTCCAGGCAGTGCAGAGCACAGCCATGACTCAGTTGGCTTCAGGGCCAGGTAGGAGATACATCCAAAGAATGCTCAATGGGTTCCTTGTTGGGAACGGAACAAAAGGCACAACAGCTTCACTGATGGCAGAAACCTGATTCCCTGGAAAAAGAAAATCTATCTGTCCCTCATCAGCATCCCAAAAAACCCCAAACAAACAGACTCGGGACTTAGGGAGGTTCTTGGATTTTTGCAGCACTGCACATCTCGTAGCACACATAAACCAGGTCAGAAATGCAAGGCTGGTACTTTGCTGCTTGACTATTAAATTGTTGTTTCCCTCATGAGTATCAGGACTGTCCAGCTGGGCCTTTCCTGACTCTCTAAGGAGAGGCTTGGTGCATTTCTGGGAGCTTTACCAGGAGTCCTCACACCTCTGCTGATGAGGGAGGACACATTTGATCCTCCATTAGAAAAATCCTCTTACAGAACCATTTTTCACTGCCCCTCCAGGCACTCCAAGCTCAGCCCAAAGGATTTTCCATTAACAGGCTACAAATCCACCTGCCTGATTCTTGTGTGCTGTTCTCATTTCACTGTCACATGGCAGAACTGCTCAGAAAAGATAATTTCTAGCAACAAAAGCAAGAAAATACTTTTATCTTCCTTCCTCTAAACTTTGTGGGCACCCTTGGATGCTATGCTGTGGTTGTGCCTTTCCTCTGTCACAGTGCAGAAGGGAGGGTGGTGTTGCTCAGATGGTGACATTTTACCACTGAGGATTGAAGATCTTTTATAAAGAAATGTGTCCCTAGGTTCATGTCCCAGAATTCAAGAATGTCCCCTCTCGCTCGACTCTGCTTTGCTGTCCTGTGCATCCCCAGCCACTGAGAAGTTTACAAAGTAAAAACTTGATTAATCAGGTGTTTTGTCACCCAAAGGGTAGATAAAAGCTTCAGAGGATGTTATTTTATGCCAAGGAAGATTTGGCCAGAGGCAGTGGGCAGTTTCAACAGCTCCAGCCCTGGAAGGTGGTTTGGATTTGCTGCTGACTGCAGTGACAGCAAAACTGAGGCTTGCACGGCAGGCAACAGCTCCTTTCACCTTTCCTTGCAACCCGGTGTCAGAAATTGCTGGCCAGACCTGCCATCTCATTTTTCTATTTACAGTCTGCACAGAATCGTTTTCCCCCTCAACCTAAGCAGCCACTGACATCATGTTGGAGATAAATGTCCTGTGGCAGTGGCCCAGCACAAGATAGGATGGGAAAAGGGGCAGTGTGTTGGAAATAGATAATAAATAACATCAGATGTAACATTATTGAACTCAAAACTCTTATATTAGATATAAGGACGCTGAGATATGCTACAGCCCTTAAAATAGGATAAGAATCATAGTGCTATTAGCTGTTAACACTCTGCAACACCAGATACTTGTTGAAAGGGATTATTGATCAACAGAGATGGAAAACAGGTTTTTGGCAGCTGCTTGCCAGTTGGAAGTTAATATGGGAGTCAATTACCACCAGATAAATGTCCCTTCTACAAGATCACAAGCAGAAGCTTTTGGAAGAGGAAGATACAGGCATGCCTTTAAATATCATTGCTATTCAGACAAAACCAGATGGGTTTAAATATCAGTACCATGGTCATAGAAATTAATTTTTCAGTGAAGTGAAAGAGTTAGGGCGGAAAGCAAAGCAGCTCAAGAACAAGGCAAACCAGCCCACACAGAGTGTGTGTTACCCCTCATGGTCCTGCACCAGCCAGGGGGGAAATGAAGTGATTTTTCCTCCCAGTCTAAGATGGGGGGACTGTGACTAAATGCCAAAAGCCTGCAGAAGCTGCGAGGGCAGGGGTGGTGCTGCAGAGAGATCCCCTCTGGTGAGGAGAGCCCGGCACTGCACAGGGCATCACACAAGGCAGCAGAGCTGGGGACTGCTGGAGAGCTGCTCAGCAGCACTGGGAAGCTCTGTCCTCACCTCTGTCTGCTTGGGCAACACCACCTGCTCAGAAACTGTTTCCTCACGCCGGCAGGAACCCAGCAAATCTGGGTTTCAAACCAAAACCAGTTTCAGCTCCCAGCGCTCCAGTGCACAGGGGCTGGGAATGCTCAGACCCATTCCAGGCACGCAGCATGTGACAAGGACCTTGGGCTGACATTGGGGAGGTTTATCTTGAACAATCTGTTTGCTCCTGTGTGCAGGGCAGGCTCACAGGACGGCGTATCACACGTCAGTCCCAGCAGTGGGGGCTGCCAGCCCAACCTGCTCTGGGGCAGGAGGGAAGGATTTATCAGCATGCCCAGTTTGGGCTAAACCAGCATTGTTTTCACAGAATCCCAGAATTTCATAGAATCCCATCTCATTCCACCCCCTGCCATGGGCAGACACCTTCCACTGTCCCCGTCCAGCCTGGCCCTTCCTCCCCAGACATAACCCATACGGTGAGGCTGCTTCATCCCTGCTTTGCTGATGGAAGTTGTTCACTCACTAAGTTAATCACTAAACCAAATTCCCAACAATTCACTGCAGATGGGTGGAACCCTGGCCTGCTCCTTTCCCTGATCACAGAACAATCACTCCAGGTTTGTTATCTACAGCTACCAGGGCATGGTGACAGGGCGTGCTCGATGGAGACATGAACAAAATGTGGTTTTCAGCACTCAGATGTCCCTGAAACACTTGGCTCCAACGTTTGCTACATCTTCCTGCCACAGCATTTACACTTGTGACTGGAAATCTCTCTGCTTTCTGCTTTTTCCCTATAATTTTGGGTGGAGTTTTGCCTACTTTATCCAATAAATCCCCACCCCAATAAATGTATAAATCCCCGTCCCAAGCAGGCACTGAGAACTGAATAAGAAGAATGAGTTTAACTTACCAGCAGCTCATCTTTCTGTTTTGCATCCATTTCAAGGAAGTGTCATGAGGGTGTCAAGTGCTTTCCCTGCAATCTCGCCAGCTCTGGGAAGCAGCCACTTCCTTCCCAGCTTTCAACACCGTCCTTGGAAAAGATAAACATGGAAAGCATGTGCTAGAAGGAGATAACCCAACGACTAAGGCTTTTGGGAGTGGGAAAGGTGAAGGAAGACCAGCAACTGGGGGCATTGCTTAAGCACAATACAGCTCACAGGATATCATTCTGGGACTCTTTAATACAATGCAGGTAAAAGTTGCTGGCTGGCAGAGAGAGCCCAGAGTTTTACAGCATCAGAAGAATCACTTTGCTTAGACTCTAAGGAGATTAGCACAGATGTTACAACTCAATTTCCTAGATTTGGCTTGCAGAGCAAAAGCACACACTCCAATACTAGAATACAAAAGCAAAATGAAGTAACACAAAAAGCACAGGAGACTTTCCAAGAACTAAAGTATTACTTCTATGAACATCACCACTTATTCTGTGATCTCAGGTTGAAGATTCAGCAAGTCTGATATAAGCAGTTTGTGCCAGCAAGCCTAAAAGAGACCAGGCTTATAGGCTACCTATTTAAATCTGGGTTTAGGATAAAGTATCCCTTCCCAAGCTGAGGACAGATGAGCTGAAGAGCGGCAGCTCTAGTTTTAGGCTCAAACTTTCAGGACATGTGCCACGGCAGCTGCGATAATGGCCTGAGGAGGAAAAGGAACGGTCCAGTGATTCTTAAAATAGAATATGGGAAGCCTAAGTTCAAAGGCTCGATATAACACAGATAAATTCCTTTGCAATGCCAGCTATGCCTGTAAACCGATGAGGAATGAGCACCCAGTCTGGATTTTGAGTAAAATCATAACAAAAACTGGGCAGAGGCTCAGAGGGGGCTCCCACTGCTCGGCTGAGTGGAGTTTGTCCAGCACTGATCTCTGACGGTGGCAGAGGATGGAGGCTGCTGGGGCAGCGCTGCTTCTGCTTTCTAGAAGCAATAACTCCCATTAGACTGTGAGAACCCCGGGCTGCTGAGCTGCTTTTGGACGCTGCCTGCCACTCGCTGGCCTGCCAGCCCCATTCCGTGTTTCCTGGTACCACCGTGTGGCCAAGGGAAGGAACAGGCTGCTAATCACCGCGTGTTAATGAGCTAACAGCCCCGCGCGGATCCCTGCGTCCACCGAAGGAGCACCGGGAGGTTGCCAAATCCACCTTCCCCTGCCAACGTGCCTCACATCCAGCTTGCCTCTGAAATCATGGAAATTTTTTGCAAGAGCAATTAATTCAGTATCAAGGGATTTTTTCTCTGTGGGGCTGGGCAGCATGGAAGTTAATTGGATCATGGTATGGCAGGGAAACCTGGGCACCTCCAGCCAGGCTGCAGGCCAACAAAACCCATCCACCAAACAGCCCCAGCACAGGAACAACCTCTCCAGTAAGAAGGAGATGATGAGAAAAGCTAATTTAATTGCCCAAGTTTACAATCAGTCCTCGGGTTAAACTCAGAACCCCTAATACAGGAATGTTCTGCTCTTGTGCTGAGGCAAGACTGAATTCCATCAGGAAGCACCAAGACACCACTTCAATGAAATAAAAGCAAACAAAATCTGTCTGGGCAATGCTAAAATAGTAATCCAGACTAATTGTAATCTAATAGTAACTCCTCTCCAGGAGGAGACTGCCACATACACCCACCTCTGCACAGCAACCAACAAACTCGAGAGCAGGGGAGAGCTGCTGCCTGCAGGGAAATTTGTTCAAAATCCAAAAGTAACATCAGTGGGATAACTGAGTGAGAAAAAAAATAAATTACTATCAAATCTCTTTAGAAGGGGAAAAGTAGAAATTTCATTTGGGGTTTAAGTGTCCAGCAAAATGCAGAGAATTGTGGTACCTATTCCACACCTGGGCCAGCTGCAGCCACCCTTGGACTGCTCCTTCTATGTTCTCCAAGTACCTTCTCCAGGCTGGTTTGCTGTACCAATGAAATGTTTTTGTTTGGAGGCTTTAATGCATTTTAAAAAGCCTCAGCTTTACAAAGTTTTCCCTGAAATTTTCTACTCCCATTTCTTTTGCACATCATAGATTTTCTGGTTCCCTTCCTAAGGAGACGGTTAAAATGCTAAAAACAAAAATTACAAAGCAGTTTTTAATAAAGTGTCTCTAAAAAGCCCATTCTCTCACATCAGAAATCTTCTAAAGCCAACTTATTAAAGATCTTTATTGGCCTCAATCAGCTTTTCCACAGCTCCCCCCGTGCCATCCCCTTCCCATCCCTTACAAATGATGGGCTCCCTCTGTAAATTGTGAGTTTAACTCAAGCTCCATTTCGTCTCCACCAACTGCAGGAGAAGTTGCCATTTCTCAGGAATTATAGTCAGCAATATTAGTCCCTGGGTAAGGTGTTACCATATCCAGGATGATTTAGGGACAATGAAATCCCTGTACCATCAAGCTGCATGATTCTTCTGACAAAAATGATCCTGCAACTCAATCTCCTCTGGGTGCACTCACTGAATTCAGTCCATTTTCCTTCCTTGTTCCCTTTCAGCCCACCCGTGGCAGGGGATGGCAGGAGGATACTGTCACTTCTTCCACACAGAACTGAGCTCTGTGAAGGCAAAAGGAAAACTGCTGCAGGGGGAAATTCAAAACTGTTAATCCTAGGGCACTGTACTGGGAGGAGCAGGGACCTGGGGAGTCCTTCTGGCATGGTCCAGTTCACCTGTTCTCATGGTTTTTAGCCCAATCCACTCTCAGTTTAACATAAACCCATGGCTGGGGGAAAGGTGGCTCTGTAGGATATTGGGAAGTGAGCACAGGCTGGCAACGTGCTCACATTAACTTCTCAGTTTAATTATCACTGCTTTGGGGGGAATCCAGAGACTGCTCTATAATTTATCAGTAATTTCACTGATCTTAAAACCCCAGAAAAATCCTGAAGTATTGGGAAAACAAAGATCATCCCCAGTATCCACTTCCAGCAACCCAAAGGCTTCAGCCCTGTGCAGAACTTGGCCATTCTTTGCAACTTCACCTGTTAAGAGGGAAATAAATGACAACAGCAGTTTGGCACTATTTCTCAGGTAGTTTGTGCCAAAATCAATAAATGGAGAAACAGATTAGTGGCAGAGTCCTAATATTGCATGGATTTAACCCATACTGGTGCCCAGCTTCAAGGCCTGCTATGGAGCACAGAACTCATTTGCCTTTCTGTTGCCAGTGGTGACTTTCTGGACCCTGGCTGTGATGGTCCCCAAAGCTCCAGCAGGACAAAATCCCCGCTGCTGCAGAGCCCACCCGACAGACCAGCCCGTTAACTGCACCTGGCAGCACCAATCCCATTCCCAACAGATACAAAAGAGACAATTTTCTGTGTAAAATGATTACAATTTAGCAGAAAAATGCCTGTTCAGCTTCAGGCGTTCTGGCAGGCGGCGATGCAGATTTGTGGTGCCTCTAACCACGAACCAGGCTGTAGCTCAGTGCCTGCTTCCTTGCCTTAATTTACACAGCTAATTAGTTGGATTTAATGGCTTCAGCATCCCTCAGTCTCTTATTTGCTTAAGGAGAAATAGATGAGCCCTGCCTGTCGAGTCAAGCCCAACAGGCCAATAACTCCAGCAGCGCAGGGCTCATCCAGTGGGAAGCACCTCAGATGGAGCAAGCCCTGGAACCTCAGCACCCGAAATACCCACTGCTTTCAAAGGAATTTAGGTGGCAGACACAGCTTAAAATCAGTTTTTGTGCCTGGCTGGAGAAAACATCCTGCAAGGAACCACCCAGGTCAGCACGGGCTGCTGGGGGTTGGGAAGATGGAGAAGTTAAGGAGTAACTCCTTCAACAAAGAGCAGCCCTGAGATCCCCCTTCATTAGCAGCACTTTGTTTAATGAGCGGGGCTGAAGAGGTCACCCAGCTGGTGATGGACACAGGGAACACCAGAACATTCCAGCTGGCAACTTGGCCACTGGCAGCCCCCTCAAACCCAGCTCCTTTGGAAGGAGTTGTTCATTTGTAGATGCCCAGCAAGGTAAGACTCTACAAAATCAAGGTAGGCTATTTCCAACTTTCTGATTTTAAGATTTAATTGTTATTTTCCTTTCTGCAGTGATATCCCGCTGCCCAGCCGCTCCAGCGACTGCTCAGGAGGTTTGGTGGCTGTTTCTGGGTAGGGTTTAATGAAGATTATTAACAGGATTATTCACCATTATTTCTTTTCTGTCAGACATACCAGCTATGGGAACACAGGATGGAGCAGTTCCTAGGGGTACATCCCAAACTGCCTTTTGTGCGTGCAGCTGCTCCAGGACACTTCCAGCACTCCCGGCATCGGAAATTTCTGGATGTGAAACTCTGCCCTGCTCGTTTTCACTGGATTCCCTCTGAAATCAGCACAGGTTGAAACAGGTCACTGAACTTAATCACAAACAGACACTGAAATCCCAGGGAAAGCCAAGTAGAGATGGAAAAAATATTTCTGACAGTCACTGAAGGAGACATTTACACAGGGGGTTTGGGTTTGGCTCTGCTCTGGAGTCCAAGTAGCAATTATAAAAATGGTGCATTTTTACTCAAAAAATCTCGTCTCCTGCTTAGTCACTACCCCAGCCAGGTCTGGATTCGATTAGCAGGAGCAACAATATTCAAGTTAAAGTGCAGAAATGTAACACATCATCAGTTTTATGGAGCCAGTTCTGGTTTCACTCCCAAGAAAAGCTCACCAGAATTTTACTTTTCTCTGCAACAAGATCACTGTATTCCTCTCTGTTCTGTACAGTGCTACATTTTAGAAAATAAATTATCTCAGCAGATTCGCTTACATCTTCCATTTTCAGCCTCCAAGTAAGCCAAGGCTCTAAAAACATCCTGCAGTGATCTAGCTTTTAGGCAAGGAAACCTTGCTTTAAGGTAAGGAAATCTTGCTTTTCAGGTGTGAATTACAATAATTTGAATGCAAACACAAACACAGACATGCACAAAGCAAGTGTTCTTAAACCACATTAAGTGAACTAAAGGCAAGAGAAATTAGAGAGCATTAAGAACAGTCCAAGCCAAACCGTATCCAGCTTTATTAAAGGTACTTTTCATGAACAATCATGGTAATTTAGGCAGGACATGGGCTACAATCTGCAACATTTTACAACAACTGTCAAACTCCCCTCCCTTTGTGGACTACTGCAATGGAGAAGCAGCTAAAAACCGTAAAATCTTCAGCTTGCACTAGTAAAAGGGCAAAGTTTAGAGTGAGGGTGGACACGTTCACATCCGCGCGTTGTCTGACAACTCTGCACAAAGCCACCCTGACTTGGAGAGGAAAACAAACTTGAGAGGCAGATTTCTGCATCTGAGGGTCCACAACAAGGAAAGAGGAAGTGCAGCTCCTTTTAGAGCCCGTGTATCCCCGACTGGACACCAGAAATCTGGACCACCTGGCAGCAGAACACCCCAGAATGCCAGTTCTGCTGTGGTTTGGGGTGAGGGGCTCTGGGTAACCAGGGGACACCACAGGAGAACTGATGGCATTGGGATCTGGAGTAGGCAACAGCACCTTGGGAGCTCTGATGGTCACTTGGACGTAACTGACACGCAACGTGGGGGAATCCCTTCTTCCTCCCTGCAGGAAGGGCCCTTCTTCCAAAAACTGGGGGACTGGCAAAAGCTTTTCTTATTAAAATTTAGGTTTTGAGAAATAGACTAAATGGTATTTGTCCCCATTGCCCCCCACCACCCACCCCCCCCCCCCCCGAACACAACAATGAAGCGGTCTGTGTGCTAACAACATAGCTTAAAAAAAAGTAAACCAAAATTCTGCATTGTTATAAAACTTGATAAAAAATAGTATTTCAAACTGTACAGTCACCAGAAGTACACAGTTATCAAAAATTCACACGTTTTACTTGGCTTCACCAGCACCTTCGGCTTTCTGTGCCTGAAAGAGAAAAAGGGAACAACTCAACACATTAAAAAATGGACACTCGTTTTTCTACATAGCAAAACCCTGAGCAGAAGAAATCCTCTCTGGGCTGCACAGCTCTGATTTTTAATAAAATTAAATTTAACATCTGTTGCACTGTAAAGCACAACTTAGAAGTTGCTAATTGAACTTTACAGAAGAACAGTAACTTCCATGTGGCAACGTCCCCTGGCAAACAGACAACTTTAACTCTTTACCAACACCCCGCTCTGTTCTAAGTGTCATAAGCAACACTCCTTGCCACAAGCCAAGACCTGTCCCAGTCTGAGAGGGAAAGGAATCAATGCTGGTGCACAGCAGGCTGCTGGAATACCTGGTCTGTTTTGGCATCTCCATTTTCTGCAGGGTTGTTTCCCTCCTTGCCAGCATCAGCTTTTCCTTTCTTCCCCTTGGGCACCTTCTCGCTCTTCTGGAAATGCAAGACAACGTTTGCGGTCAGCCCCCAGCAGCCAGATCTGAGCCACAGCCCTTGGACGAGGGGTGTTGGCCCCAAAACAACACAGACACCCATGTTTGTTTGTTAAGGGATTGACAGCCAAGTGTGAAGCCTTCACTTCGCTATTTTTTATGCAAATTCTGTAAAATCTCCAAGTTTTAGTTCAGCTTTATGCAGCTCCATTTCCTCGCTGCACAGCTGTTAATCAAAGGTTCTTTAGCTGTTATTATTGCCAGGCAATGCCAAAACTCATCACCCATTTATCCACCTTTCCAAACAGCCCTGACCCAACTCACCTTTGGAGCTGCTTTTTTAGGTTTGGGCTCTGGCTTGGGAGGAGCCGGCTTCTGCAAGGGAGAGAAAATCTGTGTTAGAGACTCCTGGAATGGATTGGCTTGGGAGGACCTCACAACCCCTCTGGTGCCACCCCTGCCATGGCAGGGACACCTCCCACTGTCCCAGGCTGCTCCAAGCCCCATCCAACCTGGCCTTGGACACTCACAGAGATCCAGGGGCAGCCACAGCTGCTCTGGGCACCTGTGCCAGGGCTTGCCCACCCTCACAGCCAGGAATTCATTCCCAATATCCCAGTCCTCTGGCAGTGGGAAACCATTCCATTGTCCTGGAACTCCAAGCCCTTGTTCAAGTCCTGCTCCAGAGAAACAAACTATTTTTTTAAATTACATTCAGGCCAAATAGCTTAGCACTAAGAAAGCAAATTAAAAAAAAAAAACATTTGAAACTGCAGCAGCTGTTTGGTTTGTCCATTATTTCACCACTCCCACAGCAGCACAATGGGGCAGGTCCTTAAGGCAGGAACCTAATTTTCACCTCCAGCGTTGACACACATTTACACACCCAGTGGTCATGTGTAAAACCAGCAAGTGTTGTGACTGCTCTGCCCAGCAAGAGGATACTCACAGCAGATAACCTCGCTGATCTCCGCTGTGGCTGTTGGAAAAGGACAACGGTTCTATTGAAACATGGATTATGAACTCTCAAAGTCTCACAAACTTGCTCTCTTCCCAAAAATTATGTTTCTAAATCATAATCTATATATAATTTATATATAAACCCCCAGAAATTATGATTATAGATCTTTAGTTTTAAGAAATTAAGGTGGCAGTTCCCCCGTTTCCCTTTTTCTGTGCTCTCAAGAAACTTGAGGTTATGCCATTGAAATTAGCAACAGCTAATGATAGTTGAGTAGATGCTTCATAGTTAAAGGAGATTTCTCATGATTAAAAAACAGTTAAGAGTTTGAAAAGTCAGAATCGAGACCAACCCTCCCCCCCTACTCCTCAGTTATTCTGATGACGTTAAACCTCATCTTCCAACAGAAACACTTGATGATCCAACTTTCTCAAAACACTGAACTTCTTACCTCATCCTTAACTTTGGCCTTATCGCCCTTGGTCTCTCCTTCAGCCTGGGGACACGGACACACGTTGTAGGCACCAGTGATGGACAGGATTCCCCGCCGCCAGCCGCTGTTTTATCCCAAGGGGAACATCCCCATCCCACCCCCGGCGGGCCCCGGCCCTTCCCGCGGGCCCGGGCGGGGATGCCGGGGCACAGCGGCGCAGCGCCGCGGCCCAGGCGGGGCGGGAGCCGCCGCCGCCCCCGGGGCCGGTGCGGGGCCGGTGCGGCCCCCCCCCCCCCGCCCCCGCCGTTTTGGCGGCAAAGCTCCGCCGCCGCTTCCCGCCCTTTCCCGCCCCACACCGGCGCTCCCCTCCCCCCAGCACCGACCTCCCGCCAAAACCAACCGGTTCGGACCGGCGGGGCCGCGGTGCGGGAGGGGCCCCGGGCCCCGCGCCGCCCCCCCCGGTGAGGCCTCGCCGCTCCGTTACCACCCGAGAGCGGCGGGGGGGGAACGCGTAGTCCCGCCCCCCCTCCCACAGGCGGCTCCGGGAGGGGGGAAAGGACACCGTGAGGGGGCCGAGGACAGCGGGGGCGGCAGCGCACGTACCTTTCTCTTCGGCATGGCTCCGCGCGTGTGGCTGCGTGTGTGAGTGTGCGTGTGTGTGCGGCGGAGAGCGGAGCGCGCTGCGCGGCGTGAGGGGGCGGAGGGAGCGGCGCGGGGAGGCGGGGGAGCCGGGCGCGCTGGGCTGCGGGGAGCCGCGGGGAGCTGCGGGGAGCCGCGGGCGCGGTGCGGAGCGGAGCGCGGGGCTGCAGCCGGCGGGCTGCGCTGCTGCCGACCCCACTAATTGGAATCGGGTGTTTATAAAGTTTTATATAGAGCCGGACGCGGCCCAACCGGTTCCAGCCGGATCCCCGCCGCCCCGCGCGCCCATTGGCCCGCGGGGGTCACGTGGGGTGGGGCCAAGCGTGGGGGGGGCGCGGAGGGGGCGGCGCGCGCGCCATTCGCGCCCCCCCCCCCCCCCCACTCCGTGCGCGCGCGCGGGAAACCCGCGGGGGGGATGGGGATGGGAAGGGGGGGGGAAGGAAAAATGGGGAGGAAAAGGTGAAAATTCGGGATGTGAAAAGCGGCTCGGGGAGGGGAAGAAGGAGGGGAACACCCCCCCCGGCCCGCCGCGATCCCGCGCGCAGGTGAGCGGAGCTGTTCGTTCAGCACCTCCGGCCCCGCGGGGCCCCCGCGGGAGCCGCCCCGAGCCCTTTTTTCCTGTAAAAACACGGGAGGTGCGGAGAGCTGGATCCGAAAGAGGCGCCGGCGGTGCTGGAAGGAGAGAGAAACATGTTAAAAAGCAATAAAATGACGTTAAATCAATTCACACAGGTGCCCGCTGCTGGTGCCAAGTGACTCGGGAAGTTGGGCTCCTTCCAGGAGAGGACATTCCTCACACCTGCACAGCCACAGCCCGTGTGCTGCAAATCCAGCTAAAGATCTTCATCACCACTTCACTGTGCCCTAAACTTTCCACTTTTCAGTTCAACCTCATTCAGAAAAAGTTTCCCCAAGGAACAGCCTTTCCCCCCTTCCCTGCCCAGGTAAATTCAGGCTTTTTCAAACCTCAGCCGCACACTTCTTCAGCCATGCTGATTTTTCCCAACTTCAACCCATATAAATGAATGGTGGAGGTTCTGTTCTCACTGACAGAAGCCTGTGGCTCTATTCCCACAGATTCACTGGATAGATGCACTCCTGGAACTCTGGAGTTTGCCTGGGCAATTAATCTCTACCCTCTAACGAAGGCTCACAGGGGAAAGAACTGCAATTGAATTTACTGGAATATCTGTTGTAGGTGGAATGTACAAGGTCAGGTAACAGGAACCTTTTGCCACTGCTTGAAGGACTCTTTCTCCTCCCCTATTCCAGTGATGCCTTGTATAAAATGGATTCAAACTTTCCATAGAAGTATTTTATAAACCAGATCCTTCACTTACCTCACCTGCAACAGGACCAGTACTTTGTGGAAAGCCACCACTGTGGCTTTGTCACCTGTAGAGACGTAACACAATAGAAAACTTTTTTTTTTCCTAAAGGCAAAAATACATACTTTGAGTAGAAGAGTTTCCCCATCAGCCTGGCAAAGCAGACTGGAGAATTTCCATCTCATGGAGAGTACACTGTTTCCAGATTCCTGAAACATGGAGAAAATAAAATACAGCAAAAGAAGTTTAAAATCAAAACAGCTCTTGTCACCTCAACCCATTTTTATCCAAATTCTCTTTGCTACTTACACAAGAGGTGGTACCTGCACATAGCTTCATTTGGGCAGGCTTTGTAAATCAGCAAACTGCTTTACACTGTAAAAATAGCCTTCAAATCATTCCCAGGCTAACAGGAATCACATGAGGAGTCTGTCACAGATTAAATATTATATTCAACCTGGGTTCCAGCTTTATCACACCTTAAAATAAGCAGCTCTACATACTTTTAAACATTCAGGTTATTTTTTAAATAACTTTGGTATTAATATACTTTATTCCCACTTTGACTACACAGTTCTTCACAATCACAGGCCAAGTGCTCAGTGCGCAGCACTTACAAGGCTGTTAAATCTGCATTTTTTGTGGTTTTCACCTGGAGGTAAGAAGAAACACTTCAAACCCAGCAACAGCTGGTAATGCCACACCTGTGTGTGCATCAGGAGCAAAATTCAAGACATTTTCGGTTATTTCGATCGTGGGGACGGACACCAGGAGGAATGAGAGACGGAAACAACCTTGGGAATCAGCTTGTCCACCCCCCTGCCAGTGGAAACTGAGAACAAGTAATACTCCACAGCTGCTCTGGCCACTCCTTCAGTATCAGCCAAACTGCCCTTCTGAACCATTCTGGCGGGGGTCAGAGGTTGGCTTTGGCTACTGAATTCCTGAATTAAGCCCACCCTCATTCCCTGGAACGCCCTCAGAGGGTTTGGCATATGGTAGCCATCACCTGTGTTTAGCCAATTTCCTTTCCTTCCTGAGAAGGTTCATTCCCAACCAATCCTTCTTTCCTGCCTGCCCAGAGCCTTTCCCAAGGTCAGCGTGGTCCAACACCAGCACCTTCTGCACCTGGCTTTTCCCCACACACACTGCTCAGGAGAGATCTCTGCTGAAGCTTTGGAGCAGCTTTTTTTCTTTACAGCAAGGCTGGGAACCCTTCCTTTATCTCTCTGGAAACCAGGAGTGGATACATTCCACCCAGCAATCAGGTGGGGAAAAGACAAGATGCTCTCAGTGAGCAGGCAGCAGGGAATGTCCCCGACACCAGGAATAATCCTCTCCCTGCAGAAAGCAGGGCTCTCTTGATGGGACAGCAGAGCACACCTCAACAGAAGATTCCCTACTGCAAAGCCACGGGAAGAACCTGAGCCCAGACTGATTTAACAGGACTGAACTGGTCTGGCTGGGCCAGTCCAGGAGCAATCAGAGAACTGGAGGAGGCTCATTGCAGTTAACTTCTTGTCACCGGAACACCTGGCCTGTCAAGGACCCAGCAGCAGAGACCCAGCAGGGTGCAGGTATCTGTCACCAGGGCAGGGAGGTGACATAGGACGGCCCCACCTTCCTCAGCAGCATCACAGACCAGGAGAGTTCACAGTAGCCAGCCCTGCTCCGGGCAGGGCCCGCGGGACGGAGCAGCCCTGGCTGCCCACGGCAGGACGGGTCCCTGCGGGCAGCAGCCGCTCGCTCCGAACGCTGTTCCCCAGAGCCCAGCACCTGTGTCATGCAGACACCGGACACAGTCTCTCCAAGAAGTCTGCTCTCTTGTGCTCCAGGGCCTGCAGGAAGCCCTGGATCCTCTCCTCCCGCAGGGCCGTGCATTTCTGCAGCAGCGTCCGCCGGCGCCGCGAGTCTCCGTGGGACACGCACCCCTCCTGCTGCAGCTTCTTGGTCACGTAAGCCTGGTCCCTCTCCATCTGCTGTCGCCTCCTCTCCTCCAGGTAGGAGTCTCTGGCCTTCTGGAGTGAAAAGCAGCGAGTGTTAGCACGTCAGCAGGCCTCTGAGCTCACCTGTGGCACGGGGGGACAAGCGGCCTCCGCCTAGCCGTGGATCTGCAGGCTCACTCAAGGCTGGCTCTGAGTCTGCCTCTTCCACCTTGAGGCAGCCTGCTTGACTGGATACAAAAAATACAGGGATATCCTTCTGGGCCTTGCCTCCAAGACACAGCTCTGCTCAGAGCACTAACTCCTAGCTGGAACAGATAGAAGTCAGGACAGATTGTGGGAATACCCTCAGATACTGGAATCAGAGAGGAATAGCTACAGGAGAGTTCTTGAACCCCAGGCATGCACACTCCTATCCTCACCAGTGTTATCACAGCATTTTTGATCTTATTCCCCTGGATGCTAAAAGGTTTTGGGGAATTCCAAACCATGACTTACAGGGTAATTCTTTGAGATGATCCAGTACTGAGCTTTAAAACAAAAGCAGGAATAAGGTTGGCATTCCCAAATTTCTGTGATCTAAAAGTGTACTGGCTTGAGACACAGCAGGAGAAAGGCAAAGGCAGGAGCCATCCCTGTCTACCCTTCAAGTATTTGAAATATTTTGTTGCAGAACATCACTTTTAGATTTCTTCTTGTAGCACACATCCTAGCCTGCAGCTTCCAACGACAAAAACACATCAGCAGGCAGGAATATTGAGGTTCTATTTTTAAAAACTGTAAAATTGGTCACTGTGACATAAACTGACACACACACACACACACTTGGGAAGTGCTGGTTCTTTCAAACAAGCAAGAAGAATAATTACTCTAATGAGAGCCTGACTCACTCATCCTCACACTTTTCCAGAGCCCAAGGCAGCTATAGCTCTGGAAATTAGCTTTTGTTATGCTGGCAATGGGAGCAGAAATATCCCCAGCAAATTCACTGAATGGATGCGCTCCAGAGCTGACTTGAACTGCAAGGATCATCATCAGCCTGCTGAGCAGAGGACTTCAATCCCTCAAAGTGCAATTCTGTTTATTGCCCAGAAAAGACTCAGCTTGCCACTGCAGGGGCAGGCTGGCCAGCCAAGCCCTGCATTCCTTCCCACCAGGTACCAAAAGCAGGGTCCAGCTGATCCTGGGGCTCCATGGAGAGCAACAGCAGCTGGGAAATAAAATGGCAGTCATTAAAAGTGATGCTGCTGGAGCTGCTGGAAGGAGGATGTTTTTTGTCCAGTACCTCCAAATCAAGGTGGGGGGTTTCTGTACCTTGTTACCCCTTCCATCCTGCTGCCCATCCACATCCCAAAAGCAGCAGCACATTCCCAAAACACACACAGCTGCTGTAAAACATCCTGGCTTCTCAGCAAGTCCCCCCAGCCCCACCATCCTCACTGTGGATGCAACCCTTCCACCAAGAGAATTTGCTTCATGACCTCTTTTGGATTTCAAGATCACCAATTTTAAATTTAAAAAGACCCAGCTTCTAAATCTCAGTTCCTCTGAGGGAGAAGTCCTCCCCTTTGCACAATTGTGAGG
Organism: Lonchura striata; assembly: GCF_050655825.1. Lineage (NCBI taxonomy): Eukaryota > Metazoa > Chordata > Aves > Passeriformes > Estrildidae > Lonchura > Lonchura striata. The sequence continues at coordinate 964,893 of NC_140725.1, forward strand.
GTTCCCTGGAAAAAAAGGGCAGCCTCAGACACTGCAAAGTGGCTCTTACAGGGAGAAAACTGACCAGGGAACAAATGTGGACAATGAGAAACCTTGATAATAGCATGGCATGAACACACCCAGCCACCAACCAGAACTAAGAAAAGATGAGAATAGCTGGGAACAGAAGCTGCATTTGTTGCCTGTCAGAAACCAGCACCAGGAGCAAAGTCAGAACAGTGACCTTACTGTTCCAGACAGAGGCCAAGCTCATGGCAATGACAAACACTACTGCCTTTTTTGCTTCCCTCTTCGTGCAGAAGGTGAACTGCCATTAGTTGTACTAATACAATGAATTGCTGGTAAGAAAAGGGCAGACTTGAGCCAGAAATAGGAACAAAAGAGTTTAAGGACATGGAGAGTTTGGATACTGCCAGACTGGCTGCACTTGATTGAATTCAGCCAGAACCACAACTGGCTATAATCTCTTTGACAACTCTCAGGGTGAGCAAGGTCCCTGAAGGTAGAAAAGGGCAATGTAATGGCTGTTCTTAAAAAGAGGACCCAAATAATTAAGGAACAGACACATCCAGCAGTGAGATATGGTGGGGATGAAGAGCTGCCACACTGAGGTCCTTCTGCCAGTCACTGCTGCCTCTGTGTCACAAGCTGCTGCCCCCCACATTTCTCCATCAGGAGTTCCAGCTCCCACACTTGTTTTGCTTAAAAACAGCCCAACTACTATGTCACTACTGAATTGGCCAGCTGTATCAGAACCAGGCCAGGGAGAGCTCACAGCAACAGATCTAAAGGAGAGGAACAATGTCAGTGAGCAATAGGAACAGTCCCTTCAGCAGGTACATCTGGACCCACCAGAAACAAGACGCTTGTCCACAGACTCACAGCTCAGCCTGCCTCATTTCAGCTCCCAGAAAGGAAACTCTACCCACTAGTTACAACCCTAAAAACAATAGTGGAGTTAGGAAGAGCATGTGAGTACTCCCTCCTTGTTCCAGTGTGAGCAGAGCACATGCTTACAGCACTGATGAAGTGTCTGAGTTGAACAATTTCACCCTGTGGCAGACCAGGAGTGTTCACTGGGTGTGTGAGGTCTGGGACAGATGCTCCAGCTGGTGGAATGAGCAATGTGTAACAGAGACAGTGCTGACTTTGGATATTTTGGGTCTTGCTGAAAGTAGAGGAGTCTGGCCACACACAAAGGTGTTGTAACAAGCCACAAGGATACAGGAGAAGCCACACGTGAGCTGCTACTGAAACAAGATCTTAACTAACAACCACTGCTCCCACTTTGCAGCCTCTCACCTGATCTCCAGCTGCTGTGCAGGTAACACGTGGGGTTGGGCTCTCCACTTCCCCAAGGCTCCCTTACCTGTAAAGCACTGTAGTTCATCTGGAACTGAAGGATAGCTTCACACAAGTTCCAAAAGGAATATTCTGGCCACAAGACTGACTGAAACACCAGGCATGAATGGGATGTCTGCAGAAAGGAAGATCACCAACAATTTAATCATTGAGCAAGAGAAAAAGTCATTAAGATGCAACTGTGTTGGGCAAAGTATGCCACTTTCTCCACAAAGGTTTTGCCTAGGCTGTGTTATCAGATTCTACTTAAAGTGAGGTAAAAACCAGCTAGAAGAGTCTGAAACTGCACAATGTAGAGTCCTTCTAATTAATTTTCAGTGCTGGGACATCAGTCATCCACTCCTGCAAAGGCATCACCAGAATTCTTTCTACTGCTGTGTTGGACTTCAGAGATGTATTTTTAATAGCTTAAGCATCACAGACTTTTAAAAAACCTAAAACAGCAACACTGGAGTACCAAAGGCTAAGGGAATAACAGTTGAACTGAGGATCAGGACATGACATTTAAGCCATTCTTCAAATGATATCTCATGATATTCCTTACTGCCCACTCATGGCATTCAAACTGCTTAATGAAGCCCAGGGCTGTGGTGCACTGAAGATATCCTTGAGATGGTTGATGAAAGATTTCAAGTCAAAACCTATTTTTGCCACCAAGTTCCTCACAGTCTGAGGTAAATATGTTCCTATGATGACTGCTAAAACAGTCCAACACTTAGCAGGTCTCCTCTGCCACTGAGAGGAGCAAGCAAAGTGTTATTTCATAGCATCAACACCACCCAGGGTGGAGGAGAGGGAATGCCTTGGTAGGTAAGCACAGCTCAGGCCAGACAACTTCTGAGAACTTGCCAATTAAATAATTTGGAATGGGAATAATTTGATGTGGTTGCCTAAAGGCAATAGGGTTTTGGCTTCAAATTGTACATCTAAAAGAACACGTGAGCTTCAGCTGAAGTAACTCCACTCAGATGTTCTCTACAAACAAGTGATTATCTAAAGGTGAGGAGCAGAGCAAAGGGATGAAAATTTATGATTTCAGGCAAACACAGATCTGCCAGAAACAGATTGCTCAGAGGTGTCCCAGCACTCAGTCCATCCTGGAAGTTACCTGACCCCAGCAGAAGGATTTCAGAGCCCTCACACCTGCTTGCACCTGAAGTCAGTGGAACACCAGCACCCTCTGAGGCAAAGATGGAATACCCCAAGGACAGAACAGAGACTTTACCTGCCAGAGCAGGAAATCGCTGAGGCGAACCTCCCCAGAGGTTCTTATCAGCAGGTCTGGGTCGGGGGAGTTGTTGGTGTACAGACACTTGTCCAGCAGCGATTCGGACACGTCACTAAAGAGACACACTTCATTAGACACCCTTCCTGACCTGATGGATGTGGCACAAACCAGAATTAGGGGGTTTTATGTCAACTCAGGGCTGTAAAAACTGGGTGGTGGAGCTGAACCACAGAGAGTCATCTACTTGCTTCTTTTAGACACTGCTGCCTGCTCACAGGCTATTCCAAATGCTATTTCAGCCCCCAGAGCATCCCACTCCATGCTCTTTGAAACATAACACAGTGGTGGAAGCAGACTGTGAGGGCTTCCATCTGGAGCAGGGAGCAGAGTGTAACTATTCCTTCTCCTTCAGGGTGGAGGAACAGTGCTGCATTCATAATTCATCTGTTGTTTGACCTCATAGCTAAGACTGTCAGCCAAGCAGCCAATTGTTGTGGCATAAAATCTGCCTTCACATTTAAACTCACTTAAGACACAGACCTAATTTCTTTTCTGTCTTGGTTGTGTATCTATCACCATGGTAACCGAAATAATAAAAGCCAAACATTGCATAGTAACTTTAAGTCATTTGTTCCAGTCACACTGGTTTAATGAGATCTATTTAAAAGCCACTTGGCTTCTGAGAGGTTTCTCATGCAGTGTGAGTGGTGAGACAGGCAGGATTCACCCAAAAGCCTCACACAGAAAGCCAAGAGTTACCTGGGTTCCAGCAGTCCTTGTTCCACCCCCCAGGCCATCTCCCTGACAGCATTGCTGATCTCATGTCTCGATGTGTAAGCAAAGCAGACGTTCAAAAAGCACCTGCACAGAGGAAAAGATGTGAAAGGCTCCTCCTGGGAAAGCCCAGCAGATGACAGTGATGTGTGCTTGTAGCACCAAGAAGAAAAAAGAGGTGTAGCATGTCTGACAAGTCCCAGTCCTCAGGAAGAGGAGGAAGACGTGAGGTATCAGCTCTTTAAACTGGGCGTCACTTACTTGTTGTAGTTCCTGGTTGCCAGCACAGCTTGGGCAATCAGCTCCTGGATATCCACGGGCAGGAGGGGCAGATCCCCGAGTACACGGATGCACACCCCGTGCTTCTTCAGGTTCTCCCTGCACCCAACCACAGTGGGGACCACAAAACACACATCAGTCTCTACTGCACAAGTGCCAACATCCACCCACAGCTTCAGCAAAACTGGCAACTGGAGAGAGGCAAAACCACCAAATGGTTTTCAGGTGAGCGAAACTGGCTGAGATTTGATCATCCCAAACCATTCCAAAAAGGCACAGTGATCATTCCCCACACCAATTCCTAAGGTACAGACATAACCAAAGGACCAGGACATGATCCCAGATTAGGCATCCCTAAATGTGGGCACCTCCAATTAACCAAAAATTAGGACAAAGCTTTAATATTTCACGAAAACAACACCTGGCACGCTGTGTTTTTGATGGTGCTGTCTTTATCTGAAAGCTGTCCTCGTCCCCATGGTTTGGTTGGCACAGTTGTCCCAAATCTGATGGGCAGGGGGAGCCTGCATGCACAGAGCTCTACACCCCACCCAGGCAGGCACTGCAGGTGGGGAAGGCTCTCCTCGTTCATGCATTCTCACACTTGTAACACCCCTGCAGTTTGTGTCCTGCCCCAGTTCCACCCTGTGGGACACACGTGGGGGACTCTTACTGCTCCTCCAGGAGGCGGCTGAACTTCTGCCTGGCCAGGTCCATGAGCCCATCCACCTCCTCCTTGGAGCGTTTGAAGTTCTCGATGCTGAAGGCATAAACTGTCACCTCCCGAATGCCCAGGTTCAAGCACCACCGCAGTGTCTGCACCAAGACAAAATGCAACTATCAGGCCAGCAAGACACAACTGCTCCCTGTAAAACCTTCCTGTGGTTTCCCACCAGGCCAGGACTGCAACAAAAGGAATGACTATCAAAAGTATGGAACCCCTAAATGTGAATTTCAGATTCATTTTAAAGAACAGGAGGAAAATATCACTATCTGAGGATGAGAATCCATCACAGGGACCTCACCCAGCCAGGAAAAGCACCACTGGTTTATAAATTCAATAATACTGTACCTTTCAAAACCTTTCCAAAGAAAGTAAACCTGTTTCACAGAAATAAAAGCCTTGAGATCTGTAAGGCAGATATTTTAATTGAGTGCAAAACAGAAGAAAAAAACAGCTGAATAGAATGACACTGCAAGACAACACAGAGAGGGAGGAGCTGACGTTGTGAATCCTGATGATGAGAAGCAACTCCAAGGATGAGTGAAGAGAAGGAACACAAGACACCAGTCCTGCAGCAAACCCAGCTCAAACTTCCACCACACAAAGGCAGAAAGCATCCTCCTCACCTGTGCCAGCTTATCAAAGCCTTGGGAATGTCCCTGCTGCCTCTCCACATGGCACTTCTGGGCGTAGCGGCGATTGCCATCCATGATGAAGGCAACGTGCTTGGGCATTGGACCTGCCTGGAAAACAGGGAGAAGCAAGGAGAGCAGCAGGTTTTTTATTTCAGAGCCCAAGGGCCCTTTCACAGACACAGTTACCTTCAGAGAACACAAGAAAAGGCTGTAACACTTCCCCCCACAAAGAGGAATGTTCCTTTCCACTGACCTCACAAGGGCAGCACCATCAGTCTCAAGCTTGAGCAAGGAGAGAATTTTCCAGGAACTGAGTTTTTGTTCCAATACTCAGTTTCATTCCCTCAACTCCCAGTGCGAGGATCTCTCTTGGCTCCCTCCTTCCCATGCCCTGCCTCCCTCAGCAAGGGCACAGATCCTCATTGGCAAGCACTGCCTGCAGCCTTGCTCATTTGCAAGGCTAAGCCTAAGTAATCTCCCACCCTGGGATGGAGTTTAGGGATGCACACCCAGTGCCAGCACTAAATGCAGCCTTGCCAGCAACGCTCCCTTTCCAGAGCACTGCAGCCACAGAGACAGTTCCACCCTGAAGAGCCTGCCAGCTCTTCACCACAAAATCCATCCCTTACCTTAATGATGTTGGCACAAAACCTCTCTATGATGGTCAGCTCGCCCTCTCTGATCCACGACATTTTTTATTGAGAGCTCCTTTCCTTTTTCAAAGGGAAGATGAAAATGAAGGGGTTAAAGGTGATTGTTGTTTGAGCCCAAAACAAACAAACCACCTGGGAAAAATCAGCTCTGACTTGCTGGTCTGGAGCCCTTTGCATTGTCTGTGCAAATCCTTTGCTAAGCAGGCTCAGAAACAGGCTCTGGAATTTTCCAGCTGTGTCATCAGAGTGGATTCTGCAGCAGCTGGTGCAAGGAAAACCATCCCCGAGTCCCGCAGGCTGCAGGACTGGTTCGTACAGACCCACCCCAGCACTAACAGCCCAGACCCCATCCCACCATCCAGAGGCACCACCAGATCGCGTTACCCTCAGGAGCTCATTCTCCGCGTGGGCTTTCTCAGCCTCCTCCCTCAGGAGGAGGGATCCCTCCCCACACCACAAACATCACAGCAAGGACCTGCCGAACCTCGGGCTGCTCCCGAAGCTCTCACCGCCCGCCTCGCCCGGCTCGGGCTGCGCACACCCGGCGCCACCGCCGGCTGCTCATGGCCAGCTAATGGCCAGCGGCCCTCCGGGCGCGGTGAGACCAGCGCTGCCACGCAGCCAGCGGAGCGGGCCGAGAGCGGGCCGCACAGCCGGAGCGTGCGGGGGCCGCCGCTCCCGGCAGCCGCCGGGCCCTCCCCGGCGGGACGCGCCCGGTGGGGACGGGGCGTCCCTCAGGCCTCCGCCGGCTCCGTGAGGAGACAGACGCGGCGGAAGGAGGCACAGCCCGCCCGCAAGGCCCCCGCCGTGCCGGCTGGCCCCGGTAAGCCCCGGTAAGCCCCGGTAATCCCCGGTAAACCCGGCTCCGGTCCCTCCCGGTGCCGGTACCTGCCCCGGTCCCGGCGCCGCCTCAGCCTCCGCCGGACGGTGACGCGCCCTTCCGCTGACGTCACGCGGGACGGGGCCGCGCGTGCGCGGGGGAGCGCGGGCCGCCCTGAGGGGAGGGAAGATGGCGGCGGGGAGCTGTGAGGGGACGGGGAGGCAATCACAGAATCACCACAGAATCATCACTGAATCATCAGAGAATAGTCACAGAATAGTCACAGAATCACCACAGAATCATCACAGAATCATCACAGAATAGTCACAGAATCATCACTGAATCATCGCTGAATAGTCACAGAATCATCACAGAATAGTCACAGAATAGTCACAGAATCACCACAGAATCATCACAGAATAGTCACAGAATCACCACAGAATCATCACTGAATAGTCACAGAGTCACCACAGAATCATCACTGAATCATCACTGAATAGTCACAGAATCATCACAGAATAGTCACAGAATCACCACAGAATCATCACTGAATAGTCACAGAATCACCACAGAATCATCACTGAATAGTCACAGAATCACCACAGAATCATCACTGAATCATCACAGAATAGTCACAGAATAGTCACAGAATCACCAGAGAATCATCACTGAATAGTCACAGAATCATCACAGAATCATCACAGAATAGTCACAGAATCACCACAGAATCACCACAGAATCATCACTGAATAGTCACAGAATCATCACAGAATAGTCACAGAATCACCACAGAATCATTACTGAATAGTCACAGAATCATCACTGAATCACCACAGAATCACCACAGAATCATCACAGAATAATCACAATCACAGAATAATCACAGAATCACCACAGAATCACCACAGAATCACCACAGAATCACCACAGAATCACCACAAAATCATCACAGAATAATCACAATCACAAAATCATCACAGAATAATCACAGAATCATCACAGAATCGTGAGGTTGGAAGAGACCTCAAGTCCAACCTATTCCCTATCACCTCAACCAGACCATAGCACCAAGTGCCATGTCCAATCTTTCTTTAAACACATCCAGAGATGGTGATTCCACCACCTCCCTAGGAAGACAATTACAGCACTTTATTATTCTTTTGGTGAATGTTTTTTTCCTAGTATCCACCCATACCTTCCCTGGCGTAGCTTGAGACGGCGTCCTCGTGTTCTGTCAGTGCTGCCCGGTGGAAGAGAACAACCCCCACATGTCCACAGCTCCCTTCAGGGAGTTGTAAAGAGCGATAAGGTCACCTCTGAGCCTCCTCTTCTCCAGGCTGAACAATTCCTTCAAACATTCCCTCAGGAGACAGGACACGGGGAATGGCTTCGGAAGGACGGAGGGCACGGGGAGATTGGCAGGAAATTCTCCTTTTGTGAGGGCAGGGAGGCACTGGGTGCCCAGAGCAGCTCCTGGATCCCTGGAAATGTCCCAGGACATGGGATAGGGAAGATGTCCCTGCCATGGCGGGGGTGGGATTATTGGTGGGCTTTAACATCTCTTCCACCCAAAGCGGTCTGTGGCTGCTGCAGGGGAGGTGGGCTGTGGCTCCAGACCACCCCCTGCCCCGATTTGGGATCTGGGTCCTCAACCCCAGGGGAGAAAAACACAACCACACACAGAACATCACCAGCAGCCATTGCCCATGGTCTTTATTAATTTTTTTTTTTTCCAGAAAAGAAAAAAAAAAAAACAACCCCGCATTTTACATAGCTGGTACAAAAACAAAAATAAAATGAGCAGAAGGGGGGAAACCTGCAGCAGCAGGAGCTGAGGATGTCGCTGCAGGGACTCCAGCAGGAATTGTCTTTGGGAAGTGTGAGTAGCTACTCGGGGGTCACCCTGAGCCCCACGCACACACAGCCACCCCATATCCCCTCCCTCCCGCCCCACAAAACTTCACGGGTTTGACACGAACGCTTTGGTTGCTAGCAGTAAACATGGATTACATTCTTCCGTCTCCTCGTGGACATTTCTGGGACTCGAGGCTTTCGCCCCAGGGCAGACACCCCCTCGTGAGGGATGTCTTTGTTTTATTTCTCATACATTCAAACACTGCCGTGTCACAGCAGGACCCTGAGCGTGCCCCATCCTCCCCGCCTGTCCCCTCATGCATAGTGCCCGTGGGCAGAGTGGGCCATGATGCAGCAATTTAGTTAATTATTGTCAGCAGAAGGGAAGAACCACAATGGCCAAGCAAGGAGATGCGAATCAATCCCATCTCCTCCAGCTGTGGCTTCCCAGCACAGATAAAAATCCCTGTTTTCTTAGATCCCAGCACCCCGGGGGAAACCTGAGTGATTCCCTATTTGCTTCAGCCCAGGGCAGGGATGGTTAAGAGCTCCCACCTGGCAGCTCTGTGTGGGAGAGCAGATCCATCTCCCTGCTCCATAACCTATTAGATGCTTTGGATATTTTAATTTTTTTTCCCATTTTTTCTTTTTTTTTTTTCCCTCTTATTTTTGTAAACAATAATCAAGGAGAATACTGAGAGAATGGAAAGGTTTCCAGAGGTATTTACACACACTAGACATCTGACAGAGAAATCACCAAACCATTAAAGTGGGAGCAGGGGGGGAAGGTCCTACATGATTCTTGAGGATAGACAAGGATGAGGGGGGCAGACACAGGATTTGGGGGCAGATATGGGGATTGGGGGGGCAGATACAGGAATTGGGGGGGCAGACACAGGGTTTGGGGGCAGATACAGGGTTTAAGGGGACAGATACATGGATGACGGGGGCAGACACAGGGATTAGGGGGCAGATAGAGGGACTGGGGGCAGATGCAGGGGTGAGAGGGGCAGCAGTTTCCCTGGCACAGCCGAGGTGCCGGGGGGAGGCCAAGAGCCACCCCCAAGGCTCTATTGCATTTACCCCGTCAGACTAAAGCTGTTTTCCTGAAGCAGTTTTGTACAGATCCCGTTGCTAGTCAAAAAAAACAAAAATCAAAGTCCTTCCCCCCTCTCCCAAGAAGAGACCACCACCTCACCCTAAACTACTGGAGCAGGGCAGGGAGCAGCTGGGGCCGCTCTCCATCCCTCAGTGCCCACGTGCCGGGGTCACCAGCAGCCTCAGCGAGTGCCCCCAGAGTGCCCCGTCCCTGGGGATGGGGTCGGTGCTCCTGTCTGATCCAGCCCTGCCCCTCAACTAAACCTACTGCTACTGAAAACCAGCAGAGAACGAGCCCACAGCCGGCCAGACGCCCTCCCTGGGAAGGCTCCAGCCACCCCCTGGGCTGCAAGAGGAGTGTTCATACCCCAAAACCTGGGATCCAGAGTTTCTCCTAGCCATGGTGAGGCAGCATTTGGGGGAAGCCAGGAAGGAGAAAAGGATGGAGCAGTTGCACCTCCCTCGGACCTGGAGCCAGGTCCCCTCTCCTGGGAGGCCATGGACAGCCAGCCCTGAGCTCGAGGGTGAGGAAGGGCAGGACTGAGGGTCACCCTGTCTCCCAACACTCCCTGGTCACTGTCTGCTCCTCCTCTGTCCCCCTGCATGGGGCTGGGACCCCCATCCTGACCCCCAGCCTGCTGGGAGCCTGTGTGACATCCCAGCCCACGGGCAGCAGGACTCGGGCACGGGGTGCACTGGGGTGCTCCCACCAGCTGGGGAGAAAACAGGAGAGAGAAACAGGACCGGCCTCAAAAGCCACCAGGCTGGGGGAAATCCAGGGGCTGGGAGCTGGCACGGGCTCTGCACCTCTTCCCTGCCCGTGGCACTGCCTGGCTTCTCCATCCCCACACACGGACCCCCAGACCTGAATGCCTCCATCAGTGCATGGGGAAGGGAAAGAGACCATTACAATACACTTACAAAGAAAACAAATCCCAAACATACCAAAAAACACATTTGAAAAGCTCGACAACACGTCAGCCCGCCTAGCAAACATCCAGTGAGGTAGATCTACACTTCCAATACAAACTTCATAATTTCTTTGTGCTGTTAGAAAAACCCTCCTCTCTGTCCAGCACTGGCTACAGAGGCATTTTATCCCTGAGATTGCTCGAATACCTGAGAATAAGTTGCAGGAATTATGTCCTTTCTCTCCTTTTTTTTTTTTTTTGTTTTTTTCCTTTTCTTTTTCTTAAAGATTAAAATATACAAAAATACAAAACCAGAATATTTATATTAAAAAAAAAAAAAGAACAACAAACCCAAAACAAAGACGACAAACAAACCCAAAGATACGTCATTCACGCACGTCCTAGTGCAGCTTTCACTTGGCCTTGGCTTCGGCACGGCCGGGGGGCTCCCCGGGAGAAGGGGGGGTCCACCGGGGCCAATAAATAAAGGCAAGACTTGGGAAGGGCCGTGGGGAGGGGGGACAGCAGCCACTAACCCGGGACAGCCCCGTCCCCTGTCCCTGGGGAGGCTCAGCCCCAGAGGCAGCGTGGGATGGGCAGGAGGAGCAGAGGTGTGTCCCCAGCTCAGGTGTGTCCCCAGCTCAGGTGTGTCCCCAGCTCTACCTCCCCGAGGCTGGGAGGAGCCTGAGGGGGGAAGATCTGGCTGCACAAAACACCTCGTGCTCTCTGTGCTGGCACCTGGGGACGATTAGGGGGATAAAAAGGGGTTTTCCTTTGAGTTGCTCTCCCCCAGGCTGCAGCTCGCAGCCCACGGACGGGTGGTGTTACTCCAGCCCTGGGAGAGGATCCATTTCCTGCCACACCGAGCCCAAATCCGGGCTCTGCTGGTGTCAGCAATGGAGCAACCATGGAAAAACCATGAATCCTCACACCTCCTGAACGTGAGAGGCCAGGAGGAGCAGAGGAGCCGCGGGACCGGCCCGCGGGCGTCTCCCCGGTGCTGCACAGCCTCTCCCTCAGCCTCCCTCCCGGGCAGGCAGAGGGGTGCCCCCAGCTCACCCCGCTGTGTTTGAAGCTCGGGAGAACGAGGAGCCATCAGCTCCTCCCTGGCATGATGCCCCTCTGCTCCTCCTCCCCTCTGCTCCTCCTCCCCAGGACACGGCTGCCTGCCTTAACTTAGGAAAAGATTAAAGATTAATTAAGTGTGGTCAGGATTTTTAGCGGGAAGAAGTGTGTTGGGTGCTGCCTTCCCCTGTTTTGGAACAAGCTGTCCTGCTGCTAACAGGGCTTTTCCCAGCCTGGGCGTGGGGGAAAGGTCTGTGCAGGGACACCAGGTCCCCGCTGCCAGCACTGCCAGCGGCCCTCCCCAGGCTGCCCCTTGCCTTGCCAAAGCCTTCTCACCCCGGTGGAAGCCCCCTGTCCCTGCCACCCACCATCATTCCCGGGTCTCGGGGAGGAGGGCCGGGCTGTGCATGTCCTCCTCCTCTCGGAAGTAGGCGGGCTTGCCCTGCGAGCTGGGCGACTGCTGTGCTTTCGCGGGGCAGTTGGCGACCATGTGGCTGATGCTCTGGCAGAAGTGGCACTTCTTGGGCTGCGGCGGGAGCTTGCACTCCTTGGCGTGGTGGTCCAGCCCGCCGCAGTTGTAGCACCTGTGTGAGGGGAGGAGAAACGGAATGAGGATGCTGTGACCACCACCCATCTTCTCAGCCAGAGCTGGGCTTGGCTTTTGGGGTGCGGGGTGGCCCCAGGGTTGGTCCCTGCAGAGCCCAGCTGGGGCTCAGTGGTGCTGCTGGTACCCAGGAGATGGCAGCAAACCGCTGCACTGAAGCCACACACCGGGGACAAATTCGGGATGTTGGGGGGTTCCACCCCTCTGGCTCCATCAGTGCCCATCCTGTGTCTCCAGACCCCACCGCCCCAGGAACGGGCAAAGGAACAACTGACATCCCCAGCTGTCATCGTGTGGGGACAGCCCCAAGGGTGGCTTCTCACAGGGCTGTGCCTCCCAGCACTTGTCCTGTGGGTGCCACCCTCACACCGGGGCCTCGTGTCCATTTTAAATCCTGCATCCATACAGGATGGCCACAACCCTTTTCTCTTTCATTTTCCTTCACAATTCCTCTCTGATTAATTTAGAAACCTGCTTATGAGAACAGCTGAGCGGGGTGGACAGCATCCACTGGGAAAACTGGGATGAGGCATCCCCAGGCAGCCGGGGTGGAGAGGATGGGAGAGGGAGGATGAAGAGCTGGTCAGAAACTTGCCCTGGGGTTCCCATCTCACTGTGGGAAGCACTGTCAGGACATGGGAGACACTGCCAGGACACGGGTGACACTGTCAGGATGTGGGAGACACTGTCAGGACATGGAGACACTGCCAGGACGTCGGGCTGTGTCCTTCCCACAAGGAAGGGCTTCTGTTGGAGCAAACCCCCCAGCCCAGCAGGGCTCGCCGGGTGAGGGGGGCACAGCCCGGGGTGCCCCTGACCTCTGCCCCTGCCTGCTGCTCCCCTGCCCCTTCCCCACCGAGCTGCATCTGCCGCTCATTAGGCGCCGCAGGACGCTGCTTTCCCAGGCCGAGGGTCTGCCCATGCCACCGGCCCCGTGCCCATCCCCGGGGTGCCCGGGCAGCTCCCGGTGCCCGCAGGGCTCAGCCCCAGCCCCGGCTCAGCCCTCACCGATCTCCTTTCGACCTGCGCTTCTGGAGGCTCTTCCCCTTGGGCCTCCTCTCGCTGCCGATGCAGAAGACGCCCCCGGGGCCGGTCACCCGGATGGACTCCAGACCTTTGGATGATTTCTTGAAGGTGAACTCGACAGCTTCGCCCTCCTTCAGGCTGCGGAAACCCTCCATGTGGAGCTTGCTCTGGGGGGCACAGGGGGAGGATGGGGGTCAGCACAGAGCTGGGGTGTTCTCCAGGCACGGCACAAAGCTCCTGCGGCACAAGAGCTGCCAATGTCCCCCTCTGCCCGTCCCTTGGCTCTGCTTTTCTTTAAATGCAAAGGAATCTCGAGGCTTTGCACAGAGATACGAACCCTGCTCGTGGCAGGCCCTGTGGCAGGGCCAGGAGGCTGAGGCTGGCACTCAAGCGCCTTAACCGCCTGCAATAATTAATTAAGCAGCCATTTGGCACAGGATTATCACTGCTGGGAGCTTCTCCCATTCCTTCCAGGAATTCCACCTCGGGTATCACCACACAATCAAAGCAGGGGAGCCCAGAAAAACCCAGGCTGGGGAGGGGGGTTGTGAGGTAACAGGCAAAGCCCACTCCGCTTTGAGGAGTCCATTTTAGCAGAACAAATCCCTGAGGAGCAGAGCTGGCCGAGGCAGCGGCAATTCCCTGTGCCGGGAGCATCCCTGCCTGCTCTGCCCCCGGGCAGCAGCTCCAGCCCGGCATCCGCAGCTCTGCGGGGGCACGAGCAGCGAGAGAAGGGAATTCGCTGGCTGGGGAGGAGAGGGAAGGGAATTCACTGGCTGGGGAGGAGAGAGAAGGGAATTCGCTGGCTGGGGAGGAGAGGGAAGGGAATTCGCTGGCTGGGGAGGAGAGGGAAGGGAATTCGCTGGTCGGGGTGGAGAGGGAAGGGAATTCGCTGGCTGGGGAGGAGAGAGAAGGGAATTCGCTGGCTGGGGAGGAGAGGGAAGGGAATTCGCTGGCTGGGGAGGAGAGGGAAGGGAATTCGCTGGCTGGGGAGGGGAGGGAAGGGAATTCGCTGGTCGGGGAGGAGAGGGAAGGGAATTCGCTGGCTGGGGAGGAGAGGGAAGGGAATTCGCTGGCTGGGGAGGAGCAGCTCCTGCCGCGGGGGATTCCCAACGCCTGCGCGGCTGCGGCACGACCCTGCATTTATGAATGGAGCATCTCCCCATTCATGGCCCGAGAGCTCCCGTCACATGCTCTGCCGTTCTCTGCCGTGCTCTCCCGTTCTCCCCGCTCCCGTGAGCGCTGTCCGGGACGGGCAGGCACGCTCTGCTCCCAGCTCCACTCCAAATCTCACCAGGAGTCCCGAGGAAACACCCCACGTAAAAGCAGAGCGGCTTATAGGAGTGAATTTTTCTTGGCAGGGTCTTGCGGGATGTCCGTGGGCATCAGAGAAGTGGGAACACAGCAGAGCTCGAGGAACAACCCTTGAGACCCCATTTCCTGCTGCTTTCCCCCTCCCTTTCTGTGCCTGGGGTTCCAGCTCAGGGTGGGACAGACCCCATGTGCTGGGCCAAGTCACCCCCAGGCCCTGGATCCCCTTGGCTGCTGGGATGGGATCCAGAGTGGCCACAGGGACCCTCCCTTGCTCTCTGACCTGCTCCTGCTGCCTAAAGGGAGAGCCAAACGCTGAGCTCTGAGGTCCCAAATGACAACAAGGACAGGACAGAGTGTCACGGCCACCAGTGCCCACCCAGGGCAGTTCCAGCACCACCTGCCCCTGGCAAAGCCCCGCGGTGACCCAACACTGCTGCCCACCACCAACCCAGCATCCCCCCGTGCAGGAGCTCCGTGCCCAAGGCACCAGCACATCTCAGAGCTGCCTCAGCACCTCGGCTCAGCCACCCACCCCGGCCTGTCCCCACCCTGGGGTGATGTGGGCGATGGGAGCTACCCCGGATTTACCCCAATTTACCCCATTCCCACGGCAGCCCAGGGTTCTGGGGGTAAGGAGGGGCTGAGCATCACTCCCTGGCACGGGAGGCAGCCCTGGGAGCCGCGGGACGAGGCCAAGCACCTCCCGCGGCTCTCTCAGGGCGTTTACGGCCCCAGCTGGCCCAGCTGTGTTTACACTGCGGGGATGAAAACTCCCAGGCGCTCAGCCCTGATCTTCGCGATAAAGCCGAGCCGTGCCAGGGGGGACCCCGGTGCCCCCCAGCTCAGCCCCACCTTGGGCACCGCCGCCCCACGGCCAGAGTCCAGCCCCGCACCCGGCACCCCCACTCGGAGGAAGAGGAGGGACGGGGCAGAAGCTGCCACGACATGACGGGGAAGCGATTTATTTTCCAGGAGCGGGCGAGGATGACAAGCACCCCCAGCCCCCTCCGCCAAAAGGCCAAAGGAAACGCCCTCTCCCCAGGGAAGGGGGGGGACAGAGGCTGGGGCGTCCCAGCTCTGCCCCCCGGCCCCCCCGCCGCAGCCTTTTGATGTGGCTGCAGAGTGGCCGGTGGTCCCTGCGCATCCCCCCTGCCCCCTTCCCAAAACACACACATTGCTGGCATTCCTCTGTTATCAGATAGGTAATCAAACTGCAGCCCATTGAATTAGCTGCATACCTCCTGCATCTGAAAGGAAGGGGCCCAGAGCCCCTGTCCCACACCACACACAAAGCCGGAGCCTTCCCAGGCCTCCGCACACCCACACCCCCCCCCAAAAAAATAAAGAGGGGAAGGGGGGGATTGGAGCGAGCCGGGGATGCTGGGGATGGGGGAGCGCAGGGGAGGGCCAGGGCCGGGAGCCACCGGCCAGCGAGAACAAAGGGCCGGCGGCGGCCGCGCTCCCGCTGCCCAAATTCCAGGAGTTCCAGGCCCCGGCGGGGGGAGGAAGGGTGGCCGGCATGGCCGCGGGCCCCCTGACCCCCTCCAGCCCCTGCGCACATCAGCGCGGTGCCCGGGCCGCCCGTGGGCGCTGGGCTTTGGGCTCCGGGTGCCCCGGGGGCTCAGTCCCGGGGGGATGGCTTCGCCGTGGCCCTGGGCTGGGCTCACAAAGCGTTGCCATCCCAAAAGAAGCGCAGCCCAACGCCAGGATTTCCTTGTGGTCATCAGGGACGGGGGGCAGAGGCAGAGCTGGCGCAGCTTCACCCCCGGGCACGGCAGCGGGCACCTCTCGGCTTCTCCCCATCCCTTTCCCTCCCTCCCTCCCTCGTCCCCGGTTATTCGCGGCAGACAAAGCCGCAGCACATGAGCGGCCAGCGCTGCCCACCCCCGGGCTGCCTGTGCCCCCTCCCGCACACGGGTGCCTTCATCCTCCTCTTCCTCCCAGCAGCGGATCCCTCCTCGCGGGTCCCACGGGCAGACGCGTTTCCCGTCCTGAAGGAAGCACCGCGGGGCTCCCCAAACCCCGCCGCTGCCCCCCGAGCTGCCGGCCCGGCTCTCCCGCAGCCCGCCCCGCCGGGCTCCGGGGTCAGCATTGTCCCCGCGGCCTCCCCAGCGCGACACAAGGGGACGTTTATTCGCAGCCAGCCCCGGCCACTCAATCAAACCATCTTTGTGTCCAGCTGCACCTCGGCTCTCCAGAGCCCTTTAAACTGAGACCCCCTCGGAAAACCAGCCGCCCTGGGATGCTGGGGTAAGGAGGAACGCTGCTGGCAGTGCCAAGCTGTGCCAGGGCCACATCTGAGCCCTGCCCACAGCATTTCAGGCAGCCTAGCCCTACTGCAGGCAGCGCCTGTGCCTCAGTTTCCCCCGCTCTGCAGCGGAGGGCCAGGAGCAGCAGCGCAGGGACTGCTGAGCCCCGGGGTGGGGCATGCCCCCATCGCTGGGCACCCTGTCCGCGGTGACCTCAGGCTCAGCTGGCACCCAGGGCAGCCCCACCCTGTGCCCAGAGCCGCGGCGTCCCTGCCCCGCGTGTCCCTGCCCCGGGGCCAGCCCCGGCAGAGCAGCTCTCCCCTCAGCTGGGCACTGCCCCGTGGCAATCTCCCCACAGGAGATTCGGGCAGGGCCGGGCTCTGGCGGCACGGAGCAGCGCCCCAAACCCCCAGTCCCAGCAGGGCAATGTCCCTTTGCCTCCACAGCCTTGCCTGGATCACCCCAGTCCCCAGAGGCAAAGCCCTTCCCTGTCCCCAGATCACACAGCAAACCCTCTCCCGGTGCCAGAAGCTCCGGGGAAGGAGCTGGTGCTGGGTTTTGGCTCAGCAGCGGAGGGCTCGGAGCAGGGATGTCCCTTCCTGCAGCCCGCAGAAACGGGGGATGTGCGTGGCAAAGGGGGTCCTGCCTCAGCCCGGGGCGTGGGTGCGGAGATAAGGAGGGCGAAGCCTTTGGAGCCCTCGGGGAGAGCAGAGAGGATTTAACAAAACATCACCGAGGCTTTCCAGCGGCTCCCTCAGCGTCATCTGGCGCGATATCCCCAAGGACCCCTACCGATTTCAACTAAAATCAAAATAAAGACATTCCCCTGCCAAAGTAACGATGTTTGCTCCAAATTTTCCACCACGAGTCAGTAAAATGAAACTCTAGATACCAACTCCGAGGGAAAAAAAAAAAAAAAAGGCATTTACCACAAAGTTTAATCCATCAGTTTCCTGTCCTAAATCCTTTTAGCTCCTTTGGTTGTATTTTTTCCCCCCACCAAAACCCTCCCGCACTTCCCAGGGGCAGCTAATTGGGATCAGTGGCTGCGTATTAATTTTGTGCTCCCGTCTTAAAGCAGGAACAGGGCCCGGAGCAGCCGCGCGTCTCCCGACGATGGTTTCGGCTCCATCCCGCTTTTCTTAGGAGCAAGGAACAGGCAAAGGAAACGGCGGGGCTGGAGGGGGCGGCAGGGCCGGGGGCTCCGTCCCGGGAGCAATCCCATTCATTTGGCCCATATTATCCAGGAGACCATTCCAGGGTGTTTTCTCTCCCTGGGGCAGGGAGGGGGAGCTGGGGGAAGGGATGTGCCTGCGGCCATCAGTTAATCTTTAGACAGAGACAGGAGGCTTTTTTTGTGTGTGTGAGCGTCTTGAGGGAGTTTCAGGGCTGGAATAAAGCCGCTCTCTTTCAGTATTTCCCATCGGGACGCGGCGCACAAGCGGCCCAATACAATTTCATTCTAGCGGTTATTAAAAACAAAACAAAAAAAACCACAGAATAAACAAAACCAAAGAAATTGCCGCTACCCCTCTCCCCTCACAAAAAAAGCAGAGATTCCAACGAGCATTTCTACCCCAGGGCATCTCTGCGGGAGTTCCCTGCTCCTTGCAGGGGGGTTGGACTAAATGACCTTTGAAGGTCCCTTCCAACCCAAACTAATCCGCGATTCCACGATCTCTCCCCCAGGGATGTGCGGCTCCGGTGCTCCCGGTCGGGCTGGGGGTGACCCTGGTGCTGCGGAGCCAACACGGGAAGCAGGAAAAGCGAAATATGACACACACGTGTCCCTCGAGGATGGAGCATCACGGAGTCCCCTTCCCCCCGCTGCCCCCAGCCCTGCACAGCCCAAAGCCCCGCTGGGACCCCCAGCCCAGGGGAAGGTGCAGGGAAAGGCTGGCTCCTGCTCCTGACAGAGAAACTCTCCCTTGTGCCTTTACCGCGCACTCGGAGCTGCCTCCAAACGCGATTTTTATTCTTTAAGACCTCACGTCACGCTCACGTGGATGGTTATTTGGATTATCCTGGCCGCATGCGCGGGCTGGCAGGGGCACAGGTGGGTGACAGCCCAGGTGGGCTCAGCCAAACCCGTGTCCAAACTGCCACCCCTCATCCCATCCCCTGCCCGGCCGAGCAGGGCTGGAGCTGCTCCAGCAGCCCGGGGACCAGCGGGGACAGAAGCCCCTCCCGTGCTGGGATGTGCCCAGGGAGTGCCACACTGCCCAGGGAGTGCCACGCTGCCCAGGGAGTGCCACATCCCAGCCCCGGCAGCTCTAACCACGGGCACTGCTCTGTGTCCCTGCCAGGACGTGCAGGACCAGGCACCGAGACGCCCGAGATCAAACCCAGCAGCCACGGGTACCACGGTGCCCGGCAGAATTTCTTGCTAAAATCATGAGAAAGAACAGAACCACCCGACTAAACGCATTTATCAAGGATTTAAAGCTGCTGGCTTGGAGAAACGCTCAGAAATGCAGAGCAACGATTTCCAGGCACTGGACATCCTCTTCCCCTCTGCCCCCAGCCAGACCCCAACCCAAATCCCAGCCCAGCTGGTCAGCACTGCTCCTCCAGCTCCAACCAGAGCTCATTTTCTGCTTTCCCTCTTTCCACGTTGCCTTCCCAGGCAGCTCCGTGCTCCTGCGAGTGATGCTCAGAGCCGAATCCTGAGGGGACCACTGCACCTTTGGGGTCTTCACCATCACCACCAGCCCAATCTCTGCCACCTCAAGATCCCCAGCTCCTCAGGAGTGCTGCTCAGCCCTTCACCTCCCCGGGACGATCTGCTCTGCTCCCTTCTGCTTCATCCCTCCTGTCTCCTCAGAGCCCCCAAATGAATCCATCTCCAGTGTCCAGGGGAGGCATTTGAACCCAAATGCCTCATTTTTAGCTCACAATGCGAGGGAAAGGCAGCCCCAAGGAGCCCTGTTAGTCTCCTGTCCTGCCGAGATTTTAATCTCTTTGTGGTCAGATAAAGGCAGAGGGAGATGGAGACGCGCTCCCTGCAGAGAGGGGCCATTCAGACCTGGTTCCTGTAATAAAGTGATTTAATAGATCTAAAGAGGCCAATTCCCTTCTTTCTCCTACAATTACTTCCTGTGGGTCATCATTCACATATGTAAATGAAGAGGGGAAGGAGCGGGTTTTGAGGGGCTCTGGAGTGTTAAGCCCCAAAGCTGGTTTGGGGCGCTGGGTGCTGGGCAGGGCACAGGAGTCCTGAGCCTCGTCCCCCCCGGCTTTTGGTGGCTTTTGCCCTCGCAGCCCCGACTCCCTCCCCGGGAGCGGAGCGGGCTCCGGAGAAGCGCCCTGGTGCTCGGGGTGGGGACAGCACCGGGACAAGGACCCGATTCCCCGCAAGCCACCCAAAAGCAGCGAGGCCGCGGCGGGAGCACGAGCTGCTCCCTCTGCAAGGAGATGCTCTGCGGAGGGAGAGACGCCGGGAGCGGCTCCGGCTGTTCCTGCAGGAGAGCAGAGACTCTGTGCCACCAGTGAGAGGAGCAGGGGGCGAACCCGAGTCACAGGAGGAGAATTCTCCAGCAGCCCAAAGCTTCTGGTGGGGCAAAGCCCTTTGCTGCTGCCGGGAGCCTCCCGCACCCCTCTGCTCCCCAGAAAAAGCCGCTTTTCCCCAGAGCTCCCAAACGCTGCAATCTCTGGGATCTCCCCCGACCCTAGAAACCGGGGGGCACCGAGAGGCTGCAGGGCAGTGGGATGCTCCCGACAGAGACACCCCAGCTAATTCCCTTCCCCTGCAGGAATGCGAGCGGGAGCAATCAGGAAACCAGACTGTCTGGGGGCAATAAAGCCCCGGGAGCAGGGCGGGAGGCTCTCCCCGGGAGCGCTGGGTCCCGCTGTGCCGCATTGAGATGCAAAGGCCCATTTGCTCTCTGGAGAACACCAGGATCTGTTTTCCCCTGGCTGATTTGGAGCCCTTGACTCCAAAACCAGCTGTGCCGGGGGATAGCAGCTCCTACCAAGGCGCTTTGCCCATGCCACAGCCAAGGGAGAAGGGATTGGCATCTCCCCCGGCCATCATTTCCTTCCAGTCCTGCCTGGAGGCCTCGCTCAAGGGCAGGGAGTGAGCGACCCCCGGGAGCTCCAGGAGCTCTCACAGCCCAGGGGCTCGGTCCTGCACCCCCAGCCCAGGGGATGGACCCATTTTGGGGGGCTTTGGGCCTGAAGAGCAGCGGCCACTGCAGGCGGCTGGTCCCGGGACTCCCCGGAGCCAGCGCCACGGCGCTGCTCTCGATCACCCGTACAACCCCCCGTGTTTGCTCCAAAAACACCCGTGCCCCCTTGGTTCGTGCTCGCTCTGCCCCCCAGCCCCACGGCAGTCCCGAGGTGAGGGGCAGCACACAGAGCCCCGTCCGCACGAGCCGGCGCTGAGCCCCGCATCCCCTCCCGGCGCTGGCCCCGGTTCGGGCACCGTGTCCAAACCCCTTCCCCCAGCCCCGGCGGATCCTCCCCCGAGATCCGGGGCGTTCGAGGAACTTCAGCCCCTAATCCACGACTTCCCAGGGTGCGGGGCCCCCGACACGCGTGGGGCTTCCCCGCTCGGCAAGGTCAGATCCGGACACGGGACTGTCGCTGTCACAGATCCGCGGGGACGCAAACCCGACGCCTTTGTGCCACCCGCGGCTGGGACAAAGGGCGCGGGCAGGGATGCCCGGTGCCGGGATGAGCTCCAGCGGGAGAGCTCCCGGTGCCGCGTCCCGGCCAGGCCGGGGCTCCCGGGCTCACGCCGCCCGCTCCCCGGGTCCCTCCGCGGGCTGAGCGGCGTCACCTGC
This sequence comes from Lonchura striata, assembly GCF_050655825.1. NCBI lineage: Eukaryota > Metazoa > Chordata > Aves > Passeriformes > Estrildidae > Lonchura > Lonchura striata. The sequence goes on from NC_140725.1 coordinate 986,273, forward strand.
GCCCCCGGCCCCGAGGGGCTCCTCAGCCAACAACGACGGCAAAACGAGATCGCCCGGGATCGCCTCACAGGGCCGGTCCGCGGAGAGGAGCCCGGCCGCGGCCGTGCCTGCCCTCCCCGCCGCCCGGGGAGCGCGGCTGCGGCGGCAGGGGGGACCCCATCCCTCCTCCGTGCCCCGGAGCGCACCCCGGCCCTCCGCAGCGCCCGCGGCTCGGGCCCTACCTGGTGCACGAAGACATCGACGGGCGAGTCCAGGGTCGCGCCGCCCTTGGCGGTCATGGAGAGGAAGCCGAAGCCCATGCGGACGTTGAACCACTTACAGATGCCGGAGCCGTGCAGGGGCTGGGACTCGTTCTCCGCCTTGGGCGAGTCTCCGGCCGGCTCCTCGCCCGGCTTCGCACCTGGCGAGAGACCCGCGGAGCCGCTGAGCCGGGGCTGCGGCAGCCGCGGCTGCCCCCGGCCCAGCCGCCCCGCACCCGGCCGGCACAGGAACCCCCAACCCTGCTCGGGGTGCCCCGTGCAGGCTGGAAAACGCAAAAAAAAAATCCCCAACCGCCCCCCCCAAAAAAAAAAAACATCGGAGAGGTGAGCTCTGCCTCCACGTGTGCACGGGGATCACCCCAGGAAACGAAGGCGGCTGCTGCCAGCACGACCCAGGCAGTGCGTGCAGTGGGAGCTCTAAATCCGTTTCTCCCTCAAAAACCTTAAAAACGAAAAAAAAAAAATTAAAAATCCCAGACACACACAAAAAGACCAATCGAGCAACGGAAAAATAGCCAAAATATTTTTTTTTCTAAAAATCAAAATATTAAAACAGAACTTTAAAAAAGGGCAAAAAACTCCCCCAAAATCCCAACCCGAAACCCCGCTGCCCCCAGCAAGCCATGCTGGAGAAACTCTCCCTCGCCGTCAGCATCCCCCCCTTGCACCGTCCCACCCCCGCTCCCAAACACCCCCAGCAGCCGCCAGCGGCCCCAAACTTCTGGGGTCATCCTGGGGCTGGAGGGGGGAATAAAAAACCCCAATAAATCCCCCCTGCGACCCCCAGCGCTGCGCGGGGCAGAGGGGCCCGGCGGGCCCGGCCGCGCTGCCGGGGCTCAGCGGGACTGGGTGGGCCGGGGTCGGGGGGGCCCTGCGCCCCCCAGCCGGGCTCTGCCCTCGTTATTAATAATCGCGGAGCCGAGGCGGGCTGCGACAATAATATAACTTAACCTGCAAACTGCTGGTTGGAAACAGACCCCATCCCGACACTCGCTTGCAAATTCCGAGTTGTGGCTGTTACCGCCTCCTCCCTCCTCCTCCTCGGCCAGCTTTGAGGGTATCAGGCCAGCCAAAAAAAAAAAAAAAAAAAAGAAAAAAAAAAAAAGGAGGAAAAAAAAACCAACAAAAAACCCCAGCTTAGACCCCGCCGGGAGGGAGCCGGGAGAGGTTTGACTCCATCTTCACTCCAACAATAGGGGTGGGAGGGAGCGGGAGGGTTTTTTCAAAGGCTCCCAAATTCTCGCAGACAATAGCAGCCCCCGCCCCCCCCCAGGACCCACCCGCGGGGCCGGGGGGCGCCGGGCCCTGCTCCGCCATCCCGTCCCCACGTGATCCTAATTAACCCCCCCGCTAATAGCGACACATTCCGGGAGGGATTTGCAGCGGGGGGGGCTGTGTGGGCTGACCCCCCCACACTTAGGGCACTTGGGGGCGAGGCCACCTGTCAAGGCAGGAGGTGACACCCGGGGAGGGGGGCTGGAGGTGGGACCCCCGGACACCGGCGGGAGCTGCCACGTCGTTAGTCCGCGCCCCCTCCCCACGAGCGGAGCCACCTGCGAGCCGCGACCCGCTGGGACGGGGAACGGCACGGGGGAGGGGGCGGCTTCCCGGGACCCCGGGCTCTTCCTGCGCCCCCAGCCCCATCCCGCGTCCCGGCACCGTGCGCCCCCCGGGATGCGCCGCGCTTCCCCCGGCCCGGCGGCCCCGGCGCGGGGAGCGGGGCCGGGGCGGGGCCGGGGCCCGGCGCCCCCCGGGCCGGGCGGGGACAAAGGGCGAGTGACCAGCGGCTCCATTTCCGGCGGCGGACAATGCCCCGGCCGCGGGGGCACAGCGCCGCCCGCCGCCCCGCCCGGGCTGTGCCCCCAGACCGGCCCGGCGGGGGCAGCGGGGGCCGGGGGCGGCGTCTGCGCCCACCGCGGCCGCCCCACGCGCGGCCGGTCCCGCGTGGTGTCACCGAGCAGCGCGCGGTTTGGCGGGGCGCGGCCACGGGGACCGCGGTGTCACCCGCGGGGCGGCCCGGGGCCGGGCCGGTGCTGCCGGTGGAATCCCGCGTGGGGAATCCCGCGTGGGGAATCCCCGCGTGGGGAATCCCCGCGCGAAGCCCCCGCCGCCCGCGGCGCCGCTGCCGCTGGCCGTGGTGCTGAAGCGGCGGCCCTGTCCAGGGTCCTGGCGCTGCCCTTCCTCCTCCTGCTCTTCCTCTCCCTCCTCCTGCTCTTCCTCTCCCTCCTCCTGCTCTTCCTCTCCCTCCTCCTGCTCCTGCCCCGCACACCGCGGCCTCCTCGTTGCCCCTTCCCCACAGAGCCGAGCAGCCCCGCTGGACCCCACTGGCGGACGGCAAAGCAGGAGGAAGAGGAGGAAGAGGAGGAAGAGGAGGAAGAGGAGGAAGAGGAGGAAGAGGAGGAAGAGGAGGAAGAGGAGGAAGAGGATGGTTTTTCTCGGTGGAGGCACCCAAGTGAGCTGCTGGGAGCGCCCCAGCCCGCCAGGACTCGCGGTGCCGGTGGGTCCGTGTCCCACGGGCACAGGCAGAGCGGGAGGTGTCACCTCTCACCCCCAGCCGCTGGCACAGCGTGTCCCTCACCTTCACACCGCCCTTAACGGGCTGCCAGGAGTCTCCGCTGGTCTCTCATGGTCGGTCCTGAGCCGATTCCCCAAAGCCGAGGAGCAGCACCTCACCTGCAGCAGAAGGAGGGACGGGTCCGGCCAGGGTTTCCTATGGGATCCCCTCTCCCGTCCCTGACCGGGCTCTGGCCGCCGCAGAACTCCCGCTCCGGGACGGGGCTGGTGGCAGTCCTGGCAAGAAGGAAACCGCGGTGCCTGTCCCTGTCCCTGCTCCCCCTCTCTGCTGGCACCCCGCGCCAGCTCGGGTGGTGCTCCGGGACATCCCGGGACCATCCCGGGACATCCCGGGAGCAGGAGCGCGTCTGGCCCCCTCTCCTGGCTGCAGGGCTTGCGCATCCATCCCCGTTTTCCTCTCGGCTGGGCGATAACTGGGGCAGGAGGGGAGAAAATAACCCACCCCCCCCAAAAGGCTCCAGCCCCTTCCTCTTACCCCTGCTTCCATCCCGTCTCCTGCCCAGTTTTCCCCGTTTCACTCGGGATTTGGGGAGGGCACGGGGGAAGGATGTGGTGAGGAATGAGCCCTTTCTCGCTTTCTCCACAAGGAATCCTTCAGAAAATCATCCACACCCTGCACCAGCCTCCCCCTGCAGCCCTTCCTGACGGACAGGAGCGACCAGCAGCCCCGGAGGCATTTCCCTGTAACTTTTTGCTGGCAGCAGCGACTTCCTCAGCGCGCCCCGATTTCTGCCCGTCCTCAGTGGCTTTGCAGCCCCGCGATGCAGCCACGTCCCCGATCAGGGCGCTTCCATCCCTTTCCATCCCACCCTTCCCCGCCGCCGGCCCGGCCCGGCAGCGCCGGCCCCGTGTCGTATTTCTGTGTGTGGTGTATTTGTTTTCGGGGCCTGTTGAATGGCAAACGCGGAAGGGAAGGGAAGGGGACTCCTTCCTGTTCTTTCAGAGCCGGTCGCTGTGCCCTGCTCGGCTTCAAGGGAATAGCCGGCAAAGCGGCCGCTTTCACAAATAATGGCTTCATTAGATTGAAAGAAGTGGACAGTGACCTCACTGAAATGGACTTTCTGACCCCTGCTGACCTCTGGCCCCGGCTCTGACAGCCTGTAAATCTTCCCCCTCGGCACGGCCGGGGCGAGGGCAGCAGCTCTGTGAGCCCAGTGCCGGCGCTGCTGTCCCTGGGCCGGAGCCACGGAGCTGCCCCGGGGCTCCACCGGAGCCCTGACCCGGCAGGAGGAGCCCTGGGGCTGGGCAGCACCCGGGCACGTGGGTCACAGCGCTGGCAGAAATCGGGACCGGTGTCCCCAGGGTGCTGCAAGTCCCTGCGGGGTCCTGAAGTGCCGTGGAAAATGATCTTATCTGGGCTGAGGCTCCAGCGCCATCTCGCAGCGCTGTCGCTGCCATCGCTGGCCAGCCCAAGAGCAGCCTCCGAGCTCCTGAGGAAGGAAAATGTTCCGTCTGCCTGCCCGCCCCGCAGGCACAGCCCTCCTGGCTGCACAAACCTCCTCCAACGCCGGCCGGGCCCACCTCCACCCCCTCCTGTGGGCACAGACCCTTCCCTCCAGCCCCCTCCACCTCCTTCCCCACCCAGCCAGCCCAGGAGCCTGGTGGCCACCCTCCAGTCCTGCCAGCCCATCTGCTGGCGGGGAAACTGAGGCACGAGGGGGCGCGGTGGGTGCCCATGCTGAGCGCTCCACCGCGCCCTGCCCAAGGCTGGCACTCGCCCCGGGGCTGGCAGCGAGCCCCTCACACCCCAGCGCCCTCCTCCCACCCTGCCACGCTCGCTGCTGACCTTTGGCTGCCAGGCAATCAATAAAGGAGGCCACGGAGCTGCTCCTCCCCCCCGCACCCCCTGCTCGCCCCGCGGGATGCTCCCAGCGCTGGGAACCCGGGCCGGGGGGACACTGGCACAGGCGTGCTCCCCGAGGGTGTCCTCACCAGGCAGCGCCTTCCCAGCCCTCCAAAAATGCTCCCCTGGGGCTTCTCTCCGGCCCTGGGTGTCCCACAGCTCTGGGGCCATCCCGCTCCGTCCCAGATGCGGCTGCCCGGGGCACTGGCACCTGGCAGGGAGGGTGAGGAGAGCTCCCGAGGGTGCCCTGCAGGGCGCTGCCTGCGGCCAGGCTTCCCCCGCAGGGCACGGGGCACAGGAGGATAGAGACGGTCCTGCCCCTGGCCTGGAGCGGTGGATTGTGCCCAAATTCGGCAGCTCCCTTCGATAAAAGCCCTGGGGCAGCAGCTGATTGATCGGCTGCAGAGCGGGGATTGATCAGGATTTCAGCCCATGCATATTCCTGCTGCCTGATAAAGGGGGATCGATAGCTGAAGGATATTCCTCAGAGGCTGCAGATCCCCCCAGACCAGAGCTCACAAGTCTGCCCTTGCCCCTTAAATCCCCCCAGCCCCGTTCAAACCTCACTCCCCCAAGAGGAAATCCAGGCAGTGGGGGAGAAACGTGGTTTGGGGGAGCCAGGAGGGCACAGCAGGATATTGAGGAAAGGCAGCTGAATCTCACCTCCCAAAGCATCGCCTCTCCTGCATCTTCCTCCTATCACTGGTGGCCCGGCAAACAGGGGTTCCATCTTTCCTGGGCTGCTGGAGAACCTCCTTCCAAGTCCTGCTCAGGGTGATCCCAAGGGAGCTGAGCTGGCTGATCCCTCCCGAGCCCCGAGCCCTCATTGCCTCCAAACTGCAGCGGGGCCGCCCCGCCCCAGCGCGGAGCTGGGAACGCATTGCAGCTGCGGGCAGAGCGGAGCCCCCCGGTCCCCCCAGGGACGGCCGGTGTCACCCGGGGGAGGGACACGGCTCATGGGGGGTCCTTTCTGACCCCCCTGCAGCCCGGGGAGGGCTCGGGGCTGCGGGGCTGCCCCCGGCCCCGTCTCCCTCCCGGGAGCTGCGGCTGAGCCCGACCCCGCCCGGCCCCAGCGTGCCGCGTCCCTCCCTTCGCACACAGTGACTCAAAGCCCAGGCTCGCCCCGGTGTCCCTCCAGTTTCTCCGGTGCCTGGGGAACTGGTTTGCTGCGGGGGACCCTCCCCAGCGCTGATGGAGCGCTGCCCGGCCGGCGCGGGGATGGAAGAGAGCTCCCGCCGGCTCGGCGCGGACACCCACCCTGGCACAGCCTGGCACACGCTGGCACACACCGAACACACCGAACACACGCACCGACACCGCCCAACACCCAGCCGGGCCGCGGCTGCCGGGACCCCATCGCTGCCCCTCCCGCGAGCACCGGAGGGGTGCGGGGGGCACATCCTGCTCCCGTGCCCGAGCCACAAGGACCGGCAGTCGGTCCCCGCGTGGGTGCTCAGCCACCCTTGGTGGCCTGGCGAAAGGCTCGGGAGGGGACCGGGGACCTGCCAGAACCCGGCAGAGGGAGCTCCGCTCTGCCTCAGTTTCCCCAGCACGTGAGCGGTGTCACCCAGAGCTGGGTGGCCCCGGGCGCCCCAGGCGTGGCTGGACTGTGGCCACCTGCGCCGGGCTGGCGGTGGCCGGGGAGGCTCCTGGGCTGGGCCGGCAGCCGGGAGTGGTGGCCCCGGGCTGAGGCTGGCACCGCAGCGGGCTCCCGCGGGCTGGGGCGGAGCGGGAGGGCAGGGCGAGGACACGGGGCGGGTGCTGGCCCTGCTGCGCTCCCAGCCCTGCCGGGACGGGGCCCGGAGCCCCGGGGTCAGGTCTCCCGCGGTGGCCCAGGGCTACCGTGATGTCCACCCCCTCCCCAAGCCCGTGTGAAGCCCCCGAGAGGCGCAAGCCCTCTGAGACCTGGGAGATGGCCCCGCTTTCGGAGCCCCTCGGGAACGGCCTGCAGTGCTGGGGGCTCCGCGTGGGACCCCCGGCAGGCGGATTGACCCGGGGTAACCCAGCCCTGCGGACCCCCAGCCCCCCGCACTCCGCGCTGGGGTCCCGCCAGCCCCACGGCCCGGGCCGCGCTGCCCAAAGCGGTCCCCGATGTCCCCTCCGAGGCTCCCATCGCGTTCTCTCGGTGGGCGGTGGGAGAGAGGTCCGGGGGGCCCGGAGCCACCCAGGCCGGCTGGGCTCCCTCCCGGCACTGCTGAGTCGGAGGAAAAGGGGGAGCCGGGTCTGGAACCAGCCTGACCGGCTCCCCGGCTGTCAGCACCTGAGGAATGCCAAACCTCCGCTGCGCCAGGGCTGGGTGCTCAGGGCTGGGTGCTCAGGGCTGGGTGCTCAGGGTGACTCTGCCGGTCCGCCCAGCTGTGCGGTGTGCAGAGAGCAGCCCCGCTCGGCTCGGCTCGGCACGGCACGGCACGGCACGGCACGGCACGGCACGGCACGGCACGGCACGGCACGGCGGGACCTCGGCCGGCAGGTACGGGGGGCGTGGGGCGCGGCCCCGGGCACAGGGCGCTGCCCGGCCCGGCCCGGTGCCGGCGGGGAAGGGCTCCGTGCTGCCGGGGCGGGCGGGCACCGGGGCTCCCGTCCCGCTGCCAGCCACGGGCGCTGCCCGGTGCTTGGAGCCGAGCCCCGGCTGGGCAGGTGCCGGGATGGGTCCCGGCTTCCCCAGGACCAGGGAGGGCGGATGGGGCCGGGAGGAGGGGGCTGAGCCCAGCTCTGACCCTCTCACCTTCACTCCCTGGATTTGGGGGGCCGCTGGGCTTGTAATCCAACTCCTGCCACCACGGTGCATCCCAGGAGATGCCAGAGGGAGCTGGGGTTCCTCCACATCTGCTGGCCTCACGACCCGGGCTGAGGGGACAGCGGGGCTCCCCTGTCACCCTTTGTCCCCTCCGTGCCCATGACCCGGCTCAGCGTGGGGAGCAGGGGCAGCGAGGGGGGCCGGGGGCTCTCCTGCCCTCCCCACGAACCTCAGCCCGTGCAGCAGGCACCCAGCCCAGATCCCCGATTTTCCTGAAGGTGGCAGGTCCGCTCTCAGCCCGCGGTGAAGAGCTCAGCCCAGCGTGGCCGGAGGCTCAGCCTAATCCGTGGTCAGCGCCTCAAAGGCAGCCGCAGCTGCTGCCCTCGGCCCCCCCCCCGTCTCTCTTGAATATTAAACAGCACCTCGTGCCTTTGACTTGGGTGCTGGGGGACCCTTCGGGGCCACGGGAGGCAGCAAACGAGGTCAGCAGGTTGGCTTGGCCGAAGGGGATTAATTAGAGCCCTGCTGGGTGCCCTGGTGTGGCAACAGCGCTGGATCCAGCTTGGCACGTCCAGGCAGGCTGGGATAGCCGGCAGCGGCCGCCAGGGAGCTGCAGGGTCTTGCCCTCTTGTCCTTGCACCCTCATGTCCTCGTGCCCTTGACTCGCTGCTGCAGTGGGAATTATTTTAGAAAATGTGCTGCTGGGGCAGAGCAGGGCTCTGGGTGAGCTCCTTTCCCAGGACCTGGGGTGCCCAGGGCGGCACCAGGCGCTGGATCCAGCTGCAGGGGTGGGGTGGGATGGGAAAGACAGACCTGGAGATCTTTGGAAATGCAGCTCCAGGTGAGAGGCAGGATGCTGAGCCAGCAGGTCCCCCCTCCCCCCAGCACCCCGGTGCTGCAGGGAGCCAGCGTCCCTGTCCCTGTGTCCTTGTGCTGTCCTGCAGCCACGGGCACGGCCAGCGCATTCATCCCTCTTCCACTGGTGGATGCAATGGCCCTGGGCACCCAGCTGTGGCCCTGGGCACCCAGCTGTGCCCATGTGGCTGTGCAGCCCCACCCGGGCTGGTCCCAGCCTCCAGCGGTGCTGCCTGTCCCAGACAAGGTCTCATCGCCTTCCGGAAAAATGACACAAACTCTTCCTATCTGTTCTGGAAAGACCTGCTGGGCCGGGGAGAGCAGGATCTGGAGGGTGCACGGCGGGCTGGCAGAAGGGGCAGGCAGCTGCCTGTACCCGGCATTCCCCACCCTGATCCCCCTGGGAAAACCCAACCTGCCGATGCCAGATCCATCCCGCCTGGCTGCTGCAGGATGAGGCCCTCTCCGAGGTGTCCCCCAGGAAAAGCAGCCCTGGGGGGCAGGGAGGTGTCCCCATTCCCGGATGGGGACCTCAACCTCAGCCTGTCCTCGGGCTGACCCCAAATCCCCGTCCCTGCCATTGTCCCCAGCCGGGCAGTGACACCGAACAGCTCCTGCCTGCGAGATCCTGGGACGTGGGTGCACTTCCAGCTCCCTCCCCAGCAGCTGCTGTGTCAGCTGCTTCCCAATCCCAAACCCAGCAATAAAACCCTTCTGGGGCAGGCATGTGGCCACAGCACAGGGATTGTGCTGGCATCACCCCCAGGCTGAGGTGGCACGAGTGTCCCTGCCCCCTGCCCTGAGCCCCGGGGACCAGAGCGATGCCCACCCTGCAGCAGCCAACGCCAGGACGTGGAGCTGTGTGCTGGGGACAATCTCGGATCGGGGGCTGAGCTCTGGACGATTATTCCAGCTCGTTTCCTGGTGCCCGTGGAGCTGCAGAGGTGGGCACTGCAATGCCACCTTTGCCACAGGGAAGGTCAGGGGGTGAAGCTGCTCAGGTCTCCACCTCCTCCTGCGGCCCCAGCAGCTGCCCCAGCCCTGCTCGATCCCAGCCAGGCCCTTTCCCGCACGGAGCAGCTTCCCTGTTGTTTTCTGGGCTTGTTTGTTTGCTGCATTTGCTGACTCGGCGCAGCCCTGCTGCCCGCCTGACTCATCCCACAGCCCGGGGCACGGCACGGCACGGCCCGGCCGCATCCTGAACACTCACCCGTGCCCCGCCGGGCTCTGGCACGGCCCACAGCCCGCCACGGCGTGGGGCAGAGCTCCCACCAGCCCTGCCGGACCCAGCGGCGCTGGCGTGGCCAGGCCGGGGGAGCCGCGGTGCCCCCACACCCCACATGTGCCAGGATGGATGGCACGAGCACCGCCGGCAGCCCCAGTGCCACGTCCCGCGCTCAAGGGATGCTCCCACAATGTCCCGCAGGATCAGAGGGAGGTCTGTGGGGTTGAAGGCCTGCTTTGGGGGCCGGGGGGTTGTTCTCGGCTCTCCCAGAGACTCCTTCTCTCCCTGCAGCTCTGCCAGAGCCAGCGCGGCGGCCGCGGGGCTGAGCCCGGCAGCGCGGGGCGTTCCGGCACCGCGGAGCTGGCACCGTTCCGTGCCCTACCCCCGGCATGGATCCGCCGCTCCGGCACACCGAGAGCGGAGCCTTCGTCTCCAGCGCGGAGCTGAGCATGAGGCGGGGGCCCGCGGCTGCCCCCGAGGGCAGGGCCCGCTTCCAGAAGGTCTCGCTGGTGCCGCGGCACCGGGAGAGCCCCGGCAGCGCTCGGGGCCGGGCCGGGAGCCCGTCCCGCGTGTCGCTCCTGCTGCAGGCCTGGGAGAGGGAGATCGTGGAGAAGAAGGCCTCCAGCCCCGCCGCCCCGGGTCACCGCGAGCACTCGTCCCCCGTCAGCCTCCGGAAGGACTTCACGGCGCACGGGCCCATCTTCTCGCAGGTCTATGCCCCGGCGCAGAGGCCCCGGCGCCAGGACGAGCGGGGAAAGGGGGGACCCGGCGGGGACGGCTGCCCCTCCCCGGCGGGTGCCCCCCGCGAGGTGCCCGTGCACCGGGAGAGTTACGTGCACGGCAGCCTCCTGCCCACCCGCCCCGCCGAGCGTCCCGCGGGGGCTCCCGGCGACGGGCCCGGTGCCCCGTGCGCCACCGGGCGCGCCCCTGCCTTGCCCAGGGCCAGGCAGGTCACCGTGCTGCGGACGGGCAGGGACGCGGCGGAGGGACGGGGGGCTCCAAATGGGACACACGACGCTGCCGGGGCCACCGCGGGCTCGCCGCGGCGGGACTGCCCCAGGCAGGACGGCGGCGGCTCTGCTGCGGCCACAGACACCGAGGGATCCCCCGAGGAGAAGGACTCGGCACAAGCCGAGCCCACGCCGGTGAAGGCAGCTCCGGGGGCCGGCGAGAGGCCCGGGGACCCGCAGAGCAGCCTGGCCAGCTCCCCGCAGCGTCCCTCGGCAGGCGCCGGTGGCCAGGCTGCTCCGGCTGGCACCGGCGAGGGAAGCGTGGCAGACGTGGATGGCACCGTTCCAGCCACGCCACCGAGGACAGAGAGCCCCCCGGGAGCTGGCGGCATCCCTGAGCACCAACCCCCGGAGGTGAGCGATGGTCCAGAGCCTGCACCCGAAACAGCAGCATCAGCAAAGGCTGAGATTGAGCCGGAGGGGGATGAGACGATGGGAGACCCCCAGGGCACAGCCCAAGAGCCTGAGAGCAGCCCAGAGCCCCCCAGCGAGCCCCCAGCCCCCGAGAGCCCCCCGGACGCGAGCGAGGAGGACCCCGAGCTGCTGGTGGACATGGAGATCTTCGTGGACACGCTGCGCAACATGGAGCCCTCGGAGATGCGGAAGGCGCCCAAGGCCCCGCGGCAGCCGCGGCCGTCGGCGCTGGGTCGCCGCGCGGCTCTGCCCCCCATCCACGAGGACCGCGTGGCCCCCCGCGCCCCCCTGGCCCTGCCCCTGCCCCTGGCCCTGCCCCAGGCCCTGCGGGAGCTGCTGGCGCGGCCCGAGGGGGCCCCCGAGGAAGAGGAGGAGATCGAGAACCCCTACCTGAGCCCCGAGGAGCGGGCGGCCGCCAGGACCCTCCGCGGGGTGCCCAGGGAAGGGTGGGCGGAGGGGGGCTCGCTCCTGGGGACCCTGGGGGCAGATGACAACGCCAAACTGGTGGCCGGGGGCCCGGCCGAGCGGAGCGTGCCCTTCCGAGGGAACGTCCTCAAGGGCATGGCACTGCTCTCCCACTTTTTGGAGCAGCGGGCAGCTGGAGCTGACGAGGGCAAGCCCTACTCCCGCCTGGACAAGAGTGTGCTCTACAGCCGCTTCGTGTCCCCCGGCGCCGCCCTGCTCGAGCTGCCCGAGGGCGATGGGGGCTCCGAATTACCCTGCCCCAGGGACCACAATGGGCTGGGCCCTGGTGGCCATTCTGGCCCCGAGATGGCCATGCTGGAGGCCCTGAGTTCTGGCCCTGTCCCTCCTGTCACCGAGCAGCCAGAGAACACCGTGACCCTGAGCCTCGAGCACGTCCTGGTGAGTGAATCCAGCACTGCGGAGTGCCCCGGGGGTGTGGGAAGGGGATGGGGGCTGAACCTGGAGCATCCTTCCCTGTTCCCAAGGTACGGCTGCTGCTTCCCGGCAGAGAGGCCGTGGGTGGAGCGCAAGCACTGGGATGGGTGATGGGAGGGCACTGGGATGGGTGATGGGAGGGCACTGGGATGGGTGATGAGGGCACTGGGATGGGTGATGGGAGGTCAAGGGACGGGAGGGTGCCACCACGGCTGCTGGGAGGGTCCCGGGCAGGTGCCAGGAGGGTCGGGGGCAGACGATCTGATCCCCAGCAGTGCAGGAATGCTCGAGGTGTGGCTGCTCGGGGCGGTGGGAGGGGTGGCAGACGCCAGACGCGAGGCTGCGGCTGCGGCTCCCTTGGGCTGCAGGGAGATGGCTGCTGCAGCCGAGGTCCCCCCGTGCTCCTCACCCGCCCGTCCCCTCGGCTCTTCACAGCAGGAGGATAAGGAGGGCTTGGAGAAGATCAACACAAGACCTGGCAAGGTACAGGGAGGGCGGTGGGGCCGGGCTGGGCCGGCCGGCCGGTGCGGCAGCACTTCCCCGCCGCGTCACCCTTCGCAGATCATCCTCTACTCCGACGCCGGCTTCGCGGGGCACAAACGGGAGATCTGGGACGACGTCCCCGACGCCACGTCCTGGGAGCTCTCGCACACCATCTCCATCCGAGTCATCCGAGGCGGGTACGGAGGGGCCGCCGCGGCAGGGCTCGGCCGGCACTCGCGCCGGGGCTGTCGCGGCGCGGGGTTCGGGAGCGCCCGTCCCCACCCACGCCGTGCCCCGGGGGCACCCGCGGGGCTGCGGCCCACGCTGCATCTCCCCCGTTTTGCGCCGACCCCGCTCGCAGGTGGGTGATGTACGAGAAGCCGCGGTTCCGCGGGCGCAAGTGCGTCCTGGCCGAGGGGGACGTGGAGATCGACAACCCCTGGACGGCGTACGGGGACACCGGGGACACCGGGGACAGCGGGCACCGCGGGCAGCCCCGCGGGAGCCGCCCCTTCCGCATCGGCTCCTTCAAGAGGGTGGTGCGGGTGAGTGCAGGGAGCCCCGCAGCCGCAGCGCGCCCCGAGCAGAGGGGCCGAGCCCGAACGCCGCTGTTCCCGCAGGATTACCGCACGCCCGAGATCAGCCTCTTCGCCGGGGAGAACGGCCAGGGCGCCCGGCTCAGGTTCAGCGGCTCGGCCGAGGACATCCGCGAGCGGGGCCAGGCGCTGGCCGCCGCCTCCATCATCGTCCACTCGGGCCTGTGAGGGGACCCTGGGCCGGCGCTGCCGGGTGGGCTCCAGCACAGACCGGGCCAGGGTGTGACGCCTTTCCCCGTTCCACAGGTGGCTGCTTTACTCCAAGCCTTTCTTTGATGACGACCCCTACGTTCTGGAGCCGGGCGGGTACCCCAATTTAAAGGCTTGGGGAGCAAAGGATCCATCCATCTGCTCCATGCATCCCATCAGGCTGGTGAGTGTGCTTCCAGCGGTGCCGGGGCTGTATCCAGGTGTGAGGGAGTTCTGGCAGCTCCGGGTTGCCATCAGTGACATCACGGTGTGGGAACAGGCCAAGCGTGGCTTTGGAAAGTGCTCCTGTGGGTTAGGGGTGAGGGAAAGCTTCAAAAGAGCTTCTTGAATGAAAACAACCCAAAAACCAGCTGAGGCTTTAAAAGGTGGCAGCAGATGTCCCTGCAATGCCCCCTCCTGCCATCACAGCCTCAGTGGGGCTCCTTCTCCTTCCAGGGCTGCCCCGTCGTGGAGAGACCTGGTGAGCCACAGGTGAGCTCTGCTGCAGCTCCCAGGAGCCACGGGCTGGGATGGCCCTGGGACCATCCTCACCCCACCTTGTCCCTTCCTCACCTTTCTCACCTGTCCCCAGGTGCTGATCTATGAAGCTGCAGCTTTCCAGGGCCGCAGCTTCACCATCAGCAGAGACATCTATGACCTAAAACGCCTGCCCGAGGCAGCGCTGCCCACCGTGGGCTCCCTGCGTGTCCTGGGTGGCTGGTGAGCGGCACGGGGAGGGCAGGGCTGGCATCCCAACTGGGAAGGTGATGGTCACCCCTGGGAAGGGCTGTGGAATGGCTGGGGGTCACTTGGGAGAGAGGCTGTGGATGGTGTCCCCGTGCCCCAGCACGTGGAAATCCTCTGGAGTCCTCACTGCCCGTGTCTGCCTGTGCCACAGCTGGGTTGGCTACGAGAAGGAAGGTTTCCGTGGCCACCAGTACCTGCTGGAGGAAGGGGAGTACCAGGACTGGAGGCAGTGGGGCGGCTACAGCAAGGAGCTGGTGTCCCTGCGGCTGATCCGGACGGTGAGGGCAGGGATGGGACTGGCTTGTGAATGGACTTGGTGCGGGCAGAGAGAACCAGGCACCCTCACCCCATCCTCACCCCCAAAGGGTGTCAGGCAGCTGGGCATGGCCTGAGATCCCCCAAAATCACCCAAGCAAAGGTTTGGCAGCTGCTCCCACCCTCCCCGGGGTGCCCGAGGCCAGGCAGCTCCTTTCCCTGACAGACCGTGGGGCTTGGGGGGGCTCCTTCTCCCCGCAGGACTTCTCTGACCCAGCGCTGGTCCTGTTCGAGGCCATGGACTTCGAGGAGGGCGCGAGCGTGGAGCTGAGCGAGGCGCTGCCCGACACGCGGCTGGCCGGCTACGGCAGCGGCACGCAGTCCATGCACGTGCTGAGCGGCGTGTGAGTGCGGGGCGGGCCCGGGGGTGCCCGGGGGGGACCGGGGGGTGCCCGGGCCAGCACTCACCCCCTCCCCGCAGCTGGGTGGCCTACGAGGGCCCCAACTACTCTGGCGAGCAGTACATCCTGGAGAAGGGCGTGTACCGCAACTGCGAGGACTGGGGGGCCACCGACTGCCGCATCGCCTCGGCACAGCCCATCCTGCAGGTGAGGGGACAGCCCCTCCTCGCGGGACCCCCCGGGCCGTGGGTGCCACGGCCAGGCTCCCACCAGCCCCGCTCTGTTTGCTTCCAGGTCAGGCAACACAACCTGCACTTCGTCTCCAAGGTCAGGGCTGGTGCTGGGGAGGGGGACGCAGCCCCTTGTGGGGTGCTGGTGACGCTTTGCCCCTCACCGAGCCCTCTGCTCCCCTCGCCAGATCCTGCTTTTCTCAGAGCCCGACTTCTCGGGGAATCACGTCGCCTTTGAGGAGGACCAGGAGGCCCTGCCCGAAGCCTTCATCCCACGCTCCTGCAGAGTGCGTGGGGGCAGGTAGGGTGTCGGGGGTGCTGTGGGAGGGATGGATGTCCTGCGTGATGGCTTTGTCAGCGCAGGAATGCTCCTCCCCACCAGCTGGATCCTGTTCGATGGGCAGGACTTTGCCGGGGAGCAGCACGTGCTGTCCGAGGGCGAGTACCCCACACTCAGTGCCATGGGCTGCCTCTGCTCCACCGCCATCCGCTCCCTGAAGAGAGTTCCACTGGTGAGTTCCTTTCCTTTCCTTTCCTTTCCTTTCCTTTCCTTTCCTTTCCTTTCCTTTCCTTTCCTTTCCTTTCCTTTCCTTTCCTTTCCTTTCCTTTCCTTTCCCTTCCCGATCCCCCCAGAACGTTTTTCCCCTCTCACGGGCACCCCCAGTTCTGGCTCTGCACCCCAGGAACCCTCAATTCCCCCCCTGTCCCTGACCCCACAGTTTTTCTCGGAGCCCTCCATCTTCCTGCACGGGCTGGAGTGTTTCGAGGGCAAGGAGATCGAGCTGAACTCCGAAGTGCGGAGTCTCCAGGCTGAGGGTTTCAACAACCACGTGCTGTCGGTGCGGGTCAAAGGAGGGATGTAAGTGAGTCCCCTGGCACCCGTGGGTGTCCCCCCTGCCCGCCCGGGGTGACCTGGCCTGTGCCACCCTGTCCCCACAGCTGGGTGCTGTGCGAGCACGGCGACTTCCGAGGGCGGCAGTGGCTGCTGGACTGCACCGAGATCACCAACTGGCTGACCTACAGCGGGCTCCAGCACGTGGGGTCCCTCTACCCCATCCGCCAGGTGAGGGTCACCCCTGGGAGGGGACAGGGCCGTGTCACCCAATGGGGCGAGCCCCAAACCCCGGGGCTCACATGGAGACAGAGCTGCCAGCCCTGGGCTGGGGGAGCTGGAGAGGAGCAGTGATAGCTCTGACATGGGAAAGGTGCCACCAGCTCGGCACGGTCACCCCAGATTCCTGTCCCCCACCCTGGGAGTGGCTGCCTTTGTGGCGAAATGCTCCCCGTGGGCAACTGCCTCGTAAAATCCGCGGCGTGCCAGCGCGGTGAGCCGTGCCCGTGCCAGCTCCGAGGGACAGGTCACAGTCACAGCCATCGCCCTGGGGACACGTGGGGCTCTCCTGGGGGAAGGACAAGGGGGGAACACCCCAGGGTGCAGGACCCTCCCCTCCCAGAGCCCCAGCCGGGTGGGGAGTGCAGGCAGCCGGGTTTTTGGGTGCAAACACAGGTTCCTCTCTTGCAGAGACGCATCTATTTCCGCATCAGGAGCGGGGAGCTGGAGCTCTTCCTCTCGGTCCCCGACGACGTGGAGGACATGAAGGCGGGGCGGGTGGTGGTCTCCAGCCTGAGCGAGCAGAGCAGCTCCGTCTGGTACTACGAGGACGGGCTGATCAAAAACCAGGTCAGGGCTCAGCGGTGACAGCCAGCGCCACCGAGGGGAGCAGGGCAGGACTCCTGCTGGGCACTCCCCACCCCACAGCCATCTTCCAGGGTTTATAAGAGCTTCTCCCAGCCTCTGATCCCAGCCTTGTCCCCGGAGATCTGCGGATTCTCCTCCCCGAGTCTGCCCTGGAGATGGGAAGCCATCTCTGCCTTTCCTGAGGAGTTTCTGTCACCTTCATCAGCCCCACCTCTCGCCGAGGGGGTCTTCCTGCTCATCCCACATTCCACCAGATCCAGCTGCCCTACAGGGAATCCCCTCCCTCCGTGTCCTTGCAGGTGGCCCCCAACATGAGCCTGCAGGTCATCGGGCCGGCTGGGAAGGGCGCCAAGGCCGTGCTGTGGTCCGAGACGCGGGTGCCACGTCAGACCTGGAGCGTCGATTCCCAGGGACGGATCCGCAGCCAGATGTTCGAGGATATGGTCCTCGACGTCAAGGGTGAGGCCTCAGCCCTGGACAGAGGCTGCTTCCCCAGGGATGCCCAGAAATGGGGTGTTTCCATCAGGAGTGGGGTTTGCCCTCCCCAAACCTCCCCCTTGCTCTGCAGGCGGCCGAAGCTATGACCGGGACCATGCCATTGTCTGGGACATGGCTGATGAGCGACCCACGCAGATCTGGGACATCCAGGTGCTGTGAGGGGCAGAGGTGCCACGGGGCAGGACGGGGACACTCTGCCAACATCCCCACACAGGGGCAGGAGGCCTCAGACCCCACCCACGCTGCATCCCAAGCACCTCTCTGCCCCAGCTGCTGGTGTGAAGGATGACCACCAACCTCCCCATCACGGGGGAACCACCCCACCTCCCTCCTAAGGAGGCCTGAACATGGTCCATGAAGGATCCCATGGACACGGCCAGCGTGGGACGCTCTGGAGAGCAGCGGGGCTCCTCCCCACAAGTGTCTGTTCCCCCTGAACTGTATTTATGTACCTGTGTAAGATACAGCCCTGCTTGTCTGGGCCAGCTCTGCCCGGGTGCTTGGTGTCCTTGTCCTGCCCGCAGCCTGGCAGCACCCCTGCCCCAGCCCTGATGCCGATGCCAGGATGGGATCCCGGTGCCCTCTAGTGCCCACGGGCACAGGCAGCTCCGTGGCCGCGTTCTCTGAGGAGGGAGGCGCCGGCCAAGCCGTGCCCGGGAGCTCCGGGGGCTGCGGGGCAGCTCCAGCCCACGGGACCCAGCTGTGGCCTCGGGGGTCCCTTCGTGGCACCGCGGGCTGAGCTCAGAGCCAGCAGTGGTGCCTGTCCCTGCTGCAGGGCTGCACCACGGCTCAGGGCACGCATCTTTCGGGTGCCCAGGACAGGTCTCACCCCACCCGGCTCCAGAGCAGGAGCTCCGGGGATGTGGCTTGGAGCCAGGGGAACACGGGGTGGGAAATGGAGACAAACTCGGTGCTCGCTGCTGGGGAGAGGACAGGGCTGCCAGCAGGAGCGTGCTCTGGTCGCTGCACGGAGCACTCACGGCCCTCGCAGGGAGCAGCGCTGACAGCCCGGCGATGCCGGGGGACATCAGGCGGCTCCAGCGGCTGGGCCGGCCGCGGCTTCCGGCAACAAACGCCCGTCTTTTACGTGTCTCCATTGCCCCAGGACCAGTCCGGGCAGGGGGACAGGCAGCCACACGGGGGACTTAGAGGTTAGGATCGGCCCGGCAGGAAGGGACGCTGAGGAAGGCGAAAGCCGCTCAATATTACAGAGCCCCCCTCACACAGACACACGACCGGAGCCGCGTCCGCCCCTCACAGGAAGCGGGGCGCCTGCGCTCAGCATTTATATTAACCCTGTCGGGCTGTGATTGGCTGAGGGCGGGAGGTGGCGGCGCCGGATTGGCAGGGAGCAGCAGCCCCTGCCGCGGGATTGGCTGGGGCTCCGCGCGGGCTGCCCCGCCCGAGCCTCCGGGGAACGCTGAGGGATCGCTCGGGAATCTCCGGAGCCGCTCGGGAATCTCCGGAACCGCTCGGGAGTTGCTCCGGGAGCGCTCCGGGATCCCCGGGAACCGCTCGGGGACCCCCGGGGGATGCTCACTCGGGGACCCCCGGGGGATGCTCACTCGGGGACCCCCGGGGGATGCTCACTCGGGGACCCCCGGGGGATGCTCACTCGGGGACCCCCGGGGGATGCTCACTCGGGGACCCCCGGGGGATGCTCACTCGGGGACCCCCGGGGGATGCTCACTCGGGGACCCCCGGGCCTTCTCCCCCCCGGCTCGGGCGTGGCCCCTCCATCTCCGAGGGTTGAAGCCCCGAGAAGGGGCCGGTGCTGCGCCCCCACCAACCCCGGTACCGAAGCGGGAGAACGAGCCCGAGGTGTCGGCACCGGCGCGTTTATTGCTCCGCTCCGCAGGGCCGGGGGCTCGCTCCGAGGCCGGGGGTGGCGGCAGGAACGGGTGCGGTGCCGGTGATGCCGTCCTGGGGAGGGGCTTCGGGGGGCTGCAGGGACGCCCCCGGCTCAGCGCAGCTGCAGGAGGAGCGCTGCCAGCACCCCCAGCGCCACGGCCAGGAGCGGGGGGCTGGCGCCGGGCGAGCTCCGGCCGCCGCTGACCGTGGCGTTCGCCGCGGCGGCATCTTGCGGAGCGAGCTCCTCCGCGTTCGCTTTCGTGTCCTTGGCCTGGCCGAGCGCCTGGCAAGGAAAACAGCGTCAGACATCCCTCCCCACAGCAGCGGTGAAAGCCCCGAGACCCCTCACGGGATGGGTCTGGGGGCACTGCGGCGCCCACGCTGCCCCTTCCCAGGCGGGACAAACAGCCTCCTGTCCCCTGGCAGGTTCCCTTCCCACTCCAGCTCTTGGCTTTGGGCTCGTCCCAAGGCAGGGAGGGAAGTGAGCTCTCCCTGGAGTCGCTGCCCTGCTGCTGACCCGGGGGGTTCAGAAATTAGGGGGGAAGTGGAAGCCAGGGAGTGGTGTCTGCTCCTCTGGCTGCCGCGAGGGAGTGGTGAGAAGGTGTCGGGCCGTGGCCCTGCAGAAGAAAAAGAGGGGTGGGGGTTGTGCGAGGAGCAGGGGGGACCCCCGAGCCCGGGCAGGGTGCAGTCGGTGTGTGAAATGCAGCACAGCCAGGGTGGCAAGCTCGGGGCAGTTTCTTTCCCTCTCTGACGCTGTCCTGGCTGCTGGAAAAGCGATGCCGTTTCCCACTGTGAAGCACACTGTCTTACACCCCTCCCCAGGGTCCCTCCCGAGATGGGAAAGGAGCAGGAACGAAGCCCAAAACTCTGCTCTGCCCCTTTGCCACACTCTTGTCCTTTTTGCCTGCTTTACAGAGGGGAAAATCCCAAAATCTACACGCACCCCGTGGAGCCAGCAGCAGGTCCCATCTGTGGGGAACTCCATGAGTGAAATAAGCACAGACAAATCTGGCATCGTTACCAACATGTAGGAGAAAAAAAACCATCCCAAAAGCTGCCTCAAAGTGCATCATGCTCCCCAAAAGCGCTGCTGGGTTCATTCCTGACACCCAGGAGAGCCCCATGTCCTCAGCCTGGCTCTCGACCCATGGAGCCCGCAGCAGGAAGGGCGATAACAACCAGAGGAAACCACAGGCGTGTGTCCAGCAGCCCCTCCAGCCCAGCATCCCCACAGCGGGCACGGCCAGGCTGGAAGATGGGCTGGAGAGCTCTGCCAGGGTTCCGGAGGTGAGCGGTGCCCTCAGGGCAAAGAAAGGCATGAAAAAAAGAACCGCATGGAAGAGTCGGGACCTGGCAGAGCGCAGCACAAATCCCTTGCTGAGACCACAGCGGTGCGAGGCAAAGAGAAAACCAAACACGGCGGTTTTCAGAGCTGCGGGCTCGTCCTTACCAGGCACAGGGCGAGCAGGGCGAGCAGGGCGAGCAGGCGGGCGCGCTGCAGGGGCGGCATGGCCGGGGCTCGGCGGGGCTCCGACACTTCCCGTGGCACTTCCCCGTTCGCCCCGAGCCTTTAAGCCCGGCGGGGGCACCGCGCACCCAATCGCGCCTCCCTTCCCCAGCAGCGGCGGGACCGGCGCGGTTTTGGGGAAGTCGCAGCTGCTGCCCGCGCTGCGAGGAAAAAGGTGCGGGCCGTGGATTTGGGATGTGCGGGCCGTGGATTTGGGATGCCCGGGACGTGGATTTGGGATGCCCGGGCCGTGGATTTGGGATGCCCGGGCCGTGGATTTGGGATGCCCGGGCCGTGGAGCTGCTCCTCCGCATCCCCTGGCGCCGGAGCAGCTCCCTGCTCCCTGGCACGGCAGTGATGAGTGACAGAGCAGGGAAATTTCAGCTGAATAGAGATAAAGTGGAGAAATGGGACAAAAGGGTGTAAAGGGATGAGCGCAGGATGCTAGCCATGGCGGGAAGCAGTGGAGAAATGGATAAAAGGATAAAAATAAAATTCCCCACTGCAGTGGGTGTTCTTTCAGAAGTAGGTGAAAAGAAAAAGTGCATCCCGAGTTAAAAAGTTGAAGGAAAGGCTGAAACCCCTCAGGTTCTGCTTCTCCCTGGGGCCTCTCTGTCCTCACACCCACCAAGGACTAAGAGTGACTGAAACCCTCCCTGGATCGGAGGGAGGGTTTGCAAATCGCAGCCCAGGTCAGAAGGAATAAACCTCCTTCCCTCCAGGTGGAGCTGGAGCCAAGGCATCCCTTGGGATTTCAGTTACAGATCCTAAATAAAGGGGGAAATGCTTCCTTTAATCCCCTAAAGCGGGAAATGCTTCCTTTAATCCCCCAGCTCCATCTGCTCACAGCAGATCTCCGAGCTCCCTCGCCCTGCAGCACAGGAAACGAAAGGATCTGGTTATTTTAAGATGGTTTGAAATGAATAAAGTCACTGGAACGTGCTGAGAACACACACCTGCTGTCTGGGTTCGTGCTGGTGAAGCACATCACGGTGAGCTCCCTGCAGCTCCCACCCTCAGCTGAGGGCTCTGCTGCAGAAAAGCTTCACCAAATTTGGCTCGGTTTGGCTCTTCGGGCAAGTAGAAATTACTTGAGCACAGCCAACCTCCCTGACAGTGTCCAAGGCCGGGCTGGACAGGGTTTGGAGCAATGTGGGACAGTGGGAGGTGTCCCTGCCCATGGCAGGGGGTGGGATGGGCTTTGGGGTCCCTGGAGCCCAAACCTGTCTGTGGTTCTGTGCACGCCCCATCAAAGGAGGTAAAACTGCGGGGACAATTGGCCTGTCCCACTCGCCTGCAGCTGGCGAGGCCGAGCTCTCCGGGTGGGATGGGGACACCCAGGAAAGGCTCCCGGGATGGGGACAGGAGCTGGGGCAGCTCAGGGCACCAGCGGGGCCCGGCTGAGGAAACAGGGACCGAGGGAGCAGGTGAGGGAATCGGGAGGAGCCCCAGGCCAGGCTGACGGGTGTGTGCGGAGGGGGGCTGAGGAGAAAAATGGATCCCGCTCCCGGTAATTCCCGGCGCCGGTGTCCCGGGAGAACGCGCGCGGTGCACGCTGGGAATTGTAGTTCCCAGGGAACTCCAGCGCCCACCACGTGACCAGCGCCGGACCAATCGCGGCCCGCCTCGCGTCGCCGTGGCAACCGGCTGTACACAAGATGGCGGCGGGGGGTGAGTTTCCAGACCAGGCCTGGGCCGAGGGGTCCCTGCAAGGCTCCCTCCGCTCCTGCTCCGGGGTCAGCACTGAAAACAACACGGAGGGTAAAGCCCCTGAGGGAGCTGGGAGTTCTGGCCCAGCAGCTTTTCGGTGACACCCCCGGCCAGACCCCTTCTGTGGCTGCCCTCCCGCACACACAACCAGAACCAAGGGATTTTTACCCGAAAAGTCCTCCCTGCTGTGGCAGACCAGGAACCCTGCTCACAGGTATTTGTGTTTTCAGGTGCAGCTCACCCTGACATGGAGCTCTCGTCTTCTCTGGCAGAAAAAATCTCTCTGTTGGAAAAAAAAATAGAGAAACAAGCACAAGAAATCCAGCTGCAGGTAAAAGTCAGCCTCTTGCTGAGGCTGCTCTGTCCTCTGCCACAGGAATTCCACCTCTCAGACCTTGTGTGGGCTCAGAGTCCATCTGTGGTCTGCTGTTAATTACCCAAATGAGCCCTTTACAAAGCAACAGAGCAGTGGGATCAGGCCTTGGGGTGGCAGAGGGGACAGTCCCTGCTGGGGCTTCTTGCAGCAGTGACTCTCAGCACCCTGGCACTGACATCAGCAGCTCTTTGGCTTCAGAATTAATTTTTTTTTCCCTCCTGTGATGGTACATGCCCCCTTTTTGTTTTCTGAAACAGCAGCTGCTCACACAGGAGAGTGGAACTGGAGCAGCCCTCTCTGCATCACTGACTGGAATAAATAAATACCCTTTAAAATCTTAGAATAAATACCTTTAAAATCTTAGAATAAATACCTCTTTCTGTTCAGATTGGATTTTTTAAGACGTGGCTGCAGAGATGCTGGTTTAGTTTCCATACCAGCCCCTCCCCGCAGGTCTGAGCAGGAGCACCTGGTGCAGAGGGAGGACGGGAGATGGGTCACCCACTCCTGGAGCTCTCCATTTATCCCAGCCCTCCTTTGAGGCTCATTAAGGGGTTTGTGGGGTGGTTCAGCCCTGCTGAGCCTTTGGGCAGCGCTGGGTGGGGGAGAGGAGCTGCAGCAGCCCTGATTGTGCCAGCTGTGCCTGGAGGGGCTGAGCCCAGAACTGACCCAGCCCTTTGTTCTGCCCCTGAAGGCCGGGAGGATCGCCGAGCTCGAGGAGAAGATAAAGACTCTTCAGGAAGGGGAAGGTAAAATCGTTCTGCAGCTCTGGGCAGGGCAGCAGAGCAAGGCATTTGTGTCTGTTACTCTGCTGCAAAACATCCTGAGCTGTTTGTGTGGGTTTCGGAGCCTCCACGGCTGCGAAGCCAACCGCAGGCTGGGCAGGAGTGCAGTAAACACTGCCGAGTTCAAGCAGCAGGAAGGCAGCTCCTCGCAGCTGGGAGCAGCCAAACACACCCCTGGAGTCTCCACAGGACTCCAGCCCAGCAGAACTCGAGATTGAGCCCAGCTTGCAGTGGCTCACAGGGGTGTTTTCCCCTGCATCCAGCAGCTTTCCCAGCCCCAGCCGGAGCCCACAGACGTTTCCTGCAGGGCTGAACAGCCTGCTGTGTGCAGGGCTGTGGTGAGCTCTCCATTTCCTGAGCACAGAGCTCAAATGTGGCTGTCAAACCACAGACACGAGCTCTGCTCCTGCTGCTGCACCGTGCTGCCACCCAGCCAAGATTCCAGGATCCAGCTGCAGCAGGCACCTGCTCCTTTTGGGCTCCTTAGGGCTGAGCTGAGCAAGTTCCACTGTAGGCCTGCCAACAGCACCTCTCACATCAGCTCCCATGGCTTTAAATTCCCCAGGCTTGTTCACAACTGTCTTTTGGCCTGCCAGCAGCCTTGTCAAACCACTGCAGGGTGAATTGTCCCCTTCAGCCCCTGTGTCCCACGGGTGGGAGTTCACTGAGCACAGGCAGGTGCTGCTGGGGCCCTGCCCTGTGTGGCACAGGTGATCCACAGCTTGAGATCTTCAGAGGAACGTCAGCTTTTCTCTTACAGATGCTTCTGACTCGCCCAGCACAGAACTGGAAGCGAGGTGCCTTCGGCTGCAGAGCCAGGTCTGGGAGATGGAGGTGAGGCTGCTCTGCCTGCCCTGAGCCAGCTCTCCTGTGGTTTGGGGTCACTGCACTCCCAGTTTGGCCTTTTCCAAGCTGCCCCTTTGGTCCTCACAACCCTTCTCCTCTGAGAAAAGGGAGCAGGTTGGATGTGAGCAGCACCTGGGCCTCCTGTGAGCTTCATCCTGATTGCCAGGGCTGCAGGAATGCCCAGCTCCTGCAGCCTTGGGAGGTTCCCCTGGCACTACAATCTCCTCCCTTTGCCCTGCTGCTGATGGAGCTGCTATCACTGCCCTGCCAGGAAGTCTGTCTGCCAGGGCCAAGACAAACCTGTTCCACCTCCCTCTGTGCCTCCCACAGCCACAGCTGACCCCTCTCGGGCTCCCTTTTCCAGTTCTCTGGAGCTCTGGGCACCAAAGCCCACCCGACTCTGCTCTTGCAGCGGTTCCTGAGCGACTACGGCCTGGTGTGGGTTGGAGAGGCACGGCACCAGCTGGGAGACACAGAACCACTCCAGGAGGAGGAGCTGCCAGCAGGGAGCCCCTGCAGGCCGGGTAAACCTCTGTGAGATCCCAGCTCCACTCTGGGCTGAAGCTGCTAGCCCAGCTCCCCCCGTGTGCTCAGAGAAGGGGGAGTAGAAAAGCATCAAAACCTCAGGATTTGGGTCTTCAGAATTTGGGATCCTGGGCCAAGATCTTCACGTCGATCCCTCTCAGGGACACAGACGTGGAGCAGTCTAACAGGAGCTCAGCAGAAGGTTTGGTTTTATATCCCTGTGTTTTGTACACCCTTCTGGGGGGAGAACCTGATGGCTCAGCCCTTCAGGAGGAGCAGCTGTCTCCTGCAGAATTCACAAACCACATTTGAGGCTTGGTTGATCTCATGACATTGACACAGAGTGGGTGGAAAATGGAATCAGGTGCTTTGTGTACACAGGAGCTGTAGTAACTTACCCACAGAGCCTGGCTCCATCAGGGAGTGTTGTTTGCCTTCCCTCCCAGCCACCATGTGAGGGTTTAATTGAGACCTGACTCGGCTGTCTGGGGTCCAAGCAGCTTTGGCAGTGGCTCCTTAGGAAGTGGTAACAGAGGAAAAAAAATTATTTGGACTGTAGAGCCAAAGCTGCTTCCTAACCACCAGGCAGGTATTAGCCTAGAGCTTCCCTTAGATGCAGGAGGGCAGGGGCAGAGTGAGATCAGCAGAAACAGTTTTGGTTTCAGCTCGGTGACCCTTTTCAAGGGTATTTCTGCATCATTCTTTAGCAACTCATAAAAAAAAAAGCAGAACAACCAAGGACTTCAACTCAACTAAGATCTTTCCTCTCATTTCCTCTTCTTCTTTCCTCTGTCCTGTCACAACCCTTTTACTACTTCCCCCTGCCACCCTCCAAGCCCCAGACAAACATCCTGGCAGAGTCCCTGCCCTGCTGCAGGCAGCTGCCTGTGTTGACACTGGCACCTCCTCAGCACCTGTGCCCTGATCCTCTGACCCAAGCTGCTTAATCCAGCTGGTGCAGCTCCTCGTCCTGCAGGGCACAGGGACAGCACAGCGCTCCTGAGAGGAGCCAGGAGCCCCGCGTGGGCTCCAGGAGCTGCTCTGGAGCTGCTCTGGAGCTGCGAGCTGCAGCCCCAGCCCTGCAGCCCTGCCCTTGCGGTTCAGCACACGCCCCGGGGACCTGGCAGGGCTGTGCCACAGCAAAAGCTCGCAGCACATCCTGCAAACGTGTGAAGGGCAAAGCCCAGGCAGCCCAGCGGTGTCAGGGCAGGAACACACCTCAGGGTCATAGTGATAAACCCGTCCTGCCCCCCTGACTCTGATCCCTCTGCCACAGGTGAGCCCCTTGTGTGCAAACACCAGATTGATTTTGACTTAATCCTGGAGAACATTAAGGATTTGAACTTGCTTGTGGGAGAGGGCATTCCCCAGGTCGTGCACACGCCTCGGGGGGCTCGGCTGAGGCGGCCGGAGCTGCTCCCTCTGACCCTGTACCGAAACGGGATCGTCGTGGGACACGGAGCCTTCCGGCCCTACCAGCACCCAGCCACGCAGGTATGGCAAGGGCTGAGAGCAGTCAGAGCCATCCTGCCAGCACCCACCGAGCCCAGGAATGGGGAGAGGGCTTCTGAGCTCCCCTCAGCCTGCAGAGCAGCCCAGCTGCACCCTGCATCCCTGCCAGGCCTCGTGTGTCCTGTGCAGTAATTCTAGAGATGGAGATGCTGTCTCTGGTCAGACCTTTCTGCACGGCCACAGCTCCACACACAGGAGCAGCCCAGCAGAAAGATCAGTCCCGAG
Source organism: Lonchura striata (assembly GCF_050655825.1). Classification (NCBI taxonomy): domain Eukaryota; kingdom Metazoa; phylum Chordata; class Aves; order Passeriformes; family Estrildidae; genus Lonchura; species Lonchura striata. The sequence continues at coordinate 1,012,526 of NC_140725.1, forward strand.
CTCAGCAGCAGGCTGAGGTGTGACCCCGGTGCTCTCCTGTTGTTTCAGCAATGCCTGCAGGACATCATGGATGGTTTTCTCCCCTCAGAGCTGCAGCCTCGCTACCCCGACGGTGTCTGCTTGCAGGCAAGTGCCACACCCAGCTCTTGGCACGGGGATTTTGCTGGATGGTGCCCAGAGAAGGGAGGCTGAGGTCTGTGGTGCTGTGCAGGTGTGCCTGGGGCCAGAGGAGGCATGCAGGGCACCTGCAGCAGCCGTTACAGGAAGGGCTTCAGCATCAAGGCTGAAGGGTTCCTGTGCCTCAGTGAACCTGCCTTGGAGCACGGCTTCTGAGAGCACAGCAGGCTCTGTAAGAGAAGCAGCACATGCAGGAAATGAAGAGGTGTGTCACAAAAAGGAGGGGGAAAAAGTTCTCAAATAGTTCCCCTGGAAAAGCTCATAACGTGAGATGGAACAAGTACCTTTTAAAGAGGATGTCATGAGAGTTTGTTTTGCCACAGCTTAAATGGATTTGGCCACCTGAGGTTCTCTTGGGCCCCAGTTTTTGATTTCTCAGAAATGGCAAAGAGCCAAAGCCACATTTGCAGGCAGAGAAGCTCAGGGGACTCAAATCTGGGTCTTGGAGTGCACCTGCAATGTCAGCAGGCACAACCAGAGCTGGACTCTCCCTGTGCCACGGAGAAACCAGGGCACAGCTGCCTGAGCAGGACAAGGTCGGGCCAGCTGGAGCGAGCTGGGAGCTGTGGAGGGTCAGAAGGCACAGAAGGGGGATTGTGCAAAGCTCTGGGGGCTGAAGTTCCCTAGAAGCAGCCTTGGTTTCTTTTGGGGTTTACAGCTGCTGCTGGGTATCACTGTGGTTTGCTGGGCTCTGATGCAGCAAGAGGAGCTTGTGCAACAGTCAGATTTGCTTACAGGTCACCGACAGGAGGGACGTGGTGTTTCAGAAGCCAGACCTTCCAGGGAACTTTCCTGGCCTTGGCCAGGTGGTGGGTACTTCAGAATCCAACAAAGTGCAGGAAACCTCCAAGATTCCAGGTAAAATCTTAAACCTGCCTTGAAAATGCTGCTGGTTCTTGAGGAGGAGGATCCTTAAACCTTACCAGGGCAGTGCAGGGGGTAGGAGGGGAATGTGAGGGTCTCAACCCTTCTGGGTCAGAGCCTGGCCTTGCCTCTGGAGCTGGGAGCCAGCAGCACACACAGGATCCTCTCAGCATTAATCCTGCTTAAGAATGGGACGTGACAAGTCATAAAAGAATAGAAATTCAGCAGGTTTCCACAAACACATCTGCCCTGTGCCCTTCTGAAAGGCCAAGCTCCTTCCACCTTCACCACATCAAAGGATGCTGAGGTAACCCTGCAGGCCTGGGGTGGGGAGAGCTGCTTGGAAACACCTCACCTTTCAAGCAGCTCCTTCCAAAAAAGTAAATATTGCCAAGCCAAATTTACCGTAACTGCACTGAATACAGGACAGCTTCTCTTCAGAATTTCACAACAGAATATGGGACATCAAAGGCCACAGATTCCACATTTTGCTTCTAGACACTTACATTCTGTGTAAGCAGTACCTGATAGGGCTGGGAAGTCAAACAGAGACAGAAATCAGTGGGTCTGTGGGTGCATCACTGAATAACCCACCACATGTATCCCTCGTGAGAAACAGCTGCCTGCTTCCATACATCTGGTCTCAGTCACCTCAAGCCTAAAGCTAAATATCCTCTTTATCTAAGCACCTAAAAACCAAAAATTGTCCAAGCAGAAAGGAATGGACACCTACAAATACACCCTCACAAGGTGAAGAACGTCCAAGTCTGTAAAAATGGTGATAGTCCCAGTTTTTCAGAGCAGAGCTGCCTGCCTGCTGTGCATCCCAGCTGGGCACTGCACAGTTCCAGTGTTGGTGTTGACAATCAAACATTTAGAGGGGCAGAAAGTGGGACAGCTTCAAGAGAGGAACCCGAGAGCTGCTCTGGGCCTCGCTGGGGTGCTGAGAGCTCTCCCTGTCGGTGGCCACGCTCTCTCCTTTCACCAAATCTGCCTCTTCTGGGGGCAATTTGTCACTGAGGTCACACGTGGGAACCCAGGGCTTCCCTCTGGCTGCCCTGGCAGGTCTGGGACCCTGGCAGGGGTCAGGAACCCCCCTGGACAGAGCCCCCAGAGACACTGGCTGTGATCTCTGTCCATGGAAAAGAGTTTTCAATCTTACAGGATCAATTACCAGCTCTGAGTGTTTGATATCAGTAATAATTAAGTGTGGCACGGGTGCAAAAGTAAAATTTTAGGATTCTAGATGAGGGGTGCAAAGGGGACAAGCTGGAGGAAATTGGGTGTGCCTTGTCCTTTTTCTCCTTCTTCATGCCCTCCAGGTTTCACTGTGCTGTTGGCATTTTTCTGTTGGTTCAGGCTGGGGACACACTGTCCAACGTAGGTGACAGATATTGGCACGTTCTTGTAAATGCAGCCCAGGGAGTTTCTGGTATTTAATGTTTGTCACATCCCACTGAGGGCAGAGCCCCACACGCTGCCCTGCAGGACAGAGCTGGGCAGGGCAGCAGAACATGTTAGAGATAAACAGAATAAACAACCTGGAAACCAGCACAGACCAATTATGGCTTCTGCTTTGGCAGCAGGGCCAACAGACAGAGACTTTCTACAATCTCAGGATCATTTAACTATCACAGATTCCAACAGTCCCACACGGATATGTCTCTCCTCTGCTCTGCTAGGTCCCAAAAGCTCCTGGGAGCAGCTTGCCCCCAAGCTGTCCCAGCCCCTGCAGCACAGAGGGAGAGCGGGCAGTGCCCGAGGCGTGGCCGGAGCGGTGCCACAGGTACGAGCGGGCTCCCCAGCCACCCCCAGGAGAGACCAGGGCGATGCTTTGGGCTCAGCTCCCTGCACAGCATCCACAGCCCCTCCTGGGCCTCTCTCAGCTCTGTGTAACCTCCCAGAGAGGCTGCACCAGAGCACACGTGGCACTTGGCACCTGCCTCGTGGCTGTGCCCGCTCTCCCTGCGGCCCAGGCAGCGCTGACACTCACTTGCTTTGGTTTTAGGGTTCTGAGGAGCAGCAGAGGAGCAAGGAAATCCTGGTGGAAACACCTGGGCTGGCTGCCCTGCAGAGGTACAGGAATAGCCCCCCATCCCCTGCCCTGTCAGGATCTTCCTCCTATTTCACCACTGCAGGTTTAGTTCAGGGAGTTGAGGAATGAACTTTCCCCTTTTAGACCTTAGTTAGACAAAAGGCCAAGTTTGGTCCTTTGGGAAAACCACTGAATTTTTCATGGCAAACATGCCATATTTTACATCTCTAACAAAAAGCTTCTGTTGTTCAAAATGTCACTTATTTATGTGAAAGTTTTCCCGACAGCAAGCCAAGGCCTAAGAGTTTGTAACCATTGAAGGAGCTCTTTGCAGTTCTATTAAATGGAGAACACCTCCAGGAAACTGATGCCTGGGTGGGAGGTTTCACTAACAGCACTTTTCCACTCAGTCTTCTGGCAAGCCAAGACCCAAATAGCTAATGAAAAAAAAAACCCAAGCAGCTTATTTTTAATCAAAGAAGTAGGACAAAGTACTTACCAGACAGCCCTGGTTTAAAATGAAAAAGCTAAAAAAGGCCATTAATTCTCTTCAAGGCACCTTCAGGCTGGGAAAGCACAGCAGCAGTTTGGGCAGTGGGCTGGTCTGGGTGCCCACAGTCAGCCGGGGCCTCATCCACCTCAAGGACATTCCCAAACATGAACCTCCTGTGCCCTGGTCTGAGCCCTGCCTGCCAAGCGGGGCTGCTGCTGGGCTGAGGGGCTCTCTGCTCCCCAGGCTGAGCCCAGCTGGGGAGGCTGGAGCTCCTGTCTCTGCCTGCTGCACCCTGCGTGTCAGGTCCGAGAGCGGGGAGCGGACCTACGAGCTGAGCATGCTGCTCACGGACACCATCGGGGACCTGCGCCAGCACCTCACCCACATCAGGTAGCCCAGCACCCCCTCCCCGCCTTGCCTGACTCCGTGGGACCCCTGAAAAGGCTTCTTGAGGCCCTGGAGCTTCAAACAGCAGCCTGAGCTGGGTCACAGCCCCGTGTCCACCCGACGCTCTCCAGGCAGCAGTGCCAGGGTCCTGAGAAGCTCAGAGCATTTCATACCCACCTCTGCCACACAGCAACAGAGATGAACTTTTGTGCTCCCAAAACTGCCATCAGATCCAGGCCCATGGCTGCCTCTGCCTCCTTCCAACACTCACCCAGCTGGTGCCACCCTTCCCAAGGTGCTGGAAGCCAAGCTGCAGCCTTTGCTTTGTGTCCCAAAGCGTCTAATGCTGCCTCAGGGCTCCCTCAGCCTGTTGGGGACAGCTCCAGAAGGCTGAGGGCCCCCTTTGCTGTCCCCTCTTCCCACTCCTGCCACAGGCCTGGCCCAGGGCGAGCCCAGGATGAGCTCAGTGCTGCTGGGATGCACGAGCCTCCTTCCTCCCCACGGCAGCTGCGCAGCTGGCCAGGCTGCAGTTTGGGCTGGAAGCCCTTTTTTCTGCTCTTGCATAACCACAGCTGGATCAGTCAAAGCCTCTCAGCAAATCCTTGGGGAATCCCAGGAGTAGAAGATTGTGCTGTTCTTTCCTAGGGGTGGAAACTCGGACTATGAGATCATCAGCACCTTTCCCCAGAGGGTGTACACTGACAGCTCCAGGAGCCTGCAGGAATGTGGGCTGGTCCCCAGGGCCTCTCTGCTGCTCCGCAGGAGAAACTCATCCCAGCAGGAGGGGAGGGGGCTGCAGACACCCTGAAGTGCTCACCCCCAGCCCTGCACAGGGAGGGAGCTGCCTCTCACCTTACCCGACCTGCCCTGGCTGGGAAAAAGGGAGAGGTTTTCTTTCCAGATTCAGTTTCACTGTGCCACTACCTGGGACTGAGAAGAGCTGGGAGCAGCCACTGGGCCACTGCCGTTGGCACAGGGGGCCAGGCCCGGTCCTGCTGCCCCCAGGACAGCTGGTCCCAGCACAGGGACACTTCCACCAGCTCTCCTCATCTCTGTGCAGGGTTACACAGGCTGACCCAGCCCAGGGGAGCCTGTCAGCCTCAGCCCAGCACGGGGCAGCTGCTTAGCAGTGCTCAGGGACTGGAGCAGCAGGATGGACACACAGCCAGGGGCAGTTTGCTTTCTGCACACAGCAGCTCCCTACAGATCTCACCTGCTCTGACAGCAGGGCACAAACAGGCTCTGTTCCACAGCCTCTGCTGGAGCTAAACCTGAAGGCCTCGAGCCATTGCAGTGCTGGGGCTGAGCCAGGCTCGGCTCAGCCCTGCTCCTGGGTTTCCTGTACGTGCACGGCTCCTTCCCTTGGACAGCCCCCAGCTGCAGCGGCCCCGGCTCCAGCCTGCCTGGAGGTACCCGCCCTCCTCCTCCCGCTGCTGGATGCTGCAACAGGACACCGTGTCATTGGAGACAGCATAATCCCTCCGTGCTCTCTGCCCAACCCTGAACAAAGCATCTTCCTCCCCGTCCACTGGGCTGGGGCTGCACTTTTCCCTTTTCCTTTCCCCAGCACATTCTTCCCATTCCAGCTGTGACAAGCTCTCACTTGACTCCCAGCTGACAACACTCCCACTCACACGAGGCACGGCCTTCTGGCAGGTTCCCTCTTTGCACAGACCCAGCCCTCATTAAAGGCTCCCAATAAAACCCTTTATTTCAGTATTTCAGCTGCCATTTCCACTTCCTTTAGATTTCAAAGGCACGGTTGCTGTGGAAGCTCAGAGCTCTTCCCAGACCCCTCTAACCAGAGCAGCACAACTCAAACACAGGAAGCAAACCAGCAATTTCCACAGCTCCCCGTGAGCAGTGACTCAACCCACACAGCTCTCCCTCAGCTTCCTCCTTTTTCCACCTGTAGCACATTCAGGAGCAGCTGTTTCCCCTGCCCCTCTGTATCCTGGTCTAATCTGTGTGCCAGAGGTTTGTTTTGCACTCCCACGTCTGGCTGAGGCTATCCCTGCCCCGGGCTGCCACCATCAGCAGGCAGAGGAGAGGAATGCTCTGGTACCTGTCACTGCTGGCCGTAGGACATTCAGACACGTCCTGGGAGCCTTTGATTAGCAGCAGCAATCTAGGGTGTTAAGATCTTTGTGTCAGGCTGCAGCAGCAGGTACAACCCACTCAGCTGGAAATGACTCACGATCCTTAGGGAGGGTGATGTTTAACCTGTAGCCAAAATAAAGCCGAATTTAAAAGAAACGCAAGAGTAGCGCTGTGAAAGGTACAGTAACATTTAATAGCATCTCGGAAGACAACACTGGTTATAAACTTGCTTTTTGGCAGGAAAACAAAATGCACTTGGTCCAGGATTGCAAAAAAGCCAACACAAAGAGGAAAGATGGGACAGCTGGAGCATCAGCTGTTCTGGGGCAGCCCTGAGCCATTAATGCTCACCAGGGAGCCTGGTCAGGGTGGAGGGCGGCCAGAGCAGCACAGATCCCACTTCCAGCCCCACCCGTTCCCCAGGCAGCCTTTGCCCCCAGCTCCACCGTGCTGGGCACTCAGACCCAAATTCTGTGCAGTATTTTTGCATTAAATTAAGACAAAAAAAAAAACCAAAACAAAACCACCCTTACTTAGTTGCCATAATCTCTGCAATTGAGATGAAGGGGGGGGGGGGAAAGATATAAAAAAAAAAAAAGAGGAAGTGAGGCAGCAGAATTTACAATTTTAACAGCAACTGGGAGAAGTGGGAAGTACCACGCAGCCCTGAGCCCTTCCCTGGCGAGGCAGGGCAGGGGGCTGAGGGCCAGGATCACCTCGCACGGCCCCGGAGGCTTTGCTGTTTACAGAGGCACTGGAAGCTGCCGTGAGCCAGGCCCAGCTCTGCTCACAGCCCAAGCAGCGAGCATCACGCTTTCTTTGGATCCCTCCGAGATGATTCCGGGGTAGGCGGGAGGGAGTCGGAGGCAGCTGCAATGAGGAATTTTGGTCATGGGTTTTTCCCTGTGCTGGGATACAGGTGGTGGTGCCAGGACAGCGCTGACAACCTGGAGGTGAAGGTGGTCGGAGATGAGGGAGCTCAGGAATGCAGGTAGAGTCCAGGACGGGAGGGGAAGCAGGGCTCAGGCCAACTTCAGGAACTCCTGCAGAGTGTTTTGCTCCACCGCTTCCACAAAGAGCTCGTAATCCTGCAGGGAAACGCCACACGGTCGCTCACGAGGGGCCCTGAGCCCACGGCACAAACCTTTGGGTCCGCAGCCCTGGCACCGCTGCCTGTGCCAAGGATGACAGGACAAAGCGGGCACAGCCCCGCTGCCACCCAAAGCCCCCCGCCTGGCTCCCCTTTTTCCCCAGGCAAACAGCCGTGAATCCTGGCAGCGCCTGGTCCCTGCACCTCACAAGAAACGGTTTAAAAAGCATCCTGAAGGTGTGTAGCCAAGCCTAGGACAGGACACCACCCACCACCCGAGCCCAGGGTGCCAACTGGGCACGAGCCTCACCCCGCAGTACTGGTCCCCGTTGACGATCTGGGGCGGGATGGCTTTGGGGTTGCCTGCCTTCGCCCTCATCTCCTCCCGCAGAGCGTTGTCCTGGGAGATGTCCACCAGCTCGTACTTGATGTTCTTCCCGTCAAGGATTCGGGTTACTTCGCTCTGCTGGGATTTGATCTGGAAGCCGGGTGGGAAAGGCGGGTTACGGGGAGATGGAGCCCGAAGGGTGGGCACACACCCGGCTGCCAGCCGCGCTCAGCACGGTGCCGCCCCGCCTGCGAGGGGGCAGCGGGGACACCGGGGATGGGGCGGGGGGCTCCGCCGCTGCTCGGAAAGCCGGCCGGCCCGTTCCCGGCCCGGCCAGGGGCGCTCACCTCCCGGGAGCCGGTCACCGAGGTGCTGTAGACCTTGAGGGTGCTCATGGTGCGATCGCGGCCGCTCCCAGCGCCAGCCCGGCCGAGGGAGGGAGGGAGGGAGCGGGGAGGGAGCGGGCAGGCTCGGCCCGGCGGGGCGGAGGGACGGGGAGGAGCGGCGGCGCCGCATGTGACTGCGGGCGCCAATGGGGCCGGCGGGCCCGGGCATGCGGGATCGGCGGGGCCGGGCCCGGCACCGGCCGATGGGCACCGGGGAGCGCCGGCACCGCTCCCACCGGGCACCGGCACCGGCCCGATGGGCACCGGGGAGCGCCGGCACCGGCCCGATGGGCACCGGCCCGATGGGCACCGGGGAGCACCGGCACCGGCCCGATGGGCACCGGGGAGCGCCGGCACCGCTCCCACCGGGCACCGGCACCGGCCCGATGGGCACCGGGGAGCGCCGGCACCAGCCCGATGGGCACCGGGGAGCGCCGGCACCGCTCCCACCGGGCACCGGCACCGGCCCGATGGGCACCGGGGAGCACCGGCACCGGCCCGATGGGCACCGGCCCGATGGGCACCGGCCCGATGGGCACCGGGGAGCACCGGCACCGGCCCGATGGGCACCGGCCCGATGGGCACCGGGGAGCGCCGGCACCGCTCCCACCGGGCACCGGCACCGGCCCGATGGGCACCGGGGAGCACCGGCACCGGCCGATGGGCACCGGGGAGCGCCGGCACCGGCCGATGGGCACCGGGGAGCGCCGGCACCGGCCCGATGGGCACCGGGGAGCACCGGCACCGCTCCCACCGGGCACCGGCACCGCTCCCACCGGGCACCGGGGAGCGCCGGCACTGCTCCCACCGGGCACCGGCCCGATGGGCACCGGGGAGCGCCGGCACCGCTCCCACCGGGCACCGGCACCGGCCCGATGGGCACCGGCCCGATGGGCACCGGGGAGCACCGGCACCGCTCCCACCGGGCACCGGCACCGCTCCCACCGGGCACCGGCAGCAGCCCCCGGCCCCGAGCCACCGCCCCTGCCGGGAGAGGCACCGGCAGCAGCCCCGGAGCTCCTCGCTCCCCAGCCGGGAGAGCCTGGCACGAGTGGGTCAGAGCAGCTTTATTTGATATTCCAAGTACTCGATACAAACAAGCGCCGAGACAGAGGCTGGTACAAACACACCGAGCCCAGCGGGACCGGGCACAACACGGGAGCGGGGGGACGGGGAGGAAACACTCTCTGTCCCCCTGGCCTGGGGTGTTGTGTAGCTGAGGGCACAAGGTTTCCCCCGCAGCAGCAGCAGACAGCACACGGGATCACCCTCTGGCCAGGAGGATGAGGACAGGACATGTGCCCACCGAGGGACACAGGAGCTGGGCAGCCCAGCCCAGCTGCTGAGGTGGTTTCAGCCACAGTAATCTCAGAATCACCTCTGCAGGGGCAGAGGGCAAACCTGTCCCCTCACAGCACCCATGAACGAGATGTTGCACCCCCAAAGCAAAGGGGAGAAGGAGATGGTGCCCAAACCCCCTAAGAACCTGCAGGAGCCAGCAGAGCTCCTGGCAGTCAGGACAAACAGCTTTAAAAACAGCCCTGGAAATGTGCTTTGCTCAGTACACAGCACCAGCAGCCTGGGGACAGACACAGCCAGGAGCAGAACACCAGGGAGAGCCGGACAGACAGACAGACAGACACTGCTGCATGCTCCCCGTGTGGCACAAACCAACCAGTTCCTGGCCACCATCCCCCATGGTAGCCAAACACCGAGAACAGAACAGATTTGGTCTTAAAATTTTAACACAAAGGAATAACAAAAGCATTTCTGCCAAACCTGGGGCTCACAGCCCCAGTGTGAACCAAGAGCAGCCAAACAAAACAAATGTCAGCAGGACTTTTCCTTGCCACAACTTGGTATCTTGCTCTTAACTCAAGGTGAAAACCCAAGTTGCACCCTCAGACTCAGTACTGTAAAGCTGTCACTGGGGTTAGGGAGGGTGGTGGCACAGTGAAACTGCTCCTTCCATGATCCATTTAGAAATCCCATTACTTGCAGAGGAGAAGAAAGGAGGGACAGGGCTGTGACAAGGGCCAAGTGGCCACTGCCCTGCAGGAAGAGCTCCCTGTGCCACCCCCTCCACATCAGGACCTGTATGGCTTTCTCCCAGTAAAGCAGAGGTGTGTCCCCAGGGCACAGAGGCTCTGGCAGGGGCCACAGACACTTGGAGCTCCCCAGGATTGTTTGTGATGGCTCTGAAAGGCTGTGAGAGGGAAGAGCAGCCCCTCACCTGCCAATGGATGCATTAGGCACGGAGCAGAGTGGGGGCAGAGGGTTCTTCCAGCTCATTAAGGCACTTCAGCATCAATCCTCTGCAGTCTGAATCACTGCCCACTCCCAGTGCTGTTTCAGGGGGACAAAAGGCTTAAGGCTTCTGGGGTAACAGTGCCCAGGGGGATCATTTCCAGGGTCTTTTAGTGTTGCTTTATTCCTCAACTCATGCTGGCTGCTGAGACACTGGTTGCATTACCTGAGGAAAGCAGGTCCTGCTCCAGCAATCCAAGGCAGTAGCACCTCGATGTAAATGCCAGGAGTGGAACTGGCACACCTGCCTGCCTGTGGAATCCAGGTTTCCCACAAACACTCTGACAACCCTCTGGTCCCACAGGACCTGCACAGGGAGGTTATCAGCAAGACCAGGGCATAGATTTCCTTTTAGCCATTATTTTAACCGTCACACTTGCATGTTCAGCATTTGACATGCCCGGAAGGCAAGTCAGAATCCATCTCCCAGCAGCAGAGACCACAGCAGCTCCAGCAAACACAGCATAAAACACAATCCACAAGATCAAAGCTACTGCGAAGCCTGACACCGAAGCCCTGAATTATCCCAGTCAGCAGCTGAACACTTCTGGCAACAATCCCCCCGATTCCTCACAGATCAGATAAGTCACACATCCTGTACCCGAGCAGAGGGATGGTAAAGTGCTGAATAGGTTTAGGGTTGTAGGAGCACAAACTCCTGAGAGTTTCAAGTCTTCATTCCCTGTCTTACTTTGGGAGTTTCTTTACTGGGTGATGCAGTTGTCTCCCATGTCCTGAGCGTATCTGTCAGATATTGCAGTCCTCAAGTCCTCCACCTCTTTGTGAAGCTGTTTTACCTCCACCAGTTTCTTGGCCAGTCCATCAGGGCTGAGCAGGTCATCCTTCTCCTTCACAGGGTGCTGCACAGCTGTGAGGTCAGAGAAGGGAGTTTCCTCACATGCAGTTCTCAGCAAGGATCACACACATTTGCAAATCAGCCAGAAAAACCAACTCACATTTGCAAAAGAGGTTCTACTTAACATTCAGCTATTACAACATGCACCTTTGAAACAAACCAACCACAGAAAGAGCATTCAGAAGCCCAGGAAGAGACTTTCCATGCTCTACGTGAGTTATTTAATTCTGCCACAGCACAGGAACAGAAGGGTTTGTCCTGCCATCGCTCAGAAGGAAATGTACTTACAGTGAATGCCCAGGAGCAGAGAGAGGTTGGGGTCCTTGCCCTGAGCCCTCTGGGTGACAATGCTGTAGACAGACTGCAAGTCCTGCAGGCAGCTGGCCAGCTCGCCGTGCAGCTGCTGGGCCAGGCGGGCGGTGTCAGCAGGCAGGGGCTGGGCTGTCAGCTGGGCCTGCCGGAGCCGCTCCTGCAGCGTCAGGTTCTTCTCGATCAGCTCCTGGTTCTGCACGGACAGCTGGACACACGGACAGGCGCGTCAGCGGCGGCGCTGCCGCGCTGCACGCGCCTGCTCGGGGCAGGGAGCAGGAGGGTGTGGGTCTCAGATTCAGGCAAAGAGAGAAACGGAGAGTTTCTAGCCAGGCAGAAGCCTGGGAAAGAGCTGGAGAAGAATGTAAATAATTCTCGATCTCTCTTGTTATTCACATTGTTTATAGTGAAGTTCTATCACTGTATATCAAGCACTTTGCACCAAAGTGGGTTGTTTTCACTTCAGGACCTCACGAAGCTCTGTATAAAAGAGCAGTATATTTTGAATAAACCAGAGTTTTATTCTCACAGCCTTCTGATCAGAGTCTCTTCATTCCTGTCCTGCCTCAACAGCGACAGGAGGGCAGGAGCTGTTTGCATCCAGCCATGGCCACAGCAGCCAAAGTCACTGCCACATGGCCCCGTGAAGCTGCATGCTCCTGCCCCAGTGCAGTACAAGTTCCTGCAGGTGCTGCACCCCAGCAGTGCTCCTGCTTGCCTCGAGGGCCGAGGCTGTGCTTGGACTCCTGTGCTGCTGCCCTCAGCCTCCTCCATCCCATCCCCATGAAGCTCCCAAGGCACAACCTGCTTCTCCTGCTTCTCAGCAGAGCACAGCTCCTCTCACAGCCCTGACAGGAGAACTGACTAGCAGGAAGCAGGAGAGATTGAGCTGCTGACTAAATTCAGGGCCTTGCTCAAAGGCAATCCATTTTTCCTTCAGTGCTACACCCAAACACCCCCTGACCTCTTTCACAGCAGCCCGGAGCTGCTGCAGAGCATTTTCCCTTCTCATCGCCTCCTCTTTCAGAGCTTGGCTTGTCCCCTCTTCCTGGGCCACCTGTTCTTGCAGGTTCTGGAACAGACCACGGGAGCACAGTAAGCCTAACTCATTTCACAGCATGTTCTCAAATCCCGGGTCCCTCCCCATCGCCTCTCACCTTGACTTGCAAGGATAACTGCTCCATCTTCTTCTGCTTTTTGTCCACAATCTGGAATTAAAAGCAGAGGCATCAGAAGTGGCCACCCAGATCCAGTAATAACACCAGGAATTCTCCTGCAGTAGGACAGCATCTCCTCTCCTTCTCCCTCCTGTCCATTTACTCATTTACTGCTTTAATCACATATGCTCTTAGGAGTGGACTTGGATAAAAGGCACCATTAGATTTATCAGCTAAAACCAGACATTGTATTCTTGTGGTTTTCCTCTTCCCTCTTCTGCATTCTACAGCTTCTCCCCAGCATTACTGGAGAAGTGTGTGGTTATCACATCAAGAACAGCTTTTGGAACCCCCCTGCAGTCTGGAATTCCAGGAACTGCTGCTTCAGTGCAGTTGTGTCTTTCAAAGTCCCCGATTTCATCCGAGTGCCTGGTGTGACTCAGTGGAAGGAGAAAAGTGTGATTCCTGACTGGGATGGCCCCTCACCTTCCTGAGGCAGTCACACTCCTTCTTCAGAGAGTCATGCTCCATTTTCTGCCTCTCCCCATCCTGGGCAGGGGGTCCTCTCTCTGCATTCTTTGCATACTGCTGCAACTTTTCCTGCAAGCTGCAATTGGCAGAACACCATGAGGAAAAAACAGTTTCATTTACCATCTCTCCCTTACTTTAAGGAGGGAAACAATTAATTTCAAATGTCAGCATTGCCCTGTTTCAGTCCCAGCCCACCACCTGCCAGGGCTGTGCATCACCCTCCTGGTGCAGCACCTCCTGCAGTGCCCAGATGAAGCTGATCCCTCCTTCCTACCCGTGCACAGTGGACAGAAGCTCCATCTCCTTGTGCTTTTGGGTTTCCAGCTGCAGCTCTTGCTCCCTGAAAGCAGCCTGGACATCTCCAAGCTCTGTTTCCAGTGTCAGCACTGTTTCCTGCAGGGCAGTGGTCTTCAGTTCAGATTCCTTCAGCTGCAACAAAAGGGGAGTAGATGTAACTACAGAAAAGTCACCTGAGCAAGTATGCGAAGAGCCAGCATTGCAGCTCAGAGGAAGTTTTACCTTCTGACTCTGCTTCTGGTGCTCCTCAAGGGTTGGAAGATCAGCCAGGTATCGTTCCAGGGTCTCAATTCTCTGCTGTCTCTCTCTGTTTTGTTCAGCTTCCTTCTGGCATTTCTTTTTAAGGTTATTAATGTGTTTGTCTCTTCCCTTTACCTGCAGGGACAGTTACAGACAAGTTCAGTTTATTTAATTTCTTATTTATTCTTCAGTCTTCTGTAAGCCCACTCATTTAGTTTTTTGCACACCACACAATGCTAAAATACAAGATCCCCTTATAATTTCTGCTCATTTAGCTAAAGGCAGGCATTTTTGTTTGGTTAAAAGAAGAGGCACTGAAGTGCTTCTAACTGCAGGAGGAAAGGCTTTTGCCTGTAAACCATAGTCTACAACGAGATAAGAAAACACCTGCAGTTACAGACCACCACGGAAAAGTTTCACCTCAGCACTACACTGACAAGAAAGCACACTTTCAGGATCATACCCTTTCCTCCTGTTTCTTCAACTCCTCTGCATGTTTCTGCACCGTCTCCTTCAGGGACTCCCGGACCAGCTTCACATCCACCTCTGCAGCAGCCAGCTTCCTCTCCAGCTCAATGTTCTCCTTGCTGAGGGACTCTGTCTTCTCTGTGAACTGTGCTCGCAGGAAGGTGTTCTCCCGCTGCAGCTCCTGCAGGCACAGACAGCCCCTGAGTTTGGGGGGTACAAACTGTCCAGGGCTGTGTCCTCATCCTTCCCAATCCCCAAACATCCCTCAGCCTCAGCTGCAACACTCTGAAACGGCACCTGGCAGTGCTGCCAGGTGTTGGCATCACCAGCACAGCTTTAATCCAGCCAAAGGAAATCTCAGGGGGCACAGAGGTGATGGTAACTCCACACAAGGGATAATTTATCGTTTGACTCTGCACAGTCCTGCTCAACAAACACCTCAGCAGCAGCCTGGGCCATTGGATTCAGCAGCTGTTTCTCACTGGCACCTGCTGTACCTGCATCCTCAGCATGTAGATGTCTCCATAGGAGGCTGGGCAGCCCAGCAGGGCGCTGTGAACCTGCAGCTCACTCTCCCGGACCTTCTGCTCCAGCTGGGAAATGTGCTGCCTCTGTCTGCAACAAAACAGGCAATTCACTGTTCCCAAACATAGAGAGCAGCAGCACAACACCAACACACAGGGACAAGCAGAGCAGAAACAACGCTGCCACTCAGGGCTCACCTGTAGGGAAATAAAGGTGAACACTTGGACCGTTTTTACAATTCTTACTAACTTTTCTTCCCTTCCCTCACTTCAAAACCCTTCCCCTAACCATGATTACAGATAAAACACACAAGCCTTGCATGTTTTGGAGGATCCAGCTTGACTCTGGAGCTTAACAGTGAAATGAACACACAACAGATGACTCAATATAAGGAAGAAAATGTATTTACAGTCCATGTGTTGAAGGTACTTCTCATTAGGACTTACTTTTTCAAAAAGCTTCTGCACCACTAACCTGCGATAAATATTGTTTGTCAGTCTCAAGTCACAAAGACCAAATTTAAAATAAAGGTTTCAAAAAGCACACAAAGTCCTTAAGCAAAAGAAGCAGTTATTTTGACATTCCAGATAATCGTGATGCGAGCAGAAATTTTTATCCCCTATAAAACACTGAAAACCATAACTAAAATTAATTTATTTGAGCCCTTCAGGATCATTGTCCTAATTCCAAGAAGGAAAGAAGAGATCAGGTTGTTCTCTAAAATCTTTATATTGTTCTTTGCAACAAAACAAGATCAACTGCGCAAAAGGGACTTTGAGAAATGAGCCTTCCTTGGTATTTCCCAAACCTTTCCTTTCCAAGTGGAGAGGGACTGGAGTCTTTAAACCACATGACAGTATCAAAGCCTCACCTGTCAATGAGGAGCTCTTTCTCCTTGAGCAGGTTTTCATTGGAGTTCAGGATATTGATCCACTGAGCTGGGTCAGGTGCAGGCAGGGATGGGGAATACATGGAGGAATGGGGGCAGGCGCCTCCATTTTGTAACTGCAAGAGGAGACAAGACAAGGAGGGAGAGGTCTGTGCCCCACAGGGGTGGTTGCAACACTGCTGCAGCTATTTTGCACACTGTGTGCTCATCTGCATGCCAGGGCAGGGCTATTTCAGTCTCTGTTGATGTCCAAGAACAAGAAACTTTGCCCAAGCACAACTGGAGATTAACAAATAATTTTAGATCACTGTGCTAGCACGCTGGAAACAATTTGTCTCCATGAGGGTACAGCTGGTGGAAGGGGGTAAACAAACCATTTCCACCTCATAAACTGCAGTTAGTTTCATGCATTTTTTTCAAAAAAGCCTTTCTTAACCCTTGATACAGAATAAAGCCATTCCAGACACTGCTTTAAACTTCTTGGCATGCTTTTTCTTCCCAGTTTCTATCAGGCAGGGTATTTCAGCTCTTGATCTGGCAGGAGGAGCAGCCCTGTAACATAACCCAGGGCTGCTCCGCACACGCAGCGTGTCAAACGATACCTGTGACACCACAAGCTGCAAAAACACACCATTAGGAGACTTCTGCTGCCACTCGGGGAGAAGGAGGAGACATTTTCCCCCTGGATATGGGACACAGCTCCTGACTACAGAGACAGGAAGGGTTTCAAACTCGCACAGTCACAGCTGCCTACCTGCATCTGCTCCACCTGCAGCCGCACTTTGTCCAGCTGCTGCTTCCAGGCACTGAGCTCGCAGGCTCCCTGGTGGGGGTGCAGCGTGCAGCCCTCCTGCACCCACACCCGGCCCGGGGGAGCTGCTCCAGGTTTGGAATAGAAAGTGCTGGCCTGGAGTCCCGCTGGCACCAGCCTGCTGCCGCCGGGCCACGGCCCATCCCGGGGCTCGCAGCCCCCGTTGGCCCCCGGCGCCTGTTTGCTCTCTGGCAGCACCTTGTAATGGTCCTTGCCCGCCTCAGAGCTTGGGCTGAGCTTCTGGCACCTGTGCAGAGGGTCGGCGCACAGGCTGTCCAGGAAGAGAGACTGGTTAAGGGTCTGCTCGATGGCGGGGGTGTCAAACTTCCAGGCGCCCTCCGTCCTGGCGTGCTCGCAGCCCCTGTCCCCCGCAGCCCTGCCGAGGCGCAGCAGCTCCCTGGGTGGCACCTGAGAGGACGTCCCGGCGCTCAGGTCCCCGTTCCTGGCGAGCCCCGGGCGGTCAGGGGCAGAGCCTGGCCCCGCAGAGCTCTGGGAACAGCCCTGGTCCAGCTTGGAGGGCGAGGCGCCCAGCGTGGAAGGCATAACGTGGGCTGTCGGAATGGTCACCTGGGTTTTGATGGGGTGGAATGAGGAACCGCTACTGGAATTGCAGAAGTCTGGGGGAAGAAGAAGAGTGATCATCTAATTACAGTCCTGAAAATGCAATCCTCCATTGAGCTTTCCAAAATGATTTTAAAACCAGTTCCTTTCCCACTGAACATGTCCTCCTGAGCAGCAGCATGACTCAGGCACTTGTGTTCCCCCTCGCTACAAGTTTCAGGAACCTGCTGACCTTATCCTACCACCACAGGAAGAATCCGAGTTTAATCCCTATTTTTAATCCTAGTTTTTAAGCTACTCTAGTATAATCTTGACTCAATCTTTCTCTAGGTTTAGAAATCAAGTCCTTGATACTGAATAAAAAGGCTGAAACTTACTGATCTGAACACTGAGCCCGTGATCCTGCTCTGCCCGTCCCGCAGCTCAGCGACTCTGGAGCGTGAGCAGAGCTAACAGGAGCCTTCCCTGAGCCCATGATGAGCCTCCAACATCGCTGACCCCGAGGATCTGACCTTCCAGCTTCTCCAGGACACCTCAGCAAGAGCCTGTCCCAGAGCTGGAGCAATGGCTCTCACCTACGGCCACAGGAAGCGAGACAGAGCTCCCGTCCTGCCAGCGGGGCACCAAACCTGGCTGCAGGAACTCGGGGTTATTCTTAGCAACTCTCAGATTTCCATACAGCAACAGCAAGGGCTGAGAAAGGCAATCAGCAAAGTGCCCGTTCCCACTCCTTGTCCCGAGACGTTCTGTGTCGCAGGAACTCCAGGTTTCTCCCAGGAACACACACTTGATTTCCTCATGGCTTTGGCCAAAGGCCCGTCCCCACGTGATGCTCCAACAAGTCACCCTCCCACCTGTTTGTACCCTCCAAGCACTGCTACAACAGTGAATAAACACCACCAGCTGAGTACAGCCCAAATCAGACCCTGCAAAGACCAAAATCACGCCACAGGACAAATGTCACAACAAAGGCACTCAATGCTTTCATCACAAATGAGCAGTGAGGGCAGGAAATCGCTCAGCCACAGCTTGGCTGTGCCTGGGGACTCCAGAGAACACCCTGCTACTGGGCAGCTGCAAGCACCTTCACCTTGGCAGAGGGAAGAGACAGCAGCATTTCCTTTTACAGTCCCTAAATTTATCCCCTGGTGTCACTGTCAGGGACCAGAGTTCCCCGAGCAGCACATCACGTGGGGGTGCTGCAATCAGTTCCTGGAGTGTGCTGAGGGTCCTCACAACAACATTTCTGACTAATGTACTGAGCTCAGCGTGCCTCAGCAGCAGCCAGGGCTGCAGGTCACCCTCGGCTCCCACAACACTGCTGGGACATCACCCGTGCCCAGAGGGGTCATTTCCCAAAGGAAATCATCTCCCCTGCCCCCAGCTGCCAAATGGCTGTTTTGTTATCCTGATGGAACACTTAAACACCTGCTCGTGTAATATTTCTAGCAATCCTTCCAACAGCCAGACCTGCTAAAGCCTCCATTTCACTGGCACCTCACTGAGATCTACAGCTCATTCCAAAGGCTCCCTGGAACACAGGGATGTGTGAAGTGCTTTAGGGAACACCACAAAGTCCCTCACTACTGAAAAAATAATCAATAAAGGTGAAAAAAACAGGTGGAAAGGATTGCTGGGACCAGAAATTTCACAGAGTGCCTCAGTTGAAGGTCAGGCTGCAGAGTTCTCAGCTCTAACACTGAAGAGCCAAACACTTCTGCATAAAGGTAACTACAAATTATTTCCTTAAAAAAAAAAAAAAATTAGGAAAGCACTCAACAGACTTGCTGATAAACCTCTCACTGAACAACAAGACTCAGCAAGTCACCAAGGTGGCTTTTAGTCAGTTAAAAGCCCTGCAGAGGGACAATAACCAAGCTCAGGGAAACAGCCAGCACCCTCCTCACTCGGTTACACTCCAGACATCTGGGTTTGAAACGGCTGCAGACACAGTGGCAAGCTGTGCCCTGCAGGTTCCTGTGACCCAGCAGTGCCCATCACCTTCGGTGCTGTCCGAGCAGGAGGTGCCGATGCCGCCGTCCCCGCTCTCGGCCACGCTGGGACAGCGGCTCAGGGACCCCAGGGACACCATCGGTGTCTTCCACTCACTCTCCAGGAACCTGCTCTTCTGGCAGCTGCTGGGCTCTGCAGAGGAAAAACAGGGATATTTGTGCTGTAATTAAGCCACATGTAATTACCAGCGCCTCCAAACCCCAAGCTGGTCCTTGCTTCGCTCCCTGTGTTCCTGTTAAAAAAAAAATCTTTCACAAAAGAAAATGGCAGGAAGCACAGGGAAGTGAAATAACATCAACAGGAGGCTGAAAAACAATCTTGGTAAGGGAGTCAGACTGCAGGAGCTGTAAATTATATTCCCATTGATTAGTTTGGTCATGTTACATCCAGCTGGTGCTCTGACTAAAAAGAGCAGCAGCACAGCAAAACTGGGCAAGTTAAAGAGGTATTTCTGCATTTACTCTAAAGAACTCTCCCAGATTCATCAGCTACCAGCTCAGGGGAGAAAGTCCTTATCAAATGACTGCTGAAAAAGCAGGCAAGGGTAGAAAATAAAGACTTTTTTTAACAAAAAAGCTTGTGGCAGAGAATCTTCTGAGGGCCACATGTCTCCTCAGAGAAAGTGAAATAGGATCTGACAGCAGCAGGGCTTTGGAGAAAGGACTGTCCTTACCTGATGGATTTTTCTGCAGGAACCTCAGGTCTGGATCTTTCTCAGGAGCAGCCATCTTATCTATCTAGAGAACTGGATAAATGAATACAAATCTTACTTTAAGTGAGTATAATCCACACCCCGTCCCCCCTAACCAAGCAAAGGGTACACACAGAGCAGCTACTCATCAGAGTAACACAGCATTTAATATTTAATTAGCGTCTTCTCCCAATAATATCTGGTTTTTCCCTGCAGCAACACTTAAAAAACCCAAAAAACAAACCCTTGTAGATTTTTTTTATGCCTGAGAAAGGAGAATTCCTGTTTGCACCATTCTCCAGGTATTCAGCAGCACCTTCCAGCTGTTATCCCCAAGGAGGGTATTTACAGAGCAGTACCTGCAGGCTGAATCTGTGTCTACAGAGACTAAAAATTTCTCTTTAAAACTCTTCACTCCCAACCAGATCATTTCTGCCCTCTGTAGAGGTCATTGAGCAACTACACGAGGAAAAAAGTCCTTCAAAAATCAGCCTTTCTGTGCCATGAATAGCAACCTTTATCTGCCCAGAGTTTTGGGTTAATTTATCTTTTCTCTGAGTGCTTCAGACAGTGAATTTCCTCTCTCTGATAATGCAGGTGCAATTTACATCGACACAGTGGAAATTCAAGGCCGCTACCAAGCCACACTCAATCCCCACTCAGCAGCTGTTATGGATTTTTGTTAAACTGATTCAAGGAGCTCAGAGACATCAATTCCTAGAAAACATTCATAATTCATACACACAGACATTACAACCTAGCAGAAACACTGGGAATACAACACCTTAATGAAGCAGAAACAGCGTTTTACCCAGCAAAGAAACGAATCACTCCCGCACCAACGCAGCGCTTGTTATGGTTAATTGAGGTGAGTTCATTTAGCAGCCAGGCCTGATTTTGGGTGGAGGCCCGGTCCGTGAGGGGACAGAGCCTGAGGGTCCCCGGGGGCTGGGGGCCACAGGGAGCGGAGGGATGGGGCTCTGACGGGCTGCAGGGTGCGGGCACGGCGGCACTGCCGGGACCGGTGCCGGTACCAGTGGCAATGCCGTGTGGGGCGGGTTCCCGGTGGCGCTGCCGGTACCTAGTGCCGGTGCCCAGGGGCAATGCCGGTGCCCGTTGCCGGTACCGCTGGCAGTGCCGTGTGGGGCCGGGCTCTGTCCCTCACCTGCCGCCGCCGCCGCCGCGCCTCTCCCGCCACCCCCGCGCGCCGCGACCGTTACCTCCGCCGCCGGGGGGCGGGGCACAGCGCGCGGGGCGTGGCTTCCCGGCGCCTCAGCCAATCGGCAACTCCGGCCACGCCCCCGGGGGCGCCTCATTGGCTCGCCTGAACGCTGTCCCCGCCCCCGCCGCGGCGGGGCGAGAGTGGCCGCGGGCGGCCCCCGTAGTGCGGGCGCTGAGGGGAATCCGCGCGGGGCGATGGCGGAGCCCGCCCGGAGAGCGACGGACGGGGGGAAACCGCCTCAGGCTGCACTCCAGAGGGATTTCTTCATGGAAAAAGTGGTCAGGCACTGGCACAGGCTGCCCGAGGCGGTGGTTGGGTCACCGTCCCTGGGAGTGGGCAAGAACACGCGGATGTGGCGGCAGTGCCAGGGTTACAGCTGGACGCCGTCACCTCCGAGGTCTCTTCCAGCGTAAACAACCCCAGGATTTGATGATTTCAGCGCCAAGCAAAAGCACGGCACGACCGGGCCTTGTCAGCACCTTTATTTACAGCAGGAGGGCCGGCTGGCAGCACCGGGCAGGGAATGAAAATCCCCTTTTCCTGCAGCCAAGGCCAGGAACACTTAAGACTCGTCACTTAAAAATTAAGGAGCCGGATCCCCTGCGGGGTGCGGGCTGAGCCTTCCAAAAGATGCCATGTTGAGGAACACAGGACTGCGCAAAGCGTGCCCCGAGTCCTGCGGGCAGCGCCCCACGCCGGGCCCGGGCGGGTGTCAGGGCTCCGCCGCCTCTCCGTGCGGGCTGTGCCGCTCTCCAGCAGCGCCCTGCTGCTGGCCCTGGCCCTGCTGCCCTGCCCAGCCCTCCCGCAGCTCCTGGTACAGCTCCTGGTGCTCCTCCTTCCAGCGCCTGAAGGTGTCCGAGGTGAGCGCGGCCTCTCCCAGCAGCTGCTCCAGCGCCTGCAGCTCCGCCAGCTTCGCCTGCCCGGAGCAACGCGGGTTTGCGGGGGCAGCCGCGGGCGGGGGGCTTGGGGAGGGGGCTGCGGGGCCGCACCTTGAGCGTGCTCTGCAGGGCCCGCACGGCGTGCACCCTCTCGTTGATGTGCGGGTTCCTGTTGCGCCGCAGGAAGGACTTTCGGCACTGCTCCTGCGTCAGGGCCCGCCGCTGCCCCATCAGGGACACCCCGCCCTGCCTCAGGCACCGCGCCAGGCTCTCCAGGTCCTCCCCGGCGGGCTCTGGGCGAGGACAGGGGGCACTGGAGCACGAGGGCAGCCCCGAGACCCCGCGGGGCTCCCCCGTGCATGGCCCTGCCACAAAGGCGTGGGATCGTGCAGTGGTTCGGCTCGGAAGGGACCTTAAAGATCATCTTGTTCCACCTCTGCCATGGCAGGGACATCTCCCACTGTCCCAGGGTGCTCCAAGCTCCATCCAACCCGGCCTTGGGCACTGCCAAGGATCCAGGGCAGCCACAGCTGCTCTGGGCACCCTGTGCCAGGGCCTGCCCACTCACACAGGGAAAACTGTCCTTCTAAACCAATCTAAACCTACCCTTTTTAGTTTAAATCCATTCCCCCTTGCCCTGTCACTCTGTGTCCTCATTAAAAAAATCCCTCTCCATCTTTCCTGTAGTCTCCTTCACCCCGAGATGGCTCCCACCCAAACTCACCCCAACTCGAGTTACCCCCAGCACGCCCAGGGGCAAAAGGGAGAGACAGGAGATGACAGGGCTCAGATGTCCCCCCTGCACCTACCCATGGGGGAGCAGGGCCGGGGGCTGCCCTGGGGGCTGCTGGCTGGGGAGAGCTGTGCCTTCTCCGCGGGGTTCTGCAGCCTCTTCCTTGGCTGAGGGGGAGATGGGCAGCAGTGAGACAAGGAACTGTCCCTCTGTCCCCAGGGTGTCCCCCAGAGCCACTCACCGAGTCAGATCCGTGCCTGGGGGTCTCATCATCGGGGTCCTCAGCTTCTGTCTCACTGTAGCAGTCTGGAGGCCGTGGGAGCAGACAGAAATTCCCTCCCAGGGCTGGGAACCATCCCAGCCGCCCCTCGGGGAGCGTTTGTCACATTCCCCCAACCCACGGGCCAAGCTGCCAGCGGTGCCACGCCAGGGCTGTGGCACCGGGCACCCCCCATGGGGACCCCCTCCCACCGACCCCAGCCCGGGATGGTCTCATTACCTTCCTCC
The DNA here is from genome assembly GCF_050655825.1 of Lonchura striata. Lineage (NCBI taxonomy): Eukaryota > Metazoa > Chordata > Aves > Passeriformes > Estrildidae > Lonchura > Lonchura striata. The sequence goes on from NC_140725.1 coordinate 1,035,381, forward strand.
TTGTCCGGGACTGCCTGGTGGGCCAGCGTGTACTTTGTTTTGGCTGTTACCAGGCGACCCACCCACCTGGGGAGGGAAAGGACGGACAGACAGGGGGACGAGGGTCCTGGCCAGCCCGGGGTGGGGGGGCCAGTGCTGACTTTTGGCTCTGCTACTCACATGCTCAGGTCAGCCAAGGTTTCAGCAGCAAAAACAAAAGGCTTGTATGTCTGGTGGCACAGCTGGAACACGCTGAGGACAAGGGGGGGGCTGCCTGTGCTGCTGTGGTGACACAGGACCAGCCCCGAGCCCCCCTCCAGCCTCCCCATCCCAACCCAGCCCGTCCTCAGCCTCATCCCAGATAACACCAGTGCCACAATGCAGGCCTTGCTCAGAGCGTGGGCACAGGTGCCAGCCCCGTGGGGACCCCAGCAGCCCCGTGGGGACCCCAGCAGCCCCGTGGGGACATGCAGTGGTTCCCAGCAGGACACATCAGCACGTGGCCTTGGGACAGCATCTCCTCCTCTTCCACCGGCAGCTGGGGGTGAAAATGAGACAGACCCCACTCACTATTTCTTCTTCTGCTCCCTCGTGCTCTCCAGGTTGTAGGTGGCCACGTTGATGAGTCCTGCAGCCCTCTCATCCTGCGGGGTCGGGCACAGCCGTGTCGGGCAGCGGGACGTGCCAGCTGCCCAGGCGGGGACGGGCACAGCCCACTCACGTTGGGGTGGTTGTACCAGTAGAGCGTGTGGCCCTTGAGCACACACCAGCAGCGCTTCCACTTCTGGGCCATGAAGCCCACGTGCTCCTTCTTCTTCAGGAGCCACCCATCGCAGTCCACCCGGCCCAGGTCCCGGCACGAGACGCGCCGGCGGCTCAGCCTGGTCGCCACTCCTGCACCGCAGCCCCGGGGGTGTCAGGGCAGGGCAGGGGGCGCAGAGCCCCCCGGGACAGCCCCCAGCCCAACCTGGCAGGGCTCTGCTCACCTTTTGGTCTGCGTCCCGTGCTCGGGCTGCCCTGGGTGGGGAGACAGATGAGATTTTAGTGACAGCACAGGGGGTGAGGGCAGGGTAGCATTTGCTGAGCCTCCCCAGCAGCACCACAGCCCTTAGGGACCCCCAATTCACACACCCACAGCCGGGGCTCAGAGGGGAATCTCTGACACCCCCAGCATGTCAGCTCTCACCTCTTCAGGGCTGGGCTCTGCTCCCCCAGCCCCCGTGGCAGGGGCTGCCCTGGGGCTCAGCTCTGTGGCACAGGGTTCAGTGGCAGCAGGGGTGCTCGGGGGGGTGTCCAGGGGGGTTCCCAGGGGGCTGCCACTGTCCCACACCTCCTCTGCAGCACCTGTGAACAGCGAGCAGGGTACAGCCTCGTACCCTGGGGGGAACTGCTGCGTCCCTGGACACCCTCTGCTCCCATCCTACCCTGTCCAGACGGTCCCGGCAGCTCCTCCACAGCTGCCTGGGGCAGCCTCAGATCCCGCCCGGCCTCTTCCTGCTCCTCGTCAGTGCCGGGATCCGGGACAGAGTCTGGTCCTGAGTCCAAGTCGGCCGCAACGCTGGGAGGAACACGGGACCCCTGAGCCCCCTGAGGTCCCTGATGCACCTCGGGCCGGGGCACCCACGGCTCTCCCCGCCCTGGAACGGGCTGGAGGGGATGCGGTGGCAGCTCCAGCTCAGCTCAGCTCCACCGGCCTCCCCAGCTCGGCTGCTGCCCCGCTGCCGCTGGCTCTCCGCACGCCTTTCCATTCCGGGAGGGGAGAAGGGTCATGTCTAAATATAGTTCCAGCCCCACTAAAACGTTACCAAGTGAATGAATTACAAACTCCCCTTTTTGTCATTCCTCAAGACTCCTGTCAGCTTCCCGGGCTGCTCGCAGGCAGCTGCTGCACTGCTGGCACCTCTCCCCCTAAAAAAGGCCTGGGAAAAGGTCTGGGGGCACCCAAACATCTCCCTGCTGGCCAGACTGGGGGTGTTGGGGTGTCAGGATGGGGCTCACCTCGAGGTCAAGGACACGGGGCTGCCAGGGCTCTCACCACTCCTGGTGCCAGGGGAATCTGCAGCATCCAAAAATGCTCCTGGGGGCTGTGGATGGAGTGTCAGTGCCAGCCCCATCCCACCACGGACCCCAGAGCTTTAGGAATCTCCAGTGTGATGGGAGATGCCCAGCTCTGAGCATCCAGCCCAGAGCGGCACTGGGGCTGGACTGGGAGCACTGGGATCACTCACCTGCTGCCTGGGAGAGGGGGGTGTGCCAGGCAGGTTGAGGGGGATCTTCTTCAGCACCAAAGTCACCTCATTCCCCTTCTCCAGCAGCTTCCTCGCCAGGTTGACAGGAGTCCAGCCCACCTGCAAGTCCTGGGTGAGCTGTGGGCCACTGCCCTGGCCTCACAGATGCTTCATCCCCCAAACCCACCCCAGCCACAGATCCCACATCCCCCAAATCCTCCTGGCAATGTCTCCTGTGTTCCCCAGACCTTTCCCAGCCATGGCTCCTGCTTTTTGCTGCCCATCACTCCTGCACCCCCCAGCTGAGCCCCAGTACTGCCCATGCCCTCCCTGCTGAACCCAGCAGCACCCTCAAGCCCCTGTCCCCGACTCACCACGACCTGCTCGTTGACCTGCACGATCTCATCTCCAGGCAGGATGTGGTCCCCGTGGGCAGCCAGGGCCTGGGCAGAGAGGGGGTGCAGTGGGGTGCCCAGCCCTGCGTTCCCTCCCTCCCTCCCTCCCAAGTTAATCCCACTCAGGATCTCTCCCAGCCAGGGAGAACCAGGGGGGTTAACCATTGGCCTGACTTTGCACAGCACCCCGGAGCTGCTGCTGGGGTCAGGGTGCAGAGGGGGCTCCCCCGTGCCCAGGCTGTGCTCACTCGTGGCATGAGTTGCACGGGCTCAGCCACAGGCACCCCCCCTGCTCCAGGTCTGGGGAGGGCAGATTAGAGCCCTAATGTGGAGCCCACGGATGGGGGGTGTTCCCTGCAGGGCATAAAAGGGGCTGACTGAGGGGCAGCCCCTCACTCACCTCTGGGGTGGTGGCAGACACGAAGTGCAGGCAGGAGCTGGTGGAGGTGATCTCAAAGCCCTGGGGGGGCCAAGATGGGGGTCTGAGCAGGGGGTCCCGAGGCAGAGGGGGCACTGGGGTGGAGGGGACTCACCAGTCGGGCGGTGAGGAGTGACTGGGGGCTCCCCACAAGATCAGAGGGTGCTGTTGGGGTGCCAGGGGATCCTGGGGGGCTGCTCCGTTGGCTGGGGGACAGCGTTGGCGTGTCAGGGGATGTTGGGGGGCTCTGCCGCAGGCCAAGGGGCAGTGTTGGGGTGCTGGGGGACGTCGGGGGGCTGCCCTGTGGGGCGGGGAGCAGCGCCAGCCCCACGCGCTGCAGCACAGCCCGGCGGTCCAGCAGCGCCGGGGGGCTGCAGCCCACGATGCTCTCGCAGATGCCCACGATGTGCTGGCACTGTGGGTACATCGGGGGTGAGGGGGGCCCTGGCAGCCCCCCGGGCCTGCCACCCCCTCCTCACCCAGCACTCACAATCTGCAGGATCCCGCTGCTCCTCTCGGCCGCAGGAAGGTCCTGGGGGACGGGACGTGGGCATGAGCACCATGGCCTGGCTCCATCCCGGATGGGGAACCCCCTGCACCCCATCTCCCCTCACCCCAGTTTTTGCCCCACCTCCAGCTGGAAGAGCCCTGGGGGTCAGGAGAGCAGCCAGCCCCGGGCACTCACCGCCTGCAGCGTCTCTGCCAGCTGGGCACACAGCAGGATGATGTCCCGGCTGGCCGAAAAGTCGTTGAGGGTGGAGAACAGGTACCTGGGGGGAAGACAGAGCTCAGCCCCCGGAGTGGGGGGCACCCAGCACCCAGGGATGCCCTCACCTGCCCCAGACCTGTTGAGCCAGGAGAAGAGTTCCTTGGCAGCCCCGACCAGGTCGATGACTCGGGCCAGGAGGGTGAGGGAAGGCGGCTGGGGGCCATCCCCTGCTGACAGCCCTGCCTGCACCAGGCTCGGGATGCCCTGTGCCAGCTCCTGCAGCCTCTCCGTCAGCGTCCGCAGGCTGGTGCTCGCCAGCCCTGTGTCCTGGGGAGGACAAGGGTGCCAGGGGATGGACGGGCAGGGTGGCATTCAGGGTGCCACCTTCACCCAGCCCAGGGTGTCCCTCCCTCTGCCCAGCTCAGGGTCTCCTCAGAACCCCTCTCTGCTGAGTCCAGGGTGCTCCTGTGTCCCCACCTCCATCCAGAGCAAGGTGACCCCATCGGGCCCCTTCCACCCAGCCCAGGCTGATGACACATGCTCATCCTTCAGCCCAGGCAACCCCCACGTCCCTCTGCTCCTCCCCGGGACCCCGCAGCCCCCGGGCTGCCAGCACTCACCAGGTTCCGGAGCTGCTCCGCGGCCTCCAGCAGCAGCTCCTGGTGTCCCAAGGGCCGCACGCCCAGTGCCTCCAGGACCCCCGCGTCCAGCGCCAGCAGGTCAGGCCCCGCGAGCCCCCAGGCCTCGAAGGGGTACCCCTGCACCGCCGCGTCCAGCCCTGCCACGGACCAGTCCCCCTGGCAGTGTCCCCGCTGCCGGGTGACCCCAGGGGTGACCCCTGGCTGATGGGAGGGTCCCCTCCATGCCACCAGCTCACCGGGCCTCTACCTAAGAGGTGGGACTGGCCAGACCCCTTCCCGCCCGCCATCCAGGGAATGCCCCTCCCGGGGAGGAGAAGAAGGACGGGAAGTACTGCCACCCCCAGCCACATGTCCCCAAGCTGGGGACACCCCACCGCAGAGCCCGGGGACTCACCTCGGAGCCAGGCGGCCGCTTGTGCGGGGCTCCAGGAGCGCACGGGCTCCATGGCGGGGCAGGACCGGAGCGGCGGCGGGGCCGGGGCCGGAGCGGGGCCGGGGCAGCGGCGGGGCCGGGGCCGGGGCCGGAGCGGCGGCGGGGCCGGAGCGGCGGCGGGCGCGGCTCTCACCTGCGCCGGGCGCGGCTCCCACCTGCGCCGGCAGCCGCAGCCCCATTGGCGCTCCCGGGTGCCGCTCAGCGCCGTGCCCGCCCAGCACGGCCCGGGACGGTGCCGTGGGGCGAGGCCGCGGTGAGTCACAGCCCGGACGGTGACACACGGCCGCTGGAAGCCCGGGAAATGACGCCCGGTGTCACCCCGCAGCGACAGCACTTGTGACACCGGTGGGACACCCCCAGTGCCCTGTGGGCGCGAAGTTAGGCCACAGAGACCCCCAGAAGAACACGAGGGAAGCCCCTGCTCAGCCCTGGAGGTTTTGGGGTGTCACGCCAAACCCAAAGCATAACTCACACCCCTTTACAGCTGGGGAAACTGAGGCAGCCCCATACAGGCCTGCAGAGCAGCTCACCCACAGTTAAGCCCAGCCCTTCAGCCCCCCCAAATCCACCCTGGGCTGGCCCTGGCCCCCCCGCCCGGCGTGTCCGCTCCGGGGAGCAGCGGGCGCTGATCGCGGCTGACAGCGGCTGCTCCGCGCCCGCCGGTGCCGCGCCCTGGCCCTGCCCGCGGAGCCCCGCGCTGCCGGGGGGCTCGGGGGGTCCCAGCCCCGCTGCTGCCGCCGCCCCACGGCCCCTTCCCGCTGCTCCTCGTCTCGCCATGATCATCCGCCCCCGACGCCTGACCCCCGGCTACTTCCGTCTGCTGCAGGTAAGGGGCGAGCAGGGCCGGGGGAGCCCCCGGGAGCCCCCCGGGAGCCCCGGCACGCCGCTGCCCGCCAGGCCTGCGGGAGCCCTGCCCGTTCAATGAGGGGCTCCTCGCTGGCAGCCACGATGCTGCCCATGGGGGCCCGCAAGTGCTGCACGGGGCATCCTAAACCCCTCCTGAGATGCCCAGAGGGGCACGAAGCTGCCCCCGTTGCCTTTACATCACCCAGTGTGATGGGGACATTCAGGGCATGGCCTCGGGCCCTTGTCCCCGTGGGGTTTGGGGTACTCCGTGCTCCCCTCTGCTCTCCGTGTCCCCACAGATGCAGCTGGCAGCGGGACGTGGGGCTGAGCCGGGGGGGCGGCTGCTGACCCCCCTGGCCCTGCTGCTGGCGGCCGCCGGGCTCTGCCTGTCCCTCTACAGCGCCCGGAGAATGGCCGACCCCGCCAAGGCCCCCCCGGAGCCGTGAGGAGCGGGCTGGGGGCCGTGGGGACGGTCCCCGGGGCGTGTTGGGGTGCCCCCCGCCAGCCACCCCCCGCCCGAGCGGAGCCGCGGCTGCGGCCACTCTCCGCAGCTGACCTGCGCCACACGCAGCCCTTCCCACCGCCCTGGGGATGGGGACCCGCCTGTCCCCGCCTGTCCCCGCCTGGGGCAGCCGGCGTGGAGAACGGAGAAGCCGCTTCCAGCTCCGGAGCTGCCGGCTAAACCCGGCCCGAGCCACGGGGGGACATCGGGATCCGGCCACCAGAGCAGAGGCTGGACGGACAGAGGGACGGCAGAGCCGGGAGCTGCATCCATCCCCATCCCCCGCGGCAGCAGAGGGGCCTGGGGAGCCCAGCTGGGGACCACAGAGCCCCCCGTCCCCACGGGAACGTGCTGTGGCCACGGCCCCGCAGGAAGGAGGCCAGCGCCGTTAGGTAACGGGCAGGGGGACGTGACCCTGGGCAGGCACATCCCGTGTGTGTCCCCGGCAGGCACATCCCGTGTCCAGGCACATCCCGTGTCCAGGCACATCCCGTGTCCCTGGCCGGTGCATCCCGCTGGGATGGCGGCTGCAGCCTTCCCAGCCCCCGCAGAGCTGCGGGCTCTCCCCCCTTCCCGGGCTCGGGGAGGACAAATCCGGGCAGGCAGCGTGGAAATAAACCCTTCCCTACCCAGCACAGCTGTGTCACTGCTCTGTCTGCCCTTCCCAGCACATTCCCAGGGCCCAGCTTGGCAGGAGGGATGAACTGGGACACGCACTCCGCAGGAATTCGGTGGCATTGTCACTCGGCGTCCCCTCAGGGGCACCAGCACCAGGCAGGGAGGCCCATCACCCCCAGCCCTGCAGGAGCACGAAATCACTTGCAGGAGTTGGCTTGGTGGGACAGGAGCCTCAAAGTGTCCTCACCAAGGGGACACCAGCAGTGCCCTTTCAAGGCCCAAAGCAGCTGCCTGCTGCAAACCCAAGTGCCCGGTGAAGAGACTGCTCAAACTCACATTCCCCACAAACAGCTGCCTGGGCACTCCCTGCCAGGAGGGCAGAGGGGCTTTTACCACCCTGCCAGGCAAGAGCTCCAGGATGAGGCTCCTGGCACGGACACCTCTGGGTAACGGGGAAAAGAACAACACTGAGGTGTCCCCTCCCACTCTGGGGGGACTGTCACCCTCAAACTCAATGCTGCCACACTGTCAGTTGACATATTTTAATGGGTGCATCACTGGAATGACCTCTGACCCAAGGACTGAGCAGAAACTGCTCCAAAAGCAGGCAGACAAGCGTGCAGTCCCACCAGCACTCGGAGAACAAGCAAAGAGTCCCTTTGTGGAGGAGAAGGACACTCAGGGACAGCACCAGGCTTCTCCTCGTCAGTGCCCTGGCCAGGGGGGCAGTGGGAGGAGCAGGGCAGATTTGGCTGGCAGTGCTGGGACACGTTTTTCTCACAAAGCTGAGGACAAAGATGTCCTTACAGAGCCACTCAGCCACTCAGTCCCCCGTCCCCGCGCTCAGCCGGACGTCTCCATCTCGGTGACCTCCTCGAGGGGCTGGGTCTGCACCTCCACCTTCTTCGGGGGGACGTAGGAGCCCATCCCAGCGGCTCGTTCAGCCTCCTCCTGCGTGTAGGGAGCCTCGCGCAGCTGCTTCAGCCTGGGGGCACACAGGGGGCGAAGCTTCCACCTGCGCCTCTGAGCAGAGCCTGCCCAAACTGCCCCTGCCTCACCCCGGGGAATTCGGGGTCTGTGCCTCCCCTTACCTCTTCTTGTGCACCTTGGATCTGAAGTGCTCCTTCATGCTGTTCAGGTCCACGAAGTAGCGCCTGGGGTAGGAAAAGATAGAGGGGTCAGGGGGACCCCGAGACTGAAGGGGGGCTGGGGAGGGTCCTGCCGAGGGGTCAGGGTCCCACCACACCCCTGCACGGGCCTGGGGTCACCCTGAGACCAGGACAAGATACTGCCCCCAGGGTTCGAGCCCTCCGGCCAGGAGAAGGGACTACCCTGGGACCAGGGCAGCCCCTCCGAGGGGACCGGGACCCCCGGGACCTGAACAGCCCCTCCCAGGAACCTCAGGGACAACTCCCGCATCTCCCCTGGGAACCAGGGATCCCCCGGAGCAGGACAAGCCCATGCCAACGTTGAAGCCGTCCCCCCGAGCCCCCGGGATGTCCCCGGGATGTCCCCGGGATGCCCCGCCGCACGCACGCGCAGTGCAGGCAGTAGAACTGGGCGCAGCCCGGCAGGTCGGGGTCGATCTCCTGCCGCAGCAGCCGCGCGGCGTTCTCGGGCTTCAGGTCCGCGTGGATCTCGTCCAGGTCTCTCCGGCGCCGCTTCGTTTTCAGCTGCCGGGCGAGCGAGTGCGCCCGGTGCGCCCCGGTGCGCCGCCCGTTCCGCGGCGACATGGCGGCCGCACGCCTCGCCGGCCCGCACTGCGCAGGCGCGGGAGCTCCGGGCCACGCCCACACCGCGGCGCGCCCCGCCCACAGCCGGCGCGCGCGAGCCCACGGCCACGCCCACCCGCGTAGGCCACGCCCATGTCGGGCAGGCCACGCCCCCTCACCGGTGTCCCCGGTCCCGGCACGGTCCGGGATGGTCCCGGGATGGTCCCGGCACGGTCCCGGGATAATCCCGGGATGGTCCTGGCACGGTCACAGCACGGTCCGGGATGGTCCCGGGATGGTCCGGGATGGTCCCGGGATGGTCCCGGGATGGTCCTGGCACGGTCACAGCACGGTCCGGGATGGTCCCGGGATGGTTCGGGATGGTCCTGGATGGTGCCGGGATGGTCCTGGCACGGTCACAGCACGGTCCGGGATGGTCCCGGGATGGTCCGGGATGGTCCCGGGATGGTCCTGGCACGGTCACGGCACGGTCCGGGATGGTCCCGGGATGGTCCGGGATGGTCCCGGGATGGTCCCGGGATGGTCCTGGCACGGTCACAGCACGGTCCGGGATGGTCCCGGGATGGTTCGGGATGGTCCTGGATGGTGCCGGGATGGTCCTGGCACGGTCACAGCACGGTCCGGGATGGTCCCGGGATGGTCCCGGGATGGTCCTGGCACGGCCACAGCACGGTCCGGGATGGTCCCGGGATGGTCCGGGATGGTCCGGGATGGTCCCGGGATGGTCCTGGCACGGTCACAGCACGGTCCGGGATGGTCCCGGGATGGTCCGGGATGGTCCCGGGATGGTCCTGGCACGGTCACGGCACGGTCCAGGATGGTCCCGGCACGGTCCGGGATGGTGCCGGGATGGTCCCGGCACGGTCCCGGCACGGTCCCGGCACGGTCCGGGATGGTCCCTGCACGGTCCCGGCACGGTCCCGGCACGGTCTCGAGATGGTTCCGGGATGATCCCGTCACGGTCCCGGCACGGTCCCCGCGCCCCCGCGGACCCCCAGTCCCCGGTGCCACCGTCCCCGCGTTCCCCCCGTGCTCCCCCGTGTCCCCCGCGCTGCCCCGGTCACCGCTGGCAGGAGCGGGGCAGGGCTCAGCGCGTCCCGCCGTGTCCCGGCGTGATCGCGTTTCGTCCGTGATCAATTATAGATGGGGACAGGCGGCGGGGGGAGCGCGGAGCTCCAGCGCCCGCTCTGCCCCGGGGGGGCTGTCCCAGCCCTGGGGGTCCCAAGCGGGCGAGGGGCACCGGGGGGCTGCGGCGGGGGTCCCGGGATGGGTTCTGGGGGTGACCGGAGGAGCCGCCCCCGCGCTGCCCCCGGCTCAGCCCGGGCTCAGATTCCTTTTGTGCGGTGCGAGCGGCCGCTGAAACTTTAATGAAGCCACCGGATCGCCGGGCCGCCCGCTCGGCTCGCCCCGCTGGCCGCGGCTGCCGCCGGCTCCGGCCCCGCCGAGCCCCTCGCCATGGCGCAGGGCTTCTGGCGGCTCTACAAGGCCAAGGTGCTGCAGAGCCTGGGGGGGCCGCGCCCGGACGGGACCCTGCAGGACGAGGTAGGCTGGGGGTGCCCAGACCCGCCTGGCCGAGCTCGCCGCCCGCAGCCTTCCCTCACCGGGGCTTCCTTGCAGGGAGACCCCCCCGAGCTGATGGAGACGGCCGAGCCCCCCGCGCTGCTGGAGGAGGGAGCCAGCCCCGTGTCCCAGCTGGCCCGGAAGGTGAGGAGGGGGCTGCGGGCAGCGGGGCCGGGGGACACCGGCGGCCGGAGCTCCCCGGTGACCCCGGCGCTCCCCCGCAGGTGCAGGGGGTCGGTGCCCGCGGCTGGCGGACGCTTTCGTCCCTCTTCAGCCGCGAGGACGAGCACCAGCTGCTCAGCCCGGAGCCCTGCCCAGACCAGTAAGTTACAGATCGCTGGTGGGGGGCCCCAGGGCCCGGGTCCGACCCCCGGGACCTGCCGAGCCCCCACATCCCCCACCCCATCCCCTGCTCCCCTCCCCGCCTGCACCCGCGGGGCTGCGCGGGGCAGAGCCGGCGGGAGGGGGGCACGGTGGGCTTGGGGAGAGGTCCCTGCACCGGCACTTCCATCCCCTCTCTCTGCCCAGCCCTCTGGCCACCGAGCCGTCCGAGGTGCCCCACACCGAGAAGGCGCCGGGGTTTTGGGATCTCTTCGCTGCCAAGTGGCAGCAGGCGTCGGGGCCGGACAAGGGGGCGCCGCCCCCGGAGCCGGACGAGAGCCCGGGGGAGCCGCCGGGTGACGACGGCAGCGACCTGCGGGAGCCAGAGGAAGGGGCCTTCCACTGGGGCTTCCTGGCTGGCAAACTGGCCGAAATCCGGAATAAAAACGCCCCCAAGGGCAACTAGAGGAGGATGCACCGGCCGGACTCGCCATTGCTCCCATCGCCCCGCCCGTGCCCGAGGGCTCTGCCCTGGGTTTGGGTGTCACCGCTGCGCTGAGGACCCCGAAGATTCCGCTTTTCCCTGAGCTCTGCCTTCCCCTGAGCTCTGCTGCTTTCCTTGCCCTCGCCCCCGCAACAGCCCCGCGGCCCCTGAAGCAGCACAACCCCAAGGGTGGGGAGGGGGAGCCGCCCCCCAGCCCTGGGGCACTCCCTCACAACCACACACACAGCCAGGCCAGGAAAAAAACCCTAAACAGATTTATTGAGGGCAGCTCTGGCCGCAGCAGCTCCTGTTCTGGGGAGGAGGGGGCTGTAGGGTGGGCATTGCCCACGACAGTGGGGCTCGGGCTCTGCTCACCCCCAGCCTGCAGCTGGAGCAGGACTTGGGTGGTCAGCGGGGCTGTGGGCCCATCCCACCCTCCTGGGGACAGGGAGAAGATGGGGGACAGCAGCCTGCCAGCCCTGAGGCCAGGGGGACTCACCCGGGGGTGGCCCTTCCTCACCTGCCCCTCAGGTGCCCCCAGCACACTCAGCCTGCGGACCTGGTGGCTCTCCCAGCCCGCAGCATCCCCACGGCACCGGGGCCGCGGGTGCCACCAGCCCACCGGCCCCATCCCGCGAGTGGCCCCGGGGCGGCTCCGGCCAGCGGGAGCCGCGCGGGCGTCCCGGTGCCCGGTGCTCAGACCGTGGACTCCTTGGCGGCCGCCCAGGCTCTCTGGCAGCCGTAGAGCCACTTGATGACGCGGGCGTTGCGCTCCACCACCGAGACGGCGGAGCCCGGCCGGGCCTCCGGCTCCTCCTCGCCCGGCCCCGCGTCCCCCCGGCTGCCCCCCGAGGCCCGCCCGGGCTCGGACTCGCAGGAGCCGGGCCGGGCCGAGCCGCTGTCCCAGCCCGCCGGCCCGAAGCGCTCCCGGCCCAGCAGCTCCACCAGCGCCCGGTCCAGCCCGCAGTAGTTGAAGAACCGCTCCTGCTCCGAGAGCGGCAGCGACGCGCGCAGAGCCAGCGGCTCCTTCCCGGCGGCACCGGGGGGCTGCTCCGCGGGCACCGAGGGGAAGATGCCACCGCTGTCACCGCCGCTGTCCCCTCCCGGTGTCCGCGCCTCCTCCTTCTCGGCAGGCGCCCACAGCATGGGGGTCTCGGGGCTCCGCGGGGCTCCCTCGCCCAGCGGCCCGGCGGGGGGCGAGCCGGGCGGTCTGAGGGGTCCCTGGAAGAGGCGCCGCACCAGCCCCGAGCCCTTGGTGTTCTCCTTGTCCCCGGCCAGGCAGTCCCGTTTCTGCCGGTAGATGATGAGCGAGTCCGGTCTCAGCAGGCGCCTGCTGCCGCTGCGGCGCGACACGGGGGACTGCGGGCCCGGCAGCTTGCGGGGCCCGTCCCGGCTGAGCTCCGCGGCCGGGCACAGCTCCCCGCACGCCTGCCGGGCCAGCAGCCGCCGGCCGTGCGGGGCCAGCCGGGGCGAGCCCCGCAGCGCCGGCTCCTGCCGCCTGCTGATCACCTGCTGCGACTTGACGTACTTGGCCTTGTCGGCCTCCAGGCGCTCCACGGCGCTGGCCCTGCGGCCCCCGCTGCCCCCCGGGCCCTGCGGGCACTCGGGGCCGCGGTTCAGCCAGGCCAGGGGCGAGCCGCGGCCGGGGGCCACGAGGCGCAGGTTGCTGGAGGCGCAGACGGCGAGAGCGGGGCTGCCCAAGGGCACCATGGCCCCGGAGCGGCGCTGCTGGTCCCCCTGCGCCCCTCGGAGCGGCCGGGCTGGGGAGGCTCCTGAAGCTTCGCTCGGCCCCTGGGTTCAGCCCTGGAGGAGAGAGGAGAGCCAGGGTCAGCCCCGAGGGTGCAGCGCTGAGGAGGAGGAGGAGGAGGATGGGGCCGAAGCAGAGCTGAGGGTCCCCTCAGTGCCGCACGGACAGCGAGTCCTGGCAGCCCGGGCAGGAACAGCCCCGGGGCAGGAAGGGAGAAGCGCCGAGCATCCGCCGGCTTCGCCCGCATCCCAGGAGCGGCTTCCAACAGGAAAAAATAGCGGAGCCGGCCGCCGCCTCGGCTTCCCGAGCGGCAGAACAAAGCCGAGCTCAGGGGGGCTGGCGAGCTGCCCCGAGTGCTCGGGGGTCCCCGAGCCGTGCCCCACACAGCCAGGCCGGGCTGGGAGGGAAGAGTCTCCCTTTCTCTGTGTGCGGAGGGCACGGAGCCGGCTCTGGGTGACAGCAGGGACACGGGGCCGGGCACAGCTCGCGGGAGCAAACAGCCCAGGAAGCCTCTGCCACGCAGCTCCACACGCAGCCCACGCACTCCACACCGCACCCACCCCGGAGTACACGCGGGGAAACTGAGGCACGCGTTTCTGGCCCTGTGCGCCCGGGCTGGGACCTCCCGTGCCGCGGTGCCCTCACCCTCCCCAGCCCAGCCCCGCGACCAGGACCTGTGCCAGGACCTGTGCCAGGCAGGTGGGGGATGCTCTCGCTCACCTGAGCCCACGCAGGGATGCAGGGACGGGATGCAGGAACGGGATGCAGGGATGGGATGCAGGGATGGGATGCAGGGACGGGATGCAGGGACGGGATGCAGGGACGGGATGCAGGGACGGGATGCAGGGATGGGATGCAGGGATGGGATGCTCCAGTCAGTCTCACGCAGCTCCTGCCCCTCTGGCTGCCGCGGCAAACTGAGCCCAGAGCCGGGAGCAGCCTCATATAGAGGATGAGGAAGAGGAAGAGCCACCCATTAACCCCTGCCAGCCCAGCCCCGCGGCAAGAGCCCCCCCGTGACCTCCCCTCGCAGCCCTGCCCCGGCCCTGGCCAGCATTAGCCCAGCTCCTCTCCTCCCTCCGCGTCCTTACGGGAACCCCGGCGGCCTTTCGGGATCTGCCGCAGGGATTTTTCCTCCGAGCCTCTGTCCCCTGCACAGGGCGGGACAGGAATGGGGCAGGGAAACCGTGTCCACTCCAGCAGCTTCTCCTTTACGCCCACCGCAGGGTGTGGGGACAGCTCAGGAGCCCACCACAATCCCCCCAAGGCAGGCAGGAAGGAGGAAAAGTCCTTCTGGCACCTTCTCCGGTGGCGGTGAAAGGGTCAAAGCCGCCGGTTCCTGCCTCTTCCCCCGGGGAAGGGCTGTAAATCGCAGGAAGCCACAATGGGCTGGAGCTGGCCCAGGGGTTATTTTTACCGCTGCCCTCTTCCCTTCCCCGGGGCCGAGCGCTCCCACTGGGACAATCCCGGCCCCTCCATCCCCAGCTCCGGCCCGGGGGGCTGCGAACGTGGCACTGGAGCAGAGGGGGAAGGAGGGAAGGAGCTGCTGCCCCCCCGGCTGGGCTCGCAGACCCTCGGAGGGGCCAGAGAAAGCCCCCGGAGCCCCCAGGGAGCCCCCAGCCCCTCTGCAGCCGTCTGCATGGAGAGCTGGGGCACGGCCAGGCTGATCGCAGGGACCGAGGGGGCTCCAGTGGGGACAGAGCCCCGGGATGAGGGGGGACCTGTCCCCAAGCACTGTCCCCACCCCAGTTCCTTCCTGAGGAGCTGCTCCGCAGCAGTGCCGGGAACGGGCCTGGGGCTGTGCCCGGCACCTTCCCGGCCATGGCAGCGGGGCAGGAAGGGGCTGGGGCCACACTCCTGTGCTGACGAAAATGGGGGCTAAAATGGAACCTGGGCAGGGTGACAGGAGCCAGGTCCCGTCTGAGCCCTGCAGGCCCTGGAAAAACTCCCAGTGGCAGCAAGGAAGGGACAGACCACCTCTCTAACAAACGTGGAGAGGAGCAGAGCAGGCTACACCCGGCTCGGCGCGCAGGATGAGGCTGCACTGGAGCAAATCTGGTGAGGACAGGGAACGGGGTCAGGACAAGTGATGGAGAAAGCCTCGGCAGCTCTGGGATCTGCCCCTGGAAAGGCAAATGCCACCACCCCGAGAGCTGGGGAGGAGCCAGAGAGGCTCGGGCTTCCCTCGGGAGAGGCCAGGGGTGGAAAGCTTGTTCGACGAGTTTAGGAATCTCCAGGGTTCAAACGGGCACGAATGAATCTGAAGGCAGCACCTAATCCGAGGCAGGCACCCGCGTGTCGGCGCAGGTCGGAACTGGAGCACTCCCGGGGATGTTCCAGCCCCAAAAGGCTCCAAAGCCAGGGCAGGCGAGGGCTGGGCAGCACGGGGACAGCCAGCAGGGACAGGGACCGAGCCCAGGGTCAGCGTGGAGGCCTGAACCCACCACTGCTGCAAAGGTTCTCAGGTTTGTGGGTCGCACCTGGCTCCATCCCAAACCTGAGCGTAAAGGAGCCTCTGGAACAAAACAAGAACAGCCCAGGCTGGGCTCCTCTTCCAGCAGTGGTCACTTGACACCTCCCTGCTCCTAAAAATGGGGCTTCACCTTGCCCCAAACCCTTCCAGAGCTCCCGAGCAGCAGCTCGGGCTGGTATTCCCACCCGCCCGTGTCCCTCGGGGGCTCCGGGTGGTTTGTGGCATCCCAGGCACATCCCCCTGCCCTTGCTGGGCTGCAGCACAGAACTGCACCTGGCAGGGAGGAGAACCTTCCCCAGCAGCCCTGGCAGCAGCACCCGCCCAAGTTGGTGTTTAAATGCCCAGGCTGCTGCTCCCGGGCCAGTCCCTCCGTCCCAGCCACGGGGAGCGATGGGGACAGGGAAAGCCCCACAAACTCTGGGCTGGTCGTGTCCCCACAGCCCAAAGGAGGGGAGCAGCTCCTTCCCTGCCCATCCCAGCGCTGGGATGGGCCCGGGGCTCTCCCTCCCTCACACAGCCCCAGGGAAGCTCTGCTTGAAGCAAAACAAACCAAAATCACCAAGAGGGCGAGTTCCCAGCCCTGCGAACGCGGCTGGGCAGGCTGGAGCAGGAACCTCTGAGATTGGCTTCTCCCAGCCCAGATGGGCTCTAATTAAATCTCATTTCTGCACCAGGGCATTTCCCTGCACATTTCCCCGCCCTCCCTAAGGGCTAAATATATTTGAAGTACAGTATATATATATTATATATATATGTGTGTGTATGTATATGTATATATATCAGGTTTACTTCTCTTCATTTTGTGGGGAAGGAATTCAGCTCGTGTCTGTATTTAAAATCACCACTCTTAGAACTAATCCAAAAGTGGGATTTTCTCCTTTCCTAAAGGTCTTTATCCCCCCTAAACCAATGAATCTAAATCCCAACTGCAAGGCTCCTGCCAGTGGGCACGTGCCCATTCCAGGTGGGAATCTGCCCTTCCACAGGTGCAGGCACAGGGGAGAGGGCTGGGCTGGGTTTGTTGTGTGGGTGTAGGAAATTCCAAGAGAAACTCAACTTACAGCACTTCCAGCCTGCAGATCCCTGTGTCCAGAGCGCTGCTAATTAAAACATGCAAATGAGGGCCACACTTTCCTGTCATGGATAAGTAATGATGTTTCCTCACCTTCACTCCCAAGGTTCCTCAGGGCATGCTGTCCCTGCAGGGCAGCACTGACTGAAAGCACTTCCCCATTAAAAAATCCTAAAACTTCATTCGAAATTCAAGGATTTTATTTCAAAAAACAGTCATGAACTTAATAAATTACACAATAATTTTCCTCATTATAAATTCTCCATAAAATATAGTTTACAGTTTTTAAAGAAAAACATGAAACAAAACAAATCTTTCCCAAGTGCTGAAAAGTGTCTTGACTTCGTGTCACGCTGGTGAACGACCCCGCAGCTGCTACAACAACTTGATTTATTTTCTCAAAACAAAGACCTCAGACAACAAAAACCAAAGAGAACACAGAGCTCGAGGACTACCAGTGTCACCCAACAGCGAGGATAAGCACCATGAGAGGGATTTCAGGTACCCCCAACCTATAAAGTGGCAATCAGTGCAAAGAAACACTTTGGGAGTCAAAAACCCCAAAACTTGCCAGTGCCAGTCCCTGATTTGTGATTTCCTCTGCAGTGGAGCCCTGCAGAGGGGAGCAGGTGATCAGACACCTCCGAGGGGAGCACTGTTATTCTGGCTGGCTGAGGGAGGGGGACGCTCACCCCAATAGTCTGAAAAAGCTCCCGAGTTTAACATGAATGATCAACCCCCTCCAGATTTTTCTCAGCCAATGGCCCTGCTGAGATGTGAGAACTGGGAGGCAGAGTTGGCACAAGCAAAGAGTGTTTGTCTGAGGATCACTCCCAAAAACGAGGAAGGAAATAACAAGAATGATAAACTAAGGCCAGCTGGGGACAGCCACCAGCTCACACAGCACCAGGTAAGAACCACCTGCGGCCTGTAAAGCCTCAGAAGCTGGGTGGAATCAGAATCCTTTGCTTTTGGAAAACCAAAAAGTAACATTTTGTTTACTTGCACTCAAAGAATAAACACTGAGTGCTCAGAACTGCTGTCCTAGCACTAAGAGGGAACAGTGTTCAAAAAAGCAAATTGTACAAGGAAATACTTACAGCCATTTCCAGGTAACATTTGGGTGGAGGGAAAAAAATTGAGTTTTGTAAAGACAACTAGCATTTCCTGCAGCTTTAAAGGCAATTTTAAGACTCTGTTTTTTTTTCCAAAAGGTCAGACTGGATGGGAGAGGTGAGTCCTGCACCCAGAAGAACAAAGTGTTGTGCTGGGACAACCAGCAGTGTCAGGTGGCCTCAGTGAAACCTGTCCCAGCCTCAATCTGCTCTGCGCAGCCAGAGCTGGGGAGAAGCAGCTTCCAGCTGCTCCAAACCCCCCTCCTCCCACCTGTGCTTGTAAATAAAGATCACTTCTTTAAAAAGAGAAAAATTCAAAATAAAAAACAAGCCCACCACCGGCTGCCACCTTTCCCACAGCTGTCACTGAGCTCCCAGCAGGTGTAACAGGGGACAGAGCCACCCCCGTCCCCTCATCCCCACTGGGTTTGGGGCAGTGCCAGGGAGGAAGGCCAGGACTGTGGGATTATTGGCTGGATTCAGCTCAGGAAAACTGTGCTGCCACCACGTTTTGAAGGATTTTAACAACATGCTGCTGGATTCCCTCATCCATGTTTCCATAAACTGAGGGCACAGAATTCTGCTGTGGTAAATCCTCAAGGTGCTATGGGATTATGGACACCAGGCCAGAGAGCGTGTGGAGAAAAGGCAGATTAATTGATGAATAAAAGCAAAATCAAAGGATCAATGACCCAGCCCCCCTGCCAGCACCTGACTGTACATTTTTAATTTGACTCCCTCAGTGATGAGCTCATTAAGCTCTAAGTGCCAAGATCAGCCATGTTAGCACTTTGAAAGCAGCTGATCCCCTTGCATTGCTTTTTTGTTTGTTTGTTTGTTTACAAAGTCAAGTCTTTGAAATTAGATAACAAAAATAAATAATAAAGTCATTCAGGCCAGGGGAAGGAGGAGTTTGTCTCACTCACCTCCTTCACCCAGGTTTCTAGCAGACCCCAATCATCCAGACCCACAGCAAATAATTTAAGTGCCACACACTCCCAGTCACTCATATACATAAATATATACACAGATTACATTACAAAGCCTCAAGATTTGCACTGCCAGCATGCAAATCTTTTTTTTTTTTCCTTTTTTTTTTTTTTCCATGAGAGTTCCTAATACTGACATAGGAAGCTGGAATGTGTGAGACACTCCACGGCAGAGTGCTGGAAATCAAGTAGTGTTGGCTCTTGCGACATCCCCCTGCCAGCGCACCCCAAGGAACAGCTCCGGGATTTCACAGCGCGGCCAACTCGGCGTTCCTGCCGGGAAGCTCCAGCCGGGAATCTCCAGGAAGGTGCGAAGTTCCCCCTGCAGGCGAGCCGGGGCTCTGCCCGCCGGGCTCGCCCCTCACGTATCCCAGCTGCTGTCCTTGAAGGCGATGTTGACCAGCCTCAGCTCCAGCTCGAAGGCGTCGGGCCGGTCCTGCGGGTTGGCCGCCAGCATCTCCTTGATCAGCTGCTTCATGCGGGCGTTCATGGACTTCTTCTTGACGGGGATCAGCAGCTCCATCTTGGGGTTCTCCAGCAGCGCCTCACCCACGGGCACGATGGCCGTGCCCTGCTTGACGTAGCTGCCCAGCAGCTCCTTCTTGGTCTCGGTGTCGACGAAGGTGATCCTCTCCAGCATGGCCCAGATGATGATGCCCAGGGCGAAGATGTCCGCCTTGGCCGTGTAGTGGCCCTCCCACACCTCGGGGGCCATGTAGAAGTCGGTGCCGCAGGCGGTGGACAGGAAGCACTTGTTGACGCTGACCGGCTCCTCGGGGTTGTGCCCCGAGGCCGAGCACACCTTGCTCAGCCCAAAATCCGCCACCTTCAGCGTGGGCTCGGGGTCGCCGGCGTGCGCGCGGCCCCGCGAGATGAGGATGTTGTCGGGCTTGAGGTCGCGGTGGATGATCTGGTTCTTGTGCAGGAAGGCCAGGGCGCTGCTGAGCTGCAGCATGAAGCTGGTGTTGGTCCTGCGGCTGGGCTTGCGCGACAGCAGGTACTCGTTCATGTCTCCCCCGTCGCAGAAATCCATCACAAACCACAGGTAATAAGCACTTTTGGGGTCAAAGGCTATTTCTCCTTTTAATGAGGTTTCTACGAGCTGCAACGAGGGAAAGAGACGTCGTAACGACCCCACGGCCGCGAGAAGGGAAGGATGTGATGGAAAAATGCAAGACATCGGGATCTTCACGGACAGGGGAAGTTTGGGTTAGTTACACAGAAGGAATTCTTCCCTGTGGGGCTGGCCAGGGCCGGGCACAGGCTGCCCAGAGAAGCTGGGCCTGCCCCTGGATCCCTGGAAGTGTCCAAGGCCAGGCTGGAGCAGCCTGGGAGAGTGGAAGGTGTCCCTGCCCAGGGAAATGAGATGGGGTCTAAGATCCCTTCCAACCCAGACCACTCTAGCACTGTTTGACCCTCCTCTCAACAATCCAGAGAGCAAGGTATGCAACGGGGCAACGAAAACATTATGCAAATGTTTTTTATGTAAAAGAGAAAAAAAAAAAAAATCACAATATATTTGCCAGCCTCCTTATCTTCAGTCGTGTGGAGCGTATCAAGCTCAGGCTCCTGCCCAGAAGCAGAGCTCGACCCTGATAACAGTTTTTAAAGATACCCAGTGGCCATTGCCCTCCCATCTGTCCCAGCTGGACAGTGTCCCACCCTGACAAAGCCTGTCCCACCCACTTTGCCAACAGCTTTTTGGGATAAACAAAGTCTCACAAGGAACTGCACACAGCTGTATTTATCCTGGAGAGACTTTTAAAGCCTGGTCTCCATTCCTGACACATCCATGAATTCCAGCAAGTTAACACAGGATCCCTGAACTCAGGAGAGCTCTGATCTGCAGGCACAGCTGAGCACGGAACACCCTTCCCACCATCCTTATCCACATTTTCAGGAACACAAGTTGAACAGCCAGTTCTTACAGCTGCTCCACACAGAAAGCAAAGTAAAACCTGCAATCACTTCCACTAATCCTGTTTACATAACTGCATTTGCCTCTTCAGCTCCTCTGAGGTGGCTCGGGGAGGAAAGTCCTGCAATTATTTCTGTTAGTAAACCAATGGACACTAAATCAAACTGGCTTTCAAAAATGAAGGGGTGTGTTAATATCTAGAGAGGCATTTTGAAATGCTTTTAATAAGTGACCTTTTCAAGAGAAAAAATGGTAATAATTTACAGCTATCTTCTTTAAACAGTAAATCTATTCTCGAGCTAAAAAAATGCCTTATTTAGGTTTTGTAGTCAGGAACTGTGAGATTAAGCTATCTCAGGAGAGCAGGGAGTCTCCCCTGCCAAGAGGGCACCAACACAGAGTCACAGGAGCTGCACTTGCAGATGTTGTGAGAGGCAAGACAACAAAATCCACCTGCCACATCTGTGACAGTGGCCAAGCACCAGCAGACAAGGCTGACCCAGGACTCCAACTCTACAGATTTGGTTCAGCTGGCAGTGAGAATCTGCCCAGAGCCCTTCAGGAGAGGGTGAGAGCCCTTCCCCAGCCTCCTCACACTCAGCTCTGCATCACCACCTGGGAGAGGAGAGGAGAGGCTGAGCCAAGGGGCTCTGAGTGCCCTGGGCTCAGCCCAGGCTGCTCCAAAGCGACTCTGGCAGTCAGCTCAGCTCTGCCCTTTGCTCCTCTCCCTGGAGCAGCAGAACAACCCGTGCTATTTGCACCTGGCAGGGGCCAGCTCCCTGTGCCAGCTGCTGCCCAGCACCACCATCCCAGCCGGAGCTGGGGTCAGCTGGAAGCTCTTCCCCACCTTGCAGCTCCACCCTGGCCTTTCCAAGCTCCTCCCTGCACATCTGCCCTCCAGCTGGAAGCAGCTCCACTAACACCAGGAAGGTAAAGCTCTGACTTCTGCCCCATGAGCTGGCCAGTGTTATTTTGGCCAAATCCTTCCCTGAGAACAAGTCAGGAACAGCTCCCAAGGCACGGGGAGCTGGCAAAGCCAAGGATCTGTTCTCAGCCAGCATCTGCAGGGCTGCTCACCCCAAAGGGTGCCAGCAGCAGGGTGGCAGTGAAAACTGAAATAAAACAGCTGACTAGGGACAACACAGCAAACACCGAGCAGCCTGCTGGCTTTTTAAACCAGAAACACTCATTTCTGCCCGGGGCTGGTCTATACTTAGGGCTGCTTCTTGACAAGGGAATTAATTACATTGTCTTTCATTGTCTTTCCAGAGCTACTCATTCTTCAAACATACACATCTTCAAACTTAAAGGACGCTTTCACAGTGATATGTATTCCCTAATTTGTACTCTTTGAAGAGATTAATAGTTATTTATTAAAAAATAAAACCAGCTCATTATGTGCTACCAATCTGAAAGAATTTTAAGTGCTGGCTTCCTATAAATGAAGACACTGATTTCCTCTTCCAAGGACACTCGGGATGGAATACCTCCAAGCTCTGTCCCAGGACAGGAGTGTTCTTTAACCTGCAACTGCCAAGAACTCCACAGCCTACACCTCCCCATGGGCTTCCTCAAATTATCAGAGCAGCTCTGCATTAAATACAAATCCTGGAGTCTTTCAGAGCAGCACAGCTTCAAACTCAAGATCCAGGCGATTGTCCTGGTTTTTTTTTTAAAGACCTCTATTAAATTCTGGGTGTCAGCGATGCAATAATGCCCTGGCCTAGCTGAGCACAGCTCCAAGCCCTGGGCTGCCCCACCTCCTTCCCCCCAGCTCAGCGTCACCGATTCCTTCCACCCCGTCCCCTCGGCCTCGTGTACCTGTAAATACAGGGAGGAGCTGGAGCCATGGGACATCTTCTGCACCATGCCATCTTTCTGCAAGATGCACTCCTCCAGGTGAATGACGTTGGGGTGCTGGCTCTTGATACTGCTAAGGGCCCAGAACTCGCGCAGAGCCAGTTCCACGTTCTCGGGAGCGTGGCACCGGATCTTTTTGACGGCCACGCGGGCACAGGTCCTCCTGACGACCGCTTCGTACACCACACCATAACTGCCACGACCAACCTCCCGAATTAGATCGTACTTAGGCTGGCTACTCACCATCTTCAGGAGCAAAGGTTCTGGGGAAGGGGGAGAAACCCACACAACTAAAACTCAGGCACAGGCAGCGCGCTGCGTTTCCCCTCCCTAGGGGCTGGCCTGCCCAGACCCCGCCGTTCACGGGGGTTTCAGCGCTAGAACATTCCAGAAGCTCCTCCATAAACCTGCACCTGCTGCCACGGACCAGGCGGAAGCGAAATTACATTTTTGGTTAGGGTTTCCCACGCGGCCCGGCGTGTTCAGGGGGGCAACAATTCAAAGCTAGCCCGGCAGGGTGCCGAGGCAGGGCCAGCGCTCCTGCTCCTCTCCCTCAGCGTCTTCCGAGAGCTGCTGCAGGAACAGCAGGAGGCTGGCATGCTCCCCAAGCAGCCCGGAGAGCAAGGAGGTCCCAGCTGGAGGCCCTGGTGGGCAGCAATGGCTTTTAGCAAACTGCTTTTGTGTGGAGGTGGCTGCGGGAGCAAACGTTTCTGTTATCATCCAGTTGTTTGACTCAAGGAGAGGAAGCTTCAGTCGCTCCCCGTTTATCTTTTTGAGGTGACTGATTTTTCGCCAAGCCTCCCCAGCACGAGGAATCTACATCTATGGAAGGTTAAAAAGGATAACTGATTGCAGGAGTTTGCACCCAACGTCTAGCTTTCACTTTTGCTCAACAGAGCAAGGACAAAAGTTAAGTTATTGCTCTGAAAGTAAAACAAGAGAGACACACACACACACAAAAAAAAAGAAGGGGAAAAAAAAAAAAAAGCCACCAAACCCTGCTGCAGATTTATGACCCTCCCTACACGCTGCCCTACAAGATTACAAACCAAACACCAGCACCACCTTCACGCAACCAAACCAAAATGGGACACTGACTAGAGACAGCAATAAATTAAAATAAAAAAATAAGAGCTTGACTAGCCAAGGATCACTGGTCAAACAGAATGAAACGCAAAACCAAAAGTAAATAAATAAATAAAATCACACTGATAGAGCAGAACTACAATAGCTCTAAGACAGCCAGTGATAAAGGTAATTCTCTTTATGTCAGGCAATAAGGACCACATGTTATTAGTAGGAAGATTTCAAGTATTTCCACTGCTTTAGGTAATTTTTTTTTTTAGAAAAAAAAGGAAAAAAAAGAAAAAGAGAGAGAAAAAAGGTATCATCAGTCTCAGGTAATGCTACAGAGATATTTTAACCTTTCAGCAAAGCTGTGCGAGGGACATTTGCAGCAAGGATTTGAACCAAGCTGTGCCGTGTGTGAGAACAGGGGTGCAGCTCCACATTAGGGCCGGGACTGAGATGCAATGGGCCAACAAGGGCAGGAGCTTTAATTTAATCTCAATTTCCCAGTGGCCAAACAGCCCCGGGGGAACGCGGCTGCCCCGGGGGCGGCCGGGCGGACACCGGGCCCGGGCAGCGAATAACGAATAATATAAACACTCGATTAGAGAATAACACAAACATAAAGGTACCGCAGGTGATATATATACACCCCTCCTGCTCGGCGCGGCCGCACCTGCGGCCCTGAAGGGAAAGCGCCGCCTCAGAGCGGGCGATGCTGCCGGCCCGCCGCTGTGGGCATGGCCCCACTCCCCCCGCCCGACCTGCAGCCGGATCCCACCCGCTACAAGCACCACCACAAAGGGAAAGGGGAGGCGGTGGGGCCGAGCCGAGCCGAGGCGAGCAGGGCCGAACCGGGCCGGGAGAAGCCGCGTTACCTCAGCGCCGCCGCCGCCGCCGCCCGGCCGCCATCTTAGGGCTGCGCTCCGCCCGCCGCCCTCAGCGCGGCCACGCCCCCGCGCGGCCACGCCCACACAGCGCCGCGCCCGCTCATTGGCCACGCCTCGCCGTGACCACGCCCATGTAATACCACGCCCGCTCATTGGCCACGCCCCGCCGTGACCACGCCCATGCAATACCACGCCCGCTCATTGGTCGCGCCCCACAGTGACCACGCCCACATAATGTCACGCCCATTCCTCGGCCACGCCCACTCCCCGGCCATGACGCGAGCGCCGTGGGCGCTTAATGAGATTAATTAATTAATTAATTAATCAATAAATCAATGACTTAAATTTCTGTTCTTTAATTAGGAATGAATTCCTGGCTGTGAAGGCGGGCAGGCCCTGGCACAGCGTGCCCACAGCAGCCTGGGACAGTGGGAGGTGTCCCCGCGGTGGCAATGAGATAAAGTAAAAATTTAACAAGAAAGAAATCTGTTTGGATTTAAGTAAAATGTGGTTTTTAGTCTAGTAACTACAGCACTAGCAAAACTACCTTAACTAAAAAAAAAAATACAAATTTCCACACTAAAAAGATAAGAGACAAGAAAAACTCCTCAAACCTTAAAACAAACAAAACAGAGTGACCCAAGAATTCTTTCTGACAAAAACTAAATACAAGTGTAACTAACTGTAAGTATAACGCAAAATCAATAAAATAAATATACATAAACCTATTATAAAATTCTATGCATATAGAAGTTAGTCAGAGTAATAAAAAAAGATCAGGAGTTCTCAGGGGTGCACATGTCCATTAAAGAACAATGAGTCCCCACATGCATCCACAACACTGTGAATAAACACACCGTTCCCCACAAATCTTTATTATAATTGTGGGGTTTTAATCTTTCTCCGCGTTTCAGCATTGGATGGGACTTAAGCTCCTTCCAAAACAAACAATTCTGGGACTCTACAATTTATTGCTTGGCGTCCAGAAAAAAATGAGTAAAGCGCCCCTGTGGCCCTTGGGCGTGCCCTGGCTTGGTGTGACAGTGGCACAAGAGCTGTCACCCCTCGCTGTTCCCTGTTCTGTGCCGTGGGTCCCTTTCCCCCTCAGGCTGCAGGGCTGGAAGTGCCCCCCATGCCCCGAGGCTGGGGGCGCAGGGCTCCCCCACCGTGGCAAAGCCACCACAGGGACATTTTGGGAGAAGCCAGGGCCACCGACTGCTCAGAGCCCTGCGAAGCCCCGGCAGAGGGAGATTCCTCCCTCAGTGGGCTCTCCGGGGTTAATTGGGAAGGATCCTGGGGGTGATTAGTGCCCGGCTCCTGCCTAAGCTGTCCCAAGCCAATTAGGGGCCAACGAGCCCCTTGTGGGTTCGGAAAGCTGCTTAGGGCATTACAGCCCCTCCGCTCCTGGGAATCCCCTTCAGCGAGTCCAGCAGCGATTCATGAACCAATGCCATCAGGGCAGGGTGCGACCCCCGCGCTGCCCTCCCGGGTGCCCACCAGCCCCGCCGTGCTGCCGGCGCCTCGCTGGCACAGCCCCGAGCGCCGCCCCGGGAACGATCCTGCCCCGTGTGCCCCGCGGCTCCCGGCGCGGCCACCCGCTCCACGCGTGAGCCGGGGCGGAGGGAGCCCAAAACACCCGCGTGGGGAGAGGAGGGGGTCCGTGCCCCCCGGCACCGTGTGCTGTGCACCGCGTGTGACACATCCAGGGAGCTGGGCACCCATTTATTCATGTACCTGGTCATCCATTTATACATGTACCTGGGCATCCATTTATCCATGTGCCTCTTCATCCATTTATCCATGTACCTGTGCATCCATTTATCCATGTACCTGTGCATCCATTTATTAATATACCTGTGCATCCATTTATCCATGTACCTGTGCATCCACTTATCCATGTACCTGTGCACCCATTTGTACATGTACCTGGTCATCCATTTATCCATGTACCTGGGTACCCATTTATCCATGTACCTGTGCATCCATTTATCCATGTACCTGGGTACCCATTTATCGATGTACCTGTGCACCCATTTATCCATGTACCTGTGCATCCATTTATACATGTACCTGTGCATGCATTTATCCATGTACCTGGGCATCCATTTATACATGTACCTGGTCACCCATTTATCCATGTACCTGTGCATCCATTTATACATGTACCTGGTCATCCATTTATACATGTACCTGGTCATCCATTTATACATGTACCTGTGCATCCATTTATCCATGTACCTGGGCATCCATTTATTAATATACCTGTGCATCCATT
This sequence comes from Lonchura striata, assembly GCF_050655825.1. Taxonomy (NCBI): domain Eukaryota; kingdom Metazoa; phylum Chordata; class Aves; order Passeriformes; family Estrildidae; genus Lonchura; species Lonchura striata. Next base: position 1,061,655 of record NC_140725.1, read on the forward strand.
TATCCATGTACCTGTGCATCCACTTATCCATGTACCTGTGCATCCATTTATCCATGTACCTGTGCACCCATTTATCCATGTACCTGTGCATCCATTTATACATGTACCTGTGCATGCATTTATCCATGTACCTGGGCATCCATTTATCCATGTACCTGTGCATCCATTTATCCATGTACCTGTGCATCCATTTATACATGTACCTGTGCATCCATTTATCCATGTACCTGGGTACCCATTTATCCATGTACCTGTGCATCCATTTATTAATATACCTGTGCATCCATTTATCCATGTACCTGGTCACCCATTTATCCATGTACCTGGTCATCCATTTATCCATGTACCTGGTCATCCATTTATCCATGTACCTGGTCACCCATTTATCCATGTACCTGGGCATCCATTTATCCATGTACCTGGGCATCCATTTATCCATGTACCTGGGTACCCATTTATCGATGTACCTGTGCACCCATTTATCCATGTACCTGTGCATCCATTTATTAATATACCTGTGCATCCATTTATACATGTACCTGTGCATCCATTTATCCATGTACCTGGGCATCCACTTATCCATGTACCTGTGCATCCATTTATCCATGTACCTGTGCATCCCTGCTCACCTGTGTGCTCACAGACACCTGCACCCCATACCTGCGCACCCAGGTGTCCCCCCACACCCCGTACCCGTGCACCCAGGTGCCCCCTGCACCCCATACCTGTGCAGGTACCCCCTGTACCCCGTACCTGCGCACCCAGGTGTCCCCCCACACCCCGTACCTGTGCACCCAGGTGCCCCCCCACCCCGGTACCATCTCCTGCCCGCAGTTGCTGTGGGCACCGCCGCTGCCACCCCGTCCCCCCGTGGTGACCCCTGTGCCAGCCGCGCTGGCAGCTCTCCCCGCGGCCAGCGCTGGCCCCTGGCCAGCCCGGCGGGGATCGTGGCCGGGGCTGCTTCCAGCCTGGGCTGTGCTCACCCTCTGCCCCCCCAGCCGTTTCTGGGTCAGCGCTTGAACCCCAGCAGCGGAGCCAGCTGGGTCATGGCTGTGCCAGGGCCGTGCCAGGGCCGTGCCAGGGCAGCCTGAGCAGCTCCCTCTGGGTCTGGGCTCCCGGAGGAGCCCCCCAGCCCGTGCCTGGGGAGGGCACACCCCACTGCGTGTGCCAGCCATGGGGGCTGCGTCCCTCCAGCGCACGGGGGGAGGCGTTTGCCCCCCAGATTTGCTCCTGTTTTGGGTGGGGAAAGGGACAAACTGTACGAGCCAGCCCTGCTGCGGATTTCTGGAACCGTCGCAATGTCCTCATGACCGCGGGGCTGGCGCTTGCTGCTCCGGGGTCTCAGGACGCGCAGCCGCTTGTTTACCCCGCGGCTCCCGCTCGGGCACGTCCGCGGCACGGGTGGGCAGCGCCTCCTGGACAGCCTGTGCCCATCTTGTTTACCGGCCCTTGCGGTGGCTCAGCACCGTGTGACAGCTGCTGTCCCCTGTCCCGGGACACCCGACACCGAGCCGCGACCGGCAAACGCGTGACGAGGCGGCGGCTTATAAATAGCGGGGCGAGGGGCGCCGGCGGCGAGAGCGCCGGGAGCAGAGCCCTGAGGAGCCCATGGATTTCCAAGGCGGTATCCTGCAGGATGGCAGCCCCATGGAGAGCCTGGAGAAGCAGCTCATCTGCCCCATCTGCCTGGAGATGTTCAGCAAGCCCGTGGTGATCCTGCCCTGCCAGCACAACCTGTGCCGCAAGTGCGCCAACGACGTCTTCCAGGTGAGCGGGGCCCCCGCGCCCGGCCCGGGGGGCACCGGGGTGTTGTGGGGGTACTGATGGACCCCCCGGGTTCATCTTCCCCTCCCAGGCTGCCAACCCGTACTGGCAGAGCCGCGGCAGTCTGATTTCGGGGGGCCGGTTCCGGTGCCCCTCGTGCCGCCACGAGGTGCTGCTGGACCGCCACGGCGTCTACGGGCTGCAGAGGAACCTGCTGGTGGAGAACATCATCGACATCTACAAGCAGGAGTGCTCCAGGTGGGCAGCGCGGCCATGGGCTTACGGGGACGTGGGGACACGGGGATGCCCCAGCCGTGCCCCAGCAGCAGCGCTGAGACCCCCAGAGATCGCACCTGGGGTCTTCCTGCTCAGCCATCCCCGGTTCAGAGCTTTTCCTGACTCAAATCGCCATCAAAATCTCCCTCCCGTGACTCAAAACTTCCTCCTGCACCCAAAACTTCCTCCCCCAGCCCCATTCTCCCCTCTGCCCCAGCAGTTTGTGCCTCTGGCTGTCCCAGGGGGGTGGCAGGTCCCTGGGGGTGGTGCCAGCCGGGCACGTCCTCTGCCCCTCTTGCTGGAACATTGGCTGGCAGATAAGAGGTGTGGGGAAGGAATCCGGGCTCTGCTGCTGACAGCGGGCACCGGGGCTGATAAGGGGCAGAGGGACGGCTTGGGGGGGCCCAGTGGGTACAAGGATGAAGCTGGGGGGGACAGAGGGGTCACGGGCTCTCGAGGCAGAGCGGTGGCCCCAGCCAGGTTCCCTGAACCGCTGTAAATATTGTGTGAGAGCCATGGGGACGGGGACGATGGCACGTGGCAGGTGTCCGTGGCTGCTGGGGGGGCCGGGGGGCCAGGCCTGTCCCTGTTTCAGGCTGCTGGCTTGTCCCCACGTCCCTCCCTGCTGTGGATGGGAGGACTGAGCTGCAGCCCCCGTCTGGGACCCCCGGCGGTTTCTGGGTGTCCCCACCCCGGTCACACGATGGGTGACAATAAATCCGGGCAGCACAGGGCTAAAATTAGGCCCTGGTGCAGCTCCTCTGGCTCGCAGCCCCCCCGTCCCCGGTGCCACCCGCTGCCATGCCCAGCGCCACGGTGGCCTAAAGTGGGACCTGCTGGGGTTTGCAGAGGTTGGTGGCTCCCAGAGGAGCAGCTGTGGGGTTGTGCCAGGGTCTGGCGTCTCTCCGATTTCGGGGTGACAGGTGGATGTGTCACCACGGTGGGGGTGATGCTGCAGTGGGGACACCGGGGTGGCGGGGGCCATCAGCCTGGTGCGGGTGTCACCGCGACGGGGACGTCACCGCGGCCGTGCCAACCTCTCCAGCAGGCCGCTGAAGAAGGGGGAGCACCCCATGTGCAAGGAGCACGAGGACGAGCGGATCAACATCTACTGCGTCACCTGCGAGGTCCCCACCTGCTCCATGTGCAAAGTCTTCGGTGCCCACAAGGACTGCGAGGTGGCCCCTCTGCAAAGCGTCTTCCAGGGACAGAAGGTGCCCTGGGGGGGGACCCGGGGGGGCTGCGGGCCATCTGCTGAGCTGGGACAGTGACAAATAACTCCGGGACTGCCTCACGGGGTATTAATAGCCCCCGGGTGACTTCGCCCAGGAGACAGACTATATTTAGAGTGGCTGCTGAGGGATGAGGGGGAGCAGGGCTGGGGACGAGCAATGGCCAGCCCGTCCCCAGGCTGGGATGGGAGAAGTTCCTGCCTCCACAGGAGTTAGAACTCCTTCTCTCTGTCGCTCACCAGACTGAGCTGAACAACTGCATCTCCATGCTGGTGGCGGGGAACGACCGGATCCAGACCATCATCTCCCAGCTGGAGGACTCCTGCCAGAGCACCGAGGTGAGGAAAAGGGGAGAGGCGTCGCTGTCGAGGCAGGACGGGAATGAGAAGACTGATCAGAAGGCTGCTGAGAGTAAAACTCCGATTTATTCAAAATACCCCGCTCTTTTATACAGAGCTTCGCAAGGATCAAATCCATTGGTTCTGAAGTGAAAACAACTCACCTATTGGTGTACAGTGCTTGACGCACAGTGATAGAACTTACCTATAAACAATGTGAAAAACAAGAGAGATAAAGAATTATTTACATTCTTTCCCAGCTCTTTCCCAGGCTTTTGCCTGGCTAGAAACTCTCCGTTTCTTTCTTTGACTGAATCTGAGACCCACAGAAAGGAGCCCCCCAAAACCTGACAGTGAAACCTCAGCCGGGCATGGGCGGCAGTGGGGTGGAGCCCGTGGAGCAGGGAAGCCCTGGGGTGTTGCAGGCGCTGGGGGGACGCAGAGGTGGCATCCCTTGTCCCCTGTCCCCGCAGGAGAACAGCGAGGCAGCAAAGCGGGAGCTCTGCGCTCGCTTCGACGCGCTGGCAGCGCTGCTGCAGGAGAAGAAGGCGGAGCTGCTGCAGCGCATCTCCCAGGAGCAGGCGGACAAGACCGCCTTCATCCAGAGCCTCATCTGCCAGTACAAGGAGCAGCTGGAGAAGTCCAGCCGGCTGGTGGAGACCGCCATCCAGGCAGCCGAGGAGACCGGGGGGGCCGCCTTCCTCATGGTGAGACCCCCAAACCTGCCCCGTGGTGTCCCACTGCTGGGGACGACCTGGTGGTTGCTGCTGCTTCACTCACCTCCTCCTCCTCCTCCTTCTTCTCCTCCTTCTTCTCCTCCCCCTTCTCTCCCTCCACAGAACGCCAAGCAGCTGATAAAAACGTAAGTGCTCAAACTGGGGGAATCTCCACGCTCCAGCCCCCACGGGCAGGATTTGGGGAGTGGGCGCTGCCCTGCCCCGCTGCCCCACGGTCCCCGCGGGGGGACAGGGACACGCACACACCGCTGCTCTCCCTGCCCAGCATCGTGGAGGCCTCCAAGGGCGGGCGGCTGGACAAGATCGAGCAGGGCTATGAGAGCATGGACGCCTTCTCCGTCAGCCTGGAGCACCTCACCGAGGCCGTGCGCGCCCTGGACTTCGAGCCCGGTAATTCAGCCCCCAGTGCCCCTTTACCGACTCCCCCCCCGCTTTTCCTTGTGACTCCTGGTGACCTTTGGCTGCCCTTCTGCAGCAGAGGAAGATGAGGAATACTTTGATGGGGAGGAAGAAGAGGTGGAAGAGACCGCGGCGCCCGAGAGGACAGTGATGGGTAAGGGGCAGAGCACGGCTGAGCCCACCTCCCCAGGACCCTCCAGCACCCATGGGGGAGCTCTGGGGGCTTGGGCTCTCTTTGATCACCCCATCCTCTCCCTCGGCAGCTTCCCTGTAGCCACAACAACGTTGCCGGCGCGGGAGGAACGCCCCCGGGCGCAGGATGTCCGGCACGGATTTGGGACGGGGGGGACACACGGCAGGGACCGGCAGCGTGGCGAGCCGGCGCCTGCTCCAGCACAGGACACTTTTCTATACGGGTGCAAATAGGAGAATTCCGCACGTTTTATAATTCCCTTATTTTGTATATGATTGTCACGCATTTGAAAGTTGTGTATTTTGTAAAGAAAGCCGCTGCTTTGGGTGGTTTTTTGCTTCCTCGCCTCTCGCTCTCGGCTCGCCAGCCCCGCCGTGGGCACCGGGGATGGGTTTGCCGGGCTGGTGCCATCAGCGGTGTCCCTGCCAGCGCCCGGCGTGGCAGAGGGACACCTCCGGTGCAGCTCTTTAATTTCCAGCCTCATTAGCACCTCTGGCAGCCGCTCCTGGCCGCCCGCCCGGGATGTAACAGGTCGGCACCCGGCAGGATTTATCTCCTGGCGATGGGATGCCCTGTGCAGAGCTTGCCCTGGGCCGGAGATGTGGCACGGGGGGGCTGAGGATGCTCCAGACTGGGCCAGCCCCCGAAATGGGGATGGTCTCAGCATCGAGCCGCTGGTTTGCTGCTGACTGAGCTCAGAAATGCACCTCGGATGAAAAAAAACACACCATAAATGCAAAAGTACTCCATAAATGCTTTTCTCCTGCAAAAGCATGAGTCCTGCTCAGAGGGGCCAAGGGGAAACTGAGGCAGCATCCAGAGCTGAGCCCCAAGTGCAATTAGCCCCAGGGTAATTAACGCTGCTCGCCCAGGGCGGGGCAGGAGCCGCTGCTGTGGAGGGGGGTCCAGGCTCATCCATCCCGCGGCTGGATGGAAACTGGGGGGGTTCCAAAGCGGGGAGTGGGGTCACCGTGTGCCTTTGGAGGGGACAAGGGGACCTCCCATCCCCCTCTGCACCCAGCCCGGCTGTGCAGCTCCGGGGGGCGCTCGGGGCGGGGGTCCCAGAGCGATCCCCCCGCCCCAGCAGCAGCCCGGGCCGGGCTCCGCGGGCGCTTTGCAGCCGGCTGGGCCGTCCCTCCTCCAGCCGGGATTTGCACACGAATCCCGGCTCTTCACACGAGCCAAGGCCACCGGCTGCCCCGGCGCCGGCCGCACGCCGGGGTCACCCCCCGGCCCGGAGGAGGATGGCAGCCGGCGACGAGAAGCGGCGCCTCCTGAGCGAGGGCACCGGCGGGTACGGGGGTGCCGGGGGGCTGGGGGCGCCGTGCCCCCGCTGCTGTGCCGATCCCGAGCGGGGCCGGGCCGGGGGGGAGCAGCGGGGGTCCAGCCCGCCGGCCGAGGTGCCGCAGCTCCCCTTTGGGCGGCAGGAGCTCCGCGGGGGCCGCGCACAAGGACGGGCAGGGCGCGGCGCAGGGCCAGGAGCCCGCCCTGGAGCTGGGCACACGGCGCGGCCGGCACTGCCACCCGCGGGGGGACGGCGGCCACCCCGGCCAGCAGCGGCGGGCACGCAGGAAGCTCTACCTGGCCGCTGGCATCTGCCTCTTCTTCATGGTGGGCGAAGCCGTGGGTGAGTGCTGGGCGCCCGCTGCGCTGGGGTCCCCGTGGGGTCACCCCGAGTGGCTGCCCGGAGCCCCTCTTGTCCCGATTCCCCGCTGGGGGTGCGGCCAGAGCTCCCCGTTGGCTTTCTGTGGGTCACGACACCCCCTGTGGCACGGGGGGTGCTGATCCGTGCCCAGCTCGGGGCAGGACCGCTGCCGTGTCCCCCCGTGTCCCCCCGATGTGCCCCCGATGTGCCGTGTCCGCAGGCGGGTACCTGGCACACAGCCTGGCCATCCTGACGGACGCTGCCCACCTGCTGACGGACTTTGCCAGCATCATGATCAGCCTCTTTGCGCTCTGGGTGTCCTCACGGCCCCCCACCAAAACCATGAACTTCGGATGGCACCGGGCAGGTAACGCGGTGGCACCGTCCCGGGGATGCCAGCGGGGCACCCCAGGGCGCCCTCCCCGTGTGGCCCAGGGGCTTCGGGGTGCCCTGAGGGGCCTGGGGAGCCCTGGCACAGTCCTGGCACCACGAACAAGGCAAGGCAGAGGCGCTGCCAGCCCAGGGCAAGGAGCGTCCCGGGGGTGGGCGCCGGGTGCCCGGGCGCTGCTGGGGAGGGTGCTCGGCATGGCACGGCAGCGGGGCAGCGACCTGGGGCTTCTCTCCGCAGAGATCCTGGGGGCCCTGCTCTCCGTGCTCTCCATCTGGGTGGTGACGGGGGTCCTGGTCTACCTGGGGGCGCAGCGCCTGCTCTCGGGGGACTACGACATCGAGGGCGGGGTCATGCTCATCACCTCGGCCTGCGCCGTGGCCGTCAACATCGTGTACGTGGGGGTACGGGGCTCCGGGGGTGCGGGACCCCTGCCCTCCCGGGGGAGCCCCTCCCTGAGCCCCCCGGGGTGTCAGCGGTGCCCTGCCCGCAGGATGGGGGTGGCTCTGCACCAGACGGGGCACGGGCACAGCCACGGGGCGGGCGGCGAGCCGCCCAACGCCAGCGTCCGCGCCGCCTTCGTGCACGTGGTGGGCGACCTGCTGCAGAGCCTCGGCGTCCTCATCGCCTCCTACATCATCTTCTTCAAGGTCTGGGGGTGCTGGGGGCCCAGGGGGTGCTGGGGACACGGGACAGAGGCTCCAGACAGGCACAGGGCGGGCAGAGAGGGCAGCGTGCCCGCCCTGCCGGCCCCGGTGGGGCTTTGGGGTGAGCTGGTGGTGCCGCAGGGGTCTCACCCCCTCCCACCCCCTCCCACCTTCCCCAGCCCGAGTACAAGTACGTGGATCCCATCTGCACCTTCCTCTTCTCGGCGCTGGTGCTGGGGACGACGCTGACCATCCTCCGGGACGTCCTCCTCGTCCTCATGGAGGGTAGGGACCCCCGGGGGGCAGCGGGGTCACCCACGGGTGCCGTGGGCGCCGTCCCGCGGCTGCCACGGCTCTGCCTCCGCAGGGACCCCCCGAGGGGTGGAGTTCAACGCCGTGCGGGACACGCTGCTGGCGGTGCGGGGCGTGGAGGCCGTGCACAGCCTGCACATCTGGGCTCTGACGGCGGCGCAGCCGCTGCTCTCGGTGCACATCGCCATCAGTGAGTGGCACAACGAGGGGACGGGGCCACAGGGAGTGGCACAGTGGGGGGACAGAGACACAGGGAGTGTCACAGTGTGGGGACAGAGCCATCAGGGAGTGTCACAGTGTGGGGACAGGGCCACAGGGAGTGGCACAGTGGGGGGACAGAGCCACAGGGAGTGGCACAGTGTGGGGACAGGGCCATCAGTGAGTGGCACAACGAGGGGACAGAGCCATCAGGGAGTGTCACAGTGTGGGGACGGGGCCACCAGGGAGTGTCACAGTGGGGGGACAGAGCCATCAATGAGTGGCACAGTGGGGGGACAGAGCCACAAGGAGTGTCACAATGTGGGGACGGGGTGTCAGGGCCACCAGTGAGTATCACCACGAGGGGACAGAGCCACAGTGAGTATCACAGTGGGGGGACAGAGCCACAGTGAGTGTCACAGTGGGGGGACAGAGCCACAGTGAGTGTCACAGTGGGAGGACAGGGCCACCAGCGAGTGTCACGGTGCTGGGCAGGGAGGGTCGGGGTTCCCCCCACCCCCACATCCCCGGCTTTTCCCCTGGCAGACGCGGCTGCCAGCGCGCAGGAGGTGCTGGAGGAGGCCAGCTCCCGGCTGCAGGGCGCCTTCCGCTTCCACAGCACCACCATCCAGGTGGAGAGCTACTCCGAGGAGATGCGGGACTGCCGGGAGTGCCAGCCCCCCCGCGACTGACCCGCGCCCGGGGCTGTTCACGTGCGGCAAATAAAGCAGAGCTCAGGGCGGTGAGGGGGATGTTGGCTCTGGGTGTTATCTCCGCTATCTGTAGGAGCCAAGGACAGACCCGGGGCTGTGGCAGTGTGAGTGTGGCTGCTGGAGGCCGCCTAATATTCCGTGTTTCTATTCCGCTGGGAGGAGAGCCAGCTGAACGCTCCTTTTCCCTTCTCCTCCACGAGGCAGGGAGCGCTGGGCTGCGCAGGGACCGCGGGGACCCAGCTGGAGCGAGGGAGGGAGGTCACGCACAGCTCTTATCGCTCCTCTGTTTGCCCTGGGGGAGGTGAAGGACTCTCCCTGCCCGCAGGGCCGGGGGGGCTGCCCGGGTTATTCCCGTGGTGCCGACGGCAGAAGCGTTGGAGCACCCAAAAGCTGCTGCTCCCAGCGCTCCCGGTGCTCCCCCCGCACCCCACAGCCACCACCCGGATCTGCCTCTCCCCCCTCCTTTATTGCACTGCTAAAAGCCGGTAACGAGTAAAACCCCGTCAGCAGCCAGCCCGCTCCCGGGGGGCTCCGTGCCCCGGGAGCGCCGCACCGGGAGCCGGCCCCGACCCCGGCGGCCCTCACGGCCTCTCCAGGCTCGGGTACTTCTTGCGCAGGACGGACACCTGGTCCTTGAAGAGGACGGGGTCGAGGCGCAGCTGGGAGGACACCAGGGGCATGTAGCCAAACCAGTCGGCCAACTGGTTGAGGCAGTCCTGCCGCTGGGAGAAGCGCCGCGGCCCGGCCGTGCCCCCCGCCCGGGCAGCGGCGGGGTGCGGGGGGCTCCTCTGCCCGGGCGGGGGGGTCCCCGCAGCCCCATCGCTGCACCCCTCCTGCTGCGCCACCCCCTCCTTGTGCTGCTTGCGCTGGGTCACCTTGATGGGTGGCAGCTTGGTGACAGCGGCCACCAGGACGTTCATCAGGATGTCCTCGCAGGCGGCCAGCCCGTCCACCAGCTCCCGCAGCCCCGCCGGCAGGTACTCGGTGAAGAGGCTGTGGTAGTACCTGCGGGAGAACGGGCTGAGGGGCAGGATGGGCGAGCCCCCGGCCCCGCAGCTCCCCCGGCCCCGCAGCCTCCCCGGCCCCCGCAGCCCCGGCCCGGCCGGGTACCTGTGGTAGAAGGCGGCGGCCGTGAGGACCATGGAGAGCTCGTTGGTCCATTTGGAGGTGTAGCCCCAGCGCCCCTGCTCGGGGTCCCAGAAGTGGCTCTGCGTGGGGAAGCCCACGATGCGCTCGGGGAAGCTGCGCCACACCGAGAAGGCGAAGTCCACCTGGCACACGGCATGGGCACGGTGTCACCCACCGCGGGGACCTGCAGGACGCGGGGACAGCCCCGTGCTGACCCCCGAGCCTCCCAGGGAGCCGGGGCCGTGGCCTCACCTCGCTGGTGGAGAGGCTGGTGTCCTCGTCCAGGCTCAGCACCGCGTCCGTCTGGATGGCCCCGAAGGGGAAGAAGCGGTCGCTGAGCTGCGGAGGGAGGAGGGGCAGGTTGGTGCCGTGGGGTGCCTGTTCTAGCCCCCTGCCCGTTCCCTGGTCCCCTCCTGTGTCCCTGGTCCCTCCTGTGTCCCTGTTCCTGATCCCTGCCCATGTCCCTGGTCCCCTCCCGTGTCCCTGTCCCTCACCTTCCTCCTGCCCTGGACGATGCTCAGAGGCACGCTGCTCTGGGGCCATTTCCAGCTCGGGGGTGGTGGCTTCTCGCAGCTCCACAGGACCACGATCTGCAAGGGGCAGGAGAGGTGTGGCTGGAGGGGTTTGGTGAATTCTGTGTTCCAAACCGTCTCGTGGCAGTTCGGCCCAGGATAAACCCCCAGCGGTCCCACCCCTGCCCCAGAGGGCTGCAGACCTGGCCCTGCCTACCCGAAGGTGACACCACCAGGCATCCCCTCCACCCCCAAACCCAAACTCCATCCTGCAGGACCCAGCCCCGCCATCCCGCGGGATCCCTGCGAGCTGCAGACGCGGGACTCGGCTCCTCGCACCTGGGCGCAGTGCTGGGATCCAGACACGGCTTGGATGAGCCTGAGCAGGGGCTGCGACAGCGACCCTGCTTGCGAGGCCGCCCGGATGAAAGCCGTGAACTTCTTGGAGGGGCTGTAGCCTGAAGAAAAGGGTGGGGAAGGGAAAGGAGAGGTGTTGGGCACAGCTCGAGTCTGCCGTGCTCGGCCGGGGCAGGCAGGATCCTACCGTGGTGCAGGTAGTAGAAGGGAAAATCCCCGAGGTGGGTGGAGAATTCGGGCAGGACCAGGAGCCCCCCGGGCAGCGCGTTCCAGAGGAAGCGGGAGCGGGAGCGGTGCGGAGACAGGCGGTCCTTGATGATCTGCCAGAGGCAGAGCGATGCTCCCAAATGCGACCCCGGCAGCCGGGGAGGGGCGTTCGGGGTGGGGGGCTCACCTCCAGCGTGGTGTGCACGATCTTGTCCACCGAGGAGAAGTAGGCATCCCACAGGAACTGGGTCTGCTGCTGGAAGGCCAGCACGCGCTCCGGGTGGATGCAGCGCACGGCGGACGGGATCTGGGCCGGGGGAGCAGCGGGGTGCTCAGCTCAGCCTCCCCCCGCCCGGGCTCCTCGCCTCTGTCCCCCCCGGCTGTCCCAGCCATCCCACGGGTGTGCCACCCTCCTCCTGCGGGGCTGCGCTTCCTCTCCCTGGGGCAGGATGGGGCCCGGGATTCCCAAGGGTTTGTGCCCGGGAAGATCCTGCCCCCCTTCACCCCGAGATGAACAACGCCCTGGGACTGCAGCGGGAGCGGGACCCCCGTTCCAGGCTGGGTCAGACCCTCCACAGGAGCACTGCCAGGCTCACCCCCACGCTTGGCTGGGGGCTCCACCACCACTGGCATTGGGACTGGGGGTCTGGTGGCTCTGGGATCTGGGATTTGGGTCTGTGGCTTTGGGACTGGGGGTCTGATGGCTCTGGGATCTGGGACTGGGGGTCTGGTGGCTCTGGGATCTGGGACTGGGGGTCTGGTGGCTCTGGGATCTGGGACTGGGGTCTGGTACCCAGCATGGGGCAGGATCTGGGCCCGGTACCTGCAGCAGGAGCCTCTCGCTGCCCACCACAGCAGCTTTGCCCCAGTCGATGGCCTCGGCGAAGGGCAGCTCCCAGCCGTCACTCAGCAGCACCGGGATGCAGGCGGCCTGTGGAGGGACCCCGCAGGCTGGGACAGAGCCCCCGGGCCCCGGCGAAGGGATCCCCCATCCCCCTGGCCACCCCGTACCTGCAGAGCCTCGAGGAAGCGGAAGGAGCCCAGGCGCCTGCCCCGGGGCACGATGCAGAAGGTGGAGTTGTGCAGCAGCTCCTGGTAGTCAAACCTGGCGTGGGAGATGGGGTGGGGGTCAGGCATGGCCCCCTCCCCTCCTGTGACATCCCACAGGTGCTGCTGGCACCTGCCAGGTGTGGAGCCAACCCAGGGCAGTGCTAGAGTCACTTTGGATTGATTTTGCCTCTGAACATCCCTGGATTTGTGGGAGCAGAGATCTCCTGGGTGCTGCAGGGATGGATCTGGGCATCCCTTAAAGAGGAGGGCGGTCAGGAAGGGACCCCAGTGCCCTTTGAAGACACGACCCAGCTCTTCCCACCCTCCAGCAATGACACCTCACACAAAGCCACCACCCAAACCCCCGAGCCCGAAACTGCGGCGGCTCCCGTGCCGTGCCCAGGCTTGCTGGGCAGGACCGGCCCTGCCTGCCCTGGCAGCGTTCGGGGGGGGCAGTGGGTGCCGGCAGCGCGGCCCCCCCGGCCCTGGGGCTCTCAAAGCCCCTTCTGTGCCTCGCTGGGGAGAGGCTCGGCCGCTGCCGGGTCCCTGCGGCCGCGCCGGAAAATCCAATATTGACTTTAGGTCGGGACAGACCCCGTCTGTTCCTGCCCGCGGGGAGGGGCAGCCGGTCCCGGATGGGCTGGGGGGGATTCGCACGGTCCAGCCGAGTGGCTGGGAGGCCAAAAAGAGCCCCTGCAGTGTGTCGGTGCCAGGAGGAAGGGTGCCCCTGCGGTGGCTGGGTGCTGGTGCCAGGCTGGGAGTTGAGGCTGTGTTACCCCCGTGGGTGCCGGAGCACTCTGGCACGTCCCAGCGCTCCGGCATGTGGGAAATCAGCCCCGATGCCAAGGCACAGAGTTTCACAATAAAATCTGCCTCTGGATGAACCTCCCCAAGGTCTCCAAAGGATGCCAAAACCTTTGACCCGTTAACGCTCAAACTCCCGGCCGGGAGGGGTGACAGCGCCCAGATCCCGCACGAAACCTCAGCAGCGACAGCCACATCCCCGGGACCAGACCCGGCTGCCACCTCTCCTCGGGGACCCCGAACCCTGCCGTGACCCCCGGCAGCTCCGGGGGCCGGCTGGGCAGCGGGACCGGGCCGGGGGGCCGGCGGCGGGCGCGGTGGGGCGGCTGGCGCCGGCCGGGCTGCGGGGCCGAGGGCTCCCGCTGGAAACGCTCCGCTCCCGACGCGCTGCGGTTTCCGGGCGATCGCCGTCAGGGCTTCCTTGTTTTGTCAGGAGCCGCGCTCCCTTCGCCAGGCCCCTCCGCGGCTCCGGCCGGGCACGGTGCCACCGGCAGCGGCGGCTCCGCAGAGCCTTTCCCAGCCCGCGCTGACTGCTCCGAACGCGGGGCAGCGGGGCCACAAGCCGCCCTTTATCCCAGAACAGACCCGGCTTGTTTGGGGCACGAGGAGGAGGATGGAGCACCCAGCAGAGCCTTCCTCCGCTCCCCCGGCTGCCGGCGCCGTGCCAGCACCCAACGCGCCGGGTGACCGGGGCCGCCGGGGTCCCGCTCTGTGCCCTCCCCGGGCAGGAGGGCACCGGTCCCCGCGGGAGCTCGGGCAGAGCTGGCCCTGCGGTGACACCGATGGCTTTGTGGGTCCCACAGGGACGAGCAGGGTGGCGGGGGCTCGGGGTCACACGCGAGCACGCTGCCGCGTGTTCCCCGTGGATCCGCCGGCCAAAGCCGTCCTGGGAGAGGTGCAAATCTCGCTGTGTTTGCAAACAGCATTAGGGGATTACCTGGCTGGGCGGATGGGGGGAATTCTCCTCCCGCTGCCCCTTGGCACAGCGTGGGGCTGACCTTGGGCCCCCCTGTCCTGCCAACGCCCCTGTCCTGAGATGCCCCATCCCAAAGAGACTTGGCCACGAGTGCTGACCCTGCTGGGCTGGTGGCACCTCCAGACAGGGCCATGTGGTGCCTGACCCATCCCAAAGCCCCGGCTAATCCCAGTGCCAGCACCCCAGCTCCACTTTTACCTCCCAGCACCTCCTAAGATGCTTTGAGGATGATGCCCAGCGTGGCCTCTCCCCATCTGCTCTCCAGCTGAGTGGCTGGGGGATGTCCCCAGGCAGTGGGATGGGGACCTGCCTGTTGTCTGCGGGATGGGCTCTGTGTTTACCGGCCCTGGATTCGGCAGCTGGTGGGGGGTCCCAAGTAGTCGGATGGGGAGGTGAGGAGCTGGCATGTGTCTCTATAGGATGGAACCCCTAAACTCACAGAACTTCGTACCCTCAATTTTTCCACCGGTGTGTCTATCCCACGCTGCTGCCGCCGTGCTCATTTGTGATGGGGGATGCAGGGGAACCCCCACCCACAGCCACCAGTTAAGCTCGGGGCTGCCCACACTGGGACACCCACAGACCCGCCAGTTTTGTGGGATTTTCAGTGGAGCCAGTGATGGGGGGGGGATGTTTCGGGCTCATCTCCAAGAGAAACGTTTATGTTGGGGGAGAGCGGGAGGGGGGAGAAGAAAAGCGTCATTCATCAGCGTTGGGAAAAAGGGAAATCGTATTAGAGGCGGTGGCAGCGATTGCAGATAAGAGCCGCTCTCGGCAGATTACTCCAACTTTAATACAGAGCAGGAAAGCCCTGAGCAGTCAGCGCCTCGCTCCCCACCGTGCAATGAAACCCTCATCCCCCTCAGGAGAACCCAAAACTTCCCTCTCCGGAGGTCCAGGTGCCACGGACGGTCAGAGCTGCACCCCGCAGAGAGGCAGGAACATTTGTGGGGTGCCCCCTCTACCCCAGACCCCCCTTCCCCCCATCTCCGACTCACCTTTCGTAGTCGACGTTGTCCTTGTCACAGCGCGTGTCCTTGTGCTTCTCCCAGTCCTTGCCGTGCTTGCAGGTGGTGAGGGAGATGATGTCCTTCCCGTTGTGGATGTGGTGCAGCGCGTTCCTCGTGCCGGAGCCGATGCCGGTCAGGTACCGCTTCCCCTTGAACACCAGCAGGTATTTCTTTTTGGGGGGCAGCGAGCCCCGGCGCAGCCGGCCGCCGCGCTGCGGGTGCTCCCTGGGGAACAGAGGGATGGAGACGTCGAAGCCGGGTCGGAAGCCGCGCGTGTCGAAGCTGGCTTTGGCCAGGATGGCCTGGCCGCTGTCGAAGCCCAGCTCGCCGCTGTAGCCGGGCCAGGTGCCCGAGTAGAGGTTGAAGATGAGGTGGTTGCGGCCGCCGTTCCAGAGCGGGAAGCCGCGGATTTTCTCATCCACGTCCCGCACGTAGTGGCCCGAGAGGTGGTCGCGGTCCAGCGTGTCGATGCCGAGCACGAACAGACAGGCTTCCTCGGGCTTCAGCGTGTGGTAGCGGGAGCGCTCGATGGAGCTGAGGATTTTGCTGTAGGTCTCCGAGACGGGCTGGCCCCGCTCCTGGGGGTAGGTGAACACTTTGAAGCCGTGCCTCTCGCACCTGGAGAGGTCGAAGCAGGTTTCCATCCGGCATCTGCTGCTCCTGGAGCCGCTCAGCCACGCCGCCCGCCGCTCCCGGGGGGACAGCGGGGAAGGGTCCCCATCCCTCTGCAGCTCCTCGGGGTCCGCGAAGCTTTGGAGGAGGGAGCGATCCGTCCAGCGGGGCCAGCTCCTCCGGGCTTCTGCTTTCCTCCCGGAAAAGAAAGCGAAACGGCGCAGCTGATCCCCTCCAAAGAAGAAAAGCAGGAGCCAAGAGGCAAGGAAAGTCAGGAAAATGTATTTCTTCCTGGTCTGCATAGGTTCACATGCAGCCCCAGCTCCTCATCGGGCTCAGGTGGGTGCCAGAGTCCGGTCAGAGGCTCCCAGCCCCGAGTGGGTGGTGGGACGGCTCCTGGCCCAGGTACTGTCCTGTGTCCTTGCAGTCTGTGACAATGCCACTTTCCGCCCGCTCTGCCCAGGGCTGCGCTGGCTTTCTCGGGACCGTCCCGGTGTCTGGCCGCAGAGCAGAGCCCGGTGCCCCGGTGTCCCAGCCGCTCACTTCTCCGGGCCCCCGAGCCGCGACAATGACATTTCCATCGCTTGACCCAGCTTCAAATCCCTGGAGAAAGGGAGAGGTCGCGTCGTCACCGTCCTGTCGCCGCCAACTGTGTCACCACAAGTGGCTCCACACATCCCTGCGGCGGGACTCCCCTCCCAGCTCCCTTGGGAATAAAACCCTGGGAATAAACCCTCCCGCAGCCGCCGGAGCCCCCCTCTCTCCCCTGCCCCTTCCCTGCCCGGTGCCCCCGTTACCTTCGGGGACTCGCGGCCCCGGCTGGGTGTCGGGCCGCCGTGTCCCGGAGCACCGATCGCCGGCTGCCCGCGGCTCCGGGCTGCATCCCCGGCCGGGGAAGGCGGCGGAGCAGCCGCCGAGCCGCCCCGCCGGGCTCCCGGTGCGCGGCCGGGCGGGAGGCTCCGCACAGCCTCGCTCCCGGGGCTGGGGCGCTGGCGTGTGCGTCCCCCTTGCCACCTTGTCCGTCTGTCCCTGCGCTGGGCTCTCTGTCCCCGTGTCCCCCCGGTGTCTGTCCAAGACCCCGGCTGCTCTCCGCTGTCCTCCTGTCCCTCCCGGGACTGGTGTCCCTTGTCCGTCTGTCTGTCTCGTCCGGGGCTAACCGCCCCGCTGTCCCCTGCCCGCTTCAGAACTGGCTATGCCCTGTCCGTCTGTCTACCCGGGACTGCGTGTCCCCTGTCCCCTCCCAGATCTGGCTGTCCCTCGCCCGTCCGTGTGTCTGTCCCGCCCAGGGCTGGCTGTCCCGCGTTCCCTCCGGGAGCTGGCAGCGCGCGGTCCGCCTGTCAGTGCCGGCGGGGCTGGCTGTGCCCCTGCCGGTGTGGCTGTCCCCGTGTCCGTGTCCGTGTCCGTGTCCGTGTCCGTGTCCGTGTCCGTGTCCGTGTCCCCCCGCGCCCCACGTGCCCCCCCGCCCGCATTTGCCACACGGCGCCCGGCCCCGCCCCCTCCGCGCCGCGCCCCGCCCCCGGCCTCCCATTGGCTGCCGGCCCACGGGATGGGCGTGTCCGTGCCATTGGCCACGCCCACCGGGGCTCTCGGGGGGCCGGGGCTGAGCGGGGACCGACCCCGACCCCCGTGTCCCCCTGTCCCCATGTCCCTGTGTCCCTCTGTCCCCATGGACCCCTGTCCCCATGGACCCATGGACCCCTGTCCCCACGGACCCCTGTCCCCGTGTCCCCATGGACCCCTGTCCCCATGGACCCCTGTCCCCATGGACCCCTGTCCCCGTGTGCCCATGGACCCCTGTCCCCGTGTCCCCCTGTCCCCATGTCCCTGTGTCCCCATGGACCCCTGTCCCCCTGTCCCCACGGACCCCTGTCCCCACGGACCCCTGTCCCCATGTGCCCATGGACCCCTGTCCCCGTGTCCCCATGGACCCCTGTCCCCACGGACCCCTGTCCCCGTGTCCCCATGGACCCCTGTCCCCGTGTCCCCATGGATCCCTGTCACCATGGACCCCTGTCCCTGTGTCCCCCTGTCCCCGTGTCCCCAAGGACCCTTGTCCCCCTGTCCCCATGGACCCCTGTCCCCTGTCCCCATGGATCCCTGTCCCCATGGACCCCTGTCCCCGTGTCCCCATGGATCCCTGTCCCCACGGCCCCCTGTCCCCGTGTCCCCATGGACCCCTGTCCCCATGGATCCCTGTCCCCATGGACCCCTGTCCCCATGGACTCATGTCCCTGTGTCCCCGTGTCCCCCTGTCCCCGTGTCCCCATGTCCACCCGTTCCCGTGTCCCCCTGTCCCTGTGTCCCCCTTGTGTCCCCCCGTGTCCCGGGGGCAGCGATAGGGTGCCAGCCCAGCTCAGAGTGGGGAGTCAGGAGCAGGAGCCAAGCAGGAACGTGGCCCGAGTTAATCCCGTTACGGACGGTCCCTGTGCTCACCGTGAGCCCGGTGTGGGGGTCCCCGCAGAACCAGGACCCCGGGGTTCCCCCGTGAGCCCCCCAGCGCCCTGGGCTCAGCCTGAAGCAAGAGCAGGCTGTCCCCAAACAACCCCCCGAGCTGTCGCTGTCACCTCCACCCAGGACCCTCTCCCAGGGTGGCTTTGCCGGGGTAATTTGGGGGTGCTGGGGGGGCTGACCCCGTTCCCCGAGCCGGGCGTGGGCTGGGCCCGGCAGCACGGACAGGTCGGGGCTCGTCTCTCCCGCCCCGTCCCGGCATCCGCGGCCACGGCAGCCGCCCTCGCCCTGCCCCGCCGGCCGGGCAAGCCGGGACCGGAGCGCTGGATGCCGGCCACGGGTGTGACAGCCCGGCCGGCCCCCGCCTGCGGCTCCTCGGTGCCTGAGAGCACGGGCTGCGGTCCCCTGTCCTGCCCCAGCCCCGGGGGACACAGCCAGTGGCAATCCCGGCGCTCTGTCCGGCGCCCAGCGCGTGCCTCAGTTTCCCCAGTCACCCACGGGAGCCTGGAGTGGGGCTGTGAGTGTGGGAGCTTGGTAGAGACGGTTTTCACCAAATCTTTGGGGATTTGTTTGCCAGCCTGGCTGGCTCGGCCCCGCAGGGAATTAATCCCCGGCCGCAGAGGGGATTACTGGGGACCGGGGCTGCTTTAGCTCCAGAAAGAGGATTAAGGAAAGGACAGGGAACGTGGGGATGGGCAGTGGGAGCCCCAGAGCACCGCTGGCCTCTGGGGGGGACAAGGGGACAGTCCTGGGGACAGGAACTCGGCTGGGTCCTGTCCTGGTGCCACTGGGAGCTGTGGTTTTATAGTTGGTGTCCTGTACTGGTGTCACTGGGAGCTGTGGTTTTTTGGTTGGTGTCCTGCACTGGTGTCACTGGGAGCTGTGGTTTTTTGGTTGGTGTCCTGTACTGGTGTCACTGGGAGCTGTGGTTTTTTGGTTGGTGTCCTGCACTGGTGTCACTGGGAGCTGTGGTTTTTTGGTTGGTGTCCTGTCCTGGTGTCACTGGGAGCTGTGGTTTTTTGGTTGGTGTCCTGTACTGGTGTCACTGGGAGCTGTGGTTTTTTGATGGTGACACCGGGAGCTGTGTCCTGTACTGGTGGCTACTGGGAGCTGAAGTCCAGGGGCACGGGAGGCACTGGGAGCCGTGGGGCAGAGTTCACTGGGGCGTACTGGGAGCTGTGACCCGCTGTACTGGTGGGTGCGGGCAGGGGGATACTGGGAGCCACTGGGAGCTGGGAGGGCACAGAGGGAAACTTGGAGCTGGGAGAGCCCTGGAAGCTTGGGCGGGGCACTGGAGCTGCAGAGGAGCTCGGGCTGGGGGCACTGGGAGCTTTTGGGCTGGAACTGGGAGGCACTGGGAGCTGCGGGGAGCAGTGGGAACTGGGAGCTGGGGGTCAGCGGGAACTGGGGGACAACTGGGAGCTGCGATGGAGGCTGGGGGCGCTGGGGGAGCGCTGGGAGCTGCAGGGACTGGGAAGCGCTCCGGGCACTGGGAAGCGCTGGGGTCTGTAGTCCAGCTGCGCGTACTGGGAGCTGTGGTCCGGACCGGGGCCATACTGGGAGATGCGGTCCCTAGCCGGGGCCATACTGGGAGGTGTGGTCCGGGGTCGGGGCCATACTGGGAGCTGTGGTCCGGGCCGGGGCCATACTGGGAGGTGTGGTCCCGGGCCAGGGTCATACTGGGAGGTGTGGTCCGGGGTCGGGGCCATACTGGGAGGTGTGGTCCCGGACCGGGGCCATACTGGGAGGTGTGGTCCGGGGCCGGGGCCATACTGGGAGGTGTGGTCCGGGGCCGGGGCCATACTGGGAGGTGTGGTCCGGGCTCCCAGCGCGTACTGGGAGGTGTGGTCCGGGGTCGGGGCCATACTGGGAGGTGTAGTCCGGTGCCGGGGCTATACTGGGAGCTGTAGTCCGGACCGGGGCCATACTGGGAGGTGTAGTCCGGGCTCCCAGCGCATACTGGGAGGTGTGGTCCCGGGCCATACTGGGAGGTGCGGTTCCCAGCCCCGGGCGCTGCTGGAAGCTGTAGTTGGGCGCTGCGGGGTGCGGGGTCCCGTCCCTGGGGGTGCCAGGGGGTGCCCCCCTCTGCCGGGGGGACAGGACCCGCAGCAGGGTGCCCGTGCAGGAGGAACGGGGCGATCTCACCCCCGAGCAGCCCCCAGGGGCTGTGCCCCGGGAATGCCAGGGCAGGGGGGGCACTGGGGGTCGCTGCGGTCGCTGCCCGGGCTCTGGGCAATGGCAGAGGGGTGGGCAAAGGAGGAGGGAGCGGGTCGGGGTCCCTGGGGGGGGGGACAGGCGCTGACCGCGTGTCTCCGGCCAGGCTCGGCTGCGGCGGCATGGGGGGGATGCTGGCGCTGCCCCCGGGGCAGGGACCCCACCAGGTGGGCTGCACGGATGTCATGGTGGGCAACACGCGGCAGGTACGGGGATGGGCACAGCGATAAATGGGCACAGGGACATGCTTCCAGGTGGCTGCGGCCAGCTGGTTTTGGACGTGGCCACCATCCTCTGTGTCCCTCAGGGGCTCTTCCTCCGCCTCTTCTACCCGTGCCTGCCCCGGGCAGGGGCCACGGAGCCGCTTTGGGTCCCTCGCCCCGAGTACTGCGGGGGCCTGGCCGATGCCGCCCTCGGCCGCCGCTGGTGCTCCACCCTGCTCGGTGTAGGGCTGTGGGATGGGATGGGATGGGATGGGATGATGGGATGGGATGGGACGGGACGGGATGGGATGGGATGGGATGGGATGGGATGATGGGATGGGATGATGGGATGGGATGGGACGGGACGGGATGGGATGGGATGGGATGGGATGGGATGGGATGGGATGGGATGGGATGATGGGATGGGATGATGGGATGGGATGATGGGATGGGATGGGACGGGACGGGATGGGATGGGATGGGATGGGATGGGATGGGATGGGATGGGATGGGATGGGATGGGAAGCAGCCCAGCCGGGCTGTGCAGCACGGAGAGCGGCGCTGCTGCCCACAGGGACGCGCTGGCAGCGGCAGTAAAGCTTTGGAGGCGCCGGCAGCACATCCCGGGCCACGGCGGGGATGTCACGGGTGCTTTTTGCGGCGTGTCCGGCCCTCGGCCGTGCCGAGGAAGGGCTGGAGCCGGGGGAGCTGCAGGGATTCGTGCTGGGCTGGCAGAGCAGCGGGAGCAGCCGCCCGGTCCGGCCCCATCGTCCCCGCCGCCCGCCCGGGGACACGCGCGGGTGGCGGCGGCTCCGTCCTCGGCCGTCCCCGAGAGGAGCTGCAGGCGACAGCGGGGACAGAGCGCCAGCAGAGCCCGTTCCCGGGGAGCAGGGCACGGGCAAGCAGCGCCGGTGCCGGAGTTATCGGTGGCACCGTGGCGGCAGCGTCCTCACCTGCCTGGCACTGCGGGAAGGAGGAGCCCTGGCGCTGGGGGGCTCCGGGGTGGCCTGGGGGGACAATCCCAGCAATGGGGACATCCCCCAGCGGTGGGGACAATCCCAGCAGAGGGGACAATCCCAGCAGAGGGGACATCCTGAGCTGTCACGACATCATTCCCATGTCTCCTCCGCTCCGCAGTGACACACAAAGGAATGCTGTGGATGCAGCCACAGCACCCTGCCGCTCTGAAGCCTCCCAGATAGGATTTTTTTCGGTGTTTTACGGGGACAGGGCCGTGCTGGGGTGGCCGGGGGACATCCAGAGCCCGGCAGGTCCCGGCTGAGCAGAGAGAGGCAGAAATCAAATCCCATTTTCCTGCCGGCAGCGGGCTGGGAATTCTGCAGGGCTCTTCTGGAAAACCTTGGGGAGGGGGTGGCAGCCGCCGGCTCTGCTCGGGGGGCTCTGCCGTTAACCCTTCGGCTCCCGGGGGGCTCTGCCGTTAACCCTTCGGCTCCCGGGGTCTCACTGCCCGCCCGCTGCCCCTGGAGCCGGGGGAGCAGGGGGGATGCTCCTCTCCGGCCCCACATCCCTCCCGGAGCCGCCGCCGCCACACCCCACAGCGGTTCTGCGCCTCGGAAGGAAAATCCTGCCAGAAGAGAGACCCAAAAAGCGCCGGGGCGGGGCAGACCCGCTCCTCTCCGTGTCCCGTGGGGTGATGTGGCTGCAGGGCGCTCTCCTCATCCCCCGGCTCGCTGTCCCCGCTGAAATCCAGCCCCGAGCCGCCCCCGGGATGCTCCTCCCGGTCCAGCCGGGGGGATGCGGCAGGAATCGCCGGGAAGGTTTTCCCTGGAATGCTCCGATCGCAGCCGCTGGGACGCGTGGGGCTGGGAATTGTTCCTCACAAAGCCGAGGAAAGCTGTGGGATGAGATAAAGAATAAAGCCGGTTTCACAGGGAAAGCAGAAGCTGCGTGTGCAAGCAGGGGGAAGCCAGGAATTCATCCCCTCCTTCCCATGGGATTCATTCCCGGGAATTCATCCCCAGGAATTCATCTCCTCCTTCCCATGGGCAGGGATTCATTCCCAGGAATTCATTCCCAGGAATTCATCCCCTCCTTCCCATGGGATTCATTCCCGGGAATTCATCTCCTTCTTCCCATGGGCACGGATTCATTCCCAGGGATTCATTCCCAGGAATTCATCCCCTCCTTCCCATGGGCACGGATTCATTCCCAGGAATTCATCCTGGGCAGGGATTAATTCCCAGGAATTCATCCCCTCCTTCCCATGGACAGGATTCATTCCCAGGGATTAATTCCCAGGAATTCATCCCCTCCTTCCCATGGGATTCATTCCCAGGAATTCATCTCCTCCTTCCCATGGGCAGGATTCATTCCCAGGAATTCATTCCCAGGAATTCATCCCCTCCTTCCCATGGGATTCATTCCCAGGAATTCATCTCCTCCTTCCCATGGGCAGGATTCATTCCCAGGGATTCATTCCCAGGAATTCACGCCCAGGGGTTCAGCCGCTCCCGAAGGTGAGCTGGGAAGACAAAGCCACCCCTCAGTGTCCCCCTCTCATCCCGGTTTCTATCCTGACACGGTTTGGGACATCCCGGGGTCGGTCAGGGCTGGCTGTCCCACCTGTGTCCCCCCAAACTCCCCGAGCACCCCCAGGCTGGTCCCTGGGGGTGGCAGCAGGAGCAGGAGAGGCCTTGGCCCGGTTCAGAGGCTGCTCAGACACAACAAAACCTCTTTGTGTTGTTGTGTTGTCGGCCCTGCCTTCAGCACCAACCCAAACACGGCCCCAGGCTGGTCTTTGCACCGCGATTAACCCTGCCCGGCCCGGAGGCAGCACATCCCCCACCCTGCGGGGCCGGGCCATTCCCGGGCCATTCCCGGGCCATTCCCGGGCCATTCCCAGGCCATTCCCAGGGCATTCCCAGGCCATTCCCGGGCCATTCCCGGGCCATTCCCGGCCCATTCCCAGGCCATTCCCGGGCCATTCCCGGCCCATTCCCGGGCCATTCCCGGCCCATTCCCGGCCCATTCCCGGGCCATTCCCGGCCCATTCCCGGCCCATTCCCGGCCCATTCCCGGGCCATTCCCGGCCCATTCCCGGCCCATTCCCGGGCCATTCCCGGCCCATTCCCGGGCCATTCCCGGCCCATTCCCGGGCCATTCCCGGGCCATTCCCGGCCCATTCCCGGCCCATTCCCGGCCCATTCCCGGCCCATTCCCGGCCCATTCCCGGGCCATTCCCGGGCCATTCCCGGCCCATTCCCGGGCCATTCCCGGGACATTCCCAGGCCATTCCCGGGACATTCCCGGGCCATTCCCAGGCCATTCCCGGGCCATTCCCGGGCCATTCCCGGCCCATTCCCGGGCCATTCCCGGCCCATTCCCAGGCCATTCCCGGGCCATTCCCGGGCCATTCCCGGCCCATTCCCAGGCCATTCCCGGGCCATTCCCGGCCCATTCCCGGGCCATTCCCGGCCCATTCCCAGGCCATTCCCGGGACATTCCCAGGCCATTCCCGGGACATTCCCAGGCCATTCCCGGGCCATTCCCGGGCCATTCCCAGGCCGTTCCCAGGCCATTCCCGGCCCATTCTCGGGCCATTCCCGGGACATTCCTGCTGCAGCCGGCCCAGACCACTCCGGAGGATTGGTGGCACAGAGCAGGAGCCCAGGTTAGCCCGGGATGGGATCCACCTCCAGGGGTTGGGTTGGGATGTGAGCTCGGGGGTTTCGCACCCCTAAACCCAGAGGGATTTTGGTTCTCAGGGATGTGCGGAGAAAACTGCAGCCCCGTTCTGCTGGAACTCAAAATGTCCCTCAGACATTTTTGGAGATTCCAGGCCTTGGTCAGAAGCATTTGAGACCCTGGCAGGCACCTGGAAACAGCTGTGATTTTGGGTTTGAGTCATGAAATGAGTTACCAACTTTGGAGGTGGAACAAGCAGTCACAAAGGGTTAGATAGGATAGTAAAAGTAGTTACAAAACAGAGGGGAAATTTTTTTAGTATTGTACAGGGGGGTTTTAGCACCTGTACAGGGGGTTTTTACTTTGTACATGGGGGTCAGAAGTTCTAAGATGGAGGAAAGTGGGCTGATCCTGTTCTTCCTCCTTCTTCTTCCTCACCTCCATGTTCTTGGTGATGTTGGCACTCACAGGTTGGTTTAGAGTAGAAAAGCACTTTGTAATATAGGTAGTAGGAATTGGGGGAAAACTATAAACATGTAATAGGTAATATATCATATAAAAGAGAGCAGCAGCCCTGGGCAGGGGTCAGAGAGGATGTCAGGGTGTGTGTGTGCCTCTGCCTGAGCTGGGAGCAAACCACAGCAGCCCCAGAAGAAAATCTTTTAGATAACTCACAATAAACTGCCTTGAGACCAAACAGCAAGAGCCTGAGCAGTTTTTCTTTGGAAGCACGGGTTGGAGGAGAAATTTCACCACCACATGGGACCCCAGAGCAAGGCTGGGCTCCCACACCGTTCCCTCACCTGCAGGATGGCAGCTCCAAGGGATGCAGGAAGGGTTCCCTGCCAGCCAACAATTCCAGTGTGCCTGCCCTGCTCCCATATTCCATCACATGGCTCGAAAAATTACAAAAAAAACCAACAAAAAACCCAACCCCAAACAAAACGAACGGCGCTGCCCATTGATATTCCCCTCACAGCTGTGCCTGCAGCATGGCTGGGCAATGAATGGACACATTCCTCTTCCCCACGGCTCCTCTGCTGCCTCCCACCGAAATCTGAAATCCCACGGTGTCAGCACAGCTCCTCGCAGCCCAGAGCCTCCCTCTCCTCCTGCCCACCCCTTCCAGGGCAGATCCCTGCAGCAAACTCGAGTTGCCAGCGCCAGCCCTCGCTGCCATCTGCAGAAAACCTCCTTTGCTCAATTGGAGCTTCCCTGTTCATTTAATTAATGCAAATCCAGGCTCGTGTTAAACCTCCTTGTAATTACCGTAAGGCTTTCGTGGCTTTTTTTTTTTTTTGTCGTTGTTTGGGTTTTTTTGGGTTTGGTTTTTTTTTTTTTTTTGGTATTTTTCCCCCCTTTTTTCATGTGTTTTTAAGGAAAATAGTGAGGGCTGGATTCCCAACAGAGCCCTCCCAGCTGAGCCCAGTGTTGAGCTCTGGGGTCAGTGTCCAGCCCCAAAGAGCAGCCTGGACACGGGTTCAGTATTACCCCAACCCCAGGCAGCACCTCCTTGAGCAGAATTCCCTAAATCCCTTTGCCTGGTGAGGATTCACTCGCTCTCACTCTGTTTTTTTTTTTTTCCACTGGAAAAATCCCAGCATTGCTCTGGGTGAGATCCCCAAGGAAAATCAAGATTCTTCCTCCCTGGAGGGAATTTTCATCATCTCATCCTTGAGCTGAGGATGCTCCCAGCCACGAGGGATTCAGCTCCACGTTTAAATCTTCCCAAATTCCTGGGGCAGGACAGACCCTGAGGATGTGCAGCTGCAGGCTGGGTGCTCTCCCCACCCCCTGCCCCCCAAAACTGCACCAGGAGGGCTCAGCCACAGCACCCAAGGCGTTTCTGAGGCACAATTGGATTTTCCAGCACTTTTCCCTCTGCAGCAGGAGCCTCCTCTCGCTACCCCAGGGATGATTCCTGAATAAACGGGGGGAAAAAGGGCTGGGAAGGGAACCTGGGGGAGAGAAGGGGCTTGTGAGGTGTCTGTGCTCTGCAAAAACCACGGAGCAGATCGGGATGATGCGTTTTGGGCGGGCTCCAGCTCTCCCCCATGTTAGGAAGGACGGGCTGAGCTCAGCCTGGGGATGCTCCTGCCTCTGCCCCCAGCGTGGTGGAGAGGAAAGTGGGGAGCTGGGTGAACAGGAGACCCCAAATCCTCCTTTTTAACCCTTTAGCTCATATTTTCACCCCAGAACGTTGTGCTGGGACTGGCACCAGCCCTCCCTGGGTGACACCAGAGCTCCCAAACCCGTTCAGGCTGTCTCATCCCCTCCTGTCAAACCCTCTGACAACGTTCGCCACACAAAGCCTTGCCTGGGGGTTGTTTTTGGGGGGGGTTCTTTATTTTTAATTCAGTTAAAACAAAGCCCTTGTGCTGCCCATCACACGAGGGTGCCTCTCAGGGTGTTCATTTTGGCGTGGAGCAGCAGATTGCTGGTTTATTGTATAGAAGATGGATTTTTTTTCCACCAGAAAGTCTGGCTTGGTCTGTTCTCACAGCCACAGTGGATGTGTCAGGTTCTTTTTGTCTTTTAATTTATCTATTGATCTATCATGGGCTCAGATGGGTAAGGGGAAAAAAGGGGCAAATGTGAAGTGCAGGAATTGTTTCCGTGCTGGTATTGCTGAGATTCCAGGGGAAGGAGCAGCCATGAACCCATTTGGAGCTGGAGCTGTGGGTGCAGACAGGAGGGGAGCTGCTCCTCCTCTGAGAGGATCTGAAATGTGCAAACACAAATCTGAAGTGCAAAAATCCCTAAAACCCCACCCCAGACTCATTCCCTTGGCTCACAAATCCTGTGGGAAGAGGCCCCCAGTGTCTGATGGATCCCACCCATAAATACCTACGGATATTCCACAGGAAAATCAGCCCTGGCTGCTGCTCCAGGTTCTCCTGCATTCCCTGGGTGTGAACTGGGGGAGGGAACTTCAAAATTCTGCTTTTTGGCCAGAAATTCAGCCTCGTGCTGCGAGTCTGCAGCACCCAGGCACCTGAAAACTGCAAATGCACCTCTTCCCCAGGCAGGAGAGCTGCTGGGGAACAAAACTCCCTTCCCATTTGGCCGAGCACTGAGTTGGCCAGGGAAGCTGCTCTGATTTTGGGTGGCCCAAGGGGTCTGCATGGAGATTTATTTGCTCTTTGTGGGAACAGTCTCAGTATGGGAGCTGTCACAAGGCCATTCATTTTGTTTATTTGATATTGGGCAAGTCCTATTCCTTTAAGAGGATTTCCATCCCTCAACTCCTCCCCTCGTGACACTTCCAAGCCACATTTTGTCTGGAAAGGGTGGGAGTATTTTTAACCATGTCACGCCAGGGAAGTATTAATAGCACAATGGGCTGCCTGAGCTGCCGGTGGAGCCGAGTCCATCTTTTAAATTCAAGCAACTAATTAGGAGCTGGGGAATAATTAGTGCTATACCCATCTTTTCTCCAGCTCCCCCCCCATCCCGTTATCAAAGCTCCACGGCAAACGTCTGTGCTGGAATGTTCTGTTGAATATTTTATGTGCATTGCTATATTCCATGAGCTTCTCGGGATCCCAGCGCATCCCCCCCAGCTGCAGGGGCCGGCTCTGGAGCTCTGGGATGGGATCAGCGATGGAAAAACCCCAGAGGCCGAGCCCTGGTGGGGCTCACAGCTGGCAGCAGCCGGGTTATTTTTGGGCTGAGATGTTTGGGGGCTGCCCGGAGCAGCAGGAGAGCTCGGTGGAGACACGGGCTCGGCTCCGGGGAGGAGAGGGAACACCCAGAGAAACGGGTCAGGGCGTGCTTGGCAGCGAGGAGATCGCCGGCAGGGCTCCCAAAATGTGTCTGGGGGCACGGGGAGGCTGGGGGGCAGCACCCACAGGGACCTGTGCTGGTTTTGGGCAGGAGAACACACCTGCAGGGATGGGGATCTCAATCTCTGCTGGTTTTGGGCAGGAGAACACCCTCAGGGATGGGGATGTTGACCTGTGCTGGTTTTGGGCAGGAGAACATCTACAGGGACAGGGATGCTGAACACACCTGCAGGGATGGGGATGTCAAGAACACACCTGCAGGGATGGACATCTCGATCTATGCTGGTTTTAGGCAGAAAAAAACCTTTAGGGATGGGGATGTTGGACGCACCTTTAGGGATGGGAATATTGACCTGTGCTGGCTTTGGGCAGGAGAAAACACCTATAGGGACAGGGATGTAGAACACAGCCGCAGGGATGAAGATGTTTGGAACACCCGCAGGGGATGAAGATGTTGGACACACCCGCAGGGATGAAGATATTTTGAACATCCACAGGGATGAAGATGTTGGACACACCCACAGGGATGAAGATGTTGGACACACCCACAGGGATGAAGATGTTCGGAACACCCGCAGGGATGAAGATGTTCAGAACACCCGCAGGGATGAAGATGTTGGACACACCCACAGGGATGAAGATGTTTTGAACACCCGCAGGACCGGGGATGTTTGGAACACCCACAGGGATGAAGATGTTGGACACACCTGCAGGGATGAAGATGTTTGGAACACCCACAGGGATGAAGATGTTCGGAACACCTGCAGGGATGAAGATGTTCAGAACACCCGCAGGACCGGGGATGTTTGGAACACCCACAGGGATGAAGATGTTGGACACACCTGCAGGGATGAAGATGTTCAGAACACCCCCAGGGATGAAGATGTTGGACACACCTGCAGGGATGAAGATGTTTGGAACACCCGCAGGGATGAAGATGTTGGACACACCCGCAGGGATGAAGATGTTCGGAACACCCACAGGACTGGGGATGTTCAGAACACCCGCAGGGATGAAGATGTTCGGAACACCCGCAGGACCGGGGATGTTTGGAACACCCACAGGGATGAAGATGTTGGACACACCCCCAGGGATGAAGATGTTCAGAACACCCCCAGGGATGAAGATGTTCGGAACACCCCCGGCCGGGGCTGTCCCGCGGGCCGGTTCGCCGGGAGGAGCCCGCCCTGCCCGGCAGCGCTGCCTGCGCATCCTCCGCTCCCCATTCACCCCCTCGCCCCTGCCTCTCCCCAGCCGCCTGCTCCCGAGAAACTCTGGAATTCTGTCCGTGGCCGGCCCGCCTGGGGCTGGCGCAGAGCAGCCGGCAGGGCTTCGGGGCTGAAAATTCCCATTTTCCCTGGAATGAAAGGGTGGGAAGCATCCGCGGGCAGGCTGGGGAGGGAATTCTGCTCAGGGGATGGAGCTGCTCGTGGTGACAAACCTTCATTCGGGGTTTGTGGCCCTTTCTGAGTGCTCGGGTGGATTTTTTAGGATGGAAGCGGTGTTCCTGCAGCCTCTGTCTTTATTTCATTAATATCTTTAATATTCATATGCAACATTCTCCTTGTGCCCCAGAGCCCTGTCACCCCCATCCCCGCAGGATTTGGGTACCAGGCAGTGCAGCCCCGTGGCTGAACGGGATATTCCGGGGCTCTGTTGCCCCAATATTAAAGCAATTAATTGATATTTCCGGCCCTGCCGCTGCAGGCGTGGTCGCCATCTGTGCTCAGCGCTTTTCCTCCTCTCATTTAAGGGAGGAATTAACAGATTTCGGGTGAATTTCTCAAAGAAAACAACCTGTCTGATCCGCAAAAATTCAATTATTTCCAACAGCGCATTGGGAAGTGCAAATTTATTCAGAGAGGAACGTTTTCTTAATGGTGTTTTTCAGCATAAATATAGTACCAGCCTAAACACCTCCAGTAAACAAATATTAATTATCTTAAACGTTTCCTGCCTGTGGAAAAGCTTTCATTGTGAGGGAGACACTCCCTAAAAAAATCTTGGTCTGTTCTTCAGTTCCACGGGCTCCTCGGCTGCATTTGGATTCAAATGAATTTTTATTTTAGATCAAGAATTTTTAAATTTGGATCAAAACCTCTGAGATCTTTGGGTGGATTGAAAGAGGCCTTGCAGCCCCTCTCCACCTCCGAGTTCCTTTGAAAATACTGCTTTGTCCTGGTTATGAAATCTCTCAAACTCATCCGCTCGGGTCAGGGAATATATTGGATTTCTGGTTTTAAAATAAACTTTGCCAATTCAGCCTGCGAGTATCACTAGCCAAGGTGCTCTAAAACCTCCTCTGACTAACAAATAAGCCGTCAGCCCCTCCACCAGCGCTTATGGCTGGCAATCCAATTCTCAGAAACCACATTTTCTTACTGGAGATTAAATATTTTCGCAAGTTAAAAGAGCTGCCGTGGGCTGAGTTGTCACCTAATTATGTCAGTCTCTTTGTGGGGTGTTTTGATAAGCACATCAGAGCGGAGGCTTTAATCTTTGGGTTAAATCTGCTCCCAAATTCACCCCCCCCAAGGATTCCTCGGCTGGATTTTGGCGTTTCACCGAGGGGTTTGGAGAGCCACTGCTCCTATTCCTGATTTACAGAGCCTTTGTCCTTGCTGCTCTGGGAATATCTCCTGCTGCGATCCTTTCTTTTCCTCAAAAAGCAGAAATCCACCTGGCAGAAATTCGTTCTGATGTTAAATTTGGGCTCGAAATGGTGTTTTTCTTCTCCAACCTGTTTTGGGGCTGAATGCGGCATGTTGGAGGATGTTTCTCCTAATGCTGCCTGCTGTATTTATTAGTGGTAAAACTGGAATTAAAGCAAAAAAAAACAGCTTTGGTTGGTGATAAGGAATCCAGCAGATAAAAACTACCCCAGCCACATGCTGAGGAGGGAAGAGTCTGTTTGGAACCACAGTAAATGTGTCAATAAACACAAATCAAATGCAAATTAAATAAAAGCTTCCCATACACTCCATTCTCCTCGAGATCA
Source organism: Lonchura striata (assembly GCF_050655825.1). Lineage (NCBI taxonomy): Eukaryota > Metazoa > Chordata > Aves > Passeriformes > Estrildidae > Lonchura > Lonchura striata. The sequence goes on from NC_140725.1 coordinate 1,092,446, forward strand.
GACAAAAATAAACGCCACATAAACAAATGGGGTTTATGAAACGCTCCAAAAATAAAACCACTCTTGCAACAAGGCCAAAAAAAAATGAGATTGCCTCCGTGTCTTTCCACCTGCTGGGAGCTTTTGTTCCTGTCTGTGGCACAACAGGGCTCCAAGATTTTGGTGCTGCAAAGGGGCAAAATATGCCCCAAAATATGGGGCATGGAAAATCCCAGGGCTGGCAGCAGATCCCAAATCCTCTCCCCAACCTTGTCAAGAAGTTCCCTCTTACATAAGAGAGTTCTCGCCCGAAGGAAATATTTTTGGCTTTTAAGCCAATCTGCAAAGGAAGGTAAGCTACAGCCAGATCTTTTTTCTTTTTCTTTTTCTTTTTTTTCTCCTTTTTGTTTTTTTTTTTTCCTTTTTCCCCCCAGAAGAGCAGCTGGGAAGTGCTGGCATGACTCCTCGCTTTCTCTGCATCCTCCTTCAAGGGCTGTAAAGGGAATTTCCCCCTCCCCTCCCACTGAGCCTGGCTCCAGGCCCTCCCACAGGTACCAGCCCAAAAGCCCAGGGAGCCTCATTTCCTCAGGGAAATTTGGGGATCATCCCAGGAAAAGCTCATTGATTTGACTCAAAAGCCTTGATATTAAAGCCTCCAACCCAGTGTTGGGTGATAATTCATAAATAATTAATAAAAATAAATAAAATAATAACAAAAATAAATAGTAATAGAAAAGAATGAAGTCAAACACAGCCTGGTGGCAGGGGCTCCCAGCTGCCTTGTCCCCCACAGCGTTCCACCCAAACATTCCTGGGAAAACTCGTCTGCTGAGGGTGCCACGGGTGTGATTCCCCTGGCACGGAGCTGGGAAAACCACGGAGCCACCAGGGACCATCCCCAAGGACCCAGCAGCTCTTCAGGGCTCGGAGCTGGGACCCGGCACCCCGAAAATGCCCGGGCAAGGTTCCTCCACGCCGCTGGAAAATGGCTCTGCCCGTGCCCACCCTGCCTCTCCCAGCCCCGGCAGCTGGGCTGGATGTGGTTTCCATGGAAATAAGACGTCAGATCGGCAAAAACCAGGGCCGGTGTTTGAAATAATCTCTGTTTTGAAAGCTTCCTGCCTTTCTGTCCCAATATTTACCTTCCCCAAGGTAGGAGCCCTTTCTTTTCGGTGCAAAATCTTTGGGTTGAAGGGGGTGCACGGCAAGGGGGGGTCCCAGAAAAGTGGGGTTTTTTTTGGGATTGAGGGCGTGGAGGCTGCTGGGCTGGGCTGCGGTGGGGATGCTGCTGGGTGTCCTTCTGCCTTTGGTGGGGGTGGCTCCTGGTGTGGGAACCAGTGTGGGATTCACCCCGAGGAGCCCCTGGGCACGGAGCACGTCTGGGAGGGAGATGCTTCCAGAGGCAGATCCCTACGGAGCCACCGTGCCCGTCCCACGGCACCCCAAAGGACAGGGTGGCCCCCAAAACACTGTGGGACCCTCCGTGGGGCTCACCCGTGGTGGCTGTGACCCTGAGATGACCAAAGGGACTCGGTGGTCATCTTGATGATGACCAAGAGCCCTGAGGTGGCCATGCCCTTAGATAGCTGACCGTGTCTCTGAGGTGACCAAGGTCTCAAGGCAAGTGGCCGTGGCTCTGAGGTAGCCATAGCACGGAGATCTGTGGCCGTGCCTCTGAGGTGACCATGGATCTGGGGTTACCACGGCCATGGTGACCATGGCTTTGAGGTGACCATGGTCATGGGATGACCATGGATCTGGGGTAACCATGGCCATGGAGTGACCACGAATCTGTGGTAACCATGGCCATGGCTTTGAGGTGATCATGGATCTGAGGTGACCATGATCTTGTGGTGACCATGGCTCTGGGTGACCATGGATCTGAAGTGACCATGGCTCTGGGTGACCATGTCCATGGAGTGACCACGGCCTTGAGGTGACCATGGTTCTGGGGTTACCATGGATCTGAAATGACCATGGCTCTGGGTGACCATGGATCTGAAGTGACCATGGCTCTGGGTGACTGTGTCCATGAGGTGACCATGTCCATGAAGTGACCATGGCTTTGAGGTGACCATGTCCATGAGGTGACCATGGCTTTGAGGTGATCATGTCCATGAGGTGACCACGGCTTAGAGGTGATCGTGGCTGTGAAGTGGCCATGTCCATAAGGTGCCCGTGTCCATGAGGTGGCCGCAGCTCTGGTCATCCCAGCCGGAGCTGCACTCTGACCATTCCCCATGTCGGGCCGGACACCCCTGACCGCAGCACGGGCCTGATGCCCGTGCCCGCAGACACAGAGGGGGCAGAGCGGGATCCAGCGCGGGGCTCCGGGTGCCGGGGGGTCCCTGAGGCCGGGGGGGGGTCGCGGTTCGGCCCCGCACCCCCGGGCCGGCCCGGGCCGGGCGCGGCGGCGAACTACAACTCCCGGCATGCCCCGCGCGGCCCGGCCGGGGGGGGGTGGGCGCGAGCCCCCCACATCCCCCCCCCCTCACTCCCCCCACCCCGGCGGGCGGCACGTGCCGGCGGGCTCGGCCAATCGGGGCGGGGCGGGGCGGGTCACGTGCCTTTGTTTGGCGCTTTTGTGCGCGGCGGGGCGGGCGCGAGCGGAGTGTGGCCGGAGCGGCGGCGCGGGCAGGTGGGTGCGCGGCGGAGCCGCGGGGGGCGCGGGCACGGGCGGGCCGCGGGGCCCCCCTGCCCTGCCCCGCCGCACCGTCCGCGTCTCGAGGAGGCGGAGGAAGGCGAGGGGAGGTGTCGGTGCTTCACGGCGCCCCGTTGATAGAGGGGCGGCGGCGGGGGTGCCGCGGGCGGGTGTCAAGGTGAGGGGCGGGCGGCGGGGGGCTGTGCGGCGCTGCTCGGGCGCTCGGGGGTCGCTTTTGTCCCCGCTGGCGGCCAGCGCGTCGCCGCGCGGTTTTGGAGCCTTGCGGTGACAAAGGGAAGGCAGACAATGGTGGGGGGATTCCTCGCGTGTGTCCCTGGCGCCCCCATCGCGGAGGGGAAGGGGGCGGCTATTGTCCCCTCAGCGAGGGGCGACGCCCTACCCGCGGCAGCGGCGCCCCCTCCCCTCCCCGCCATTGTTAGTGGGGAAGGGGCGGTATCCGGGCGGCCGCGCCCGGGCGCCATCCAGCCGTGCGGGGGCCCTGCCGGAGCCCCGTGCTCCCGCGGCGCTGCCGGTGCCCTCAGCCCCGCGGGGCCGCGGCGGGCGGTGTGGGCGGGGGGCCCGCACCTGAGGCGGGGGGCGGCAGGTGCCCGGATGTTGGCTTGGCCCCGCCCCCTCGCTCGAGCCCCCTGGCGCGGGCGCGCGCGCGCTGTCCCCGGCGGTTTGAATTCGGTGCGGCCGGCGGGGCGGGGGCGGGGCCCGCGCGGCCGCCTCGGCGCTGATTGGCTGCGGCCGCGGAGGGGCGGGGCCGGGAGCGCGCGGTCCCCGGCCCCGCCCGGACCGCGATCCGCGCTCCTCCGACCCCCAAAACCCCCTTATTTATTGATTTATCTATTTATTTATCCATTTATTCATCTATTTCTAGACCTTTTTCTGGCTTTTTTTTTTTTTTTTTTTTTTTACCGCGCCCCATTTTCGCGAGGCGTGCTGGGCGGTGTACGCCCTCGCTTGTCTGCCGCGGTGTGAAGCATCTGACTTGGGCTGCGCAATTAAAACCGAATTTTAAATGAGCTCGGTTGCGCACATTTCAGATCCTTCGGGAGTGGCAGGAATCCTGGCTGTGCTGTCCTGTGGTGCGTCATTTTTTTATTCGGCGAGGTCTTTTATATTTCTAAGAGCAGTGAGATTCCCCTAGCACCGTGGTAAAACGGGAGTCTTTGTTCGAGTACCTGCAGGTGGAATAAAACAGATTGAAGATGCTCGAGTATCACACAGATCTTGCAATGCCAGTAATTCCATAACCTCTCCAGTATTCCCAGCACTGGCCATCAGCTCCAGGAAATGCCTGGAATCACTGACTGCAGTGACCTACCTTGTCTGCCTTTTGTTCAGCAGCAATAATTCTGTTTAGCAGCTTTTATTGGAGGGAGCAGCATCCCTGTTCTGGCTGTTGAAAGGCACATCTCTTTGTTACCTAGGAACCCACCTGACTGACCTTCTCACAGACTTGACTTCTGGACTTTGATTTTCTTGGCCATGGCTACTTCTGGTAGGTAGAATTCTGTGCTAAATACTCTTTTTTTTTTTTTTTTTTCTTTATTTTGCCTAATTTCCTCGGGACTAACTTAAAACCCAAATCTAGTGAAGTAAGCTGCTGTCACCAGGCTTTTCTCCCATCTTGGGCGAGGCTGTTGAAGCTGGGTGGTTGTGAAAACAGCCCAAAAGAGGAGTCTGGCAGCAGATGGGCTGCAGCTCCCTGCAGCCATCTGCTCCCTCGGCAGAGCTGGCTGTCACCGAGACATCTCGGGGACCACGCGGCTGCAGCTGACGCCGTGCAGGGCTGGGGGAGAGAGCCCTGCCTGCAGATTGCTCCAAAAATTGCTTTTTTCCTTCTTGGCTCTCTCAGGTTGCAGGCAAACGCCTGGAATTTCATCCCCAGCTTTGTCACTGGAGGGAGAATGATTTTTGATTTGTTGTCACCACTTGGGATGCTGAGGGCTGAATTAGAACATGAGGTGTACGGGTGATGTAGGATCAAGGAAGGGTGGCAAAGGAAATTTGCACATTTTTAACCGTATTGCAGCTCTGAAAACAAACCTCCTGTCTTGGCTGCCCTTCCTCAGGGAACTTAGTGGTGCTGAATTTTGGAAGGCTGCTTTTAACATCCCCTGAGCCAGTTGCTGCATGAAATACTCGTTTTGGTGGCTTTTCCCCCTGTGTTCCCAGACATCCAAGTGAAGGAGCTGGAGAAGCGAGCCTCGGGGCAGGCCTTTGAGCTGATCCTCAGCCCCCGCTCGAAAGAAGCCGTGGCAGAGTTCCCTCTGTCTCCCCCCAAGAAGAAGGATGTCTCACTGGAGGAGATCCAGAAGAAGTTGGAAGCAGCAGAGGAGAGACGCAAGGTAAATCTGGAGCAGCAGAAGTGAGCTCTGCTCCACTCTTTTCAGGAGGTTTGGGGCTTTTTTTTTATTTGTTTCTTGGGATAGGTGGGTTTTTTTATGGCAAATTGAATATTATTAATTAAATCCCTGGGGCTCTTAAAAAGCTTTATGGCCATGGTTTTGGTACCAAAGAGATTCTGAAGAAAAACTGGGGGGGATGAAGCTGAGAGGGGTAGCTCTTTCAGGAAGAAGCTGTTTTTCTTGTCTTTTAACACCAGAACAGATGAATTTTCTCCCAGAAAATGCAGCAGTGAGTCTGTAATGAGAAGTTGGGGAATAAATTGTCTGAGTGATGAAAGACGTGGCTGGGGGTGCAGCCTGGAGCCCTTGAGGGTGGCGAGGCTTTGATTGAAGTGAGCCTGACCTGAATCTCCGAGATTCACCGCTCTGAGCAGGGAGGATCTTCAAGGAAAGTTCTTTGTGTTAACATCAAAAACAATCAGTGTTCCCTCGCCAGAAAAATCCCATTTAACAGGACCTGCAGGCAGTGACAGACGCTGAGCTTTGCAGGTGGATGGGGTGGTGAAGTGCAGGTTCTGTGGGAGGGTGGGGACCCCCAGAGCTGTGTCAGAGGAGCCCCCGTGGGGTTCCCCCCCTGCCCTCACCCCCTGGCCCGTGTCCCGCCAGTCCCACGAGGCAGAAGTGCTGAAGCAGCTGGCCGAGAAGCGGGAGCACGAGAAGGAGGTGCTGCAGAAAGCCATCGAGGAGAACAACAACTTCAGCAAAATGGCAGAGGAGAAGCTGACCCACAAGATGGAAGCCAACAAAGAGAACCGTGAGGCACAAATGGCTGCCAAGCTGGAGCGCTTGCGGGAGAAGGTGGGTGTGGAGCCCTGCCAGAGGGAGCTGGCCCTGCTCCCCGCTGGGAACAGGTGAAACCCCCAAAAATCCTCCCCACCAGGAGGTGAAACCCCCAAAAATCCTCCCCACCAGGAGGTAAAACCCCCAAAAAACCTCCCCACGAGGAGGTAAAACCCCCAAAAATCCTCCCCACCAGGAGGTAAAACCCCCAAAAATCCTCCCCACCAGGAGGTGAAACCCCCAAAAAACCTCCCCACCAGGAGGTGAAACCCCCAAAAAACCTCCCCACCAGGAGGTAAAACCCCCAAAAACCTTCCCCACGAGGAGGTGAACCCCCCAAAAATCCTCCCCACCAGGAGGGCTGCCCCGAGCAGGGCGGGAGGGCTGCGCTGCCAGTCTGGCTGTGGCATCTGCAAAAGGCTCTGCAGCATTCCAGCTGGCTGGAGCTGAGCAGCCTCTGCCCCTGCGCCCCTCCTGGGTGGGAAGCCCTTCCCAGGGTCTCCTTTCCCTGCAGCTCACTGCTCCTGCTGCTGTTTTTCAGGACAAGCACGTGGAAGAGGTTCGAAAGAACAAAGAGGGCAAAGACCCCGGCGAGGCTGAGACCGACTGACTCCGTTCTGGAAGCTGACTCTCCCCCTCCTCCAAATATCCAAAGACTGTACTGGCCAGTGGTTTTCTCTTTGCTTTTGGTTCGGTTATATATATATTTTTTTTTTTTACGTTTCTTAGAAACTGATGTAGAACTGTAAAATTAGATCCAAACTGTACACTTGCTTTGGGGGCTAGAGGGGAGACCTTCCATGTGTCACTTTTCTAAAGTGTTGTCTTTCCAGTGTAGCTTTTTCTTCTTGTTGCATCCTTTTCTACGCCAGTGCACTCGCTCCTGGGTTGATGGCGAGTACTGTATCAGCTCTGTAAGACCTTTGTGCAAGGAATCTGTAGTAACTGTTCCATGCTGAATATCTGTTACACTTAAAACAAAACTCTCTGACTGTCCAGTCTGCTAAAATACTGCTGTAACCGAGTGACTCAATAAAGCTGCACAGTGCTGTTATCTGCCTGCCTTCCTCAGGAGCCAGGGCCAGAGCCCGCCCTTGGCCTGTGCCTGTGACAATCAGAGCCTTGTGTGACACCTCAGCCCGGGGCAGCTGCGGGCTCTTTGTGTCCGGGGCCCTGAGCCACCTCCCTGTGCTGCTGGGCCACCCAACAAGCGGCCCTTGTGTTGTCCAGGGCTGAGGGGGACGTGTGGGGCACAGGGAGGGACAGCGGGGCCCTGCCGGGGCTGCCCCAAGGGGAAAGGCTCTTGGGAGAAGAATCGTTTCTGTCCTGGTGTGCCCAGGGGTGCTGGGCTAGAGCAGCACCTGCCCACGGCATGGTCTGGCTGTTCCTGGCTCAGGAACGATGATTTCTGTGTGAATTTGGAACAAAATTGCTGTGCTGCACCCCAAACCCTTCCCCTGGGGATACCCACAGCTATAGGGCTGCCCTGGGGGTGTGAGCAGGCACCACCAACCTCTCCCAAAAACACCCTGTGTTGGTGACACTGATGACACTGGTCTTGGTCCTTCTCTCGCCTTGATCCTGGCTTGGCTCCCAGGTTTGTTTTCAGTTTAACTCCACACCCGGAGCACCTGGATGGAAAATCCGTAGGGAATTATTTTCTTAAGAGACTCATAGAGTCCTGGACTGTGGTCTGGGGTGTGTTGGAGCCTTCGGGAAGCTTTGCCCGTGTCCCAGAGGAGCAGCGGGACACAGCCCGGGAGCGAGGGATCTCAGCAGGTCCGGATGCTCGAAGTACGGAGAGGTTGTGCTGCGCTCTGCTGGGGAGAGACGGGCGGCGCCGGCAGCGAGGGAGTGGGGCCGGGTCTGCCCAAAAATAGGGCCGGGATCCACTTGGGTGTGGGGTCAGGCTTTGCGTGAGAATGGGGTCAGGGTCTGCCCAGGATGGGGTCAGGGTCTGCCCAGGAATTGGGTAAGGGTCTGCCCAGGAGTGGGGTCAGGGTCTGCCCAGGAATGGGGTCAGGGTCTGCCCAGGAGTGGGGTCAGGGTCTGCCCAGGAATGGGGTCAGGCTCTGCCCAGAATGGGGTCAGGCTCTGCCCAGAATGGGGTCAGGGTCTGCCCAGGAATTGGGTAAGGGTCTGCCCAGGAGTGGGGTCAGGGTCTGCCCAGGAGTGGGGTCAGGCTCTGCCCAGAATGGGGTCAGGCTCTGCCCAGGAATAGGGTCAGGGTCTGCCCAGGAATAGGGTCAGGCTCTGCCCAGGAATAGGGTCAGGGTCTGCCCAGGAGTGGGGTCAGGGTCTGCCCAGAATAGGGTCAGGGTCTGCCCAGAATGGGGTCAGGGTCTGCCCAGAATAGGGTCAGGGTCTGCCCAGAATAGGGTCAGGGTCTGCCCAGGAATGGGTCAGGGTCTGCCCAGGAATAGGGTCAGGGTCTGCCCAGAATAGGGTCAGGCTCTGCCCAGGAATGGGTCAGGGTCTGCCCAGGAGTGGGGTCAGGGTCTGCCCAGGAATGGGGTCAGGCTCTGCCCAGGAATGGGTCAGGCTCTGCCCAGAATGGGGTCAGGGTTTGCCCAGGAATGGGGTCAGGCTCTGCCCAGGAATAGGGTCAGGGTCTGCCCAGGAATAGGGTCAGGGTCTGCCCAGGAATAGGGTCAGGGTCTGCCCAGGAGTGGGGTCAGGGTCTGCCCAGGAATAGGGTAAGGGTCTGCCCAGAATGGGGTCAGGGTTTGCCCAGAATGGGGTCAGGCTCTGCCCAGAATGGGGTCAGGCTTTGCATGAGAATGGGGTCAGGCTCTGCCCAGAATGGGGTCAGGGTCTGCCCAGGAATAGGGTCAGGCTCTGCCCCACGGGCTGAGCGCAGCAAAACGGGGCTGAACCTTGAGCCGAAGCTTGGGAGTGCACCCAGGGGAGAGGCTGAACGCTGGCACGGTGTAATGGAGGCTGGAGCAGCTCCGGGGTACAAAATGAGGCACAACCAGCAACCAAAACCCCCCAGATCTTCATTTTAATATAGTTACCTACTGAGGAAAGAGTGCCCCGAATGCCACGTGCGGTTTTTTCTCCTCTCTCCAAACGTGGGGGAGGAGAATGGCAGCTCTGCCAAACCCCAAATGGTGCTGGAGCCCAAATGGATGCTAAATGTGAGGCTTGGGCTTGCCAGAGCTGTCAGCGCTCGGCGCGGGCCCTTCTGTTCCCTCCTCTCCCTTCTGCTGCTCGAGCTCGGGCTCAGCCGGGGCTCGGGGCCGGCTCTGGTGCTCCTGGGGGGTTCGGAGGGGTGGGAGGAGAGGACAGCAGTGACCTGGGGGGTGCGAGGGGAACGATCCGGGCAGGAAAGCAGAACTCGGAGTCCCTGTGGGGGGAGCTGGGCTGGAAACAGGTTCATTAAATATATATATATATATATATATATATATACATATATATAAAAGGCTTCTTCCAGCTGCCGAGGGAAGGAGGGAAAGATGAGAAGGGAGGAGCAGCGGCTCCAAGGGGCTGCGGGGCCGCGACCCCCGGGCGGAGGGGGCGGCGGGGCCGGGCCGGGTCCGTTCTGCAGCTCCCGGGCAGGGGAACGGAACCAAAGCCCGGCTCGTCCCCACCCTGCTCAGCCCAGGGGAGGGAGAACCATCCCGGGCTGGCAGGGTCGGCAGGGCTGGGGCTGCTCTGCGGGGCTCGGGGGCTGAGCGGAGCCGGGTGGGTTGGAAATGAAAGCTGGCCGTGTTTTGGGAGGCTTTGGGCGGCTGTGCCGCTGCGTGGCGGCAGCAAACAGGGATGGAAACAGCCGGGGCCGAGTCTTTATCATCACAGAAAAACCCAGCGGCAGCGCTGGCTGCTGCTGGGCAAAGGAACCGCTGCGGAGGAAACGCGGGGCGGCGGAGGCAGCTGGTGGGGAGGCGGAGGGTGAGATCTGGAGTACGAGGCAATGGAGATTTCCAGGATGCGCTCCCTTCGTAAGGAGTGCAAGGCTCGGCAGCTCGGAAGAGCTCGGCGAATTTAATCCTGCTCCGACGAGCTGTGAAGAAAACCCCGCTCCCTTTCCTGCCACGGCGTCTCCCCGAGCAGAGCCGGGGCCGCCCTTCCCGCAGGAATTTCTCTTCTGGGAGGGGTCGAGCTGAGCTGAGCCCCCTCCCCGCCACTGAGGCAACTTCTCCGGGCAGCGTTCCTCCGAGCTCGGGGCTGCTGCGGTTCAGAGCAGGAGCTCACGGGCTGAGCTTTTCCCTGGCAGCCCGAGAAAGTCGCAGCTTTCCGGGAGGGTTCAGCGTTGGCACAGCCCGGTGCGAGCTCTAACCCGGCGAGGTGGGCAAAGGGAGGGAAATGGAGCGGCAAAGAACCTGTTTGGGGTTTTTTTTTCTGCATCTGTGCCCCTTGGATTCAGGCAGGAATGAGTTACAGCCTGGCTTTGATGAGGAAATTACAGAGGTTTTTAAAACAAACAGTCCCATCCTCACCTCCTCCTGATCCCAAGCTTTAAAGAGCTTTTCCTGTCCCTGAAACGAGGGCACTCGCCCGGGGTTGAGGCACAGATCAGCACTGGAGCTGGACGTGAATCAGGTTTTCTTCAGGACTTGTCTGAGCAAGAGCAGGTAAAGAATCTCAGTAAGTTTTTATGAAAAGGCCAAACGAGCTGGCAGGGCTGCCTTTCGCTGGGTAAGGACAGCAGCTTCCAAAAGGTAAATATGGAGATTCCTGCTCACAAAGATTCCGCTGCTGGACTTTGGTGGTGCAACAGGGCCACGATGTGGGAAGCTGTTTGGAAAATCAGGAGCTGGAAAAAGGAGGTAAAACTCCAAATGCAGGAGTTGCAGCCTCTGTAACTTGTTGGTATTTGCAAGGACAGACACTGCAAACAGTTTACAGGAAGGGGAATCCGGAGTGGGAGGTTTGTTTGGGATGCTTGGTTTGTTTAGCAGTTCCCAAACTACAAGGAAGGGGCTGAGCCAGGCACTGATGTGTCCTGGTGGGTTCATAATTGTCATTTAACCCCAGACTCGTGTCCTCGGGCCATATTTACATTTTGGAAGCTGCTGTCCTTACCAGGTGCTCTTCTTCCTCGTCGCCGCCTTCTTCTTCTCCCATCCCTACCCCGAGAAGTGCCACTTCTTCGGGCAGAGCCACCAGATCTTCCACGTGTTCCTGGTGCTCTGCACGCTGGCGCAGATCGAGGCCATGGTGCTGGACTACGAGTCCTGGAGGGAGATCTACTCCTCCCTGCAGCGGGACCTGGCTCACGACTTCTCTGCCCTGTTCCTGGCCACTGTCACCTCTCTGTCCTCACAGCCGCCTACATGGCCTGGAGAGTGAAGAACAAGCTGGGCCTCAAGGAAGAGTAAAGAAGGAGTGAGCTCAACCCAAATCCAGCCCCAAGCCTCCAGATGCTGCTTCATGAACTGTTACTCAGCAAGTGCTGTCTGTAGGAATGAAAGAGATGCTTTTAATGCTTTTTTAATCCAGCCTAAGTTACAGCTTGCTCATAGAATGGTACATGGGTTCAGTGCACGTGTGAATAAACAGTTGGAACAAAGTGTCCTGTGTGTCCTGAGGGGCTGGGGAGGGCTCTGGGAGGCTGCCAGGGCTCCCAGCACCAGATAAGGAGAGGCCATCTGGCCCCTGTTCCACTCTAAACCGTGGAAACAGACCAAGGTGAGGCTGTTTAAACCACTAAGGTGACAAAATAATTTAATATCACTTCAGGCCCCTCCTGTAGGGTGAGTGAGTTGTTCAGAACTGTTCACGCAGTGGCAGGGCCCTGTCCTTGACCCCGCCGGAGCAGGATAGGCCCAGACCTGTCCTGAAGGTGCAGGGATAGGAGGGGTTGTTGCGATGGGGAGCCCCAGCAGTGGGTCAGGGCTGGGAACAGGCGGGTGTGGACATCCCGCTGTGGATCCGGGGCGAAACGCGGAACGGCCACAGCGGCCCCGACCCGCCCGCGCGCCCGCCGCTCTAAGCGGGGCCTGCCGCCGCCGCCCCTTATATAGGGCAGGGCTTTGTGGGCGTGGCCTCACCCCACATGTGACCCCGCCCCTCATCTCCCATTGGTCCGTCCCTGCTGGCGGCGCGCGCGCGGCGCGTGTTGAGGGCGGGGCCAGCGCGAGCGGGAAACCGAGACCGGGAAAATCCGGTACCGGGAACCGGGGAACGGGAACGGAGCGGGAAAATCCGGCACCGGGAACCGGGGAACGGGAACGGACCGGGAAAATCCGGCACCGGGAACCGGGGAACGGGAACGGAGCGGGAAAATCCGGCACCGGGAACCGGGGAACGGGAACGGGAACGGAGCGGGAAAATCCGGTACCGGGAACCGGGGAACGGGAACTGGAACGGACCGGGAAAATCCGGTACCGGGAACCGGGGAACGGGAACGGGAACGGACCGGGAAAATCCGGTACCGGGAACCGGGGAACGGGAACGGAGCGGGAAAACCGGAACCGGGAACTGGGAAACGGGAACGGAGCGGGAAAACCGGAAACGGGAACCGGGGAACGGGAGCGGACCGGGAAAACCGGAAACGGGAACCGGGGAACGGGAGCGGACGGGGAAATACCGGAACCGGGAAACGGGAACGGGAACGGAGACCGGGAAAAACCGGGACCGGGAAACGGGAACCGGGCGGGAAAAACCGGAACCGGGGAACCGGGGAACGGGAACGGACCGGGAAAATCCGGTACCGGGAACCGGGGAACGGGAACGGGAACGGACCGGGAAAACCGGAACCGGGAACCGGGGAACGGGAACGGACCGGGAAAATCCGGCACCGGGAACCGGGGAACGGGAACGGACCGGGAAAATCCGGTACCGGGAACCGGGGAACGGGAACGGAGCGGGAAAAACCGGAACCAGGAACCGGGAACCGGGGAACGGGAGCGGACCGGGAGCACCGGGAGCCGGGCCCGGGGAGCCCCGGGATGAGGCGGCGGCGCGGGGACCCGGCCCCGGCCGAGCCCTGCGGGGTGTGGCTGGACACGGCGGAGCTGAAGCGGGGCCCGGCGCCGGTGAGGACCGGGAGGGGCCGGGCCAGCCCCGGGAACACCGGGAGGGACACCGGGAACACCGGGAGGGACACCGGGAGGGACCCCGGGAACACCGGGAGGGACCCCGGGAACACCGGGAGGGACCCCCGGGAATAACCCCGGGAGGGACCCCGGGACCCCCGAGAGGAACCCCCGGAGCTCCCTCCACCTCCGGTAATTCTGGGATTCCCGACCCAAATGACCGATGCTTCGGTAATTATCAATCATTGTTAATTAACGGTTATTATCAAATGACTTGTGCAGCTTTATGAAGGTGGGAGCTGCGGAAGAGGGGTGGATTGGTTGATTTTATATTGGTTGATTTTATACTGGTTGATTTTATATGAATTTTATTATTTCATATTGGTTGGTTTTATGTTAATTTCAGTATTTTATATTGGTTGATTTTATACTGGTTGATTTTATATTAATTTTAATATTTTTACTGGTTGTTTTTATATTAATTTTAATATTTTTACTGGTTGTTTTTATATTAATTTTAATATTTTCTATTTGCTGTTTTTATGTTAATTTCAGTATTTTATAGTGGTTGTTTTTATATTAATTTTAATATTTTCTATTGTTTTATATTAATGTTAATATTCCATATTGGTGGTTTCAGTATTAATTTCAATATTTTCCCCTTGCTCCCGCAGCCCCCGAGCTCCGGGCTGAAAGCTCCGGGTTGGAAGCGGAGCCCGGCGCTGCCCCCGCAGCCGGGCCGGAGGCAGAGCTCCATCCGCTCCTTCCTGCGCCCCCTCGCAGGTACCGGCAAAACTTGGATTTTTTGATGAAATAAGTTTTAGAAGCAAAACTTGGATTTTTTAATGAAATAGTTTCAGAAGCAAAACTTGGATTTTTTAATGAAATAAGTTTTAGAAGCAAAACTTGGATTTTTAATGAAATAGATTCAGAAGCAAAACTTGGATTTTTGATGAAATAAGTTTCAGAAGCAAAACTTGGATTTTTAATGAAATAGTTTCAAAAGCAAAACTTGCATTTTTGATGAAATGGTTTCAGAGGCACATGTGGGACTCGACGCCTCCTCAGGCCAGGGCAGACCTGGGGATTTTGGGGATTTTGGTAACTTTGGGCTGCTCTGGGCTGGTGTGAAGCAGCTCTGGCTGCTGTTCCAGGGCACCTCCGGGGGTCCCAGTGGGGCAGGGCTGGGGTCGGGATCAGGATTTGGGGTGGCACTGCTGGGGACAGTCCCCGGGGACACCCCGGGGGTGCTGCGGGGTGGGTGTCCCTGGGAAATTCCTCCTGCTTTCCCCAATCCCTGCTGTTTTCAGGTGAAGGAGACAAAGAGAACGCCAGCCCGGCTGAGCGCTCGGGGCCTCCTCTGCCCGCCCGGCCTGTGAAGATCCTGCCCTTGCCACGGCTGCGGGGAGCCCGGGAGGAGCCCCCCGGGGCTGGGCAGGGGCTGCGGGGCACAGCCCAGCCTTGGCAAACACCTCTGGGTGCCCCGGAGCTCCCAGCGCAGGCTCAGAGGCAGAGCAAAGCCCCCCGTGGGGCTGGGGGGGGCTCCTGGTGCTGCGGCTGCTCCCGGAGCCCGGAGAAATGCTGGATATTTCCTGGAGAAGCGGCCTCGGCGGGCAGGGAAGCACAGCCCTGGAGCAGAGCTGCCTCTGGGACGGGCTCTGCTGGGGCTGAGGACACAGAGCCTGGCCCAGGGGTTGAGGACACAAAGCCTGGCCCAGGGGTTGAGGACACAAAGCCTGGCCCAGGGGTTGCAGACACAGCTCCTGGCCCAGGAGCTCAGGACACAAAGCCTGGCCCAGGGGTTGAGGACACAAAGCCTGGCCCAGGGGTTGAGGACACAAAGCCCAGCCCAAGGGTTGAGGACACAAAGCCTGGCCCAGGGGTTGAGGACACAAAGCCTGGCCCAGGGGTTGAAGACACAAAGCCTGGCCCAGGGGTTGAGGACACAAAGCCTGGCCCAAGGGCTGAGGACACAAAGCCTGGCCCAGGGGTTGAAGACACAAAGCCTGGCCCAAGGGTTGAGGACACAAAGCCTGGCCCAAGGGTTGAGGACACAGAGCCTGGCCCAGGGGTTGAAGACACAAAGCCTGGCCCAAGGGTTGAGGACACAAAGCCTGGCCCAGGGGTTGAGGACACAAAGCCCAGCCCAAGGGTTGAGGACACAAAGCCTGGCCCAAGGGCTGAGGACACAAAGCCTGGCCCAGGAGCTCAGGACACAAAGCCTGGCCCAGGGGTGGCAGACACAGCTCCTGGCCCAGGAGCTCAGGACACAAAGCCTGGCCCAGGGGTGGCAGACACAGCTCCTGGCCCAGGGGCTCAGGACACAAAGCCTGGCCCAAGGGTTGAGGACACAAAGCCTGGCCCAGGGGTGGCAGACACAAAGCCTGGCCCAGGGGTTGAGGACACAGAGCCTGGCCCAAGGGCTGAGGACACAAAGCCTGGCCCAGGGGTTGAGGACACAAAGCCCAGCCCAAGGGCTGAGGACACAAAGCCTGGCCCAGGGGTTGCAGACACAGCTCCTGGCCCAAGGGCTGAGGACACAAAGCCTGGCCCAGGGGTGGCAGACACAGCTCCTGGCCCAGGGGCTGCCCCCAGAGGGGTTTGCTGCTCTCCCCGGAGCCCGGTGCCAGCCCAGCCCCTGCGGGAGCGGGGCCAGCTCCCGGCGGGGTCCTGCGGGCTGCTCTTCTCCCAGGACTCCCAAGGGAACAGGGTGATTGCCCACAGGCCCAGGGCCAGCCCCCCGAGGGCCAGCCAGCCGCGGGGGCTGCGGCTGGAGCTGGGCTGGGAGCCCCTGTTCACGCAGGACTCGGAGGGGAACAGGGTCATAAAGCACTGGGAGTGAGCCCACCGGGTCTGGCACGCTCCGGGGTGGCCACAGCGGTCACAGCTGGGCACTGAACCCCCCGTGCAGCCCCCAGCTGCCTCTCTGTTCTCTGAGACTGATCCAAAGTGACTGTTCTCTGCTTTCATCCAAATAAAACGTTGGAGTTGGTTCCTAAGGGTTTGTTCCAGGTCTCTGCCTGTGTCCCTGTCCTGCCCAGGTGCACAGGGAGCAATTCCCAGAGCAGGCACTGCTCCACCAAACCCTGGTGCAGAGGAGCCTCGTAGGGACAGGGACAGTGATCACAGCACCCAGGGGCAGCCAGGAATGGAGGAGCTCTCCCTAAAACTGGAAATTCTTACATCTTCCTTCTCTGTGCCACACAAATCTCTGTTTTTTTAAGGTGGTGGTGATGGTTTAATTTTCTCAGGACATCCAAATGGATGAAGCCCCTGGCACACTTGGATATCTGGGATTCCACCCCCCAGGCTGCCCCACAGACCGGCCCCACCCCGAGCCCGGGCGCATCAATAACCCCACAAGACCATCAGTGTCTTATTAAGGCTCCATTTTATAGAAAGGAAAAAAAAAAAAAATTCGTACTTTAAATACAGCCATGGGGGGCATTGCAGGGAACGTGGAGCTCTCTGAGTGAGGGGGAACTGCAGCCACAGCCAAGGCCAAGCTCCTCCTGCCCTCTGCACTGGTGCCAGGTCAATGAACAGACCTTTGGGAGGCCAAATAAAACACAGGTTGGGGATGCAGGGACTGGTCATGGGACATTAAATTACTGGCAAGAAATTAAGGCCATTCTGTCATGCAACTGTGGGCGGATCTGTGAGAGAAGGAACACCCAGGGCACATGAGATCCCTCAGACCCGAGCCAGGGGGGTTTTGGGAAAAAAAAAACCTTTTCCCACCATGATCCAACAGCCCTGGAGAGCTGGCAGCACTCATGAGCTTGTTCTCAGCAGCTCTGGCATCCTCAGGATAAAGGACTGGGGATCTGTCCTGCTCATACTGGGCGTGGGAACTGGTTCTATCCTTAGCTCAATGCTTAACTGGAACCTAAGGAAAAGTGCAGGTACAAAGGACTTCATCCAGCAGCACTCCAGGAGCTCCTCACCAGCCACCAACACCAACACACACAGGTGGCAAAGAGCTTCCATCTTCTTAGAAAGGTTTTTCTTAAATAGAACAGCACATGGAAAACACATCAAACCCAAAGGGTCCTTCCTAACCAAGTGTCCGGTGCACCAACCGTGTCTGCTTAATCAAAGAGGCAAAGGCTCAATCCCTGGGAGAAGGCAGCTACTGTGGAGGAGGTTTTGGGAGCATGAACTCTGCTTACAGAGCTGAGTGCAGCAGCATCACTTCTCCTTCAGGGCCAGGTCTTCATCCTTCAGGGCAAACTTCCTCCGGAGCACCTCTGCGATGAGCACGGCCGGGTCCTCCTCCTTCATGGCCGGGCGGCTCCTGCAGGACACAGAGCACACGGGGCACACGGGGCACACGGGGCACTGCCACCAGGAGCTGGGCACTGCCACCAGCCTAGACAGGAGCTGGGCACTGCCACCAGCACACAGAACACACAGGGCACACAGAGCACTGCCACCAGGAGCTGGGCACTGCCAGCAGGAGCTGGGCACTGCCACCAGCACACAGAACACACAGGGCACACAGAGCACTGCCAGCAGGAGCTGGGCACTGCCACCAGCCCAGACAGGAGCACACAGAGCACACGGGGCACACGGGGCACTGCCAGCAGGAGCTGGGCACTGCCACCAGCACACAGAACACACAGGGCACACAGAGCACTGCCACCAGGAGCTGGGCACTGCCACCAGCCCAGACAGGAGCTGGACCCCTCCCTGACAAGCCTTCTCCTGCAGCTTGCATCGTGACATGCCGTCACAGATGGAGGAGGTGCAAGAAGAACACCCGAAAACCAACAAAATTCAGCTCCAGGAACTCCTTTTGTGGCACCAGGGGGATCCTGGAAGTCTCATCCTCAAAGCTCTGGGTGATTCTTCTTGTTCCACTGTGCTGGTAACAAGCAGTCAACCCAAAACTTCATTAATTATGTACAGCCTCCATCCCCTCCATATAAATCAACCCTCAGTGAAGTGGCTGGGGGGAAGCTCTGAAGTTTCAGTTTTTTTCACTGATTTTGCTGCACTATGGATTTCTGCTTTCCTATTTCAGTATGGGAGATCCCAGGCATTTTAAAGCAGGGCTGGTGCAGATTGCCTTCCACTACACGAGTTCTCCTGTTCCCAGGGCAATCTGTCTCCTTCAACAAGCTCACACAAGCAGCTCCTTTTAGAAGATTATTTTCCAGGAGGCCAAACCTCAGCTCTTTCCCCTCAGGTACCGTGGTTTTGTTTACAACCTGCAATAATAACCTCAGAGCTTTATTTTTTTTTTCATAGCTGAAGCCCTCCTTCACTCAGAAAACATTATGGAAGTTTGAAACATTCCTAAGAGACAAAAAATCCAAACCCTGGAATATTTCCAGCAGCCACTGGAAAATTTCTGCATGTTCCTCAATCGTTCCTGAAGCTTCCAAGGCTGAGTTTAAACACAAAGGCTGAGTTTAAGCACTGACGCCTACACAGCAGCAGAGAAACATCGATGTAATTATCTTTTCAAGCATCTTTTACATCTTTAAGCACCTTTTCTCCTCCACTTAAAGAGCACCTGACCCTCTTCAGGCTTCCCAGTGCTGCCCAGTACAGCTGGGGGAGCACAGGGGCTGCTCCACAACTGCACCAGAATTAGGAAACAGAGCTCATCAAACAATGAACATCAGTAATTAATTTAATTTTTCAGCTACCTGCAACTCTTCAGACAGCTTTAATTAGGCTGTAATAACCCCAAACCATTGTTGCTGTGTGCAGGAGAGGCTGAGGAGCTGATGAGGGCAGGAAAGGCTGGGCTGCAGCCTGTGTGTGCCAGCATTCCCTGCAGGAGCAGGGGCCTGGCAGCTGCCCCCAGGAAAAGCAGAGCAAAGGGGGAATTTTGTGAGGGATGGAGCTGTGACAACCCCGGATGCTCTGGCTGTGGAAGCTGAGCGTGTTCCTCTCATCCGAATTGAATTTTTTCAGTGCTGAGAATCTGATTCCTTTCAAACCAAATTGGGAAACAGCAACTGTGCACAGCCCCCAGGCAGTGTGGTATTTTTGGCCAGGAATCTCACACAACAGAACGGGAAGTGTGGAGACTGAGCTGCAGCTCAGATCTGAGCGTGTGAAAGGCAGGTGGCACGGCCAGCACTGGAGAAGGAACTTTCTCAGCTGGGCTGGGTCTCGTCCATGGAGCAGTTTTAGGAGTTCTCATGATCAGAACTTGTTAATTCTTCATGAGGCAAGTGCAAACCCACCCTGCCCACGCCCAGAGCTGGGCCAGATGAAGAACCACACAAGCTGAGAAGCTCCACGTGTTAAATCCCTGTGTAGTCCATGCTGGAGAAGCTCCATGTGTTAAATCCCTGTATATTCCATGCTGGAAAAGCTGCTGAGCTTCCCAACTGCCTGGGAATGTGAGGTGGGCTAAGAGCAGCACCCTCCTCACTCTGAAAGCTGCCAACACACACAGGGCTGGCTTGCACCTGGGCAAACACAGCTTTTTGTCAGGTGAACAAGCTGGAACAGCCAGCTTTAAACTGCTTAAATTCCCTCCACTATTTCCTATCCAGGAAAAAGAAAAAAAACAAAACCAAACCAAGAATGTGTTACCAAGTTCTGCTCCAGGGAGGTATTTCTCCCATGAAAATTCTCCATTATTTCCTATCCCAGAACAGCAAAAACCCCAGGAAGGAGTTACCAAGTTCTGCTCTCAACAGACATTTCCCCCACGGGCAAAGGACACGGAGCAGCCAGCGCCGTGCCCAGGCTCTGCACGGATCTGCCACAAAACCAAAAGAGAATTTCAGGAAGCACTTACAAGTCTTTGCTCTGCTTCATCCTGTGAATGTCTTTGAGAATCCCCATCATGTCAGCAAAGCTGCTGGCCTTGGAAAGGGACACGGAGTCCTCCTCGTCGGGGTCCCGGGGCTCGGGCCGGCCCTCGGGGGCAGAGCAGAGCGCGGCCACCGCCGGCAGCTCGGCCACCGAGGGCAGCTCGGGGCTCTCCAGCTCCGCCTCCTCCTCCGTGATGTCGCTGATCACAAAGGACGTGGTGGACTGGAAGGAGGGTCCAAAGCAATGGACGGGAGAAGAGGCGTTGGAGCTCCCTGGGGATAACAGATCTGGGGTCAGCTGGGCAGAGGCTGGAAGAGAAAACGAGAGGAGGATGGATGAACTCGCAGCAATCCACGTGGGACAGCTTTTCCCCAGCACAACAGGATGTAAATCTAAACTGAGCTGTCCCCAGAGCCAACATCCCAGCAAGGGAGCAGCTGGAAAACAGCCTGGAGGAAGGCAGAGCCCAGCCCCCAGGGGAATGCTGTCCCTACCTGACTCTGCAGCCACGATCTTGGCGATCTGGCTCCGCAGGTGGCTCAGCTCATCCTGGAGCTCTGTGGTCCGGCTCAGGGCTGGCAAACCAGGCTTCTTCAGGGCCAGCAGCTTCTCCTCCTGCTTCCTCAGGTTGGGCACCGAGGCGTTCCTCTGGATCACCGTGAAGGGACTCGGCTTCCACTTGTGCTTCAGCGGGCGAGTGTCACTTCTGGGGACAAAAACCTGTCAGTCACCACACCCAAACCTCTCCATGGCAAAGCCTGACCACCTCTGAGGGCAGCAGAGCCTCCAACAAAACAAGTGAAGCCTCTGTGTACCACCAGAGGTGCTCTCTGAAGCACAGGAAATTGTGGCTGCCCCTGGATCCCTGGAAGTGTCCAAGGCCAGGCTGGACAGGGCATTTCAGTCCTGGGAGAACTCAGCCCTTCCACTTCCTGACCAAAAAACACCTTGGAGCAGGGGGTTACTGTGCACAGACCAGGGAGTGAAACATGGCATGGCACAGGCTGCTGGCACTTCCTACAGGAATTCCTCTCCAGGGACTTTGTAAATTTTTTCCCCTTCTGTGGGGAAAAATGTCTTTTAAGAGGCACTACATCAGACCCAGAGGGGACTGGGAGCTGTGGTCATCTGAGCAGGGTCTGGCCTGAGTTCTGTGGCAGAAAGCAGCAGATGAAAACCAACCTGACCCTGGCGTAGGTCTCCTCATCATCCGCTGCGATCCACACGATGTCAGCCAAGGTGGGCACGGGGGGCACATCACCCAGATACAGATCTGAGACACTTGGCAGCACCTGGCAGGAAGGAAATGCTGCTGAGGAGATGCTGTTTGTTCTCCTGGAGCTGCCCCAGATGTGCTGTCAGAGGCCCTGTGCCGTGAGCAGCTGTGTCTGCCACATGCACAACAGCAATTCCAGCAGGTTTCCTTTAGTTTGCACCATTTTTTTTATTTTTTGGAGCCGGGAGATAAATCCTTCGGGTCTGGGCACTTCCCTGGGCCAGCTCCTGCTCCTTGCTGCTGTGTGTGCGAGGCAGGAGGGGACACCTGCCCCAGGCCAGGCGCTGCCAAGGCCACGTGCCACCCTCTGCTGCTCCAAGTGCCAGCCCTGCGCTCCAGGGGTGACATCGGGGACTCCACAATCCTGGAACAGGCCCAGAGGGCCCCTTGGAGGTCACACAGCAAAACCCTGCCTCAGCAGCTCCACCCTTCCCTCTCCTCCAGCTCAGACACTGCCTGAGCAGGGATTTCCCCAAGCTGCCAGTGATCACTTTACAAGAACAGAATTAAAGAAGAAATAAATAATAATAAATAAATACATTTATTAACTGTACTGGTGCAGGTTTTGTGTCTACAACCCTGCAGATGTGTGGGGCCAACACAGCAGCTGATGGCAGTGCCTTGTCCTGCCCCAGCTCCCCCAGCCACCCCCTGCCCAGGGGTCTCTCACCTCGAAGGTGGCCCTGGGACAGGGCTTCAGGGGCAGGTTGGAGCCGATCATCCTGACCACGCTGCGAGCCGAGCCATGGGGCTTGTTCTGCCAGATGGGGATGGTCTGCAAGGACCCACAGCACATGTTAATAGCTCCACTCATTAATCTGGAAATTCTCCTCAACTGCCAAGAGTCTGATGTCTGACTCTTTATCTCTTCACTTGTAATCTGTGATAACTGAGGTCCCTGTTCCACAAAACTGTTCAGCTGGGCACAGGTGACAGCCAGACAGGGGCATTTTGGACATGGGTGCAGTGTCTTCAGGACTGCAAACTGGAAGCACTCAGTAACAGGCACTCTCAACAGGCATTTTAACAAAGGAAATTTGGCATAAGGAGGAAAACAGCACCACACCAAGGGCCCAGGAGGAAAATGACATCAAAAGAGAGTGTCATTCACGGGACACTCCTGCTTTCACACCACCTTTAACAGAAGCACTGTTAAATACCCCAGGGCAGCTGTGAGTCTCCTTCCCTGCACCTGCTGCTGAGGAACCTGCTCCAGGAGACCCTGCCTGAGCAGGGCTGGACCAGGTGACCTCCAGAGGTCCCTTCCCACCTGAGCTGGGATGAGCTGAACATTTTTGGGTGACAGGTGACAGGTCTATCCAGTGCCTGTCCCATGGGGAGCAGCCCTGGGGAGTGCTCTGAGAAACAGCAGCTGCTTTAGAGCTCCCAGGACACTTCTGAGCTGGACCCAAAAGGTGAAGTGCTCTGCCCGTGACAGGAGCAGCACAAGGCTCTGCACAGAGAACACCACACTGACAAAGCTCAGCCCACAGCACACCTGATAATTGATTTATTGCTGCAGCTCGTTCTGTGCTGTCCCTGAGCACTGCTCCATGCTGACACTCCTGAAATTCCTGAGGAGCCCTTCAGACCCAACCTCTGCGATGGGCAAGGGGAGGACAGATCTTGGCTGGGGCAGTGCCTGGGAGCTGCTGGTGGGGAAAGGTGCTGGGGGAAGGTTCTGGGGCGGCCCCCGGGGCTGGGACAGGTCACCAGGACAGGTACCTGGGGCTGGGACAGGTACCCAGGACAGGTCCCCGGGACCGGGACAGGTCCCCAGGGCTGGGACACATACCCGGGACTGGGACAGGTACCTGGGGCTGGGACAGGTACCGGGGACAGGGGCCCAGGACAGGTACCTGGGGCTGGGACAGGTCCCCAGGGCTGGGACACGTACCCGGGACTGGGACAGGTCACCGGGACAGGGACCCGGGACAGGTCCCCGGAACCGGGACAGGTCCCCAGGGCTGGGACAAATACCCGGGGCTGGGACAGGTACCTGGGGCTGGGACAGGTCACCGGGCCAGGTCCCCAGGGCTGGGACACATACCCGGGACAGGGACCAGGACAGGTACCCGGGGCTGGCACAGGTGCCCGGGGCCGCTCTAGGAGCAGGTGCCGGGGCAGTGTCCGGGTGCCCGGGGCAGTGTCCCGGTGTCCGGGGCAGTGTCCGGGTGTCCGGGGCAGTGTCCGGGTGTCCGGGGCAGTGTCCGGGTGCCCGGGGCAGTGTCCCGGTGTCCGGGGCAGTGTCCCGGTGTCCGGGGCAGTGTCCGGGTGTCCGGGGCAGTGTCCGGGTGTCCGGGGCAGTGTCCGGGTGTCCGGGGCAGTGTCCGGGTGTCCGGGGCAGTGTCCCGGTGTCCGGGGCAGTGTCCGGGTGTCCGGGGCAGTGTCCGGGTGTCCGGGGCAGTGTCCCGGTGTCCGGGGCAGTGTCCGGGTGTCCGGGGCAGTGTCCCGGTGTCCGGGGCAGTGTCCGGGTGTCCGGGGCAGTGTCCCGGTGTCCCGGCCCGTGTCACTTACGGCCTCCGCGTCCATCTCCGCTGGCTCAGCGCCGGCCGCTCATCGCACCCGCTCCGCTCGCTCACTGCAGCACACAAGGAGCGCTGCGGCCCGGCCCGGCCCAGAACAGCACGGCACGGCACGGCACAGCCCCGGTACCTGCGGGCCGGCGGCGCCGCTCCCAGCGCCGGCCGCGGCCGCTCCGCCGCCACCGCCCGGAACAGAACCGGGGCCCGCCCCGCGCCTTCCGGGGCCGCGGCGCCTGCGCCGGGCCGGGACAGCCCGGGACAGCCCGGGGACAGGGAGAGCCCGGGGACAGGGAGAGCCCGGGGACAGGGACAGCCCCGGGACAGGGAGAGCCCCGGGACAGCCCGGGGACAGGGACAGCCCCGGGACAGGGAGAGCCCGGGGACAGGGAGAGCCCGGGGACAGCCCCGGGACAGCCCGGGGACAGCCCGGGGACAGGGAGAGCCCGGGGACAGGGAGAGCCCGGGGACAGGGAGAGCCCGGGGACAGGGAGAGCCCGGGGACAGTCCCGGGAGAGCCCGGGGACAGGGAGAGCCCGGGGACAGGGAGAGCCCGGGGACAGGGAGAGCCCGGGGACAGTCCCGGGAGAGCCCGGGGACAGGGAGAGCCCGGGGACAGGGAGAGCCCGGGGACAGGGGACAGCCCCGGGACAGCCCGGGGATAAGGGGAGAGCCCAGGGAAAGGGGACAGCCCGGGGACAGGGACAGCCCAGGGACAGGGACAGCCCTGGGAGAGCCCGGGGACAGCCCGGGGACAGGGGACAGCCCGGGGACAGGGAGAGCCCGGGGACAGGGACAGCCCGGGGAAAGGGACAGCCCAGGGACAGGGACAGCCCTGGGAGAGCCCGGGGACAGCCCGGGGACAGGGGACAGCCCGGGGACAGGGAGAGCCCGGGGACAGGGAGAGCCCGGGGACAGGGAGAGCCCGGGGAGAGGGGACAGTCCCGGGGACAGGGGACAGTCCCGGGAGAGCCCGGGGACAGGGACAGCCCAGGGACAGGGAGAGCCCGGGGACAGGGACAGCGGACAGCTCGGGGACAGGGGACAGCCCGGGGACAGAGGACAGTGGAGACACCCTGGTGCAGGGGGGACATGCAGGGACACCCCCGTGCAAAGAGAACATTGGGGACACCCCGGAGTAGAGGGACACTAGGGACACCCCGGTGTAAAGAAGACACAGAGGACACCTCGATGTAAAGGGACACTAGGGACACCCCGGAGTAAAGAAGGACATTCAGGCCACCCCGGTGCGGGGCAGCGCGCCCGGCTCGCCCCTCGCCCACCCGCAGCCCCGGCGGAGGAAGGAGAGCGGAGGCCGGGCTGAGGCTGCACGGATGTTTTTACCGGGGCCGCTCCGCCGCCCCCACGGATGTTTTTACCGGGGCCGCTCCGCCGCCCCTCCCGGCCGACATCGGCCCGGGCCCGCCGCGCTTTCGGGCCGGGGCGTCACCAGGCGCGGCAGGGGCGGCGGCGGGACCCGCCACCGAGGAACGGAGCGAACGGGTGGGCACAGCGCTGGCACCGACCCGCGGACACCCGGGCGGCAGCCGCGGAGCAGCCGGGCACCCTGACAGCGAGAGGGACACGGTGTCCCCTCGGGATCCCCCAGGCTGCTCGGCTTGGGGGTGGCTTTGGGGCTCCCTCGGCTTGGGGTGGCTTTGGGGCTCCCTCTGCCACTCTCCAGGCTCGTGGGAATAACAAACAGGGGCTCTGAGGGATTGCAAACACCGCAGCCCTGCAGGGATGGAGGTGCCCGAAGGGGTGACACAACTCTGCAGTGCTGCCCCGAGGCACAGCCAGACCCAGCTTGTCCCACTGGGCTGTGGGAAAGTGCAGAGCTGATGCATAGTTACAAAGCCAACACTGAGAAACATCCCGGGACCATTAATTAATCTCACTAGAGCAATTAGTGAAGTGACAGCCCAGAGGTGCAGCTAAGCTCAGTCCCCAGGCTATGGACAGGAAAGTTGGGGCATGGTGGGGACAGGGTAACTGCCACCCCCAGGCTCCTCCCAGCACCTGGAGCCCAGCAATGAAAATACCTCGTCAGAAGGGAGGGAAAAAAAAAAAAAAGCTTTTCCCTAAACTTGATTTGGTCCAACAAAATTGTGCTTCAGAGAGCAGAAAAAGCATCACCAGCCAGGGCTGGCTGCAGGCAGCTACTGAGGATGCTTTGTCCCCTCACATGTCTGTAGGAATATGCCTTAAAACCCGTTCCACTGAACCTTTCCTTCTCCAAATTACGAAATGATGCTCATTCTGTATCCAGGCATTGGCACAGAGTGGGAGCAACTGCTCAGGGTGGCTTCAGGTAAGGGAAAATGGCTTAATGTCTGAACAATCTCTTTGGAAAAAATTCCTGAAAATAACTGTTTGTACTTCTGGCTTTTAGAACTGCCCAGTCCTCACCCAGGTGAGGCTCTCAGGGGAGTTCCCAGAGGGAACTTCATGGTTCCTCAGCCAGCACAACCTGGAAGCTCAAAGCAAACAGGGACAGAGCAGGAGCTCCAAGGGGGCACTGGGAGAAGCTCCCAGAGCGGCTGAGGAGGGAGCCCTGGAGGGATGGATGGGTGGGACACTGCTCACTGCTGTGTCCTCCAGCCTCCTGGGGGCTCAAACTCATCCTCACCTCACCCCTCTGATGCCCACTCCTGGTCCCCGTGCCACCCTCGGGGCACAGACCCTGCCCGAGTGAGGCCACCAGGTGACACAGGGCGCTGGGGGCTGCTCAGGGCTGTCACACGCAGCTGCCACCGTCCTGTCACACAGATTGTCACTGTCAGGCAGTGTCCAGAGCTGCCCCAGGACAGCAGGCTGTCCTCACCACGAGTGTTCGGTCACAGTGGCAGTGCTGCTCCCTGCACTCAGCAAGTCCTGGAGATCAGCAGGCCCGTGGTTACACCAGTCCCACCAGGCTGAAAGGAGCTGCAAAGAAATGAGGCTGGGTGGCACAGCCAGGCAGGTGCACTGGGAATGGGTTCAAGTACTTGCACTGCTGTAGAAATGTGCCTGAACTGAGAAGGGCAGGCTGTGTAAACTGGAGCTCAGGCTCAAACCAAGGTCCTGGCCTGGGACTGCCTGCAGCTCAACACCAATGTCTGGCACGGAGATGAGGAGACTTTGCTGTAACCAAAATAGATCTCTGAAGTCTTTGGCCATCTCAGTGGGGTGTTCAGGTGCCTGTTTTTAGGGCTGCAGGTATGGCTTTGCTCTGTGCAGCCCTTCCTTCAGGAACTGGAGGTAAGTTGCAGTTGAAGGGTCTTCAAAATTGGTTGAGAAACTAAAGATGCTGCTTTCAACATCTTCAGGCTTCATAGAAGTAATGTCCAGGAAATAGTTGGCATTGATGTGGTGAATCTGGCAAAGAGAACAGATGAGAGGAGACTTCTAAGGGTCAGAACAATTCCCCATCCACTGCCTTGGCCTGCAGCCAGGACAGAGCTGTAACAGCTCCTACAGAATATCTAATTCTTTCCAAGTGCTAATTCAGGAACCAGAATTCGGGTCTGACTTTCACAGTCACAGAAGAATGTGTGATCTTCCCCCAAGGGTGCTGACCCTTTGCTTAGGTTAAGAAGAAGATGAAGGTGATTTGGGAAAAATCATGGAGGCTCAGCTCATGTGTGTGAGCAGGAGCTGGGGAGATGGAGCCTGGGGTGCACCTGAGCTTCCAACACTTCCTGCTGCCCCAGAGATGGCAAAGGGGGACCCTGACCCACTGTCACAGCCCACAGCCTCATGGGGACAGCAAGGGGACCCTGCAGCTGTGATCAGCAGTGTCTGGGCAGGACTAGCCCAGCCCAGCAGCTGACCCAGCCAGCACCAAGCTGCCATGTGTTAGCAACTGCTCCCCAAATCCAGAGGGAAGGGCAGTGGGAGCTGCTGGGAGCACAGCAGAGCCAGAGCTGGTTAACAGCTGATCTGCTGTGACCCATTTGGGGAGATAAATGTGCTGGTAGGTGCTGATCAGGACATTTTCTTCAAAGGATGAGCACAAAGGGCCATGGGTGCAGGAAAACAAAGCTACAGTGGCTTCCCAAACCTCAGGGACAGTGAGGAGTCACAGTTGGTTCAAGTCTGTTCTGCCCCTGCCCAGAGCTGCTGCTCTTCTGTCTCTGAACTAAAACACATTTGTTCCAGATTTCCAGGTGGAGGGACAAAGGCTCAAGGGCAGTCCCAGGTCTGGGAGACCCTGCAGAGAACACATTCCATGGAAAGAGCCCAGCCTCACCACCGTGCCGTTGGGGAGGCAGATGATCATCTCCACAGGGAAGTTGTATTTCTCCAGGTGCAGCTTGGCCAGCTTGCTGTAGAACTCGTTCTCTCTGTTGCTCTGCAGGGAGATACCAAAAACACACATTGGCACAGCCCAGAAGTGGCAGAACGGCACAGGGGGAGCACACAGGACACAGGGAGGGAGCAGAGAGCTGCACTGCAGTGCAATGTTAAGTGGCACCATTCTCACAGGCTGCTTTCCCATTCCCTTTCAGGCTCTCTCTCTCATTTCAGCTGCAGATTTTGTTCCCAGACAAGAAAATCACCCCATCA
Organism: Lonchura striata; assembly: GCF_050655825.1. Taxonomy (NCBI): domain Eukaryota; kingdom Metazoa; phylum Chordata; class Aves; order Passeriformes; family Estrildidae; genus Lonchura; species Lonchura striata. The sequence goes on from NC_140725.1 coordinate 1,120,378, forward strand.
CAGGCACACCAAGTCTGATCCCAGCCCAGTGACTGATCCCAGCTGACAGCACAGGCTCAGAGATGGGGAAAGGCTCAATCAGGAGCCTCAGGGCTCAGACAGTTATTTGGTTATTTGGCTGTCCTCTGGGTTGCAGGGCAGTCAGGTGGTTGATGGCGTCTCTCTGTCTCACAGAGAAGCATCTGGTTTAGTTTTAAGCCTGGCACCAGGACAGAGCCAAGGGGGTCACAGTGCCATCTCTCAGCCTGCCTCCCTCTGGTGTCTGCCTGGCCCCTGCAGTGGCCGAGGACAGGGAGGGCTTGGAACAAAAATCCCCCCTGGCACAGGAGGGAGCTCCCCCTGTCCCTGGCACCCCGTGGCACTCCCAGCAGAGTGTGAGCCTCACCTGCAGCTCCTCCAGCTCCTTCACCAGGGACCAGCTGCTGATGAAGCTCTCGTTCAGCAGGGCGAGGATGGGCGAACTTTCCAGGACGGTCTCCCGGAGAGTTCGCCCCGAACCTGGCACAGAAGAGGCACAGGAGGCTTTGCTCTCGTTTCCTCAGGTCACTGTCACCATGATGCCACCTCCTGAGTGGCAGCTGACTCTGGCTCCCCCCTGCCCTCCCCAGTGTCTTTTTGCTCTGCTGTTGGCAGTTCTCCATGGCTTTTGTTCCCCACAGGTGCTGCTGGCACAGAGGACTCAGCAGAGCAGGGCCCAAGCCAGGCACAGAAGGCCCAGCAGAAGTGAGCCATGGAAGCCACCCCGAGTGCCACTTGCACAGCCCAGTGCTGAGGGTTTTTCAGGGCAGGCAGGACTGAAGAGACCCTTCCCCTCCCACCCATCCCTCCTGCCCAACGTGGCACAGAAGCTCTCAGGCATTGAGGGGGAAGAGCTGCACACTGGGACAGCCCCAAGGCAGACAGAGCAGTGTCCCTTTTCCTGCCAGTGCTGCCTCTTCCCCAGCAGGAAAGAGGAAAGACCAGAGGCGTGTCTCCACCTCGAGAAAGGCACCTGACTCACAACCTGTCTCAGACAGAGCTGGCAGCGGAGTTCACATCAGAAATTCCCACTCTCAGCTCTCATCAGAAATTCCCACTCCCAGCCTTTGTCTATCCAGCACCTCCAGAGCCAAAACAAGTGGCACAAGGTTTCCTGCTGGCTCCTGGCCAGCTCCTTGACCCCCATCCCTCCTGCCAGGCTGGGAATGTCCTCACCTCAGCAGGACTGATCATCCAGGGCACCCCACAGCAGGATGGAGTGCACCAGCTTCTTCTCTGCTTGTGCTCTCTCAAAGGCTTCTGTGAAGGGCAGGTAGGAGATCTGGGGGCAGAGGGACAGCGTGAGGAACAGGCACACAACAGCCCAGCTCCACCAGGAGTGGCTCTGAAGGAAACAGGCCCAGAGGTGACACACACAGAGCTCAAGCTGCAGCAAGACCTGCAGATTTGAGTGAGTGACATCTGTGGTGGTGTCCCCAGGGACAACCTTGCCTCCTGGGGAGGCTGTGGTCCCCTTGTCCCTGGCACCTGCAGAGCCCTGACCTTACACACTGCAGAGAACATCTGCACCAGGGTGGCCAGGCTGTCTGCAACCCCACCTCAGCTGCTGGGAAATCTGGCCTTGAGATATTTATTACAGAAGCTCCTGAAACAGCCTGAGAACTGGCTGTGAGGGAGCTGCACAGAGCCTGCTCCAATCATCCAAATGAAAGGAACTGATATTAACATCCTGGCAGCCTGAAGGGACATTTGTAAGCTTGGGTACAAGGAGGCAGCCACTGAAACGTGTCCCTTCAGCCAAGGAAGCAGTGACAGGCAGTAGCCATCTGCTCCACAGGCTGCTGGCATGTTAAATAGTTCGGGTCACCCAGAGCTATAAATTTGTGTCTGGCTGCAGGCTGCAGAGGCACAGGCACATCATGTGTTCTCTGCTGATAAGGAAAGCTTGGTCCAGAGGCACCTGGCTGCTGTGGAAGTAAAGCCAGAGGAAAAACCATTTGTAAGCAGCACAATTACCTGTCTGCTCCAAAATCACAGCAGCAGCCACTGATAAGAGGCAGGAAGGATGAGCCTACACCCATAGTACAGTGCTGGGGACACCTGAAATGGAGGCTTTGCTCCTGTCTGTGCTGCTGTGTGACCCCAAACGCCCTGGGCACCCTCCCAGTGCCCTGGATGCTGCTCAGCTGTGGCATCTGCTGGCCCTCCAGGTCACTGGATGGCTCGGTGAGGACAATTTGCCCCAAATCAACGTGCCAAGGAGAGCCCAGCCCCTTCCTCACCTTCTTAAATGGATACATGGCCACTTCCAGCCTGTGGGCTGCCTCCTGCCAGGGGATCTCCTGCTGCCAGGTGATCTCTTCAAACACAAACTGGATGGGCTCCCCTGAGGGGTCCCTGCTGTCCAGGACGTTCCCGTTCTCGTCATGGATCACAGTGGGGACCGAAGGCCCCGTGGATTCCAGCTCCATCTGCAGGGGAACAGGCTGCTGGGACCCTGCACACAGCCCTCTCCTGGTTCTGCTGGGCTCCAGGAGAATACAGATACAGGAGAATTTGGGTACAGATCCAAAATAACACTGTGCAGCTCCTCAGGAAGGTACAGCTTGATCTCCCATCTCCTAGAGCTGCACTCTACCAGTGAAATACCAGGAGAGGAACTTCATTTCCCTTAGTGTGGCTGCACTCTCTGGACTGGAAATGCAGAGACTCCATGTTCTCATCTTCCCAGTGGAGATTACTGACTGTGAGACACCAGATCCTTTCAATCTTTAGGATCTGCAGGGCTCGTTGGAAGCTCTTGCTCCCATCACCAGCTCAGCCCTGGGAAGCCACGAGAGGGAGCAGCAGGAAAAGCTGCCCAGGAGCTTCCCTGTGGTTTGTGCTCTCATACGGCTGAAATGATTCTGCTAAATCTGCTCTCCTGACTTTTGCTGATTAAAAATAAACATGACTCTAATTTAGGAAAACATTGGCCTGTTGAATCCAGGCATTCAGAATTCTGCCTTATGTTTCCTGTCCCAAGAGCTGGGATTACTACAAAAAAGGGGAACAACCTCGTGCACTTTCTAAATCCAGACCCACAGTAATTCATACCCTGCTCTGGGCTCAGGGCCTGGGTTCAGCTCCTCATCTTCCCTCCTGCCTGTCAGGCAATGTTTAAAAAAAGGAAAAAGTCTCCAAAAGCTTAGGATTGAACCCACACTGAGGGAAAAAGGAAAATATCAGAAGAGCTGCCAACGGGGCTGCAGAGGACAGACAGAGATGAATGGGAATTCTACTGTTGTACTGAAATGATCATGAGCCAGCTCTAAGGAATGGAGTCACAGAGGTCCCACAGCTCAGTGGCAGCACAAAAACCCCTGAGGAGAAGCTGCACACGTGTGGAGCACTGGGAGAGGGCACAGACCTGAGGCAGGTATCCAATGTCCACTTCCATGTTGCTGCTCTCGCTTGCCCCGTACAGCCACTCCATGTCCACGTTCAGGGACCTGCATGGGGAAGCCACACGTCACCCAGGGCTGCAGCTGAGCATAAAACCTCAAACAAACGGGAACATCCTCTTGCAGGGTCAGCACTGGACCCAGAGCCATTGGAGATCCCTGCAGCAGCCCAGGAACACCAGATCCCTGCTGGACCAGGGCCCAGGCACCCACTCAGCACTCTGGAAAACACACTCAACACCTCTGAGCTCTGTCAAATGACAGGAGAGAGAGATGTCTTTGCTCCCTCTTCTTTCCCAGCACTTCACTCGCACATTCTGATCCTGCTGAACTTTTAAAAGGGTTTTTTTGGAAGCAAAAGGCTGCTGGCAGAGCCCAAAGTGTCAGCTGGCTGTAAGAAATGTGCTGACAGAGCCACTGGGGTTGAGTCGCCAGGGTAACGTTGTAATAGAATTTTCACTCTTGTCATGGGCAAAGAGATTTGAAGCTTCTTCCCCCTGAAACACTTCCAGCTCCTTGCCAGAGAGCAGGAATGAGCTGGTGCAAAGCTCTGCACACAAAACCTTATAACCTGTGAGACTCCAAGTAAAAAATCTGTTGGAAGAGGAGGAGCACCAGGCCTTGCTGAACTTCAGTGCTTGCAGCCAGGCACTGGGACTGCCAGCCCTGCCACACCCTGCCTGTCCCTCCCATCCTCCCAGTACCAAGGGACAGTTCCTGGGGCATGAATCAGGCCCTGGATGCATCAGGGATCCTCAGGGATGTAGAAATGCATTTACAGGCAACTGCAGGGCTCAAATCCCTGACATTTTCCAAGAAATGAGACGGAAACAGCTGTACCTGTTGTTAGGAACAAAGAGCCTGAAGTCCCTGACGTGGGAAGAGTCCTTGGACAGGACAATGTAACCTGTGAACTGCCCCGGGGAAAACCAGAAGGGGAAGTTTGGTGGCTCGTTCAGCTGGAATTCAGCGTGGATCCTGAAAGGAGAGAGGAGCCATCAGCAGAAATCCTGCACTGCAGGTGACTGCAGGGAAAACCTGTGTCCAGCACCCAGAATTATGAACCTAAACTGGGCAAGAGTGCTGGAGCTTAACAAGCTTTTCATGTCACACAATGAAGAGGGTGAGAGACTGGAACAGATGCCCTGGGTCAGGAGCATCTCCAGTATCTATGTGTGGAGTAGCCTTCTGGAAACTGGGCAGCCAGGAAGGATGAAATATTTTATCATTCCTTGAAACACAGGGATAGAACAAGACCCCTTTAGCCCCCCATCCAACTAGATCAGACACATCAAAGCTGTGTGTAACACTGCCAGTAAAACAATTCTGTGGACTCTACTCTTGGAAAGACACCCTGATAAACCTAAATCTAACAAAATTCTTGCTAGCCAGATTCCCCAGGGGCAGTCCATGCAGACACAGTGACACTGGCAGCACAGGTGACCTTCCTCCCCTCCCAGCCACAGCACCCCGGTGTCCCTGGGGAACATGCTGCAGGTGCTGTGACTGCTGTGCTCTCTGCCAGGGGCTGCAGCAGCCTCCTGCCCTGCCTGGGCCAGGGCACAGGCTCGGGGGTGTCCCCCAGCCCCCGGGGCTCACCGGAACGCTATGGTGTAGTAGAAGCTGCTGCTGGCCTGGATGCAGGCCACGGCTCCCTGCGGGGCAAAGCGCGTCCTGACGAAGGGCCGCGGGTGGAACATGCTCAGCAGCTTGTGGATGATCACCTGCAGAGGGAATTGGTGAGCAACAAGGAGAACTGTTCCTCCACACGGCTCCAAAGCAGCCCCCACCTGAGCAGCAAGGCCAGAGAGTGGCTGTGATTGAGCACCCAGCTCAGGGACCGACCTAATCGCACACCAAGGAGACAAAGCAAGGCACTGCTGTCACAAATAAATCCATCTTCCACGGCTTCTGTGCCATTCCCACGGTCTGCAGCTCTCCATCAGCCCAGGCAGAACAGCAAACTGATCTGCAAGGCTGCCTCCATCAATGCTCCAGCCGCTGAAGGGGTGGGAGAGCAACCACTGATCCCACCAGCACCTGCCTGCACCCAGGGGAGGGGATGCACAGCCAGGCTTTACCTGTGAGCACACACTCAGGGGAGGGATGCACAGCCAGGCTTTACCTGTGAGCACACACTCAGGGGAGGGATGCACAGCCAGGCTTTACCTGCTGAGCACACACAGAGTACCACTTGGCACCTAAAAGCTCACATTCCACCAGGAATGAGCACAGGCCCTTTCTGAATAAGCCCCTCTGGGAAAAACTATCCTGAAATCCCACACAATGAACAAACAAGATGAAGTTACTCAAGCCAGCCTAATCTGGCTGTCACAGACACACAGAGCTTTTGCCTGCTCTCAGTTTTGCCTCCAGTTTAGGTGCTCCTGCCTATACACTACAGAATTCCTGCTTCCTTAGAAAATCCAGGGATGCACACAGAAAACACGAGTTTCCTGTCTCACCTCTTTGCCCTTGGGAGGTGGAGGGTAAAACCTGTTGTTGGAGAGATAGCCAGTGAAGATGTTCAGTTCACTGGGAATTATCCACCATGGATCCCCCAGATCCAGATTATCCTTTGGAGGGAGAAAGGCTTTAAACTGCCTGGCAAGCAGGACACTCATGGGGGCTGCAGGGGCCGTCCAGTTCCTGAGCCCAGACAGGGCGATGTGAGAAATCTGTGAACAAAAGATGCTGTCAGAGCCCACAGATGTCATGGATGCAGGGAGGCTTTGGAAAAGGGGGAAAAGATTTGTATCACATCCCAAATTCTTCTTAGCCCACCAAACAGTTCTGTCAGCCTTCAAGAATGTGAGTAACAGAGCAGAGGGGAACATGCCACATAACACCAGTGCTGCTGCACTCAGCTGAGGCAGAGCCAGCTCTAGGTCCTGCTCCCAGCTCCCCAGGAAGGGTGTTCTAACTGGGGCAGGCTGCTGCTGAGTGTGCTGAAACCCTGAAGAGCTGAGGGGGGCAGTGGGGTCCCTGTCGCAGCAAATCCCACGGGATTCAGCAGGACCCTGCCCCCTCCCAACGTATTCCTGGTGCTGTTCCCAGCCCACCAGCCATGTTTATCCCAGAATCTGTGGCCTGCAGGACACCTACTCCCAAAAAACCGTCCTTGCTCTTCGTCATTGTTTCCATGAGCAAGGGCTGGAATTTGGCCACAATGGACAAAGTCTCCCCGTCTGGATCCGGTGTCTCCTCCTCCTCGGATTCTGAGACTGCAGCAACCCCTAGACAAGAGGAAAGGAATTCAAGCAGCTGTTTCCCCTCCCTCCCCTTTTAAGCAATTATGAAGTGATTAAACGTTTATCCTGGCAAATCCTGAGCACTGGGAGTTTCCCAGCTGTCCCCACACAGCAGAACTCACACCCAGCCCCAGACCAACTCTGGCTGCATGAATTGAAGAGGAAGGGACCAACTCAATGGCTTTAAAGTGGGAGAGTGCGGGTGATGTCTGGTGCTTAAGTCTTTTCAACAACATGGAAAGCTTCACAGCCTCTCTTCATGTAAGTAAGACCCAAACCAGCACCCAGAAAACAATAAAGTGAATAAACTCTTCGGTGGATCCAAGCTGTGGGGCTCATTATGTCTGGCTCTGTGCAGGGAGGGCTCTGAAGGCAGACAGGAACCCACCTGTCAGCTTCTCAGCGATGGGTTTGAACTCCTCCGGGCTCAGGTACAGGTCCTTGTTGGTGTCCAGGGAGGAGAAGAGGAACAGCCCCTCATTCCCCAAGGACTTCAGAGCCAGCTCCTGGTTTGGGAAGAAGAGGCAAGAGAGATTTCATTGGAACATCATGCAGGAGTCCACTCTGGAGTTAATCCCACTCTTCCCAGCACATCCAGGGGAAAGATTAAGGCCCCTTGGCAGGATTTGGTGCTATTTGCAATGTGTCCAGGAACTGCTGGCACGAAGCTATTGAACCTGCATCTGCCTGAGTAATTCCAACTGAGCCATTTGCTCACGTTCAGTGTCTTTTGTCAGAAAATTTCCCCACTTTTTCCAGCTTGTTAGTCCTAAACCTGCAGCTATTGGGAGCACTGGAGGTGGTGATTGCTGGGATAAGCTGATGTGCAGTCAAACAAAGGCAGTCAAATATGTCAGTAGCACATTCCAAAAGCACAGAGGGAGTGAGCTGAGCCCTTGGAATTAGAAACTTCCATTCGTGGTGGGATCCACTCCAGTGGTGGGAGCCACTCCCCTGCCCTGCCCTGGTCAGTGCCCCTCCAAATCTCCAGCCTCGGAACTGCACGGAATATTTTGTCTCCCTGCTCCCTCAGCCATCCATCAGGGAGTCATAGAACCCACAGCCTTCTCCAGAAACTTCCACAGGATCCCCGCTTCTCTGTGCCTCAGTTTCTCCCTCTGCAAAGCCCCCACAGGGCTCACCGAGGTGTTATTTCCCTCAGAGCAGCCCCAGAAGGGCTCTGTGTGCTTCCAGACACTTCCACTCCACAGTCTGAAGTAAAAGGGACAACTTGGAGGCAGAGCAAGAGCTCCAGGTTGGCGTGAGAGGAGGGAGAGGCACAGAGCAGGTGAGACAAAGCCCTCAGTGCCAGCCAGCCCTTGGCACATGCCCCGGGATCCACCAGCTTGCCCTGTCAGCCCCGGAAAAGCCTGGAGCTGGGAGCACAAACACTCTGCATTCTGCTGTTCGCCTGTGCCTGCTCTCCACTGCCTGCAGCACCAGCACCATCCCCAGAGCTCCTGAACCAGTTTATTTTCCATCTGTTGCCTGCCAGCCTGAAGCAGCACTAATGCAGCCTGGAAGGCTTTGCTGCCATCAACTGCAGCTACAAAAGCACTTAAGAGCCTTCCAGGGCAGTTCCAGGGCTGAGACCGAAATAAACTGGAACTCTGAATGAAGATCTGGACGAGGACATGGCCAAGGACATGAAAAAACAAAGGGAGTTGGTTTTTTGTGCACAATGCACTGTGGACTGACCACAGTTAACCTGCTTTTATTGCCTGAATGAATGGGGATGAGCATCCTGGGCTCTGCAAACAGGCAACACTTCTGCTGAGCACCTGGCTGCAGGTGCTGACATCTCAGTGACCTTTGGAGGCTGTGGCAGAGGAGCTGTGAGATGGAGAACCCAGGGGCTGGACCCAGGGGCTAGCTGGTCACTGGTGGCCACCACAGCTCTGCAGAGTCTTAGCCTGGCAGTGGCCACCTCAAGCCCATGTCCACTGGAGTGTGGTACCACAGCTCAGCGGTCATCTCAGCCCAGTGGCCACTGTAACCCCCCCAATTCTTGGTGGCCACCTCAGCCCAGTGGCCACCTTAACCCCCCGATACCTGGTGGCCACCTCAGCCTGGCCACAGCCACCTCAACCCCAGCAGCCACCGATGCCTGGCAGTCGCCCCAACACCAGCGACGCCTTAACCCCCATGGCCACTGATGCTTGGTGGCCGCCCCAAGCCTGGTGGTCACTTCAGCCTGGCTACGGCCACCTCAGCCCCATTAGCCACAATGCCCGTACTCCTCTTAGTCCTGCGCTGGCCACCCCAACCGCCCTGGCAATGGATGCCTGGTGGCCACCTCACCCTGGCTGTGGCCCTCTGAGCTCCCATCGATGCTGGGTGGTCACTTCAGCCCGGCTAAAGCTCCCTCATCCCTGGTGCCCACTGGTTTCTGGTGCCTCCTCAGCCCAGCTAAGGTTACCTCAATCTCCGGTGCCCACCGGTTCCCGTGCCATCTCAGCCTAGCTAAGGTTATCTCAGTCCCCGGTGCCCACCGGTTCCTGGTGGTCCCTCAGCCCAGCTAAAGTTCCCTCAGTCCCCGGTGCCCACCGGTTCCCGGTGCCCCCTCAGCCCACCCAAGGCTCCCTCAGCCCCGGTGCCCCCTCAGCCCAGCCAAGGCTCCCTCAGCCCCGGTGCCCCCTCAGCCCACCCAAGGCTCCCTCATCCCCTGCCCGCCCGGCGCCGCCGCCTCCCCTCACGCAGCCCGCGCCCGCCATTCCCCCTCCCTCCGCCCGTCCCGCGGGCCCGTCCCCGCCCCAGCCCGCTACCCGGTACCCGGTACCCTGCTCCCGGTACCTGCTGCCGCGCCGCCTCCGCGTCCCGGTAGTACTTGATGGCCGCCAGCGCGGCCAGCAGCGCCAGCGCCAGCGCCAGGCGCGGGGGAGCCGCCGCGGGCCCCGGCCCCGCCATGGCGCCCGGCCCGCGCCGCGGAGCCGCCATGGCCGGGGCGGCGCCAGGCGGCGAGGAGGGGCCGGGAAGGGAAAACAAACCCTGTCGGAGTTAAACGGGGGCTAGGGAAAGGGGCTCCGGGGGGTTAAACCACCGCCAGGGGAAGGTAAATCACCGCCAGGGAAGGATCTCTGTGGGGTTAAATCGGCGCCAGGGAAGGATCTCTGTGGGTTTAAATCGCCCTCAGAGAAAGGATCTCGGATCTCTGTGAGGTTAAATCACCGCCAGAAAAAGGATCTCTGTGGGGTTAAATCGCCCTCAGAGAAAGGATCTCTGTGGGGTTAAATCGCCCTCACAGAAAGGAAATTTGTGGGGTTAAATCGCCCTCAGAGAAAGGATCTCTGTGGGGTTAAATCGCCCCCAGAGAAAGGAAATTTGTGGGGTTAAATCGCCCTCAGAGAAAGGATCTCTGTGGGGTTAAATCACCCCCAGAAAAAGGATCTCTGTGGGGTTAAATCGCCCTCAGAGAAAGGATCTCTGTGGGGTTAAATCGCCCTCACAGAAAGGAAATTTGTGGGGTTAAATCGCCCTCAGAGAAAGGATCTCTGTGGGGTTAAATCGGCGCCATGGAAGGATCTCTGTGGGGTTAAATCGCCCCCAGAGAAAGGATCTCTGTGGGGTTAAATCGCCCTCACAGAAAGGAAATTTGTGGGGTTAAATCGCCCTCAGAGAAAGGATCTCTGTGGGGTTAAATCGCCCCCAGAGAAAGGAAATTTGTGGGGTTAAATCGCCCTCAGAGAAAGGATCTCTGTGGGGTTAAATCACCCCCAGAAAAAGGATCTCTGTGGGGTTAAATCACCCCCAGAAAAAGGATCTCTGTGGGGTTAAATCGCCTCCAGAGAAAGGATCTCTGTGGGGTTAAATCGCCCCCAGAGAAAGGAAATTTGTGAGGTTAAATCACTGCCAGAAAAAGGATCTCTGTGGGGTTAAATTGCCCTCAGAGAAAGGAAATTTGTGAGGTTAAATCACTGCCAGAAAAAGGATCTCTGTGGGGTTAAATTGCCCTCAGAGAAAGGAAATTTGTGAGGTTAAATCACTGCCAGAAAAAGGATCTCTGTGGGGTTAAATCGCCCCCAGAGAAAGTATCTTTGTGGGGTTAAATCACAGTCAAAGAAAGGATCCTTGTGGGGTTAAATTACCGGCCCCAGGGAAAAACGTGATGTGTCAAACGACCGTCGGTCAGTCAGGGAAAATATTGTTTTAAATGACCGGCACCCGCTAAGGAAAAGGTATGTTTTAGTGTTAAATCGCCTGGTTAGGGAAAAGCTCTTTTTAGTGTTAAATGGGCGGTACTTGTCAGGGTAAAGCCACGTTTTAATGTTGAATGAGCGGCAGTCGCTCAGGAAAAAAGCGCTTTTTGGGCTGAAATGTGTCCACTGTGAGGGCTCTTGGAAGGATGAACACCCTCGTCCTCTGGTCTCCAAGGATTTTGTCTTTATTTTCCATGGGACAGGGGTGTGTGTCCATCCCCACATTCCCACGGTGGCATTTTGTCCTTAATTCAGCTTTTCCCAGAAAGAACAATCCCCTGAACTTCTTCTGCACTTCCCCAAACCAGCCATGTCCTGCACTTCTACTTGGTTAAAGCTGACCAAAATGGGTATTTTTTAACAAAACTGGTATTGGTGGGGTCACTTGCAGTGATTCTGCTGAGGTTTGAGCCCTAGGGATGGGAATTAGGGGATGGGAATGATTTAGCAGCCCTGGGGTGATGGTGCTCGGCCTCAGCCCCCTTTCTCCAGCATCATCCCCACATTTTGGGTCATTTTTACCACCGTGCCACATTTTGGGCCGTTTCAACCCCAAGATTTTCCACCTCCCATGTTTTCAGTGTCCCTTCACGGCCGGCCACTGCTGTCACATTGTCCCTCAGCGGTGGCTGGGCCAAGACACACAAATTAATTCATTTTTAACCCTCCCCACACCTCATCCTCCTGCTCCAGTTCCCCCTTTCTGCTGCAGGGCCAGCAGCACTGAGCGTTTGATCTCTCCGAGGGAGCATCAGCATTTAATCCTTTGAAGCTCTGCTGCATCCTAAGCCTGCCTAATCTTTTTTGTTTTAGGTTTAAAGAACTCTCGAGATGGAGATGAGCGAGAGCATGACCAAGCCATTAAGGGTGGAGGAGGGAGGATGAGGATGGGACCAGGCAGGTGAGCCCAGCAGTGGAACCAGGGGGGATATTTGGGATTCACACCAGGGTTGTTGCACTGAGGGAGGAAGAAGAAAGTTCCTTCTGCAGCAAACTTCCATGGAACTGTGCCCCATGAAGAACCCGATCATGGCTTTGGGGTTAGCAGAGCATGGAAATGACTCTGGGAGCAGGGACAGGTCTGGGAGTTCAGCAGGGATGAGCTCAGCACCTGGAGCAGATGTGCTGTAAAACCTGCCGGGCTCCTTGGGCTGGGCAGCGAGGGAGGCAGAGCTGCTGCTTCCCTGGAATAACCCAGCACAGAGTAATGGGATGGGATGGGTTTGGAGCAGGATAAACGTCCTGGTTTGTCTGGGAAATGAGCAGGAGGGGACCTGGCAGGGTGGTGGAGAGATGGGGTGATTCTGTTTGGATGATGAGTGGCACAGGGACTCATTTTACACCTGAACCATTTCCAGTGTCATCAGCCACCTCATAAAGATGAGAAATGGGGGAATTATTTGATGGGAAAGAGAATGAAAGACAAAAGTGAAATAATTTAGGGTGGCTGCTGCTCCTTGGAAGAGAACAAACCCAACCTGGCTCTCCACTGCTGGGTCCTGGGATTACAGCACTCAGGAAGAATGTTAAATATCCACACATCTGCTGTGGGGCCCACCCAGGCACACCTGGATCAAAGGGAATCCTAAAAATAATAACAGGCAAGATTTCCACCCAGCAGGAAAAACTATCCCAGATTTCCCCTTGTTCAGAAGGGAGAAAGTTGGGCTGAAAATAAGGAAAATGGTGAGGGGTTGGCAGCAGCAGGGGTGAAAAACTTGGGAGGAAAAAGAATCCAGGTCTGGTTTGAAGGGAGAAGAAAACCAGAGGTGATAAAGCTCCACAGCTGTGGAAATCAGAGAGTTCATCCCAGAAAAAGCATGGCCTGCAAAGGAAATGGGAGTTTGAGGCATTTCAAAGCAAAGCCTTCAGCTGCAGAGCAGGAGCCACTTCCTGTGTCTGGCATTCCCAGCTCCTCCTTGGCCTTTCCTCCTCAGGAGGAGCCACCCAAACCCAAACCCAGACCCAGACCCAGACCCAGACCCAGACCCAGACCCAAACCCGGACCCAAACCTGGACCCAAACCCAAACCCAGAACCAGAACCAGACCCAGACCCAAACCCAAACCCAGACCCAGACCCAGACCCAGACCCAGACCCAGACCCAAACCCAGACCCAAACCCAGACCCAAACCCAGAACCAGACCCAGACCCAAACCCAAACCCAGAACCAGACCCAGACCCAAACCCAGACCCAAACCCAAACCCAAACCCGGACCCAAACCCAGACCCAAACCCAGACCCAAACCCGGACCCAAACCCAGACCCAAACCCAGACCCAAACCCAAACCCAAACCCAGACCCAGACCCAGACCCAAACCCAGACCCAGACCCAAACCCGGACCCAAACCCAGACCCAGACCCAGACCCAAACCCAAACCCAGACCCAAACCCAAACCCAGAACCAGACCCAAACCCAGACCCAAACCCAGACCCAGACCCAAACCCAAACCCAAACCCAAACCCAGACCCAAACCCAAACCCAGACCCAGACCCAAACCCAAACCCAAATCCAAACCCAAACCCAGACCCAAACCCAGACCCAAACCCTTCACAAGCAGAGTCCATGGGATGGGTTCCTGACTCCAGTGATCCCTGCAGGGAACGGGGGCAGAGCCAAACCCCAGCCGTGCTCAGGAGGAGCTGCTGGGACCCTGCTGGCCCTGGGCTGCTGCATCACATCCCAAACAATCAAACAGGGATCACATCAAAACCCACCTGGAAAAACACCCTGCCTGCCAGGCTTTTGGATCCAACAGCCAATTCTGCTGAAAGCCTTCCCAGGGGATTTAATAATTCTGGAAAAATGAAGTGTGGGTCACAAAGAGGTGCATTTGTTTTTTGGGTGGTTTTGTCTTATCTCTGAGCAGGCCAGGCAACAGCAGCCTGTGGTTGTACAAGTGACAGGGAAGAGTTTTCACCTCCACCATTGATGCAGCTTTCTGTTATCAGAACTTCATTTGCAGGAAATTCTTTCTGATATAAAGGAGGGCCACAAGCTCTGATGGTGAAAATTAAGATGGTAATGACAGCTTCTGAAGTAGAAGTGGAATGTTCCAGGGGAAATGGGCAATAACCCAGGCTGGTGACTCCAAGCAGGAAGAAAAGACCAAAAAGCAACAGAATTGCCACATACCTGAGAGTGGAAGGCAGGAAAGCAGCTGCAGGACACACATCTCCCCAGATCCTTTCCATGGGGCATTGGCAGCCAAACCTCTGGTTCAGTGTAACTCCATTTACTCACCTGCTCCAAGTCTGGAAAGCAAGGGCTTCCCTCTGGGCAGGAAAATCCCACCTGGCAGGAGGAACCTGGGGTGGGATCCAGCCCTGCTCCCCCAGGCAGGGTGCAGGAGATCCAGCCAAGGCTCGGGGAAGGGAGCAGCAGAAACATTTCAAGGCAGCAGCAGCAGGACAAACATTCCCATCACCTGCATTGCTGTGGGAGAGAAAAATCCCTGGTGTGGATCAAGGCCAGGCCCTGGAACAAAGCTGATCCTGGGAGTAAATCCTGGCTCCTGCTAAACACAGCCAGGCTGAGCTCGCTGCCTGTGATTAATCCCTGGGGATTTCAGGGCATCTCTGGGAGCCCAGGCAGAGGAATCTGCAGAGTTGCCTTGGCATCACTGAAATGTTCCAGCTTGCAACCCAAACCTTCTGCTGTGCCTGGTGTGGGGCTCCTGGGAGCAGAGCTATGGTGAGCTCTGCCTCTCCAGGGCAGCTCAAACCCCTCCTGGCTCGTGCTGTGGCCACCGAGCTGCAGGAAACTTCCTCTGGGAGGGTGTGGGCTGCTCCCACTCACCCGTGTGAAATGGAAACCAGCCCTGGATCTGTTCCCAAAGGAAACCTGAGCCACACTGCTTGTTCTGGGGGCTTAAATTCTGCCAGGCAGAGTGCTCCATGTCACTCCAAGAGCAGGTCATTCTTATTTAAGAAATTCCCTTAATCCATTATCAAAATCCTTTGAGCTCCAAGAGCTTCCCGATCCCAAATCTCCGGATAACACAGCTCACTCCCAAGATGTTTATTTACCAATACCCGTTCCTCTAGGCCAGGCTTAGCAGGCAGCAGCTTTATCCCTGGGATAATGCTAAGTCCCCTTCTGACAATCTTATTTCTCTCGGGGAATTACAAAGGCAGGAATTTAGAAACAACATTTTCTGTTTTCACAACTTGCTCAAAGCAACTTTATTTTCCTCCAAGTTGCTGAATGAACCAATTGTCACAAGGATGTCACAAGAATGAACAAAAGTGTTCCATCCCCCAGGGCCACAGAGCTTTGCAGTGATCAGAGGGAATGCTGATCCCAGACCCAGCAGTTTAAGAGAGCTTGGAATTGCTGTCAAACACTGCCTAGATTCCCCTAGAAATCAACTTCTATTGCACGAAACTCTTTAAATCCACCAGCACTGTCTCGTTCTGAGCATGGTGTGACTGGTCTTTTACAGGATCAAGCCCAACAGATCTTATTTTACAAGACTTTTATTCTGTTTCACAGATCTGACTATTACAGCAGTAAAATTATTACAAGTGACTCATAACATTTAGCTCCAAATAAAAGTAGAAAAACACAAAAAAAAAAAAAAAAAAGAAAATTAAATGAGATGTGATGGTTTTAAGAGCATGGAAAGAAGTATATAAAAATACATCAGGAGCAAGGATTTTGCAGCCAAGTTTTGGTTTAGTTACAGCTGTGACACCACGGAGTCCCAGAATGGCTGAGGCTGGAGGGGACCTCTGGGGTGCCCCTGTCCCAGTCCCTGCTCAGGCAGGGCCACCAGGGCCCCAGGGCTGTGTCACCTGTCCCTCTGCAGAGCTCCAGGTGTGCTCTGCTGCAGCCCAGGGTGGAGCTTTGCCCCCTCCCTCCTGCCCTCAGCATCCTGAACTCACCACCCACGGCCACTGCAGCCTTGGATCTCCTTTTGGGCTCAGCAGAGCTCCTCTGTTGTCTCCCTTGGAGGAGGAATTCATCACCGATCCACTCTGGGAGCCTCCTGGATTGCTCCTGTCCTGCTGAGTTACCCCTCCAGCAGGGATCAGGATGGTTCAAGTGGCCCCCTGAGATCTGCAAATTGCAACCTGAGGCTGCTCCTGTCTGTGGAGGGTCTGATCCTCTTATTTTCCCATTAAAACATCACCTTTCCCTGTCCCCTCTTCACTCCTGAGCTCTCAGTGGGCTCCTCAGCCACCCCCGAGAATTCCAGCTGCTCTCCCACACCAAGGACAAATGAAGAGCCCCCAAAGCCCAGCACCAGAAAGCCCAGAACTCTGAGAACTGTTCACTGGAAAGGTGATAAATCCAAGAGCAGATGAAAGGCAGAAATGAACCAGAGAAAGGAAAGGAGGATGTGTGTGTTCGTGTGTGTGTAAAGTCCATTTTATGGTGAACTTCCAGTCCTTTGGCCACTATAAAGCAAAATCAGTGATTCCATATAAATTCTCTGTATAAAGGAATGTCTATGAACTGTGTACAGTATGGCCCAGAATAAACTTCTCTTCATCAGCCTAATAGAGCTCCTCACAGAGGAAAAGAAGGTGCTTAGTCATGGTTCATCTTCCCAAGAAAATACTGTCCGGAATTGGACTAGTGCTCCAAAACACCATTTCAGGAACAACAGGAATTCCTTCAATGGCAAGGAAAAGCAGAGGCTGCCCAGGCTGGGGGAGCAGGAGCTGGGCAGGGGGCTCAGGGCTGCCCTGCTGCTTTGAAGTCCGTGTGGTTGATGGGCAGGGGGTGAGCCTCGGTGTTGAACACCCAATCCTCCAGGGACAGCACGTCATCTTCACAGAACAGAAGATAGAGGTACCTGCAGCACAGGACAGGCACACCCGGGTTACAGGAGCTCAGCAGGATGGGACACGCTCCCACCTCCCTGGAAAACCCCCACCCTTCCCACCTAAGCAGGACCCTTCAAACCCAGCCCCTGAGCCTCCAGGGAGCCACGGGCAGCAGAGGTTCTGCAGCAGGAAATGGGTGGACTTGGAAAGATCCTGAAAGCTCCTCTGGTTCCAGCCCCCTGCCCACGTGCCCCTGGAAGAGAAGACTTGCCCCTCATCATCTGGGGCTCACTGAGCAGCTGCTGCAGGAGCTGTGCTGCTCTGGAAGGGCCCGGTGAGCCCGGCCTTACTTCAGCGTCTCTGCGAGGAAGAAGCTCTGCTGCATGTTGTCGTGGATGGGCGTGGTGCTGTACACGTCTCGGATGCCAGAGAAGCCAGCTTCCACCCTGCAGTGCTTCTCCAGGGCCTGGGGAGGAACAGAGCCCTCAGCCACCCCCAGCAGTGCGGGGTAACCCCTGCAGCCCAGCAGCTGCATTCCAAACCCATTTACAAATCTGGTCATCATTCCTGCAGTTTACAAGTCCAAGCCCTGATTTCGTGTGCCGCACTCAGGGGTTACTCCACGCTCTGGGAAGCAGCCTGGCCCTGATGGGACAGCAAGGGAAATTCCAGCTGGCTGACAGACTGATGGCAGTGCAGCCCACAGGGGAGAAGCAAACATCCACAGTGCAGATAACGCTCTGAGCTGAGGCACTTTGTGTATTCCTGCCCCACTCCTCATGGGTTTGAGAAGAATTTGGGTTGAAATGAACATTTAAAATCACCCAGTTCCACCCCCCTGCCATGGACAGGGTCACCTTCCACTAGACCAAGCTTCCCAGAGCCCCACAGAACCCAGCCTTGGGCATTTGTGACCTATCTCAGCATTTAACCCAATTTCAATAATTTCCACTCCTTCTGCCAACCGAAGGGAAGATGTTCCCAGAATGTGTATTCCTGCCCCACTGCTCATGGGTTTGAGAAGAATTTGGGTTGAAATGAACCTTTAAAATCACCCAGTTCCACCCCCCTGGGGTCACCTTCCACTAGACCAAGCTTCCCAGAGCCCCACAGAACCCAGCCTTGGGCATTTCTGACCCATCCCAGCGTTTAACCCAATTTCTGCTCCTTCCCCCACCGCAGGGAAGACGTTCCCAGCACGCAGCGCCCCGCCGAGCTCGGCGCCCCGTGCAGCCTCACCTGCACCACCTCCCAGCCCCAGTGGCGGTACTTGGGCTGGTGGGTGAGCCTCCAGAGGTACATGTAGCTCTCCACCACCTCGGGCCGCAGGATGTAGTAGCGCTCGCTGAGGCGCGTGGCCGTGGCCTCGCTGCCCGCGTCGAAGCGAAACGCCTCGGGGCCCAGCTTGGTGTCTGGGGAGAAGCACACACACACGGCTCTCACTGCCAGGCAGCCCCAGCAGCGACACCCCCAGCTGCTTTCGGGCTGCTCAGGGTGCCAGGGTTTAGCTAAGGCTTTGCTGAGCCTTTTCTTCTGCAGTGCCTTTGGAGAGAAGGGATCGGCGTGATGAGAAAACCAACTGCACTGGTTTTACAAACAGAACATCAGGAGTCTGCGGGTCTGTGGCTAAGAGTCCCAGTCCCTTGCAAGCACTATCCAGCACTCAGATCTCTGCTTTCAACACCAACCCTCTCCCTGCTGGAAAAAAATGTGTTCATGAGGGTGCCCAGAGCAGCTGTGGCTGCCCTGGATCCCTGGCAGTGCCCAAGGCCAGGCTGGACAGTGGGAGGTGTCCCTGCCATGGCAGGGGTGGGTTGGGATGGAATTTAAGGTGCCTTCCAGCCCAAACCACTCCATATTTCTGTGCTCATGCCACAAGGCTCCTCTGGGAGTGTCTGCCCCAGTGCTGTGCTCCAGGGAGTCATTATCTCCTCTAATTACCCTGCACAGCTCCCCTGGCCCTGCTGTGTGTGGCTGGGGCTGGGGGCTGTGCACAGCCTCTCCCTGCAGCCCTGCAGCAGCCTGTGCTGTCCTCTCTGTGCTGGTGGTGCAAGTTGGCTCCAGGCACTCACACCCTTTCAGTTCAGATGCCTTGGTTTAGTTCTGTAAGTGCTGCAGGGGGGAAAAGAGTTATTTGCAAGCATCATTTCAGGTTAGCTTGGAGTTTGTTGGGCAAACGTGCTGGGCACCAAACTGGGCTGGCTGGTGTGGGGAAGGTGTGGGACAATCCCTGGGTGCAGCTGGGGACAGACCCGTGCCTGACAAGGTCCTGGAGAGCTGCCCTGGCTGCCTGCAGCTCACAGGAGCTGCACAGATGCCTACAAAGAAAGGAGGGGTGTCCAAGGCAGCTCCTGCAGGCAGAGAGCCAAGCCAGACCCTCACTCATCTCCACTCACTGCTCTCCACAGTTTGGGTGGTGAAAGAAACTGTCCTGAGCTTGTGAAATGAGGACCAGAGAGTTGGAGAGGCTCAGTAACTCCATTTTCCTGGTTCCCACAGCAGCTGCAGGTCTCCAGCAGTGCCCTGCTGGGCTTCTCAGCTGCCCCTGCTGCACAAAGCACATTTCTGTCCCTTGCACACGTGCCAGGAAAGCCCAGGGAAAGCCCAGCAGGGCTGCAGATGCTGCTGAGGCACAGACCCCCCTGCCAGGCAGTGCCCCGGTCACCTGAGCGTGCGTAGGACTCGTGGCAGGTGCTGGTGATCTCTGCTGCCAGCTCCAGGTGCCTCTGCCTCCTGTCCCCCGCGCTGTGCTCGGCGCCCAGGGCAATCATGCCCCCAGAGAAGCAGGCCAAGTGGCCCATCTTGTGATCCAGGATGCCACCCCTCCACTCAGCGATGTAGGTCAAGCCTCCTGCAGATTTTTTCACCAAATGCTTTTCTATTGCCTAAAGGGATGAAAATCAGGATCTCAGAGAGTGGACAGTAACATTTACTCAGTGTTAGTCAGTGACAGGAGTGAGTACCAAGGAAACCCAGACTGACTCTGAAGGCTGAAACCTTCTCATGAACCATGTCCCCCCCATACCCCGCAGAGCAGCACGTGGCTCCTCACCTCCAAGGCATCGTCGTACATCTTTTTAGCTTCAGAGTCCTTCTTGTCTGACATCAGCCAGGACTTGAGGAGATATTCATAAAAGCTGTCCCCGAGCCCCCCGATGGAGACGTGGTCTGTGGTGGGGAAGGCAGGAAAGAGCTTCAGCTTGGTGATACACAGTGAGCAGCTGCCTTACAGAGGGGAAACAATCATGTCCTATTTAATGCCCTTGTTCTCTCCTTCCTCTTCCCAGCTTCCTGGGGAGAGCTTGCAGCACTGCTTTTCACAGAGGAAGAAAGGTGGAAAGTGCAATCAGGAGAAAAATGTTCTGTCATTTCCCAGAGCATTAGTATCCCTTACCAGAACCATTCAGAGGCCTTATTTTACAAGTTATTTATACTGCAACGTGAAGATGCTTCCTGTTTATGGAGCCATCATCATAAATCCACCCTCATAATCCAAAAGCAGTGGTGGGTACTGATAGATTTCCATCTCCATGGAGCCCCTGGGAGCTGTCTCCCTGCCTCAGCAAAGGAAGGAGAGGTGTTTGGATCCCACAGAGCTGCCAGCAAGGGGCTGAGGACACACTCCTGGGTTTTGCCATTTGTATTCCTGGCTCACAGAAGGACTCTGAGCCCTGGGGAAGGCTGGGGGTTGCTGGCACATTAAAATGATAAAGTCAGGTACAGGGATGTGCACTGCACGTTTTCCTCTGCAGAAATGAAATTTCTGAGGCTGCCTGCTCAGAGCACCCCCTGCTCTGACCTCACAGGAGGTGCTGAGGAATTGCAGTGTGAAATGGGCCTGACGTTTGTGCCTGGGGGGACCTGCTGGATGGATTTACAGCTTCAAACTCTACCACAGGGGGAACAGCAGCGTTCCCACTCTTTAAAAGCAGTCCAGCACTCCCATTTTCAGGAGAGCAAGACAAACTGCCCTCCCTGGACTGAGGCATCCCTGATAATTGGCAGCGTCCACCCCTGGCTCTGTCACCCAGCTAAGCACATGCAGCAGGTGTTCAGAGCTGCTCAGAGTTTTGTTTCCCCTCTCCTTGCACACGGATAAAGTCCCGAGGCTTATTCCAAATGCTGAATCCTCCCAGCAGCACAAACCAACAGCCACGCACCGTTTTCCTGACCTGAAGAGCAAACATGCCAGGCACACGGTGTCCAGCGATCCAGGGAATAATCCGCAGCAAAACAATGAGATTAAACACGCGGCTGCCGAGCGAGGAGAGGGGGCAGAGGATTTGCAAACACAGCCTGCCTTTGGGGGGGCAGAGGATTTGCAAACACAGCCTGCCTTTGAGGAGCAGCCCTGTGATCCCGAGTGTGCCATTGATAAACCCACCAAAGCTGCAGCCCTGCTCCACAGCTGCTTTCCACATGGCAGCAGCCCTGGCAGCGTGTGCCTCCCAGGCACCCTGCAGCAATAAATCCCTGCCTTCAGCAGGGGCTGGGCTGCCACTTCCAAAGGTAACAGCTGCCCTGGATCTCTGGACACGGTGTGCTTGGCATGTTTGCTCTTCAGGTCAGGAAAATGATGCATGGCTATTGATTTGTGCTGCTGGGAGGATTCAGCATTTGGAATAAGCCTCGGGACTTTATCTGTGTGCAAGGAGAGGGGAAACAAAAACCTGAGCAGCTCTGAACACCTGCTGCACACAGCCTCTCCACTGACGAGATCTGCTCTTTCAGCCAGGTCAAAGGTGCACCTTTTAAGAAAATCACAGCAATTTGAAGGAAAACAGCTTCCTGCAAAGAGCTCTAATGACAAGAGAAAAGGAGAGGCTGCAGACCCCTGCTCTGGTCCTCATGTTTCTCCCCAGCAGCACTGGGGATGCGGAAGGGGCTGATCACTCTTCTCCCTCCCTGGAATGTGGAGTCAGATCCCAAGGCCACATCCTGAGCAAGGGCCACAGCCAGCCAGTGAAAGTCTGTCTGGAGTCAGGAAATCTCCAGGCCTTTGGCAGGCCCCTGCCTGTCCCACACAGCAGTCAGAGGCTGCTTTTGAGGTGCTCTGGAAAGCACCACCAGGCCCCTCTCTATATCAGCAAGTTCAGGGCAATGCACAGAAAACTGCAGACAGAAAACAGAATTAAATACCTGGCAGAAGAGATGAGAGCTTCCTCCCAGCACCAAAGGGCAGCTCTGCTTTAATGGGACGACTGTGACCATCCCAGACACTTGGCTGGGACCAGCCCTGCCAGCTGAAGGTCAGGGATTGCTCTCAGCCAGAGCTCTGTCCCTGTCTGGTGCCACCAGAGCCACAAAAGCAGCAGTGGGAGAGGTCTGGAGTGATCCAGCCCAGCAAAAAGTGCAACAAAGCATGGGGACACCAGATAATGCAGGCTCAGAGTAACCTGCCTAGATAATAACTGTCACCCACTGACAGGTTCAAACCAGTCTCTGAAAGAGACTTTTCTTTGACAACATCAAATCCAGCAGCCAGAAGAAGCAGATCAATAACAGAGCAGAGAGCGGAGGTCAGAGATCAGGGCACAGCTGCACAAGTGGCACCTCCTGCTCCCACCACAGGGCAAACTTCTGAGGAGGGGCACAGTGTCCTCCCTGCGTGTCACCTTCCCCTGGGTGCCCCCAGAATTCCTCTGCTCTCTCCAAGACCTTCCCTGATTATTGCTCCAGTGCTGGGCTCCCAACAGGAGAGAAGAAAACGTTCTTATCTCATCCTTCCTTCCCAAATGGCTCTCTGCAGAGCTGCCATGGTAACAGGAACAGGAATGCACAGGAGAATTCACCCTGGATCCAAGGGGGATCCAAGGGGGATCCAGGGCTCCTCCAAGCCCTCTGCCTCTCCAGGTGGTTCCTGACTTGCTGCAGCACTCGGGAGGGGGATCTCTCTGTGCTTCCCCTGCAGCTCCCTGTGCTGAGTGCAGGATCCCCTGGGCTGGGCTGGTTCCAGCACCTGTGGGATGTGCCACGAGCCAGCTTCTCTCTCTGGAGCTGGGACACTCGCTGGGGCTCAGGGCACAGCTCCTGCCCCGCTCCCTGCACAGCCTGGCGTGCCTCCTCAGCCCAGGCTGCCAGGCTGCTGTGCCAGGGGCTGCTGCTGCAGGGCCAGGAGGGAGGCAGGGATACCTACGCTGCACCCAGCTCCCCGTCACCGGGCTCAGGAAGTTGGGGTACAGCCCCTGCGGCTTCTCCACTCTGCTGAGCACCCTGCGGATGTTCATCACCTGTGGGAGAGCACACACAAGGCTGGGGTTATGCTCTGCTGCCCTTCCCTCCCTCCCCAGCCCTCCCCAGCCCCTGCCCGCTCCAGCCCAGCAGCCTGGACTCAGCTCAGGGAGGGAGATGCTCCAGGGCTCAGCCCAAGCTTTATCCCAGTGGGATTTCAGAACTGGCTCTGGAAACCCTGCAAAGCCCCAGTTCAGCTCACTGCCATGGGCCAGAAGCCATCCTGGGAGATCTTGTCCTTCCAGGACCTGAAGGGGCTACAGGGAATTGGAGAGAGACTTTTCCCAAGGGTGTGGAGTGACAGGCCAAGGGGGATTGGCCTCAAGGTAAAGGAGGCCAGGGTTAGATGGGATATGGGGAGAAATTCCTCCCTGTGAGGGTGGAGAGGCCCTGGCACAGGGCAGCTGTGCTGCCCCATCCCTGGAAGTGTCCCAGGCAGGCTGGACAGGGCTTGGAGCCACCTGGGACAGTGGGAGGTGTCCCAGCCCATGGCAGGGGTGGCACTGGATGGGCTTTGGGGTCCCTTCCAAACCCAAATCTGCTTCCACGATTGGGGATCTGGGTGGGAATGGGAGATGTGAGCGATGCCAGGGGTGATTTCTTCCATGATCCAAAGGGAAAGGAGCGTCAGGGATGAGTGACTCACACAGCACTTAAATTCACCATGTGGTCACTTAATGTGATGAATTGGGGCCTTTAATTTCAACAACAGACAGTTCCTTTAATACCCCAGAACAGCCAGCACTTAACTCTCTAAAGCCTCCCTTGGTTTCACCCCCATTAAATCCAATAGGCCTTTCCCTTAAGGGACCCAGTTCAATTCCATGCAGCATAAATATTCTATTATAACCTACAGAGCAGCTAATTTGCCCTAAACCTTTTACAAAATTAGAAAATTTGCATGCCAAAAGCTGGCTACAGCCTTAAGCCAGTGCTTCCAAGGAAGTTGTCAGGCTCCATAATATTTACTGGAGTTTAGGAGCTTGGCACATTAATGACAGGTTTGAATGAAAGACACTGATGGGCTTTAATTCCTGCTAAAATCACCCAAGTCCCAGACTGGGAGTTCCTGAGTTATCTGCTCCCCTGCAGTGATCTCCCACAGGCTGGGCTGTTAGAGCCCACACCATCCCACATTTTCCCTCTCTGAGGCTGTCAGGGTGGCTGTGATCCATTTTCTGTGCACACACCAGCCCAGGAGAGTCCATCAGAGAGGTTTTGCCCTTTGCCCTCCACAGGCTCAGGAGGAGAAGAGGAAAATCTCTTAGGCTTGGGACAGAGGTTTAAATGCCACGGTTTGAACCCAGAGTGAGGATGCAATTCTGGTTTTCAGCAGTGTTTCCTCTTTTCTCCCCTCCCTTCATTTCCTCACACATTTTCTGCTCCCTTTCCTGGCCTCCCCTCAGCTCCCCCTCCCTGGGAGCACTTTTTCATTATCCCTGTCCTCAGGAACCTCAGCTTTGTCTCTTTATTTCACATCACCAGCCTCTCTTATCTTCCCACAGAGTTTCCTGGCTTTCCTGTTGCCCTTCACCCTCTGCTTTTCCCTCCCCTGTGACCCTCATTGCTCATCCCACCCTCACTGCTTTCCATCCACTCCATCCCAGCTCCACTTCGCTCTCCCAGCTTCTTCCTCCTCTTTTTTTTTCCTGTCTCTCCTTCAGATTCCCTCCTTGTTTCACAGCTGACAGACCTGCGCTGGACACATCCTGGAAAAGCCAAATTTCTGAGTGTTTTTTGGCAATCCTGTCTGGTTTTACCCCACTGTGGCAGTCTGGAGCAGCCCCATTTCCCTTGGGGGAAATTTGAGGGCAGTCTGGGCTCTGCCTGGGACAATCTGTGTCCCTCAGAGGGGGCTGCTGAGGGATGGCTGCACCTCTGCTGTGCCCTTCTCTGGGTAAAATCCACACGCTGGGAAAAGCTCCCCAGGAGGATGGAGAGGCCAAGCCAGGCTGGGGTTTCTCACCTTTTCTGCAAACACTGGGTTGCCAGAGAGCTCGGAGAGGTGCAGGAACTCCAGGTGCAGGGTCCCAAATTCTGCCAGGATGCTGCTCCCAGCGGATGCCCAGCCCCAGCTCCAGCTCATGCCACTGCCAGGAGAGAGAAGGGAGCCCTCAGTGCCAGGAGACACAGGCAGAGCCCGGGGTGCCCCTGCCCCAGGGCAGCCCTGCCTTCACCAGGAGCCTGAGCAGCACCCCCGGGTCAGCAGGGGCTTGGCAAGGGCACACACACACGCAGGGCACACACAGATTTAGGATACACACAGATTTAGGACACACACACACATTTAGAATACACACACACATTTAGAATACACACACACTTAGGATACACACACACATTTAGGGCACACACACACATTTAGAATACACACACAGATTTAGGGCACACACACAGATTTAGGATACACACTTAACACAGATTTAGGAAACACACATATATTTAGGACACACACACATTTAGGATATACACAGATTTAGGACACACACACATTTAGGACACACACACACATTTAGGATACACACACATTTAGGACACACACAACACAGATTTAGGAAACACACACACATTTAGGACACACACACATTTAGGATATATGCAGATTTAGGACACACACACATGTAGGATACACACACACATTTAGGGCACACACACATTTAGGGTACACAAAGATTTAGGATACACACACACATTTAGGACACACACAACACAGATTTAGGAAACACACACACATTTAGAATACACACACAGATTTAGGACACACACACACTTAGGACACACACACACATTTAGAATACACACACACATTTAGGACACACACACACATTTTCAGCAGCAGCTCCAGTGGCACCGAGCTGTGATTTTGCAGAGCTTCTTTAGGACTGGGCTAACACACAGACTGCACAAGCTGCATTTCTTTGTGGCAGAGGAATCCCTCCTGAACAGCCCAGCTGCAAACAGCTCTGCAGGAGCACTGCCACCCTGCCCCACACAGACACGGGGGGATAGAATATAGAATATCCTTCTGGCACCCCCGAGCTCTGCTCCTCTGGAGCCCTCCGCACAGGACAGAGCCAGAGCAGCCTCTGCGGTGCTGCCCCAGAGCCTCGGAGTGTCCTGGCTCGTTTTTCCATCTCCCTGCAGCGAAGCCGGGGAGGGGACGGCTCCGGGGACAGGGAAGGGTGGGGGTGGCACTAGATGGCGCCGGGAAGCTTGGCTGGGAGAGCAGAAGGGTTCGTTGTTTACAGGAGGTTAAAACTCATGATCCTTCCGAGCAGGAAAAGGAAAAAGAAGAAGTTTCCCTCGCTGGGATGGAGAGGAAAGCGTGGCAGCCCCGAGCTGGCTGTTTGCCTCCGAGGGGAGCCTTGGACAGGCAATGGACACCCCTGCTCTGGGGCACGGAGTGCAGCTCCAGGGCACCCCAGGAGCCCGGGGGGCTCTGGCAGCCAGCGCTGGAGCTGAGAGCAGCACTCCCACCCCACTGCACGGGCCTGCTGAGCCTGGAGCTGCTGGGGCAGCTGGGCAGCCCCCGAGCTCTGCCACCTGCCAGGGCTCCGTGCCTGCCCTCCATTTCCTGCACTGGAGGGGGGCTGCAAAAACAGCAAACAGCAAACAAACAGCAAACAACAAACAGCAAACAGCAAACAACAAACAGCAAACAACAAACAGCAAACAACAAACAGCAAACAACAACAAACACAGCCTCACAAACAGCTCAGCCTGGCTCAGTTCTGCTCAGCCCAGCTCAGCCCAGCCCAGCTCAGCCCTGTTCTGTTCTGCTCAGCCCAGCCCAACCCAGCCCAGCTCAGCTCAGCCCAGCTCAGCCCTGTTCTGTTCAGCTCTGCCCAGCCCAGCCCAGCCCAGCCCAGCAGAGCTGCAGCTGCCAGGCTGGGCCCTGTTTGCTGTCACAGCAGCTCTGTGGGCTCCCAGAGATCATCACAACCCTGTCCTCCCCAAGAGCACAGCCCCGAGCCCGAGCTGGGGTCAAACAGCACAAAAGCTGCTGGGCAGGGGAAGGAGGAAGCAGAGCGTGTCCCTGGTGAGAGAGCAGCCAGCAGGGACCCCCTGCAGGAAAACCTTTGTCAGCCTCACAAACTGGGCCTCCACAGCTCCCTGCTCCGTGGCAGCTCGGAGGAAGCTGCTGTTGAAAAGACCTTGGCCTCCAAGGGAAAAAAGAACATGCCCAGAAGCTCCTCTATCTCCCAGATAAGTGGGTCTGAAATGTCAAATCATTGCCTTCCCTCATGGGGATCCAAAGCAGCAAAACCAGTGCCAGGTCAGGAGAGAGGCCAGGAGAGGATGCTGAGGGAAGATGTGGAGGTACAGAGGGTTGAGGGGGACGTGCAGGAAAGCAGGGCCAGGAAAGCAGCACAGGCAGAGCTCAGAGCAGAGCAGAGAGCAGCTGGAGCACCCAGAGCACTCCAGGGCCAGCAGGAGCAGCAGGATGGAAACAGGCTGGGAGATGGGACACAGAGAGGGGAAAGCAGGGACACAGAGAGGGGGAAAACAGGGACACAGAACCAGGGGAAAGCAGGGACACAGAGAGGGGAAAACAGGGACACAGAGAGGGGAAAGCAGGCTGGGAGATGGACACAGAACCAGGGGAAAGCAGGCAGCCACAGGAAGCTCATCAGCAGAGAGGGGACCACAGAGGACAAGGTGACAGCAAGAGATAAAGGCAGCTGCTTGTGGGAGAGCTGGGGGGGCCGGCTGTGCTTGGCCCCTCGAAAATGAACGTGCAGAACTGACTCAATGCCAAGGGGGTTTTTGGTTTCAAATTTCTGAGTGTCCTTCTTAACCCACCCCCCAAACTGCCACCAACAGAGGCCCACCCACACTGCACGACCCTCCTCCTTTCGGGAGGGTGAGGGGTCTCTGGAATCAGCACATCCTTGCCAAAGCAGAATTGGAGAGAGGATCCCTCCTGGCAAAACTCTTCTGGGCTTTGCTGTGGCCCTGATGTTTGGGTCAGTGTGGTCTCACAGCCTCACCTCACCCTCCTCTGCTTCCACTTGCACTCTGAGGAATCCCCTTCCCCTGTGGGTTTGCAGCTTTGGCTGTTGCTGTGTTCCTGCACAGCTCAGGGCTGCAGCTCAGGCTGGGGTGCAGCTCAGGGGTGCAGTTCAGGGGTGCAGCTCAGGGGTGCAGCTCAGGCTGCGGGTGCAGCTCAGGGGTGCAGCTCAGGCTGCGGGTGCAGTTCAGGCTATGGGTGCAGCTCAGGGGTGCAGCTCAGGCTGTGGCTGCAGCTCAGGGGTGCAGCTCAGGCTGCGGGTGCAGCTCAGGGGTGCAGCTCAGGCTGCGGGTGCAGCTCAGGGGTGCAGTTCAGGCTATGGGTGCAGCTCAGGGGTGCAGCTCAGGCTGTGGGTGCAGCTCAGGGGTGCAGTTCAGGCTATGGGTGCAGCTCAGGCTATGGGTGCAGCTCAGGCTGTGGGTGCAGTTCAGGGGTGCAGCTCAGGCTGGGGTGCAGTTCAGGGGTGCAGCTCAGGCTGGGGTGCAGTTCAGGCTGTGGGTGCAGTTCAGGGGTGCAGCTCAGGCTGGGGTGCAGTTCAGGGGTGCAGCTCAGGCTGGGGTGCAGTTCAGGCTGTGGGTGCAGTTCAGGGGTGCAGTTCAGGCTGTGGGTGCAGTTCAGGGGTGCAGCTCAGGCTGCGGGTGCAGCTCAGGGGTGCAGCTCAGGCTGCGGGTGCAGCTCAGGGGTGCAGCTCAGGGGTGGGTGCAGCTCCCTCCAGCCCTGCTCCTCTCTCAGCTGCCCCTCCTGCCCTCACTCCTGCCCTCACTCCTGCCCTCACCGCAGCTCCAGCAGCGCTGGGGGCTCTGCATGGGCTGGGTGTTCTGTCCATTTGCTCTGCTCTCACTCAAGGTCACCAGCGAAACATTTTGGGAATGTCTGGGCAGACAGAGGCTGCTTCAATTGTCTTCACAAAGGGCAGGGGAGGGTTTGGCATTTCTGTGAAAGGTTAGCCTGTGCAGAGCCTTTATCAGCCACAGAGGAAGCAGGATGTCTGTGCTGTAAAAAAGGACAATTACAGACCTGCTGGTGGCTCCAATTTTCCCCGGGATCAGGAGCACATCAGACAACTGAGGGGTGACTGATATTTGAGCAACGCAGCAGCCTGAGCCAAATATTTGGAAGTCTTTTGCTTGCAGAGCCAAGGAGGAGATTTGGGCTAAAGGCTGGATAATGACTTTGAGGGTTTTGCAAGAGGTGAGGATAAAAAGCTTTGTTAACCCACGTTTCCTGCAGCTCTCAGCCCTGGATTTGTTTGGATGCATCAGAACCAGCAAATCCAAATCCTGCCTGGCTGGCAGGGAGCTGCCTGCCAGCAGAGCCAGGGGCAGGAGGGCAGCCCCAGCTCTGCTCTGTTTGCTGCCAGACCTTTTGCAGGGATTTACTGCACTCAGCTGCCTCCCCTGGCCTCGAGAACATCACCAGCCTGAATTCTGGGCTCTAAGGAAGGACAGAGCCTGCCTGAGGGCTGTGTGCTCTTCTCCCCCTTTTCCAGCACCAAACCTGTCAGCCAGTCCCATCCACTCCCTTGCCCGGTTTTCCCAATTTTTTAAATCCATTTTTTCTGGATGAATTCACGTTCATCTAGCTGGGCACACTGCAAAAATCCCGGCTAAGGCCCAAATTAATAAAACCCAGCTGGGTTTGGCCTGAGCCACCTGCAATCTGTGCCAAGGTAGGAGCTGGCAAAGCCAATGACCTGGAGGAGTCTGCTCTAGAGGGGACAGCCCTGAGGAGCTGCTGCTGCTCCTTGCCAGCCCCCAGAATAAAGGAAATGCTGCTGGGGACGTGTGCCTTGCCTGCCCAGGTTGATCACTCCACGTGGGATCCCAGTGGGGGTGTTGAAGGCTGGCAGAAGTTTCTCTCCGAGTTCCAGAGCTTTGTTCTTGAACACCTGTTAAAAGGGAGGATAAATGTTTGATGGAATGAGTCACAGAGGATTCTCCCACATCCCCTTTTCCAAACACGGTTTTAAAACACTGGAGGTGCTGCAGAACCCCCTGTTCCAGGTGTGCTGTGCCCTGGTTCCCCTGCACAAAAAGTCTGAACCAAAAGTCTCACTGAACTTTGGCATCTCTCAATTTTCTCTCAAATGTGCACTAACAGCTCCCAGTCCCCTGCCAAAGCCTCAGCCTGGACCAGAGCAGCTCACAACAGCCCCCCGTGATCTGAGCTGATCCAGGCTGCTCTCCAAATTCCTCCCATTCCAGGATGGCAGAGAACACGAGGAGCTGCAGTGACTGAGCAGAAATCAGAAGAAATCCTGGGCTGAAGCACTGTCAGGTTTACCCATGGGCTTGCCCAGCTCATGTCATGTCCTGTTGTAAAAACCACGATTTCCAACAAACCATCTCCTCCCTGCAGAGATGACCAAGAAGGATTCGTGGTTTCATGGCTAAGCTGCTCCTTTTGCACGGGTAATGCCTCAGTTTTGGGCTTTCCACTCAAATTGCAGCTTATGGTGCCTTGCAGCACAAAGCAAGCACACACAATTATTTTGGGACAGACTGATACCAGCACTAATCTTCGCTGCAGAGATTAGTCCTGATCAAGAGAAGCCTCTAAGTGACTTAGGAGATAAAGCACAAGCCTTTTACCTCTAGCCCTGTGGTGGTGGCTCTCGGAAAGCAGGAATTCATTGCTCTAAAAATACAGCACTGAGGGAACCTGAGCTCTCCTGTGGGCTCGCAGACCTTTGATACCCTCCCAAGGAAGCAGGGGGTTGGTTCAGAGGGGAAAGCAGGAGACAGGCACTGGGTTTTGCCTTTCAGTGACACTGGTAAGTGACAGGCACTGCCCCAGTCACTCACGGGACTTCAAGAGGTCACTGCTGGAGTTTTATGGTTTAATGTGGTTTCTTTTTGCTCTGTTGGTCTGAAACCTGTTGAAGATGTCACTGAGATAGACTCTGAGTCAGGGCACTGAGTCTTTGAGAGTTTTCCCTGCAGGGAAATCCCGAGGGAAGCCATTCCTGGAACACATTTAAAACGCAGCTGAAGTAAAAGAGCTGCTCCTGGATCAATGGTGTCAGTGTGCAGGAGCCATCCCACCCTCTGTGGTGGTGAGCTCTCATTTAGGGCCAGCCTCACAGAACTCCCCCTGAGCCAGAGCTTCAGCTCAGCAAAGACTCCCAGGGCAGAGGAATCATCTCCTCATCTCCCTCCAGTCACAATTCCAGCCCGGGCACAGCATCAGACAGAGGCTGGCATTGTGGCCCAGGCTGGGCAGCAGGGAGGGCAGTGAAATGGGATCTCCTGCTTCACCCAGGGCTCCAGGGGGACCAGCAGCCACCGCAGGGGCTGTGACCCCGGGCTCTGCATCCCAGGGCACTTCACCTCAGCAATTCCTGCTCCACAGGGACGTTCAGCCGAGGGGGGAGCACCTGCCCCTCTCAGCTGCCCTCCTCAGCCCGAGGCAGGTCTGGGATCACGTCTGATGAAATCCCACCCGGCTTGGGAGAGAGAGGGACACGCACAGAGACAAAGATCCTCTGCAAATGGCATTTCCCCGGGGAGCAATGTGTCCAGCTGCAAACGTGCCTTGCTAGAATTGCCCACAGGAGGAAAGATCTCTGGCAAATGAGCCATGCACGGTGAGTGCAAGGTAATTATTCGAGGCTTAATTAAAGGAACATTAGTGACATTTCCATATTCACAAAAAGGATGGGTTTAGCCTGTTGTTAAGGGGGGATTATCTGATGCTCAGGGCAGAGCTGCTGGAGAGCCCTCTCAGCTGGTTCCTGGGGCTGGGGGACCCTGGGGCTGGGGGACCCCGGGGCTGGGGGGACCCCGGGGCTGGGGGACCCACCTCCTCTCCTGTCAGGTAGTAGGTGGCCAGGAGCCCCCCGATGTAGCGGATGTTCACCTCGAAGAGCGAAGCCTCTCCGTTCTGCAAAGACACAAGCACAGCCCTCAGCTCTGTGCCCATGTGCCAGCCCTCTGCAGAGACAGGCAGGGGAGAGAACCACCCAAACTGCCCCATTCCTCACCCGGGACAGCACCTGGGTCAGGCAGGGCAGATCACACAACCACACAACCTCCTGAGCTGCAGGACCCACCAGGATCATCCAGTCCCACCCCTGGCCCTGCCCAGACCCCCAAAATCCCACCCTGGGCATCCCTGGAGTGGTGTCCAAAGGCTCCTGGAGCTCTGGCAGCCTCGGGGCTGTGCCCATTCCCTGGGGAGCCTGGGCTGTGCCCAGCACCTCTGGGGAAGAGCCTCTGCCCAAAATGCAGCCTGAACTCCCCCTGACACAACTTCAGACAGATCACAGCACTCGGTTTCAAGCAGAGCTTGTGGGTCCTGCTTTTCTGGCCTGTGAGAGCTCCTTGTACAGAGGTAATATTGAATTAACTTCCCCCTGCCTCCCCTGCTGTGCTCCCTGACTCCAGGGATCAATCCACAGCATTCACTCTTGTCTTTACAGATCAATCTATTCTGCAGGCCAAGATTAAAAGCTTTTATGAAATCCAGATAAATTCTCTCCCAGTTGATTTTGTCCCTTGTTTATCGATTCAGTAACAGACTGAGACCATTCACCAGATTTATCAGACGTGGGCTGCCTTTTATGAATCCACGAATGCCAGTGGTGCCCTCCCAAATGATGCTTCTCTATAAAGGCAGCTGCAGGCATTGTTCCCCTGGGAGAACCATTCCTCACAACAACTAGACTGGCATTAAACAAATACGAGTTTAAGCTGCACTTTGGTTTTAACATTCTCAGTGTGTGCCATTGATGAGATGCCATCAGCTGGGGATGAGGGATGCAGGAGCAGCTCCAGAGCACGGCCAGGGACAGAGGAGGGACTTCAGCCTTCAGCTGCCAGCACTGCTGAGCTGCTCCCAGAGCCCAGCACAGCCCCACGTGCCCAGGACAGCGCCAGGAGCCCCAGGGAGAAGCACCCCAGCTGTTTCCAGAGGTGATGCCCTTCCTTCCTAACCCTGCCTCCCTCTGTGCTGCTCAGGTGTCACACAGGGCCCAGCAGTGACACCAACAAAGGGCCCAGACAAGGGGAGCTGCGTTTACAACCTCAATCTAATTTAATAAGGAAATCTCATCTCACTGCAGGCAGACATTTACCTGAGATGAAACAGAACTCGTTCTTTGATGAGAACATTTCCTTGGAGTGTCTAATAGGGAGTGTCTGTTCCCATAACCCAGACCAGAACACAAGAACCATTAAACCCTGAACCTCCTTGTCAGCCAGACATGGTGAGGCTGAGCTGGTGGCCCCTGCTGGAACCAGCAGAAAATTGGGGTGAATCACTGCACTGCTCCCTTTGGCCTTAGAAAGAAAAGCAGCTGAGTGGTTTCTTCCCCCACGGAGCTCCGGGTTTGGGACTCCAGGGGAAGATTGTGATCAGGACTGGCACTCTGGGTGGCACAGGCAGGCATTCCCAGCAGCTGACTCACCACGTTCAAGTCAAAGCTCTTCTCCACCCACTGCTTGGCTTCCTGGAATTCCTCCTCGAGCTCCATGATGTAGAGGGTATCTAAGGCATCTATCACAGTTGCTCCTCGAAGGCCTCCTGTGTGGCAGAAACACAGAGAGATGAAGCCACAGCTGAGTCAGCCTGGGACAGGCACAGCTCCCAGTCCCAGCCTGGGGCTGTCTGGTGGCATCTCCCCAGCTCTGCACCCACAGCTGCAGAGGCCCAGCTCCCAAAGGCACGGCAGAACACTGAATTCTGGAAGAATTCCCCTGAGGAACAGCTCAGGGTCCACACCTGAAGCCCCCAGCCACAAGTGCAAGGCTTTGCTGCCATCCCGCCTTGGCCAGAGTGGCTCAGCAAATGTTTCTGCCCCCACCAAGGGACACAGGAACTGTGTCTGAGCCTGGTGTGCCTCACCCCTGCAGCCCAGGGAAGTGCTCAGATCCACCCATTCCGGCTCCTCTCCCCTAGGGAAGGATCCTGCCTTGTTTTGTTGATGCCACAAGATTGCAGTTTGGACACTTTTCAGCCAGGCAGCACATCATTGCTTTAATAAAAACCCAGGCAGGACTTTACTGCTCCACTACGGATTGCTGCCTCTGGGATGCTGTCTGCATGGAAAGCAGGGGCTGTGGGAGAGGAGGAAGGCAGAGGCAGCCTCCAGAAATCCATTTATCCCTGCAGGCCTGGGAAATGATCATCTAACTGGAGCCATCTCCAGGAGCAATGGAATAAAACGGGCCCTGGATCAACTGGTGGGCTCCAAAAATCAGCCGGGCTGACGCGGGCCTGGAATGTTTGCCCAAAGCACAGAGCATGGAAAACACCACCACAGGCTGGGCTGCTCTTATCAGCCCTAATCACTCTTCAATATTAATGATGATGTGGTTTTTATACACTTTCCTGCTAGCAAGGAGAGACGTGACAGGGAGGCAGGGAGAGCATTTTAAACAGGGAAGGAAGGGCAGTGGCACCTGAGGCACAGCTGTTCCTGTGATATTCTGAGAGGAAAATCACACCACTGCGCTCGCCTTAATTTGATGATATAATCAACAAAAGCTTTTCATAATCTGCAGAGAGACAATGAGGAAAGTTGGATTTGCTCAAGCTAAATGGAGACAAAGACGCAACAAACTCACCATTTTCTGGGATGATTAATTGAGGTGAGGAATATTGCTGGAATTGACAGAGCCTTTTATGTTCTTAGCAAGTCAGGTCTTTAACTTGGGAATGGCCCTGGGGACTGGGAACACGCTTGGAGTGGCTCAGCTCTCCTGCCTGCGTTTGACAAAGTGGAGGGCAAACCCGGCTCCCCTGCTGCTTTGTCTTTGTGTCACATTAAACATTTGTTTTAAATATTCCCTCGCCCCGTGCGTCAGAAGAACCTGGGGCTGTGTGCTCTGTACCAGGGGCTGCGCCGTGCTCCCTTTCTTCTGCACCAGCTTTGAAGCAGCTGCAGATGCTCAGTGAGCCCTTCCCTGCAGCCCCAGAGCCCCCCAGGCCAGGAGGGGCCGTGCCAGCTCCAGTGCCAGCTCCAGTGCCAGGGGAGGGATGGAGAGGCAGCTCCTTGCCCTCCTCAGCCCAGGAGAAACCCAGGCCTGGCTGTGCCCGTCCCTCGCCAGCACAGAGGGCACCCAGAGACCCCCAGCCTGTGCCTTCCGTGCCAGGGGAGCACCTTCCCTCCTTCCTGCCCAGCTTGGCTCCCTCGAGCAGCCGCGGGGGCAGCTCTCGGGATTTGGGGTGTGCACAGCCCAGCAGGTCCCTGCAGCACAAACACACCCCTGGCAGGGGGGTGCCACCTCCTGCCACCTCCTGCCAGGTTTGTCACACCACCAGCACACGAGGGTGGGAGGGCTGCAATCAAAGGGGAGGCAGCTCAAAACCAAACCCAACCCCTCTCTGTCACTCCTGGCTCTTGCTGACACCCTCATCTGGAAATTGCTGGTTTCAGCCTGACTGTACCAGCTCTGAGGGAGTTTTAAAGTAGGAACCAAGAAACCCGTGACAGAAACCCTCCTGGAAGTTCCAGGGCTGGCAGCAGTGCCTTTTAAGCAGGACCCCACATCTGAGATTGCTCCTGTCTCCCCAAACCCAGGTGTGCTATGAAAAACCCCTCCTGGTCCTGCCCCAGACTGGCTGGAGTGGGGCCACCTTCAGCAGGGAGAGGCAGAGGCACTCTGCTGATCCCAAAAGGGACTCTGGGATCCACAGCAGCTCCTCCAGCAGCTCCTCAGCGCCCTGGAGAGAACAGGCACGGGGGAAGGGACCCACCAGATCCTCCATTCCCCCTCCAGTGGGACCAGGGAGAAGAACAGGGACCTCAGGAGGAAGCCAGGGGGTCTGGGGCATTTCTGAGTGCCACAGCAGCTCTGGTGGCAGGGCCTCTGCCCAGAGCTGATCGGGGAGGAGAAGCAGCAGCTGATGGGGGCAGACAAAGCTCCATCTCTCCCTGAGCTGCAGGAGGGCCTGTGCCACCCTGGATTTGCTCTTTTGTGCAGCAGAAGAATGGAGAGAGGAGTGTGGGCAACAAGGCTGCTCTGTTCCTGCTGCCACCCACCCCAGGAGCTGAGCCCTGCCACGGAGAGCACCAACCAACACTAACTTAATTCATGCTGGGGAAAGGTGCTGGGTGGAGAGGAGCTGCCACTGGTGGCTGTGAGGGGGTTTTGCCTTGGTTTGTTTCTTCTTTTCTTAATATTTTTTTCCTTTTTTTGTAGGAAATGACTCAGGCTCTAGGAAGAAATTCTGCCCCAAATGAAAAACCTTGGGGTGAGGTGTTTAAGGCTGGGGATGTACGTGTCCAAGCCCAGACTCACCTGCCTGTCCCAGCAGCTGAGCAAGTGGCCTCACCCCAGCACTCATCCAGCCCCCAGAGCTGATCTTCCAAGGGAGCAGCTGTGATGGGAGGGATGGAGAGCGCTCCCCTCTTCCCAAAACACCACCACGGAGTACCACAGGCCAGACAGGAGACTTGAAGGGCTCCCAGCTGCAAGTCTGTCCCTTGAGAGCCTTAAAAGAAGCCACCCAAGTGATGCTTCAGCAGCCAAGCAGCTCCGAGCGGGGTCTGACAGCCTTTTCCTCAGGAAGGAGAGATCCTTCCAGAGGCTCTCCTGAATCCACCACCCTCTGTGCCTGGCATGGAGAACAAGGACCCTGCAAAGGCCCCCAGAGCACGGGCTGGACCCTCCTGCCCCACAGCTTTGCTTTGGGGTCCAGGGACCACGGAGGAGTTCAGGCTGTGCCTTTGGGAACAGGATTCCCAAGCAGCAGGAGACGGGAGCATCCTCAGCAGGATCTCCAGCAGCTTTCCAGCACTCCCCGACATCAGGGCACAGCTCACATAAAATTATCCTTTCACAGGCTGGTTTGGGTTGGAAGGGGCCTTAAAGATGATCCAATTCCAACCTCCCACGAGAAAATTCCTTGTGCTGTGTCCCCCCTGCTTAGAGCCAGGTTCCCCTGTGATTGCCACCAGCTGTCTGCCCCAGGGAGGGATGGAAGCCCGGCCCGACCTCAGCCAGCCCTGCAGCAGGCAGAGAGCTGGGGGAACCTCATCTCTAATGCCCTCAGCCCCAGGGGGCCTGGTCCTGCCACTTGGCAAAGAACCCTTGATGAAGTGGCTCAGTGAAACCAAATCCTTCATTTCCAACCAAGCCATTTCAAAATCCGTGCAGCGACGCTTTGTGCCGACGCCTCAAACGAACAGCACGAGCCATTAGGAAGATATCAGATTTAATCTTGCATGCAGCAGGACTCTTTAAATGCCACGGAACAGGGGGCTTCAAACAGCTCTTTGCTAACTTTAATAACAGAGTTTACAACTGAAAAGCAAGAGCAGAAGGGGGAGGAATTTAGATGAGCGCAATGTAAACCCAGATCAAAAATGAAAGGTCTTGACTCCCACTGTTCTTATGTCAAATCCTATTTGTCAAAACAGAAATTAGTGCCGAGATCTTGTTTAGAATAAAAATTAGGATGCAGTTTCTATGAAACACGCTGAACTTGTTAACTGCCAAGGCACAAGGGGCTCTGGTTGTTTACCTTCACCTCCTGGGGTACGGGGGGGAAACCACAAAATCCTCCCCTGCTTCTGCTGGTCTGAAGGCTTCAGTTAAAATCAGTGTCCTGTTACAGCAGGAGTCTGAAAAATGACCATCTCCAAGTGCTGCTTTTCCTGTTTTTTTTGGTCCTTTTTCTCCATGACAGGGCTTGGAGAGCAGCCTGAACTCCTGACATTTATCCCAAATGTGTGTGAGAAGCCTGGGAGCTGTCTGGGACTGCGTCACCACACAGCCCCTGGCTGGTGGCAAACTGTCCAATTCTGGGAGAAATCCACACAGAGACGTTTTACACAGCCCAGGATTATCTTGGCAACCATGTAAACTGTGAAAATCACTGCAGCTCCTTGAAAAATCTGCCCTGCAGCCAAGATTTGCCAGTCGCTGTGCAGAGCGCTCCAGGTCAGGCACAAGGAGAGGCTGGGAGCCTGCAGCTCCTGAGCTGGGATCTGGGCTTAGGCCAGAGCTCCCTGCCTGCTCTGGGCTTTAGTTTCTCCTGCCAGCCAAAAAAGCAGGAGGAATTTTCCTCAAAGCATGGAAAGAAAGAGGGTTTAAAGCAAGAGAACGTGATGCTTGGAGAAATAAGAATTGATTTATCCACCACATCCGACCTGGTGCCTCTGCTCTTCCCAAGCTCTTTGCAGCTCCCATCCATCTCCTCTCTGGAATGTGCAGGAACATTCCCCACCTGATAATTTCTTTACATTTCCTCCAGCACTCCCACCTCACCCCAGGGATGGGCACTGGAAGATAAACTCCAGCTCCAGGAGGTGCTCTCCTGTGGAAAGTCCCTCTGCTCCCATGGTGAGGATCCCCAGGACAGGGCTGCTGCCACTGCTCCAGCTGACAGAAATTAAACAGAGAATCCAAAAGGAACTGGGAAATGGGTTTTCTTTGCAGGAAGAAAAACATTTTCTCAGTTAAATCCACAATCATCTCATTACAGTCCTTCAGCTGCCTGTGAGTGGTACCTACTGCAGATGAAGGCAGAAACACCAGAGCTGAGCTCCAGCCCTGCCAGTGCCTTATTTATTGAGTTTTTGTCTGGGAACCTGATAGCTGTAACACAGAGTAACTACATTCCCTTCATTTAAGGCAAACTAAACAAATTACATCTGAGCAACAAGGTAGCAGAAGCGAGAGATGGAGAGGACAAAGAAGTAGTCCAAGAATTAGAAAAGATCTATTTCTTTTTGTATCAGCACATTCTCTTGCAGAGTTAGGGAAAAAAAAACAACCCAAACCAAACTCCATTAGCTTTTGAGCAACCTCATTTTTCTTTGCTTTCCAAATAAAGCACTGCACCTACACTTCAGGGACCTCATCAAAAAACGCTCTAAGGCCAAGGTTATTTTCCCATCTTCCTCACATTAATCTTCCTCACATTAATCTTCCTCACTCTCCTCTCCAGGTACTGGTCAAGGGGTCACCCCTGGGCACTCTCTGTGCCACGAGTGCTCCCCTGATGGGCAGCAAAGGCCACCTGGCAGAGCTCTGTCCCTGTCCCCATCCCTGCCCCTCGGCTGGCAGCTGCCATCCATGGGGGTCTCGGGGTCACACCCTGTGCCAGGCCCAGCCCACACCCCAAAAAATCAACCCAAAACACAATTTCCCCCTGATTTCAGTCTCTGGCCCTGCTTTGCAGGGTGCCAGCCTCCTCAGTTAGCAATCCCCTGGCCCTGGAGATGTGGAATTCCATGCAGTTGCAGAGGAAATGGGGATCCACTGGAATTCCATGGATTTATGAGACACAGGACGTCACTCAGACCACGCAGAGGTGCCACCACCCTCTGAGCTCCACACCCAAACCAACTCCAGCCCCTTCCTGTGCAGGGTGGTCAAGTCACACCTCCCCCAGCCAAGGAAAGCTCCATCACCTGAGAAGATGCTCAGGAACAGCAGAGCAACCAACCCTGCACGTGGCTGGGAAGGAGCAGAGCCCAGGGCACACCAGGGGCAGCAGAGCCCCAAAAGCTCCACCCGAGAGCTGAGCCTCCCACCCACAGCAAAGGCACCCCCCTGGCTGCCCTGGCTGGCTCCAGACCCTGGCAGGGGCTCAGGAACCTTGGCATGAAAACAAAAAACACCTGTGGCCATGCAGAGACCCCCTGGCATGAGGTCAAAAACACCTGTGGCCATGCAGAGACCCTGGCATGAGGTCAAAAACACCTGTGGCCATGCAGAGACCCTGGCATGAGGTCAAAAACACCTGTGGCTTCCATTTTAGCCCATAGAAAAAGCTGACAACTCTGCACGAGGAATTACAAACCACAGGGGTTTGAGTAGTGTGGTAGCTGGATTAACACAGTGTGGAAAAGTAGAATTTTGGGGTTTTTTAGACTAGGATTCAGGGGGTCAAGACAGAGGGATTTGAGTGTGTCCTGACCTTCTCCTTCTTCTTGTCCTCCATGTCTTGCTGTGGTGGTGACACTTTTCTGTTGGTTTAGGATAGGGACACACTGTCTAACATAAGTGATAAGATACTGGCAAGTTATTGTAAACAGATTGTACGTAACTACTGATATAAAATGTAAACACTGCCCTGAGGGCAGACAGAATGCCACTGCCTCCTTGCTAGCCAGAGCCCGGCAGGTCAGAGAAGGAATGCTACAGATAAGGGAAAATAAACAACCTTGAGAACGAAATCAGACACATTCCTGACTCCTCCTTTGGGAACGAGGACTTTTACACTCCTGGGATCCCAACAAGCTGACCCCAACAGCACGAGGGAAATCACCCAAACACCTGGGACAGCCCAGGCTGCTTTTTGCTGCCAGCAGGAGAGATCTTCCAGGCTCCTGGGAAGTGCTCATGAAGCCCAGCTCCACCTGCACGGCGGAGCAGCAGCAGCAGATGGGCTGCACAGGTAAAGCTGGCAGCACACAGGCAACTTCACGTGCTGCCTTTTAGGCTGCTGTGATCAAACTTAATAGAGAGTGTGTGTTCCAGCTGGGGAAGAAATGGCTTTTCTGGATTACAAACCACTCATGTTTTTCAAGTATCAATTTCCCCTGGAGAACTAAGGCTATCGTTCAAGCTGAAGCAGCAGCTCTGCCCTGAACCAGTGATGGGTGGGAGACACAAAAGAGCTTGGGCACATCTGGGGACGTGGCAAAGGGGGCAGAGTCTGGGGGAGAGCAGGCTGGGGGAACAGGTTAGCAATATTCTTATTATGCACTGGGGGGAAAAAGAGAAGAAAGGTGTTCAGCACAAAAATGAATCACCTGCCACAGCACCAGGTAAGTGACTTCCTTCAGAGGAATGGGAGAGCAGACACATGATAAGCACCTATTGCCAACTGATTCTTAAATATTTAATACTTGGCAGCACTCCCCAGTTTAATCCTCTTTCCCCCAGTTCCTCCAACCATCTTTCAACATTTAGTGATCCTCCAACAAGCAGCTCTGGTTCATCCCTGCACGACTCCAACACCTCCTGGAGCTCAAATCAAACTGTTCCTGTTCCAGAGTGTCAGGGAGGAGGGGAGGCTTGCCTGAGGCTGGCAGCACAATCCCTGATACAGCAGAGATGCTGCAAATCCACTCTCCACGTGCCTCCCATCTGTCTCCCGTGACACGCAGGCAGCTCTGTGGGCCATGGAGAGCTCGGCAGGAAATTGGAAGTGATAATCGTTCAAATGCTCCTCTGGGAAAGAGCTTTCCTCCTGCTTTTGGGGCTCAGATGCTGGCGAGGCAGAGGTAATTACTTCTGACAAAGATGGGTCATTTGACAAGCCAGGAGCACTTCTGGGAGGAGCAGTTCAAGGAGGTTAAGCACAAGACAACAGCTGGGGCAAAACCACTGCTGGTGCCTCCCTGGTCTGGATGTTTGAAATTAATTCTGGAGTGATTAAAGGTAATCTGATTATATTCAATTTATTGCTCCTCC
Organism: Lonchura striata; assembly: GCF_050655825.1. NCBI lineage: Eukaryota > Metazoa > Chordata > Aves > Passeriformes > Estrildidae > Lonchura > Lonchura striata. The sequence continues at coordinate 1,161,636 of NC_140725.1, forward strand.
ACAGACCTCCTCGAGGACCTGCAGCATTTAATGTGAGGGGTCCCAACAGGCCCATTAAAATAAACACACACGTCCTACCTGCAGCTATTATCCTGCTCTGCCAGAGCCACAGGTAGCACTTAATGAGCACAGGCTGCTAATTCACCTCGGAATTCAAAGGGGAGACGCTTCATTACAACAATCAGAAGAAGGTGCCCTTCTGCCTCTCAAGCACACTTCCCAAAAAGTGGCAGATGTGTTATGACAGCACAGCCTGGAACTCCTGACAGTGATTTTCCCTCAGATCTGATCTGCTCTGGGTGGGCTCTGCAGAACAGGCAGAGTTGGGGCTGTAAAACCACTCATCCCTGTCGTGGTTTTATCCACAGCCCAGCAAACATCACCTCCCAGAAATTACCTGGCCCTTAACACCAGCCCAGGTGGGAGAGAATCCAGGGATAAAGAAACCAAACCACCCTTTGCCTCAAAATGAATTAACAGATGAATTGTGCTGTTCACTATGGGGCCTGGCCACCTGCTGGGAACTCAAGAGCTGAGCTTGGAACCCTCATAATCATCGATGGAGGAATCTAAACACATTTTCTCTGTGAATGCAGCGGGTCAGGAATGCAAATGGTCCATTACCATGAGCACAAACACATTCAGCCACCTAACTCCATCGCTTGGGACCATCTGTCCGTGTTCTTCCCTTTCTCTCCCATATTGTTAAAGTCACACCAACAAGACCCCAGCTGAAAGCCTGCAAATGCTCTCCAGCATGCTGCTTGACAGGATTAGATATCAAAATCATCTCAGCAGATTGGGGAAATAGTCAGAAACAAGCGGGATTCGATTCAGTGAGGCCGCACGGCGCGTTCTGCCCCGGGGGCAGCACAACGAACCATGAAGCAGAAGGAAAAAACAGTGAGGCAGCACTCTGAAACCATGGCCAGGCTGCAGCCTGGGAAACGCAGCTCAGAGCAAGGATTTCCAGCTCAGAGCAAGGATTTCCAGCTCAGAGCAGGCATTTCCAGCTCAGAGCAAGGATTTCCAGCTCAAATCAACGATTTCCAGCTCAAATCAACGATTTCCAGCTCAAATCAACGATTTCCAGCTCAAATCAACGATTTCCAGCTCAAATCAACGATTTCCAGCTCAGAGCAAGGATTTCCAGCTCAAATCAACAATTTCCAGCTCAAATCAACAATTTCCAGCTCAGAGCAAGGATTTCCAGCTCAAATCAACAATTTCCAGCTCAAATCAACGATTTCCAGCTCAGAGCAAGGATTTCCAGCTCAGAGCAGGCATTTCCAGCTCAAATCAACGATTTCCAGCTCAAATCAACGATTTCCAGCTCAAATCAACGATTTCCAGCTCAAACCAAGGATTTCCAGCTCAAACCAAGGATTTCCAGCTCAAACCAAGGATTTCCAGCTCAAACCAAGGATTTCCAGCTCAAACCAAGGCATTGGAGTGTTGGGAAAAGGAGCAAAGCCCCCTCAGGATGAGCAATAATGTCTCACACCAGAAAGGCACAGAGGCTCCTTGCAGCAGCACTTGGAGGTTCCAGAGGGAAGCCAGGGCTCAGCAGCAGGAATGTGACCTGCAATTAAAGCTGGGTAGGGCTGAGGCTGCTCAGCCTCCAGGGGAGAAGGCTGGAGGAAGCTTGACAAGGTTTTTGAGATGCTGCAAAGGATGAGAGGGTAAAAAGCACTCGGCACATCCCCAGGGAAAGGCCAAGGAGCTCTGCAGGAGAGAGGGGTCAGGCACCAGGAGCAGCTTTAAAGCACTGAGGCAGAACTGCCTGCCAGCACCTTCCAGCCCGGGGAAGGGAAGCACCAAAAGACCCCTGGCTGCTGCTTTTGTGTTTTGCTGGGATGGGTGGGAATTGCAGGTCTCCAAAAAGCCTCCTGAAGATGCCCTGGAGAGGCAGCAGAGTGATCCTGAGGGAAGGAAGAGCTCCACGAAACGCTTCCTGATGGCTCCATCCCCCTGCAAACCTTCCCCAGAGCTCCCTTAGTGACAGAGAACATCACAGCTACAATTTGGGATGTGCACACAAAAGTCAGGAAATTAAACATGCTGGTTCCCACAGCAACCAGCACGGAGCCTGCCAAGAGAGAGGGAATGTTCTAGCCTAGGCAAAAGGTGTCAATTTTAATGCCTGAAGGTGACTTCCATGAAGGAGAAGTCCATGAAAGCTCTGCACTCCTGCACGGGCAGACGTCGATCCTCAGGTTTTGTTCCTGAATTCCCTCTCTTCCTGGCAGGACACAGCACAGACTGGAGCTTGGAAATGGAGCTGAACCAGAGCAGTCGAGGCTGCTGGGATCCCCCACTGCAGAACTCCCAGTTTGTGTTTCCCAGCCCCAGCTCTGCGAGGAAACCACCCCAGTGTTAGAGGAAAGCACTGTGGAGAGAAGCAGGAGTAACCCAGAACAGTGCTCTTATCCCTGTGTTTGTACCTGGGAGGTAAATTCTGTGTATTTTGAAATTAATAGGAAACAACCTCTGCCTTTAGACCTTTCTCTTGAAACACTTTCATTTTTCTGCACTGAACATTTTCTTCCCTTTCCCCCCCCACTCCTTTTAGAGCTGCATACAAAGTGTGTTAGGCTACAGAAGTGGTGTTGGGAATAAAACATCACAAGAAGGATGAACAATTTTAGTCAGTCCAAAAAAAAAAAAAATAAATCCTCGCCGTGTTTCACACTGATGCCTCAAGCAAAGGTTGAGGGATTTCCTTGAACTCCCAAAAAAATCCTCTCTAGAGACAGGAACAATCCTGGGAGGCTAAAAGGAAGCATTTTGTGAAAGCAGAAAGGTCTTTGAGTGACAAACGCCTGCCCCAGCATTCTGAGCACACAGAGCCAGCCCCGGAGCAGTGACAAATCTGAAAGCTGAGTCCTGGGGGAGGAAGTTAAACCCACTGATTAACTGAGATAAGGGACTCCTCTCCCCCGAATAGGCAGCAGAGATGAAAAAAAAAATCAGAAACAAGCACCTGGAGAAATTACAGAGGAAGAAATTCAGTAGCAGGACCCATTTGATATATGATCTCCTGGAGGTGAATAGAAAAATGTCAAAATCTAACACTAATCCAGATGAATATCCAATGAGATACATAATGAGGGTGGAAAGAAACCTCAGCAGCAGCACAAAATGATGTGATAAAGCAGTTAAGTTCTAAATGTGAAATCCAACACAGCAAAGCCAGTTTGGAACCTGCTTAATCTCTTCAGAAGTTTCAGGAGTAGAAATCAAGTGAATTAAAACCAAAGTTGTGGTTTTTTTCTGTACAGTTTCCATCTCCTCTGAATAAACAAGGAAAAGTTAAACCACAGAGGAATAAAGGGAAGAAACCCACGAGTCTCAAGATATTTCCAACATTAAAAGGCACAGTTAAAAGTGTATTTTTAAAATATTCTTAACCTGCTCTGGTTTTATGAAGTTCCTGGTATTGCAGGGGGGCTGTGGCTGCAAACTCCTCCTGGAATTAAGCTGGAGCCAGAGGAGGGTCAGGCTCTGCTCCCAGGGAACAGGGGCAGGACAAGAAACAGCCTCAAGCTGTTCCAGGGGAGGTTTAGGATGGAAAGTGGGAAGATTTCTTCCCTGAATGGGTTATCAAGCATTGGAGCTGGCTGCTCAGGGAGGTGCTGGAGTCACCAGCCCTGGAAGTGCTCAGGAACGTGTGGATGTGGGTTAGTGGTGACCAGAGGGGTGGTGCTGGGTCAGTGCTTGGATTTAAAGGCTTTTTCTGTGGTTAATTCTGGGATCCTGGCAAGAATCTCATCAAGGATCTGCCTGCAAGCAGTGGCCACAGACACCTGGCCCTGAGGCACCTTCAGCCCAAGCAGGGCAGCCAGGAGCCCCAGGTGTGGCATTTACCTGCCTGGGGAATGCCAGACTGGTTTGGGTGGGAAGGGCCCTCAAAGCCCAGCCCAGCCCATCTATCCCATCCCATTATCCTAACCCATCCCACCCCATCTATCCCATCCCATTATCCCATCTCACCCCATCCCATCCCATCCCATTATCCCATCCCATCAATCCCATTCCATCCATCCCATCTCACCCCATTCAATCCGTCCCATCCCATCAATCCCATTATCCCATCCCATTATCCCATCCATCCCAGGTTCCCAGTGATCCCAAGCTGTTCCCAGCTCCCCGGAGCGGGTGCCGGATGTTTGCTCAAACCAGCTGGAAGTGCCAAGCCTCCAACTCAGCTTTTGCTGTGGAGCTGCCACCAAAGGCTCCTAATCCAGAGCTGGATCTGTGAGCAGTCCAACTCCACCCACTCTCAGCTGGCTGCCTTTTAATCACACGCTCAATATCTCTGAAGATTAGACAATTATTTCCGCATAATTAGTGTCCAGAATGAGGCACAGGCAACATCCATAATGGGATGCTTAAACAAAATATTAAAAGGAAAGAAGGAAAAATCTTAAAAGACGAGCTCGCTGTGTTTTAAAATACTCCCAGAGCCTGAAAAAAGGATTAAAAAATAGCTCCAGCCTGATTGTTCCCTGCGTGCTGTGCCACGGGGCTGCTCACGTGTGGCTCCCTCCTCATCTCTGCCTGTTCCTCTCTCAGCAGCCCACAGAGGCCCCACAGAACCCTCTCCACTCCCAGCCCAACACAATTTTCTGCCTTTCCCTGCTCCCATTTGCCACTCTAATGGCTGTTTTTCTGTTCCTTGTTTTGTTTCCTTCTCCCCGTTTTGCTGCGCGAAGCACTCGTGACAAATCCCCAGGCACCCTCTGCTGCTTGCAGGCCTCATTAAGCTCCAGACTCGCTCTGGGGTCAGGGCAAGGTTCAGGAAGCTGCTGAGGATGCTGGATGATGAATGGGGAGCGTGGAGATAACGTGGAGCTGGCCCAGCTTGCTGCCAGGACAGGCTGTGGGGTCCAGGGCGCCCAGATCCCCCAGGCCGGGCTCTCCATGCCAGCTCCTCCAGCCCTTCTCCTTTCTGACTGCACTGCCCTGCCAAGACATAAATCTGAGAGGAACCCACTCTCTTCAAGTGACATTTCTCAGCATCACTGCCCTGCCCAGCCCCAGAGCCAGGCTTTGATGCCAGCCAAGGAGTTTGAGGAGGGCTGGAGGCCACTCTGTGAGACACTGGGGTTTTTTTTTCTGTTTAAACTTTGTAAATGAATTTTTCAAGCTGAGAAGTCAGCTGAGCCACTGTAATCAGCTTAAACCCCTGCTTAGGGGGGGTTTAGGATCCAGCAAAGCCCTGATGTTTGAGCCACCACTGCCAGCAGGACCCAAGGTGAGACTGGAGTGGGGACAGATCTCCTGAAGGATTAATTAGCTTGGGAGAGATCTCAAAACAGGGAAAAATAACCCACACCAGGGATTAGTGTCAGCTCCAACACGCAGCCAGACTCCAGTGAGTTTGGGAGTTGGAGGAGATCCTGATTCCCTGCTTCCTGCTGCCAGGAAATAAGTTTGTTGCTGCAGATTTCACTGACATCAAAAGCCAAAGTCAACTCAAAATGCCCTTCTGAAAATTATTCATCTGGGGAACATTATACATGAAAAAGACAAAAAAAGATGATGATGCCAGGGAGCAACAGAGTTCCAGCAACATCTTCATTACAAGGTATTTTTCTCTTTAAAGAGCCCATGGAGCCAAGCATGCAATGTCACGTGCAATAGTCAGCAGGCATAATTCAGCATAGAAATTAAGAGAGCCATTATTATTATTATTATTATTTTAATCACATAAAAGGACTCTCCAGGGTTTTGCAATTTTGTGATCACAGGGAAAGAGACCCAGAGACAGAAGAGAAAAGGTGCAGTAAGTGATTGCACAATTGGAGGTTCCCATTTCTCTTCTGGTAGCTGGGATTTTGCTGAATTAATATTTTCATTCAATTATCTCTCCTCTGTTATGTATTCACAGACCAACTCCTGTTGGTTCTAACTGAGCTGGGTGTGTTTGCTGCCTGCTAAATCCTGGATGCAGGAAGCAGCTCTTTGGGAAATGTTTGGCTCAGATGGGTGCACTCACCCTGGCATGTGGAGATTTTGGGGTCCAGCACCTGAGCTGGCAGCCCCAGAGCAGCTGCTGTCACAGGGGTGTTAAATCCACTGGGGATTCCTGGAATTTCCAGTGGGATTCCTGGAATCCCCATCCAGATCTGAGCCTGGCAGGTCACAGCGCCACAGGGCAGCGATGAAGTCTGGTGGGATTTTCCAGGCAAAACAACCTGAAGGTTCTGGAGCTCAGGACAATCAGTTGTGTCCTTTCCAGAGGCCTCACTGGATATATTCCTGTGGTTGCTGCTTTCCTTCCCCAGCCATTTCATCATCCTTTTTCATCCCTAGAGCCAAACCAGCCCCATTTCCAGGCAGCTGAGGCCAGTGACCTCCTGTCCTCAAAGCAAACAGCTCAGGCCAAAGTCTGAGCCCAGCACACAAACACAGCCACGGATTTTCCAGGAATTTCTCCACCCTGGGCCCTGTCAGCAGGCAGTCAAACGTGCAGCCCTGCTGCAGGATGAGGTGCAAACACTGCTGTCCTTTCAGTCTGCTGGCAGGGCTGTGCCACCCGCTCCTGCTGGCCTGGCAGTGTCCTGGCTGTGGCACTTGTCACTTGGAGTGCCACCAGCTGAAGCGACACAGCCTCGCAGCAGAAATTCAGCATATGCTGAGAGGAGCAATGGCTGCAACCAGGCAATTCATGATTTCAGTCATGATATCGAGTGGGGAAAGAGGGGAAAAAAAAGGGGAGAAACCTGGTTAAGGCTTGCTATTTTTAAACTAAAATTAATAAACCAACATGCATTTAGGTGGTGAGAAACGCCTAACAGCACAGCAGGGTTCCATATTTACTTGCTGTCACTGATTTCAGAGCAAATTGGCTCAGGGTATATAAGTCAAAGAAAGATTCTTCTGCTGCCAGCACTGCACACTTCAAGAGATATCTGAAAATCAGGCTTCTCACCTTATCATTGTTAAAAGAGTGTGCAATCAAAATGTAACTGACAATTCAGCTGATGCACGAGCAGAACGAGATGCCAGCTCACTCTCCCGTAGCTACAGAAGCTCTGTAAAGCTATCAGGATTTTAAAAACATTTTGTCAGAAAAATAAGTGGCTCTGACAGAGCTGGGGAGCGGGCAGAATAATAATCCAGTGCTCTGGAGCTCATGGTGACAGGTGCATTTCAGGGCTGTGACACACAGAGCTGCTGCCCTCTCCAGCAAACATCACTGAATTTAATCCTTACAGCACCCAAGGCAGCAGTGCTGAGGTGCTTGGGAAGGGTTAAAATCACTGCACCGGCACTGGGAGCAGAATTTGTACCTGCAGAGCTCCAGTCTCACCCTCAGCTGTGCCATTTTCCTTAAAGGTTCCTAAATCAGCCCTCTGGGGCCTGGTTTGGTCAGTGCCTGGCATTCTGCAGCTTTTCCTTGGGAAATCCTGCAGGCAGCCCTGAACCCCCCCAGCTGTGCAGCCTTTAGGAGCAGCTGGAGCCCCTGGAACCTCGTGCTGTGGGGTTTGTTCCAGCAGAGACCACCCCCACTCCCTCTGCGGGGCACTGTGCCCACTCCCAGGGCACCATTTCCAGGGAAACCATCCCACACCTGAAAGTCTAAACCACGTTCACCCCACTGGAGGGCACGGGCTGGGCTGCTCAGCGTGGCAGTTATCACAAGCATCACTGATGAATAATTAATGCTGATGAAAGGAGCACAGCTTGTGGGTTTAAGGAAAGGGCTCTCGAGCTGCAGTGATTGTAAATGACAGCAATCACAGGAGTCCTGTGCAAATAAACTCTGTCCAGAAACGTGGGAGAGGCTTGGTGAGAGAAACAGGAGCTGGAGAAACACCAAGCACCAGCAGGAGGGTGAGACCAGGTCTCCAGATCGAAGTCCAGGAGAAGGGGAATGCTGGAAAACACCTGGGAAGTAGCAAAGTTGGATCTCTGGAGAGATGAATGGGGCTGGGGATCCAAGTTTTCCTACCTGGGCAGGAAAGTGGGGAGGGATGCTCTCTCCTGGCTGCCAGGAGAAGCAGGACACTCTGCAGGAGCAGAGTTCATTTTTATTTCTACTTGGATTAGAGGGAATATTTGATCCAGAGCAGCTCCCCCCAGGCTGAGGCTGCCAAACTGGAGGCTCCAAGTGAGCAGCAGCACATCCACAACAGCAAAACAGCAAAATGTATCACCCCTCAGGAACTTGATTGCTTCCCGTGCACGCAAACGCACTCGAAAACATCCCCAAAGAGGTTCCTCCCCTCCCACATGGAGGCAGCTGCAGAGAAATCTCAGCTTAATATTGACATTTCCAGCCTGGAGAGCACCCAGTTCGCCTCCTTTCCATCTGGAGTTTGGGATAAAAAGCCACTGGATGTGACAGGAGGGGGAATGGGCAGCAGTGCAGGGCCACAGTGCCCTGTCCTTGTTTCTCAGAGTTAGGACAGTCAGGAGGAGGAAAAGCCCAGTGAAAGGCTGACATGTACCATGCAGCTGCTTTTCTGAATTGTCTGCAAATCCTCGTGCTCCAAAGCATTTTTCTTGAGAGTGCTCACAGGCACACTGCAAACAAGTGTAAGTACTGTCAATTGTTTTAGCATGATAAATGCATTTTAAAGCTTTCAATATTTTTGTCTGTTTACTGGCACACTCCTTGAGGAATTTTGACAAGCTTGCCAGAGTGGAGAGCTGCAAAATGCTTCAGCTTGCTCTGAGCCCCGTGCAGAGTCTCAAGTAAAGAACCTGGCTGTTGCTGGAGGGGGTTGAAAGAGCAAAGCAAAGGCCAAACCCACCCAAATCAGTGCCCCTGGCAGAGAGGGGCTGGGCAGGGGGGTGGCTGCTCACACCCAGCCTGTGACAACCCCAAACCTCCTTCCCTGACCCTCCACAAGGGTTACTGGGGCCTCCTTGCAGCCCAGCCCTGCACAGGCAGCTGAGTCAGATGTGGCCTCAGCACCCCCACAGCAAAGAACCTGTCCCAAATATCCCATCTAAGCCAGCCCTCTGTCACTTTGAAGCCACTCCTGTCACTCCAGACCCTCACAAATGGTCTCTTCATCTTTCTTGTCCTCCCTTCAGCTCCTGGAAGGCCTTAATTAGCTCACCCCAAACCCTCTATTGCCCAGGCTGATGGTGCCAGAGACACCTGATGCCATTTTTCCACCTTCACACTTCCCCACATGTCAGCCCCCAAAGCTGAGCAGGATTAGGGCTGGGGTCCACACAAAGCAGATCTGCACAGGCTGAAAGCTCTCCCCTAGGTCCTGCAGCTGATGTGGAGAAGGAGCTGGACACCTACAGAGTGCAAAACAGGATGGGAGTGCTCTCCAAACCCTCAGTCCCACCCTCTGCACTGAGGAAATCAGCTCAGGGGTGACCTGCCCACGGAGGAACTCTGCTCTGCCCCGATCTGGCGGAGAGCTCCAGGAGACAATCTCTGCACATACATCCCTTGGAAAGGAGCCTGGAGCCCCTGCACAGCAGGAATTCCCAGGGATGGGAAGGGAAAGGAAGGGCTCCTCATGGTACAGGCAGGGGCTCAGGGAGCAGAGCAGGGAAATGCTCCAAGTGCAGAGCAGCAAAAAGACAACTTATAACCCCAGAAGCCAACAAATACCCCTAACCCACAACAAGTATCCCACCAGAACGAGCAGGAGAACAGCACTGAGAGTGGCTCACATAAATTAAGGTAATCTGCTAAAGAGTAAAATTGTACAAGCCAGTTAGCACAGGGTATAAAGAGCTTTTAATATTGATTCACTCAATATTTCATGGAATTCACATCTTGCTCAACAGTGGAGAAATGAGAGAGAAAATGCTCAATTTGGTCAGGTCCTGAAGCCTACAAGCTCAGACAAATAGCAGCATTGTCAGCTCTGGGCTGGCTTCATGTTTTAATAAAGACACTTTCATTTGAGCACTGCTCCCAAGCACGTTTGGTGCTGGCTCTGCACAGAGGTGCCTGGAGGGAGGAGGCTCCCAGCCCTGGGACACACACAGCACACGGATTCAAAGCCTTGCATCTCCCCAGCAGCCAGATCAAAGCTGTGACAGGCACCTCCCTGCCCTGCAGAGAGAGGAGCTGCCCTGGGCACTGCCCCCGAGCCTCAGCAGAAGGGAAACTGCAGCAGGCTGAGCCCTACTCACCGAACATGTTCCCGATGTGGCCGTTCTTGGTCAGCGGGCGCAGCTCGTTCTTCCCCAGGGCGTACTGCTTGTAGTTATCCCAGGCAAACTTCATCATCTGGGGGGGGGAAGGCAATGAAAACAGTCAGCAGGAGTGAGAATTTCCACACCTGAGCTCTGGGAATCCACGGCAGTTTCCCACTCGCTGCTAAACCCATGGCCTGTTAATTATAAAATGTTCGTTCCCACTGAACACGAGGAGTGGGGCTGCATCCAGAGCTTGGGTAGGTCTCCAGCTCATCGTTTCTGGTGGAGAACCTGGCACATCTCCCACCAAAACCCCACACTGCACCTTGGCCCTGCAGACCACGTGGGATCTGTAGGAAGCCATCTCCATCCCTGGATTGCCAACCTTTTTCAGAGAGCAGCAGTATTTCAGAATGGTTGTTAAAATGGGCTGAGAATGTAAGGGCAAAGCTGATCTGTCCCTAAGTCCAGGGACAAACTGATCTTAGGGACTGCACAGAGGTTTTCATCCTGTTAATTGTCAGAATATATTCACAAAGACCAAATCCATGACATTTTGTTATCTTCTATCAAAACTCCACAGTGCTTTCTTCAGAGAGCTCTGGGTGATTTCTGAGCAGCCCTTTCCAACTCAAACTATTCCTTTTGGGATGTTTGAGCTGTCCTGCCCGGGCCCAGCACCTTGACCTTCCCCTGAGGGCTGTGCAGTGCTTGTGCAAGTTCCAACACACACACACACATCCCAGCACAACTTTTTCTGTCCTCCTGCCCCTCTAGGAGGAAAAATTAAACATGCAAATGTCCTTTCTTCACCAGGGAGAGACTGGGACTTGCCAGCTTCCGAGGAGTGCCTTAAATAAAGCTGCATTTTCCACCCCTCCAGCCTGGCTCTGAGCAGTTCCAGCCCCAGCACGGCACTGACCTGAACATCCTTTGAGTCAATCCCTGGCAAAAAAGATAACAAAGGGGAAGAAGGGACTTCAGAGAATCAACCATGTTCTCCAACAAAGATAAGTCTGAAACGCTTTCCTCAGACCAGACTTTTGAGGGAAAATGACAGTTTAAACGAGATCCTTCCTCCACAGAGCGCTCCTGTCTCGTGTCTGCAGCAGCACTGGCCGCTCTGTTTCAGCATCAGACCCGGCAGGTTCCTTTGCTCTGAAATTCCTCCTGTCATCTCAGCTCTCACTCTTCCCTCCAGCTGTGTGTTTCACAAACCCAACATCACAAGCCCCTGGCAGTATCCTCCTTAATTAGCAAAAAGCCACATCCCCAGATTCCCCCTCCTTTTTTAAACACTGAGCTTCCAAAGTAAAGTTTCCTGGAGCTGTTCAGATGGAGCAGGATAAACATTTGCTGAACTGATTGTTAACACTCAGGCTCCAACGCCACCAGGAGATGGAATGCTGGACAAACAAAGCCAATTTGGGGTTTGAAAACTCAGTGTGGGAAGAATTAGTCAGTGGAGAGCTCTGCTGAGGAAACTAAATAATGACCCAGGGAGAGAGAAGAACCCCTCCAAAAAATGCACTCAAACATGCCCCAGGCCTATGACTCGAGGTGTTCACTTTATTTTTTCCAAATCTCTTTTTGTTGTTTTTTTTTTTTTTTTTTTTTGTTTTTCCCAGTGGCATCAGGTTCTAAATGGGAAGTTCTCATTCTCTGGACACAAAGGGTGAATCTGTGAGGAGCTCTGGCCTCTCTCTGGGCACTGCAGAGCAGTTTTGGGGTGTCAGAGCTTGCTCCTGAGGCTGGCAGCAGGAAGGATGGTGTTTGTCAAGGCAGCATTCCCACAGCGAGCAGCAGGGCTGCTGCAGCACCAGGACACAGCCAGGCACCTCCCGGGCTCCCCTCAATCAGAGCTGAGGAAGGGGGACCCTCCTGGCACCCAGGGAGCCTGGGCACGCAGAGGATGTGGAAATGATCCTGTTTTGTTCTCTAAAACTCCTAGCGCTGTAATTCTGAGTCAGCCTCATTTTAAGCTGAGTATGAAATTTTAAGTTATTTCCTTCCCTCGACTTCTTTAACCCCTCCACTGCAGAAGGTGCAGGGTGAACCCAGCTTGGCACAGCTCCCTGGGACCCAGAGTCTACAGACACCCCATCCCAGGGAGGGCATGGAAAACCACCTGGGCTTCCCTTCAGCCTCCCACAGGCAAAATCTCCTCTTCTCCTGTCTCCTCATCAAGGAGGGACAGCCTGAGACCCCCCAAAGTGCTCTGATGGAGCCAACATGTGCATCCCTCATCTGCCTCTGCAGCCATTTCAGCTGCCTTTGTCACACCAAGCACAAGATTCCTGTCCCAACCTCTGTTCAGCCCTGAGCTGATCATCAGGGGATGGCAGTGCTGCCTCACCGAGCTGCCAGGCTCCCACACTCTGCTGGCTGCCTTCAAACCCTGCACATTTGGGAGACAGCATGCAGAACGTGGCAGCTTTTCAGCTCCCAGCATCCCAGAGCTTGCCTCTCTCCACTGACAGCTCCAAAAAGCAGCAACTGGAAAAGTTGAAGAGCCAAAAAAGCATCTGCACCACTCTGCCCGTTCTGGCTCCCTGCAGCTGCCTCTCCAGGCCAAATTTAGCACCTCAGCTTCCAAAGCACTGAAGGGATGCAGCAAGGTCCTGCAAGTGGGGGCTTCACATTCCCAGCAGCTTCCTCCGAGCAGAGATTCCAAATTCCAGGCTGCAAGGGAAGGGATGGAGGTGCAGGAGGGAGGGGAATGTGTGTGCTGAGGTGATCCAGGCTCATTTCTGATGAAGTGAATATTTTATGGATTCCAGCCCTGTCACATCACAATACATCAGTGTTAACACTGTGCCATTTTGCACTTGAAAAATGGCACCGGGACCACAAAAATTATGGAAATAGATCCATAATTTCACATTTTGTTCTCACCAGTGAGCCATCTGCCACCTAAAAGACAATTATCTATTTGGGCCTGGTATTCTAAGCACTCTGGGTCTCAGCTGATTTATAGCAGAGACTTCCAAATTTATAACTTAATTTGCCACATTGCTCTTTCTTTCCTTTCACCTGTAAGTCACTTGTTACTTTGGGGAGTTTCAGCTGCCCAGCCAGACAAGTCTGTATTAAAATCAGCTAGAAATGACAGAACTGAACTCTGAAAACCTGCACTATCATTCTCACCATTTAGATCCCTATCTTTTCCTGTGCTTTGCTCCATCCAAACCCAAAAAGGACCTGGCTTTCAAGCCCACCTGTGTTTCACAGAGGCAGCAGCAGAACAAAAAGCATTTAGAGGATGCTGTGATCTAGGTAATGAGGAAACAGGTCTTGGGATAAAAACTTGACCAAGCAAGTGTTTTCACTTTGAAGAGATGTGCAAATCTTTAGCACATTTAATAACTAAACCACTCCAAATCTCTGGCTTTGTGGGCTTGCAAAAAGGAGAGATGAGAGGGGAAAAGAGAAGAAAAAGCTCCCCGCACCATCACTTTCCCTCCTTTTGTTAACAGGGAAGATTTCCAAAGGCAGAGCGTTCCCAAACAGCTATTTGATTAGTTTTATCCATCTAGACTGGGATAATTAGTAAATGCTTAAAAGATGAAATCTAAATATACCAACCAATCATCCCCTTTCAAGCACTTCCAAGGAACATTATCTTCACAAGATAACCACTTCCGTGGCTCTTTAGCCTCCTTCCTTCAACTTCCCTTCAAATATTTCACGATAAAATATCAAAGAATTTTCCAGTTTGGGTTAAAAGAAAAAAAAAGAGGAGGGCAAGGGAGGGTGAGTGTAATTTTAACGTTTCTTTTCCCATTGTATTCCTAACTTGTTTTTTCCCCAGCTCTCTTCCTTTTCCTGCAGCTGGAAGCAAATTATTTGTGCTGTCAGTTTGCAAAGTAGGATCAGTTCTTCCCCACATTTAACCTCCTTGCCCCACAGTAGCTCTGTGCCACTTTGGGTCTTTAAGCTGCAATAATGCCATTTATTTTCCTCTGCTGTATAAAACATCATTTGCCAGATGAGAAGAAAAAAAGAAAAAGAGGAACTGTCAGTCTTGCAGGAAGAAGTCTGCCCCAACACATTGGGAGAACTCATTTCTGTTTAGAATAATGGATGCATTTTTCCCTTATCAGACTTGCATAAACCTGTATAATTCAGGATCTGCAGAAAAGCTAATGAAACAGCATCATGTTTATTTTGTGTTGCTGTCTTTAGTATTATCACATGGAGATATAAATATCCAGGCAAACAGCAGGGCAGAATGCTATAAAAAGGCTGGAATTCATTTGAAAACCTTTAATAGAGAGCTGAGCAACTTCTCAGGTTGCTTCTCTGGGCCTGTGTCCCTGGTAATGCTTTTATGTAACAGCAAAATGATAACAAAAAGGCTGTGTGCTCTCTCCAGTGGATGGAGATGTTCCATTTAGGCAGACACGGATACCCAGAGCCTTTAAAAACCTGCAAGTGCAGAGCAGGAGGAGCTGCAGCTCCAGGGACGTTACCAAGCAACTCCCACAGATGGACACCAACGTTGATAATCCATCCCGAAGTCATTACACTTTATAATTAAAGATTACAGGAAATCCAATAGATCCCAACAGGAACTCCAGCAATTGAAAGGCACGCTGGCTAACCTGCCTGTTTTCCAGCAGGTGGAAAATGGAATGGAGCACCCAGGGAACAGCAGAGATTTCCATTTAACGGGCCTTCAAATGCTGCCAGCACCTTGGGATGTGTTCATCCAACACCCCCTCTCTCCTCCCACTTCAAATCAAACTCATCCCTTCAATGGCAAAGGGGTAAAACCTGAGCCTGTCACCAGGAGAGCACGACAGCTCCAGCCATTTCCTCTCACTGGTGACTCTGACACATCCCCTGGGCAGCCTCCACTGCTGCCAGAGGCTAAAACACACTCAGCCCTTTCCTCCCAGACACTGGGCAGGGTGGAAACACCCAGAGGGCACTGGACACTGCAATGCCCAGGGGGCACTGGACACTGCAATGGCCAGGGGGCACTGGACACTGAGCCTGAGCTCACCTGGTCCATCAGGGTGCCCAGAGCAGCTGTGGCTGCCCCTGGATCCCTGGCAGTGCCCAAGGCCAGGCTGGACAGGGCTTGGAGTAGCCTGGGATAGAGGAAGGTGTCCCTGGAGCACTGGCATGTCACCCTTTCCAGGCTGACTGGCCTCCCAGACAGCACAGGGCTGGCTCCTGTCACCAAGCAGCTCCCTCCGAAGCAGATTTCTCCAAACACACCCTTTGGAATGACCCCCAAAGCTCAGGAAAGCCTCACCTTTCTGACACCTGCCCCTGTTCTGCTCAGGTTCTTCTTAAACACAAGATAAAGGCTCATTTTCCACATCTAAACCAGCAGCCTGGGCCCAGAACTCCTCCCTGGGGCTCCACTCTTCCTGGAGGATTTTCACCCAAAATTTCCATCCCTGTCAGCTCCTGCCTGCAAACACATCAGCTGAGAGCTCAGTGGGAGATGGCAGACAGAGGAATTGCTTGCTACAGGCAGCTTTATCTGAAAGTAAATGTAACAGAGCAATTCCAGCAACAGGTGAGTGGGGCTTTGCTTCAATTTCTTTCTGGCAAACTCCTGGCAGCTCCTTCTCAAAGCTGCATGGGTGGATTTTTCTGCCATCAGCTGCTACCACAGCTCACCCCTCTCTTGCACAACAGCCAAAGACATTGCTCAGAAAACTGATCTCCATCACTGGAACAATGGGGGAATTCTTTAGGAAGTCAGAAGAAATCACCTTCCAGCGAGTCACAGTACCAAAAAAATAAGTTTTAAGCTCTCCTTGCTGCTCCCAGGCAGCCAGGTCACGGTGAGCTCTCTGCACAGACCTGCAGAGCCAAGCACTCCTGCCACCACAATCAGGGCAAAGCAGGACTAGAAACGCTGGGAGGACAGAAAAAAGCCCAGCACAGAACAGTCCAAGGTTGTCAGTGTTAGTGGCAAGGACAGAAATAGAACTCAAGAGTCTCCCTGACTCAGTCCCTGCTAGGAAAGCTGAATGGGAGAAAACAGCTCAAACCACAATTAAACTAACACCTAATTAAATTCCTAATGCAACTAGATTTAACCGTGTCAAGAGGGGGGAAAAAATAAAACCCTTCTAGGGCTATCTGAGGCACTAAACCCCAGCTGGATCCAGCTGCATCTAAATCAGGAAACATGTCAGCAAGAGCAGTTGATTTTGCAGTTAGCTCTGTAATGAGATGCTGGCCTGGAAGAGGCTGACAATGGTTTTGGGAACAAATTTGCAAGTCTAGACCAAAGCACAGGGTGATTTAGTGGAGAGAGGAGGGAAACTGCAGCCTCCTCTTCCTTTGCTTCCCAGAATCAAAGCTTGGGGAAAATTCTGATAGGGAAAAAAGGAATTTGTGTTCCCCGGCCCCCCTGACACCTCAGCTTTGTGTTCCCTGCGAGCCCCTAGAGCTGATCACACTCAGGATATTCCAGGGCACGGCCAGTCTGGCTCTGCACAGCCACAGCAGCAATAAACACAATAAATATTCCTTCTGTCCTGAGCTTGTCACCACACAGGCACTGCTGGCACTGGGTTTAGGAGATGGCAGCAAAAGGCAATCCCTGAGCTCAAGGTTGCACCTGGCCAGGGGAGCTGAGCCCGTTACACCTGAGGGATGAGCTCTTCCCTGGATGGAAACTGCAAAGGTCACCTGGACCACTGCAAAAAGGATTTGGGTCGGTGTGGAAGGGCAGGTGGGACTGGGGCTCTCGTGAGGGACACCAAAGTGAAGATGCTGTGGCAGCAACCTCAGAGAAGGAGAACAGTGGGGTACAGGAAGGATTGAAAATAGAAAAGGTGGCACTTAAGAAAGATCAGCTTAAATTCTGATCTTGCTGCCAGCACAGAAGGCAGAAGCAGCTCTTTGAGCAACATCTGTAAGCACGAGGGAATCGGGGAAGAAATTTCAGGTCCATGTAGAAGGGGTTTGGGGTTTTTACACCCCAGTGTCCCGGCTGCCTTCCCAGGCTGACTCTTGTTGTGTATTAGGAGATGATTGTCAAACAAGTGCTGAGCTGCTGCCAGGGCTGCAGGCACACAGGGCAGCAGGAGGACCAGAAAGCCACCAGCACCCATTGTGTGTGACACTGCTATTTGCATTTTTTCAAGTCCCTTTCACCCCAGGCTGGGCAGTCTGGCTTTCCTTATCGACTACTATTAAATTCCAGCACACTTTAAGGAAGGAAAGTTGGGGAAAAATTACTTCCTTAGTAATGATGCTCCTTCAAATGTCACCTCCGAGTCCCCTCCTGGGTTTTGAGCCTGCAGCACAAACCACGCAGGAAATTCCCTGAGCTCTCAAGATTTTGGGCACTGTCTCATTCCTGTAGGCTGCCTCGAGGGCTCTTCCATTTCAGCTGCTTCCCTTCAAGCATGTACAGCACACGGGCTTTGTAAACCCCTAATTACACACAGACTACACATTCTCCTTCAAAGTGCCCAGCATTCCAGGTGAGCATGAGCAATAGCTGAACAGCCAGGCCAGAATCCATCAGCTCCTCCCCAGAATCCCCCCACGCCGAATGGGAAACTGGATGGAAACACAAACATGAAGCAGGATTGTTTTTACAGACCTGCATTATGGCAAGGGAAGGTTTTTTTCCTTTCCCCTACAGATACCATCTGCACAGAATTCTCATTTCTGGAGAGCCACAGCCCAAGGGGATGCTCAAAAGGAGCTGTAGCCATAAGTAAACCAGATCGCTGCAAGGAGAAGAAAGAAAAGGCAAAGGTGTGGAAACATTTTGCTTTGCCTTTTCAAGGAAAATAAAAAAAAGAAAACCAAAGTCTCTAGGATGTATTGAGCCTGTCTGTTTGACAGCCTGTAGGACAAATGTCAAACAGATCAATAATGAAAAGAAACAAAATGAGGGAGGAGGAGAGGAGGAGAGGAGGAGAGGAGGAGAGGAGGAGAGGAGGAGAGGAGGAGAGGAGGAGAGGAGGAGAGGAGGAGAGGAGGAGAGGAGGAGAGGAGGAGAGGAGGAGAGGAGGAGAGGAGGAGAGGAGGAGAGGAGGAGAGGAGGAGAGGAGGAGAGGAGGAGAGGAGGAGAGGAGGAGAGGAGGAGAGGAGGAGAGGAGGAGAGGAGGAGAGGAGGAGAGGAGGAGAGGAGGAGAGGAGGAGAGGAGGAGAGGAGGAGAGGAGGAGAGGAGGAGGAGACAAAAGCACCAGCCCTGTGCCAGGCTCCCCCAGATGCTCAGCCCACTGTCCTCTCCCCATTTCTGTATTTCAGCCCCACTCCAGGCCCAGCAGCTGAGCTGCCTCTCCCCCCAGCACCCACAAGGTGTGAATTGCTTCTGACACATGGATGGCTCAGGGGCCCAAAACACAGCAGAAGCAGATGGGAGAACTGAAGGAAAGGAAGAAGAGGAGAAAAAAATGTAAATACGGGCCAAGAGTCATCCTGCATCACTCCTGTTCTGCACTGTGAGAACCGATTTAGGGAGCAGGAGGAACATCTGTTTGGAAACTGGGTTTGTCTCAGTCCAAATGCTGGAACGGGAGAAAGAGGGAGGTTGAGGACTGCCAGCACACCTTGTGCTTCATCTCACACTTGGATGGCTTAGCAGGACAGATCTGGGAGGATGAGTTTAGTTTAATGATTTCTTGCTGGTTCACCTGCTCCCCATCTGTCTTTGTAGTCCTTGCTCAGAGGGACAGATTGGAGCACTGCTGTCCTCTCCCTTTTCCAGAGTTCCTCGTGATTGGAACTTCTGAAGAGAGGAACAGAGCAATTCTCAAGTATTAAGTAGTCAGCTGAGATTAGTCCAATAATTTATCACAGGTAATAGCTAATAACAGCCATGAGAAACGGACTCAGATCCTTCCTAGAGCCACGTGTCAGAGCTGTCACCTTACAAAAGTGCTGCAAGAAATTCTTGGACCACAGTAGCAAATTTATTAGCCAGAGGCTGATAAACCTTTCCAAGAGCCCCAGAGCCCACAATAAATCATCACAAACCAGGTTACAAACACGGGATCTCTGATGAAAATGAGGCTGGTGGGGTGGATGTGAGAACAACGTGGGATTGGATCCAGGATTGGATTCAGGATTCGGCTGGCAGGATGGAGGGGCCCTGCCCTCCCTGGGCCTGACCTCCCATCCCCAGAGGGATCAAGGCTCGGCTCTGGCACTGCTCCAGCACTGCCATCACACGGCTGTGACTAATGGACTGCTGACAGAATAAAGCAGGGAATGGCAGCTTCGGGGATCCGGGTAATAAACTACAGAAAACAGCCATAAAGGTTCATCAAAATTAAGAGCAGGAGGCAGCTCCTTGCCCACAGACTCCACACCAGAGCACAAGTGGCAGCCCCAGAACTGCTCAGGCCTAAGGAACGAGCCTCCACTCACCAAATGCCAGCCTAACACTCAACTCACAACTTGATTTAAGCCTTTGAAAGGCAGAAATGAAAGAAGCAAGAGAAGAGAGCTGCCTATGGCTTCATCCTACGCCAGCCAGAGCTGAAATCAACCTTTTGAATGATTTTGTTGTGCAGCCACCGATGGGAGTGGGCAGAGCCACAGCCAGCAGCAACAGCCTTCTGGCTGTTTGGGCTCAGCGGCACAAACCTCGGAGAGAGAAGATAAGCAAAGCCAGCCACGGTGGTTCAGCAATCCTGACACGGTCTCAGTGCTGGAGAAAGGCCTTCAGGAAAGCCAAAACAGCACCAGAAATCAGCCAAGGGTTTGTTTGGGCTCATCAGCGCTGACTTCCAACATAAATACATGTCCTTCCTAGAAAACTCTGGAGAAAAATGAAGCTCAGATGGAAGGAGAGCCAGAAACACCCCTTTTCCACTGGAAGTATTTCATTTGTATTTCATCCTGCTGGCTGACTCAAGCAGCAGGAGGGTTTCAGGATGGATGAAACACGATTACTTCATAATTATCCTTTGTTACTTCTCAAAGTACACGGTTCTGCACTTCCCTCCCTGCCCAGGGAAATCGTGTTAACACAATTAGAGCAAGAGCCCTGCTTTAAACACGCCTGCTCGGACGTTGCTAACACGGCTGCAATTCTCAGCACAGACAGTCTGCAGAGCCATCCTGCTCCATAAATCAGCAGCAGCTCTGTCACCGAGTCCCTCTGAAGGGAAGGGACACTCTCGAGGAGGAACATTCACTGTACATCATCATCCTGTGCTAGTGCTGCTGGCACGAGGTGCTGCAGGATTTCTCCATCTCTTGCATTTAATAATCTCTGCAGCCTTATTCTTGCAATATCTAAGAGAGGAAATCTAACAACAGCTCCAGGGCCATGCAAGGCAAGTATTGGAGGCCAGATTAGAACTAATGAGCTCCTGGCTCCCACTCAATCCCAGCCTTTAGAACAATTAGCTCAAATAAACTCAGGAACCGTTTTCTGCTCCGCTGTCGTCTGCCCGTCCTCCCTGGTACCTCCTGAGCTGGAAAACTTCAATTGGGTCTGACAGAGGGGAGAGGTCACAGAGAAACCAAAGCTCAGAGCAAGCTGCCAGCATGGGGAGACCCCCAGAGTGCCCCACGGAGGGGGGGCCAGCACTGGGTTCCTGCTGCTCCACTAAGGAACAGGCACTGGGCTCAGGATGGGGGCCTGTGGCTCACACAGGGGACACGGATGGACACAGGGATGGGACGCCCCAGGCTGCCTGATGGCTCTAACAGGGCTCCCATTCCTAGAAAGCTGCACTCTGTTACCTTCCAGCCCAGGGAAGAAGCCTCAGAACACAATTCCCCTTTCCAAACCCACTGGAGATCCCGTGTGGGCTCCACATGCTGCAGAACTCGCTCACTCACACAGGGACTGAGCTCTGCTGTCAGCAGCAGAGATGCAGGAGGGAGGCACACAGCAGTCACTTCAGTTTAGTGCAGCCTCGAGCTTTCCTCACGCTCCAGTGTCCTCCTGGGGAGAGCTGGAGTGCCCAGGAGGAACAGCTCTGCTGCACATTTTCCTGCTGGGTTAGGGGCCAAGCAGCGTGTGCCCATTTCACAGAGGTGCCACGATGGATCTGCCCTCAGGAGCAGAACACGAAGTGTCCTGCTTTAACTGCCAGAGGGTGCTCTGCCCCGTCAGGCAGGGTACACACGAGTGCCATGCTGTCCCATGAAGAGGGGATGTTTATCATCCAGTCCTCCAGCAGAGCTCCCAGGGTGCTCTGTCTCCTGCCATGCTCTGGGTGCATCGTGCACAAAGCCCTCACATTATGTGCAGCTCGCAGACACCGCTGCCCACGACAGCTCCTCTGGAGCCCTTCCAAAATGTGGTGTCAGATGATGAACTCAAGTGCCAGGGGACCGAGAGTAAAGACAGCAATCATGGCAGCGTGTGCTCCTCATGCCAAATCCACTCACAGCATCCACTGAAAAGTATTTTTCTGGGGAATGTAAATGTAGTCTCTTCCTTAAGTTTAAAAATCAGAATGTTCCCAGCTCCTCTTGCCACCACTGGAGTGAATTTTCCTTCCTGCCTGCTCCTTCTGACAGCTCCATGTCAGTTTTATATTCAGGTCAGTTTTTCATTTAGTACTAAGGTACATTTCCCTCTCTCCCTCTCAGCTGCCCCATCTAAAATCTGAATTCTTTTCAATACTGGAGAACATATTCAAAAACATCAAAATGATAAACAATCTGTACAATAACAGAATCACAGAGCAAGCCAAACATGATGGATTAGCCTCATCTGGCAAAGCCCTGCATAGAGAACCAAAGGAAAGAACATTTAGCACGAAAATCTTTCTCCCATTAACAGGCACATTTAATCATTGATTAAAAGTTAATCGTGAGTCCATAAAAATTTTGGCTGGAAAGATGGAATCTTAATGCAGGTGACTGCTTTTCAGTAAATATTTGAAGACCTGGATGTGCACAGAGTGATGGAAGAGCAGGGAGCTAAGAGCAGGATGTTACTGACAGCTCCCAGCCAGGCTCCATCCCCCTGCCCTGACCCCATCTTCCCAGCCGAAGAATCTCAAGGAGCTGATGTGCATTTCCTGAAGTGATTCAGGAGAGTGCAGGTCCTTCAGCACAACTCGTCTGTGGGCATCCTAGGAAGTCATTTCCCCACGCCCAGCACTCGCAGTCACTCATCACCCGCCAACAACTCCGCAGTGCTGGAGCCGCGCTGGCTGTAAGTGGCAGTTCAGAAACCAGTCTAGCATCAAATTTAGTTGTTGTGGAACAAGTGCTTTCACTGCTAGACTTGGGGAGAGAAGAGCAAATGACTGCAAATTGCAGAGCACTCCCGAATTCCAGAGTGCCCTCAGCTCGGGAGAGCGGGGTCAGAGGGAGCTCTGAGGTACCACTGAGGCAGACAGCTCTGCAGCACTGATCACAGCACGCTCAGATCCCTGTGCCAATGCACCCTACCAACACAACAAATACATTTGTAGTCAATTAACTGTATCCCCCGCAGCTAAAACAGGCTCGAGGTCAGGTCTAAATTCTGTTTGCATGAATCCACCCGAGGCCAGTGAAGCAAAAAACCCACTGCATGCACCATTTGTGGGATTTACACTACAGTACCCCTTTCACAGGTTCAGTAAATAAATGCATGAGGAGTGTGGAGCAAAGGAAAATTCCAGCAAGGCTGGAGCCAGCCAGTGCTTCAAACTGCAGAGAAATTCTCTCTCACAGAGGCATTTCTACCCCAGAGAAAGCATTACAGTCTGATCACAGCACATCTGACTGGTTTGAGATCCTAATTCCACTCCACCACAGTAAATATTTTACAGAGAACCGGTTTCCTTACCCGCAGCAGCCCGAGCACGTCTGGAAGTCCCTGGGTTGGAAGTCTCTGGGTTTCCATCTGCCCAGCACACAGGATCAGACCCTCCCCACGAGCCTCGGTGGGAAGATGTGCACGGGAGGAGCGTTTCCAGCTGAAGTGTGCGTGGTGCTCCTCACGTACCGAAAGCACGGGCGGATTAGGGGCCGGCTCAGCCCCACATCCCAGCCAAAAGACATTTTCTGCCAATGTATGCACAGAAAGTTGCACAGCGGGGGCACAGGGAGAGGTCTGACATCTTTTTCCTGCTGGCTGTGGAAAGGAGATGGTCAGAAACGACCAACAATGGGATTCACAGCCCAGGTCAGCCTGAGGGCTGCTCTGAGCCCTGCTTTTGGCAAACTGGTGATCACAGCCCAACCCCAGGGCACCTGTGAGCTCCAGAACACCCAAACCCACACAGGTGTACCAGAGGCAATCAGCACCAGAGCTGAGACTTCTCCTGGCAGGGGTCAGGCCTGTGGTAAAAATTCAGGAGAACCTGCAGCACTTCCCCAGTTCTGCCCCAAAAATGGGAAGTTTTTTCACTGTGGTCACAACAGTCAAAACCACACAAAGGGAACTCAGCAACCAACACCAAGGGGCTTTCAGCAGAAGCTGAGCTCCTGATAACATTCCTGTCTCTTGCTAATTATCTTTTAGTGATAAACTGTCAAGGTATTTGTGTTCCAAAGACTGATCTACCGGCTGATGTGCACAGTGATGCAGGAGTTGGTGCCTCCTTCCCCCCAGGGGCTGATTTTTGAGAGCAAATACATCTTTAGAGCTGTGTTAGAAGAGGACAGGGGACAGCCAGGTGAGGCAGGTAGGGGTGGAAACAGGAGGAAAAGCCAGGATGAAGAGAACAGCACTGTGAAACAAAGAGGCTTTGGTATCATTAATCCAGAGGAAATGAATGTGGGTGTCAGACCCAAGGGGACAAACCCTGCCTGGAGTTGACACATTCCCTCATTTGAAAGGGACAAAACACACTGCCAGGTTCAGGCACCAGGCATTCCCACACCTCAGGCATGGAAATGTGCCTTTTGCACCCAAAATAAGAGAAGAAAAATGAGTAAATCTCTCCCTCTGTTCACATTTTTCTCACATCCCATGACTGAGCTGGAAGAATGTAATGATGAACTTTCCGCTCTGGCTGGTTCCAGGGGTTGTCTTTAAGCGCTGGTTGGTATAAAAATACTTTAAAGAAATGCTCTTGCCTGTCCCCCCACTGCTCCCCCACCTGTGAGATGCAGGAGTGCAGCAAGGAGCAGCCTGCTTGGCTCCATCCATCAGCAGCAAAACTGTCAGCTCAGCTCCACCAGCAAAATCTTTATTACTGGTTATGATGCAGAAGGCAGGAACCACACGGTCTGATTTCCTCCGATCTGAGGCTGAGTTTGCAGCGGCAGCAGTTAGAGGGGAAATAATTTTGACTTTTCCCTCAGCCAATTTGATCTGGAAATTGTTGAGAGCAAATAAATATGGAACCCCACCGTGGAATTTCTGCAGTCACTCTCCAGCTACAACCACTTCTCTTTTTTTCCCCTGAGCATCAGTGATTTGTATTTGGCCACGTGTAAAAAATCAGCTAATCCCCAAAGCCATGCCTGACTGATCAATTACACAAATAATACCTTTTCCAGAGGTCATCCTAAGAGATGAGTAATCCCTTCCAAAATTTCCTAACCTGCAGCACGGGGATATTTGTTATTTGGCTTTCTGCAGCTTTCCTGGAAAGGTCAGAGTGCCCCAGCCCTGGGCTGGCAGCAGGAACACACAGCAGTGGGTCCCAGACTGTTCTCCAGGTGACCAACGACCTTTAGCAGCAAAGGCTGTGCAATACAGCTGCTCTTTTTTTTATTTCCAAGAAAACAACTGTTAACTGACCCTGGACTTGTCTTTATGGGTGAAGGTACCTGCACACACACGTCAGCCCTGCAGGTCCACCCCAGCCTGGCTCCTCACTCTGCAAACAGCCCCAGTGCTCCTCGTGCCCCAGAGGCTTTCCCAAACAGCAATAAAATGGGACAGGCCGTGGGGCTTCTCACTCTAAACTCTGTTTTTTATAAAGCAGGGGAAGTCTAGCCGGGCTACATGAGCTCCACTCTCCACAAACAGCCAGGAAAACCATGGCACTGCCTCTTCTTTAGGTGAAGACCAGGCAGCTGAGAGGTGGTGGGAAAGAATGGACACCAGCTCGGATTCCTGGCTGGAATTCCTCAGCCTGGAGGGTCCTGAGGAAAACAGAAAGCTCCAAGGCTCTAAGCTGGGCATCTTTGGTCATGCACCAGTTTTTTCCTCCTGGCTTTCATCTGGCAGGCAGATGGGGGAAAAATATCCACAAATCGCATCCACACCCATCCTCCCCGTTACAGAGCACTGACCTGTGGGAATGGCCTGAGGGAAGGCAGAGAAAAGAACAGAATTTCCAGTGCAAGGACAGCTGGGGACTGAAAGCTGGAGGAAGGAGGGAAAAGCAACTCAGAACAGCCAGCACGGCCACCACCTGCCCTGCTGGCATCTCACACCATGTGAGCAATATTTGCTAATCCAAAGACTGTATCATCACTTCTTCCTTGCAATTCTTTCTTTCTCCATCTGTTTCTTTTTATGCAGCATTTGTCTCCCAACCTTCCTGGTTTGTTTTCCTCTTGTCTTTTTGATTAACAAAAAGAGACACACCTTATCTCTTCCCCAGGCTGCACCACCCTGCCTTGTTTTGCGTGTTCAGCCTCGTATCTCAGCACCATATTTGTTTCTCTCTCTCTGAATAAATAGAAGTGTAGGCACTTTTAAGAAATAAGGGCTCCGTTTGAAGAGTAATTAGCTGTCAGCATAAAACTAATATTTATGGATTCTCATCCTTGAAAACTCTAACTCTGCTACCCAGCACTGATTATGGCTGTTAGAAACAGATGGGGCTGAATCCATACAGCTTGAAATAACGCTATATTTAAAAAATAATTAACTCCAAATGAAGGACTGAATGCCACTCGCTTCCCCTAAATTTGATCTTTCAATTTGATTTGTCTGCACAGAGTGGAAGCTGGGTTATTCCCGGGTATGCTGTGCTCCCTGGCACACCTTGGAGGTGGGAATCTGCAGAGACCCAGGCACACGTGAGGGCTGGGCACTGGAACATTCCAAACACCCTGGGACTGTAAAGGAACCAACCCAGCACCCCCGGGTGTGCTGTGTCTGGCTGCCTGGCACACCAATTGCAATTTCACCAGCGGTGCAGCCTTTGTTTTAGTGCCTGACAAAGACACTGGGAGGGGAGCTTTAAAATACTGTTTTTCAGATGCGGGTTGGAGAGGATGAAAGCCCTCAGTGTGTTTTTCCCTGACCTGATCCTCTCTTCAACCCAGGGCAGCATCATCGCTGGATGCCTGCACCTCTGCGAGAGCACAGACCCAGGAAATTTATACTCTGCTTAATTAAATCTGTGCCTTTTACTTATTGGCACCTCTTCCGGGAGCAGAATTCCCTCCAAGTTGGTTATCCATCACGGCGAGGGATCCGACAGCCACAATGGAATCCCACACAAACCTGGTTAACTGGGTCACAGCCTGCTCCGTGTGCCTGCCAGGCTGCCAGGCTGCCACGCACGAGCTGGAGGCACGGGGCCAAACCCTCCCCTCGCCCTGGCAGCCCCGCAGAGGGGTCAGCTCCCAGCAGTGGGTGACAATTCCAGCGCCAGTCCCACCGGGACCTACAGGGACAGAGCCTCCCGCTCCTCCCCGACTCCCGCATCCTGTCCCTCCATCCCCCTGGACCAGCCAGGTTCTGTCATCTGGTTTTTGTACAAATCCGACCCCCCCAGGGATGGAGACTCTTGCACAACCAAAGACATCTCCCACCAAGCGAGGTTTTTCCCTTTTATCTCCCCGAATAACCAAAAGGGAATTTTCATTTCGCTAATTTCAGTCACACCCCACCAGGCAGCCCCGGGTGAGTGGAGGTGTGTGCTCAGAGACAGGGACACCCCAATTCCTGCACCCTCCTTGGGAAAAGGAGGGAGACAGGGAGCTTGTGTGAGAAATGGGGGCGAGGCTGGGGAGGTGACGGGGATTGAGGGGGGACATGGCTGTGAGGGGAGGTGACGGTGATTGAGGGGGACATTGGCTGTGAGGGGAGGTGACGGTGATTGAGGGGGACATTGGCTGTGAGGGGAGGTGACGGGGATTGAGGGGGACACGGCTGTGACTGGAGGTGACAGGGATTGAAGGGGGACCAGACACGAGGGCTGAAGTGGACACAGCCCCGAAATCTGAGGAGGGTCACGGCCATGAGAGGGGGGCAAGGGTTGCTGAGGGCGATGTGGCTGTGAGGGGAGGCAAGGATTGATGAGGGGGAGATGCGGCCGCTGATGGCAGGTGAGGACTGAGGGGACGCACACCTGAGGGGAGGTGAGGTCTGAGGGGGACATGGCTGTACGGGCAGGATGAGGGTACACACGGTCTGAGGGGGACATGGCTGAACGGGCAGGATGAGGGCACACACGGTCTGAGGGGGACATGGCTGTACGGGGAGGCTGAGGGCACACACGGTCTGAGGGGGACATGGCTGAACGGGCAGGATGAGGGCGCACACGGTCTGAGGGGGACATGGCTGTACGGGCAGGATGAGGGCACACACACCTGAGGGGAGGTGAGGTCTGAGTGGGACATGGCTGTATGGGCAGGGTGAGGAGAGGTGAGGTCTGAGAGGGACATGGCTGTACGGGGAGGCTGAGGGGACACACACCTGAGGGGAGGAGAGGTCTGAGGGGGACATGGCTGTACGGGCAGGATGAGGGCACACACGGTCTGAGGGGGACATGGCTGTACGGGCAGGATGAGGGCACACACGGTCTGAGGGGGACATGGCTGAACGGGCAGGATGAGGGCACACACGGTCTGAGGGGGACATGGCTGTACGGGCAGGATGAGGGCACACACGGTCTGAGGGGGACATGGCTGAACGGGCAGGATGAGGGCACACACGGTCTGAGGGGGACATGGTTGTACGGGCAGGATGAGGGCACACACGGTCTGAGGGGGACATGGCTGTACCCGCATGCCGAGGGCACACACACCTGAGGGGAGCCGATGCCTTGAGGCGAAGCCAGGTGAAGGCTGCCTGAGGGGGGTGTGAGCACTGAGGCGAGGCTCGGGCTGCCTGCGGGGGCAATGGAGGGAGGCGAGGCAGCGCGGAGCGGACACACGGCTCCTCACCCACCTCTTTGATCTTCATCCTGCGGGCGCGGGTCTCGGCGTCCTCCGCGCTGCGCCCGCCCCGCACCGGGTGCCGGAGGCTCCGGCGGAACCGCTCGTAGTCGAAGCGGAACGGGGCCCGCGTCTCCCGGGCCGGGGGCGCGCCGCTGGCGGGCTGGGCTCGGCTCTGGCCGCCCTGCACCTGCTGCCGGGAGCCGGGCGCGGTGTGCGGCCCGGCCACGCGGGCGGCCGCGCGGAGCTTCTCCCGCAGGCGGCGCGGGGCGGCGGGGCTGGCGTGGCGGGGCTCGGCGGCGGCGGGGGGGCTGCGGGGCAGGTCGGTGTCGCGGGTGGAGGAGGAGGAGGCGGACGACGAGGAGGCGGAGGATGAAGAGGAGGCGGAGGCGGTGGCCCGGCGGGGTAGGAAGAGGCGCTTGAAGCGGGAGGAATCGGGCAGGAGGAAGAGGGCCCCGAAGCAGAGCGTGAGCAGGCCCGAGAGGAAGAGCAGGAACAGGAACTTCTGCGGCAGCCGCAGCCCCAGCGCCGCCGGCCAGCCCGGCATGCCCGGCAGCTTCCGCAGCACCACCATGGGGCACCGGATCGCGGCCGCCGGGCGGGACCCGCCGCCGCGCCGGGGGCTGCCGCTGGCTGCTGCGGCGAAACGCTCAGCGGGGCCCGCCCTGGGCACCACCGGCCGCCTTCAGCGGCGACCGCACGTGGGTGGCTCCGGGCCGGGCGGAGCGGCGGTTCAGCGTCTCCCCCGCCGGCATGAAGGCGGCGGCGAGCGCATCCCGCCGGGGCCGGGCGGCTGGGCTGGGCTGGGCTGGGCTGCTCCCGGCCGGACGGTGCTCCGGGGCTGGCTCAGGCAGCGGCGCCGGGGCGGTGCGAGCCCGTCTCTCTAGGCGGCGGTGGGTTCATGCTGCAGCATTTCTGCGGGGCGGGGGGAGACAAGAGCGCGGTCATTCAACACCGCCGAGGATGCGGCCGGTGAGACGAGCCTTTGTCCCCGGCCGGTCCCCCACCCTCCAGCGGCACTACTTCGGGTCCCTCTGCCCGGACTTGGCATCGACTCTCCGGTGTGCGAGCAGCGAGCAGCTCTGCACCATCTCCCATCCAGCGCCGGGATGCCGGGCTCTGCTGGCGGGGCAGCCCGGGGGACAAGGGGAGAAGCCCGGGGGGACGAGGCGCTCTGGGACTCCCCAGGAGGGGCAGGGTGCCCTGGGACAGCGCACACAGACAGGGACGAGGCTGCTCCGCTCGTCTGCCAGGAGCTGCCTTCGCCCGCGCCGGGCTGGGGACGATGGGCTGCAAACCAGCCATGCGGAAAGCTTGGCTCGGGCTGGGCTTCTCGAGGCAAAAAAAAATAGTAATAAAAAAAAAATACATCTACGGGTTTTGGTTTTGCCTAATAGATCCCGGCAAATTTCTCCCAAATCTCTGCCTGCTAGAGTTATCCATACCCCCCCACAAACCCTCTCCTTGCCGAAGAGACAGAGCTCAACTTTCAGACCCCGCAAGCCGGCAGGACGCGGCTTCAACCCGTACGTGCGATGCCCAAATCGCCCGTTCTGCTGCGGGCAGGGACAGCGCTGCCCCCGAGCGCCGTCACACCCGCTGGGGCCGGCGCTCTGCTACCCCCAGCGCTGCTTACTCACCCCTCTGACAAATCCCAGCCTCTCCGGCTCCTACAGTGAGCAAAATCTCAGTCCTGGCCGCTCATCCCAAAAGCGACAGCCCTCGCTGCTACCAGCGCTCACGGGTGCCCGCTCAAGTAGCAGAGGGAAGACGCTGCGCTCTCCAGGGGACAGCTCCTCTCTCTGCCCATCCGAGCACGCAGGAGGGAAGCGCCGGACTGCTCGGAGCCCCCGGCAAGGCTGTGTTTTCGCTCACGCCGTGCCGGGCGCGGGGAGCGGCGGGGCAGCGCTGCCCGGTGCCCGCGCGGAGCCCCGCCCGCGCCGCCGCTCACTGCGACAGCGCCCGGCCCCGCCCCCGCCGCGCCCCCTCCCGCCAACGCTCCCTCCGCCGCCGCGCCCGCCAATCAGCGCGCGCGGCTCTGCCCGCCCTCGCTCGCTATTGGATGGCTGTTCCCTCCTGGCATCGCCCATTGGCGGCTGCCCGCCACAGGGAAGCCGTGGGCTCCGCCCCCTTGTTTACCACAGTTGCCCGGTTAGAGCTCGGAGAGGGCTGGCACCGCCCCTTTTCTCCAGCCACCGCCTCCCATTGGCTGCGAGGAACGCCCCGTCCGCGCTGCGATTGGTGGAGGGGGGGGCGCCGCTACTTTAAAAAGGGGCTGCGGGCGCGCGGCGGCTCAGAGGCTGTGAGGGCTCGGGGGGGCTCGGTGCGGTCCCGTCGCCGTTTCCAATCCTCACGTACCGTGAGGGCTCTGAGGGACCGATTTACCCACAGATCCCCCACGAAGGGCTCCGTACCCTGTGGGTGCCACGGCCCTGCGGGCACTGCCTCGCTGCCTGGCACGAGGAGAGGAGCAGGAGTTTTAGGGAAGGGCTGGAGGTGCCTTAGGCACCCCTTTTCTCATTTCTACGAGCCCATGTTCAGGTGCTGTGAAACACTTCTTAATCCCAAATCGTTAAATCCACACCTTAACCTTCAACATACCACCAGGTGTATTTGAGTGATCCTGTGAGTGAATGCTGTACCAGAAGGGAAGATGGTGAATCAGAGTTTCTGCTCATAAATGTTACAAAAAACACCCTCAAACCTGCAGAATTAGCAGTGAAGTGGAGAAAAGGGCATCACCCACACCCAGAAGCATCTGGAACCCCTCGGGAATAACTGGATGGGGGGAAGCGGGCAGGGTGAGGCTCCCAGGAAAGGGTAAACGCAGCCACCACAGAAGGGCTGTGACTAAACTTGGAAGAGCTAAAAGGGAACAGTTTGTAGGCTGGAAAGGAGCTGGAGCTGCGAGGAGAGAAATCATCTGCTGTTTGTGTGTGCCTCCTGCACAACAACCAGCACCGCGGGGGACAAACACCTGAGCCGATCGCTGCGGGGCCCTGCGCTCTGAGAGTCAGAGACACGACTAAAATTGCCATTTTCCCGACTAATATTGCCATTTTCCCAACTAATATTGCCATTTCCCCGTGAAAACTGCTTTAAGGGGCATAAAGCAGGTGGCACAACAGGATTGTGGAACTGCCCTTGACCCCAGTCCAGCCATCATCCCACTTCACCTTCCCCACAGCTCCACTGCAGGTTTATCAAATAAACCCAAAAAAATCCCCGATGCTTCAGCTCCAGTGGCTGCCCGGTGGACCTTGAAGGCGGCCACCCTCCGAGGCGGATTTGCATGGTGATGGTTTGGGTTTGAAATTGCTTTTTCCCCGTGTTTGGAGGCAGGGCCCGCTGGGCGTGAAGGAGCTGTGGGCACCGCGGGCACGGCAGGCTCTGCTCTGAGCCTGGCACAGCTGCTCTCCCTCCTGCCCTGTGCCTGCTCCACGAGGAACACGAGCCACAGAATCTCCAGGCTGGAAGAGACTTTCAAGGTCATCGAGTCCAACCCAGCACCAGCACCTCAACCATTCCCAGCGCCACATCTGGGCTTTGTGCATCACACCCAGGGGTGGTGACTCCACCACCTCCCTGGGCAGCCTTTCCAGAACTTTATCACCCTTTCCATAAAAAGCTTTTTTCCTAATATCCAGCCTGTATTTCCCTTGGTGCAGCCCAAGGCTCCCCGAAGCAGGGAGGGCCGGGGCTGCTCCTCCTTGGCAGATGCTGCACGGGCTCCTCTGTGCCCCAGGAGCTGCTCCAAAGGAAGGTTTGGTTCTGCTCAGGACAGGGAGAACCCCATGAGGGATCCCCCACTTCATGACTGCGAGCAGGGATGGATTTTGGCAGGGCTTGTGCCCAGCACCAGCCAGAGACCGTCGCTCCGTGGGCTTCTCCTCACACCTAAACTCAGACTGAACAGAAATAATCCTTCACCTTCTTTAAATCTCCTCTCACAGCAGGCAGGCTGTTTCCTCTCATCATTATTGAAAACAACAACCACCAAACCAAAGCTCTGCTGCTCCCCTGGTGCTGCCTTGATCTCCTTCGGGAGGGCCCCAGGATGGGAAAGGTTGAGGGCTCTGCTTCCTAAGAGGATTTGGGGGCATCAAGGAGGATAAAAACCACAAATGGACAGCAGAGAGCAAACCAGAGCGATGATAAAAGAGAAAATTGCCGTTTTTCTGAGCAAAGCGAAGGCTCCGCCTCGCCCCTCGTTCCAGGCAGCAGTGGTGGAAAAGTTGGAGGCTTATCTTTTAATTAGGTTAAATTAGGAAATCTTTTTGTTTTGCTTCGTGTTTAGCATAACATTGTCTTGGAGGTAAAAGCTTGGAAATTGAAGGTTTTCCAGATTAGGTTAAATTAAGATATTATGCTTCTTAAAGAAGACAAAGCATTGTCTTCAAGGTAAATGTTTAATTACATTTTAAAAACAATTTTGTCTGTGCAATAATAAGACAGAGCCCAGCTCTGCCCGTGACTGCAATTCCAGGCAGAAGCCAAATAAATTGAGAAATTGCTGTTGAAGGAGTTAGGAGGCAGAGTGTAATTACTGGGGAAATGGGGGTCCTGCTGCATTATGACTCTTGGTTTTTTTAGCATCTCTGAAATAAATAATTTAAAGAAAAATACTTTTTCTTTTTAATTTAAAGAAAAATACTTTTTCTTTTTAATGGGCATAAGAAAAATAGAATTTAATATCCACCTTTCTGTGAGGAAGCAAACTACAGAATGACAGATAACACTCAGGGCAAAGGAGTTTGGCTCAATTTTTGCACCTGAGCCTCCAGACTGTCTGTTAGAGAGCCTCGATGTTTATTCCTCTCTCAGAGCAGAAACCACTCCTGGTTCTGGCTGTGGGATGAACCCCAGCACTCCAGAAAACCTCTCTGGCTCCCAGAACTGCCCAAGCCAGGGATTTTTGGGCATCACAGCTGTGGAAGGATGGAGCAGGCAGGTGGGAGAGGCTCAGGGTGGACGGGAAAAATGGGGAGAGGAAAGGAGAAGGGAAAGGAAGGAAGGGGGGAAAATTTCAGTGAGCTAAACCTGCAAAAAAAAAGCAACAAAGGGGTTCCTGACCCCCTCTGTGCCAGCCAGGAGTGAACGGACAGTGCAGGGAAAGCTACAGAGATGCTGCAGCCACATCCAGGCTGCAGAAAAAGGGAGATTTGGTCCCCCAAAGCTCTGAGTTCAGGGCCATCATCACACACTGATCTGCAGGTCTGGCTGCTTCGCTTTTAACTCCACATTCCTACACAGAAGGTATTAATTATCTGAATTAAGAGGCACAGAAGCCTTGCTGAGAATTCCCACAGTTCTCCGCAGGCAGGAGAGAGACATTTGCACGATGTAAAGCCCATCACCTCAGCCGGACTCGTGTTCCATCCCAGAAGAGGAGGAAAAACCCATTCACATCTGAGATAGCCACCCATTCCGAGCCCCTCACCCTAGAATTGTGTAGGAACAAGCTCTCACAAGAGGAGGAATCTTGCTTAATTATGGTAAAGGTCTACATCTCAGCAATCTTACCTCCTGTGTGCCAGGGAAAATATCAGAGACGCTGAAAAAAGTACAAAAGCAGGAACACAACAGAAGGTGCATGGAGGAGAGAGCAGGAGCATTCCGAGGTTATTACTCTCCTGTAACACCAGGTGACTAATGGAGCAGGCTGCAGCTTTTTTTTCCTCTGTTTTTTCATTAAAATCAGCATCATCAGAACGCCTGGGTTCCATTTTGCCCTGCTTAAACACGGAGAGGGCCAGAGGAATGCCTGAGCTCGCTCCTGTGAATGTGGAGCAACAGCCTATTTTAGATGGCTGCAGAAATCAGATCCCAAGTGGGAAAGGTCTAAGAATAATTTTCAACCAAAGACTTCACCTGGCAGGAAATGCAGCTCAGGCAAACCAGACCCAAAGATAAATCAGGGAGGGACTTGGTGAAAACAAAACAAGCCCAGCTTTTCCCTGAGTGCCCAAATCCCCTTCAGCTGCTTCTGCTCAGCTGCAGCAGCTCCCTGGTGAGCCCCGAAACAAGGAGAGGGTTCTCTGCAGCCCAAAATAACTTCTCAGTCACCTTGAGGGTGCAGTTCATCTGTCCCAGCCTGAGGGACGGGTCCCTCCCAACCTGGCTGGGGTGAATCACTGTCTGCTCTATATTTAAACCCAGCCTGGGGAGGCCAGCGCTGAATCGTCCTTGTGCCAGGCTGGGTCGCACGTTCCTGGTGGCATCCTCAGGCAGGGCACGTCCTGTGGCACGGCCACAGCCTGGAGGTGCCTCAGCACAGAGCTCCCAGGGGAGTTTTCCCTTCCAGCATCCCCCAGTACCTGCTGCTGGCCCTTTACTGGTGCCACCGGCTGGGTCACGACGTTTAACCAGCAGGAAAAACAAAGCCCAGCCTCTGACATGAGAGCAAAGCTCCTCCCTGGCTCCTTCCACACACAGCCACACTTGGCCGACCCTCTGAGCCCTCGCTGGAGCTCACCTGATGGATGCCAGGATCCATCAAAGCTCAAACATAAATGCCAGGGAGCAAATCTGGCCCCATCCAGGAGCAAACGCCCAGCAGAGCAGCACAGTCCCACCACGGGAGGCAGATCCTCCCCGAGCTGCAGCTTTGGGGTTTATCTGGTTCCTCTGAGGGGTGGGAGGGGGATTAGGGGCAGCTGTGCCCCAGCTGTGGGCAGGGAGGCCCGAGCTGCTGCGGAGCAGCCGGGAGGGAGCTGAGGCTGGGCAGTGCCGCCCCGGCTCCGTGCTGGCACTGCAGGGCAGGGCTGGGAGCTCTGCTGAGCTGCCAGGGAACGTCCCTGGCTCCAGCAGAGCCCTGCCAGGTCCTTGGATCATCCCCTGGCTCCAGCCGAGCCCCTCCAGGTCCTTGGATCATCCCCTGGCTCCAGCCGAGCCCCGCCAGGTCCTTGGATCATCCCCTGGCTCCAGCCGAGCCCCGCCAGGTCCTTGGATCATCCCCTGGCTCCAGCGGAGCCCCTCCAGGTCCTTGGATCATCCCCTGGCTCCAGCGGAGCCCCGCCAGGTCCTTGGATCATCCCCTGGCTCCAGCCGAGCCCCTCCAGGTCCTTGGATCATCCCCTGGCTCCAGCCGAGCCCCGCCAGGTCCTTGGATCATCCCCTGGCTCCAGCGGAGCCTTGCCAGGTCCTTGGATCATCCCCTGGCTCCAGCAGAGCCCCGCCAGGTCCTTGGATCATCCCCTGGCTCCGAGCACGGAATGACAGGTTCCTGTGAGAGGCTCTTCGTTAGCACGGGAGCTGTGATTTTCAAACCCCAGCCGGATCTGCAGGTCCAGCAGATTCTTGGCATCGTTCTCATCCCTCTTCCACCCTCACCTCCTGTGCTCTGACTGCTTTTAACTCGCTCGTGAAGTCGACTTGATCTGAGGGTCGCTGGCAGAAGATGCAGCTGCCTCCTGTCACCCTGATAACCCCGTTCCCAAAACTGCAGCCCCTTTTTTCCACAGAGCCTCCTCCAGCCTTCCTCACAAACCAACCCGACCACCCAAAGAACTGGGACACGTTTTCCTGGGTTTTTTAACATTTTCCTTTGGGCTGGCTGAGCCACAGCCGCTTCTGTGCACATCAGCTCTTGCTCTCTAAGGATTAAGTGATCAGAAATATTTCATGTACCCTAAGGCTGCCTCGTTCCCTGCAGCATGCAGGGTCTCTGCAGACATGCAGGACATGCCCTGGCAGTGTTCCCCAGGGCAGTGGCCACCAAAACACACCAAAAGTAAATCCCTGCTGCTCCTGACCACGAGGAGATCTGCTCAGGGTCCTGTTCCTGCACACAGGCCACTGATTCAAGCTCTGCTACCCCAGAGCCGTCCCAGGCACGCTGCAGACCCGGCTCACTGTCATCATCTCATGGCAATAATGCATCAGCTTAGGGGGAGCCTCAGCTGCAGCTTTTTATAGCTGAACTCTTTCTGGCTGAGCCATCTCAGCCTGCTATCGATCCACATGACGCATTGGATTCCTATAATTGAGACTGGGATTTAAAAAAAAACGTTTCTGTTTCTCTCCCAGCGAGTTTGTTTGTCACGTGTGGCAGCTCGGGGCGGGCATCACTCGGGCTTTTGCCATGATTCAGGTGGAGGGGCTTTGTAGGAGTGGGAAGCTGTGACTGCTCCAGCCCAAAAGTCAGCGGTGATGGGAGCGAAATTCCTGGGTGTTCTCTCACCCATCGCCTTTCAAACCTCAAGCAGCTGCTGAAGTTGTTTTCTGGGGATCATGGAATGGTTTGGGTGGGAAGGGACCTTCAAAATCCTCTCATTCCCAGCCCTGGATGGGCAGGGACACCTTCCACTGGCCCACGGTGCTCCTGCCTGGCCTTGGGGTCCAGGGGCAGCCCCAGCTCCTCTGGGCACCCGTGCCAGGGCCTCACCTCCCTCACAGGGGATTTCTCCCTAATATTTCATCTAATCCCACTTCCTTTGAGCTTTGACCCATTCCCCTTTGCCCTGTCAAGCAGGAATTCGGGAGGAATAAAATAGAAATAAACCCAGGGGCAGCTGAGAACCAAATGAGAACATTCCGATGCCGTGGGCTCAGCGATCCTCCCTTGCTGCTTTCTCCTGACCCAAGGGAATTTCCAGCAGCTGAAGTGTCAGAAATCCCTCAGTGTCACAGGGAATAACCACTGACCCAGAGGAGAAAGTCTCAGATTCAAGAGTTCTGACCTCTCTGGGTAGCAAAGCCAGCTGCCACTTGCTCACTTGGGATCTTTCTGTAGCTGTTGCAGTGATGGGGCAAGTGCTGTGTATCCACTCGTTTATTTGCAAAATAAAAGGTTAAAAAAAAGCCTGTTAAAATCCTGCACCTCTGGGACTGCCTGGGAAAGGCGTGTGATGACTCCAGCAGAGAAGTGATCAGCCTGCAATAATTTAGATGTTCCTGTTGCTATGGATACTTTCTTTAAGTGAAGCATACCATTATGATTTAAATTTCCAGTAACTCACCAAAAAAAAAAGCACATTAAAAGTAATAAGAAATGCCAGAGACGCAAGTGTTTTATTCCTTGCTGTCAGTTCTGCTCGTGCTGTGACGGCGCTGGAGGAGTGACAGAATTGCCACGTTGGAGCAGCTTGAATTCTTCTGCTCATTTATTGCATTAATTAGACCTGGGGCTCCTGGCTGGGAGCGAGGCAGGGGCCTGGGGACGGGCTGGGAGCAGGGATGTGACAGGGGTGTGACACTGGGGTGTGACACTGGGATGTGACAGTGGGATGTGACACTGGGATGTGACAGGGGGAGCAGGGATGTCACACTGAGGATGTGACACTGGGGTGTGACAGGGGGGATTTCAGAGCCAAACCTCGATGGGGTGTGTGCTCACGAGCTGCTCCTGCTGATGCTCCCTCCTGCAGGGAGAGGAGGGACCTGGTGGCCCTGCTGAGGG
Organism: Lonchura striata; assembly: GCF_050655825.1. Taxonomy (NCBI): domain Eukaryota; kingdom Metazoa; phylum Chordata; class Aves; order Passeriformes; family Estrildidae; genus Lonchura; species Lonchura striata. Next base: position 1,199,123 of record NC_140725.1, read on the forward strand.
GACAGTGACATTGGTGATGGTCACTGTGGTAGCTACAATTTGCTCTCCCTCGGGATTTTTTTAATAGAGGAGTACAGAGAAAACATTTTTTTGTTTTGTTTTGTTTTTCCATGTGGAATGTGCTTGGAGCATTGTTTACCTGGGGTGAGTGCTTGGTTGGATTCTGGTGAGGATTGTTTGAGCCTGGTGGCCACTCAGATCTACTTGTGTCTAGAATTCTGAGAAAAGGTTAGGAGTTTGTGAGGGAGTTCGATATGGCAGTTCGAAAAAGTAGGTTTGTAGTTGTACTATCTCTTTTAAAATAGTATATTAATGTGTTATAGCATAGTTATAATAATGCTGAACTGGAGGCAGACATCAGCATTTCTGCCCACCGAGTTCACCTGCATTTCCAATAGGGAGAGGGCTGCTTTAGGCAGGGAGGGACAATCCCCAGCAGCCTGTGCCTGCCCTGGCAGCAGGCAGAGGTGCTGAGCAATGCAGGGATGCACTGTGAAACCCCCCCTGCCACCAGCAGAATGCCACACACTGAAGGAACCACAGGGGAAGTCAAGTCACCCAGCACACAGGCTCCAAAAAAAGAGTTTTTATTCCCCTCAGTGCAGAATACTCTTTACAGCGTCAGTTTTTGTTATAAAAACCCCACTCTAGCCACACAGAGAGAGTGTTGTGAATGTCAGGTGTGCTGCTGGTGTCTCTAGGGAAGGAGAGGTGGATGCACAGAGGAATCCTCACTCCCCAGCCCAGGCTCCTGGGGGAGCAGAGCTGCTGCAGGGGCTGCCACAACCACGGCTGGGCTCTGCCAGGAGCTCTGCTGGGTCCTCCCAGCGGGACTGAGGGAGGCCCTGAGCCCTGCCAGGATTTGGAAGTGCTGGGAACTCCTCCCAGAGCACAGCTTCTGTCACACACGTGGTGAATCAGCTCCACGAGCCCCCAGCACCTTCTCACACTCACACGCGGGGGGAAAAAATATCTCAAATCGAAGTCAGTCACTCAGCTCCTCCTAATGAATTCCTGCAGCTGGCACAGAGGGATTTTTCCCTTCCTGCGAGCAGTTTTAAGGGAGTTCTAAAGAGCTATCTGGGGAATGAATTAGTGCTTCAAACCCAAGTTACAAATCTATAAAACAGATTAGCGCACTTCACATAAGGCCACAAACACTGCGAGGTGGCAGTGAGACTATTTAGGATTGTTCAACTTAAATCTCTTAGTGAGCAGAAGCTTTGTACCTCCCCTGCTGGTTTGCAGTCCCGGGGTGGATGGAGCTTCCTGAGCCCCCCGGGAGCTGTGGCTGTGAAGGAGAAGGGCTGGGAGCACCACAGGAGGGTGGCCCTGCTACCTGGGCAGCCAGGAATTCCTCCTGCCTGATCCCATTCTAACTACAGCCAGGAATTCCTCCTGCCTGATCCCATTCCATCTGCAGCCAGGAATTCCTCCTGCCTGATCCCATTCTAACTACAGCCAGGAATTCCTCCTGCCTGATCCCTTCCATCTCTGCATCCAGGAATTGCTGCCTGATCCCATTCCGTCTGCAGCCAGGAATTCCTGCCTGATCCCATTCTAACTACAGCCAGGAATTCCTGTCTGATCCCATTCCAACTACAGCCAGGAATTCCTGCCTGATCCCAATTCCATCTGCAGCCAGGAATTCCTGCCTGATCCCAATTCCATCTGCAGCCAGGAATTCCTGCCTGATCCCAATTCCATCTGCAGCCAGGAATTCCTGCCTGATCCCATTCCATCTGCAGCCAGGAATTCCTGCCTGATCCCAATTCCATCTGCAGCCAGGAATCCCTGCCTGATCCCAATTCCATCTGCAGCCAGGAATTTCTGCCTGCTCCCATTCCATCTCTGCAGCCAAGAATTCCTGCCTGATCCCATTCCAACTACAGCCAGGAATTCCTGCCTGATCCCATTCCATCTGCAGCCAGGAATTCCTGCCTGATCCCATTCCATCTGCAGCCAGGAATTCCTGCCTGATCCCAATTCCATCTGCAGCCAGGAATCCCTGCCTGATCCCAATTCCATCTGCAGCCAGGAATTTCTGCCTGCTCCCATTCCATCTCTGCAGCCAAGAATTCCTGCCTGATCCCATTCCAACGCAGCCAGGAATTCCTGCCTGATCCCATTCCATCCAGCAACAACCAGAGGCCTTTGAGGCAGGAGCAAGCCCTGGACAGGCAAAGCTGCTGGGCCGAGCTGGCCACAGGGACCTGAGGTCCTGCTGGCCTCCCGGGCTGCCCTTTCCAGCAGAACTGAGCAGAACAAATCCTTCCATCCTTCCTCCCTGGTTTTGCCTTTAAAGCCAACGGAGCTCTGGGATCTGGAGAGGTGAGGGGTCAGCTCAGAGCCAGAGCTGCAGCATTGCCAGGGTGGGCTCTTTTGGGGTAAATAGCTTCTGAGGAGAGGTTCAGGCACTGCTTACCTTGACAACTCGGACCATTGCTTTCAGTTCAAGTTTTAAAGTGCAAAACTTCGTGGAGTCTTTGGGTTGAAAAGCGTCAATTCCCAGAGGGGCTGGGAGCCGTGGGGTGAGTGACAGCTGTGAGAGTGGCACAGACAGTGCCACAAAAGCACCAGCTCTGCTCCCTCTTTGCTCTCACACCGCCAGCAGCTGCTGCAAATCCCCTCCCTGGCCGGGCAGGCCATGTGTGGTTCCAGGCTGGCTGCATCAGAATCCCCCGAGCTGCCTTTGCATCGCAGCCCTTCGTGGGGGGATGCTCCGGGGGGGCTTTGGTGCTGCGGGAGGAGCAGACCCTGTGCAGAGCTCTCCACACCTTGTAAACTGTGAGTAAACGTGTCCCAGAGCATCTCGTGGCTTAGGTAAAAGCAAGGTGTAAAAAATCCCTGTCAGGTGTCTGAAGCTTTGGTCTGGAAGCTGCGACATCCTCGGGGCTGCTCCTGGAGCTCCCGGGCAGGGCTCGGGGGGCTCCTCCCTCAGCCTCAGAACATGAACAGCTCGTCCCTGTCGGCTGTGCTGGGCTCCAGCCCCTTCCGGGGGGACACGGGGGACACGGGGGACACGGGGGACACGGGGGACACGGGGGACACGGGCTCGGCGCTCTGCACCTCCTGGGCCGACAGCCCCGTGTCCAACTCCTGTGGGTTCGTCCTCGACTGCGCCAGCCTGAGGGCACGGGGAAGTGAACACGGAGTAAAACATGAGTAAAACACGAGTAAACACGAGTAAAAAACACAGAGAAAAAACACAGAGTAAAAAATACAGAGTAAAGTTAACACAGAGTAAAAAACACAGAGTAAAAAACACGAGTAAAAAACACGAGTAAAAAACACGAGTAAAAAACACGAGTAAAAAACACGAGTAAAGTTAACACAGAGTAAAACACGAGTAAAGCAGAGTAAACACAGAGTAAAACACGAGTAAAGCAAAAGCAGAGTAAAACACGAGTAAAGCAGAGTAAAACACGAGCAGTGTAAAACACAGAGTAAAACACGAGTAAAGCAGAATAAAGTAAACACAGAGTAAAACACAAGTAAAGTAAACACAGAGTAAGACAAGCACAGAAGTGGAGTAAAGTAAACAGAGTAAGACAAGCACAGAGTAATGCACAGAGGGTAAAGCACACACAGAGTGAAACAGAATAAAACAAAGATAAAGCACAGAGTAAAACAAGCACAGAATAAAGCAAGCAGAGAGTAAAACAGAGATAGAGTAAATCACTGAGTAAAACAAGCATGGAGTAAAGCAGAGTAAACGCAGAGTAAAGCACAGAGAGTGAAGCACAGAATAAAGCAAGCAGAGAGTAAAACAGAGAGTAAACACAGAGTAAAACAAGCACAGGGAGTAAAGCAAGCAGAGAGTAAAACAGAGAGAAGCACAGAGTAAAGCAGAGTAAAATAAACACAGAGTAAAGCGGGCACAGAGAGTCAAGCCAGCAGGGCTCTGTGCCCCTCTCCAGCCTGGCACAGCAGGGCTCTGTGCCCCACAGCCCAGCCTGGCACAGCAGGGCTCCGTGCCCCTCTCCTGCCTGGCACAGCAGGGCTCTGTGCCCCTCTCCTGCCTGGCACAGCAGGGCTCTGTGCCCCTCTCCTGCCTGGCACAGCAGGGCTCTGTGCCCCACAGCCCAGCCTGGCACAGCAGGGCTCTGTGCCCCACAGCCCAGCCTGGCACAGCAGGGCTCTGTGCCCCTCTCCTGCCTGGCACAGCAGGGCTCTGTGCCCCTCTCCAGCCTGGCACAGCAGGGCTCTGTGCCCCACAGCCCAGCCTGGCACAGCAGGGCTCTGTGCCCCACAGCCCAGTCTGGCACAGCAGGGCTCTGTGCCCCTCTCCTGCCTGGCACAGCAGGGCTCTGTGCCCCACAGCCCAGCCTGGCACAGCAGGGCTCTGTGCCCCACAGCCCAGCCTGGCACAGCAGGGCTCCGTGCCCCTCTCCTGCCTGGCACAGCAGGGCTCTGTGCCCCTCTCCTGCCTGGCACAGCAGGGCTCTGTGCCCCTCTCCTGCCTGGCACAGCAGGGCTCTGTGCCCCACAGCCCAGCCTGGCACAGCAGGGCTCTGTGCCCCACAGCCCAGCCTGGCACAGCAGGGCTCTGTGCCCCACAGCCCAGCCTGGCACAGCAGGGCTCTGTGCCCCACAGCCCAGCCTGGCACAGCAGGGCTCTGTGCCCCACAGCCCAGCCTGGCACAGCAGGGCTCTGTGCCCCTCTCCTGCCTGGCACAGCAGGGCTCTGGAACCCTCCTGGAGCTGCTGCCAGCCCCAGCAGTGACTCAGCCCTGCCTCGGGCCAGCTCAGCTGATGTTCACAGCATCAGCTGGAGGAGCTTCTCCTGCCAGATGTTCCACAGAGCCCAGGCAGCCCTGGGGTGCTTTGAACACCCCCTGCAAACGCTGCAGCACCAGGGCTGGAGGTGAACTCGGACGTTTGGGCTCCATCCAGGGCGGGCACAGGGTCAGGAGCAGCCCGGGGGGAAGCTCTGGTTTTTTCAGCCAAGAAGGGACCCGTGCAGGGCTGGAGACGTGGCAGGAGTGGCTCTGGGAGTGCTGCAGGATCAGCAGCCCAAGCTCTGAGTCACAGAGGGTGATGGAGCAACGCAGAGCAAAGGCAACACCAGCCCCAGCTGCTGCAGCCACGGGGGCAGGGAGAGCACGGAGACCAGGACAAAAATCAGCCCTGTTTTCAGCAGCCCCAGCCTGGGATGAAGCTGCTGGGCAAGGGGAAGCTGTAAATCATCCCCGAGAGCCAAACAGGACCCCAAGGGCTGAGCAGGAACTGCTGCAAACCCTTCTCCAGCCTCACTGCCTCCTCCAGCACCTCCCAGCCCCAGGGGGAGGAAGAGGAGGAGGAAGAGGAGGATGGGACCCAGATAAAAGCACAGCAAGCCTGCCAGGACAGGCAGGAAAACCGAGAGGAAACGGGTTTGTTTGGCTTTGCTCAGCAGGCAGGGGCAGGGAAAGCTCTAATTTGGAGTGGAGAGAGGAATAAACCCCATGGACTGCTGGCCTGAACTCGTGGGCTGAGGAAGAGCAAAGCCCCCAGTGCCAGAAGCTGGGACCAGCAGCCTGGAAAAGCCTCGGGGAGTGGGAGCAGACACAAGTGCCTGGGGGATTAAATTCCCCATCACACGCTGCCTCTCTCCATCCTTTAAAAGGCTGTCAAAATATTTGGCTTCTCAGGCGGCCTTAAAGCCCATCCCTCGATTACCAGCTGAGGCACTGCTGGGGCAGCTGCCCAGGCCAGATCACAGCCCTGATGAGATGAAGGAGCATTATTCAAAGGCAAGTCCCAGGGGCTGCTCCCCGAGCTGAACTCAAGGGAGTGATGAGAATTACCTTGAAAACGCCTCGTCCAGACCATCATCCATTTCCTTTGTGAAGAGATAAAGAGAGAGACAAGTAGTTGCTAAGAGAACTGCACAGAAGTGTGTTTAGAGATCTGCACTCGGACTAAAAAAATCATCCCTGCCTGCTGGATTCCGAGTGCCTCAGTCCCCTCCTCTGCAATCTGCCTCCTCTCCGGGGGAAATGAGAATTCCAGGGGGTCTGGCCCTTCCCTCCAGCCCCAAACGGGCTGACTCTGCCCCAGCTGCAGCCCAGGAGAGCAGCACAGGGATGGGAACCACCACCCCTCCCTCTCCCAGCTCCAGGGACCTGGACACAGCTCCAGGAGCTCCTGGGGCTGTCCTGGCTCAGGGTCAGGAGAGCAGCCCTGCCCTGGCACGGCAGCAGCAGCCCTGGCACCCTGCAGCCCTGCCCTGCTGCCAGGCTGTCCCAGGAAAGCACTGGGGCTGCCTGGGGAAAGCTTTTCCATGCTCTGTTCCCAAAATCTTGCCAGATTTAATGCAATGAATAAGTGGAGTATGAGAACTCTGAGGGCAGGGAGGGGCTGGAGATTGCTGCTAAACCTCCAGGATTTGATTCAGCCTTAGGGCTGATCTCCAGCTTTAACCTGGAGAGCCTCGGGCACTCGCCCTGCAATTCCCCAAAACGCAGCAGAAGGGGTCTCCAGGGAGGGGCTGTGCTGGGCAGAGACCCCAGGGCCACAGGGGCTTCCAGGGGCAGCCCCGGCCTGCCTGGGGCTCAGAGAGCCATGGAAGGGTTTGGGTGGGAAGAGAAATCCCTTAAACCGCATCCCAGTCCCACCCCTGATGTGGGAGGGACACCTTCAGTGCTCCAGCCTGGCCTTGGCACTGCCAGGGGCACTCACAGCTGCTCTGGGCACCTGTGCCAGGGCTGCCCACCCTCCCAGCCAGGAATTCCCTCCCAAAATCCCAGGCAGGAATGCCTCCCCAAAATCCCAGGCAGGAATTTCCTCCCAAAATCCCAGGCAAGCCCAGCCTGTCCCAGTCTGAGGGGGTGAAGGAGCACTGGGCTCCCTGGGGGATGCACAGCCAGGGCTGCAGCATCGCTCTCTCCCCAAAATCCATGAAACAATTAAACCAGGGCACTGAGCACATTCCCAAGAAGCCATCCCAGCTCCACAGACACCAGCAGGAGCAGGGAAAAACAGGACAAACCATGAACTCTGCCCTGGAGAGAAGCAGGAGCCAGCAAGGCACGGATTCCTGCCCCTGAACACAGCACCTTGGTCACCATGAGGTGACAACCCACTGAGAAATGCTGCTCCACAGCAGCAATATTCAATTACCTGGCAGGGCTTGGCCATCCTGCTCATTCACCCCCCAAGCACGGGGCACTCCTGGATCCTTCTGAGCTGTGGTGCCTCCCTGAGCAGCTCAGCCACCCCAGAGCTCCCAGTTTACCCCCAGTTTACCTGGGCTGGGAGCTGGAGCACTCCTGGCTGTCCCTAACCTAATATTGTGTTTATTTGAGGCAGGTCTGACAAGCTCTCAGGGAAAAGAATTACACTTTTGATAGCTCAGCTACCTCAGGTGGCATAAAGGTAGCAGGATGGTTCTTGTGACAGTGCTGGAAGCAAAAAAGTTTTGATAAAAGGCAAAATAAAAAAGCTCTTTACAGGGAAAAGCAGAGCAAGAGTTTTTTGCTCCTGCTAAAACACTTCAAAAAAGTGTTTTACTTCTTTTGTTTTCTTTTTCTAGGGAATTGCTCAGGTGGGATTTTTGCCTCCTGTCCAATTGGGTGACCTCAAGTTTGAGGAGATCCCCAAGGTGCTGTGAGGTGTCTTTTAACCAAATTGAGGAGAGAAACTTCAGGGCTTTTTTTGCTTGTCAGGGGGACAAAGGGGAACTTGTCTGCTCAGGGGCTCGTTCCTGCACTCACCCAGAGCACGTTGTTGTTGACCGAGGGGCTGGGCCCAAAGCTGCTGTTGTCCAGCCCTGGGCACCCCGTGCTGCTGCCCAGGGAGGCTCTGCCAGGGTCCCCAAAATCCAGCAAGTTCCCCATGGCTGGAGCTGTGGGCAGGGCGGGGAGGGAGGGAGGGCAGAGCAAAAAAACCTTTTTTTGCCAAACCTTTCTGCAGGCAACACAATCCCCATCCCTCAGGGACAATTCCCTTCCCTCAGGGACCCTCCCCATCCCTTGGGGACCCTCCCCATCCCTCAGGGACAATTCCCTTCCCTCAGGGACCCTCCCCATCCCTCAGGGACCCTCCCCATCCCTCAGGGACCCTCCCCATCCCTCAGGGACAATTCCCTTCCCTCAGGGACCCTCCCCATCCCTCGGGGACCCTCCCCATCCCTCGGGGACAATCCCCATCCCTCAGGGACAATTCCCTTCCCTCAGGGACCCTCCCCATCCCTCAGGGACAATTCCCATCCCTCAGGGACCCTCCCCATCCCTCAGGGACAATTCCCTTCCCTCAGGGACCCTCCCCATCCCTCAGGGACAATCCCCATCCCTCAGGGACAATTCCCTTCCCTCAGGGACCCTCCCCATCCCTCGGGGACCCTCCCCATCCCTCAGGGACAATCCCCATCCCTCAGGGACCCTCCCCATCCCTCAGGGACAATTCCCTTCCCTCAGGGACAATCCCCATCCCTCGGGGACCCTCCCCAATCCCTCGGGGACCCTCCCCATCCCTCGGGCTCTGCCATGGTGCTCACGTGTGGCAGGATGGGCAGGAGCTGCTGAGCCGGGGCTGCTCGTCCCTTCTGCTGCCAGGATGGACCTTTCCCTCTTCTCCTTCTCTGCAAAAGAGGAATCCCCCCACTGCCTGCAGCTCTGCAGCTGAGGGAGCCGGGCCAGGCCGCCTCCGCTGCTCCATCACCTGGAGCAAGGTGGGAGCAGGAGCCCCAACCTGCCTGAGGCACCTCCAGCAAAGCAGCACAGCCAAAACCTGGCTGGATTTACCAGGAAACCTGGAAATTTGGGAGGCAGGGGAAAGGGGGACACAGCAAAGTGACCCCTGAGGGCGAGGAGGGCAGTGGAACTCACCTTCCTTCGCTGCCTGCCAGAACTCAAAGGCGACTCTGAAGGCCTGGGCCACGGTGAGGGTGACAGCCTGGGCCTGGGGAGCAGAGAGCAGGACAGAGACCAGCCCCTGAGACCTCTGGGACCAATTAAATCACTGAAATCAGTCACTGAGATCACTGAGACCAGCCCCTGAAACCTCTGAGACCAATTAAATCACTGAAATCAGTCACTGAGATCACTGAGACCAGCCCCTGAAACCTCTGAGATCAATCAAATCACTGAAATCAGTCACTGAGATCACTGAGACCAGCCCCTGAAACCTCTGAGATCAATCAAATCACTGAAATCAGTCACTGAGATCACTGAGACCAGCCCCTGAAACCTCTGAGATCAGTCACTGAGATCAATGACTGAGACCTCTGAGATCAATGAAATCACTGAAATCAGTCACTGAGATCAATCACTGAAACCTCTGAAATCAATCACTGACATCACTGAAACCACTGGAATCACTGAGATCACTGAAATCACTGACAGCACTGAAACAAATCACTGAGATCAATCACTGAGATCATTGACAGCACGGACACCAATCATCACTGAAATCACTGAGATCAATCACTAAAACCACTAAAATCAATCACTGAGATCAATCACTGAAACCAATCACTGAGCTCAATCAGTGACACCTCCAAAATCCATCCCTGGGCTCCATCTGTGGCACCTCTGCTCTGCAGGCTGCTGCTCCCTGGCCCTGCCAGAGCCACCAAACCCTGCTGGAGGGAGGGCAGGCTGGCACAGGGCTGGCACAGGGCTGGCACAGGGCGAGCTGACCCCAAGAATTAAAAGTTTTGGCCCGTTATTGTAAGCATTGCCCAGGCAGTTTTGGGATAAAACACAAACACCTCCCTGCAAGGACAGATGGAATGCCATGCCATGCTGGACAGAGCTCAGCAGGGCAGAGAGAGAATGTTCTAGATAAAGACAAATAAACAACCCCTGAAGAGCTGATCCTGTGCATTCCTGACTCCTCCTTTGGCTGCGGGGTGGGAAATGAGGATTTTTACACCCTTTTACATCCCCAGCAGTGGGTTTGTCCCGTGCCAGCCTGGCCCTGCGGGAGCAGGGCACCCGTGCCAGCCCTGCAGGCTCAGAAATGCCACCCCCATGCTCAGCAGCAGCTCCAGCCCCAGCAGAGCACCGGGAATGCCCCCACACCCCGGGCATCCAGGCTGGCTGGGCTTTCCCAGGCTGTGACCACGACAAACCCCCAGGCAGGGATGGACCCTGCTGCCCTGGCAGCCCCCAGGGACACGGGGGGCACAGAGAGGGCACAGCACCCCAAAAAAGGCCAGGCAGGGGGGCAGGGGGACCCCAGGGCCGTCGGTGCCAATTAAGGCTGGCAAGCAGGAGAGCTCATTGGAATGTGGGAGCTATTTGCATCCTCGGTGGCAGTGCAAATGCTTTATGGCAAAAAACCCCTTAAATATGGTAATTAAGTATGAAACTCCTCACAGCTGTTTACAATTTAGGCTGTCACATCTGAATCAAGTTTAATAGACCCAGCTACTGCTGAGAATTACCCAGGAACTAAAAATATGGACTAATTATATGCCTGAGACTGGGAGCTGTGGTGCATCCAGGGCCCCTGCCCCGGGGAGGGCTGGCTCCCAGTCTGGGAGCAGGGATCACCTCAGCAGCAGGATGTTCCTGCATTTTACAGACCAGGAAAAAGGAAATTATTCCTAGTTTTTGCCACAAAAGGCTTTGGAGAACTTTATTTGGAGGGGGATGCGCTGAGCTGATGGAGCACCGAGATAATTCTTTTAGCAGCAGGGAGATTTAAATTTTAATTTGCAGAGCGAGGCTTATCTTGGCCGTGCGAGGATGGGAGCACACGGCGGGGACAGGAGAGACAACTTGTAGCTCCCATTATTCTCTCCAAGGGGAAAAAAGCCAGCTGGGAGAGGCAGAGAATTTTAACAGAGCCCTGGTGGCCAAGCTGCAGGCACGGGGATGCTCCTGAGGACCAGGCTGGGAACGGCCTCGGAGGGATCTGGCACCTCCTGCTCCCCTGCAAGGGGCACCAGGGAAGGATCTCGGGGCCCAGAGGGCTCCGACCTGCCCCTCCTCTCCCCTCAAGCCCCTTCCTGGCACGGGGAGGGGGCTCAGTGCCAGCTCTGCCTCCACCAGACACCCCAGGGCTCTCCTTGCCCCACTCCTCTCTCGTTTCACCAGGTCCCTTCCCATCCTGGAGCCCTGAAACAGCAGGAAAACATCCCAGGAGGGCTCAGAGCATGTGGATATTCCCAGTTCAGTCAGAGAGAAAAAGAAAAGTTTTTTCCCAGGCTCAGCCTGGCAGAAATCTCTCCCTTTTTCTCTCTGACTGAACTAGAATATCCACAGGAGCACAGCCCAGGCTCTTCCCCACAGCCAAGGCTCTGCTCTGAGCCCACCCCCAGCACGCAGCAGGGTCCCCTGCGGGGAGGACACGGCCCCAGCTGCACAGATGCTGCTAAAAACTGCAGAGCTGGGACCCCGGGCACCTCCTGGCCAAGCCCCCCTGCCCAGGAGGCTGCAGCAGCACGGGGAGGTGCCCGTGGGGCAGGGCTGCACAGGGACAGGCCCTGCAGGGCAGCAGCAGCTCTGGGAGCTCTGCCCGAGCCTTCCTCCAGCCCTGCAGCCCCTCTGCGTCCCTCCTCCTCCTCCTGCTGGGCACTGACCATCTTCCTCTTGGTGCACAGGAAGGCGTGGCACTCCAGGCTCTCGTTCAGCTGGCTCTGGGCAATGTAGGCAAACACTTTGTCGTGGGCCTTGTCTGCCGTGCAGTAGGAGATCCTGGAAGACACAGCACCACGGGCTGGGCTCTGGGGAGAGGCTCCAGAGCCTCCTGGGGCTGCCAGCAGCAGCTGCCCAGCTCCAGGGCCAGGCACGGAGCCCAGGGAGAGAAGCCAGGGCGGGTGAGGGAGTGAGATCCATCTCCTTGGATGGAGAGGGGGGAGAAGAGAGAAGAGAAGAAGAAAAGTCCTGTTCACTCCAGGACAGGCTGGAGAAGGGGAAGATTCCAGCAGAGCAGCACCTCACACTGCTCTTCCTGCAGGAGAGAGGCTGGCTCAGGTTTTCCTTGGAGGATGAGGAAGGAGAAGGGAGCTGCTCTCAGCCTGGGATTTCATCTTCAGGCTCAAAGCAGAGGAGCTGATGCAGGGGTGGCTGAGATTCGGGTCTGGGATTTGCAGCAGATGCTCAGGAGGAGCTCAGGGGATGTGGGAGGGAGGCTCAGCCCCTCCCTGGAGCACCCCCAGAGCTCTGCACCAGGCAGAGGTGAAGAAGAGCAGGCCAGAGGAGCAGCCCTGGGGCGCAGGGGAGCAGCAGCACCCACCTGTAAATGGAGATGTTCTCGATGAGCTCGTTGGTCCTGCTGTCCCTCAGCACAATCCCGCGGGGTGACACCTTCAGCGTCACTTTCTGCAGCTTCTTCCCACTCGCTTTTGCCTTCGGGAGGGAAAGAGGGAGGGGAAGTCCCAGGCTGCTAACCCTGGCACCTCCCAAAGGTGTGAGCAGACTGGGGATGCTCTCACCACGGGCTGATTCTGCTGCCAGGAGGGACACAGCACTGGTTAACCCTTCCCTTCCCTTCTGGGGCGCAGCCAGCTCTGTGCACACACTTTTGGAGGTGCCAGGGTGCTGGCAGCAGCTTGGGCCTGGCACACGTGGGCTCCCAGCTGGTGCCAAACCCCAGTCCAGGGACAAAGCACCCCCTGGACAGGACATCAGCTTAAAACCAGACTTTTACAAACCACTTTCTCTCATTTACTGGCCTGGTGCTCTCAGCCTGAGGCTCCCATCCAGCTGGTTCCAGCCTGGAATCCTCAGCCCCACTCCCGGAGGGATTTTGAGTCCCTTGGGGACCAGGGGGATGACTGGAAAAGGGATGGGAATCAGGGGGATGGCTGGAGGAGGGCTGGGAACCAGAGGGATGGCTGGAATTGTGCTGGAAAAGGGCTGGGGATCAGGGGGATGGCTGGAATTGTGCTGGAAAAGGGCTGGGGATCAGGGGGATGGCTGGAATTGTGCTGGAAAAGGGCTGGGGATCAGGGGGATGGCTGGAATTGTGCTGGAAAAGGAATGGGAATCAGATGGATGGCTGGAATTGTGCTGGAAAAGGAATGGGAATCAGATGGATGGCTGGAATTGTGCTGGAGGAGGGCTGTGGATCAGGGGGTTCAGGAGATCCACCCCTCTGAGGTCACAGTGGGACAGCTGGCTGGGAACTGCAGCAAGGTGTCCCTCTACCTTCCCCTCTCAACCCCCCAAATCCTGGGGGAAAGCCCAGCCCGGCCTGGCCACGCTCCAAAGGCTGTCCCTGCCCCGGGGCAGGCTGACTCCAGCAGGTCAGAGCTCCTCACACACCCTGGCTTATCCACCCTGGCTTATCACTTATCTCTTATCAGAGCTCAGCCACACACCAGCCGTGCCCAGTGAGCTCCATCCCAACCATCCCACAGGCTGGGCTGCTCCCAGGGGCTTCCCAGTGCCTGAAGGGTCTGCAGTCCCACCCACAGCCCTGGAGGGGCTGAAACCCCAAACCTCCCTGGAGCTGCAATTCCCATCCCTGGGGCTGCAATTCCAATCCCCCTGGGGCTGCAATTCCAATCCCTGGGGCTGCAATTCCAATCTCCCTGGAGCTGCAATTCCAATCCCCCTGGGGCTGCAATTCCAATCCCTGGAGCTGCAATTCCAATCTCCCTGGAGCTGCAACCCCAAACCCCCTGGAGCTGCATTCCTGACCCCCCTGGAGCTGCAAATCCTGGCTGCCCCCAGCCGCAGCTCCGAAACTCGTCCCCGTGGGACTCCCCCGAGGGCCACCTGGGGACACTCACGGTGGCCACGATCCTCTTGACAGCGGCTGCAGAGAGCTCCTCGCCCTTGGGCTGCTCCACCAGGGTCATGCCCAGGTACTTGAGGCTGAAGAGCATCCCCTCCAGCAGCGTCTCCCGCGTGTCTGTCCAGTTCTCGGGCAGCTCTGGGGACACAGGGAAAGTTCTGGAGTCACAAACCCCCAGCAACAGCCACCTGAGGAGGAGATGGGGCAGGGAGAGGAGGCAGCAGCACTTCAGCCACGAGGTGGTCCTCGTGCAGCAAAATAAACCCTAAAATGTTTTCCACAACAAACAGCAGCAACCCTTTAGGAGCCACCAGTTTAACTGGGAGCCACCCCGAGCCCTGACCCTGCAAAGCACCACCTGCACAAGGAGGGTAAGATGGGATTTGCTGCTAAGCCCGGGCAGCTGCTGGGATGCAGGTGAGGTAAATCACCACCCACACCCTGAGGAGCCCCTCAGGAGAGGTCTGTGCTCTCCCCATGGAAACCACCACGGCCCCTTCCCCAGAGTGCTGGGGGGCTGGAAGGAGGGTTCTAAACACGGGATAAATGCACACACAGGGTGTGGGGCCGGGCTGAAAGTCAGCTGGGCGCTGCTCAGCCTGAAAATGCACCAGGAGCCAGCCGGGATGGGCAGCTGGTGCTGCTTTGGGGGGGCTTTGCCCTGAGCAGGAGGCAAACCCCAGCTCGGGGAGGGCTGGGGAGCCAGAGGAGCCCCAGGCAGGTGGCACGGTGAGCTGGGCTGCTGAAAGTGCCACCTGGCCAGGTGGCCCGTGTGCCCAGGTGCCACAGCCCGAGCCCGGGGAGCCCCTGATGCCACCTGAGTGCCACCCGATGCCACCCACCTTTGCACCCCCAGCCCCTGGCACGCTTTAAACGCGGCCACCAAAGAGCTCCGGGAGGGGAAGGGCAGCGCGGGGACAGCGACACTGTCCTGGTCACCGTGCGGGTCACCCAGCCCCGGGCACCCTGCCGGGTGTCCCCACGCCCCCAAGCCAGCCCGTTCGTGTCCCGCCGCCGCTCCTCCCCGGTGCCCCACGCCGGGCCGGTGTCACCGGGCCAGCGACAGCCACACGCTCGGTGTCGCCCGGGGGGCGCGGGGTGTCCCCCCCGGGCCCGCGCTGGCCACGGGGCCATCGAGCGTGTGACAAAGCCAGCAGCGCGACGAGGTCACGGAGGGACAAAGCGCCCGCCGGGCTCCAGCCCTTGTGCCAGGCTGGGGGACGGGGGACACGGGGACAGGGGGACACGGGGGGACAGGGGGACAGCGGGACAGGGGGACAAGGGGACACGGGGACAGGGGGACACGGTGGGACAGGGGGACACAGGGACACAAGGGGACAGCGGGACAAAGGGACACGGGGAGAGGGGGACACGGGGACACAAGGGGACAGCGGGACAGGGGTACAGAGGGGGACAGGAGGCGAGGGGGACACCGGCATAGCGGGACACGGGGACAGGGGGGCAACGGGACAGGGGGTCACAGGGGGAGAGGGGGACACGGGGACAACGGGCCAGGGGGATAGCGGGACAGGGGGACACGGGGACAGGGGGACACGGGGACACAAGGGGACAGAGGGACACGGGGACAGGGGAACACGGGGAAAGAGGGATACAGGGACAGGGGGACACGGGGACACAAGGGGACAGGGGGACACGGGGACAGGGGGACACGGCGCTGCTGCCCGCGGGAAGGAGCGCAAGGAAAGGGGAGCGCCATGGGGCGGAGCGAAGCGCGCGGCCAAAAGTGGGGCTGAAAGTGCAGAAAGAGCCGCGGGAGAGCCCGAAAGTGAACGAGGGGGGAGAGCGGGGAGCGGAGAGGGCAGGGGAGGGCAGGGAGGAGGGAAAGGGGCAGAGCGGGGGCAGAGCGGAGGGAAAGGGGCAGAGCGGGGGCAGAGCGAGGGCAGAGCGGAGGGAAAGGGGCAGCGCGGGGGCAGCGGGCAGCGGGCCGGGCTCTCACTCTGGTGCCGGCCGCCGGCCCAGGCCGCTCTGTGACCGCTGGGGCTCCGCAGCAGCGCCCGGCCCGCCGAGCGCAGCGCGTCCATCCCGGCCCGGCCCGGCCGAACTTTCCTGCGGCGCCAGCGCTGACCGCGTCCGGGGGCGGGGCATGCAAATGAGCGTGACGTCACGGACACGCCCCGGGACACGCCCATCCCGCAACGCGCCCCAAAAACTCTGCGGGGACCCGAAAAGTGCGGGGACCCAAAAACTGTGCGGGGACCCAAAAACTCTCGGGGTCCCAAAAACTGTGTGGGGTCCCAAAAACTCTCGGGGTCCCAAAAACTGTGTGGGGACCCAAAAACTCTCGGGGTCCCAAAAACTCTGCGGGGACCCAAAAACTGTGTGGGGTCCCAAAAACTCTGCGGGGACCCAAAAACTGTGCGGGGACCCGAAAACTCTGAGGGGACCCAAAAACTCTGAGGGGACCCGAAAACTCTGAGGGGACCCAAAAAGTGCGGGGACCCAAGAACTGTGTGGGGACCCAAAAACTCTCGGGGTCCCAAAAACTGTGCGGGGACCCGAAAACTGTGTGGGGACCCGAAAAGTACGGGGACCCAAAAACTCTGCGGGGGCCCAAAAACTCTGAGGGGACCCGAAAACTCTGCGGGGTCCCAAAAACTGTGTGGGGACCCAAAAACTGTGTGAGGACCCAAAAACTCTGCGGGGTCCCAAAAACTGTGTGGGGACCCAAAAACTGTGTGGGGACCCAAAAACTCTCAGGGTCCCAAAAACTCTGAGGATCCCAAAAACTCTGAGGGGACCCAAAAACTCTGCGGGGTCCCAAAAACTCTGAGGATCCCAAAAACTCTGAGGGGACCCAAAAACTTTGCGGGGTCCCAAAAACTCTGAGGATCCCAAAAACTCTGCGGGGTCCCAAAAATTCTGCCGGGTCCCAAAAACTCTGCGGGGTCCCTAAAACTGTGTGGGGTCCCAAAAACTCTCGGGGACCCAAAAACTCTTGGAGTCCCAAAAACTCTTGGGGACCCAAAAACTCTGCGGGGACCCAAAATTTTTCCATTTTCCATCTTCCTTGGGAAGGTTCCATCCTCCTGCCATGCCCCTGGGCAGCTGCTGCCACTTTCCCCACCCCTGCTCTGCCCTCCTCTGCTGCTGCTGTCCCTGGCAAGGTGGATGAGGGATTTTTGGGGGTTTTTCAGGATGCCAGGGGAGCTCCCCTGACCCGTGAGAGCCTCGAGCTGCCCCTGAGGTGCCCCCAGCCCGGGCCAGCTCCAGGTCTCCTCGCTGCCCTGCCCTCTCCCTGGTGTGTCCCTGTGCTTGTGGTGTGATTTCTCTCTCTCCAAGCTGATTTTTTGTCCTGCAGGGCCTTTTCCCCCCCGCTGTTTCCTGCATCCCTGCATCCCCAGGGGTGGATTTTGCTGCTGCTGGTGTCACTGCACGCCCAGGCTGTGCCAGAACATGGGATTTGAAGGTGCAGGCAGGAGCAAACCCGGCGAGGCTGCTGTAAAACAACAGCTGGGCAGTGCCTGTGCCCTTCTGCTCGGGCAGATTTGGGAGCTAATAATAATTGTAAACATCTCTGTGCACCGTGGTTAATCCTGATAATCTCCTCAGCCCAGGCTGGGCTTTGCTGCGTGTTCTTCTGGGCCTGGAGCATCCCTGCAGCTCGGGAGCTCCGGCTGGGGTTGCTCTGCCAGGGAGCAGGGGCAGTGCCAGGGGTGCCAGCCAGGTAAAACGAAATAAAAATAAAATGCCACGCTGGGCAGAGGCGACATTTCAGCCCTGGAGTTTCCCACAGCCCCCGGGTGCTGTTGGCAGCTCACAGATCTCCATTAGCACACCAGGCTTTGGGATTTTTTCCCATCCCATTCCCAATCCCATAACCCATTCCCCATCCCCATCCCCAGTCCTGTTCATCCCCAGTCCCATCCCCAAAGCCAATCCCCATCCTCAATCCCAATCCCATCCCCATCCCCATTGCCAAACCCATTCCCAATCCCATCCCCAATTCCAATCCAATCCCATAACCCATTCCCAATCTCCATCCTCAATTCCATCCCAGTTCCCAGCCCTGCCCGGCCCTTTTCCTTTTCCCTTTTCCCTTTTCCTTTCCCTTTTTCCTTTCCCCTTTTCCTTTTTCCCTTTTCCCCTTTTCCTTTTTCCCTTTCCCCCTTTTCCCCTTTTTTCCCCTTTCCCTTTTCCTTTTCCCTTTCCCCTTTTCCCTTTTTTTCCCTTTTCCCTTTCCCTTTTTCCTTTCCCCTTTTCCCTTTTCCCTTTTCCTTTTTCCCTTTTCCATTTTTCCTTTTTCCCTTTTTCCTTTCCCCTTTTCCCTTTTTTTCCCTTTTCCCTTTTCCCTTTTCCGGGAATGGTGCTGGGAGCAGGAAGCGCCTCCGAGCCGAGGTGACATCGGCGCTGTGGCTGCCATGGCAACCCGCGCTTGTTTCTGGGATAATTACCAAAATCCTTCCCCGCTCCAAAATCCTGCCCCGCTCCAAAATCCTGCTCCCTGCTCCAAAACTCTGCCCTGCTCCGGCCCGAGGCCACCAAAAATGGGCTTTGCTGGCCCGTTCTGCTCGCTGGGCCAGCCGGGGGATCAGGGACGGGCTGCACATCTGCAGCACATCTGCACACCTGCAGCACACCTGCAGCACACCTGCAGCACAGCTGCACACCTGCACCCCACCCGGGAGGAGCAGCAGCGGCTCCCAGCACCTGGGCGGGGCTGCCAGGGAAAATTCCCGGCCCTGCACCGGGAATTCCGGGGCTTTCCGCGCCGTTCCCGCCCCAGCCTGCCTGCCCCAACCTTCCAGGGATGCGTCAAACCAAAAGATCCGTTCCCGAGGTGTCCCTGCCTGGCTCGGGAAAACCTGGAACAGCTGAAATTCCCGCTGGAATTCCCCGCCCTGGGTGGGATCCGTGCGCTGCCGCTCCTCGGGATGGATGGTGGCCTCACCCAGCCGAGCCTCCCCAGCCAAACACTCATTAGGGACCATTTGCTGCCTTTGATAATTAAGGCTTTGATGAATCCACTGGCTGCGCTCGGAGCAACAGGCAGAATGAATTGCGTTGCCATTTGGGGGAGGAATAAATGAATTCCATCGCCAGGCAGGAGAAGGTGTTTAGATCCCACTGCACTTTCTAGAGGCGCTGGATCTGCTGCTGGAGCTGTAATTATGCAGATTATTAATTGCCAAGCACCAGGCTCAGTCATTTCCAGAGGAAATCGTGCTCCTGGCAGCGCTGCAGGCGCTCCAAAGCTCCACAGGCTCTGTGCTGCTCCTGTTTGTCCCAGCCCAGCACATCCCCCTGGCTGCCCTGGCAGGGGCTCAGGGACCTTGGCACAAAATTAAAAATACCTGTGGCCATGCAGAGACCCTGGCACAAAATTAAAAATACCTGTGGCCATGCAGAAACCCTGGCACAAAGTCAAAACCACCTTTTAGCTTTGATTTTAGCCCATGGAAAAAGCTGCCAGCTCTGCACGAGGAATTACAAACCACAGGGGTTTGAGTAGTGTGATATTTGGATCAACACAAGGTGAAAAAGTAGAATTTTGGGGTTTTTAGAATGGGGTTCAGAGGGTCAAGATGGAGGATTTGAGCGTGTCCTGACCTTCTTCTCCTTCTCCTCCATGCCCTGGTGTGCTGGTGACACTTTTCTGTTTAAGGTACGGACACGCTGCCCAACAGAAATGATCAATATTGGTACATTCTTGTACATACAGTACATGTAATTTTGGGTATAGAATGGAAAAACCTCCCTGAAAGGGCACACAGTGCCACGGCCTCCTCGCTGGAGAGAGCTGGGCAGGTCAGAATGTTCTAGAGAAGGGAAATAAACAGTTGAGAAGCTGATCCTAGAAATCTCACACTCCTCCTTTGGCTGCAGGGGCTGGGAAATGAGGATTTTACACCCTCGGGGCAGGGAAATGAGGATTTTATACCCTCGGGGCTGGGAAATGAGGATTTTTACACCCTCGGGGCTGGGAAATGAAGATTTTTACACCCTCGGGGCTGGGAAATGAGGATTTTTACACCCTCGGGGCCAGACATCAGATTTAGGGAAAAAAAGGAATTTTTTCCAGGCTCAGATTTGGTCTCGGGCTCATCCAAGGCGTCCTGGGCCCTCTCGTGGCTGCTGGGGACAGGGCACAATAATTTCATTTATTCTTTACCCAGCACCCAGTTCGTGCTATTGGAAGGAGATTTTTGGATTTGGAGTGCAGAAAATCCATCTGCTGCACACAAATGTCCTCAAAAATGAAATGTTTGGAGCAGCTCCAGGGCACGGGAACGGCAGGATATTATAAAATAATGATAGATAAGAATGGTAAATGTTAATTAATAATAATTAGTTCCTCAGGGAAGCCTCCCGCAGGATCCTGGGATGGGGAGGTTGGAATTTCCTGCACCTGAAAGATTTTACCCGGGGAGCCAAAGTGAGAGGAGAAATCCAGGAAATTCACCCCAAATGCAACTGCAGGATTCCCAAAAAAATGTATATTTTACAGCACAGAGAACTGGGCAGAACAGAAAGCAGCGAGAAGCTGCTCCTCCTTTGTGTCTGAAAAAGGACAAAAGCCAAACTTAGAGACCTGAGGAATTTAGATTTACCTGTTTTCCCCAGTTTTTAGAGCCCACAGACAGGGGAAGCTGCTGATTTGATACAGGAGCCCCAAACCAGCTGCTCTTCCTTCTGCTCCACTGCTGCAAAAGGAAAAACTTACCTGGAACAACAACCCAAACTTATCCTTTGTGCTGCTACATCAGGGCAGTTAAAAAGGCCAAAAAAAAAAAAAATTAAAATTATTTCTTTTTATCTGCAAGGAAATGTTTATTCTTTGTAAACCCCACAGAAAAAGAGGATGCAGCCAAAACCAAGGAGTGAACAAAAAGGGTGTTCACAGCAAAAAGGGGGGACCTGAACACAAAAATCAGGGACAATATTCCATGCTCTGCACAGGATGGAAAACCTCTGAGCAGCACCTCCGTGGTGACAAGGACACCACAGCAATGCACACCTGGCTAAAGCTGGCAGCCCAGGGGACTCAAAGGATGAAATTTGGCTTTTTCTACTGGCTTGAGCGTCCTACTCCTTTCTCGTTGTTGTTCCATGAGGCAATGTGCCAATTAACACAATCATTAAAAAAAAAATTAATTATTTTCTTTTCAGAACTTCCAGAGCCCACTGCATGTCTGTCAAATCCTAAAGCTGGGGCTGGATTTTCTCTTGGTTTCCCTCCCCTCCCAAACTCTAACCCACTGCAGGAGTTACCAGTGCAAAAAAAAAAAACCTTTCTGTGGGGGTTTTTAATTTTTAAATTTCTGCAATTTGAAAACTCCTCAATCAAAACCCCAAACTCCTTGGCTGAAGGTCTGGAAATCACTGAGGCAGAAGGGGAGATAAAGGGTAAAGGACAGCTGAATGAAATAAAAAACCCCAGCAGTGCAGCTTTTATTGGGCAGCTTTACAGGGTCTCGTGTACAGAACATTGCACAGCTCCACCTTCACCCTCCCAGGGCAGAAGCAGCCCAGAAGAACTCCTGGGTTTGGGGAAAAAGAACCAGGGGATGGAGCCTGGCAGCCAAGCACCACGAGCAGCTCGCAGCAGGCTCTGTATGAGCTTTGAGACAGGAGCTGGATGACAGTGAAGGGGGGGAAAAATAAGTTTAAACCATCAAGTTTCCTCTTGAAATGTCTTTTCCCAAGGCACTGTGAACAAGAGTGTTTAGCAATTCTCTGTGACTAAAAAACACCAATGGGGATATAAATATTTCACACAACAAGCACCATCACATCATCAGCTAGTCTTTATTCCTTCCCTTCAACAACGCCCCTGGAATTTGTTTGGTCCTTTGAGGGGGGGAAAATCAAATTATCTTCTGCGACATCCACGTGTTTGTATTTAATACATCTATAAATCAAAGCTTTGTTGGGTTGTTTAACCCTTTCGCTGGGAAAACCGAAGGGTTTTCCTCACTGGATGAATCTGCAAATCCAAATCGTTAAATAAAAAACTGAGGAGAAAGGGTTCAAAACCAAGCAAAGCCCCGTGGTATTTTTTTTTTTTCAAGAGGAAACCATGCAAGAGTACATAAAAAGGCAAAAATTGGCTACTTGAAAACCAAGAATTGTTTTTAATGCGTTGGCCGAGGAAAACAAATCGAAGAGTTCTGTGAGGTTTTCTAAAAATTTACAAGAAAAACCGATGGGCAGCTCTAGTCAATGCTCTTTTCTCCTGCTGGAAACGACAACAAACACAGTCCCACACGAAACAATTTCATCTCGACTGCAGGAGAGCCCTGGGGGCTCGGGGAACCTTGGCATTCCCTCATTTCTTCAGGGGCTGGTAGACAGAGGCGTTGGGGTCGAGTCCAGAGGGGCTGGGCTCCACAAATTTGGAGGAATAGTGGGGGGACACGGGGCTCAGGGTGCTGGTGGCTGCAGTGTAGCTGATGCTGGGCATCACTGCCATCACCTCTGCGATCTTCTGCTTCAGCTCCTTGATCTCCTGGTCCTTCTGCAGGATCTGCCCTGCGAACAGCGAAGCACAGCAAGGCTCAGAACCTGCCCAAAAGCTTCCCTGCAAGCCCAGCCTGGCACCTGCACCACCAGGGGCTGTGCTGGGTTATCTCCATTTAACCCTGGCACCACCACGGGGCTGTGCTGGGTTATCTCCATTTAACCCTGGCACCACCACGGGGCTGTGCTGGGTTATCTCCATTTAACCCTGGCACCACCACGGGGCTGTGCTGGGTTATCTCCATTTAACCCTGAACCACCACAGAGCTGTGTTTAATTATCTCCATTTAACCCTGGCACCATCACAGAGCTGTGTTTGATTATCTCCATTTAACCCTGAATCACCACAGAGCTGTGTTTGGTTATCTCCATTTAACCCTGAATCACCACAGAGCTGTGTTTGATTATCTCCATTTAACCCTGGCACCATCACAGAGCTGTGTTTGGTTATCTCCATTTAACCCTGAATCACCACAGAGCTGTGTTTGGTTATCTCCATTTAACCCTGGCACCATCACAGAGCTGTGTTTGGTTATCTCCACTCAGCACAGAACAAAACTCAACCCTCCCATGGTCATTTTGCATTATTTGGACTCACAGCTGCACCACCCCCAAAGATTAATTCTATTTCGTCTCATTTTTCTGCCTTTTTGCCATCCCCCTTCTCCAAACTCCTCACAAATGCCCAAGTATGTGCTCCTAAAAGCTGTTAATTTTCCAAACTGTCCCATTCCCACCTGAGCTTTCACACCACCACCACAGCAATTCCTGAAACCAGGTGATGCAAAAAACCCTCTGCTGAAACAAAACTAAACTATTGCTCCCTCTAATTAAATATTGCTGCCATCAAACAACCTTCTGCAGGGCAATTAAGCTGGTGTTAAATGCAGAGTTTTGAATGTTGCTCCATGGTTTGCACAGCTGCACAAAGCCTGGGCTGGGTTTTATGTTGGTTTTCTGCTCCCTCTGGTGGCATCACCACACTTCCCTCACCTGCTGAGAGTTAAATCAGCTTGGGTTCTCCCCAAATTTAGGTTTTATTTACTTGAGGAGTAATAAAATGTTATTATTAGGATGACAGGACAGCAGCTTAATAACAAGCTTAATTTAATTTATCTGTTTTTTAAAGAGAGTTCTTTAAAGACCTCCAGCTCCTTGTAATGGTTTATAAACATGCAGAAAATAATCAGGAATTAATTTAAACACCAATTTTAATGTTCATTATCAGTTGGATGGGCTGGGAAGGTGAGCTCAGATGGTTTCAGCTCCACATTGCCACGGCTGGAAATGCCAAATTCTCCCTGAGAAATCCCAGGATTTCCCCCCAGGTACCTTGGGCAATCTCCAGCTGCCTTTTTGCATCTCCCAGGGCAGAGAAGAGGTCCAGCTTGATCCTGGTCTCTGCACTCAGGCTGTTCTCCAGGTGCTGGGTCTTGTCCTGCATGGCTGAGAGTGCTGACATCAGCACCTCCGTGTCCTTCTCGTTCTCCTTGTACTTCCTCAGCTCCTGCAGGGGAAACTGGGGCTGAGAAGGGCAGGAATGGCACCCTGGGGGCAGGAATGGCACCCTGGGGCAAAAAAAATATCACCCTGGGGGCAAAAAGTGGCATCCTGGGGGAAAAAATGTCACCTTGGGGGCAAAAAATGCCAGCCTGGGGGGGGACAAATGCCACCTTGGGTGACTTCACACAGCAGACAGACCCAGGAGTCTTTCCCCTTCCCCACACTGGGCCTGGCATTAATTAAAATGCTGGTTAATTAAGGTTACCTGCAGTAAGCACCCTGCAAGTGATTAAAGCTGATTACAGCACCGTTTTCTCCGGGCTGTGACCCTCCACCCAAAATCCCTTTGCAAGGGGGTGGGAACGTTTCCCTCAGGAAAAAGCTGGAATCCCAGAGCTGGGAATGTTGGAAAAGGCCTCTGGGAGCAGCAAATCCAACTCAAATTCATCCCCAAGTGCCACATCTGGACAGTTTTTTTTTGGACATTCCATCACTGGGCAGCCCCTTGCACAGCTTCACAAGAACATGGAAAAAGCTTTCCTAAAATCCAATCTAAATAGCTGATTAAAGGGATTGTTTGTATCTCACATTAAAATCTCACTGTGCTGCAATGGCAGAAATTAAGGAAAGAGAAAAACAGGGAGAAATTATCCTGGCAACCTCTGGCTGGGGAAAAAATACAAAAATATTCTACACCTTCAAATGGAGGGACAACAGTGCAAAGGGGAAAACAAAAAGCTTCTCTAACAGTTTGAAGATGCCCATAAAATTAAAAAGCTTAATTAGAGCTGGGTTTAATTATCTGAAAGCCATGCTCAAACACTCCAGGGATAAGCCACACTCGTTGTCAAGGGTTTGGTAAATCCAGGGACAACGAGGCTGCACCTGTGATTGGGAAACAAGTCCACAGCAGCACCAGGTGGGTTTTGAAAGGCATTAAAAATCCATTTTCATGCAGATTGTCAGTCTGAGCACATCTTTAGGACAGGAATAAGGGCACACATTTGAGCTCTTTAGCTGTGACAAACCCAACCCTGTTTGCTGCAGATCTGCCACAAAGTATTTTCAATATTCAGGCACTTCCACAAAAAACAAAACCAAACAAAACCAAACCAGCCTGGCCAGTGCTCCAGACTGCCCTGAATCAGCAACCTTTAGAGGAATTTATGATTTATTAAAATGGGACTGGCCACAGGCTCCTTGCATGAGCAGAAAAATGCTATTGAGGGGATTCTACCCTCAGCCCACACAGACCAGTGGGTCTGGGGGAAAAAAATCCCCTTTTAACCAACAGAATGGTGTGGAAGGAGCTCTGGAGCCATGGAAGGGTTTGGATGGAGCTCTGGAGCCAGGGAATGGTGTGGATGGAGCCATGGAAGGGTTTGGATGGAGCTCTGGAGCCATGGAATGCTTTGGATGGAGCTCATGGAATGCTTTGGATGCAGCTCTGGAGCTCATGGAATGGTGTGGATGGAGCTCTGGAGCCAGGGAATGGTGTGGATGGAGCTCATGGAATGCTGTGGATGGAGCTCATGGAATGTTTTAGGGATGCAGCTCTGGAACCATGGAATGCTGTGCATGGAGCTCTGGCCCTGCTCCTGCCCTCACCCCGCCCAGCCTGGGGCAGGACGTGCAGGAGCTGCACCCCCCAGGCACTGCTCTGAGGCAGATGCAGGGATCTGGGAGCCATCCTTGCATCTGCCCCGAGCCCCTGGAGCTGTGGCATTACCTGAACTTTGATTTCCAGCTCTCTGATCTGATCCTCTTTCAGTTTGATGTCCAGGGTGAGCTTCTTGCACTCCGTCTCCAGCTCGCGGATGCGATTCCGCAAGGTCTCGGTGCACTCCCCTCTGCAGGGGGACAGGAGGTGAGACAACAGCAGGGGAGACAACAGGAGGTGAGACAACAGCAGGGGAGACAACAACACCCACCTAACTGCCCCTCCCCAGCTGCTTGCAGCAGCAAAAATTAAAATAAAAGCTGAAGCATGACAAGAAGAAGCCAGCTTTGGTCTCCTCAGCACAGCGCTTCCCCTCACAGCAATGCAGGTGTTACACCTCAGGTACTGGGAGATTTGGAATATTGATGAAATATTCAATATTCCAACTGATGAGAGATTCATTCCTTTCTGGGGAGGGCAGAAATGCAGGAATATATCTTTTCAGACATTTGGAGCCCTGCAGGTTGAGGTGAGCCCAGGTTGTGCTGCTGTGGGGCTGAGGAACCCCGCTGTGCTGAGCACTGGGAGCCACTGCCCCAGCAGGAAAATTCCAGAATTATGGCCATATAATGTCCCAAATCCTTGATTCCCACGTGGAAGGAGATGCTGCTTTGAGCAGGACACAGAACACCCTCCAGGAACAGCAGGTAACTCAGAGCACACTCATCCTTTACACCTGTAAATGTCACGTGGAAGGGATTGGCACCTCCCAGCCCTGCCTTGTTTTAACACAAATGAGCCTCTCAACGCAAATAAAGCTGTTTTGTTTTTTTTTTTTAAATAAAAGATTTTTTTAAAATAAAAGATCAAGCCCAGGCTCCTCCTTCCCAGCCCAAAGCTCCCAAGGGCAGAGCACCTGGTAGCAGCAGCAAAGGCCACAGCTCGTGCAGCAGTTGCTTCTTCCAACTTCTTCCTTTTCTTCTCTTCCATTAATTGTTTTTCTACAAAGGTTCGTGCCTCCTGCTCTGCCTTTAGCTTCTTCTCCAGCTGGCTGATCATTTGTTTGTCTTTTTGTTTCATCTGTACAGCGTTGTGCAATCTGCAGGGGGACAGGAGAGACCTTAAAATCTGCCTGGATTTGCCTCCCATTTTAGGATTATTTAACACAAAAATCCCCCTTTACAGCCCCCAGGGCAGTGGCACCCATTTGTTATAAATGACAATACAGTTGGCTTTGGCATTTATATATTTGCATTTACCAGTTATTATCAATCACAAAGATTTGAATATAGCCCAGTTTGTAATCCCTTTAACTGCTTTTCAATATAGTATAATCTCTCAGCTAAAGTTTTCTTTATACCCTTTTAAAGTTTTGAGGCTGCTTTGCCTTCCTCCTAATCCCATCTCACAGGAAGAAATGAGGAAATAACTCCAGAGGGTACAGGGGCATTTGGCCAACATTGGCCCCACATGTAAACTGGAGAGAAATCTCCAATTGGCCAACCAAAACCACGACACAAAATGGGTTTTTCTGCCTGCTTTGAACTGAAACTGCCACAGTTATATATGTATATATAAAATAAATATTTATCCCTTATTAAACTTTTAGAAATGGAGAAGAGTAAGCCTTGTTTCTGTCTTAGGCTGCAAGATGTGGCTGGGGTGTGAATTCTATTCCTATCTGTTCTTTAGACAGTTTTCTTCATCTCTCCCACAGCCAATCCTCCCTCCAGGAGACATCTCCTTTTAATGGCTCATTAATTATTAATTATCTTATGTTAATGGACCATTAATTATTAATTATCTCCTGTTCATGGGCCAGTGAGTGTCACTGCATGGCTGAGAAAATTCCATCATCATGGGGAGATGCTCCAGGGGGAGGAGACAAGCATTCCTACCTGGGTACAATCTGAGATTTTGGGATACCAGAGCAGCCTTTTCCCCCTGCATTCCCAGAGGAGCAGCTTCCTTCCCCCTGCATTCCCAGAGGAGCAGCTTTCTTCCCACTGCATTCCCAGCTTTCTTCCCACTGCATTCCCAGCTTTCTTCCCCCTGCATTCCCAGAGGAGCAGCTTTCTCCCCCTGCATTCCCAGAGGAGCCCAGGCCCATCTCCCCCAGCCCTGGAGCTCCAAGGAAAACTCCCCCCTTGTGCAGATCCTGCTCCAGCAGAAGCACAGCTGGCACTGCAGGAGGGCTGAGCCCCCCTGGGATGGGGCTGAGCCACTCCCTGCCCACAGGCTGCCACCCGCGCTGGCAGTGCCGCTGTGCATTCCCGCGTTCCCGTTTTTATAGGATTTCCATCCCTGCCCGGGAGCCCCTCGGCTCACACAGGGCGGTCCCGCAGAGGGGAGGGGACCCCAGGGTGCCAGCCCAGGGGGTGCCACCTACTTGTTCTGCAGCAGCTCGTTCTCCTGGCGCAGCTGGCCCGTCTCGGCGCGCGCGCCGCGCTCGGCGGAGCTCAGCGAGCTCAGCTGCCCGCGCAGCTCCTGCTCCACCTGCCTGCTGGCCTGCAGGTCGGCCTTCAGCTTCTTGATGTCCTGCTCCAGCCTGCGGGCACAAAGCACAGCGCCGCGTTGGCCGGGCACGGGCACCGGGCACGGGTACCGGCACCGGGCACCGGCACCGGGTGTGCCAGGTGCTTTGGTGGGGCTCTGCTTCCTCTGCCAGAGCGCCACCGGGCAGCTTCTGCATGGCTCATTTATGTTAGATGATATGTTTATATAATGTATTAGATATGCTTGTGTGATATAAAATATCATGTAAGCATATGTAATATAATGTTTTCTATCATATAAGAATATACAATATAAAATATTATATATGTGTATATGATATAAAATATTATAGCATGTAAGCATATATAATATTTTATATCATATAAGCATATACAATATAAAATAGTATATTATATATGTGCATATGATATAAAATATTATAGCATGTAAGCATATATAATATTTTATATCATATAAGCATATACAATATAAAATAGTATATTATATATGTGCATATGATATAAAATATTATATAATGTAAGCATATATAACATTTTCTATCATGTAAGCATATATAATATTTTATATCAAATAACCTATATAATATAATATTTTCTACCATATAAGCCTATATAATATTTTCTGTCATATAAGCATATATAATATAAAAATTATATTATATATGTGTATATGATATAAAATATTATATCATATTTTCTATCATGTAAGCATATGTAATATAATATTTTCTATCATGTAAGCATATGTAATATAATATTTTCTATCATGTAAGCATATACAATATAAAATATATATGTGTATGATATAAAATATTATATCATATAAGCATATATAATATAATATTTTCTATCATATAAGCCTATATAATATTTTCTGTCCTATAAGCATATATATTTTCTATCATGTAACCATATAAAATATTTTCTATCATATAAACATATATAACACAATATTCTCTATCATATAAACATATATAATATTTTCTGTCATATAAGCATATATAATATTTTCTGTCATATATATAATATAATATACTCTACCATATAAGCATATATAATATAATCTTTTCTATCATATAAACATACATTATATATTTTTATATATATATAGTAAATACAGGCAAACCCAATGGGAAGAAATGACAATGTCTGACTCAATTCAGAAGGCTGAATGATTTCTTTATTATCACTATGCTAAAATACATTAATATACTATATAAAAGGAAGATATTAAAACTACACACTACTTTCTCTAACACAACTCGTGCCCCTCTCTGAGCCCAGCCCCAGGTGGGTTGGATTGGCCACCAGGCTCAAACAATCCTCACCAGAATCCAACCACTCACCCCAGGGAAACAATTCTCCAAACACATTCCACATGGGAAAAACAAAGAGAAAATCATTTTTATTTCTGCTCTTTGTTTTCTCTCTGTGCACCTCTATGAAAAATCCTGAGTGAGAGAAATGTGCTTGCCATATATATATATATTATATATTCTAATATATATTTATTTATTATATGTACTATATAACACATTATATTTATGTAATATAAAACTAAAATAGATGGGTATTCTCCGTTCAGTCAGAGAGAAAGGAGAGTTTCTAACCAGGCTAGAGCCTGGGAGAGAGTTGCAAAGGAATGGAAATAATTCTCTATCCCTCTTGTTGTTCACATTGTTTATAGATATGTTCTGCCACCGTGTGTCACTCGCTGCACACCAATGGTGTGAGATGTTTTTACTTTGAGAACAATGAATCAGCCTGCAGGATGCTCTCTAGAAAAGAGTGAAGTATTTGAAATAAAGTTAGTTAGTGTTCACATCATCTAACCTTCTGAACTGTTCTTTCATTCCCGTCCTGCCTCAACGGCGACACATAATATATAAATATATTATATATAAATATATCTTAGACCATAGCATAATATTAAAATAGGCATTTAACATCTCACAGTCTCTTTTCCACATAACTAACTCAGAAGAGTGCACAATAATGAGATGATTCCCTACAATTGTGGGCTATCTTACCTGAAAGGTAACAGGGGCAAAAAGCAGAACACCTAAAGGAAGAATTTATTGACTCTTCATTATCAGGGAGTGTAAAAACAACAGGATGGAGTGTAAAAAACAACAAGAAGACATAAAATATATTGCTCTAATGACCAGTCAAAGATTAAAACCAAGCAAGGAAATCCCTGAAACATCTCCACTCATAAGAATGTTTGCATAATGTATAAAACTCATGAATATGTATGTACCCCTGGAATGGAACAGTATATATAGAATATTGTTTTACCCTAACAGTGATTTTTCTGGCCCATCACCAAAAGCACCCCAGAGCTGGGTATTTGTCCCTTATTAAACTTTTAAAAATCCTGAAGAGTGCACTTTGTTTTGGAGACAATTCCAAAGGACACTCCCAGCTTCCTGCCCGCTCAGGCACAAAACCAGCAGAACAAACCTCAAACCTTCATCCTCCAAACATCCAACCCTCACCATCCTCCGACTGTGTCCTGGCTAAAAAATCAGCTTTTCTGTAGCTCCACCTAGAGCCACACACACCTCGAGCCTCCCACAGGAATTCACCGTCGAGTGCTGCAAGAAATCCTCTGGAATTACATTTCCCTCAAGTCTGAGAAGCTCCAAAGCAGGACAGAGCCACACAGAGCCAGGTTCCATTCTGGCCACAAAGGCTGAGTTTGATTTGCTAGCCAGAGATGAGCTGTGAATTGTGTATAGCTCATTTATATTATATAAATATATAATACTTTTTATTTTATATATATATATATATGTATATATTATAATATATAATCTATAATATATCTATTATATATAGAATACATTATAATATATCTATTATAGTCTATCTATTATATATATAATACATTATATCTATTATAGTCTATCTATTATATTATATATATAATACATTATAATATATCTATTATAGTCCATTATATATATATATATATATATATATATATATATATATATATATATGTATAATATCATATACCAACGTATTGGTATTTTCTTGCAGCACATGATGTGCATGCCGAGCAAGAGGATGTGTTAAGTCATCCCTAGCTCAGGAGTCAGTAAATTTAGTTTTAATTGCTCTCGAACAGAGACCATCTGCTCTCTACACTTGAAATTGTAGCTTTGGAAAGTTCTTGAAGATTCATGTAATCTTTTTAATTAAAATATTGTTGAATAAAAACACACGTTTCGGAGGAGAGGCACTCAGCTCACTTTGATTTTCCCCCCACAAATCAGGTTATTGATTCTTAGAATAAAAGCACATCACAGGTGAATAATCAACATTTTTAAACCCTGTTACACACTTATTGAAAGCAAACACACCCCAGCCATTCTCACACGATCCTCCTTTGCTCTGCCAGCTATTGATCTGAGAGTTTTTACAAGTCCATAAAGAAGATGAAGGTGCTTTTATTTCCAAGCTTCCACTCTGAATTAGTGGCAGCAGGACATTAAGACCAGGAGAACAAGCACAAAAACCAGAAAGTGCTGCCCCTGGTGACACTCAGCAGTGCAGATGAATGGCTGCACCTTTCTGGCTTCTTAATGAAACCTTTTTGGGCTTCAGGGCAGGGAAAAATCAGCCAGAAAGGCACAGAGAGATGAGCAGGGAGAGCACCCTGTGCCCCTGAGTGCAGAGGGGAGGTGTGGGGTCAGCAAGGCTCTGCAAATCCAGGGAAGTGGGTCTGGAACAGCTCAAACAGCCCAGGGAGGAGAGAGGGGCAAGGAGGAGCAGCCCCAGAGGGGGCTGGAACACCTCAGAGCACTTCATCTCACCCCTCCTGCCCCTCCAGCACCATGGAAGTGCCCTCCTGGGAAAATAAATTCCCACAGTACTCCAAAAACAGCCAAGAGCACCCTCAAACGGGAAAGAAAAAAATCAGCTTACAGGCAAATAGTAAAAATAGGCACCTCAAAGGGAAGTGCACAAATCACTTCAACGCCTGGTGCTCTGCTGAGGGAAAGGATTTGCAAACCCCACCAAATATTCCAACCTCAGCCCCCAAATGGGAACAGCAGCAGCTGGCTTTAGGTGAGTGGGGCCACCCTGTGCAGTGCTAAATGATGGACAGGGCAAAGAAATCAGAGTTTCACTTCATCTGCCAAAAAAGCAGCAGCGCAGTGTTTGAGAGAGAGCAAATGTTTTAATTAAGCTGTAGCACCACTACCAGACTGGGCTGTGCAAACAGCTGATTGGTTTTAATCCAGGTTTCCATAAATAGGTGGGAAAATGCAGTTTCAATAGAGGAATGCACCCAAATCCCACTTGACACTGGCCCAGAAATAATTTCACCATCCATGGCTCCAGCGAAGCAATAATTGAAGATAAGAGCTGTAAATAGCTTTACCTGTAGCTCAGACTCTAACAAACAGATACCCCAGATTTATTTTGGGTATTGAGTATTCCAGGAAAAGAAGCCCTGAGCAGATAAAGCCTGAAGAGCTCCGAGGTGCTGGCACAGGACTGAGGCCACAGGCACAGCTCTCCCTGCTGTGTATGGGACTGGTGGGATGGGGCAACACCCACCAGACATCACCCCACAGAAAATTCCTCTCTGGCCAGTCAATGCCACAAAAAAAAAAACCACTGGAAACTGCTTGATCAGTGGGCTTGTTTGGAATGAGGTTTTACAGTAAGATTTTAGCAGGTTTTAATTTCCCCTTTTTCATTACACTGAAGGATTTGTTGCAGCTTTAAACAGCAGAGCAGAGAATATCTGTTTTCTGCCAATTACAGAGCAAGTGCAGGCTCCTTTCTCCCTAAAACGAGAGGAAGATCACAATCCATCACCATGCAAAGAATTCCTGGGTGGCTTCTCTCCCAGAGCCACCCCAATTAGGCAGACACAAGTTCATTAAGAAGGAGAAAACAAGAAGGGAGTTACCCCTCAGACCCACAGGTGCTCCCTGCACTGTCACAGAGGTCACCTCTCCCACAAGAACATTAACACCACTCCAAAACAAAAGCACATCAGGGTAAACCAACACAAAGGCATAAAAAATCCTCAATTCTGGCATCAAAAAAGCAGGACAGGGGAGCAGGGCAGGCCTCCCCCCTCTGGAACAGCCTGCATTGCTGCTACAATGATAAATGACCCCTAAACCAGCATTATTGTTATTTTTGCACTGATTTCATTTGCTGCTTAAGTCACTTATTTCCTTATTATTGGAGAATGTTATTTACAGAGGAGGGGGAGCAAAAGCCGGGTTCTGGAAGATGTTTTTCCCTGCTGCTGCACACATCAGCACTCACTCTGACACAGAACTGCTTTTAAATGAGGCTTTAGTTGCAGATTATGTTGTGCTGTTTATACAAGCGAGGTCAATTCCTTCCGTTTGTCATTGCTAACTGCAGATTTACCCATTTCCTCTGCTGAGCACCACCTCCTGCCATTCCTGGTGAGGAGAATTAATCAGGGATCACCTCGGAGAGGGAGCATTTTCCCAAATGCCTCGGGGGAGATTGGTGGATGAACCTCAAGACAACTCAATTCAGCTTTAATGCTCCCCAGCATTGACATCTGGGTGCTCAGTTTACTCCATCCCATAATCACCTGGCAACTGCACTCAAATGAAACACGGCCTATATAAAAATGCTCATTTTAAAGTACCCACAAGGCTCTGAGATGCTCTCCAAAAGCCCCAGGTCTGCCTGGCACAGCAGCCCCTGCAGTGAAGCTGTTCTTTCTGTGCCCCTGCTGGGGCTGACAGCTCTCCCTGCACTCCCCAAAATCCAGGAACCCCCAAAATCCAGGAGCTTCCTTTCCCTGCTGGGACTGACAGCTCTGCCTGCACTCCCCAAAATCCAGGAATTCCCAGAAATCCAGGAGCCTCCTTTCCCTGCTGGGACTGACAGCTCTGCCTGCACTCCCCAAAATCCAGGAGCCTCCTTTCCCTGCTGGGACTGACAGCTCTCCCTGCACTCCCCAAAATCCAGGAATTCCCAGAAATCCAGGAGCCTCCTTTCCCTGCTGGAGCTGCTCCCAGCAGCTGCCATTTCCAAACCCTGCTCTGTTCCTGAGCTCTCTGCTGCCTTGGGAAGGGGCTGCAGGAGGGATTGGCTCCCACACTCCTCATTTACATTCCCAATCCTGATTTTCTGTTTCGTGCTTGCCTTCCTGGGGCAGGAGACCTTGGCCATCACCCCCCTGCAGCTGACACAGGAAACCTGCTGCTGCTTTAATGCCACTCCAGGCAGGGGGGTGAGCAAGAGGCACCAGCCCCTCTCTGCCCATCAGTGATGTCACCAAATTGCACAATATTAGCACCAAATGGCCACAAATGCCCATTCAAACCTCCCAGTCTGTCTCTGCAGGTAACACCATTTTAGGAAAGTGGAATAAGCTGTGGCAGAGCAGCTTTTGCTTCACCAAAGAATTTTCCCAGCCCAACTGCCAGATGATGTCCTCGTTATCTGTGGCAATAATTAGTACATGAGACAGCTTGTTCATCACCTCGTGTGCCAAAGGCAGGACCTCTGTGGATACAGCCAGTTCTGCCAAGCTGCACTGCCAGGTTTTTTTGTGTGGTTTTAGTGCAGGGATTTTTAAGGGTGCTGAAAGGCAGAGGCAGGTCATGGGTTTTGCAGTGTAATGTGCAATAAACAACAAAAAAATAATTCTGCAGCAATTACAGCTTGGACTTGTTCCATACGTTGAGGCTGTAAATCTGTTTCACCTCAGAAATGACAGTGAAATGTAGAAGAAATGAATCTGCTATGCACCTCCTGACAAACAACAAAGTCAGCAAAGGGACACCAGGCTGATCCCAAATGGATCCAGAGCTGGGAGAGAAGCACTCAGATCACAGAGGTTCAGTGATGAAGGGCTTGACAAGCTCCAGCAGAGTCCAGCACCCTCAGGAGATGTCACAGAAAACCCCAGAGGTCCCTGAGCTGCTGGGACTCCTCAGCTCTGGCCAGCAAGAATGGAACAATCCCCAGGGATGGGCATCAGGAAATTCCTCTCCACAAAACCAAACACTCAGGCCCTGACATTCCACCAGGCAGAGCAACAAGAAAAGCTTAGCTTCAAATAAGAGCATGTATAAAATATATAAACCTCAACTAGCAGGATAGATTCCAGACAGATCACATCAAGTATTTCAAAATTAACAACCCTGTAAAAATCCTGGTCTCCAAAACCCCCGGATCTTGACTGTCTCCAGCCCTGCTAATCCCAAGTCCAAGCAGCAGAAGGAATATTTCACATTTGCTCCTGGTTACTCAGCTCAGGGCCATCATCTGTGGACACAAAAGGAAAGCAGCTCAGGTCTGCCATCCTGCTGAGAGGCTGCTGGACACCCAGCTAGAAAAAGTAGCTTTATTTGGAAGCTGAGCAGATCTGAGCTGAGTCTGAACAAATGCAGGACTTCACTCGGCCCTTTTCAGGCTCCAGCAGCAATGCAGACTGAAAGTTTAATAACAGGAATGAGTAACACTCCTGGAAGTGGAAAAAATGATGAACAGATGCCTGGAACTCCAGGGACGGGATAATTGACAAGGTTAAAATAAAAAAGCACCATGAATTTTTAAATTTAAGTGCATCCATCCCATCCAATTTGTCAGGTGAGTTTCTGCTCCCACTGCTGTGGGATTTACACAGCCAGGCTGAGCAGAAAGAGGATTTCATGAATGACTCCAGGCAGCAGCTGGAGCAGGATGCTGGGGTTTGGTGCTCCTGGGCTGCCTGCACAGGGACATCAGGGACCAGAAACAGCTCCAGGGATTTGTGGCACAAGTCCACACCCCAAAACCACTAGTCTGAAGGAGTTCCATTCCCTCTCAGGGCAGAATAAGGCCCTTTCAGAGTACACCTGTGTTCTGTGTCCTTCCCCAGCGAGTTCCAGGAGCTGGAATTCCCTCAGGATACCATCTGTTTTGTTGCAGACTCGTTTCTGTGGTCCCTGTTCTGTGACCACCTGCTCCAAGCTCCCCCATAAGGATTTCAAGAGGAAATGGAAGCTTTAAACACAGCAGGTTTAACTCTGAGTCCCTGTCCCAGGCACACAATCCTCAGGCTGGCAGCTCATCCCTTCCCTCTGCTCAAGGCTTAGGAATGTTTGGAACTGCAGCAAACTGAGCTGACCCTTCTGTCCCTCAAGGAGGGAGCAAACAAAGCTGATGGAGGGTGCAGAGCTGCCAGCTGAGCAGGGAACCCCCAGGCAGCCCATCAGACCTGTCACACATCAGCCCCGCTGGCTGCTCTCTGGTTTGCCTCACACAGCCTCTCGACAGACATTAGGTATCAATTAGCCCGGCTGTTTAATTGGCAGGGGTATGTCAGTCAGGCTAGAGGGGAAAATAATATTTCCATTGAAGTAATTGTGTTCCCACAGCACAAATCCTCGGAGATAAAAGCCCAATTATCAAAGGTACCTGCAGGGAAAACAAGCTTGATGTGCCAATTGAGCTGGCCAACACCGATCTGGTGGAGTAAGGAATAAGAGACACGAGCCAGGTGGAAAATGCAGGAGAAGGGCAGAACTGTGGAACAGTTTTTGTTCCACACATCTCTCCACGCAGAGTCACAGCACACGACACCACCATCAGTGCCAGGGTGAGCCACTGCACCTCGCAGAGCCAGCTCCCTCTGAACTTCCCAGGAGCAGAGGCAAAGCTGGGACGTTTCCATGCTGACAGATCCCCAGGGCTGTGCCTGCACAGGGCTGTGAGCAGAGCTGAACTCAAGCTCCACACCAGCCTTGCCTCCCTGCCTCCACGCTTGGAATTGGAGATTAAAGCAAAAGCCAAACACTTGAAAGGAAAAACAAAACCAAACCACCTGTTCTGTCACCAGCAAACCCCAGTGAACTCCCTGGAGAGGCAGAGGTCGCACCACAGAAGAGCTGCCAAGGACAGATGAGCTGATTTTCTCACGTTTTCCTCCTGCTTTCCACCAGAGTATTTCTGTGCCTCACAACAGAGCTGTGAGCTAGGGGAGCAGCAGATCCTGAGCCAGAAATGAAGCAACCTGCTCCAGGCTGCATAGCAAACAAAAACCAGGAACACAGCTCCACACATCTCCTGGAGATCTCATCCCACCACTGCACAATTCTGCCTTCTCTAGGTGATCATAAGTGACATTTTTTCCATGTGATCATAAATGACATTTTCCTAATAAAAAGCAAACGAAGCCTCTGAGTCCTGATGAACCAAGGGATCATAAATGACATTTTCGCATGTGATCATAAATGACATTTTCCTAATAAAAAGCAAATGAAGCCCCTGAGTCCTGGTGGACCAAGGAAGGATGAGACAAGGCTCAGGCCCAACTTACCTTACCAGTGCATCTGGTTTGCTTAGCTGGTTATTAGGAATACAGTTTTCCATTAAGTCCTTATGTGTGCTCGGGCTCTTGCTGGCACATTTCTGTTTTTTCTCATTTTTAGAGGATGAGGAGGGGATGCTCCCGTTGGTTGCACTGTGGCTGCGGGGTGAGGAGTTCACAACCCCACTGACATTTTTGTAGTTTTTGGACGAGGCAGTGCATGAGTCCTCTTTCAAGAGGTTTTCTGTACTTCCTACAAGATCATTATTTAATCTTTTACTATTGATATGGTTTTCCATATATTCAATTTCTTGTATTTTAGAGTCTACAGGTTGCAAAATATTGTTGTTTATTCCAAGGTTGTGTTTCTTTGCATCTTTGTCCTTTTCTTTCCCTTTTTCTCGATACTCCAGCTCTGGCAACGTTGCAGAGATTTTTTTATTGGCTGGAATTCCTCCATTGTGCTGCAGGAGTATTGAGGAATCCATATCAGATAATCCTTTGGCTGCTGCAACACCAAAGTGAAAAAAAACCAACTTAGTTCATTAAATCCATCAATACCGTGCCACAGAAAGAAAAATCATTATGGACACATCCATCATTCCTGCAGGAAACGATCAGTATTGGAGATTCTCTAGAAAAGAGAATCCAAAGTCACCTATTTTAAGGCTTTTTGCCTCATTCTAGGCAGGAAAGAGGGATTTAATAATAAATACTAGAGCTTCACACAATGCTGACTGACAAGAGTGATGCAGCTGCTAATGAAGAACCAGCCAGAGGGGCCACAATTCCCTTTTCTTGCCACATGAACCCCTCCAAACTGATTTCATTTCTGAGCTCACCACACTCCCACCAAAGCAGGCCAGGCTGGAGCAGCACACCAGGGCTTTGTTTCCCTTGGAACAGCAGAGAACAGAGCACACATGAGGGAATCACTTGCCTTCCTCTGCCTCCCTCTCTTGCCTTTGCAGCATCTGCTGCTCTGGGGGCAGTGCCTGCTGCAGGAGCTGCATGTAGAACTCGTTCTCCTTCTGCACCTCCTTCTGCTTCCTCAAACGCATCTTGTAGCTGACGTAACTTTTAAAGCCAAAGCCCAAAGTCACAACAGGGTAGCCAATGCTAAGGTGAAAAAAAAAAAAAAAGCAATCTTATGAATCAAACTGCAGCCATGATAGCAAATTAATCAAGTACAGACACTATTCATATACACATATTTGTATATATGCAAGAAAACTTCCATAGGAACTGATTTATAAAGTGGTTTTTGCTGTTGCACAGGAGCTTTCAAGAAATGCTTGGAATATCCACACTGCAAATTCAGCCCAGCACAGAAAGGTGGCACTGGGTCCTTGTTTACACACATTTCTCATGGAGCATTTCGTGGCAGAAATGTGGGGGAAAACTGAACAGCCAAGGCCTGAACCCAAACAAAAAGCCCCGATTATTAATTTTCTTGGTGAAATAAAGGTTAACAGGAAAAGAACAGAGAAGCACTCACCAGTGTGCTGCAAATGGACGACAAAGGTCCACATGGAAGTTTTTTAAATCTTTAAATCTGATGGCTGCTTCAATATAAACAAAAAGTATCCACAGTGATACTGTTGGTAAGCACACACCTCTTTCTGTGGAGGGAAGAGAAACAGAGGCACCTCAGGGACAGAGTAAAGGCAGCAAGGATTTGAAAGTTATTTTTAAAACATTTCAGGAGTCTGAGGAAACAAACCTTAAAGATTTTTATAAAAAAAGAAAGAAAAAGTAAGTTCCCATCAACTTTGATGAGCACTGAAAATGAGTAATTCCTCAAGTTGCCATGAATTAAAATATTAAATCAGCTCAACAGCTACAGCTAAAACTGGCCCATCAGGTTCTTCCTTCTAAGCATCAACCCTGAACAACTTCAGATAAGGTTTTAACATATTAATACAGCTCCAAAAATAGCCCCAGATCCTGCAGGTATTTGAAACTGGGCAGCAAGTGGCTCACAGCACCTGCCATCAGCTCCCACACTGCTGTTATTAGCATAATATAAATTGTCACAGAGCTGAGGGAGGGATGATCCACAGCACCCTGCAAACCCCTGGCATCGAGGCTAGCACAAAATGTTCCACAAATCCCAAGAATCTGGGGAGTGAAAAGTTACCCCTAAAAAAAAATAATTAAATTTTATTCCTAAAATGTTTTGATTGAGGGAAGGAACTAAACCACCTCCCCCAGCTCCACTGCTTTGTCCTGACCCAGGGATTTGTGAGAACAAACTCGGGGAGAAAAGGGCAGCAGAGGGGGACAAGAATTCTCCATGGAAGCCTCAAACTGTCAGGGCAGCCTCGGGTATCACCAGCTCAGAAACTGCACCCAGCTGACCCAAAGCTTTGCTAAAACAGAGTTAAACTCACTGAAATAACTGGTATTTGAACATTATTAACTGAATTATCAGCACACCAACTGAGTGTGGAAGAACACAGCACTGTCACAAACTTGTCCTGTGTGCTCTGCAATTGCTGAATCACTGCAGGAGAGTTTTAAAGGCAGGAATTTAATTTTATTTTAACTGCTCTGGAAATCCTGTTTATTCCCCTCTAGTTCCTGCTTACTGGAGATGCACCCCAAGCACAAAACAAAAAAACCAAACCAAAATTTTTAACTCTAAAATAACTACATTAAGTGAGGCACCAGCAGAAGGGGTTTTGTCCCTAAAAGATATGAGATACACATGGAGTCCTGGAAATTATCAATAAAGAAGAGTTGGAAAAAAAGAAATTATAAATGAGTCAGGAAGTTGTAAATAAAGAAAAAAGCCCACCTGTGTGCCACACATACTGTACCCACACATAGGTGCTGGCAGCAAAGAACAGCCACTGGATTGGGATGAAGAGCAGACAGATGATGTTGGAGGTGAATGCTACACACACAAAAAATACTGAGAAGGCCTGAAAGAAAGGAGGGAGGGGGATAAAGAAGAGGCCTTGGTTATTCCAAGCCAAATATAGTTTTTCATATATATTAAAATACGTATAATACATTTTATATGAAATATTTATTAGTTATAATTTTATCACATAGCAATATTTCTAATATTAAATATTTAAGTTAAATATATTTAACATATTAAAATATGTTTATATATAAATATATAAATATTTTATATGGCTAAATATATTTATAAATTTTTTAAAATATAGTCATCTATCTAGCCCAAATATAGATAGGTCTGTGTGTATATATACACACACAGAGATATATTTCATATATTTATATTTAATATATTTATATATAATACAGTTACAATATAATATATATTTAATATATTTATATATAGTTATATGTATATTTTTAAATATATACAAATATTTAAAAGTCTATATAACAAGGTTTTTTTTTAAATAATACAGAAAGCCTTGCCTGTTTATACATACACAAGGTTGTGATTAATTCAAACCCAGCTCAGGCATTTAAACAATATTTCTCTGTGGTGAAATCTGGGTAAATCTTTATTTCACCATGGATAACATATATTTTTAATATAGCCATATATATAGCCCAAATATAGATAGGCCTGTGTGAATATATACACACACACAGATATATTTCATATATTAATATATATTTAATATATTTATATATAATGCAGTTACAATATATATTTTTATATATTTATATGTATATTTTTAATATATAAAAATATTAAAGAGTCTATATAATAAGGGGTTTTTTTTAAATAATACAGAAAGCCTTGCCTGTTTACACACACACAAGGTTACATATAATTCTGATTAATTCAGACCCAGCGCAGGCATTTAAACAAGATTTCTCTGTGGTGA
Organism: Lonchura striata; assembly: GCF_050655825.1. NCBI lineage: Eukaryota > Metazoa > Chordata > Aves > Passeriformes > Estrildidae > Lonchura > Lonchura striata. The sequence continues at coordinate 1,240,085 of NC_140725.1, forward strand.
AATCTGGGTGAATCTTTATTTCACCGTGGGTATCACCCAGCAGAGAGGGGAGGCTGGCAGTGCCCCTGGCAGCTGGCACGGTGGCATTGCCCGGGAGGGCTCCGTGCCCACTCACCAAGCCCTGGTATCGGAAGGAATCGTAAACGCTCCTGATGAAGAGCCAGAAGGGCCACAGGTACTCAAACCTGAACTCCAGCACAAAATCTGCCAGCAGCACCAGGGCCCACACCACCAGGAACTTCAGGTACAGGAAGGTGCTGGGGGGAGACAAAAAGGACATTTCAGGTCAGCATTTCCAACAGAGAAACTCCCTTTTCTTTTTAAAATTAAAATATTCAGAATTAAAACTAAGGACAACTGTAATACATAGAAGGAAATGACAGCCAAAATAATTTTGTAAAATAAATTTAGGTTTGTTTTATTATTATTATTATTCCATTACAGCAGGCCTGGCCTAATGAAGCTAACACTGAACTACATTTATTTTTCCTAATAAACAGCAGGGTCACTGCTCATCAGCACCCATCTCCCTTTGCATTGTCACACACTCAAGTCCTGCCACAGGTAACTTCTCCCAGCTGGAATTTTCTTTTTCCAGTCCTCTCCTCCAGGAATTTTAGTGTTGTCCCTCCTCAGCAGGCTGCAGATGTTCCCTCATTTAACACGGACTGCAACACCAATAAACTGAGATGTATTTTAACCCTACAGCAATTTCAAGTGTTTTGATACTGAGTTAGTGTTAGATTTGCAAAGATTTCTATGAAGGCAAATGGATCCCTTAAAAACAAACAAAAGCCCAGAAAAATGGAAGCACACGAGGCCTGAGACCAGCCTAACTTCTATTTTTAATTATTCCTGAGCCACATTCCCATGTTCTGAGTCCTGCATTTTGAACCACTGATGATCATTCTTGGCAACAGAGCCTAAAAACATTGTGAGCTCATACCCAAGTAACACTTGAGGCATCAGCCCAATCCATTTTTCCAAAAAAACAAGCAAAACCCATTTCTTCCCCAAAGCCACCACCCCAGATCTGTCACTCCAGCTCCCCAATACCTTGCTGCACTCTATTGGGTTACAACAACAAAAAAAAAGAGGGGTTAAAAATACTTTTTTCTCATTTAAATAAAATGCAAATTTTCCTTTTAGTAACTTGTTTTCCCTCCTCTGGCACCCTGGCAGCACAGCCAGCAGAACTTTGCCCTGGAATGTTTGGTGGGAGGTGCCAAGGGTTTGCACCCAGTGCCAGGCAGGGTCGAGTTCCTGCCCTGCTCGGGGCTTTTTTAGGAACTTCTCCAGAGCTCTGGGGAAGAGCCAAAACACCAAATTTCCAGGGAAGGAGCTGGGTACCAGCAGAGACTTGGAAATGAGTGAACTCGTGCAATTCTCAGCCAGGTTCAGGCGCAGAGCACGGGGCTGGGAAAATATTTGGATTTCTGGGGAGCCAGAGTGAGTGGCATGTGCCTGAGAGTGCCCTTCTCAACAGAACGGGCTGGGAAAAAATAAATCCAAAGGCTCCAGGAAGCACTGCAGAGGAATGGAAACAAAATTCATGGCACACACTGGGAAAAGTTAAGGAAGAGCTGTTTGCAGTTCTGAGGGACCCAGCCCCAGGCACAAATTACTGCTTGAGAAAAATGAAACTACAGTGACAAAACCCTCACACCCAACAAAATACCCCACACCAAAACCCCTTAAATGGTCACACTGTCCTGGTGTCCGTGCTTCCACAGGCTGCCTTTCCCTGTTTATTTACAGTGTAGATCCTCACCAGAAATCTGTAAAAAGCAGCTGCATTCAGAGAATATTTGACATTAAAGGTGACATTTGGGTCCAGACTCTGCAATTGCACCTGTGCAACTCCTCAGATCTGAGAAATCCTATAAAATCATGCCAGCCAGGAATTCCTTGCTCAGCTTGGCTGTGTTGTGGAGACTTTTCCTGGGTTACTCCCACGGCTATTGTTTATTTTGCTGCCACTGGAAGCCAGGAGGAGACCCCATTTTTCCCAGCAAATGAGGGCTGTCAGGACTAATGCTGCTCAGCCGTGAAGTGCCACTCCAAGTGAAAGCATTTCTGAACAAGAGTTCTGTAACACAGCCATTAAAGTGATTTCTGATATTAAATTCATATCAATCCAAGGGCCCCGCTGACACTTAGCACCTTCTAAAGTGGGATTGGAACAATGCAACACTTGTAAGGAGGTTTTGCCAACAGTATTAAAGAGCCTATTTCTCATTGTCTGGAGGGCTCCAAAGCCATTCAGAATTCCAGGAGTTCAGGAAAGTTTCAAAGCCTCAATCCTTGTGTTGGCCCCAGCAGGGAAGGAGCCCAAATCTCAGCTCCTGCTACCCCTGAGGTGCTGCACATCCAGGTTTGTGTCCAGGTGAGCCCCCAGCTCACAGCTGAAACACATCCCCAGCAATTAAATCCCTTGGAAAACCTGTTTATTGCACAGGCTCAAAGATATCCCATGACGCCAACTGGAATTCTGAGGTGGATCCTCACAGGGAAGATTCCTACAGATAAATACCTGAAATCTGGGTTATCCAATTTCCTGACACGTCAAAAAATCTGCCCTGGGTGAGCTGGCAGAGGTTTAAGCATGAACCAGCATATGGCATCCAATCCTGGAGGGTGATAAAGGAGAAGGGAAGGATGGACACATCCATGAGAGGAGCAGGGCACAGGGCAGGGAGGAGCAGTGGTTACAGAGCTGCAATTTCTCTGAAAGGTCAATTGATGGCTAATGTACACTGAATAGAAAGATTTATTCATAACCCTGCAGTGCCTGTGCTCCCCCTATGAATCTGCAAATAAATTATTTTCCTCCTTATTCTTCCTCCCCCTGCAAGTGCCAGATGCCATTTCCTTTTTTTTTTTCCCCTCCTTTTTTTTTTTCCCCTCTCTTGTTCTTTGTTCTCCTTTTACTGCCCCGCAGAAGCAGATCCTCTGCCGGCTGTAATGTAAAAACACTGCCAAAAACCCCTAGAAAAAGACCCAATTCTGCACCCCAAACCCAAACTGGGGGTGGATGAAGCCTTAATTCTATTCCACTATTATCAGCAAGGCCCAAAGGCTGGAAAGGCAATCCTGGCATGTTCCATTTGGCAGCCTGACTCATCCAAGACAATGGAGTGGGAGGCATCCCGAGGCTGGCACAGGTGAGATTTAAAAAGGTGAATTTGAGAATTTGGGTGAAACCCCTCACCTCAGGGTCACCCAGCAGCCACAACACCAGGGATGCTGAGTAGAGATTAGCAAATGTTAAATCTTTATCTAATAAACACACAGAGAGATATCTAAGATTATTATTAGTGAGCAGAAGAAGGGGAACACGGCAAGTTTGAAAGGCAGACAACATCACTGCTGGCACTGACCATGTGAAACCCTGCCAGCTACAGGTTTGAAAAGGAAAAGAAATGTAAAGAACCCCAGGATGGCAGCCCAGGCAGGGGCAGACAATCAGCACCCAGCGCTGTGGGGCTGGCACAGGAGGCACTGCCAGCTCTGGGAGTTCAGCTGCAAACCCCAAAATCCCCAAATCCAGCCACAGGAGCCCCCTCAGCTGCAGGGAGTGAGAGCCAGGGCAGAGGGGCTGGCATTCCCTGTGCCACCAGGCCTGGCACAGCAGAGCACATGAAATGTAGCATAAATGACACTGGAGCCCTGTACTGAAGTTCAAGTCATAAAAGGCAGCTCTGCTGCTTTGTTCCAGACCCCCAGGGGCAGCTCCAGCAAAAAATGCTTTGCCCTCTATAGGAAGCTGGTAAAAAAAAGTGCCAGAATAAATTAGTAGGAGGAATCATTACGGATTTTCAAGAAAAGCCTAAAAAAGGCCACATTCTTGGAGGTAGTGCTGATGTTTTCCTTCCAGTTTATTTGGCTGTCAAAAATCCAGTCCCTGGAACTCATCCCTGTGAGGATTTGGGTGGCAGAGGGAAGCAGGAGTATTTATGGGGTCGTGGCACCCAGGAATCCTGTCCTGTGCCACCAGGGCCACTTGGAGATGAGACAGCCTCCCCTGCCAGGCACCCACTTGGCTGCCAGCCCACGGAGTGCCAGGGATAAAGGGCAATTTTCATCCCCAGCTAAAAAAATCCTGCCTCTGAAGGAACATGGAGTATTTCAGGACTATTGTCAGGGAATCCATGAGACAGCATCCATCAGCTGATGTGACAGCACGAGTTAAAGCAGCGTGGAATTCATCTTGAAACTTCCCCAGCTAGGAAAGTGGGACCGAGCAGAGCCAAGACAAGCAATATCAGCAATGCAGCTGAAGGATTTCAGCCAGATCTGAACCAGATCAAAGATGAGGCCTGGGAAGACTCAGGAACAAGCAGGAACAAATAAACTTTAATTGCTTAACTGATGACAAGCTGCAATGAATACTTTTAATTAACAGTTAAGGGCTTAATGCATGCACACTGCCAAAGGTAGGAGATGTTAAATCACTTTAGCATTTTTAAACTGTTGGCATTGTTTTACACGGGAGAAGGCAAAATTTGGAATATAAGCTGTGGAAATATGAGATCCTCCAAATCCTGCCAAGAGTGTGGTGGGTTTGGAGATCTGTTGAATGCAGTTATTTTAAATTATAATAGAGTTCTTTCCTTAAAATTCCTGCAATACTTCTAAAGAGCATAAGTCACTACAAAAATCAGCATTCAGAGAGATAGATAATCCACATCTTTCAGTGCAGCGCAGGATTTTATATTTCTAACTCTGTTCTGTTTTTCTATCACTTCTTCTAATCTGCTTGAGTTTCACACGTGCAATGAACGCTGCCTGCAGGACAATTCCTTCCGTGCTCCACCTGCTCCAAAACTCCTCATTTTCCCAGCCCTCGCCCACCCCACGTGTCTCAGGGACAGCTCTGCCTTGCTCACACTGCCAGGCTGGACAGAAGAATTAATTTCAGATCAGGCTTAATTTAAAAAGCAAACAAAACAAAGAATTAAGTATCCCAATCCTACTGTTTGCTCAGCCTAGCTGCTCTGCCCATAAACCCAGGATGCTTCCTCCTGATAACTGCATTTACTGGGTCTATGTAAGCTGATGGGGACAATTAAGATAAACCGAATAAATAACTGCAGTAATTGCAAGAATTTAGACAGCTGTAGTTCTGTGAGAAGCTACCTGTATGTGATCACTGAATTATGGAGTGAAGAGAGAAAAAAAACAGAGAGAGCCCAAATCCGTGTAGAAGAACCTCCCTCTGCTTAGATTTCCAAAGGGAAAAACCTTCCCACTATTTCCCTTTCTTTTCTGTGGGACAACACTCTGAAGACATTGTTTCTGTTTAGCAAAATGCCACGTGAAACAAAGACTAAAAATCCCATTCCTGAGCCAAAGCATCCCAGGAGAAGCAAAGGCAGAGGTGAGACTCCTCAGAGACTCCAGCAGCTCTTCCTGCTGCACACACTCAGAGTTTTCCCTGATGTCCCCTCCTTCTCTCACCCCACCTTCCCTGCCAGTCACCTCAAAAGCAAAGCATCTGGAATGATTTAAAATCCAGTTATAAGCAATTCTTTATATATTTGAATTATTCTTCACTTTGAATAATAATTTCTACACAAGGGATGTTTTTCTTTACCGTTCCAGGCAGGGTTTTCCCAAAACCTGGAAGTCTAAAGCAAGAAGCTCTCCACTGTCACAGATTCACTACAAGTGGGGTAAGCAGCACACAGGGACAATCTTATTCCTGTCACAGCTCCCCAGCAGCTGCTTCCCTCATGCAAAGTTCACATCTGAATTGTATGAGCTCGCTCAGGTTTCCAGGCACTGCATTCATCAACCCCACTGAACTAGAAACAGAAATGGGACAGCAGCACATTTACTACAGCTCTTGCAAGCTTCAGAGCCTCTCCTGACCCAAACTCCTGCTGACTGAGAAACGCACAGCCGCACCAAACCTGCCACACTCGGGAGAGCAGGGCTGAAACAGATCTGCACAGCCTCACAACGTGGGACACAACTCAGCCTTCTGCCTGGGAGCACCTGGAAAACAATCCTGATCCCGGGACGGGCACATCCCAGAGCTGTTCACTCCCTCACTGCCCGGCTCAGAGCTGAGGGCACCTGGAAAACACATCCCAATCCCAGGACGGGCACATCAGGGCACATCCCAGCGCTGTTTGCTCCCTCACTGCCCAGTTCAGGGCTGAGCCCAGCTCCTGGAAAACACATCCTGATCCCGGGACAGGCAATCCCAGGGCATATCCCAGCGCTGTTTGCTCCCTCACTGCCTGGCTCAGGGCTGAGCCCAGCTCCTGGAATACACATCCTGATCCCGGGATGGGCACATCCCAGCGCTGTTTGCTCCCTTACTGCCTGGTTCAGGGCTGAGCCCAGCTCCTGGAAAACACATCCTGATCCCAGGACAGGCACATCCCAGCGCTGTTCGCTCCCTCCCTGCCCACTCAGGGCTGCCGTGTCCCAGCACACCAGACCATCCCCCCTGCTCCGGGAATTCCCCACCAGCCTCCAGCCGCCCAGCCTCTCACGGCTTCCCCAGCATCCAAAACACCTCCGGCAGAACCCCAGCCGGCAGCCCAGCCAGCAGCCCGGCACCGCTGTGGCCGGGAAACCCTCCCCGGGGTGACCCCGCCAGCTCGGAGCTCGGGCACCGAGACCCCGCCGGGAAACCTCCCCAGGGCGAGCCTCGGAGCTCGGGCACCGCCGGGGGAAGGCCCCGGCGCCGTGCGCGCAGCCCGGGCCGGCTCCGGCCGCTCGCTGCCGGCAGCACCTCGGCCAGCAGCACCCCCGGCCCCGCGGAGCCCCGGGGCGGGGCAGCGCCTGAGGGGCGCCGGGGCGCCATGACGGTGACAGGGCCCGGGGGGCGGCCGCGAACCGCGCGCTGCCGGCGGCCGCTCGGTACCTGCCGTAGATGCCCTCGGTGATGCGGTTCCGCTTGAGCGGCCGCCGCAGTTTGCTGCAGTCCGCGCTCCGCCGCTTCATCCCGCCGGCCCGCCGGCCCGGCCCGGCCCGCCCCGCTCACGGCAGCACCATCCGCCCCCGCGGGGGGTTCCCGAGCGCGGGGAATTTTTTGGGGGGGTTATTTTTGGTTTTTTCCCGGTTTTTGCTTTTTTTTTTTTCCCCGGGAAACAAAGAAATAAAAATAATTCCTGGTCCGTCCCTCCCCGCCGCGTCCCCCCGCGCAGCCGCCGCGCAGGGCCCCGCCTCCCCGGCCGGCACCAATCAAACGGTTGATCCCACCTGAGTGACAGCATGGACGACCAATCGGCAACGGGGGAAGGCAGACAGACGGTAGAACGGACCAATCGTAGTGCAAGAAAGTTGAGCCCACCTCGTGCCGTCGCGTGGCACACCCTCCGCTGTGAGTGACAGCCCTATAACCCAATCAGAGGGGATGATTTGTGATTGATGGCCTGCCAACCAATCAAAATGCAGATTTTGGTCTCCTCCCGCCTACTGTGCAGCGGGCAGGTTCTCGCCCCTTGCGGTGACCGACAGCAAAATTGCCCAATGGAGGAGAAACAGAAAAATAAAAGGACAGCTCAGCCATCCACTCGGAAACGGAAGAAGGAGGGCTCTATTTCCTCTGTCACCGTAGCACCCAGGTGCCACCTCTCCCGCTTGATTGACAGCCTCGCTGGCAAATGGGCAGCCGCGGAAGGGGTGCAAAGTCAGGCAGTGACAGTTTGTGCCGCCCCCACAGCGCGGCCTGCGCCGCCGCTCACCGGAGAGCAGAATAACGCCCGGCCCGCCAGCCAATAAATACCGCGCGGAGCTGAGTGACACGCCAGCGGACCAATCACAGCACGGAACGCGCGGCCCAAAGACGGCCGGTGCTGCGGTTAAGCCAATCAGAGGGCAGGAGGCGCTGCGCTCGGCCAATGGGAGGGCAGTCCCTAAGGGCGGTGTGTGGGGAGGGGGCGGGCATTCCGTGAGGGGCCGGTGCCGCCACCGGGGGCTGCCGAGTCACGGCCGGGCGCCGGCACCGGCACCGGCATCGCTATCGCTGCTGTGGGCACCGGCACCGGCACCGGCACCGGCACCGCTGTGGGCCCCGGCTGCGAGCCCCCGCTCGCCAGACCGCCCCGCTGCGCCCCCACCCCAGCGCCCGCCTCCATGGAGCCCGAGACCCCACAGCGCTCCGTGTTGTGAAAAATGCGTATGATATGGCTCTACGCAGATAGTTTCTATATGTATTATGTTATATTGATTAGTTGTGCTTTTGTAGTTAAAATGAAGGGTTTAGTAGTTAAAATAGAGGCTATGTATATGCGTTTTTTTTTTTTTAATTATTATTTTTTTTAGGAATGAGGTACTCGCTTCGAGGAACACCTAAATCTTCCAAAGAAAAGGAATTTATGGTTTTCTTATCAGAAGAAACTTAATTTCTTCAGGCCTTGCTCAGACGCCATGGGGATTAATGGAAATAGTTGACATACAACAGACAGAGTTTCTTGTTTTAAACAGAATGTACGCAAAACCATGAAGGATATATGAATATGCAACAAGTGTATTGTTTTATGGTTATTCCTTTGTTCACAAGGGATGCTTTTCATGACTTCGTGTCCGAGAGCATCCGGACGTCCGTCATTCTCTCCTTTTTATTGTCTTGTAATTGTCCTAACTCTACATTTTATTACTCTAATTGTATTACTATTTTTATAACCATTTTATTATTATTAAATTTTAAAATTTTAAAAACCAAGAGATTGGCGTTTTTCACAAGGGGAGCCTGTGCCAAGGCCTCTTCACCCTCGTGGGGAAGAACTTTAAAGAAAAGCTGGGAAAGTGCTTTGATATTAAAGTGCTTTGATATTAAAGCAGTTTGACACTGGATGGGAGGCAGGTTCAAGCCATCCCCACAAATCCAAGCCTTGCACAGATGCCACACTGTTATTGTGCCCTCCAGCCTGGCTTGGCAGCAGGGGTGGCCTAAAGCTGAACTGTGAATTTTCTGCCTGTATTTCTGCCTGATAAATGTCCCTGTCACCAGCAGGTGGCTTTATCCCTATTTCTGAGCACGTTTCAGGCTGCTGGCGTTGTGACAGAGCCGAGCCTGAGGTGTAATTACAGCGCTCTGCTCTGAACTGCCTGGGCAAAAGGGCACCGCGAGCACTGAGAAGGGACAAACGCTCCTGCAGTGCTAAAGGGGGCTTGCAAAGGGAGCAGAGGGGTTTTTATGTGGCTTGGGACTGCCAGAGGGCAGGGTTGGAGGGGATATTAAGAAGAAATTCTTTATTCAGAGGAGGTGAGGCCCTGGCACAGGTGCCCAGGGGAGCTGTGGCTGCCCCTGGATCCCCTCCAAGGGCAGGTTGGACAGGGCTTGGAGCAGCCTGGGAGGTGGCCGTGTTCATGGCAGGGGTGGCACTAGATGGCTTTAAGGTCCCTTCCTGGCCAAAACACCCTGTGATTTTTGCAGTGGATCCCTAAAATGTCCCTGGAGCTGTTCCCACGGCCAGATGTGCAACAGGCTGATCGCACAGCAGCAGAGGAGCTGCTGCATCCCCAGAGCTCCCCCATTCCCTGCCTTGGGTTGGCTCCGTCCACACGAGGTTGGCTGTGGGACGGTCACCCTGGGGTCTCAGCAGGACCCTCCCCTCCTTTCTGTGCCAGGACTTGGGGCCAAGTGAACAAACAATGGTGCTGCTCGTGGAGTCACGGTGTCCCTGTCCTTTGGGTCCCCAGCTCTGGAGTGGCCCGGGGAGGTGTCCTGAGGCAGGGCAGGGCTGGCTGTGGCCATGGTCTGGCTCTGCCCCTGGCTCTGGCCATGGCCATGTCCACGGGCACTCCGTGGGCTCAGCCCCTGTGAGCTGGGCAGAGTTTGGGCTCCTGCCGCAGCGCAGATAAGGAGCTGCTCCCTGCTCACGCCTCTGGGCCTTTTTATCTCTCGCTGAGTCCTCATTGCTGGCCCCCCACGCCTCCTTTGCTGTTGGGGTGAGGGCACAGGGAGGTTTTCCTGGGGAAAAGGAGCAAGTGATGAGTTGGTGCTCCATGTAGCAGAGTGCACGATGCCTTCCCGGTACCTGAGCTTCCGCTGCAGCGTGCCCTGGCTGATCCTCCTGCTGCAAGCTCTGCTCCTCACCCGCTCTTACTTCGGCTTCCCAGGTGTTAGTGACACCTACGCCTCATCCAACTCCTACCCAGGTAAGCCTGGCACCCTGCTGGCAAAGGAGGGGGGATCCCTGCTGCTGTTGTGCCCTGCACAGGGGTGGGACTCAGCAGGGTCTGGTGGTGAGAAGCAGAATGGTTTTATTGCTTTTGAACTTGCCAGGAGTGGTGGGACTTCGTGTCACAGGTGTGATGGGGATCCAAGACTAAATTGCAGTTTTGGTCAGTTTTCTGTTGGGTTTTTCAACCATTTGGCCCCCCATCTGGTGGCATCCATTCAGATAACTGTGTAAAATTAAATTCAGCATTAAGAGCATTTTTTCTCTGATTATAGATTAGAGAGAAAGCTCTGGAATTCTTTGCAAAATTCTTTGCAAGTGCTAAACAATAGTGGCATTTAATTTTTTATCTGAAGGCTTCCTAGTTAATTGGAATTTTTAAATTGATTTTTTTTAACCAGAAGTCTGCATCAATAATTTCACTGCTGTCTTGTTCTTTTCTGTCCTGTAGCATTTCAAGATGTCACCCACATGGTGATTTTTGGATTTGGCTTCTTCCTGATGGTTCTGAGGAGATACGGCTTTAGCAGCACTGGATTCAACTTCTTTCTTGTTGTTCTGGGTGTCCAGTGCTCTATGCTGGCAGAAGATTTATTAGTTTTCATTAGGGGACAGCAAAATCAAGTTGGTATGGAAAGGTAATGAGTTGATGTTAGAGCTGGGCTAGTGCAGAACTGCTGAGTGCTCCTTGTGGAGGTGAATGCCTCCTTGTGGGGCCCTGCTAGGGATGGGCAGAGTCACATTTGCAGGCATTTTAGAGGGCTTTTGCTTTTCAAGTGCATTGTTCTGTGTTATTCCTTTTTATTGGTCCTGCTGTCACCCTGAGTTGTTCTTTCCTTTCTTGCAGTCTAGCAAAGGCTGTGGTGAGCACAACTGCTGTGGTCATCTCCACTGGGGCAGTCCTGGGCAAGGCCAATCCTGTGCAGTTAATTGTGATGACCCTGGTGGAATTAATCTTTTTCTACGTGAGCAGATGCATCAACAGAACATTGCTGGAGGTACCCTGGTGGGATTTGCAGATCTGTGGGGGGAAATGTCACTGGAGCTTTGGAGCAGCTCAGTCAGGAGCTGCAGCAAAGGCTTTGTGTGGCCTGGATCAGCCCACGGATGGTGAATATTCTCTTGGCACAGGTCCCAGAGCCCCTCACCGTGATGCACGTGCACCTCTTTGGAGCCTACTTTGGTCTGGCACTCACCTCCCGCTTCCCTGAGCCTCCCCCAGGGCTGGACAAGAACAGGAGCACCCCAAAGTCAGAGCTGCTCTCAGTGCTGGGTGAGTCCTGCCTGGAATGGCTCAGCTGGAAGAGGGATTGCAGGGAGAACGTGGGGAGGGTTGGGGGTTTAAATGCAAAATGCAGCTCTGAATGCAGCCAAGCACAGGAACTGCTGCTGTGCTTCCTGCTTTGTGACAGTGGCCCCTTTCCTAAGAGGCCACTCCTGCCACAGCTGGGGCTCAGTTTGCTTTGTCACCTCGGCATAAAGGCTCCTCCAGGTTAGCAGCTCTTTCTCCAGGTTCACCACTCCCTTTCCTGGCCAAGCTGTCCCCCTTGGCTTGCTGGTGAGGGGCTGTGTGCCAGAGCTGAGCTCATCGCTTGTATTTCAGCAGAGCTCAGGCTGCTTGTCCAGGTGGTGCACAGAGATAGAAAGGGGCAGTCCCTGCTGGTAACAGAAGTAAAAAGATAAAGCCTGGTGAAGGGTGGAGAGTGTGATACAGGCAGGCCCACCAAAGAGGAGCTGGGGAGGGACAGGCTCAGTGTCTGGGACTTGCATTCCTTTTGTTATGGAAGCAATTTGGTGTCTTTATTATCACAGCTTCTGTAGTGCAACTGCCACCAGCTGAACCCAGAGCTTCCTGCAGGGGTCCACAGGGTCTCAGTCAGTCTTTGCCCAGTTTGGGGAATACAAATCTTCAATGCTGCTCTTTTGTGTCCCTGGAGTTCTTGTTTGCTGTTTATTTCCAGAGCTGAGCACATACTCGTAAGAATGCTGCAGAGGATTTTATATCTATATTTATGACTGACTAACTGCCTGATCAATGGCAAAAGGATGAATCATCTCACAAATCCTCAGTGCTGCCATTAAGTTCAGAGTTGCTGAAATGGCCTCTTCTGTCTGACACAGGGCTTTCTCTGCCTTGGTGCACTGAAATCATGGATATTAGCAATGGAAACTGGATTTGACAGAGCCAAGACAAGCTGGTACAAAATCAGTGCCTGCTTGGGCTGCTGGAAACTGGATTTTGTGCCTCATAGTGCCAATGCCTGTGTCACTTGTTAGGGGTCTTGGACAAGAACACATCAAATGTCCTGTCAGGTGGATTGCACAAGGGTCTGGCACCTCTGTGGGGTGGGGAACACAACATCAGTGATGGGGGTGGGCTGGAAACAAAACACAGCAGCTGGCAAAGCCCAGGGAGCTGCTGGAGTCTGTGCCCAGCCCAGCCCGCGGGGCGGTGGCTCAGCCTGAGGTGCTCTGAGGCCACCGGCGTCCCTCTGCTGGCTGGAGCCCGCTCTGTGCAGTGCTGCAGGTGAGGAGAATGCATCCTGCCGGGCAGGGCACTTGCTGCAGGCAGGGACGCTCCCAGACGCTCACCATTAGGGGCACGGAAGCAGAAGAACCTGTTTTCATTCCTGTTAGAGTGTGGTCATGGAGGTGTGACACGGACAGCTCCTCAGTGGGAGTGATCTTAGAGGAGGCTGTGCTTTGGGAAAGGTTTGGGAATTACAGTGAATGCACACTGTGAGCTGGAGCCCTCCAGAGACAGGCAGTGATGGGTTCCCCGTGGTTCAGAGCAGCTCCTGAGGCTTTCTTGTCCTTGTCCCCAAGGCACTGTGTTTGTCTGGGTGTTCTGGCCAAGCTTCAATTCTATCCTGGCTGATTCCAAGAAGAAAGCAGTGCTCAACACTTACTTGGCCCTCGCAGTGAGTGCTGTGGCTGCCTTCATGTTGTCTGCTCTGACCTCCAAGGATGGCAAATTCAGAATGGTAAGGACGAGGGAAGACCCTGCATGGGGTTTTTCTGTTCAAAGAGATTTTCTGGTACCCTCAGGAATGTGCTGGAAATACAACAGCTGTTAACTGAAACCTTGTCCAGGAGTAAGTATCTGACAGTCACAGCCTCACAGAGGGGTTTGGATGGGAAAGGGCATCAAAAATCACCTCATTCCACCCCCTGCCATGGGCAGGGACACATCCCACCATCCCAGGGTGCTCCAAACCCTGTCCTGTTGTTATTGGACATGAAATGAGTACACAGAAGTTTGGTAAGTTCAAAAGAGAAAAAGAGACAAAAGTGACTGTGGATTGGAGGATGGAATTCCCACCTCTCCAACCACACTGGCCAATGTAAGAGTTCATTAATTCTCTCTTCTTACAAAGAAGGTGGTAAAACAATCATTATTTACACCAACAGTGTGTGAGAAGTCCGGTAGAAATATGTAAACATCAGAAGGCATAGAAAATATTTAAAAGAATTTTAAAACTTTCAAAATAACTATAAAAGAAAACTTAAATTTTAAAAATCAGGGCAACATTGTCCAGCCTGGCCTTGGGCACTTCCAGGTTTCCAGGGGCAGCCACAGCTGCTCTGGGCACCCTGTGCCAGGGCTTGCCCACCCTCCCAGGAACAATTCCTTCCCAATATTTAATCTGCACCTTCCCTCTTTCAGTTTAAAGCCTTGTTGCAGCACCACAAGCCCTTGTCAGAAGTGCCCTGAGTGCCTGCTGTTGTTCCTTCCAGGCTCATATCCGCAGTGCAGCCCTGGCTGGAGGGGTTGCTGTCAGCTACACTGCACACCTCATCCAGCACCCTTGGATTGCCATGATTTTGGGGCTGCTGGGCAGTGTCATCACCATCCTGGGATCTCACTGTCTACAGGTAATGCTCAAACCCCTAAATGGTTCTTGGATAAGCTGTGTAAATGTTTTTTTCCAATGCAGGATACCTCAAGGGAAACCTCTTTTCCAAACTAGGAAACCTGAGGTGTTTTGAGCAGAGTGCAGGATTGCAGCTTGTGGGAGCAAATTCATCCTCTAGGTCTGCAATTACCAACTTGTGACTCTGGGTGTCAATGAAACCTTTTCTTCTTCCCAGAGGTGCTTTAATCCTGCTTTGAAGCTTCAGGATACTTCTGGAGTCCATTTCACTTTTGGTTTGCCTGCTGTGCTTGGAGCTGTGGCCGCTGTTGTTCTCCGTGTTGTAGAAGATGGGATTGCGACACAATGGAATGATTTATCCAGGTACATCAATTCTTGTATTAAATAATGAAGAGAAATAATCAGCACTGCAGTGTGCCCTGAGAAGAGTTGTCAGACATCCGGAGAGCCTGAATGGCATCACAGATACATTGTTTTCTATCAGGTAACCCAAGATAACCCCTGAAGTACAAAAAAAAAAAATAAAAAAAAGTCAGTAAAAAGGAAATTGAGAGTTGATTTGAGAGTTGAGCAGCCTTGGGTCCTGTTTTCTGTTTCCCTTTTTGTTCATGTTAAATGCAGCACATACAGGAGATGAAGGCTTGACATGTGCCTCCCTCCAAGACTCCCTTTAGGGTCTGGGATGTTTTGGGGAGCTTAGGAGGGAGGTAGAAATAATGCCCTGACACTTCTCATCACGTTCTTAATGAAACAAATTTAATGAAGTTTTAATACCAAAAAGGTGGACAAAATAAATCTGCTGAAATCTCCATTAGGCTTTTGGTATGTTCCTAAAACATCTCACTGCAGCTGCAGGTTTGAGAATTACAGCTTCTATGAGAGATTTTGATAGATGCAGATTCATTCACAGTGGTAATACTAAATAAAAGCTGAAACACTTATTTTGCTTTCCAGTTTGGGTTACACTGCCTTTTATTATATTGGTGCCTTCTGTCAGACCATCAGCACTGCCTTGATAACAGGTTTCATTACAGGTCAGTACTGAAACATCCTTTGTTTCCTTTGAGCAAGTTTCTGTGGGTAAATCACTTGTGGAATAAATGGAAACATGAGTGTCAGGGACTCCTCCCAGCCAGAGCTGTTTTGCACAGAAATAACCCAGCAGCACCATTCTTTCAGTGCTGAAGTTTTATTTTAACCCAGGTTTAACAGCTGCCTTCAACCTGCAGACAGCAGAGGTGTGAAGATGAAAATACTTCCACTTTTGGGTGTTGTCTTATTGGCAGAAGATGCCCCAGTCTGGGTCTTGTCACTTTTTAGGCCATTTGGAGCAAATGTGCAAAGTTTCAGGAACATCAGGAGCTGCTTCAGCCCAGCTGCAGCCCTTTGATCAGGAGATTTTGGGATTTGGGGGACTTTTTGCTGCTTTGGGAGCAGCAGCACTCACGTGGCTCCCATGGAATGCTCTGGTTTGTGGCAGCTGCTGGTTTTCCCCAGTCCCTAATTCTGTCTGGAGCAACAGAGAAATGGCCAATGAAAATTGCTGGGAAACACACCCTACAATGATTTTTTGAATGTTTGAATTTATTTAAACCTTTGCATTACTTAAGTGTAATGGAGGACAAATAGATCTTTAGAAAACATCCAGCTGAAATAACCAAACATTCAGTGTTTAACCAATTGTTCAAAAATCCAGAGATCCCAAACTAACAGTGCTGATAAACCAGATAAATAATACACAGGCACTTCTCATGCAAGAAACTCGTCATTTTGATGTATTTTCATAATCTAGCAGCTGTTTGATGGGGTTTTACCTAAAGTAATTCATTTTTAGTATCCCAAGCCTTGATCCTGGCAAGCCTCTTTTTGTATTTAAGGCCAGCTTGGGTCAGGGGGGCTCTGCTGGAGGATTTGGGTCTGAATTTGTGTTTTGATCCATTACATTTGGATAAATGTTGCCAAGAAACTCCTATTACACAAAATCCTCCCCTTCCCTGGTGTTTATTTTGCATCTCTCTCTCTTTAACAACAGGTTTAATCTTAAACATCAAACTGCTGAAAGCAGTGCATGTCTCAAAGTACTTTGATGACCAGTTTTACTGGGAGGTGAGTTTCAAAATTATTTCAGATTCACTGTGGGGGACTTCATTTAGCATTTTGATAAAGAACTCCAGATATTTGAATTAAAAATATGGGGAAATAAAGGGTTATTCCTTTTCCCAGCACATTTTGATGCACAGTCCTTGGGCACCCTTAGATGCTGATGTGAGGCTGTGAAAATAAGCTTTTAACCAGCTTTTCCACTGTTTTGAGGGGTTTTCCTGTGATGATTTGATATGTTCTGATACCAGAATGTTTGTGTTCACAGTTTCCCCACTTGTCTGTTGGATTTTGAGTGGAGGATTTCAGCTGACAGGACCAAGATAAGATTTTCCTCTTTATCACCAGAAAAACTGAACAGCTATGATGAGTTCAAAGAGCACTGAAATACCAATTCCCAGGCCCACAAAAGCCACCCCAATGGACACTCAAAAAGTAAACTGTTCCAGTTATTCTTGAAAGATAGAGTGTGAATTCACAGATGCAAACTTCAGCTTTTCTGCTTTGTTTGCCTTACCTTAAAATACTTTTTTAGAAGACATGCACAAAAAAGTTGTCTGCATTCATGGCTTATCAACCCAAGTGCTTGGAAACATTAAACTATTTTTAGCTCCAGAGTTTACAAAGCAAAATGATGGATTTGAAAGTGTCATTTCTCAAGGAGTTCTTCTTATCTAGCAAGGTACTCAGGTTTTTAAAAAAGCTGAAGTGATTCTGCTGAAGGCCTTGACAGGCCAGGATTTGATGAGTGAGCTGGAGCAGAGCCAGAACTCTGCATCCTGCCAGCCTGAGCTCCTGGAAAAATCTGGCTGGGGCTGGATGTTGGGAGGTTCTGGTGGCAAAAGTTCAGCTGTGGGTGGTGTTCCTGGAACCCCTGAGGTTTGCTGCCAAGTGTAAAACACAAACTGAGCTCAGGGCAGTGTCTGGCCCAGCACAGGGGATGGCCCTCAGTGCTGCCAGCATTTTGGAAGTGCAGGGACTCTGGGGACAGAGGATTCTCTGCTAGTGAACCCTTTTTTTAAGTGGATTGTGATCCTCAGTGTCTCTTACTTTCAAAACCAGCTGACACAGAAAACTTTGCAGCAGTAAAAGATTGCAAACGTGGCTGTTTCTCTTCCTTCAGCAGCCTGGGAGGAATGAATGGGGGAGCTCGTGACCGAGTGCTTTGCTGAGGCTCCCTGGCCTCATTCACTCCCTGCTGAGCAGATCCCTGCAGCTGCAGAGGGAGGCAGCTCCCAAGGAATGCAGGCGTGCAGAGGAAGGGCCAGTTTGCCTCGTTCCCAGCTCCCAGAGAGCCAGCAGGAGTTCAGCAGCTGCCCAAACCTTCTGCACACAACTGTGAGTTCTTACTTCCCAGACACTTCCTCTTCATCACCACAGGATAAATGAAATGTTCAGGGAAGAAAAATCCCAAACCACCACAATTCTGAATTACACAAGAAAAGCCAGACACCAGCAGGTTTTGAAATTGAAGAAATGGTTATATTGCCCAGATATAGGAAATATTTAATAAATATCTGTTAAAAGGTTGCTTAAATGCAGTTTTAGTAAGTCTTGGATTGTAAATAACATCATAGAAAGAGCTGGTTAAATACATCCATATTCCACTTTCCTTTTATTTGTAGCAAACATCATTTTAGAAAAGTGACTCCACTGTTGTTTGTAGCAATTTTACATTTCTCAAAAACACCACAACACTGAAGTGGACGTACAAGAGTAAAAAAAATAACCGGAATAGAGCTGGATTTAGTGCTTTCAGCTTTCCTTGATTTCTCTTCAGACACAATGGAAGGTTTACAAAATGGTTTTACAAAACTTTGGGGGATGCAGTTAAAGCCCAGGGCACTCCAGGGGGGTTCACTGCCACAAATCCTCTGTGCGGCCAAACTTGAACACCAGGCCCCTGTGGAAACACAGCAAAGGGACACCACAAATCAAATTCCTCTTGCTTAAACACAGGGTTTCAATGGGGATTTGTTAATCCAGTTCCTGTGCAGGCAGATCCCAGGTTATTCACACAGGTCTGCTTACAAAACAGGACTTTAGGACCAACCAGATCACAGCAAGTTTCAGTTTTTTTATCATTAAAATTAAATAGGAAACAAATAAAAGAGGACAGTCTTACCCAAAAAAGATGAATGCATTCTGGAAAAACACTGCTATTCCTGGGTACACCACTGGTTTTTCTGAGAAAAAAAAATCCCCATAAAACTTTTTTTAAAGTAATTTTCAAGCATATCCCGTTTCTGACATGTCATTTCCCCTTGTGCCAATTTAGCAGAGAGGCTTTGGGAGCAATCTGCAGGATCGCAATGTAATTTGTATTCTGGGAATAACTGTTCACCCAGGGAATTATTCCCTTAAAACTGCAGCAGCTTAATTACATCCATGGAGTTCCCAGCTGGGCAAGAGCTGGGTTTGTAGAGGAAGTTTGTACTTAGATCAAATCCACCCCAATATCTGTAATAATATGGCAGAGTGGTGAGTAGGGCAAAATGTTCAAACTGGGCCTACCTAGAAACCCTCTAAATACCAACTCTAAAATCCATGAGTCATTAAAAACACCTTAAACTTCCAAAAATAGAGTCAGCTCTTACCTTTAACCACGTAGCCCCCAAAAAGGATCCACATGGAGGCAATGAGGGACCCAAAAGCCATCATGAAGCCGATGAAGAGCCAGATCCGAGCCCCTGCAATGGGATGGGGGATGTCCTGTACCTCTGGGGCACCTGGCCCCACACACCCCACACACCCCACGGACCCCAAAACAGGGGTGTGAGCCCAGCCCTGGTACCTGTCTGGCCCAGGCAGCCCTCGCTGTAGCTGTCCCCTCGCACCTGCCCGTTGGACACGGCGTTGATCCTGGGGAAAAGGGGACAGGAGGGGCTTTAAAGGGGACAAAAGTGGCATTGAAGAGGACAGAGGGGCATTGAAGGGGACAGAAGGGGCACTAAAGGGGACAGAAGTGGCATTAAAGCTCTCCTCTGCACTCTCACTGCTCTGCTGGGAGCGGGACAGGGAATTCCTTACATCAGGAAGGCGATGGTGGCGATCACCCCACAGGCATGGTAGGAATGGTTGAAGTCTTCCACTTGAGGGTATTTCACAGCAGCATCGATGATGATCCACCAGCCTGTGAAAAACTAGGGGGCGGGGGGGAAAGAGCTTAAAATACAGAGCTTAAAATACAGACACAGCCTGTGAGATCGCTCTGGAAAAACATCATAAATATTTAAACAGCCGTACAGTTTCCAACCCAGACTAAACTGTGACACCATCAGTTTTGCTGTAAGTTTGATCTGCAAAGCAGTCAGCTTGATCTGCAAAGCCAGGGGTTTGCCCACTCCAGCAGTTACTTCCTGGGTAAAACTGGGAAATTTAAACAAAAAACGGACGGAGGAAACCAGGCCAGGTTTTGTCAGTAACTCTGCTGCTACACATAGGGACAATGTATCCCTGTTCTTCCTTTCCCTGGAATTGCTGAGCAGGGAGTGGCCTCTAAAAGCATCCATTCCAACCCACCGTGGTCACTACTGAACCGTGTCCCCAAATGCCACATCCGCGTGTTTTTTAAACATTCCCAGGGCAGTGACTCCAGCATGCCTGGCCATTTCAGTGGAGAAATTCCCCCTTTTATCCAACCTAAACTCCCACTGGCACACCTTGAGGCCGTTCCCTCTCATCCTCCCACTTGTACGGCGGAAGGAGAGCCTCCCAAACCGCTCATAATTTTTATCTTGTGACAGAAAAGCCCCAAAGACCCCCAAAACCGCGAGCAGGGCGGGGCCGTACCAGCACCCCCGCGGCCACGGAGGCGATGGTGTTGCGCTTCTCGCCCCAGTCCACGCACTCGGAGCACCGCAGGCTCTCCAGGAACCCGGACATGGCTCTGCCTGCCGGCGACTGCGGGAGGAAACGGGAGCTCCGTCCGCGCGGGGAACCGCGGCAGCGCGGCGGGGACCCGGCGCTCCCCCGATCCGCGCACCGCATCCCGCTCCCGCACCCCGCGAGGAGCTCACCGCTCATCCCCCGCACCCCGGTCCCTGCACCCCGCGCATCCCCCGCACCCCCGATCCGCGCACCCCACCCCGCTCCCGCACCCCGCGAGGCGCTCACCGCGCATCCCCCGCACCCCGGTCCCTGTACCCCGCGCATCCCCCGCACCCCTGTCCCAGCACCCCGCGCATCTCTGGCACCCCGGTCCCCGCACCCCGCGCATCCCCCGCACCCCGGTCCCTGCACCCCGCGCATCTCTGGCACCCCGGTCCCTGCACCCCGCGCATCCCCCGCACCCCGCGCATCCCCCGCACCCCTGTCCCAGCACCCCGCGCATCTCTGGCACCCCGGTCCCCGCACCCCGCGCACCCCCGCGCATCCCCCGCACCGTGCGCGCCCCCGGCCCCGCGCGCTCCCCGCGCGCTCCCCGCGCACCGTCACGGGACGCGGCGGCGGCGGCCGCGCGCATGCGCAGCGCGGGCGCGTCCCGAGGAGCGCCGGGGCGGGGCCGGCGCCCGGCGGGGGGCGGGGCCGGCGCGTGCGCGGCGGGCGCGCGGGTTGCGTAACGGGAGGGACGTTCTGGAAGGTTCGGGGCCCGCCCTCAGTCGGCGGCGGGCGGCGGCGGCGGCGGCGGCGGCTCTGTCGCTCTTCTATCGCGCTTCTATCGCGGTTCTGTCGGCGATCGCGGCCGGCGCAGCGGGCCCGGCGCTATGGGCGTGACTCACGAAGCGGGGCTCTCCCCTCAGGACCCGTGCGGGGGCAGCCCGGCGGGCTGGAGCCGGTGAGGCGGCGGGCCGGGGCCGGGGGCAGAGGGCGGTGGCGCTGAGGGCTGCGGGGCGCTCACGGTGGGTTCTTACGGTTTTTATTTCGTTGCAGGAGCGCGCAGGTGCCGCAGGGGAACCAGCGCGGGGCGTGCCCGGCGGCGCCCAGCGGTGAGTGAGGGGCGCTGAGGGCTCGGCAGGCCCGGGGCTTCATTTCTCTGATTATTGTCCCGGCTCCGTGACCTTGCTCCTGGCGAACAGATAAAACAGTGAAACTTCAGCTAGAGAAGCGCCTCTGACGAGATTTCAGTGCGCGGGTTGGATTTGTTGCCGAGCTTCTCTTTGTGCCGAGCGCTAAATAGAAATTCCGTGTCCAAGCAAGCTGCCCTAAACTGGTTACGTAACTCTGGGCTTAAGTCTTGTGATAAGATCCCTACCGCGGGTAACCTTTGTAGCCATAAAATGGCTGCCACTCCAGGGACAGCCATTTTAATTATTAATTTAGAGACGTAAGTGCCGTGTCCTGTGCGAGTCACGGCCGCTGGATCATCTCCCGGCTTTTGCACGGAGCGTTTTTAGCAGCAGCTTGTTGAGTGCGCTGCTGGGATGTGTGGAGCTGTGTGCCGCGAGTTCCATAGCGAGATACAGGCAACATCTCAGCTGCCTTACAGTTACAAGGTAGTTTCGTTTTGGAGTATCCAACGAGGAGGAATTGTAGCAAAAAACTTAATGTGTACTAGGCTGGAAAGCAAATGGTTATTTTGTATCATAGATGCAATGGCTCCTGTGTATTTAGGATGATAAAATACCTGGAAAATTCTTTTCAAGAATGTCAAGATTTTCCTATTTTTTAGAGGGAAAAAAAGGTGTTGAGCAAGGAATTACACTTAAAGCCCACACAGACCTCTCTCCAAAATTCCATGCAGAACTACTCATGGTTTAAACTGAAAGTTTTATTTTTTCACACAGCTTTGTGTTTCAGTTTTGTGGCTGACTGCAGGCGAGTGTTCAGTGTTAGTGGAAGATGGCTGGGGGTCGTTGGGGTGTTGCATTCCTTGTATTTCAGTTTTATGATTGCCTGCAGGAGAGGGAGTTGCAGTGTTCAGTGTTAGTGGAAGATGGCTGGGGGTCGTTGGGGTGTTGCATTCCTTGTGTTTCAGTTTTGTGGCTGACTGCAGGAGAGGGAGTTGCAGTGTTCAGTGTCACTGGAAGATGGCCGGGGGTTGCTGGATTATCCCTGGTTGTTGCTGAGGAAGTGCCCATGAACGCTGACCTTCCCTCTCCCCCCACAGGAACAGAGACGGGGCACTGCAGAGCCGCAGCCACACCCGAGGGCGCGCAGAAAGGGCAGACGGCCGCCGTGACGGAGTTCATGGACGACCTGAGCCTGGGCTCGCCGGGCCACGGCGACTCGTCCCGGCGCAGCTGCAGCCGCTCCTCGGGCCGCTCGTCGTGCAGCTCCCGCTCCAGCAGCAGCTCCTCCAGCCGCTCCTCGCGCAGCTGGAGCCGCTCCCGGTCCCGCTCCCGGTCCCGCTCCCGGCGGCACGGCTCCCGGCGCTCGCGGCGCCGCTCCCGCTCCTACTCGCGCAGCCGCTCGCGCTCCCGGCGCTACCGCGGCCGCTACCGGCCCCGGCGCTACCGGCCCCGCCGGCGCCGCTCCCGCTCCTGGTCCCGCGGCAGGGCCTGCTACCGGCGCTCCTACTCGCGCAGCCGCTCCCGCTCCCGGGGCCGCCGCTACTACGGCTTCGGGAGGAGCGTCTACCCCGAGGCCTACCGGGGCTGGAGGAGCCGCTCCCGCACGCGCTCGCGGAGCCGGTCGCCTCTGCACCTCAGTGAAAAAGGTACTTGGGGCTCTGCGAGGCTTCTCGCTGCGAGAGCCCGCAAAGAGGCTTTGTTTGAGCCAGGCGGGTTCTCCTCGGCTTGCTTGGTTTGAAAAGCACAAGTGAAAAAAACCTCAGCTTTTTAATAAAGATTGTTCTTCAGAACGTTAATTGGCACAGGGGGGCAGGCTGTGATGAGATCGGTCCCAGATGATGAGTGCATAGATGTCAAACCTGCAGGATTCAGGCTTGAGTAGGTGCACGTGGATTTTAATGTGACACAAAGCACTTTTTCTCTTCCTTCCTCTTCTAGACAAGAGGGAACTGCTGGAAATTGCAAAAGCCAATGCTGCCAAAGCTCTGGGAACAGACAACATTGTCCTGCCAGCGAGCCTGAAGATCTCTGCTCCTGCCAAGGAGATCAAAACTGAGAAGCAGGCGCGTGAGGAAGCCACGGAGTCAGCTGAGGTAAGTATGGAGTGTTCTGACAAGGTAAACACCTCTTAGACTTGTCTGCATGGCTGTGCTGTAGTTCAGCTGTGGAGCTTGTGCTTTATGAGCTCAAACTCCTGAACAAAAACTTGTCCAGAAACCTCGAGGCTTTGCCCTAAGCTGGCAGCAGAGGCCCTCTCTGAGGTGGCTGATCCCCTGAGTGTCCAGTAGGGACAGCTGGGGAAGGGGAGGAGACTTGTTCCTTCGACTTGTTCTCCTCATGGGATATTTCCCATGAATTCCACTAGTTTATGCTTTTCTGACCTAAAACCAGGACTATCCTTGCCAAACCTAGTGAATAGTGTGGGATTATTTTTTTTAAGGTTAAATCTTTCTGCCTTTTTTAACTGTTAAAAGATTTTCATGTGCAACAAACTGTTTCCCAGAAATTCCATACCCAAGCACACAATGCATTTTACATACTTTATTTCTGTCTTATAGAAATCATGACTATGGTTCCAGACATGAGGAAGAAAATCTGGTGGTAATTAAGGGACTTGTGGGCTGTAGCTGCTGTGAATTGAAGGGAGGGAGAAACTGGAGCAGCTTAAAGTGAATTTTAGTTTGGTTCTGTCGTGGTGTGTTACCCTGAGGCACAGTAAATACAATACAGTAAATACAGGCAGCCACTGCCTGCCTCAGGTGCTGCTCGTGGAAAGGGACGTGAATTTGCTGAGGGTTTGACACAAACGGTGCAGGCATCCCTTTCATAAACATATGCAATATATTCCAGATGTTGAGAGAGTACAGAAGAAGAGGCCTGCATCCCTTGCAGATAAGTTTACTGTTGTTCTCCAAAGCCCTGCAGGATGGGTGTGCAGTGTCACCACTCTGCTGTGGCAGCTTCTGCTGTGACTTGGGTCCTCTCTGGGCTCTGCTGGGCTGGAGCTGCCTCCATTGGCACGGGAGCAGCTCGGCTGGCACTGGCACAGCTGCCCTGGGCAGAGGCTGCCAGCCCTGCCTGGGCTCTGCCCTGCCTGGGCTCAGCCCTGCTGTGCTGTGGCTTCACAGCCACTTCAGATGAAATAGGGAACAGTCCCAGAGAGCTCTGCTCTGACTCCTGCCCTGCCCCAGGGAGCCCCTCTTAAGCTGTGTCTGCTCTTCTTTAGCAACCCGGGAGTGCAGCTGAGGACGTGAGCAAGGCTGGCATGGAGAGAGCAACCATCCAGAGGAGCATTTCCTTCAGCCCTAATGTGAGTGATGGAATCCCTGAGTAACGACAGGAATTTAATGTTTGCTCATGATATCCCTGCAGGAGTTGGTAAGAGCACCTGGATACACCTCAGCAGTGTGTTGGAAATAAGTGTTCACCTTCAACCCGAACAATTCAAAACTAGAACTAGTTTAAAACACAGCTTATATCGAGTTTCATGTTTTAGTAATGCAAACTTAAGATGTGGGGATTTCTCCTGTGTTTTGTGCATGGGATTGATACCTAGTATAGGCATCAGGTATTCCAGGAGCTGGAGAGAAAACATTTATATGATTTATATGATAAACCCCTTGCTTCCAGCACCTTTTCTTACAGGAAATGTCTTTTTTTTTTTCCCCAGAACACAATGGCCAAGCCTGCCCTGCAGAAGCCAGTGAGCCACGCTGTGGCTAAGGAGCCAGTGGTTTCTCCAGCCAGGGAGGAGGACAGGAAGGGAAGCCCCTATGGGCAGTGGGTTCCTGTCAAGAAGGAGAAGAAAACATTCCTGAACTTCTCACCCAAAAGCTCCCTGTTCCGGGCACGCTGAGGGGAGGCACTGTCAGACTGCAGCACTGGGCACCCCTCAGCAGAGACTTGGAGATTTCTGATGGGCTTGAAGACTTGTTAATACTGAGTATTTATTTTGAGGTCTTAATTTTTGGAATCTTAGGTTTCTCTTTCAGATAGAGAGAGCACACAGATCCAGAAGCCACAGATGGGAATCTTGTGTATATTTGTAAATATTTTATATTGCTTTATTGGACTAGAACTTGCAGGTGGGTAACTTTTTCTAAACCATAGTTGCGTAGCTGTTCTTTGAACACCTGGATTTACCTTGTGCAATTGTTTACTTCAAGTGAATAAAGTTTAGTTTTGCACTGGCTGTGTCAGGTGTTAGGCCCGAGTTTCTGTGGTTATTTGTGGGTTTACCTTGCACTCCCCAGCTCACTCTGGCCGTGGGTCCTGCCTCTTCCTTCCCTGGGTGCTCTCTGGAGCGGGGATTGTGTGGGATTTCAGCTGCCTGCCCCAGGAACCGTGGCCATTCCCAGTCACTACAGGGTTTATTTTACTGGTTTGCTTTAGATCAGCCTCCCTGAGAGGCAGGAAGGGAAAAGGGGCAGGAGAAAGTTCAGGAAGGCAAGGAGCTCTTGCATTTTGGGGGTAATTGGTAAAACTTGGGTTTTGTATAAACAAATTGTTAGTAAAATAAATGGAATGGGCTAATGTCTGGAAGCTTCTTTCAGAGACCCTTGAATGGGGGGAGGATCCTGTGTTTTATCCTCTCCCTGTGGGTGAGGCTGGACAGGGGCAATCCCACCTTGGAATTGCTGCCAGGGGGGGAATCCCACCTTGGAATTCCTGAGGGACAGGGGCGAGCTGCCTTTCCACCGGAATATCACTCTGCTCTTCATTCTGCTGGCACACAAACCTGTGGAACCTACACAGCTCCCAAGTTAGACCAAAGAGTTTATTTAGAGCACAGCAGGCAGAACCTGGCTCCTCCTGCAGCCAAAGCTCTTCACAGCTGAATTCTGCAAATTGTCCACTACAATAAACACCACGGAGCTGACAGAGCAACAGCTAAAAATCTACTTTGGATACAATTTACAATGGAAAATGGTGACAGAGGAGACAGGAGAGAGCTGGGCCAGGCAGGCTCACAGGGCCCAGGCTGTTTGAGCTGAGCTGAGCTTAGCCAGGCTCACACAGCCCAGGTTCAGTTTGATCTGAGCTGAGCTGTGCCAGGCTCACAGGGCCCAGGCTCTTTGAGCTGAGCTGAGCCAGGCTCACACGGCCCAGGCTCACAGCGCTGAGCTGAGCCAGGCTCACACGGCCTGGGCTGTTTGAGCTGAGCTTAGCCAGGCTCACACAGCCCAGGCTCGCTGAGCTGAGCTGAGCCAGGCTCACACGGCCGTGCCCCTCTCCAGGTTCTGTTTGATCTCGGCCGTGTATTTCCCGTAGAACCTCTCTGCCTTCTGGTTGAACTTGGCGTTCCTCTCGTTGATGTAGTCGATGTCGGCGTCGTCGTTGTAGGGCCGCCTGCGGCTGTACTTGTCCCTCTTCTCGATCCTGGGGGCAGCAGGGGCTGAGCCCGGGGCTGCAGCACCCCCAGCCCTGCCCTCCCTCCCCTCTCTGCCCGGTACTCACTGCTTCTCCAGGTCTGCCACCATCCTGTCCACGCCCTCCTTGGAGGGCACGTGGGTGCCGTGCAGGAGGCTGTCCGAGGTGGGGTACAGGGCGTCCCCGCTGTGGGCAGAGCAAGGGGCAGCACGTTCACGCCTGGGAATCCCAGGGAGCACCTTAAAGCCCAGCCAGTCCCAGCCCTGCACCTCCCACCACCCCAAATTGCTCCAAAACCCATCCAGCCTGGCCTTGGACGCTTCCAGGGATCCAGGAGCAGCCACGGCTGCTCTGGGAAATCTCCGCCAGGGCTTCCCCACCCTCACAGGGAACAATTTCTTCCCAATATCCAACCTAAATCTCCCCTCTTTCACTTGGAACCCCTCATCCCTTGTCCTGCCCCTCTGTGTCCTTGCGATTTCCCTGCTTCTGCCCGAGTTCCACTGCCACACCTCACGCAGCTGTGGGAACCCCAGAGTCAGATGACATTAAATGTCAGTACTAAACCCAACAGAGAGACCAGCAGGTGCCTCTGAGAGACACAGAACCCCCCAGAAATGCTCAAACTGGACAAGTCTCAGTCCTTACAACCCTGCTCCAGAAGTGCCTGGTGACGCACTGAAACGTGACCTAAGCGCTTGGGCACTTCCTCCAGCTCAGCAGCAAATGAACTCATTAATTACCCCAGCAGCCCTCCCGAAGCAGGGGCAATTAACGAGGTTCATTCCCGGGGCGGGGAGCAGGACTCACTGCTGCTCCTTCAGCCGCTCGTACTGCTCCAGGTCGGGTTTGATCTGCCGGGTCAGGCGCCGGTACTGGCGCAGCTGCGCCGCCGCGTAGTCTGGGGAGAGACAGCGTCTGCTGGCCTGCCTGCAGGCCTTACCTGCCCCTCTGCATGCTTCACCTGTTTTCTGGTTTTATTGCATGATTTTACCTATTTTACAGCATTATTTTATATTTTTATAGCATGATTTTACCTATTTTACAGCATTATTTAATATTTTTATACCATTATTTTACCTATTTTACAGCATTATTTTATCTATTTTGTAGCATTGTTTTACATATTTTATAGCATTATTTTATATTTTTATAGCATGATTTTACCTATTTTACAGCATTATTTTATATTTTTATAGCATGATTTTACCTATTTTACAGCATTATTTAATATTTTTATACCATTATTTTACCTATTTTACAGCATTACTTTATCTATTTTGTAGCATTGTTTTACATATTTTATAGCATTATTTTATATTTTTATAACATGATTTTACCTATTTTACAGCATTATTTTATCTATTTTGTAGCATTGTTTTACATATTTTATAGCATTATTTTATATTTTTATAACATGATTTTACCTATTTTATAGCATTATTTTATATTTTATAGCATGATTTTACCTATTTTACAGCATTATTTTACCTATTCTACAGCATTATTTTACCTATTTTATAGCATTATTTTACCTATTATCTCTCTTTCTGTTCATATTGTTATTAGATATGTTCTACCACCATGTGCTCTTCATAGTGCACCAATAATATAAAATGTTTTTACTTTAAGACCGCTAAAATTAGGGTTCACAATATTCTCTGTAAAAGACAAACGTACTTATGAATAAAATATCATTCCTTGCCTTTCTAACAATAAAATGATTTTCATTCCCACCCCAGCAGCAGCAGCAGCCCAGGTGGGTGAGCTGAGGGATTACCTGAGAAACCCAGGTCGGGGTTTTTCTTCTTCTTCTTCCTCTCCCACCTCTCGGCGTCCTCGGCGCTGATCTCCAGCAGCTTCACCCGCTCGTAGTCCTCACCCCGGGCTGCGCACTCCTGTGGGAGCAGCAGGGAGAGCCGTGCCAGGGAACCAGCCTGGGCAGTGCCAGGGAACCAGCCTGGGTAATCCCAGCTCCAGGGAAACCAGCCTGGGTAATCCCAGCTCCAGGGAAACCAGCCTGAGCAGTGCCAGGGAACCAGCACAGATTTGGGGTGCCAATCAGGGCTCAGTTAATTACCCCACAGCTCAGCCTGAGCTCTGAGCAGCGTGTCCCTGTGTCCCTGCCCACCCTGGGGGGTTCTTTACCTTCTTCTTCTCCTGCACCTGCAGCTCCCACTCCAGCCGGGCTTTTTTGGCTTCCCAGTTCGGGGGCAGCTTCAGCCTCTTGTCCTCCTCCATCACCTCCTGGCTGTTCAGCTTGCAGGCCTCGTGCTGCAGGCAAACGGGGCAGCAAAATGGGGCAGGGGAGAGCAAGCCCGGGGAGTGAACCCCAACACCCGGGAGTGAACCCCAACACCCGTGGAATGAACCCCAGCATCTGTGGAACAAACCCAAATCCACATGGAATGAACCCCAACACCCCTGGAATGAACCCCAACACCCGTGGAACACCCCAAACCCGCATGGAACAGCCCCAAACCCCCATGGAACAACCCTAAACCCCCACAGAACAGCCCCAAACGCCCAGGGGAACAAACCCACATCAAAGCCCCGAACCCCCGGGGACAAAGCCCCGAACCCCCGGGGGAACAAAGCCCCGAACCCCCGGGGACAAAGCCACCCCGAACCCCCGCAGAGCACTCCGGGCTGGCACGGAGCTCCGGAGGTCGCCCAGCGGCAGCCCGGCCGTGCTCGGTGCCGGCCCCGCTGCCGTCCCCCGTACCCGCTTCATGTGGAGCTCCCGGAACCGGCGCAGCCGCTCCTCCCGCCTCTGCTCCGCCGCCGCGGCCGGGCCGGGCTCTGCCGCCGCCTCCTCCTCCTCCTCCTCCTCCTCGTCGCTCTGCAACGAGCCGCACTCAGCCAGGAGCGCCGGCAGGAGCCGGGAGCCCCGAGCCGACCGATCCCGGCCCCGCCTCACCCCGACACCGGCCTCGGGCAGCCCCAGGCTGCTGAGGGCCGACACCGCCGCCGCCATCGCACCGCGCCCGCGCTTCCGCTTTCCGGTATCCGGTACTTCCGGTATCCGATACTTCCGGTGTCCGGTACTCTTGGTACTTCCGGCGCTCCCGGCGCGTCCTGCAGGGCGCCCCCTAGCGGGCGGGTGGTGCCGCCGCCGCTGTCCTCGGGAGCCCCAAAATGGGGACGTTACAGAAAATTAATAAAATAAAATAAAATAAAATAAAATAAAATTAAATAAAATAAAATTAAATAAAATAAAATTAAATATAAAATGAAATGAAATGAAATGAAATGAAATAAAATATAAAATGAAATAAAATTAAATATAAAATAAAATGAAATGAAATGAAATGAAATGAAATGAAATGAAATGAAATGAAATAAAACAAAATAAAATAAAAGATAAAATGAAATGAAATGAAATATAAAATAAAATGAAATAAAATGAAATAAAATAAAATAAAATAAAATAATAAATTAAAATAAAGTTTTGTTGCAACTTGTGAGCAAAGCAAGCCCTGGTTGAGAGAATTAATACAGCATAACTTTCTAACATTAAATATATAATATTCATGGTAATATTTGCGAAAAGCCAATCATAAAATCTGCATTTTTCACAGCAGGATTGCAGAGCAGCCCCGGCAGAGGGAAGCGCAACCCCAGCCGTGGCTGAGCCCGGCCCTTCACCAAAAAAGGCACCAAAAAAGCATCAAAAATCATCAAAAAAGCACCAAAAAAGGCATAAAAAATCACCAAAAAAGGGATCTTGCCCCACTGGCTGCCGAAATCCCCCTGGGAAAGCCTTGGCAGGCACGAGAAAGGAATTTGGGCCTGAAACTTGCCCAGGACCCCGTCAAACTTGTAATAATGCCATCAATCCAGCAAAATGGGGGATCTGAACTGCTGGGGAAACTAATTAGGGACAGGTCTTATTAAAAATTAATTGGGGACAGATCTGTGCGTGGTCATTAACCTTGGGGAAATGTGGAGAGGGTTTGGTTTTTAGGGGGAAGAGAAGCTGGGGCTGTGTCAGGCCAGCTCCTCTCCATCACAGGCTCCTCGCCGCGTCCTCCTGGGTTGCAATTACAATCTTTCAGCTCAGACACAAAATCATTGCTCCGGAGAGCCAAAATTACCTGGCTAATGGGATTACCAGAAATTAACCCGGTTACGTGGGGACTCCATCGAAAATGAGAAAGTGCTGATGGCCAAAATCAATTCCTCCCCAGCCAAATGACTGCAGGCCTGGCTTAGGGTTTCAGTTTAATGCTCAGCCCTCCTACAATGAGCAGGGTGGGATTGAATTAGGTCCTGACGTGGGCTTCGAGTGATGGCAGCGGTTTGTCTTTAATGCCAGCAGAGAGCTGGGGGAAAAATGGGAAATCCTCCCTGCTTTTCCCTGGAACCACAGGGAGGGTCCTGCTGGGGGTCCCTGGGATGGGAAAAATGGGAAAAATGGGAAATCCTCCCTGCTTTTCCCTGGAATCACAGGGAGGGTCCTGCTGGGCGTCTCTGGGATGGGAAAAATGGGAAAAATGGGAAATCCTCCCTGCTTTTCCTCTGGAATCACAGGGAGGGTCCTGCTGGGCGTCTCTGGGATGGGAAAAATGGGAAAAATGGGAAATCCTCCCTGCTTTTCCTCTGGAATCACAGGGTCCCTGGTGCCCTCGTGAGGAGCTGCCTTGGCCAAGCCCTCCCTGCCCGTGTTCCAGCCCAGGATCAGAGCTGGAATTGGGGCAGGGGGCTGGGGAATGGGGTGGGAAGGTTTGGGATCCACAGTGGGGTGTGGGAATGGGGTGGGATGGTTTGGGATCCACAGTGGGCTGGGGGAATGGGGTGGGATGGTTTGGGATCCACAGTGGGCTGGGGGAATGGGGTGGGACAGTTTGGGATCCACAGTCGGGTGGGAACAGTGGGGTGGGATGGTTTAGGATCCACAGTGGGGAATGGTGTAGGATGTTTTGGGATCCCCAGTGGGCTGGGGGAATGGGGTGGGATGGTTTGGGATCCACAGTGGGGAATGGTGTAGGATGTTTTGGGATCCCCAGCGGGCTGGGGGAATGGGGTCTTTGGGATCCCCAGCAGGCTGGGGCAGCAGCACGGGACACTTTGGGATCCCCAGCCCCACGGGTGATAAATCCCGGGCTCCCCAGGCAGGGCCGCTCCTTTCGGCAGCTCCGGTCTCCTCTTTTCCCCTAAAAGCCGGAACCCGGCGGGGTTTCCTGGCTGGGAGCGGCTCGGTCGTTGCCGTGCCTGGGAAATGAAGCCGGTTTTGTGTTTTACCGCACGAAGCCGGGGCTGGGCCGCCTCCCGGTGCCTGTGTCCCCCGTGGGGAGCTGCCGGCCCGGCTGTGCCTCACCCCGCCGGGATCGGGGGGACTCGGAGCGCCCCAAACCTGCGGGGATGGAGAGCCGGGCGTGGCCCTTCCCCGAGGATGCGACAAGCGACAATTCATTAACTGTCCCCGAGCGGAGCGGGGCTGGACCTGGCGTCCTGCTGGCGCTGCCGGAGGGAGCTGGCAGAGGGGAAGGGACAATCGCGGCGGTCCTGGAAGAGCCCCAGCGCCCCGGCAGAGCCGGGAGGGTGCCCTGGGTGCTCAGGGTTTGCTCCTGTCCCTGCTGTGGGACAGCCGGCGGGAGCATCCCCAGGATGGAGCCATCCCTGGAGGGCAGCAGGGAGGATAACGTCACGTTTCCCCCGGATCAATGAAGATTTGGGTTCGGGAGTTATTAGCCCGGTGTCATAAACTATCTGAAAACCACAAAAGTAAAATAATAAATCTCCTCTGTTTGCCTCCTGCGCGGGGTTTTTAAGTACCCGAGTCCCTCCAGGCAGCGGTTCGATATCGCAGCGCACACAAATCACCGAGACAGGGCCGGATTTTGGGGAATATCGGCCAGGCTTTGCTGTTTCCCAGCGCTCGGCCCTGGGGGATGTGTCCCTGTCCCACAGCGGGGCACTTTGGGGTGTTCCTGCCATGGGAAACGCAATTCAGGCACAATTAAATGATTAAAACTAAACTGGTGCTGGGAATCGCACCCCCAAACTGGGGTTCAGCAGCTGTGGGGAGCAGGAGACAGCTCCTCCCAGTGCTCCCAGTGCTCCCAGTGCCCCGAGGTGTCGGTGCCAGCAGCGGGGCTGTCCCCGGAGGTGTCGCGGTGTCCCCTGGCCCCTGCCAGCCACAGGTTTGTTTTTAAAGCTTTTTCTGGTGCCATTTCCCGGTGGTTTTGTCTCCGGGCCGTGGCCGCTGCGTTCTCCCTCCCTTCGTTATTTCCAGCCTGCCTCGGGCTCTGCGTGGTTTGCCCCGATCCCAGCGGGGTCCCCCTCGAAACCCACCAGAACCGAGCTCTCAAAGGGAAAAATAACCCCGACCAAATAAATCCTAACAAAACAAACCCCGACCAAACAAACCCCGAGCAAACAAACCCCGAGCAGGGCGATGTGGGGCGGGTTCCCCGTTCCCTCTGCCGGGAACACTTCCAGCAGCCGAGGGAAAGGCGCAGGAGGAGCACGCGGTGGATCGGGGGTCAGCGAGCCCCGCCGCCCTCCAGGGGCTGAGGTAATTAGCGCCGGGCGTTAATGAGAGCAGCTCGCGGGGCACGGCCGCGGCGGTGCCGTGCCTTTTCCAGGGATGCGGTGGCGCATCCGTGGGGCACCGGCGGTCCCCGGGAAGGCTGCGGGGACCGGGCCGACCCCTCGGGACACGCCGAGCCCGCCGCACACGCGGCCCGGGAGCGGCGCTTCCCGTCCGGACACCTGGGCTGGGGAACCCCCGCGCTGTTCAAAGGCACGGAGCCTCTTCCCTGCGCCGCTGCCCCCGTGCCCCCCAGCTGGGCTCCGCGGGCCGGGCAAGCACGAGGAGCCTCCCCGAGCGCACATCCCGCTCGCCATGCGCTCCGCAGCCGGCGGGGCGGGATGCTCGGCCCCGCTTCGTGCCTCGCACACCATTTCCCGGCGCGGGGAGGGCTCTTCGTGCCTCTGCAGCGGGGTGGAAGCAGGTGCAGCTTCCTGGGTTTCTGCTGAGGCCCGATTTTGGCTCCTAAAGTGTTAAGTGAGTGCTAAGCCCCATAAAATTACCCTTTCAGCTACTATTTCTGCACAAAAGGCTCTCCGCGACGAGATATGCCAAAGCATCTGATGAAGTAACATGTCTATTCTCATTTGTGACATTTATTATTAACAGGGAAAAGAAAAAAAAAAAAAAAACAAAACCAACAAATCCCAGTCAGAAAGAACTCTTAATTGAAGCACCATTGTGCCGTGGTAACTGCTATTAAATTAATCTGCTGCATTCCTTTCCACCCACACACTTTAAAACTTCCTGGTTATAATTAGAACCATCTAAAACCAATTTGACACTCCTCGGATGATGCAGTTCAGCTGCTTAATATGGTGAGACTTTGGTGAAAGGAGCGGAGAAGGGCTGCGAGCAAGCTGGGGCTGCTGCTCCTGCCCGGGGATCTCAGTTCCAGGGGGAATTGGAGTTTAGCTCTGCTCTGAGCTCGCTCCATCCCGCTTGTCCCAAGGGAGATGCTCCAGCCCAGAGCCCCCCCCGGGTGCCGGGCAGGGGATTTTGGGAGGTTCGTGTTTTGTTTTGGGAGCCCCTCGAGCTCTCCCCTCCTTTGTGGCAGCTGGAGAAGGCATCAAAAGCTTAATTCCCCGATGGAAAAGCGTTTGGGTGTTTCGGAGTGGGGAAAAGGCACCCGAGTGCAGGGCCGAGAGGGGATTTTTTGGCAATGGGGGATTTAGAGGTGTGGGGATGGCGCCCACCCCTTCACCGACGCTGTGCCTGCCTCGGGCTTAGCCAATCTTGGAGGATGCTCCTCCAGGGCTGGGTCTGGGGAAAATGTTCTGGGACCTGAGGTGAGAAACCACCGGGCCTGGCCGAGAACTGGCGCGGGTGTCACTTCTGCAAAACGTGTTCCTGCTCGCCGCCTTTATCTGTCATCCTCGGAACCACCTGGGTGCCATTTGATGCTATCAGGGACCGCGCCGAGCTCCCAGCACATCCCCGGCCGCCTCAAGGCACCGCCGGTTCCTCCGCAGCCCTGGAAGATCCCGTTAGTCACGGTATCTCCGCTGTCACCTTCTGCTTCCTTCTGCATTTGGCTTTCGCTCCGCGGCCATGTGTTAACCAGGGCTCCGCAGCTTCCTCACCCTCCGCTGGGGCCGTTTCCTCCCGCCGGGGACCTCGGGCTGTCCCGGGGCTGGGCTGGCTCCAGGGGACGCGGGGCTTTGGGTTCCAGCCCCGCTTTGTCCCTCCGGGCAGGGCTGAGCTGCAAACCTGGAGCGTCCCGGTTCCCTCGGCCGCGCTCGCAGCTCGGCCCTCGCCGTGTGAAACACGGGAAATGCAGAAATCCGGGGCTGCCGCCAGCCCGAGGGCTCCGGGATGTGTTCGTTCACCCCCGGCCGGGGCTGCGGCAGCTCCCGGTGCTGCTCGGGGCTGTCAGCAGCTCCCGCCACCCCTCGGGCCACTGGAGCCGTTCCGAGCGGGCCGTTTGCCCCTGTCGGTGCCAGCCCCTGTCGGTGCCCGCCCCTGCCCTCTCCTTGCCCTCTCCTTGCCCTCCCCTTGCCCTCTCCCTGCTCTCCCTCGTTTTCCGTCTCTCCCGATGCCACCGACCCCCTGGAACTCCCCCCGTGCCCGAGGTGGGGCCGTGCCAGCAGTGCCAAGAGAAGGAAATTGTGGATTTTCCCCCCAAACCAGGCCCCTGCTGCGGGACAGGACCCCCGGCTGGGGCTGGGCTGGCGTCACTGCCTGGGCACATTTTCCTTGTTTTGGTTGTTTTTTTTTAAAAATACACAAACTCCAATTTTTTTTACATTTTGAGGTTTTTTGCTCTTCTTTCGCCCTGGAGCACGATCAACCCCCCAGAGCCCAGAGGTTATTTATGCTTTTGTCTAATCTCCGTCGCTTGGCTTTGGGATGGGCCGTTCTTTTTTTTTTTTTTTTAACTTTATTTTATTTAATTTTTTTCTCCCCCCGCCCTCCTCTTGCTACTTCATAACTTTTTCCCAACTTTGGAAGCTCAACTTCGGAGCGGCCGAAGGCAAAAACAAAACAAGGATATTTCTGCTACCCTGTTAACTTTGCAAAAATGCTGCGTGCCTGGAGCGCGGCGGGGGGGTAACGAGAACCAGGGGCTGCGAGCTCCGGCCAGAGCGGGTAAAATTAGCCCGGGGGGCGGAGAGGGGGAAACGGCTCCATCCTGGAGCCTCCGCACCCAGATGGGCTCGGGTGCAGCGAGCGGGCTTTGGGATTTACCCCTCGGCCTGCTCAGCCCTGCCCGCCCGGGGATTTGTCCTTTTCCTCCTCCCCGACATTGGTGCTCCCCCCAAAAGCGGGTGGCACAAAGGGGGGAGCCGCCTCTCCGTGTCCCCATCCCGCCGGGACAGCGCGTCCCCCTCGGGCCGCTGGTTCCAGAGCGGTTCTAGAATTATTCCAGGGTGATTCCAGTTGTTTCCAGGCACGGTGGCTCTGCCAGGCTTTGTCACCGGGGCCGGGATTTGTCCCCACGGGCACCACCAGCCCCGCGGCCCCGGCAGAGCAGCGTTTTGTCACCTGCAGAACGCGCTGGTGGCACCTGGATTTGGGGCTGTAGGGAGAAAAATGGGATTCAAGATGGTATTTGGGGCTGCAGGGATAAAAATGGGATTCAAGATGGTATTTGGGGCTGCAGGGATAAAAATGGGATTCAAGATGGTATTTGGGGCTGCAGGGATAAAAATGGGATTCAAGATGGTATTTGGGGCTGCAGGGAGAAGAATGGGATTCAAGATGGTATTTGGGGCTGCAGGGAGAAGAATGGGATTCAAGATGATCCAAGCTGTGGGTTTTTAGGGTCTCTGATGGCCGTGGGGGTGTCCTGGTGTCGGGATTTGGAGCTTTCTGGGGGTTTTTGGGTGTTTCTGAGAAATACCACGGGCTGCGCTGTTATCTACCCACAGAAATATCCTTTAAATATGCCCTTTAAAATGTCTTTTAAATGAAGGTAGAGATCGGGCCGTGAGCAAATGGGATTTGGGAATTGCTGCTGGATCGGGGGTCCGGGTTGAGAGTTCTGCTGGAACTGGTTTGGGCACCACAGACCGTAATTGAAGGGGACAATTAGCGCGACAATTCGCGTTAATTGACACCAGGACGGAGCGCGGAGGGGATGAGGATGAGGATGGGGATGAAGATGGGAGGAATCCAGCTCTGGAGGTGCCGGACCTGGCCGTGGAGCACGGAGGGTTTGCCGGTCCTGCCGCTGGGGGGGACAAAAAAAAAAAATTAAAAAAAAATTCAAACAAAAAAAAAGAAAAGAAAAGGGAAAAAGATAAAAGAGCAGGGAGCGGTGCTGGAAGCACGGAGGAGCCGCGGAAGGGCTGGCCCCGCTCCCGAGCTGCTGGCAAACACCAGCTGGGGAAGCTGCTGCTGCTCCTCGGAGCTGCCGTGATGCTGAAAAATCTCAAATATTCCCCCCAAGTCCCGGTGTGACGGAGCCCTGGGAAAAGCAAAGCGGCACAAAGGGGGAATTCGGGGTGCTGGGGAGCTGGGCAGGATCAGAGGAGGCTCTGCATCCCTGGCCCAGCAGTTTTTGGGGTCTCTGCCCCTCAGGAATTCTCTTGGACTGCCTGGAGCTTTCTGGGCTGCTGAGGGGCATCTCCAGCCAAAATTAAAGGTGAGAAACTCCGCTCTAAGCGCTGCTTTGAGAGCAGATTTAAATTGATTTGCTTGGCTTTTAGAGCAGGAGCTCAGGGGAAGGAGCGAGCCCTGTGGAGATTTGGGGTGTCCCCCTGCAGCTCCGGGGTGCTCTGAGCCTCCGGCCGTGCCGTGGCATCACCAGGGAAGCATTTTTTTTTTTTTTGGGATTGACCATTCCTCTGTGGGGTCAGGGAGCAGCCCCGGGGGGCTGGAGCAGCTTTGCCCCCAAACCTGGCTGCTCCCAGAGGCTGTCACCCAGCGGGTGACACCGCAGCACTTAGCGGCCTCCCGGCAGCCCCAGATGGATTCGTGCTCCTGCCTTTTCTTGAGTCGGATTCTCTCCATTTGCTCTATTGATTTGAATTTTAAAGCGAGGGGGATAATGCTGGTTTTAATGCTGTTTTTATTGTGGCGGGTGAGGAGCTGGTGGGGCCGTGGGCGCTGCGGAATAAATGGAATTATTGCCGTGTTTTGGTGAGCCTGAAGCTGCTGTGGTGAGGGGTGAAGGTGATTTGGGGGTTTCCTCGTGCCACTTTGGGGTGGATGAGCCTGGTGGGCCCCCAGTCCGTGCTGGGTGTCCACAAACCCAACCCAACCAAGCCCTGCACACCTTGGGTGGCTCCCGCATTAATTATAAATGTGGAGAAAATTACCTTAATCAAGTCTAAGCAGAATTGATTAATATTTTAGTAAAAACCTCACGCTGGAGTTTAACAGACTGGTTAAATCTCAGCTGGAAAAACCACTGTGGTTCCCCACCAGCTTTTTTTTCTTTCTCCTTAAACCCAGCCTGGTTTCCAGGGCCCCTCTCTGCCTGTGGGGCCTGCACTGGGGTTGCTGGGGAGCTCTTTGCCCTTTAGCTGAGCGAATTATCAGCGGTTTAAAAAGGCCCCTTCTCCCCCTCCCGGCTCCCTTTTATAGGTACAATAATCAGATAAAATATTTCTGGAAGACTATTTACAAAATCCCCCCATCCCCATCAATCTTACGGTTAAGAAGGAGCGGAGGAAGAAATCTTAACCTCAAGAAGCTGCTAATGCAACCGAGCTCTTTAATGGCGGGGTGGAGATCTTCTTTTTTTTCCTGCTGCCATTACTATGGAATACATAATAACATCAATAATTAAATATAAATTGGATTTAATATTTTATGCTGGCGACATGTAATTTACACTCTACCCGAGAAATCAAAAGGTCACGTCTGAAGCGCAAGGCAAGGAGGGAAAGAGGGAGAGGGGCTCAGCCCTGAGATGAGTCTGGTGTTGGGAGGCTCAACAAATCGCTCCAGGGAGGGGAGGGAGAGCTTTGTTTGGGGTGAAAAACGAGGGGTTTGGGCCGGGTTGCAGGTGTGGGGGCTGCTCCTGCTCTGTCTGCCTGGTTCTGGGCTCAGCGGCGCTCCGGCGCTGGTTTTAGGGGATGGTTGTGGGATCCCCATCCCTGTTTTAGGGGATGGTTGTGGGATCCCCATCCCTGTTTTAGGGGATGGTTGTGGGATCCCCATCCCTGTTTTAGGGGATGGTTGTGGGATCCCCATCCCTGTTTTAGGGGATGGTTGTAGGATCCCCATCCCTGTTTTAGGGGCCGGGGGGATGTGGGATCCCCACCCCTGCTGTCCTGGAGGAGAGGCCAGCAGAGCTCTCCTGCATCGATCTGTGGGGGACCAGGGCAGCTCTGGGTGTCCTGCCAGCACAGCAGCTCCATTAACACCGAGGTAATTCAGGAACTGCCCGGGTTATTTCTGGAATGGGCCCATTTTCAGTCTTTTATTGCTCTCCCTGTTGGGTCATCGAAGATTTGGCCGATTTTCACGTCCATACCCAGGATTTTGTGCCCAGCAGCCCCAGCTCTCTTTGCCGTGAGCTTTAAATCCTCAGTTAATAAAAACCAGGAGAAACCCAACTTCTCTTGGGCAGATGTGGGGCTCTCCCAGCTCTCCTGGCCCGGGTTTGTGTCCCCTCCCTGGGCTGGTGGCAGCAGGGAGCAAACCTGGAGCCACCCCTGGCGTGGGGAGAGAGGATTTATCCCCCCGATGAGTTCTTAGGGCTGTGGGCAGAGAGGTTTGGGACTCCTCGGGGCTGCCCAGCACAGGATTCTCTGCAAGTGAGGCTTCTGCTTTTTGAAAGGTTGTGCAACACATCTGGGCAAAGCCATTCCTGATTCTTCTTCTCCTTCTCCCCCCGAGCGGGTTCAGCTGGGGAAGTTGGGGGGAACCAGCCCTGGGGGCGGTTGGGTTTGGGGTCTCACCTGGCACGAACGCAGAGGGGGAGGCAGGTGGAGGGGCTGGGGCTGCTGGGGATGTGAAATTAAAGTGGAATTTGGAGAGGGAATAAATCCTCTTTGTGTGCTGCGGGGAGGCAGCCTGGAGCTGCTGTTGGCTCTCTCCTGGGGCAGGCTGGGGTTTGGCTGCCTGGGAAAAGGGGACATGTCCTTTAGGGACACTGGGCAGGCTGGAAAAACCCCTGGGTGCACCCTTGGGTGGTCCTTGAGGGGGGACAAAGGGACAGCAGCAGCCACCCCCCTCACTGGGGAGCCTGGCAGGCAGAGCTGGACGTGCCTGGGTCTCATTTTGGGTCTGTTTTGCCCAGATTCAGCCACGGCCATTGCATCCAGGAGGGTTTGCTGCCTGTGGCCGAGGTGGAAAATCCTCCCCGAGCCTGGGGTTAATTGAATATTCGTTTGTTTGCTTTGGCCTCCGTGCCAAGCAAAGTAAAAACCCCAAAACAGCCGAGTTTCCACCCACTGCAGGGGCCATGAACCTCCTCAGATCCCTCAGGAGCGGGCAGAAAATGCCAGATCTCATTTGGCAAAGCCAAAGCTGGGGCCAAATCAGCTCTGTTTGGCTTTTCTCAGAGCCAAAGCCCCTCTGGCCCTCAGGGGAGCCCAGCCCTGCTGGAAGAATTTGGGAAAGGCTGGATGGGATGGGGCTTGGAGCAGTCTGGGGTGGTGGGACGTGTCCCTGCTGGGGACTGGATGAACTTGAAAGGTCCTTCCAGGCCAAAAAAATCCCATAATTCTATGAAAATAAGGTGTGATCCTGCCCCACACCCGGATCCCTGCTGGGATTAATCCTAATTT
Source organism: Lonchura striata (assembly GCF_050655825.1). Classification (NCBI taxonomy): domain Eukaryota; kingdom Metazoa; phylum Chordata; class Aves; order Passeriformes; family Estrildidae; genus Lonchura; species Lonchura striata. Next base: position 1,280,246 of record NC_140725.1, read on the forward strand.
GGCTTTTAGCATCACCTGGGGGGTGCCAAGTGCTGCCTTTCAGGGCACAGCTCCTTTGGGGGCCCTCAGCATTTTGGGGTCTGAGCTGAGCTGCCCCCAAATCACCCAAGGCTGAGCTTTATAGGGTCATTACCCTTTTTATAACACTTTGGAAACCGCTTGGAAAAAGAGCCACTTTTTTTTGTTTTTGTTTTTGTTTCGTTTTTTTTTGTTGGGATTGAAATGGTTTTGATCAAAAATGGCTTTTTCCACCTCCTGCCCCTTCCCTTGATCAGCACCTGCCCCGGGAGGAGGAAGGATCTAATGAATTGCAAGAGGATGGGACTGGCCCTGCCCTCTCAGGGCTCCTTCCATGGATTTATTTGGGTTTTTCCAAGTCAAGCATGGAAAATCTTCATAAACCCTGCACCCTTGCAGCTTCTGGTGCCCCTGAAAGTGGAAACACCTGGTTTTCAAAGGGCACTCCTGACTCTGACTCGCTCTTAATGGCATAGTTTGATTTTATGGATGGGATAATGTGACTGGGGGGGCTGGCTTGCTTGGCAGAGGAAAAACTGGGATTTTCTGGGGCTTTGATGCTTGGAGGTTTTTGGTGGAGGCGAAAGTTTTGGGTGGGAGGGGAAGGCTTTCTGTGGAGGGTCAGGGCCCTCCTCTGCGTGTCCCTGACCCCTGTAGAGGCTTTTTGGGGACAAAACAGTGATAATCTGTCCAGGAACGAGCCAGGAGTCACCTCAGACTTTTTTCATTTTCCACTTTTACCTCACCAAAACCCAGAGGAGCCCCACACCATCCCTGCCCCATGCTGCCTCCTCCACGCCGAGCAGAGCAGCGCCGTGGATATACCCGATGATTTTCCATCTTTATCCATCCCCAGGTGCAGCAGGAATGGTCCCTCCAGGCCCTTCGGATGCTTTTAAGGCCCTGGAGAGGCTCAGGCTGCGCTCGGCGAGGCGCTGCCCTGGGGAGAGTGATGATGGCCAGCCTGGCAAGCCCGGGGCTCAGCGGGCAGGAATCCTCCTCTCACCCAGAGCTGCTGCCCAAAGCAGCTCTGGGGCACTGGGGAGGGTGAGCTGAGCTCCTGGGATTTTGGGTTTAGGGTTAAAGACGCCCCTGTCGCTGATTTATGGGATCCCAGAAGGGTTTGGGTGGGAAGGGACCTTAAAACCCTCCCAGTGCCACCCCTGCCATGGGCAGGACACCTCCCGCTGTCCCAGCCTGGCCTTGGGCACTGCCAGGGACCCAGGGGCAGCCCCAGCTGCCAGAGGGACAATTCTCTCTCTGAGAGAAGAATTCCTTCCCAATGCCCATCCTCACCACACCCCTCCTCCTGCCCGTGGAAATTCACTCTCCCTGTTTTTCACAAACCCTCCAAGGTCTGGAAGGCGGCAGGGGAATCTCCTCTGAGCTTTTTCCATCTCCTCTGAGCTTTTTCCATTTCCTCTGAGCTTTTTTTTCTTCCCCAGTGCCGAGGCTGCCTCCAGCCTTTCACTCAGAGCAGCTCCAGGGAGAGACAAAGGTGTGAACCCTCCCAAAATCTGCTGCGGGAGGGGCTCGACGCCTTTATTTCCACGCCAGAGGCTTTCTGCTGGTGTCCAGCTCCTCTGAAGAGCTCCTGGCCGGGATCATTCCCCGACAGGGAACTTGAGCAGCTTCTTTTGTTTCACCTTTTGCAGCACAAAGCAATTGCAGCCAACGGCTGCCGGGCTCTGCCTCCCAAACCCGACCCGCCTTGTCACGTCCCATTAACTTCCAGTTCAGCACTGATCCCTGCCCCGAAATGTATAATGAAAGACGTTCAAAATATATCAAAATGGCATCGGTATTGATTTATTAATGCTAGGGAATGCTGCCCTAATTGAATTTAGGTCCAGGAAGTCAGTTAATGCAGCTGACAGTGATACAGGAATTCAATCTCCCCAGCGCACTGAGTTAGGACTGTTTTCTTCTCTCTTTGTTGTCAGTTGGATAAATAACAAATCAATTTAAATTTCAACGAGGTTGCTAAAAACAAGGCAGGCTCTGCCGGGGCCAACGGCTCAGCCGGGGCTGGGGCTGCTGGCGAAGGTCAGGAGCTCCTCGGGGAGCACCCCTGGGTGCTCTGAGGCTCCCTGGCGCTGGGGACCGGGTTTGTCTCGGGGGACAGAGGAGGGGCTGTGTCAGTAAATCCTGCTTCGGTCGTTTTCCCCCTGATCCTGACACGAAGGACTCGGAATCTTCTCCCAACCCCACCTGCAGCTCCTGGGGACAGCAGGTCCCTTCCCCGGGCTCTGGGGGTGTCTCCCTGCCTGACCTGCCCAGAAATTCCAACACTCCCCCGTTTTTTTGGTGGGGATGCAATCAGAAATCTCAGCAAAACATCCCGAGCCGCCCTTGGGTGCTGCCCCTCTCAGCATCCCCGTGGCTGCACCTTCACTTTTGGGTGCTGAACTCATCCATTAGCTCTTGGTTCAAGCTTAGGCAACGAAAGTTTGCTCCTAATCGGGTTTAGGATGAAACAACCAGCCCTGCAATGGCAGAGCCCAGTCCTTCAGGGTCGTCCCTTTTAATTTCTCAGCGCTTTTATTTTAAAGCTTAATCTCAACCCCCCCCAGCCCCGACCTTAATCCTGTGTTTGCTCTCCAGCCCTGCTGGGGTTGGTATGGTCAAGGAGGCAGAGGAGCCTGAGTTAATTAAATCAACAGCTAACAGTGGAGGTTACCCACAAAAGTGAACCTTGGTGCCCCTAAAACCACTGACCAGAGAATGGCTGGAAAAAAACAAAACCACAGTTGGAGTGAAATGGAAAAAGAAATCTTCAGCTCTATATCACTTCAGCCAGCCACAGGTATCAGAATATTAATTGCTCTTTGACTTGATTTTGTTGTGGGATTAAGGGCACATTGTGGCTTATGAAGATATTCTAGGAGCCACAAGGATGGATGCAAAATCCATCTCTGCAGCCTTTCTGTGCCTGCTGGGATCCAGGATGCTGCTGCAGGAGCTCCGGGCTCCAGCGGGAGCCCAGCTCCTGCTCCCCCGGCCCGTGTGCTCCCCTGCCACAGCTCCAGCCTCCAGGGAATGCCGGCTGTGCCCAGCCCTCCCTGGGGTGAGGTGGCACCTGCGGGGCCGGGCTGGCGTCACCCCGAGCCAGGAGCCAAGGGGAACTGGGGACGAGTGGAGCGGCCACCAGGGCTGGGGGGCTGCCAGGACCGTGTCCCTGCCCCGGAGCTTTCCCTGTCCCCGACAGGCTCGGGGTTTGGGCAGCACAGCCCTGGGCAGTGCCAGGCGGGCACTGACTGCGCTGGGGCTCCCGGGTCGAGGTCACCCTTCGGGCCAGCCCTGGTGGCTTCTCCTGGCCCTTCCTGGGCTGTCCCTCGCTTTCAGGCACTCATCTCGTGTGGCACAGACCCCGGGGAGCCGGGAGTGGAGGACGCGGTGCTCCTGAGCCCGGCCCACCCCTCATTAAGGAGCGCATTAATGAGCCCCCGTTCGTTTATCTCGATCTCGGGATCTCCGAAGACGCTCCTGGACCCGCGCAGGGCAGCAGAGCCGGGCCCTGTAATGGCTCGTTAATGTATTTTAAACCAGGGAGACAAGTCGGTGTTGGCAGGGAGGAGGCTCAAAAATGCTTTTATAGCAGACTGACCAGGAGCGCCTTTGTGATTGCCTCCAAATTCCCAGTGAATAAATGAATCATAGACAAATAGATGAATAATGGATATTTCAGTGGGCTGGGGACGGCCAGGCAGGGGTACCCAGCCCCTGTGCCAGGATTTCGGTGTGAAGGACGCGCTGGGAACCAGGCTGGAAGGAGGGGCTGTGCCACCGCGGGTGACAAACCCGGGCTGCTGCTCCAGGGGGCTCCGGGCGTGCTGTGCCCACCTCGGCAGGTGGCAGAGACACGGTCCCCGTGCCAGGACAGCGGGCAGGCTGCCGGAGCTGCAGCGGGGCTGCTCTGCTGCTGCAGGGGGAACGGGGGCTGGGGGGGCCGGGCCACGGCGGGGCCGGCGGCCACGGGCTGGGCGAGCCCCGCTGGCCGCAGCTCCGGCCGGGTCCGGGGTGTGATGTCCAGCACGGCCACAGGCTCCGGCCGTGTCCGGGGTGTGATGTCCAGCACGGCCACAGGCTCCGGCCGTGTCCGGGGTGTCCTGTCCAGCATGGCCACAGGCTCTGGCCAGGTCCGTGGAGCACTGTCCGGAGGCTCCGGCCATGTCCAGGGTGTGATGTCCAGCATGGCCACAGGCTCCGGCCGTGTCCGGGGCGCGCTGTCCGGGGGCTCCGGCCGTGTCCGGGGTGTGCTGTCCGGCCCGGCCGCTGTCCGGGGGCTCCGGCCGTGTCCGGGGCACGCTGTCCAGGGGCTCCGGCCGTGTCCGGGGTGTGCTGTCCGGGGGCTCCGGCCGTGTCCGGGGTGTGCTGTCCGGGGGCTCCGGCCGTGTCCGGGGTGTGCTGTCCGGGGGCTCCGGCCGTGTCCGGGGTGTGCTGGCCGGAGCCTCCGGCCGTGTCCGGGGTGTGCTGTCCGGCCCGGCCGCTGTCCGGGGGCTCCGGCCGGGTCCGGGGTGTCCTGTCCGGCCCGGCCGCTGTCCGGAGGCTCCGGCCGTGTCCGGGGTGTCCTGTCCGGCCCGGCCGCTGTCCGGGGGCTCCGGCCGTGTCCGGGGTGTGCTGTCCGGCCCGGCCGCTGTCCGGGGGCTCCGGCCGTGTCCGGGGTGTCCTGTCCGGCCCGGCCGCTGTCCGGAGGCTCCGGCCGGGTCCGGGCAGCGCTGTCCGCAGGCTCCGGAGCGCCGTGCACTAGAGGGAGACAAAGCCCCACGCTCGGCCGGGGGTGCCGGGGGCGCGGGGAGGGGTGCCCGGAGTGGGAACGGGAACCCCGGGGGGTGGGAACGGGAATCCCGTGGGATGGGATTGGGGACCCCAGGGAATGCGAATGGGTGCCCAGTGGGATGGGATGAAAACCCCCGGCGCTGGGTCTCTGCCCAGATCCTCCCCCAGGTGTCCTGCAGTGAGGGCACAGAGCTCCGGGAGCTTCTTCCTTTGATCCGTGGGGGTTTCCCAGCTGGAAAAGGCTCATGGAGGGCCGGGGGGTGTCTGCATTGGGGGGCTGGAGCTGCAGCCCCTGGAACTGGGATCACAGCCCTGCTCCCAGCTCTCCATGGGGCTCTTTGGGGTTCAGGGCTGTGCTCCTGCTGGCAGTGCCCAATTCCCACTGAGCCTGTCCCGTGCCTGGGTGCTCTTCTTTGGGAGGTTGGTTTGGTTGTTCTCCTGCCTTTTACTCTGTTTCTGCCCTGGAGAAAACCCATTTTCTCTCCCCGAGGCATCACTGCCACCCTGCACACTGAGCCACACAGGAAGGCCTGAAAGGAAAAAAAAAAAAAGAAATTAGCCTGAAAAATAAAATTTTAAAAATGAAATAAATGAAGTAAGCAGAGGCTGCTCTTCCTAGCACAGCTGAGGCTTGCCCCTCCTTTTTCCCCTCTGCTGGGGCCACAGAAGCTGAAGCACTGTTGAGGTCTCAGGTGATGCTCTTTTAGGGGTGGCAGTGAAACCTCTCACCCAGAGCAGCCCTGGGGCAGCAGCTCAGCCTGGCACGAGTCAAACCTGGCCAAATAATAATTAAAGAATCCATCGCACCCTCTGTGCCACAGCATCGGGGTGGGGACGACCCTGGGCAATATTTTGGGGAGGATTTGGGGTGTTTGGGGTCAGGGTTCAGTCCAGGTGTCTGACACTGTCAGCCCAGAATATCCTCTGTGGTCGGGCTGAGGGCTGAGGGATGCAAACGAGCTCCTGCTTTATTTGTTTCTTTGTTTAGCACCACCGGTTGTCTTTTTTTTTGGCCTCCTCCGAGCAGCCTCATTTGTTTAGGCGGCTCCTCTGTGCCAGGGCTTGAACCAAGAGTTTTCCTCGGACCCTTTGCAGGCACTGAGATCAGCCAGTGAAGCCAGAGCCCCTCGGTGCTGCCCGGCTGCGGTGGCTCCTCGGGGACCTGGTGGCAGCTGAGTTTTTAGGATGCTCAGAGAAGCCACAGGAAAGCTCCCAGGTCCCTGCAGGAGGTTCCAGCACCTCTGGGGGGTGGTGGAATAGGAGAACCTTTAGGACACCTCATCAAGGTGCCCTGCTGAGCACCCTGTGCCCTTCTAAGCCTGTTCTGCAGCACCTGTGACATCCTCAGGTGACATCCTCAGGTGACATCCTCAGGTGGCATCCAGGGGCCTTTCCCATCGCTGGCGTGTTGCTGGCAACCTCGGGGAGGGGTTTGTAGCCCAGCTGGGTGAGCCTTGGCTCTGCCAGCTTTGGGGCAGATCCCAGCCCTGGTGGGAAACCCGAGGGTGGCGAGAGCAAATGGAATTCTTCCCATCCTTTCCCAGGGATGGAATTCTGCCCGTCCTTTCCTAAATGGAATTCTGCCGTCCTTTCCCAGGGATGGAATTCTGCCCGTCCTTTCCTGGCAAATGGAATTCTGCCCGTCCTTTCCTAAATGGAATTCTGCCCATCCTTTCCCGGGGATGGAATTCTGCCCGTCCTTTCCTAAATGGAATTCTGCCCGTCCTTTCCCGGGGATGGAATTCTGCCCGTCCTTTCCTAAATGGAATTCTGCCCGTCCTTTCCCGGGGATGGAATTCTGCCCGTCCTTTCCTAAATGGAATTCTGCCCATCCTTTCCCGGGGATGGAATTCTGCCCATCCTTTCCCAGGGATGGAATCCTGCCCATCCTTTCCTAAATGGAATTCTGCTGTCCTTTCCCGGGGATGGAATCCTGCCCGTCCTTTCCTAAATGGAATTCTGCCCGTCCTTTCCCAGGGATGGAATTCTGCCCGTCTTTTCCTAAATGGAATTCTGCTGTCCTTTCCCAGGGATGGAATCCTGCCCGTCCTTTCCCAGGGATGGAATCCTGCCCGTCCTTTCCTAAATGGAATTCTGCCCGTCCTTTCCTAAATGGAATTCTGCCCATCCTTTCCCGGGGATGGAATTCTGCCCGTCCTTTCCCAGGGATGGAATCCTGCCCGTCCTTTCCTAAATGGAATTCTGCTGTCCTTTCCCGGGGATGGAATCCTGCCGTCCTTTCCTAAATGGAATTCTGCCCATCCTTTCCCGGGGATGGAATTCTGCCCGTCCTTTCCTAAATGGAATTCTGCCCGTCCTTTCCCAGGGATGGAATTCTGCCCGTCCTTTCCTAAATGGAATTCTGCCCATCCTTTCCCGGGGATGGAATTCTGCCCGTCCTTTCCTAAATGGAATTCTGCTGTCCTTTCCCGGGGATGGAATCCTGCCGTCCTTTCCTAAATGGAATTCTGCCCATCCTTTCCCGGGGATGGAATTCTGCCCGTCCTTTCCTAAATGGAATTCTGCCCATCCTTTCCCAGGGATGGAATTCTGCCCGTCCTTTCCTAAATGGAATCCTGCCCGTCCTTTCCCGGGGATGGAATTCTGCTGTCCTTTCCTAAATGGAATTCTGCCCATCTTTTCCTAAATGGAATTCTTCCCATCCTTTCCCGGGGATGGAATTCTGCCCGTCCTTTCCTAAATGGAATTCTGCCGTCCTTTCCCAGGGATGGAATCCTGCCCGCTCCTGCACAAAGGAGGAAGGTGCAGCTGCGGGATCGCAGTTGGCTGCCCTGAATCATCCAGCGGCTGTCCCGGAGCTGCCGGCGCTAATGCTGCTTGTGCTAATGTAGGAAATCATTAAAGATCAATGAAGGAATCATTAGCAGCGCGACGCCCTCGCCCAACCGCCCGGGCTGCAGATCCCCCACTTAATCCGGCCATAAAAACGGCACCATGAGCTCATTTTAATGGGTGTCAGCAAGATGGATTGGCCGGGGGCAGAGGTTACAGCAGCAATTTGGGAGCAGGACCGCTAATGCACTTGTAACTCTGCTACACTTTAATGCAAGTTAAACAGAAAATGCCCTGAAACCGCAGCCAGGCCTCCCCTGCAGACGCTTTAAAAGACTCTCGATGTAATGCAGGATTTAGGAAGAGAAACAGCTCAGAGCAGCAGAGGGATGGGGCTTGGTTAAAGCAAAACCAGCCCCGAGGCAGCTCCTGATGGGGCAGGGGTTTGGGCTTCCAAAATTATTCCATCCCTTCTCTCCCAGCTCGCTTTTCCTGGTTCACCTGTGCTTCGGAGAGACCTCTGGGGCTGTTAAATGTTTGCTTTTCTTCAAGAGCAGCCCCACTTTTCCCCTTTTTGGTGTGTTTTCCCGGTTTTTTTTGGTGTGTTTTCCCACGTGCAGGTCGTGCTGAAAGGTGACCTGGGGCCATTGCCTGCCCGTGCCTCAGTTTCCCTGGCTGCGGAATGGGGTCACCGGGGTGGGTTGTGCTGCTGAGTGGTGCCACCAGGCGCTGAGGGATTCCCAGAGCAGGGCTGCATCCTCCTCCAGGCTGCAGCAACCCCAAAGATGGGGAAAAGCTGACCAAACTGAAATCACGGCCCTGCGGGTTCTCCTTCCTGGGGTTTGAGCTGCTGCCACGGGGACAAAAGCTCCTGTTCATTGGTTTTTTCCTTAGAGGTTTGTCCTTTGGGGGCAGCGGCAGATTTGGGAGGTTTAAACCCGGTCTGGGGTAAGTTTGGGTTTGGTTTGGGTTCGTTTCCACACCGTGCTACCGCTCCATTTCCAGCAGGGAAGAGCTCATTCCCTCCCCTGCCTTTAAACGTGTCACAAAGCCCCTCACAGACCCTCACAGATCCTCTTGCTGGAGCAGGCCAAAATATCAGAGCAGTGTAGCAAACTGAGCATCGATTTGCACTCAATTCATCCTGCTGGAATTCATGGGATTGGTGGAATCATATCATGGGATGGCCTGAGTGGGAAAAGACCTTAAAGATCATCCCAATCCACGGATGATGAGTGGGTAGGGACACCTTCCACTACCCCAAATCGCTCCAAGCCTCATCCAGCCTGGCCTTGGGCACTTCCAGGGATCCAGGGGCAGGCACAGCTGCTCTGGGCACCCTGTGCCACGGCCACTGAGGAAGAAAAACTGGAAAAACTGGAGAACTGGTCTGATTTCCCAGTAGCCCAGCCCAGGGCACAAACCATTCCCAGGAGCTTCCCCTGCTCGGTGCCACCCGATGCTCTTTGCAACCTCTGAACATCGAATTGCAAACGGCCCAAGAGCCCCCGGCTGATGAAGCCCGGAGCCCACGGACGGCTTCATAAATCGCTGGCTACCTCGGGAGGTTTGCTGGCTGTTTAATAAGTAATTCCTAATGAAAAGCGTGGGGCTGGCGATCGAGGAACGCGGCTGGAAGCGTTTATGGCATTCCTGGGGAACGGCCCCTCCGGCGCTGCCGCAGCTCGGGCCAGGTCGGGGCAAAAAACCTCCGGGAGCCCCAGCCCCGGGCTGGGATCCATCCCCGGAGAGGGTCTGGGACAGATCTGTCCTGCTTTGGGCTCGGGAATCTTCCGTTTCGTGGCCGAGGTGGGATCCTGATCCCTCCTGCTCTCCAGGGATGGGATCAGCCCTGGGGTGCTGCAGGGACCCTGCTTGTGCTGCCTCCTGCTTGGGGAAACCACCAGAAGCTCTCATTTTGCTGAGTTTTTTTTCTATTGGCTCATTTATTTATTGATTTCTTTTCTATTTCGCCATGTTTTCTCCTTGTAAAACCGGCTCTGCCGATTTGAGGTTTGTTCCTCCCCTCTCTCCCTCTAGGCCAGTCCAACCCCTCCACCCGCATTTTGGGGCTCTGCCGTGGGGTTCTCCAAGTGCTGTGGGGACCTGGGACCCCATCCGAGCGATCCCAGCGCCGTTTCCACCTGGGAAACAAGGGAAAGGCGACGCTGCCATCCTCCCCCTGCAGCCGCTGCCCCTCCAGGCTCCGAGAAGGGAGAAGCGCAGCCTTGGGTGTCGGAAATTCAGCACAAATCCTCTCCCCGACGGGAAAGCCCCCCGGGGCTGGCAGCGCTGGTTTCTGCTCGAGCCCGGAGGCTGCAGGTGGGCAGGGGCGGGTCACTGGCAGCCACATCCCCTTCCCTCCCCTCGGGGGGCTCCAGAGCATCCCCAGCCCCCGGCGACTTCCCCAGCGCGGCTCCAACTTCTGCCGGGGCAGCGCCCGAGGCTGCGGGAGCATCGGGGCAGCTCCGCCGGGAAAAGCGGCACGAATTCGGTGCAGCGGCTCTGTCCGCTCCAGTTTTGGGGGGAAAAAACCTTTCTGAGCTCCCTCCAGCCCCGGGAGAGCTGGCGGCGCTGGGGTGGGGAGGGATCCGAGCTGAGCTCCCCTGGCCGGGGCTCCCCGCAGCACAGCCCCGCTGGTTTTGGGGTGCAGCGCTTTGCCCAGCTCTGACCACCCCGAGGGACCCCCGGGTGCGGGCCGGGCTCCCCGCAGCACAGCCCCGCTGGTTTTGGGGTGCAGCGTTCTGCCCAGCTCTGACCACCCCGAGGGACACCCCGAGTGCGGGCTGGGCTCCCTGCAGCACAGCCCCGCTGGTTTTGGGGTGCAGCGCTTTGCCCAGCTCTGAGCACCCCGAGGGACCCCCGGGTGCGGGCCGGGCTCCCCGCAGCACAGCCCCGCTGGTTTTGGGGTGCAGCGTTCTGCCCAGCTCTGACCACCCCGAGGGACACCCCGAGTGCGGGCTGGGCTCCCCGCAGCACAGCCCCGCTGGTTTTGGGGTGCAGCGCTTTGCCCAGCTCTGAGCACCCCGAGGGACCCCCGGGTGCGGGCCGGGCTCCCCGCAGCACAGCCCCGCTGGTTTTGGGGTGCAGCGCTTTGCGCAGCTGTGACCAGCCCGAGGGACCCCCGGGTGCGGGCTGGGCTCCCCGCAGCACAGCCCCGCTGGTTTTGGGGTGCAGCGTTCTGCCCAGCCCTGACCACCCCGAGGGACCCTCGGGTGCGGGCCGGGCTCCCCGCAGCACAGCCCCGCTGGTTTTGGGGTGCAGCGTTCTGCCCAGCTCTGAGCACCCCGAGGGACCCCCGGGTGCGGGCTGGGCTCCCCGCAGCACAGCCCCGCTGGTTTTGGGGTGCAGCGTTCTGCCCAGCCCTGACCATCCCGAGGGACCCCCGGGTGCGGGCCGGGCTCCCCGCAGCACAGCCCCGCTGGTTTTGGGGTGCAGCGCTTTGCCCAGCTCTGACCACCCCGAGGGACACCCCGAGTGCGGGCTGGGCTCCCCGCAGCACAGCCCCGCTGGTTTTGGGGTGCAGCGTTCTGCCCAGCTCTGAGCACCCCGAGGGACCCCCGGGTGCGGGCCGGGCTCCCCGCAGCACAGCCCCGCTGGTTTTGGGGTGCAGCGTTCTGCCCAGCCCTGACCACCCCGAGGGACCCCCGGGTGCGGGCCGGGCTCCCCGCAGCACAGCCCCGCTGGTTTTGGGGTGCAGCGCTTTGCCCAGCTCTGACCACCCCGAGGGACCCCCGGGTGCGGGCCGGGCTCCCCGCAGCACAGCCCCGCTGGTTTTGGGGTGCAGCGTTCTGCCCAGCTCTGCCCAGCCCGAGGGACCCCCGGGTGCGGGCCGGGCTCCCCGCAGCACAGCCCCGCTGGTTTTGGGGTGCAGCGTTCTGCCCAGCTCTGCCCAGCCCGAGGGACCCCCGGGTGCGGGCCGGGCTCCCCGCAGCACAGCCCCGCTGGTTTTGGGGTGCAGCGTTCTGCCCAGCTCTGAGCACCCCGAGGGACCCCCGGGTGCGGGCCGGGCTCCCCGCAGCACAGCCCCGCTGGTTTTGGGGTGCAGCGCTTTGCCCAGCTGTGACCAGCCCGAGGGACCCCCGAGTGCGGGCCGGGCTCCCCGCAGCACAGCCCCGCTGGTTTTGGGGTGCAGCGTTCTGCCCAGCCCTGACCACCCCGAGGGACCCCCGGGTGCGGGCCGGGCTCCCTGCAGTGAAGCCCCGCTGGTTTTGGGGTGCAGCGTTCTGCCCAGCCCTGCCCAGCCCGAGGGACCCCCGGGTGCGGGCTGGGCTCCCCGCAGCCCCGGGCCCGGCGGGGCCGCGTCCCGGGCGGGTTTCGCATCTCTTCTCCGGGTCCCTGCTGAGGGACTCGCAGCCCCGCCGGTGTCACCGCAGGGTTCCTGCCGAGTTCAGCAGCGCCTGCGGGTTTCGAATCCTTCCAGGCAGAGCTGCCAGCCCTGTCCTGTCCCCAGGGTCCCCAGGGTGGCACGAGCAGCTCCAGCCCCACAGGAGGGTTTGCGTTTCCCTTCAGGGGGGCTGGGGGAAGCAGCTCCAGCCCTGCAGGCTGTGACTTTTCCCCTGAAACCTGAGAAAAGCCGGCGCCTGAAGCGTTTCCTCCCAGCCCAAACCTTGCCGTCGTTGGTTTTTTTGGGTTTTTTTTTGTTATTTTTTCTCCCTTTCTGATCTGCTTTTTAGGTTTGGACCCTTGGCGCGCCCTCTCGCAGTTCTCCAAATCGCTCGGGAACTGGGAGAAACTGGGTTTGGGGGGGATTTTTTGCCTCCCAGAGCTCGCTGCCCTGGCCCTGCCTCTGTGCCGGTGTCACCCATCGCCACCACCACTGTCACCCGCACCACACCTGGCCCCAGCGACCCTGGTACCCCCAAAAAACCAGTGGAACGTGGCCCTGTGAATTATTTTTAGGTTTTTTTTCCCCCTCCCAGCTTGAATCACCTGCAAACGGGGCCCTTCGAAGCGATTCAGAGCAAATGCCACCCGGGCAGGGGGACCAGGGAGGTGACAGGAGCTTCGGGGCTCTCCCGCCTCCCACCTGAGGCCATCGAGACAGCCAGAAATGGGCATTTTCACCCCAAAACCGCCACCCCGAGAGCCTGAGTGGCTCTGCTTCAGCCTTAGGGGATCCCATTTCAGAGAAGAGTTTTGGGTTTTCTTTGAAGTTCTGTTTTTTTTTTTTTTTTTTTTTTTCAAGCAGGGGACATTTTATTTCTGTTTGAAGAAGAGAAAAAAAAGAAAAGGGACAAAAAAAAAGCCCTTTTTGGAGCTTTATCCTGTGAAAAATCCAGCCCTGATGTGCTGCGGGGCCGGGGAGGCAGCGGCACCAACCCCCGCTGCTGGGGATGGCGTGGGGCGCTGGTTTTTTTATTACTTTATATTTTAAATTTTTTTTTTTTTTTTGGTCTGGTTTCTTTTTTTTATTATTTTTTTTATTTCTTCCTCGTCTTGCCGTGCCTGTGACTCACCCGGCGGCAGCGAAGACACGAGAGAGCCCCGGAGCTCGGGGACACAAACCGCACGTCTGCAGGAGGTTCCCACGCTCTGCCTTTGAACAGAGCCCGGCAGCGCTTCCTCCCCATCCTCCTCCTCCTCCCCATCCTCCTCCTCCTCCCCATCCTCCTCCTCCTCCCCATCCTCCTCCTCCTCCCCATCCTCCTCTTCCTCCCCATCCTCCTCCTCCTCCCCATCCTCCTCCTCCTCCCCATCCTCCTCTTCCTCCCCATCCTCCTCTTCCTCCCCATCCTCCTCTTCCTCCCCATCCTCCTCCTCCTCCCCATCCTCCTCCTCCTCCCCATCCTCCTCCTCCTCCCCATCCTCCTCCTCCTCCCCATCCTCTTCTTCCTCCCCATCCTCTTCTTCCTCCCCATCCTCCTCCTCCTCCCCATCCTCCTCTTCCTCCCCATCCTCTTCTTCCTCCCCATCCTCCTCCTCCCCATCCTCCTCCTCCTCCCCATCCTCCTCTTCCTCCCCATCCTCTTCTTCCTCCCCATCCTCCTCCTCCTCCCCATCCTCTTCTTCCTCCCCATCCTCCTCCTCCTCCCCGCCGCCTTCCCCTTTCCCCACCCCCCGAACTCCAAACCACCCCACGGGGGATTTTTCTCGCCAGGTTTCCTGGCCAAAGGCGGGTTTTTGGTAGCCCCGGCTGGTGGCACCTGCCACGGCCTTGGGGACGGGCTGTGGCCGGGAAAGTGTCACCAGAGTGCGAGAAAAAGGGCGGGGGGAAATTAAAAATAAAAAAGAAACGGGAGCAAAAAAACCGAAAAAGGAAGGAGCGAGGCAGGGCACGTAGAACCTTCCAGAGAGAGAGCGGGGGGACAGAGGGACAGAGGGACAGAGGGACAGAGGGGACAGAGGGACAGAGGGGACAGAGGGACAGAGGGACAGAGGGACAGAGGGACAGAGGGGACAGAGGGGACAGAGGGACAGAGGGACAGAGGGGACAGAGGGACAGAGGGGACAGAGGGACAGAGGGACAGAGGGACAGAGGGACAGAGGGGACAGAGGGGACAGAGGGACAGAGGGACAGAGGGACAGAGGGACAGAGGGACAGAGGGACAGAGGGGACAGAGGGGACAGAGGGGACAGAGGGACAGAGGGACAGAGGGGACAGAGGGACAGAGGGACAGAGGGGACAGAGGGACAGAGGGACAGAGGGACAGAGGGGACAGAGGGGACAGAGGGGATAGAGGGGACAGAGGGACAGAGGGACAGAGGGACAGAGGGACAGAGGGACAGAGGGGACAGAGGGGACAGAGGGACAGAGGGACAGAGGGACAGAGGGACAGAGGGGACAGAGGGGACAGAGGGACAGAGGGACAGAGGGACAGAGGGGACAGAGGGACAGAGGGACAGAGGGGACAGAGGGACAGAGGGGACAGAGGGGACAGAGGGACAGAGGGACAGAGGGGACAGAGGGACAGAGGGACAGAGGGGACAGAGGGACAGAGGGACAGAGGGACAGAGGGACAGAGGGGATAGAGGGGACAGGGGGACAGAGGGGACAGAGGGGACAGAGGGACAGAGGGACAGGGGGACAGAGGGGACAGAGGGACAGAGGGACAGAGGGACAGAGGGACAGAGGGACAGGAGGGACACCCCGACCTCCAGAGGGACCCCAGACCTTGAGGACATCCAGACCTTCGTGGGGACATCCAGCCCCTCTCAGGGACCCCCCAGAACTTCTCAGCCCCTCACAAGGACCTTCAGAGCTTTTTGGGGATCTCCAAACCTTCACAGGCACCCCCAGCTCTTTTTGGGGACCCCCAGCCCTTCATGGGGACCCCCAGATTTTCAGAGGGACCCCCAGATTTTCAGAGGGACCCCCAGGCATTTTTGGGGACATCCAGCCCTTCACAGTTGGGTGCCTTGCAGAGAAAAATAACCCAAATTTTCACCAGTTTTCAGTTTAAGGATGGAGGCGAAACTTTGAATTTAAAAGTGAAAGAAATGGGTGGGAAAAATGAGGTTTTTGTGGAAAAAAAGCTGAATTTCAGCCAAGCTCCAACATAAGTTTTTTTTTTTTTTTGTAAATGAACATTTTCAAGCTGAAGGTTTTTGATGGAAAAAGATGTGAATCTTCTTGATTGAGATGTGCGAGATGCTCTGTGAAGGGCAGGTAAAAATTCAATTGAAATAATGAATAATTCAAATAAATAAATATATATATATATATATATATATATATGTATATATTTAAGCTCATGCATTCATATATTTAAGCACAATAGGAAGGTTCTGGGTCACTCAAGGTCTCCCTTCTACAATTCCATGGCAATACTACTACTACTACTACTACTACTACTACTACTACTACTACTACTACTACTACTACTACTACTATTTTTTATTTTTATTTTTATTTTTTATTTTTATTTTTTTAATTTTTATTTTTATTTTTATTTTTATTTTTATTTTTATTTTTATTTTTATTTTTATTTTTACTTTTACTTTTATTTTTATTTTTACTTTTTATTTTAATTTTTATTTTTTTCTACTCTTTTGCGACAAAACACCCCAAAAATTTTTCCCAGCATTCTGATGTGAATTTTAAAATTAAAAAGGGCAACGAGCCCCATGGGTGAGACCCTGAAAGCAGCAGTGTGGGATGGGAAATTCCTGGTCGGGAGGTGCAATTCCCACCTTTCCCCTGCAATCCAGGCTCGCTATTTTCGTGTTTTGCACAAATCCTGCTGCCTGCAGGCAGTGCAGGCGTGAGGGAGGCGTTTTGCCAGCCCTGTGCTGAGCTCTGACGGCTCTGAACTCATCTTGCCTGGGGCAGTGGGGCCTTTACGGGGGGAAAAATTGGGATTTTGGGGGGGAAAATTGGGATTTTGGGGGGAAAATTGGGGTTTTGACTTCGCTGAGATGCCCAAGTTCAGCCCGGCCCTCCTGCCCCTCCAAGTGCCACCAGCAGGGCCACCCCAGCTTCTGCAGGAAGCTCTGCTGGGACTGTGCCCAGTGCCAGACCTCAGGCCAGACACAGAAATTCCCCTTTTCTGCCAAAATTTGTTGTTTTTGCTGGAGAGCGGCGGCTGGGCCGGGGGGGCACGGCCGGCCGGTGCCGGGGCGGTGCAGACGCCCTGAACCCCAAAAAGGGAAGCGAATTTCCGTGTGCTCCAGGGTCAATCAAGGCCTGGGGGGTTTCAGCCTTTCCCTGCGTGGGGCTGGAGGTGGCTCCGGCCCCATGGGATGGATGATGGATGGATGGATGGATGGATGATGGATGGATGGATGGATGGATGGATGGATGGATGGATGGATGGATGGATGGATGGATGGATGATGGATGGATGATGGATGGATGGATGAGGATGGATGATGGATGGATGGATGGATGGATGGATGAATCCATGGATGGATGAATCCATGGCTGGATGATGGATGGATGGATGATGGATGGATGATGGATGCATGGATGAATCCATGGATGGATGATGGATGGATGGATCCATGGATGGATGATGGATGGATGGATGGATGGATGGATGGATGGATGGATGGATGGATGATGGATGGATGGATGGATGGATGGATGGATGATGGATGGATGGATGGATGGATGGATGGATGGATGGATGATGGATGGATGGATGGATGGATGGATGATGGATGGATGGATGGATGGATGGATGGATGGATGGATGGATGATGGATGGATGGACAGGTGATGGATGAATCCATGGATGGATGGATGGATGGATGGATCCATGGATGGATGATGGATGGATGGATGAGGAAGATGGATGGATGGATCCATGGATGGATGATGGATGGATGGATGAGGAAGATGGATGGATGATGGATGCATGGATGAATCCATGGCTGGATGATGGACGGATGAGCGATCCCCAGGCCAACCCCTGCTCCGGGCTCCGCGGGCAGCGGGGTCACAGCGCTGGCCGTGTGCCCGGGCCCGGCGTTCCCAGAGCGGCCTGGCGCCGGCCGGGACACAGTCAGGAGTTGTTCCTGGGCCGTGACCGTGGGCATGGGCGATCACAGGGATGGCAGGATCACATGCCTGCTTTCCCATGGCTCGGGGCAGCCCGGCCGGCGCTGCGGCGGGGATGTGGCTTTGTGGCCTCGTGGCTCGGGCAGAGGGTCCTGGCCCGGCCAGCCCCGGGCTCCAGCTCCGCCTTCTGCGTCCTTCTGAGATGGTTTTGGTGTCACGCCGCCGCCTTGGAGCTTCCTTCTGAGCAGGAGGTGACGGAGAGGCAGCAGAAGGAGCCAGGGGTGCGATGATCCTGGAAGGGTTTGGGCTGGAAGGGATTTAACGCCCACCCCTCCCACGGCAAGGACACCTCCCACCACCCCAGGGTGCTCCAAGCCTGGTCTGTGGCATTCCAGGGGTGGGGATGGAGCTGTGGATGAGATGGGAGTGGGATAAGATGGGGAAAGGGTAAATCCAGCCTGGCTTTCCCAATCCCATCCTGGAGCACCACGTCCCTGTCCCTGCCCTCTGCTCGGAGCTGGTGGCATCACAGACGTGTCCTTTGTACTCCCTGCGGTTAATTAAAGGCAGTCCCATGGCAAGGAAAGAAGAGAAGTTTATAAAAACCACTTGCAGGGTTCTTTTGAATCTCTCCTTCTCCCTCCCTGAGCCAGATGAAGAAACGTCGGGGTTTAAGTTGCTCGTTTAAAAATAAAAACCCGGCGAGCAGCAGAGATCTCACGTCTCGTCTGCAATTTCCACACAAATAGGAACTCATAAAAGCAATAAACATCTTTGTCTCAGACATCGTTTTTTTTAATTCAATGGGGGAGAATTAAATGATTGCACCAAGGCTGGACCGTGGCCAAATGGTGAAACATTTGTTTGGGATTAGGACAAGAAATCCTTGTTTTCTTTAAGGAGCTCAGTGTCTTCTCCTGCCCGGCTGGATCGGGATCAGCTGCAGAACATCCTGGGCTGCTCATCCCAGCTCCTCGTGGCTTCGGGGGGCACAGCCACAGGCAGAGTTTGGCTCTGCTTTTCCGGGCACATGCAGGGGGATGGAGAAATCCTTCAGGGCAGCACCCCGGGGATGCAGCTCCGTCCTGCAGAGCCCTGGCATGGAGAAGGGAAAGGGGCATGGAGAGGATCCTCCTCCCATGCAGGACATCAGCATCCAGCCTGGGATGCTTCCAATCAGCTCTAAAAGTGCTTTAAATTTTATTACTACTACTACTACTACTACTACTACTACTGTTATTACTATTACTATTATTATTTTTAAGACTGGGACAGCTGACACCTCTGTGATCCAGGGTTATTTTCCACCATGTAAATGTATCAAAAGGAAAAGAAATAATTAAAAAAAAAACAAACAAACCAAACCAAACCAAAACAAAACAAAACCAATCAAAGAAAAACCCAACCAAAAAAAAAAAAAAAAAGAAAAAAAGGGAAAATAAAGCAGAAACAATGATTTTCCATTCCCACTGGAAGCAGCGAGCGCCTTTGCGACATGAGGAATGTATTATTCAGGCTATTGTAAAGTAAAATATAAAAACAACTAAAATAGGAGGAGAAGGGAGAGATTTAAAAAAAAAAAAGGCCTCAGTTGGGAAGGGAGACACTGAAAATTGGGTTTTTATCCAGCAAACTCTGTCGTGCAGGAGAGTCCGGGGATTGGTGAATCCTGGCTGCAGGGAGAGGAGGCTCCAGGGCTTGAATTTCCACGTGGGGAGGGGCCGGGATTCCTGAGACACTGGAAGGGATCTCCTGCCACCCTGGATGGTCCCAAAATCCCAGCAAGGAGCATTCCTGGGGGATTCACATCCCTGGGGGATTCACATCCCTGGGGGATTCACATCCCTGGGGGATTCACAATCACATCCCTGAGGGATTCACATCCCTGGGGGATTCACATCCCTGGGGGATTCATGTTCCTGAGGGATTCACAATCACATCCCTGGGGGATTCACATCCCTGGGGGATTCACATCCCTGGGGGATTCATGTTCCTGAGGGATTCACAATCACATCCCTGGGGGATTCACATCCCTGGGGGATTCACGTCCCTGAGGGATTCACATCCCTGAGGGATTCACATCCCTGAGGGATTCACAATCACATCCCTGGGGGATTCACATCCCTGGGGGATTCACGTCCCTGAGGGATTCACATCCCTGAGGGATTCACAATCACATCCCTGAGGGATTCACAATCACATCCCTGAGGGATTCACAATCACATCCCTGAGGGATTCACATCCCTGAGGGATTCACATCCCTGGGGGATTCACAATCACATCCCTGGGGGATTTACAATCACATCCCTGGGGGATTCACATCCCTGAGGGATTCACATCCCTGGCAGACAGGGAACCTAAGGGTTAAATCAGGCTCCCTCTTGCCACACCGTGTTTTACTGGGCACTTTTGTGCCCAATTACTCTGAACCCTGTAATTGAGCAGCTTTTTATCATTAGCCCAGGGTCAGTTTGGAAAATGAGGGAGTCTTCCATGGTTTTTTGTTTTTTTTTTCCATAGAATTTGGAGAAGATGCCAGGCTGGGAGGGGCAGCCCCAGCCCTGAGTCCTGGTCCCTGGGCGAGGTGAGGGGACACAGGGCTCGGAGCACCCTGGGGTGCTGCCAGGTGTCCCTGCCCATCCCAGGGCTGGCACTGGGTGCCTTTAGGGTCGCTCCAGCCCAAACCATCCCGGGATTCCGTGATCTCCCCTGCCCTGCCAAGGCCTTCTCCAGAGCCAGCCCGGGGCAAAACCACAAACCCACTTTCCACACCCTGGTTTTGGAGGGTGGGCAGGTGCAGGGTGAGTCAGGGCACTCCGAATTTGTGTTTCCCAGCCCAGATCCCCTCTCAGCCCGTGCGAGACCCAGAGCTGCTCCTGTTGTGTCTGGGCAAAGTTCTCCATTTCCCACCCCCAGCCCCAAACTGCTCCAGAGCCTCTGTGACTTCCCAGGCCGTGTCTGGGCCGGCTGAGGAGCCTCCCGTGGTGGCAGCCAGCTGACCCAGGCACCTCCTGCTTGCGTAGGAACTTTTATAAGAAACTTCTGCAAAAGCCCAGATGAGCTCACGCTGATGAACGCGGGGCTCGCCGGGGATGAGTTCCCTTTCCAAGCTGCTGGGTGAGGAGCAAACAGTGACTGAAGAGCAGCCCTAAATAACAGCGAGCTGGAGCTGTCTCAGTTCATAGCCAGAAACCAGAAAAGCACCTCCTGCCTCGTTTTAAGCCTGTGACTAATTCCCCCAAATTGGGGATTTGTCTGGGCCCAAGGGGAGGTGTAAATGGCGGGTGGATTTGCAGACTGAGCCCTCTTAGGGGATTTTTTTTTTTGGAGCTACTCTACAACCTCCAGGCTTATTGATGGGCTCTGCTGGGCAGTGTCACATCCATGGAAAGGTGGAGCTGAAAGAAATGTTTATACAGGAAAAACCAATCTGAGGAAGGAGCAAAAGCAGCACAACCCAGAGCCCATCCAGTCAGAGCAGAGATCCCATCCCCGGGGTCATTCTAGGAGTGAAAGCGGTGAATAATGGCAAAAAGCTGATGAACCTGGCAAAAACGGTGTGGCAGGTACGGGCTGAGGTTTGGCACGGGGGGGAAACTCTCCACCTGCAGCCAGGGGTGGTTCAGGAGGGGCTTTGGAAGCTGAGCCCAGAGGTTTCTCCCCTGCCCTGTGCTCAGCCCGGGTGGGACAGCACAGCCCCGAGGGGCAGGGGGGGCTCGGGGTCCTGCACGGCTCGGGGCTGGCCTGGGGGTGTCTGGGACAGGGTGACCACTCTGGGCTCTGGACACCATTCTGGTGTCCCCAGAGGAGCTCAGCAGAGCTGGGGAGGGTTTGCCCAGCCTGTGAAGCTGCTTCTGCTGAGCCGTGACCTCTGCGAGACCCGAGGCAAAAGGGAAACCGGAGTTCCCTGTCTGCCAGCAGCAGCCAGGCCCTGTCCTGTCCCCACGAGAGGGGCAGAGAGGGACACAGAGGGACAGAGACACAGCCCTGGCACAGGGAGGCCTCGGGAGAGCTTTGCTCTTGCCGGGGCTGGGGCTGAGCTGTGGGATCCATTCCCCAAGGGTCGCTTTCTCTCCTCACGTTCGACTTCCCCAAAGGGAACTTTCCACAGCAGAGCCAGCGCAGCTCCCTCACCCCGCGGGGCTCAGGCACATCCCTGGCCGGGTTTGCTGTGTGGGCGCTGGCCCTGCCCCACGTTTGGGGCCAGGCTGTGGGAACAGCGCTGGCAAATGCTCCATGGGCAGCGCCGCTGCTCCTCCAGCCAGTGCACGGGGGGGACAGGGGCTGGATTTGGGATTTCCCACCCCGCCGGGATGGCAGGGAGTGCCGGCTCCAGCTTTGCCAGAGCACAGAGCAGCTCGGGGCAGCGCTTTGCTGCGGCAGCAGGGCTTTGCTCAGCACGTGCAGCAGGATTTCCCTGCGCCTTGGAGCTCTGCCCAGGAGCCTTTCCGTGACAGAGCTGCTCCCAGCTCCTCTCCCTGCAATCAGAACTCAAACCCTGTATTTCTGTGCCCCTTGTGCTTTTCTCGCCGTCATGTGCCTTTCGCTTCCTCTTTTCACCTTCCAGACGTTTCCCCTTTTTCTTTCCTTTGGAATTTTTTTTAATTTCTCCCCGTGTCGCGTTTTGGGTTCGGAGGGTCTGGCAGCACCCTGGTGGCTCTGCCGTGGGACAGGAGCC
Source organism: Lonchura striata (assembly GCF_050655825.1). Classification (NCBI taxonomy): domain Eukaryota; kingdom Metazoa; phylum Chordata; class Aves; order Passeriformes; family Estrildidae; genus Lonchura; species Lonchura striata. Next base: position 1,301,956 of record NC_140725.1, read on the forward strand.
CAGGGTGGGTTGGGCAGTGCTGGGCTCCAGGGAAGGTCTCTCCAGGGGCTCCAGGAATCCCATGAAATGCCTTCCACGGGGAATGGACAGGCTGGAGGTGTCTCCAGCGAGGAGAGCCCTCGTTCCCTGCAGGACCTGGCAGAGGCGGAGTCAGCCCTCCCCAAAACTCCTCCGAAACCCCCTGAGAGGGAGAAACTCCCGTGAACTGCCGCAGCTCTGAACGAAGCCCAGCGTCTCCAGTTGCACTCTGCACCTTTGGGCATTTTTGGAGGGGATGGGGTGTCCTCAGGTGCTCCATAACCTTTGCATGAATGGCTCCTTTTCTCTGCATAAGCACATTCTTGAAGGAGTGTTGGGCTTTCATTCTGCTCTGCCCCAACCCTCGGACTCCTCTGTTCACTTGTTTGAATCAACATAAAGCTCTAACTGTTCTTTGAATATTTATGACCAGTTTTTATCTCATGCCATGCATACAAAACATACTTGATTCCTTTCCTAAAAGTTTTTTCAAGTGCAAAGTTTTAAAAACATGTGGCTTTTATTGCAGGCAGGAATGAATAACAGCATTCCACCCATAACCACATTAAATGGAACAGTAATATTCATATGCGTAAGGGCAAAAGCTGCCTTGTTTCCTATTTGCAGCCGAACTCTGAAATTAATTAAGAACTAAGGGGATCTGACAGTCATTAGGATCTTTTAAGAAGGAGTGGAAGCGGCAGATGGGACCCACGCTCGGGCCGTGCTATCAATAGCACAGAGGATGTGAGCCCCGAGCCGCTGCTCATCGCTGCGGCCGAGGAGCGCGGCGGCCGCGGACAATGAAGAATGGCACTTTCGTGACTCCACAACCGCAGCGCTCACGTCAATGGCACTCGTGCTCCCGAGTGGAGCTTCGCAGCTTTTCAGAGCCCCGTTCGCCGCCCGGGGTCGTGCCACGCCCGCGGCGCAGCGCGCCTGCTGCCGGGGCGGCGGCTCCCGGCCGGGAGGTGACAAATCCCCCGGGCCAGCGGCTCCCGGGTGTACCCGGGGGGTGACAAATCCCCCGGGCCAGCGGCTCCCGGGTGTACCCGGGGGGTGACAAATCCCCCGGGCCAGCGGCTCCCGGGTGTACCCGGGAGGTGACAAATCCCCCGGGCCAGCGGGATCGCTCCTGGGTGCCCCGAGCCAGCCGGGGCCGCGTGTGGCTCCCACAGCTCCCGCCCGGGCGGCACAGGCTGCGGGTGTGGGAGTGTTCCCTGGGGATGCTGATGGGAATGAGAGCTGCTCCAAAACCTGCGGGACTCACACGGGGACAAGTGGCAGCGCACGCAAGCCCCGAAGCTGTCAGGAGCGTCACCGAGGACGATTTGTGCAGCGCAGCCTCTTGCAGTCGTTCAGGCGCTGCCGAATTTGAAACCTGGCCCTCGGCAGCCAGGTGGGAATCTCGGGCCGATTTTCCCGCTGGCAGCAGCCGAAAGTCCGGCTGAAGCCCCGCTCCTGCCGCTCCGCTGCCGCCCCGAGCGAGGATGCCACGCCAGGGCTGTGCCCACCCTGCAGTGCGGCTCCCGGGGATGTCCTGCCTCAGGACCAGCTCCAACAGCAGCGCTGGGGTCGGGGCTGAGCAGGGACCCCCCTGCGGCATCCCCGAGCCCAGGGCACACAGAGCCCGGGGCAGCCCCCGGAGCCGTCCTGGGGCCGCTCTGGCAGCTGCTCCCTGCCCGAGAGGAGATTTCCCTGATTGATGGCAGGGCCAGCCGCTGCCCTTTCCCCCGCCAGTTTCCCCTCATTCCTGCCCCGGAGCTCCGCAGCTTCCTCCCGCAGGAGCCTCTGCCCCCGGCGCCCGGAGCTGCCCCGTGGGAGCCCGTTCGAGCCGTGACACGCAGGGGTTAAAAACTGCCACCACCGTGCACCCCATCGGCCCCGGCATCTGCTGTTTGATTTATGAATGAATTGCACGCTCCCTCCCTGCGTGCCGCTCTCAGATCCCCTTCCCTGAGCTACAAAACAGATCCAGACACCCGCCTGGCCCTACTGAGCGCCGAGCTCCTGAGAGTTTGCGATGAATTTTTAATAGAAAGCTTCCTCTGAGCCTCTGCTCTCGCTGCTCTGCTGTCGGAACGAGCGGCTCTGCTGCTAAAAGAGCAGCTCAAATGAATTAAAAACTACAGACGAGCCTGTAAGGGAAGTAATCCCAGCGAGGAATGATTTAAAGAGCTGCTGACCTCCCCGCGATGCGAACAGTAGCTTTTGAGTGTTTGTAAAGAGGCCCGTGCAAATCCCGGGTCTGATACTCTATTAACCTCCTCGGGAGCGCGGGGAGGGCGGTGTTGGGATAATCCCCACGTGTCGACATCTCCTGGTTTGCGGAGGACCGGAGCAGCTGGATCCCGCTGTGCTGGAAAAGCAGAATTCAAATGAAAACTCCTTCCTCCTCGGGCACGGTTCCGCGGGTGCCCGGAGCTCTGGGGTGGCTTTGCTCGGCTGGACGCCTCTCGCAGAAGCAGCCACGGGGTTGATTCGCTGGGCTCAGCACCTCGGGAGGTCCCCGGACAATTTTGGGGTTGTGGGGAGCCTGGTTTGTCACAGCTCTGTGGTTTGGGTCTCATCTTTGTGCTGCTGCGAGTCAGCAGCTACGTGCAGGGCCCCGCTGTGGGTTTTGGGGTGAGGCTGCACCCCGGCACCCTGAGGGGAGAACAGGGCGGGGGGGAGGCAGAGAGGGGGCAGAGAGAGAGGATTTTGGGCAGGGAGCAGGACGGGGTACCCAGCAGAGCTGGGGCTGCAGGTGGGGGTGACTCGGACGGTGCTTGGAGCAATCCAGGTGTGCGTGCAGCGCCCGCTCCAACAGGTGGCTCCCGGTATAAAAAGGGATCGGGGAAACAAACGTGTGCGCGGCGGGGTGTGACACAGCACCGGATGAATCAGTGAGGGCAGGGAGCACCTCGCTCCTGCAGGCACCCAGCCCCAAATCACCCCAAAGGGCGAGCGGCACCCGCGGGGCTCCCTCTGCCCGTGCGGGGACCCTTTCAGCAGCGGGAGGGGGAAAGAGAAGCACCGGGGCGGGCGGGGCGGGGGTGCCGGGATGTGCGGGGGTGGCAGCATCCCGGGGGTGTCAGCATCCCGTCCATCCCATCCCATCCCATCCCATCTCATCCCGACCATCCCATCCCATCCCGTCCCGCCCCGGCGGAGCCCCGGTGCCGGCCAGCGGCCGCACGGCGGAACTGCAGCCTCGCCCCGTTCACCCCTCCGTGTCCCCCCGGTACCACCGGGAGCGGCACCGGGACGGGCCGTGCCCGGCAAACCCCGGCCCCGCCCGCTGCCCTGCCCCCGCCCCGGGGTTTGTGCGGGTTCCCCCCGCTGGCGAACGGGGGGTGAAAAGTAGAACTGAACCGGCGGCCGTTTTCACCTAAAAAGGGCAGAATTTGAGCACCGGTAGCGGCGGGGGCCGGCCCGACCCGCGGGGCTGGCGGGGCTCGGGGCTGCTCCCGGCGGGCTCGACCGTCCCGGCGGGCCCGGCGCGGATCCCGGTGGTTGCTGCGGTGTAACGGGAGCTGCGGGGCTGAGCCGCCGCTCCTCGGTTAAAATAATAGATGTTTATTGTTGCCGTTGTTGCTTATTTCTGGAGGAACACCGGGGGTTTCTGGGGCTCGCCGAGCCCGGCCCGGGCTCGCCCCTCGAGGCACCGCTGCTCGCGGGGGAAAATGGTTCAGTACTAAGTGAAGGGAGCCCAGGAAAGGAGGATTTTCTGGTGCTGGGATTTTCTATTCTTTTCTGGTTTGTTTTAAGGAAATTTGCGCTTCACACCCTCAGCGCGGAGCCGGGAACGCCGCGGCCCGGCCGGCTCCTCTCGGACGGACAGTGCCGGTCTGCAAACACCGTCGGACCGATTCGGGCACCGGGAAACACCCGGGGAGCAGCGCGGGCACAGCATCCTCCTCCTCTCCGCCGGTTCTGCCCCCGTTGTGCCCCCGCCCGCCGCGCGGTTCGGGGCACCCGCGGGGCGCAGGGAGCCGCCGCCTTCGTTGTGTTTGTTCCCGCAGAACCGGCGGCTTCGCCATGAATTTCCTCGCCAACGGATTCCAGCCGGATCCGCCGGCCGTGCCCGCAGCCGCAGCCCCGGGGGAGCTGCCGGGAGCACCGGGGGCTGCGGGCGCCCCGAGACCGCCGGCGCTGGGGCGGCTCACAATTTCGAGGAGGGCACAAGGAGGAGGTTTGGGAGCCGCGGTTTTCAGCACAGGCCGAGAGGCGAATCCCCCCCGCCGGGGACACGAGTGCCGGTGGTCCCCGCGGGGGCCGCTGCCGCTGTCTCGCCACGGTCCCGCCACCGCGGGGAGGGCGCGGGCGGCGGCCGCGGGAGCGCTGGGCGGCGTGGGCCGGGCTGTGTCCTCAGCTGCTCCGGACGGCCGCGGCTCCGGCCCCAAACCGGCCCCACCGCGCCCCAAAACCTCCCCGGCGGCGGCGGCGGCGGCGGCGGCCAGAAACCACCGGAGCCCCGACGTGCGCCCGCCGGGGCGTGTCCCGCAGAAACCACGCCCCTTTCAATAGACCACGCCCACTCGGGTACTAACCACGCCCCCCTTGCCCATAACCACGCCCCCCGCCCCGCAGGAGGGCACTGGTGGGCGGGGCTAGGAGCCGCCGCGCGGCTCCCATTGGCGGAGCGGCCCGTCCGTCACGGCCGCCCCGCCCCGCCGGGGCCGGCAGTAAATACGGTACCGGGAGGCGCGGCGGGGCCGGCAGCGGGGCTCGGGCTCGGCACGGGGAGCCGGCACGGGGAGCCGGCAGCGGGGCTCGGGCTCGGCACGGGGAGCCGGCACGGGGAGCCGGCAGCGGGGCTCGGGCTCGGCACCGGGAGCGCCACCGGGAGCGGCACCGACGCTCGGCACGGAGCGCAGCTCACCCAGCGGCGGCGAGCCCCGGAGCCGCGCGGGACCCGATCCCCCGCGCCGCCGTCCCACCCGCGCCGCCCCGCCGAGGACGGCGCTCCGCCGGCACGGAGCGAGGCAGCGCGGGGCTCGGCCGCCGCCGCCGCCGCCCGCCGAGCCCCGCCGGGTGCCCGCCCGTCCCGCCCGGTTCCCTGCCGCCCGCCGTTGTGATGCGTATTCCCGTAGACCCGAGCACCAGCAGGCGCTTCACTCCCCCGTCCACGGCCTTCCCCTGCGGTAAGATGGGCGAGAACAGCGGGGCGCTGGGGGCCCCCGCGCCCGGCGGCCGCGCTCGGCCCGAGGTGCGCTCGGTCGTGGACGTCCTGGCCGACCACGCCGGCGAGCTGGTGCGCACCGACAGCCCCAACTTCTTGTGCTCCGTGCTGCCGTCGCACTGGAGGTGCAACAAGACGCTGCCCGTCGCCTTCAAGGTGAGTCCCGAGCGGGGACCGAGCCGCCACCCGCTCGCCCTTTCCCCTCCGCCCCTTGCGCTTGAAATCGCTCCCGACATCACCGCCGAGGGAGCCCGGGTTATTATTTTTAATCAAATAGCCCAGTTTATTATTTTTAATCAAGTCTCCGCATTGCCCCGCGGTCACGGCATCTTAGATATTCCGTACAGTTAGGAGCTCTCAGGCAACTTTGAAGTTTAATGAGCTGGAGGTTAATTACCTTCCTGGGAGAGGGGGAGCGAGGCAGGGAAGGGAGATCTAATCTGCAAAAAGTGGAGCGAAGAGCTGAATCCCCGGTGCCGGGCGGCGCTGCCCGGGCTCCCCGGGCACCCCCGGGCTGGGCATCCCCGCTACCCCCGGAGCGGCCCGGGGGAGCCGAAACGGAGCCGGGGAGAAGCGAGGGCAGCCGGGCAGCGCCGTCCCGGGAGCCCGGAGGGCTGAGGGGGGCTCTCAACCGGGTTCCCCCGGCTCCGGGCGCTGCTCCCCGGGAGGGGTGGGGACCCTTTCCCGGTCCCGGCGCTTCCCCGGGCCGGACGCGGAGCTCCGGGGCCTCGCTCGCGGCCGCGCCGCGCTCGGCAGCGCTTTATTTATATTTATTTTCATCCCGAATCCAACAAAATAAACGCACAGACTCCGGCGGCGGGGCCGAGGGTGGCCTGACCCCCCCTTCACCCCCTCCCCGCGGACCCCTCGTCTGCTTTTAACCCTTTCCGAGCCCATTTTCCCCTTCCCTCTCCGACTTGCTCAGCCCCTCGGGGGCTCGGGCTGCTTTTGCTTTTGCTTTGGGGTTTTTATTTGCGCGGCTCTAGCGCAGGTTGGCTTCGGTGAAGGTCGATTTGAGGCTGAAATGCTCTGGCCCTGCCCTAGGTCGTGGCGCTCGGAGATGTCCCCGATGGGACCGTGGTCACGGTGATGGCGGGGAACGACGAGAATTACTCGGCGGAGCTGCGCAACGCCTCTGCCGTGATGAAAAACCAAGTAGCGAGATTTAACGACCTCAGATTTGTTGGGAGAAGCGGCAGGGGTAGGTACCGGCCAGGAAATGGTTGGCCTTTTTATTTGTTTTATTTGTTTTTTTTAAGAGGGGAAAAAAAAAAAAAAGGAGAAGGAAAGAAAATGTTTCTCTCTCTTTTCTTATTATTTTATTATTATATTTTATAATTTTTACTTTATTTTTAAATTTTATTTGGATAGGCTTATTTTTATTATTTTTAAAAATTTTATTCTATATTATCTTTTGTTCCAACCGTGGTTTCGTTGCCGGGAGAAACCCCCCAGCCCCAGAGCGGTTCCCGAGGATGAAAGGGATGTGGGAAGGATGCGGGAGGGATGCGGGAGCAGCCCCGGCCCCGCCGGCAGCTCTGCCTCGCTCCTCCCAGGGCTTCTTCTCTGCCGAGGTGCCGAGAATGGGCGGTGCAGAGAAAAAAACAATTTAAAATACAGATTTAAATATATCTAAATATCTATCAATCCATTAAACGCAAACAAGGCGGCCCCAGCCCGAACCTTCCCCAGTTTCTCCCATCGCGCAGGAGGCAGCGGCGGCTGCTCGGTGAGCAAACCCCACCTGGCAGCTCGACTTTAAATAGCGAAAATCGAGAGTTTAAAGTGAAATAATAACGGCGAGCTCGGCCTGCAGGGCTGGCACGGGAGGGAGCTGCGGCTGCTCGGGGGGTGGGGGGGATTTTGCTCCTTTTCCCCCAGCTCGTGGCAGGGAAAAGCAGGACGGCAATTTGACTTCTCCAAACAAACCCGTCCGTGCCACCCGAGCAGAGGGAAACAAATCCCCTGGAAATGTTAAACACGGAGCCCTGCCTGCCCTCCCCGTACCTGAGTTTCCGAGGGTATAAATAGAATTTCAGCATTTCATCACCAATGAACGCTGCCGATCGAAGCACTCAATCCTGCGTTTGAGCCCAAATAAGAATTCTATATTTTAATGGCCATATGGCAGCACTTTCTCAAAGGCTTCAAATGTATACACACAGTGTCAGATATATTTTGACTTCTCCGCATTAATTAAAAGCAGTGATGTTAGGAATTATTTGCATGTAATAACTGTTTACTTGTTCCTCTTTATGAAACTTGAATAGTTTACATTCTTTCATACATTTCCTTTTTCCTGTTGGCTCCTTCTCCATGTTGCAGTTTCTTTAAAACTCTCCACTTAACTGGTTGCAGGTTGATGGATGGAAAATGTTTTTCTTTTATGAATTAAGCTTTCATTTCTGTAATCAATTATTCTCTTAGGCTCTTTTCTTTCTGGTTGGGCTTTTTCCCTATTTTTTTTTTTTCCCTTTATCCTCGCACAAATTTCCAAACTGAACGCAACCCAATCTCAGCGTGACTCTTGAATTCATTATGAACTTTCTTCCTCTGCCCTCTCGAGCTCGGAATTAGCAGGAGTTGGGGCTTTGGTGAATAAATCCTTCTCCGGGCAGTCCTGCCGAGCGCTCACTCCAGCAGCCTCCGCTGCCTTTAACGGGCGGGACTCGGGCGCTAATTATTTTAATAATTTTTTTTACATATTCCTGTGGGGTGAGGCTTTTTCATATTCCCAGAGGAACAACCCCAGCGGGGCTCCCTGGGGATTTCTCGCCGTGTCCAGGGTGGATTTCACCGCCCGTGTCCGGCGCCGCTTTCCCGGCCCGGGGCTCTTCCAGAGCAATTAACTGTGAAAAAATCGCCGCTCTTGAATTTGTATTTCGGGTGTCACACTCGCTCTGCCCTGTTTGGCTCCATCCCTGACAGCCCGGTGCTGCTTTCATTTATTCTGGCAGAAATTTGGAGTCGCTGGGGAATATTTCCCTGTGTGTGTACAAATGTTTGTGTCAATCCGAAGCGAGGACGTGTGGATCCGTAAACACGGATCCTGCTCCAGCCCTGCCGTGTGCCCGAGCTGCGGGAGCCTGGAAAAGCCCGGCTCTCCTTGGGAAAACACCACTTGAAACCGGCCACATTTGGGTATTTTTAGAAATAAGGTGGCAGGGATTATTCCCCGGCGCTGTGAGCTGGGAAGAGCCGCTCCTAATTCCTTTGCCAAAATAAATTCCCATCTCCGTGTGCAAGACAGATTAAAAAAAACCAAAACAAAACAGACTTTTTTTACTCAGATTGAGCTGTATAAAATGAAAATTATCCCTGCTGCATCTCCCGGCTGGAATCTCCCCCCGGAGCATCCCCCGGAGCCGGCGGGGCTCCCGAGCCCGCCCGGGAGCCGGGACCCAGCCCCGCGGAGCGGAGCCGGGGCACGGCGGGGACGAGAAACCCCAGGCCGGCTTCCTGAGAAGGCGGGAAATGACTAAAAGTGATGCTTTTTAAATCGTCATTTTCGGTTCAGGGCAGGCTTTTTGAGAGAGGCAGAACCGGCCCGGCCTGGGTTCGTGTCTGCAGCGAGGGACTCCGGGGCAGGGAGGTTGTTTCACGTGGAGAATAAAAAAACTAAAATTAAATGTAAATATAAATATAAATATAAATATAAATATAAATATAAATATAAATATAAATATAAATATAAATATAAATATAAATATAAATATAAATATAAATATAAATATAAATATAAATATAAGTATAAATATAAATAATTAACAAATCAATAAATCAGAATTAATGCATATAAACAGGAGCACGGAGGTGCCGGGCTCAGCTCTGGGGTTCTGTGCCTCACAAACCCTTCCCTCTGCTCCTGCAAATTCCCGAAATAATCGCTCCTCAATCTTCCTCGCCCCGTGCTCTGGCTGTGCGAAGGTTTTACCCGCAAGCCCTCGCTGCTGGTTGTTTTTCCCTGATCCTCCTCTGCGGGCTCACCCCGTCCCTGCAGGTTGGCAGCAGGGGCTGCGTCCTTGCGGATTCAAAGGCAAATAATTCCATTTCTTTTGCCCTCCCAAATGCTCCTGTCTGTGCAGAAAATGAGCTGAAGGTTTGTGCGTTGTTCAGTCGTGCTTTGAACGCAGAGCGAAGGTGGGATTGGGGATTGCTGCCACCCTCAGAACCCGAATTCCTCCTTTCCGTGCTCCACGCAGGAATTCTCCCGCCTGGGATAATTCCAGCACGTTCTCCGGGGCAGGGCTGGGAGAGGGGACAGTCCCTGCACAGTTGCCTGTCTGGTGACCGCTTCTGGTGGCCACAGCTGGCCGGACTCAGTTCCCATTTTGAGGTTCCCAGTTTTTTTTGCCCTCATTGCCGAGGCCAAGCCCAGCCCCCCCTAATTTGAGCATCCACAGGGTGCTGGATCCCCTGCAGCTGATCCCAGCTCCTTCCAAGGGAGCATCCCAAACTCCAGCTCACCCCGCAGGGATCCCGCATCCAGCGCTGCTCCGGGGCTGGCTTCCCACGGAAAAGGGGAAATATCCCAGTGGGAAAACCCCAGGAGGGGCACGAGTGACTTTTCCGTGCGGGAAGGTCCCGGCTCCAGGGCTGTGTGTGCAATTTAACGAGCGATCGCTGCTCGTTAAACGCAATGATGTGTGCGGGGATTTGTGTCCGAGCCCGCTCCCGCTGCAGCCTCTCTCCCCCACAAGAGCTGAACCCATGGGGGATCCTCACTCCTGCTTTTCTTTTTTTTTTCCCCACCTTCCTTAGGGAAAAGCTTCACCCTGACCATCACCGTGTTCACCAACCCCACCCAAGTGGCTACCTACCACCGAGCCATCAAAGTGACCGTGGACGGACCCCGGGAGCCCCGCAGTAAGTGAAGGGTTGGGTTTGGGGTTCGGGTTTGGGGTTTGGGGAGGGGGTGCAGGGTCCGAGCTCTCCGTGGCTGAGGGATGCAGGACGCAGAGCTCGGGGGTGGCACTGGGGTGCCACCGTTGGCTGCTCGGATTTTCCCGTGTGTCCCTCCCTGCCTCCTGCTCCGTGTTCCATCTTGGAGGGATGGGTTATAGCTCCCTAACCCATCTTGGAGGGATGGGTTATAGCTCCCTATATCATCTTGGAGGGATGGGTTATAGCTCCCTATATCATCTTGGAGGGATCATTTCCCAGCTCCAGGTTGGGATGTTGGGAAAACCCTCTGGGCTTTTTGATGGCAAAAGCACCAAGGGCCCAGGCTGGCGCTGCACAGGGGGCTTATGAAAGCAGGGGGGTTATGAAACCAGAGATCCATGCTCCACTCAGGGACTGATTGCTGGTGATTAAACTGAAAAAGGTGCAGGTTCCTGGGTGCTGAGGCGGTGTCTGCTCTGGCGGAGAGCTCCTTCGCCGTGGTTTCGCTTTCGGGCTGTCAAAGGCTGGGGCTGGCAGCGCCCGCGGCCGGGGGCCGAGCCTGGAGACACCAGCGAGACTCTGCGACCGCAGGAGCGTCTCTGTTGTGCTGGGGAGGCTCTCCCGGGGGCAGGATGGTGCCTCGTGGTTGAGGGAGGCTCCGGGAGCTGCCCTGCCTGGGCTGCCTTTCGGCGTCTGGCTGCTCGGAGCTGCCCCGGGCCTTCCCGGCCTCCCAGGGCCACGCTGCCGAGCAGGAGATTCCCTGGCCACGAGGATTCTTCACCCTGTGGGACCCCCGCTGTGTGGTGGGACCTCGTCCCTGGGGGCTCCATCTCTGGCTCTGCGCTCTGGCTTCGGCTCCGTGCTCGCCCAGCGGCACCCCGGGGCCATAAAGCCGAGCTTGTTCCCTTTGCGTGTGAGGCTGCAGTGCCCACATCGAGGGGAAGCGGTTTGATCCTCCAAAAAACGCCTCCAAAAACATTTGCTGTTGATGCTGTCCCCGGGCCATCGGTGGCCCTTGATGTCAGGCCAGGTGGAGGCCGTTCCCTCGGCCCGGGGCTTCCATTGGCGTCGGGCTTTGGTGGATTTTCCCCCCTCCTTGATTTTATTTTGGAGCCTGTCGAGGATGGATTTAGAAGCTGGGATGCAGGAAATCCAACGCTGCTGTTGTGGGATTTTTTTTTTTTTTAAAGCCAGAAACGCCAGGCGGGTCCCTGGTGTGGGGCACCTGTGGGTCGTGGTGGGCGCTGGGGCTCAGCCCCAGGGCTGGGCAGGGAATTTCACAACTCTGCCAGGAGTGTCAGGAATAGAAACCAGCCCTCCTGACTGCTGGCTCAGCCCCTTATCAGATCGCCTTTCTAATAATAATAATCATCATCCTCATCATCCTCATCATCAGGAATACATAAATAATAATACAAGGCGAGATAGTTGCTACTCTCGGAGCTCGGTTTGGCCTCCCCGACAGCCAAACCCTGGTGAATCACACCTGTGCCTCCTGAATTTCAGCATTTCACCCCAGAGCTCCCCAGCCCTCATTTCAGTTTTCTGATATGGAGCCGTGGCAGTCGGGCCAAAGCCGAGGATGGAGCAGCCTGTCCTCCCTGGGGCACAGCCCAGCTGCAAGAGCAGCGTTTTTCTGGGGTTTTCCTTTTTATTTTGTGGTGATTTCTGGTCCTCCAATTGTGCTGGAAGTGTTGGCTCCTTGAGGAGATCTGTGTGGGGTTTATTTGCTGCTTGTGCCCTTGCCTTGTGTGGCCCCCAGAGTTGATCTCTCCCCCATTCCTGCACCCCCAACCTATGAATTACTGATAGAAAAGGTTTAGACCCAAATTGTGGCTATTTTTGAGTTCTTTTCAGGGAATCATATATTTATTGGTCATGTTTTGGCTCCCAGTTTGAAGGGCTTGAAATCATGGTTGTCGAATTTCCAGTGGAGAAAAAAAAAAAATTAAAAATAATTCCTTTTTTGCCACGCTTTCATATGAAGGCAAAAAATTCAAATGAAACACCTTTCTCCCCTTCCTGCTCTGCAGAAACGCTGGGTGTGGAAACAGCAGCTGTAAAATGATCCTGGAAAGCCGAGGTGCTTTTCCTGGTTCACCTGCCACTGGGTGGCTCCCGGGCACAGCACCCTGGCACATTGGCACCCAGGGTGGCATTTGGGGCTGGCACACCCCTTGTGATCCCCCCTTGGGCCAAACACCGAGCCTGGGGCTGCTCTGCCTTGTTTGGCTGCGGGAGGTGAGAGCTGCCAGCAGGAATTGCAATTTTTATTTATATCTAGACATACTATATACACCTTTAAGCATATATATGTAAATGCCTGTGTGTATATATGTGTGGGCATAAAAATATATGGAATTTTTCGCCCTTCTTGGCTTCAAAAGATGGGCCATGGGGTGTGCTGGCTTCTGGTGTGGGGATCAGCACCGGGCAGGGCTGGAGGCTGGTGTGGGGCTGGTGGAGAGGACAAAACCCATCCTTAATGTGGAAAGAATTGGTCATTTGTCTTGGTACCCTGGGAAAGGCCCGGGCAGCATCTTCTCACTGCAGCAGAATCCCTCCAGCCAACCTCCTTGTGGGGTTTGGGGCCCGGGCTCCAGCTCTGGGCATCCCATTCATCTTCCACCTCTGGCCATGGCTTCATCTGAGCCCTTGAGCGAGGCTTTCAACCCAGGCTGTGCCCAGAGCCAGCTCCTGAGCAGCCTGGGTGGGGATGGGTGGGAAACGCAGGCTGAGGGGCAGGAGGAGGCTCCCAGGGGATCCCCCAGGGTGGCACCAGCGCTGCCTTTGCTTCAGCATCTCCTCCTCGGGCTCCTCCCAGTGCCCCCGCTCGCTCTGAGCTCTTTTTCCTTGTGCTCCAGCCCTTCCTGGGTTAGATCTGGCCGGGGGAAAAAAAAGGACATTCTGTCAAGTTGGCACCTTAGCTCTAAACAAATAGCACAGCGGGTGCCAAGTGTTGACATACTTTGTACAAACAGGAAGTAATAAAATATTTGAACTTCCTGTGGAATTTCCTTCTTTTCCCCCCCTTTCTGCAGCCCTGTGTTCTGCAGGAGCCCTGCTGCAGAACCCTCTGGCATCCACACTGCTGCAAAATAATCCCCAGCAGGCAGAACGTGGGGAGCTGGAGGGCTGGGAGCTGCACTGGGGGGTTCCTGGGGAAAGGGAGCATCCCCAGGGCCTCCCCTCGCTCCCACCTGCTGCCTGCCTTCCCCTCCCCTCCTTTTCCTTCCTTTCCTTCCCAAGGCTCTCACCTTCCCTGCTCTCACTTTCCTTTCTCCCTCTTGCAGCTCCTGCCCCTTTCTGCCCAGAACTCTCGTGCAAAGCCTTTTTTCCCTTTTTAAATTAATTTTCTCCCCTCTTAGACTTTATTTTTTTTTTGCTACCATTCAGTCTTTAATCTCTCTCTCCACTTCCTAAATCCCTTTTGGATTCAATCCCTTCTGTCTGACTCCCACCCCATTGCTGCTGTCCTTGCTGGGGAGGAAAGGGAGACCAGGAGGATTTGTGGGTCTCTGCGTCCCGCCGCTCCGTGCTGGTGGATGGTTTTTATTTTTGGGGTGTGCATCAGAGATTGGGGTGCTTTGGGTCACGTCCCTGCTTGGTGTGACCACAGCGAGTGACAGAAACGTGTCCCCAGCGTGGCTGGGATGGGGACAAGGGGGCTTTGTGGCCACAGCACTTCACATCCCTGTCACAGTGAGCTCCTGAGCACACTGTGCCCCTTCCCCGGGACCCCGGGACTCTGATCTGATAACCCTGGACCCTCCTTCCTGCCCCGACCCTGCCCAAAGTCCATACAGACCCCTGACATTTCCTGGTCGCTCTCTTTGCCCCTTGGACACCACAGAATAAAGAGAGCTGAACCAACGTATTTCGGGGTAAGAGCCTCTTTTGGGAATCTTTACATCTCCTGAAATTCCTCCCCTCACAGCCTCAGATCTCTGGGCCAGCTGATATTCAGGGCTGTGTGAGGTGGGGAATGTCAGAAGAGGACACTCAGGTGAGACATTCTCACTCTACAATTGCCTGAAAGAAGCTTGTGGCCAGCTGGGGATTGGCCTCGTGTCCCAGTGAGCTCCTGGGCACTCTGTGCCCCTTCCCCAGGACTCTGATCTGATACCCCTGGACCCTCCTTCCTGCCCCGGGGAGAGCCAGGGAAGCCCACCCTGCCCAGAGTCTCTACAGACCCCTGACATTTCCTGTTCTGCTCTTTTACCCCGCTCTCCACAAGGACACCACAGAATAACGAGAGCTGAACCAATGTATTTGGGGTAAGAGCCTCTTTTGGGAATCTTTGCATCTCCTGATATTCCTCTCCTCACAGCCTCGGATCTCTGGGCCAGCTGATATTCAGGGGCTGTGAGGGGGGAATGTCGCATCCCCTCTCCCACCCTGTCCCCGCAGGTTTTTCTGGCCGGGCCCATCCCGCACAGCCCCGGCTTCCCTCCGTGCCGGCTCTTCCCTGCCCAAAAAAGGCTCCTCGCCCCCGCGGGGCTGCGGCTGGCCCCGGCACGTAGGCAGCGGGGAAGGTTCGCACCTCCCCCGGGCGAGGCGCTTCCAGGAACCGCGGCCGCTCCGGCGGGGCCCCGCGGGCCGGGGCTGCGTCCCGCGGGCTCGGGGCGCAGGAACGGGGTTTGGGGTGTAGGAACGGGGTTTGGGGTGTAGGAACGGGGTTTGGGATGTAGGAACGGGGTTTGGGGTGCAGGAACGGGGTTTGGGATGTAGGAACGGGGTTTGGGATGTAGGAACGGGGTTTGGGGTGCAGGAACGGGGTTTGGGGTGAAGGAACGGGGTTTGGGGTGTAGGAACGGGGTTTGGGATGTAGGAACGGGGTTTGGGGTGCAGGAACGGGGTTTGGGGTGAAGGAACGGGGTTTGGGGTGAAGGAACGGGGTTTGGGGTGAAGGAACGGGGTTTGGGGTGTAGGAACGGGGTTTGGGGGGAGCAGGAATGGGGGTTTGGGATGTAGGAACGGGGGTTTGGGGTGCAGGAATGGGGTTTGGGGCGCAGGAATGGGGTTTGGGGTGCGGGAACGGGGTTTGGGGTGCGGGAACGGTGTTTGGGGGGAGCAGGAATGGGGGTTTGGGATGTAGGAACGGGGGTTTGGGGTGCAGGAACGGGGTTTGGGGGGAGCAGGAATGGGGATTGGGGTGTGCAGAAATGGGGGTTTGGGGTGCAGGATTGGGGTTTGGGGTGCAGGAACGGGGTTTGGGGTGAAGGAACGGGGTTTGGGGTGCAGGAACGGGGATTGGGGTGTGCAGAAATGGAGGTTTGGGGTGTGCAGACACGAGGAGCTTGGGATGGGGGATGATGAGGAGTTTGGGGTGTGCAGACAGGAGGAATTTGGGATGTGAAGAATTGAGCAGTTTGGGATGTGAAGGATCGAGCAGTTTGGGGTGTGAAGGATTGAGCAGTTTGGGGTGTGAAGGATTGAGCAGTTTGGGGTGTGAAGGATCGAGCAGTTTGGGATGTGAAGGATCGAGCAGTTTGGGGTGTGAAGGATTGAGCAGTTTGGGGTGTGAAGGATCGAGCAGTTTGGGATGTGAAGGATCGAGCAGTTTGGGGTGTGAAGGATTGAGCAGTTTGGGGTGCCAAGAATCGAGCAGTTTGGGGTGTGCAGGGGGTGGCACCCCCTTGTCCCTCCTGTGGAGGTGTTTGTGGCATCGCTGTCCCCACGGTGCCTGCTGCCTCACCCCATACATTGTGAACTCTTGGCTCGAATTTGAGGTAAAAAAAGCTAAAAACCATGAGAAAGATGGACTGGAAAGGGGAAATCTTGTTTTGGGAGCGCCGTGGGAAGGTTGGGATGATGCTCTCTGGCACGGCAGCTCCAGGAACTTGGAGATGGTGAAATAAAATACTCTCAATCCAGGGGCATGGAGAAA
Organism: Lonchura striata; assembly: GCF_050655825.1. Taxonomy (NCBI): domain Eukaryota; kingdom Metazoa; phylum Chordata; class Aves; order Passeriformes; family Estrildidae; genus Lonchura; species Lonchura striata. The sequence continues at coordinate 1,317,912 of NC_140725.1, forward strand.
TTGGGATTTACTGAGTGGCAGACGATTGTGGGTCAGTGGGAACAGCCTAAAATAGCTGAGGATGAGGAAGATGGAGTGGGGTTATGGATGGGAGCCAAAGAGGAGCAGGGACAAAATGATCCTATGGGCAATTTTTGGGCTTTGAGGCAGAGACCCTGTGCTTTCTGCACGTTTACCCTTGGAGATTTGGGAAGTGCTTGGAGAATAAATTATTGGAGAGTCTTGTGCCTCTCAGAAGCTTGAGTGGAGACCCAGGACAGGGTGGCTTGTGCCAGTATTGTCCAATTCCAGATCTTTATCTTGGCCAAAGGACTCCCTCGTGGGGCTGCATAAAACTTGAGCTGGAGATGTTTTCTGTGATTAAAAGCAGACTCGGTGCTGAAGTGCTCCCGTGGGGTGATAGTTTTGGGTATTATTGAGGTCTTTGTTTTATTCCCCTGCTTGTCCTTAGCTAGAAATAAATACACAGACAGTTCCCAGATTGTCTGGGAATAAGGAAGAAGAAGAAAAAAAAAAAAAAAAAAAAGGAAATGGCAAAAAGAAGGAAAAAAATGCAGCAAAATCAATCCAAGATAATTTCAATAAATAAATGACCTCAGCTCTTCCTGAGCAGTGATTTGGCCATGTCATATTGCTGTGATCTATTCTCATTTAATCCTTAAAACAAGCTGATTTCCCACTTCTGGAGCGCTCTCCTCTTCCCTGGTGAGGAAGAGGAGGAAATCCTGAGTGGCCCTTGATGGCTTCCCTATTGCCTGGGCTCTGGCAGGGCTGAGGCCGTGGGAGGAGGGCGTTTGGGGGAAGCCGTGTGTCCATCCTGGAGCTGAGGCAGTGCTCCTCTGCCCAGGGCCCTGGCTGTGCTTGCCTGGGGTGTCCTCACACATCCCCTGCGTGTCCCTGGGGTGCTGCTGCCAGAGACATGGGGCTCATCCCAGCCCTGCCCCAGCCTCTGCTTTTTGGGATGGAGCCTGTGCAGCTCCTGGGTGTCTGCACCTCCCTGCTGGAGGTGTGGGGGGCTTCGGTTCCTGCAGGAGCCTTTGGGGGATCCCTGGGGGCTGCAGGAGCCTTTGGGGGATGCTCGGGACTCCCCAGTTCCTGCAGGAGCCTTTGGGGGGTCCCTGGGGGCTCCAGGAGCCTTTGGGGATCCTTGGGGGCTCCAGGAGCCTTTGGGGGATGCTCGGGGCTCCAGGAGCCTTTGGGGGATCCTCGGGGCTCCAGGAGCCTCTGCAGATCAGTGCTGGCTCTCACAGGAGGTTTCCCTGCCTGGTTTCCCATCTCGTTTCCCATTCCCATTTTGATCCCAGGGGGAAATTTTGCCCCTCTGGGACGCCTCGCGTTGGCAGCGGCCTCCTGCTCTTCCTCCTCCTCCTCCTCCTCCTCCTCCTCCTCCTCCTCCTCCTCCCCCGTTCCCAGCCGGGTTATCCCTGCCGGGGGAGTGGGGCTCAGCCCTGGCCGTGGATAAAATCCCCTCGGGGACAAAGCCAGCCCGGCCCTGGGTTTGTGGCGGGGCTGTGCGAGACCCCCAGCGGGACTCGGTGGGACTCGGGATGTCCCAGGGGACGCCGGGGTGTCCCCAGAATTCCCTGGGGAAAGCAGAACAGGGATGAAAGCTGCCTGAGAGCGCTCCAAGCACTGGCCCTGCATCTCCAGGGCCTTTGGTGCTGCAGCTCGAGGCTGTGACCCGGCCTCAAAAGGAAAATCAGAGCAGCTGAAGTGATCCGGGCTCCAGGAAATGCACTCCTCTCATTATTGCATTCGCCACAGTAAATTCCACCTCTCTTTTCCAGTCGCCTGCTGTGTAGTGACTTCAAAATCTTTTTGCTTGAAAACCACCAATATTTTCTAAGTGCGGCAATATTGGGAGTCAGAAGAGGGAAATTATTTTTGCTTGCGTCCTACAAAGGAATCTTTGTTGGGATTGGTTGCAACACCTCCTGCTTTTGAAAGCTTTGGGAAAACCCCGGGGCACGGTTCTGGGCTGGGGTGGAAGAGGCAAACCTGGCCGTGGGGTGGCTTTGGAAATAACTCAGAATGGAGAAATGGGCATTGGCCCAGTATTTGGGAGAGATAAACTGATCAAAAGGGTTTTCTGGTGGGATCTGGTGGTCATTTAGGGATGTTTGGGGGGTTAAGTTGCATTGAAGGCTTTTTCCAGGAGGATGTTTTTGGTGCTCTGTGTTGGATTGTGTCAGCAGAAGAAATTCAAATGCAACTCCAACAACCAAAGGAATTCCTGCTGGATCCAGCAGCAAGATCTGAAGGGAGCTGTGCAGGAGGATGAGTGGGCCGGGATGGGATGCAGGTAGCACCAAAAAGGAATTTTTGTGAGCGTCGCAGCAAGGCCATCGGTGAGCTTTGCTCCTTCCCACAGGAGCAGCGTTTTGCCCCGTGCCTCAGTTTACCTGTCTGTAATTCCTGGGGGCAGCAGGGGATGTGCAGGAGGCTGGCAGGGAGGATTTGCAGGGTTATTAATGCAGCATGGCCCCAGCTGCCTTGGGCAGGATTCAGGAGCTCGGGAGAGGACAGAGCAAATCACAGATTGGAAAGGAGAGAGGTGGGAAAAAATTGCCAGTGCTAAAAGGCAAGTTTCGTTTCAGGGAAGACAACAGCTAAAGGACCAGAACGATCAACCAAAACCACAAGATCACATCAGATGTCAGGCAGGACACATCTTGTTTCTCCCTCCCAAAAGGGCTTATCAGCACAACCAATCACTTTAATGATGTGGCGGAGGGAGGAAGAGGATTTGACTCAGAGTGAAATGAAATTTAGCTCCTAAGACCCTTCTCTTCCGCAGCGCAGTCACCTGTCCTGCAGGCAGGCAGAGATCAATCACCTCCTGCAGCGGAAGGGGCTCAGACATGAGTTTGCATTCTTTTCTCTGACTCTTTCCAGTGCCTCTGCGGGCTGCAGCGGGGCAGAGAGGCGAGGAAGAGGAGGGACACAGCGAGCAGGGAGTGCCCCTGTGCCTTCCCAGCCTCCGGGCACGGTGGCAGTGGGATGGGAACCTCTGTGCTGGGGGGTTCCCCGTTCTAAATCGGATGTGGGAGCAGGGAACCCCTTTCCCGTGCTCAGCTCTGCTTCCTTGCTTTGGGGAGCAGCGTTGAGGATGAGGCTGAGGATGAAGGTGCTGTGCAGGTGCCATCGCTCTGGGGCTCCTCCTTCCAGTGCAAAGCTCGGCAGGAGCTGTAATTATCCAGCCAGGCTCTGGAGATGGAGCTTGGAGCTCAGCCCTGGGATCCAGGGGATCAAATGCCAGGGCTCAGCTCCAGCCCTGTCTGAGGGGAAAAGCAGCGCTCAGCATCCTCAAACCTTGGGAACATTCAGGTCTGTTCCCAAAGGCACAGGCCGGGTTGGCAAATTGCTGCTCCCTCCCCACAGCGCCAGGGACATCTCAGCTCCATCAGCTGAACCACGGCACATTCCTGGCACAGGGCTGAGCCCAGCAGCTGGTCCTCCCCATCCCGGCCACGGTGTCCTTAACCAGTGTCACCCCAAGGAATTTGATGTGCTTGCCCTAATGGAACAGGTTGTGAACTGGGAGGAACCAGCTCTACTGGTTGGTCCCAGTCCAGGTTGTTAGATAGCAGCAGGAACTCACTGGGACTGGCATCTCTCCATGGATTTATGGAATCTGAAAATCTGATCTCAGCCAGGGCTGAGGCAATACCAGCTGGACGTCCTTGAGATGTGTCTGCTTCCTCCCAGCACCCAGCTCAGAAATCTTAGAATCAGGGAGTTTGCCTGATTCCATGAGAACCAGATCACAGCCCAGAAGTGAATTTTGCCTTCCTGGAATGGGGAGTGACTGCAGAGAGGCCATCAGGGCTGGTGGTTTTTGCACCCTGTTCTGAAAGCTGCCCGATTTCCCGCAGATGTGCACCCACCTGCTCTGCTGTGACACCCGGGCTGCAGCTTTCATATCTGTAAATCACAACTTTGAACCCCCACCCAGTTCACTCTGCAGTCTCAGGGGCAGATTTTCAGAGTTCTTACTCCAGATGGAAAAAGGCAGGAAAGCACTGGTGGGGATTTTCAGCAAGGCACAAGTGGGCTGAATGCTTAAACCTGATGAATTTTACCCACTGCTGAGAATACCCTCAGCTTTCCCTGTGTTCTGAAGGGCTTCAAATATTTTTGCAAATCCAGACAGATTCTTGAAACCCTGGGAATAGGGATCCCGTGTCCTTCAGGCATTTGAGCCACAGTTGTGTGGAAATTCAGGCATGATTTTCCCTTTGATTTGGGAATGGGCCACAGCTCCCACGTCCCCGGAGCTTTTGGAAGCACTGCTCTGGATTTCTGTTTAAATTAATGCCCTGATTTATTTTCCTCCCAGAGGGCTCAGTTTTGGGGATTCCCAGCACAATCAAGGCCCTGATGGGGTTTATCAGAGACTTGCCAGGGTGGGCACAGGGTGGGCAGGGAGAGAGGCAGAGGCGAGGTCTCAGCACTAACCCAGGAGTGAGAGGAGATCAGGGGCTCCCAAAGCTTCCTAATCAATCCCAGCCTGCCTAGAACGAACATCTCTCCTGCTGCTGGAGCTTCAGACACTAAAAAACCTACTGTAAATGCAACATATCTCTGTGCTTCCTGCCAGCTGGCCCGGAGCCAGCCTATTTCCTTCAAAAAGAGGGATATTTATTTTCATCCTTTTAGAGGCAGCCAATTCATCTCAGACCACCACCAGCTAAAAAAGCTTTATAAATTAGCAGCCTTTTTTCTTTTTCTTTTTCTTCTTTTTCTTTTTTTTTTTTTTTTTTTTTTCCCTTCCTAATTCTCTCCCCCACCCCTTTAAATATTATTTTCCTTTGGTTGTTGGTGTGAAGGCTGTGCCAGGACAAGCGAGCCGGGGCTCATTGCGCCACACTCCCCTTTCTCCCCGAGCTGCAGAAAGACAGTAGCAGCAGTGTCTCACCAAAGCCAGAGGAAACCAAAGCAAAGCCCGGCCGTGACTGATTCTCCTTCCAAATGGCGTAAGCAGGCCAACTTCAAACATGTGAATAATGAGTTATCTGTGCCTGACTTTGTTCGGCAGCACAAGGGACGGTGCCTCCCAACAGTTCCCTCCTGCGAGCTCCTGGGCTCTGATTTTAGCAGTGGGGTTGGCTCTCGCTGGGGCTCGGAGGGCACCACCATCATCCTGCGTCACGTTTGGGTCCCTTCCAGCTCCCTTCCAGCTCCCAGCTCTGTGCTGTCCTCCCCTCCCTCCAAATTCCTCTCGGCTGGGCATTTCCCATGGCAGGCCTAGAGCTGCAGGTGGGACTCCAGGGAGAAGCTGAGCCGTGTTCTTGGCCCGTGTTAGAGGTGTGCAGGGATGGAAGCAGCCCAGCATGGGCTGCGAGGGACAGGCCTGCTGTTCCCATAACACGGGCGTTTCACATGTGGCTTCTTTCTGGAGCACATGCTGGGACTTGATAGTCTAGCCGAGACTCAGGCTGGGAAAAAATCCCAGCCTCTGCAGAGGACTGGCGTGTCTCTCTGAAGTACCTACTCCAAGGGCTACGGGAGGGATTTGAAAGGTGTTTTGCACATTGAGATGGAGTTTTATCCACTACTGATTCCTTTCTTGTGGTCCCTTCTCATGGACATGTAGAGACTAAGCCATGGCTTTATGTGCAGGGACTGCTCCTGGTGAGCTTGGCTCGGCCCTGCAGTTAGGCTGGGAATATTTGGGCTGAGCCTTGGTGAGAGGATGGTGGAATGAAGGAGGCTGAGAGTGGCTCAAGCTGCTGTGCCAGCCCATGCCACCCTCCCCTGGCTCTCATCTCCTCCTGTCTGGAGCTGAGGCGATGATCTGCAGCGTGTGTGTGTGTGTGTGTGCGCTCAGGAACGTCCCTCGGCGTTTCCTCCGCTCCAGCTTGCCGCCAGCATTCTGCAGGCAGGCTCCCAGGGAGGGCCAAGCCACTTCCCAACATCTGCTCTCCCAGCCCCGGCAGCATGGGGCTGAGCCGGGGGCTGGGGATGAGCGTGACACCCAGCTCTGAGCCCAGCAGGGCTGCGAGGAGGCTGGGCAGCTCCTCAGCTCTCATCGACCTCCATCTGCAGAGAAATCCTGGAACTGGGGCTCCCACTCGCCCCACAGAGTGATTTTTTAAATCAAATCTCTCAGCTCTGAGATTTTGGTGTCACTCGAGACATGAAGCTCCTGGAGCCCCTTTCTACCCTTGCTCAAATTAATATTCTGCATCTCAGCAATCTGAGGAAATCAGCTGCTTTTGGAACTCCCCCTCCACAGCCTGGAAACCCCATCCCGGTCCTGGCTTGGGAAGCCACATCAGGTTGCACACTCCTTGAAGGAAGAGCAGACTCTGTTTGGTCTTTGAAATATTTTAATGCAGAAGGCATGTCTTTAAATCATAACTCTGAGGGCCTGAGCTCGTGTGGCACACACTGTTTCGCCGCCTGCATTCCAAGGAAACACCCAAAACTTCCAGTATGCTTCTTATTACTGGCCTAAAGTGTCAAATTCACGTCGGCTCTTCCAGCTGGGAAGTGTTCAGTGGGATAGTTTGTTTGATATGCTGATACAGATCTTGTTCTTACATCAGGATGGTAGGTGATCTGTCAGTGTTTACATCATGTCACGTTCAATACCGGAGTTAACCGATTCTGAAACCCGATCCGGCGTTAAAACCCTGGCGCTGCCGACAAGGAGTGCCCAAGGTCACGAGCTGCCACCATTTGACCATGCTGGGCTCTGCTGTTCCTATAAATATTGACCTGCAAGCCAGTGGTGGCCCAGCTGGAAATGCAGCGCAGCATCCCCAACCCCAGCAGTGCCTTTTGTGCCCCAAAATTCACGGGTCGGGGCGATGGAGGCTTCTCGGAGAGATTTCTTGGGATGAGGGCTGGGGCTGTTTGAAGTTGAGTGAAAATCCGCCCACTGGCTTCGGGAGGCTTTTGAGTCAGTGCTTGGGTGAAGGTAGAAACCACCTTCCTGTTCTCTAAGGTATGAGCTATTGTTCACTGGTTTCCTCTCTGTGACAGCTGTGGGCAGATGGGGAAGGGCTTTTAATGAAGCCAACCGCTGCAGAAATTAAAAAGCTCAGGTTGTTCTGATGAAAGAAACCCATTAACAGCGATTCTGTCTTGCGTGACAAAGTCTGACGTCCCCAGCCCTAAGTGACAAGCGGCAGGAAGTCCTGGGGAGACAGCCTGAGCTAAAGAGGGCTGGCAGGCCAAGCTGGTGGTTTTTAACTCATTCTCTGCCTCGTTTCACAGGGTTTGAGGCTGCCAGGTCCCACATGTGGGGACAAGGTGGGACACAGACCGGAGAGGGGCTGGGAAGAGCCCTGATCCCAGCACCCCTGTGTTTGCCTTGACTCACATTTGCATCAATTTTTCCACTTTCTTTTCAGCAGGATAGTTTGGGGGGGGGGGGGTCTCCCCACAAACCAGCCCCTTCTGGAGGGTGTTTGCTGCAGGCTGGCAAAGCCCATGGGGCTGTGCCCACGTTCAGACAGCGTGGGCACAGGAGCAACCACAGTGCAGCATGATACAGGCACATGAAGCCCTTGGTGGGGCTGCATGGCTGAATAATCTTTAAAAACACTACCAACATAGAGATCACTTGATATATTTTTCAGGATTTTCCCTGTCACATGCCAGATACTACCACAGAACAGGGTTTGTGCTGAGATAGAGAAATTTAATTTTTGTTAGATTTCTGGGGAACTTGGTCTTTGAAGTCCTTTTGGCTTTCCTGAGAAGCTGTGTGCAAGAAAACTGGGTAAAGGTGAAATATAACACTGTTTTTCTTCTTCTGTGCTTAAATGTATAGTGAAGCACATAAAATGTGGCCTAAAACAAGATATCTCACTGCACACACTTTTCCCCTGGAGAAAGCACCATGTGACAGATGCTGCTCACAGCTCCAAAGGATAATGCAGAGGTGCCTGAGGTCTGGGGACACACAGAGATGAGATCATTTATGGTCTTGCTTTGAGGTTTCCTTGGTTTGCTTCACACAGCAGGGAAAATACATTTTCAAAATACTGCTGGGTTTTTGCTTTCTGCTGGGTTCTCCTCCCTAGGTTTTCCTTTCTGGTGCCAGCACGTTTTCCCTCGGTTTGGACTCTCACATCCCTGGAAGTCTGGGGGTTATAGAGCTTGGAGGGCATGGTGGAGCTCACCTGGATGTGGAGAGAGCAGAGAGGGGTCCGAGCCCCTCAGAAGCTGCGGCTGGGATGGGTTTGCTGGTGGGACACCCGTGGAGCTCAGCTGGGAGCGTGAGCTCCCCTCCCATGCCAGTGTCCCTGCAGCCAGCCTGGCAAGCCCAGCGGAGATGAGGAGATAGCAGACGCTGGATTTAAAGAGGGGGAAGTGTGGGGACTTTCTGTGACTTTGCTCTAAACTGACACAGCTCACGGAGCTGTGCAGATGTGAGGGGGAAGGGCAGGGGGGTGCGGGCTGCGTTCATCACCTCTCAGACGCGCTGCTTTGCTTTCCTTTTCTTCTTTAGAAGCCACCAAGGGCTGAGCTTGGCTTGGTGCATGTCGGGCTGTAGGATCTGACGAGGCGCAGCTCTCTGAAGTGCTGCAGAAGGGTTTCTTCCCAGCCGGCGTGCCTGCACATCCCCAGTGCCCCGAGCGCTGGCATGAGGCGGTGCCACCCAGGGAAGGTCCCTCCGTGGCAGGTGCAGAGAGCTGGGGCTGTGCAGGGCAGCCTGGCTGAGGCAGGAGAAGAACAAGGAGAAGCCAAGGTCTGAACCCCGCACTGATGTAAAGCTGAGGCTCCTCTGGAGCCCCTCCAGCTTTGTGCGGGTGTAACTGAGACTGGAATCCGGTCCAGAGAGAGACAGAGAAGCTGTTTGGTGATGATTAATACAGTAAAATGTGAAAGTTAGGTATCAAGTGCGTTTCATGCGCCTCTCGCCGCGGGACAATTAGCATAAATGTAATAATTATTGCCCTGTGCCAGCAGCTGCTACCTGAGGAGCTGGGAGTGCTTTATGAACGCTCATTAGCTGCTGCCCTGCCTGGGGGAGGCGGGTGATTAGTCTGCCCGTTTTATGGGGAGGAAAGAGGAGCAGAGAGAAGCAAAGTGAGGTGGCCAAGGTGTGGTACCAGCGAGGGCTGATCCCATCCCTCCTGTGCCTTCTCCAGCCCCACTTGGCTCTGACCGAGCTGGCTGGGCACATCTGGGAGGGGGCTGGAGCAAGACAAGAGTTTGTTCTTTAAGCAATGAGCAAACGCTGTAGAAAATAGTTAAAATTCAATGTTTGCTGGTTCGCTAGTCCCCACTTGGCGAGGACATGGTTTCTCCTGCCTCGCACATGTCTCCCCTCTGTGTTCAGAGTCAGTGAGGGCTGGTGGATCACCTAGACAGGGGCATCCTGATCCAGCTCCTTGACTGGAGACTTTCTGGATGATCTGGAGCCTGCCCTGTGGGTCACTCTGTGTCCACCTGCCCCGGGAGCTGCTCTCTGCCAGGGCTGGCACCCATTATCCTGTGTGAGTAACAGCAAACCACAGAGACAGAGGCTGTACCGGCTCCCTGTGTAACCAGGGTGCTGCAGCCAAAGGGGAGCTGATCAGATACCAGACTCTTTCATCATGTTCCAGGGCACAGACAAAAGCTGGAAGACCAAGCCAAGCCCTTCACCGACCGCTATGGAGAGCTGGAACGGCTGCGCCAGTCCATGAGAGTCACCCCGACGACACCCAACCCCCGTGGATCCCTCAGCACCCCGAGCCACTTCGGCTCCCAGGCTCAGACTCCAATCCAAGGTAACCACCTGGGCGTCCCAGTGTCACCCCCGAACCCTCGTGTTCCTGGCATGGCTGAGGGGGAACAACCCTCTGGATGGGATTTTAGAGTTGGAGTCCAGCTCTCCCCTAGCTAAGGAGGGGTTTGTGTAGGTTTCTTGACTTTGGACGCCTTTTTGCACCCATCGAGTCACTTTTTGCACCCATGAAGTGCCTTTTTGCACCATTAGATCTGGGTTTTGAGGAACAGCTGAGCAGCAGCAGTGCGAGGGAGGTGAGAGCAGCACCCTTTGAACCCAGCAGCTCCTCTGACATGAAGGCGGCCGCGCTATGGTTATGCATCAGCCAGAGAAGCTGTTCCGTGCTTTACATGCTAATCCCAACGGTTTCTTATCACTGTCTGGCTGCCAAGTGTGGTGATCCCTCGCCCAGCTCCAGCATAATTCCCCACACGGATGCACACCTGCACGGGCACACACACACACACACAGAGCTTTGCTCTACCCAGATCTGCCAGCGGCAAAGCGCGCCCGAGTCCCTGGGCGTTCCCCAGGAATCCGCAGCATTAAAATATCTCAGCTGCTGTGCTGCTCCTGTCTTTCTGCACAGATGCCACCAGGATGAATTAAGAGACCATTCTCCTGTCCTTTTCTGTGCTGCTTTTGCATGTACTTTTAGTCTCACCGGTTCTTTCCCTTCAGAAATCAGCAGAGATACTAACAGGGCTTCAAGGAACAGCATTTAAATTTGTCTGTATTTGGAATTTTGGTGAGAAGTGCCCTTTCTGGGAAAGTTTCATAGAAAAAGCTCCCAAAACCCTCGTGCTGTGTTTCCAGAAGGGATATGGTTGTTTGAAAGGCTCGGTGTCATTAGCAAAGAGGGGGTTTTGGGTGTAAAAACATGTTTGAAAATGTTACCTGAACTGTAAAAGCTGTGCCGCTCCTCCCAACCCAAAATTACAGAGAAAATTTAATTTCTTTCTCATTGAAATGCAAATCTCCACGCTTGGAATTTTCATTGATATTAGCAAGGTTTATGAGAAGAACATGGGCATTTTGTGTAGGACTATCATTTAGGTTTTTTTAAAAAAGCGAGAGAGAGAGAGAGAGAGAGAGAGAGAGAGGGAGAGAGAAAGAGTTTTCTAGGCTTGTCCCCTTGGCCGCATCATAAAGAAAGAGATTCTTGGGGGAAGAAAAAAAGATTTGTATTTTAAATTAGCACAGCCCCCTGCAGTGCCAGAAACCCAAAGAGCGCCGTTTGGAGCAAAGAATCAGGTGATGACACAAATTCAACGAGAAAAAAAATGGAGTTGGCTACAAGCTACCGCCCCTGCCAAATTCCCAAATGTCAAGTGACAGCAGGAGTGGAGACACACAAAATTAGCCTCTGAAATCATTCCTGCGGAGTGAATCCGAAGTCCCAGGAATGCTGCAAAAGGCGGTTTGTGCACGCTCTGCTCTTGGCTCCCTCATTCCCAAGTCGGAGGAACCGTCTTCAAATGACTGCGGGTTCCTACCAGCGTAACTCGGAGCAGGAGCAGCTCAGAAATTTTCATCTCAGCCCTGTCCTTTTGACACAGCTCTGGCTATGACCAATCATAATCATCATTTTAAAAACCCCTCTTTCTCTTGCGCGCACACACACACACACACACACGGCTTATTCACAAAGATCATAATTTTTACCCGAGCAAGTGGAGCCCGGCCCGTGCCAAGAACAACACGGGAGTTAACAGGCCTGTAATTCTCACGACTTGGCACGTTCTTGGGTAACACACAGGAGAGGCCGATTAGTGGGAAGCAGAACGAGATACCAGCGGGGAGGGGCCGTGGGGCAGGCTGGGGTTCATCCGGCCCCCGCGATCTTTCATGGGGTGCTTCCCAAGGTTAATGTTTTTAGCATCCTTGCGCAGGGATTAAGAGGGGGACAAGGAGGTTTTTCCCTCCACCAGTGCCCGGCTCCCTCTGTTTGTGTGCTAAGGGTGCTCAGCTTCCGTGTCCTGCTGACCAAGCAGTTTGCACAAACTTCCTAATCCGCTCCTGGCAAAAGCAAACTGGGAGCTGGGATGCTCAGGAACAGCCTCGGCCTCTGCGGGGGGATCCCAGCACCTCAAATCCCTGCACATGGCACGTGGAGTTAGGGTTTTAGGCAGGCAGGAGACAGTGTTTGGAAGAATTGGGGTTCTTGGGAGATGTGTTTGCTCTGGCCCAGGCCAATCTCTCCTCCCGAGGAGGGAAAAGCCGTGGCCGTGGTGGAGATCAGGGCAAGGACGCCACCGGGACTGGGAGAAGGGTCTGGCCCTCAGCCACTCGCAGAGGCTTTCAGTAAAGCAGCCCCTGGAGGTTATAAATAGCCCCCATGTAAAATGATCATCCTGAGGTTAAATGGTCTCAAACCAAAACCCTCCCGGTAAGAGAAAGCCGATGGTTTCTGAAGGGCATGCCAGGAAATGCAGGAGGAGAGAGCAGGGCTCCGATACCGATCCTGCTCTCTCCAGTGCCAGGGTATTTCAGTGGCTCTGGCCTTGCCTTGCCCCACTCCGATAGGCAGAGACTTGATTCCTTCCCATGCCTGTCCCCAGATGGGATGGACACTGGCAACCCTGCACACTCCAGATCTCATCCCACTGGTGCTGCTCTGGGGGTAAATAGGGTAACTCTGGGTTCACCCATGTAGCTGTGATGAGAATCTGGCCCCGCGCTGGGCAGGTCAGACAGGCAGATCCCCATCACCATCCAGCTCTGCCTCCCAGGCTTCAACCGAGCAGAGCCTCTGTTGAGGATTTGGCCCAATGCTTCTCCAGAGAGGTCTGGAAAATCTGAGTGTTTGCAATCCCAGCCCTGCCATCCCCACAGCGAGACACCAAGCTGTCATTAGGGTGGCTTGAAATGGTTCCTTATTACAGGGCACGCGAAGCCAGAGCCTTGCGTGCCTGCTTCAGTCGAGTTTTGCCTTTTAGCTTAAAAAAATCCAGTAGCTCTCAGAAGTGAAGCAAGACATTGAAGGGATGTCTGCTGTCTGCCTTCAGCTGCTTCTCGGGGTCCCCTGGCTCAGGGGAGGTGGGCTGGTGACAGACACACATCGTCCCCAGGAGCAGCCCCCAGTTCTCTGTGTCCTCCCTTGCCTGTGTTTCAGCAGTGGTTTAGGCTGAACCATTTTGTTCCCAGCACAGCAGAACAGGACCGCCCACGCTCGAGTTCTGTGGTGGAAACATCTTCAACCACTCAAAAGCAATTGTCTTGTGCCTTGTCCAGCAGCGTGGAGGGGCCTTGCACTCACCAAGACAATTGCAAAGGGATTTTAGATTGGATCTTCTCAGTACCAGAGTGAGCTGTTTTGATTGATGCACTTCACGTCTCCCTGCACACTCTTGTTTTTGCTCCAGAGAAGCCAAACTCCTTTGATTTCACAGGGAGGACAGTAAAGTTAGATCCTTTTGCAAGCCTCTCCTAATCCCAGTGCCTGTAGAATGGTTTTTGGGAGACTGTGATCACTGGTGAAGAGCTTCAGATCTCCTGATCTGGAATTTGCTCAGCTTCATCCCCAATCCATTACTTTCAGGCCAGCACACAATTTTTGTCATCAGCAGAATGCTTCATAATATGCCTTTAAAGTAAAGTCTTTCTCTCTCTTTTTCTTTTTAAATATACATTTTTAAAGTATTACATTACTTTTAAGAAGCCTCTTGGCATAGGCTGCAAGTGCCCCTATTGTTTCCGAAATGCAACGTGGCTGCTCTGAGGTTAAGTCCTGAATTATGGGCCCAGCAAATACACTGAATTGCTGCTTCCTAATCCCTGTCCAGATTGACTTATGGTTTCTTTAAAATATCCGTTTCTTAATGGATAAAAACATTCTACCACGGGCAGAGACTAAATTGTTTCCAAAGGAAGCTAGGCAAGCATTAGTGGGAAGAAAACATATTGTGGGATTCAGCTTCAGCCTCAAAGGAAGGAACATGCTCGAGATGGGTTTCCTGCCTGCTTTCAGGCTTCTGTGTCTATCTTTAAACTGCTTTTCTGCTCCTCTCCTTTATATTTGTGATGTCCCTCCAGCGAATTTGTCATGGAACTGTCACAGGTGAGCCACAGAGCAGTGCTGGGCAGGAGATTCCCCCAGGACAGAGTCCAGGCGCCCGCGACCGCTGCGTTTGTGCCACGGACATGTGGCCAGCCCCAGCCACAGCTCAGGGTGCTGCCTCCCTACAGAACAGCAAGGAGTCCCTCGGAATTCGCCTCAGGGGTTCCATGCTGCCTTTAGCACGGGATTTTCCAGTGTGCTGGGATCTGCAGTGCCATTCTGCGAGCCCCCAGCCCGGGTGCCGCTGCCTTGCCGGGCTCCCGGAGCCCCTGTGCCATCACCCCTCCGCAGTGGGATTCCCATGGCAGACGTGGCCTGGCCCAAACCTGCTCGGCAGGCAAGGTGGTCTAGCTGCAGGCTGGGTTGTAAATCCAGCAGCTTCCTTTTATGTAGTCAGGGCTTGTTAATTTGTTTTAATACCCTTTGAATGCAGGTGAAGAGCAAAGCGCAGGCAGGGCGGAGGGGAGCGCCCGCGGTCCCCGCTCAGCCCACCCACCCGCTCCAATTAGCACCGTTATTCATTAGCGCGGCGGGATGGAGCGGCGGGCAGCGCGGGATGTGCCGGGCAGGGGGATGCGGGCAGGGGGCTCCGGGACGAGCGAGGCTGTGCCGGATGCTGGGAGAGCCGGGCTTGTTTAGTCTAGCGAAGGGCAGGCGGGATGGAGCGGGGCTGATTGCTCTGTGTAAATACATGGAGGGCGTAAACACGGCCAGGCAGAGGAGCTAATGTAAGCTCTGGAGGACACTGCAGGCACAGGACATGGGGCTGAAGTGGTTCTGCGTAAATCCACACTGGAATTAGGAGCAGGGTCCTACCCTGAAGGATGGGTCCAGATAATTGGAGCATCCCAATGGATCTGGAAGGGTTTGCAGAGATGCAGTGCATGATTCACTGGGCTGGGAATCCCTGCTCTGCTGCTGCCCGGTGTATTTGGGGTGGGAGAGAACCCAGGAGCCGGGTTTGCGCTGCTCGGCGGGGTGGGTTTGGGGCCGCGTGTGTGTGTGCACGGCAGCACACGGTGCTCGGGGAGAATCACAAAACTCAGCAGCAAACGTGCTTGGCAGTGTCGAGGTGGTGCCTGGCGATGCTGTGATAAAGACCTGTGTGTTGTTGTGTTTTGGTTTGGGGTTTGCGTCTTTTTTTTCAGACTCTGCAGAGGAAGTCCGTGCACCCAGTTTGTGAGCTGGTTCTATCAGATACAGAGCAGTGCTCCATGGGCGTGTAACAACGGATGCTGTTCACACCCTCCTTTTTTTTTCAACACCTCCCCTCCTCCCCCAAAATATATTTTGCTCTGTTTTACGTGGGCTGAGAGGAAGGGGCCGTTTTCTTTTTTAGTTGGCTCTGACTTGGAAACAAATGAACTTGTTAACATACGTGACAGAGGCGTGAGAGCGTGCCTGCACGCGTGGGTGGGGAGGAGAGCGGCGCCTTCTCTAGAGATGAGCTGGGCCTTCACAGATCAGATGCATCTCGTGCACCTTCCCATGGAGATTCTCTCCTTCTCTTGGCCACCTGCCTCTCCGCGCTCCCACATGGAGTTATTGTCATCAGGGGAAGGATGCAGAGAGGGACAAAGATCAGGAAAAAGCTCAAAGATGGCTTGGAGGTCCAAGCATGACAGAAATGAGCAGAGAAAAACCAGCCAAAGGTATATCCAGAGAGGGAACGTCTGTCCCCACTGTCACACACGTGCTGGTGTGTTATATACAGAAGCATAAAGTATCATTAGTGTTTACTTTGTCATCAATCATTGTGCAGTGAGACAGGAAAGCAGGGCTTTTTCCCCTGGGGTAGATTTTTCATGACAATTTTGCAAGGCACACATATGCATAGAATTAGAACAGTGATCTATGGCCAGGCTGAAGATATTTTATATTCTATACACTTGTAGAGTGCCACGCTATCAAGTTCCCTTTAAGTTCCCTTTATTCTCTGTGTGCCTCACACACTGTATTTATTGTGTAACATCCACACAAGCTCAGGTTGGTTGCTGACTGGGTTCATCAGCCACTGTGTGCTCCCCATATCTCTAAGGTGGGGACCAGGTGGTATCTGGGGTGCTGAGGAGCTGCTCAGGTTCCACACGTCGCTGCCTGGCCCCAGATAATCTGATCGTGATGATCCTGCTGTACACCAGGCCCAGTGCTGTGCTGTGCCATGTGCCTGGGGCAAGCTGGCTGTCTGGGTACCACTGCAGCACTGAAGAGGTCCTGATGTTGCTTTTGCTGCCCTTTCTTCCCTCCTGGCAGAGCAGGTGTGTTCCTGGGTTAGGAGGTAGAGGCAGTGCCCACTGCTCCTCTGGGATGGATGCACATCAATCCCTAAAACCAACTGCAGGGTCCATTGCCTCATCTCCTTGAAGGCTTCCAGGGACCTCAGAGCAGATCCACCAGCCTTGACCCCACCAGGGTGTAGGGACCAGTTCCACTCCATGCGAGGCAGCTCCCAAACCCAACATGGTCTGAAGGGAGGCGGCTGAACACACCCAGAGAAACCTCTGTGGTTGGCAGCCTCACGAACCAGCCCTTCCCACCTCCCGGCCAGCCCTCGCCACCATGACCCAGCTGAGGTTTGGCTCCCATCAGGGGCATCTCTGCATTTATCTGCTGGCCACCCACCCGAGGAAAGGGCCTGTATTGTCTCTGAGGCAGAGAGAGAGCTGCTGTGTCACTGCAGTGCTGTTGTTTTATCTGGAAAGGGGCTGAGCAGCTTTCAAAGCATGTTTCTATCCGGCCCCTCATGCAGGGGGGACTTGGGGGTCCTCAAAAGGTGCAAATTGCAGCTGCACAATTAAATCATGGGGTGTGTCCCGGCCTCCGTGGTCCCCGAGGCAGCTCAGCCCTAAGGAGGAGACAGTGGCATTACTAATCAGGGCTTTGACCTTTACATGGCTTTTATTTAATACACATTCCACACTTCCCCAAACTCCCATCCAAAACATTGACATTTCCGCTGATAGATTGGGTCAGATTTTGGAGTAGTTGGGGGACTCAATTCACTCTTACAATGGTTAAATTCTTACAGCTAAATGGGCTTATTCAGTTAGTGCAGCAGCTGGTGTGATTTCGAGAAGAAAATAAACATTTCCTTCAAATATTTTGATTGGCAACTGGACAACTGAAGTACTCAAGCTCAGATTGCCAGGGTCCAAAAAAGCAAATGGGGGCTGGACGGCGAGTAAGCGAGGGAAAACCGTAGTAAATCCTCGGAGGCAGCACTACGGAGCAGATGTGTTGAGATGTGCCGGGGAAGGGGACAGCAAGAAGGGGTTTTTAAAGCCCATTTTGAGCTGTGATTCCAAAGGGAACGCAGGGTTCGAGGAGCAGCTTCGCCCACTCCTTGTTCCCTGGCTTTGCTCAGCAGCTGCTTGCTCCAGGTTGCTGTTTGATCCTGGCTGTGGCAGAGGGTCCTTGCTGCTGAGTTAGGTGGTTATGGAGGGTGTTAATGGCCATGTTTTAATTGGATCTCGCTGGGGTTGTTTCAGTAGAGATTTGCTCGCGTGCAGGGCAGGTGCTGGGGCTGTGTGGCTCCAATCTGAAGCAGCCAGGATGGAGGGGCTGCCCTGAAGTGAAGGAGATGGGATGGAGAGGAAACCTTGAGGCGAGGACCAAGATGGAAGGGGCAGTTGTGAGGTGACAGCGCTGAGGTGGAGGGACAGCTGTGAGGCAAAGGAGATGGGATGGAGGGGCAGCCCTAAGGCGAGGACCAAGATGGTGGGGAAACCCTGAGGTGAAGGACATGGGATGGAGGAGAAACTCTGAGGCGACGGAGCCAGGATAGAGAGGGTGCTGAGGTGAGGGGGCTGGAGAGACAATTGTGAAGCAAAGGAGATGGGATGGAGGGGAGACCTGAGGTGAAGGAGATGGGACAGAGGGGAGTCCTGAGGTGAAGGAGATGGGACGGAGGGGAGCCCTGAGGTGAAGGAGATGGGATGGAAGGGAGCCCTGAGGTGAAGGAGATGGGATGGAGGGGAGCCCTGAGGTGAAGGAGATGGGATGGAGGGCTGCCCTGAGGTGAAGGAGACGGGATGGAGGGGAGCCCTGAGGTGAAGGAGACGGGATGGAAGGGAGCCCTGAGGTGAAGGAGACGGGATGGAAGGGAGTCCTGAGGTGAAGGAGATGGGATGGAGGGGAGTCCTGAGGTGAAGGGCACAGATCAGGGGGGCTGCCCTGAGGTGAAGCAGACAGGACAGAGGGGAGCCCTGAGGTGAAGGAGATGGGATGGAGGGGAGTCCTGAGGTGAAGGGCACAGATCAGGGGGGCTGCCCTGAGGTGAAGCAGACAGGACAGAGGGGAGCCCTGAGGTGAAGGAGACGGGATGGAAGGGAGTCCTGAGGTGAAGGAGACGGGATGGAAAGGAGCCCTGAGGTGAAGGAGACGGGATGGAAGGGAGTCCTGAGGTGAAGGAGATGGGATGGAGGGGAGTCCTGAGGTGAAGGGCACAGATCAGGGGGGCTGCCCTGGGGTGAAGCAGACAGGACAGAGGGGAGCCCTGAGGTGAAGGAGACGGGATGGAGGGGAGTCCTGAGGTGAAGGAGACGGGACAAAGGGAAGCCCTGAGGTGAAGGAGACGGGATGGAGGGGAGCCCTGAGGTGAAGGAGATGGGACAGAGGGAAGCCCTGAGGTGAAGGAGACGGGATGGAAGGGAGCCCTGAGGTGAAGGAGATGGGATGGAGGGGAGTCCTGAGGTGAAGGGCACAGATCAGGGGGGCTGCCCTGGGGTGAAGCAGACAGGACAGAGGGGAGCCCTGAGGTGAAGGAGACGGGATGGAGGGGAGCCCTGAGGTGAAGGAGATGGGATGGAGGGGAGTCCTGAGGTGAAGGAGACGGGATGGAGGGGAGCCCTGAGGTGAAGGAGATGGGACGGAGGGGAGCCCTGAGGTGAAGGAGATGGGACAGAGGGAAGCCCTGAGGTGAAGGAGACGGGATGGAAGGGAACCCTGAGGTGAAGGAGATGGGATGGAGGGGAGTCCTGAGGTGAAGGGCACAGATCAGGGGGGCTGCCCTGGGGTGAAGCAGACAGGACAGAGGGTCTGCCCTGAGGTGAAGGGCACATGAGAGAGGGGCAGTGCCGAGGTGAGGGACCCAGGACACACGGCAGCGCTGCGGCCCCGGCCCCTCCGGCCCCTCCGCCCCTTTCCCGCCTCTTTCCCGCCGCCCGCCGGGCGCCCCCTGCTGGCCGCGCCTCCCGCTCCCCTCAGGGGACGCTGCGCGGGCCGCGGCCGCCGCCGTTTTGTTTTTAGAGCGGTTTGAGGGGTTTTATTCGTAGCCTCAGACCGGCCAGGGAAAGCTGGAGCTTTATTCTGAGCCAGACACAGAGCGCCAGGCCGGCGGGGGTGAAAGCGAGCTGGTCACGGCCGCTCGGACGCCTCGTGGCTCTGCTGGGCGTGGATTTCATTTGAGGGGTTTGCGCTGAGGGATTTGCTTTTTGAAGGATGTCAATTCGCGATGGCAGCCCTGCAGAGTGCCCTGGCCAGGGGTTCGGAGCCTGGCAGAGCTGCCTCTGCCCGACCTGAGCATCTCCAGACCCCACAGCCTCGCTGTGCCTTGCCCGTCACACACACAGAGCCCAAAATTAAAACTCTTACATGCTCCTGTCTAAATTAATAGCAGGGACCCACTGCCAAACGGTGCAAGTTCAGGCCAATAAAACGTAGCCTCTAAAAAAAAAAAAAAAAAGAAGCCCTCTTTGAGTGAGTTATAGAGGAAAAAGGAAATGTGCCCTGAGCGCTCGGGTTTGATTTCGATTTGCATTTTATGGAATATTATTTATAGAGCTGTGAAAAGTAATGAAGGAGCGCGGTCTTAGCGCTGGAGATTGTCATCTGGCAAGGCAGCGAGCAGCAATCCGGGTGTTTGGGGGCTGAGGGGGATTTGGGGGCTGCTTTTTCCGCCGAGTTTAAGGGGAGGCATTCAGAAGACAGCACTTTTTCTTTCCAGCCCAGGTGCAGGCAGGATTTCTGCCCCATGGTCCTGTCTCAAGCCGTGATGCTACCGCCACGGGGCTGCGGTCAGGCTGCTTCTTGCTGAGCTGGTCTGCAAACCTCAGCTCCCTCAAACCTCAGTGCCTGGCAGCAGCTGTGGCCGCAGCACGGCTTTGGGACGGGTCCCTGCTGGGCTGTGAAATCAGTGAAATCAGGCTGGGAGCGCTTTTCCCACCGCTGGGCTTTTCCAGCCAGCCCAGCACGGAGCAGGGCCGGCCCTGTGGCCGGGCAGCCGCTTCCACGGGCGCTTTGCGACGCCGGGTGTGTGCAGAGCAGTGTGGCTCGGGACAGCTTTGAGCTGCTCCTCTCTTATCTCGCCCCAAAGCCACAGCCACGTTCACAAACCAGGTGCTCCCCCGCCTTTCCCCTCCGTGGAGCCTGCGTGGGAAGGCAGGCGCTGCTGGGTGCCCGCAAAAGGGCTGCAGGGGAGGGAGGGAGGATCCTCCCCTTCTCCTTCCACTGCTGAAGGACTCACCTGGGATCAGAAGGGAGGTTCAAACCAAATTCCCTCCATACCTGCTCCTCCAGAGTGTGCCTGTGTCACTAGGTAGCTGGAAGGGATTAAATCAAGAGTTTTTTTCCTGGGGAAATGCTTTGGGGCCTGGGACGCCAGCCCTGAGAAGTTAAAAATGCTTCATTGTAATAAATAGATCTAAAACACGCGTCCCTGTGCATGCAGAGCAGCCACACAATCCTCTGGATGTGTGTCTGTATGTATATGCATTTCCAAAACCAACAGTCGTGTTTAGCATACTCACCTCATATTCTCTTACTCTGAGGGATACAAAATCCAGCTGATATGACCAAAAAAAGTCACTTTTGAAGCTGGGTGGCATCCCACTAGCAAAGGAGAAAGGCCCTGCTTTTAACAAGGGGAAAATAGAGGAGGTCTGAAGGACAGAGGTTGAGGTTTCACTCTCTTCTTGGAGAGCAAACCTCACTTCTCTCTGCTTTGATGCACCAAGGCCAGAGGTTCCTGGGCTCTGTCTCAGCCTTGGGACAGCTGAGAGAGCCACAGGAATGCCTCCAGCTCCTCAAAGGAGCTTCTGCTGTGGATTCCCACCACTAACCTGGGTTTCCTGCAGGAGGAAGGGATCCCTTTCCAGTTCTAAGCTGGCTGTGACCCGCTTTGGGTTTAGACCCTCCAGGAAAAGGTGTGGGGTGCTCCATAATCCAATGGAGCTGGGGAACATTCCCACCACAAGTCTCCCTTCCCCCAGCAGAGAGCCTGAATTTCTCACTCTCTTTATGCTCTTGGAAGGAGAAAAATACACAGAGAACTGAAGCAGAGGGATATAGTGGCTCCTGGCTTGGGAGTTTTCAGCTGTGTGTTTATCAGCTCCATCCCCTGATGGTATCAGCACAAACAGGCCACCCACAGAAGGCTTAGCAGGCTGGTCTGGGCTCCAGCTTTTCCTGCCTGTCTCCGTGTGTGTGTGTGTGTGTGTGTATACAGCAGGGATGGATGATCCCAGGGCCCGGCCGTCTGGGGCCGGCCTCCATTTATTTACTACACAGCTGATGTCATGGCTAAACATCTTTTTTCTGTGTTTATGGGGTGTGCTGCTTTAATCTGCCCGAGATGAATAGACCCCTAAGAGAAGTCAGCTTAGCCGTGTCCCTTCTTGGATAGGAAACAACAAATTTTAGGACAGGAAATGGGAGCAACTTAAACAAATGGCTTTAGGGTTTTTATTTAAGTCCCTCAGCTCTTTTCCTTGGCAGACCCAAGAGGTGCTTTCCCTCCTGATTCCTTGGGAACGCTCTAACCACCCCCTCTCCTCCTGCGCCCCGGCAGGCACGTCGGAGCTGAGCCCCTTCTCGGACCCGCGGCAGTTCGAGCGCTCCTTCCCCACGCTGCCGGCGCTGACGGAGACGCGCTTCTCCGACCCGCGGATGCATTACCCCGGCGCCATGTCCGCCGCCTTCCCCTACACGGCCACGCCCTCGGCCACGGGCATCGGGGGCATCAGCATGACCAGCATGCCCACCACCACCCGCTTCCACCACACCTACCTGCCGCCCCCGTACCCCAGCTCCACGCAGAACCAGAGCGGGCCCTTCCAGGCCAACCCCTCTCCCTACCACTTGTACTACGGGACGTCCTCGGGCTCCTACCAGTTCTCCATGGTGGCGGGAGGCGAGCGCTCGCCCACCCGCATGCTCTCGTCCTGCACCAGCGCCTCGGCGGGGAACAACCTGATGAACGCCAGCCTGGGCGCGCAGAACGACGGCGTGGATGCGGACGGCAGCCACAGCAATTCCCCCACCGCCATGAGCACCACGGGCAGGATGGACGAGTCCGTCTGGAGACCCTACTGAGGAGGAGCTCGGCTGGGAACAAAGCCGTGTCGTTGACTTAATCGGCCACCGTGGCTCCTCTTGGGAGCCACCAAAGTGATGCCAAGGGAAAAGTTAAACCAAAGTCTTCCAAACCCAAAGCTAAGGATCCTCTGCATGCAGACATCAAGCGAAGATGGACCAAGACCTTCGTTACATTTCAAGGTGAACACCCACGAGGCTTGAATGTGTCGCTTGATGTGGTTCCTTTCGTATGTTTTAGGTATGTGGATTGTACATAGGGAAAAAAAAACCCCAAGGACGTGTGGAATCAGATGTTTGGTACTCGCAGAACACTTCTCATTCATCTCACACCTCTTCCCCACACGAAGCATTCAGAAGTGAGGAGAATCTCACCCTTCCTCTGCAAAATGGTTCAGAGAAGAGAAGTCACCAGGAAGTCATCCGAGCCATCTCTCTGCCAGTGCTAGAGGACTGAACTTAACTTTAAAAAAAAGGAGAAAAAAAGAAAAAAACCCCATTGTCTCCTGTCCTCCCCTCCCTGCTGGTGAAGGGTCCCTGAGCACCACAGAGCAGTGGGTTTGCAGCACAGCCAGGGGCACTGGGGCTCAGTCAGCCACGTGAACAAGAGCTGTGATGTGATTATTGTTATTATTTGTTGACGACACAAGTTGTATTATTCATTTTGGTGTCACTGTTGTCATTTGTCAATCAGTAACGTGGCTGACCCCGGGCCTGGCTGACCTCTCCCCTCCATGTTTACACACAAGTTGTACTTTTTATGGAGATGTTTTGTTTTGTTTGTTTGCTCTCTTGTCCTGACCTCACCATTCAGCTCTTTGCTTTCCTTAGCAAACCTCAGTGATGGTGGCTGAAGGGAAGGCGGCGTTCAGGACAATCTGAGACATTTGAGATGCACTTCCAAGGGGCTCAGGAGCCTTTGGCACAGCCTTGCATCCGTCCTCCAGGCGTTCCTTCCGTCCCCTCAGAGAGGCAACACTCACAGCTGGTGGCAAAGCTTCACACTTCTGTTCTGGTCCTTTCCCATGTTCTCATCCAATTTTTTATTTTGATTCACGTCTCAGTTCATCCTGAAAGCTCTGAGATCTGGAGAAAGGAGCAGTTTCTACTCCTGGTGGTGGGAATGTTGTGAATTGATGCTGTGCAGCCTCTTCCATCCCCTCACCCTCCTGTCCTTCCCCAGGTGACCTGAGCACGGTGGTCTCGCTGTAGAGGGGGCACTCCATGCCGCTGGTGGCGGTGGCATCAGGTGGTATTTGCAGGAACCAGGTCTGCCAAGCAGCACACACCCTCACAGCTGACACCACACAGATTGCAACCGAACAGTTCCGTGGTGGAGGGGTGCTCTGGGCTCCTCCAAGGCCGGCTCAGGGCTTGGCTCTGATGCACAGCACAGGGTTTGTCACCTCCTGCAGGCCACCTGTGCCCTCTGCTGGCATGAGAACTGGGGCTGGGTTCAGGATTCTTCATGCTGGCAGGGCTGGGAGGGCACAGACAGATTCCTGGGCATCCACAACTGCAGGGCCCAGTGCCCTGCAGGGCCCTCCCTGCAGCCAGAGGACAGCCCCAGTGCCACCAGTCACCACGCCTTTCTTTTTTCCACTTCTCCCATAACCAGAAGAAAATCGATCCCCCAGAGCTGCCCTCCTGGCCCCTGTGCCCCAGCCACACCGTCCCAGCCTTGTCACCTGTCCCCAGCTCCCAGCTGGCAGCCGGCCACCCTCAGCACAGAGCGCTGGAATTGCACTACCACAGCAGGGCTGGAGCAGCACGTCCTGGCTGCCCTGGAGAGCTGCCATGACCACTCCGAGTTCCAGAAGCAACGAAGAACAACTCTTTTCAATAATAATAATAATGATGATAATAATAATTTTTTTTTTTAAATATATAAAAGGCCTTACCCCAGCATAACTGCAACCTCCACTTGCCTTAGCGCCGGCACTCGCCGGCTCTGCAGCTGGACAGGGCAGCCTGTGTTTTAATGCCTTTTTGCATTTGTCATCCTGTCCCACTGGTTGAAAGCACAAAGGAAACAAGGCGTTCCTAGTTGTAGGTTAATTTAAGACTATTTGTAGTAAGTTTTAAAGGAGAAAATAATAAAAAGAATGGCAATGATGTTGTTTTTATGACATATTGTCATGTGAAGGTGTAAATAGATGCACCTCCGTTGTATGCAAGTGGTCATGAGACAGGCCAATGTTTTTTGCTTTGCACTATAATTTGCTTTTTTTTTTTTTAAAAATGCACAATCGCTTGTACAGTAAAGCCCCTTTGTCTGGCTCACAGAATATTTAACTATAAAATCTAATTTTTGGTCTTATTTGTTATAATAATATAATTCTTAAATGTGTTGAAGGATACGATTCTTAATAATGCTTCTAATACTTGTATGTGCAGGGTAAAAGATCACCAGACTAAGGAGATGAGATCAGAGATCTTTGTAGATAAAGAAGGCTAAAGTTGTTGGGTTTTTTAATGGCGTCTTCTGATGGACATTAAAAAAAAATTGCTAGCGATACCAAAAAAAAATGTGGTTATTTGTGTAATACCCCAACCCTACTTGAAGGTAATGCCCTATATTTAATATGTAGCCCAATTTTAAACCTGTAGCACTTGTCACTGGGGAGGGGGGAGGTGGGGAGGGCAGAGGAAGAGGAGGAGGAGGGTCTGCTCCTGGAGAAGGCATCGGGGAAGCTGCGGCTGGAGGAGCCTCCCGGCTCTGGCTTCCCCGAGAGCAGCCGGGCTCCGCGGGGCTGGCGTGGGGACAGAGCCGCGGCTCGGGGACAGAGCCACGGCTCGGGGACAGCTCTGCTTTTCGGGGCTGGGGTCGTTTGTGCTCCGTGGCCGTGGCCTCGGGCCGCCGTGTAATCCTGTCGATGCCATGTGGAACAATAAACGAATGGTTACAATGGCCCCGCCGCCTCCCGCCTGTCACTTCTCGCCGGGGGCCGTGCCCGGGGCAGGGAAAGGTTCCTCACGCTGCTTTTTGTGCCCCGGTGCCAAGGGAAGGTTCCCCACGCTGGTTTTTGTGCCCCGGTGCCAAGGGAAGGTTCCTCACGCTGCTTTTTGTGCCCCGGTGCCAGGGGAAGGTTCCTCACGCTGGTTTTTGTGCCCCGATGCCAAGGGAAGGTTCCCCACGCTGCTCTTTCTGTGCCAGGGGCAGGGAGGGCTCCTCACGCTGCTTTTTGTGCCCCGGTGCAGAGGAAGGTTCCCCACGCTGGTTTTTGTGCCCCGGTGCCAGGGGAAGTTTCCCCACGCTGGTTTCTGTGCCCCGGTGCCAGGGAAAGGTTCCCCACGCTGGTTTTTGTGCCCCGGTGCCAGGGGAAGTTTCCCCACGCTGGTTTTCGTGCCCCGGTGCCAGGGGAAGGTTCCCCACGCTGGTTTTTGTGTCCCGGTGCCAGGGGAAGGTTCCCCACGCTGCCCTTCCTCCAAGCTCTGATTTTCGGCTCATTCAGAGCATCCCCGTCCCAGCCCCGGTGCTCGAGGGCTGCTCTTGGCCACAGTTGGGCACCACAGGGGTGCCCAGGGGAGGGCGGGCAGGGACGGGGTGGGATGGGGGGAGCTGAGCTCGCTGCAAACCCACTGAAATCTCTGCGGAGGGTCGGCAGCACCGGCCGTGCCCGCGGGCAGCCCCGGCGGGGCGATCGCTGCGTGCCAGCCCCGCATCAGCCCCGCACCGCCTCCCTGCCCTGCTCCGTCAGCTCCGCACAAAGCCAGCGGGACCCGACCTGCCGGGCAGCGCAGCCCAGAGCCCGCAGCACTCAGCGCCCGCCTACAGAGCCCAAACGACGGCGGAAAGGCCAAACCCGAAAGGTCCCAGCCCGCAACAGGAGCCGGTGCCAAGGCCGGGGCTGCCGAGGAGCCGGGGAAATCAGAGCCAGAATTATTCATGAGCTCGGGGCATTCCCAAAGCTCTGCCTCCCCTCTGCAGCATCTCCTGAGCGCTGCCCACAGCGGCGTCCGCGTGGAAAGAGGAAAAAATAAAAGTAGGAAAAGCCCAAACCACACCACAATAAATGCTCGTACCCAGCTCCACAGCCCTGGCCAGCAGGAATATATTCCAAGGAAAACCCGAGAGTTAGCTGCCTTTTCTTCACAGCTACTGGGAGAGGAAACACCCCGAGGTGTAGCTGTTATTTACAGGAACTTTCTGTTCCGAACGGATCCCTGCTTTTCTCGCAGCCTCAGAGCTGCAGTGGGAAGAGAGAAGGAGAAGGAGAGAGGTGGAGGGGAAAAAAACAAATAAAAAAGGATTTTATTGCATTGTCACGCACTGGATTACCCGGGAAATCCATGGGGTTCAAGTGGGTTTGGCACTGGTGCCCGTGGAGGGGATGAGGATGTGTTAGGCCAAAGCAAAATCCTAAAATCAGCAACTTAAAATCCTGATGGGAGGCCCAGAGAGCTGATGGTGTTAAATATGCCCAGCACCTGAGGGCCAGAGGGCTGTGATTTTTATATGGGCATTATTTTTATATGGGTATTATTATTATTTGTGTTACTCTATGGGTGATATTTTTATAAGGCTGATGTTTTTATATTGGGGATATTTTTACCCGGGCCACCTACAATGTGCTGCTGCTGCATCCTGCTTCCACACAGGTTTTGCCCCAATTTAATGAATTTAAATGGGAGAGCTGGACCCCATCACAGCAGTGTGGGGTTGTGGGGTACATCAGCCAATCCCAAAGGCTCCCAAATACCCAAAGGCTCCCTGTATTTCAGGGGGAAGCTGAAAAACTGGGCTGGAAGCAACAGCGTGGGGCAGTCCAAGCAGGAATGTTTGGATTTTCTTTTGCAACAGAAAACAAAAAGGGGGAAAAAATAGCTGGAGCTTGGAAAGCTATTTTTTTTTTTGAGCATTCAGATATTAAATTGTGTGGACTAAAAAAATCTCAGGAAAAATGAAGACTATTTCCTTTGAGATCAGAGCTTACAAAAGTCTCAGCAAAAAGCTTGTCTTATTGTCATTCCAGCCCAAACTCCAAAGCCCAGCCTGTTTTAATGACTCTGTTGTGTCCAAACTGCCTTGGTAAATAATCTTTTAACTTGCACAAATTCTGAGACTACACAGGATACAGGGGAAGGATCCTGCTCTTGTCTTGCCCACATCAAGCCCTTAACAAACCGTGCCCAAACGAGCAAGCAGCATCATTAAGGCCCAATCCTGTTCCTCTGAAATAAGGATGAAATCCTGTTCCTCTGAAATAGAACCAGATGGCCCCGAGAGGTGCAGAGCACCCACCCAGCACTCCCAGGGACCCTCTGCACCTGCAAAAAACCAGCCCCGTGGGCACCCAGCTGGAGCAGGGCGAGGGTCCCACGCTGGCATCGTCTCCAAGGGCATCCACGGGGGGTTAATCCTCCTGCAGGGCCTTCCTGCTGGAAAGGATGGGGGCTTTGTGGGGCTGGGGTGGGTGTTTTTGTGAATGCTGCCTATTTAGAAGCTAAATGATGGAAAACATGGAAAATTCATTAGGGTGTCTGGGCAAGTGTTGGGTTACACGTCATTCACATCCACTTACTCAGCGGGACCTCGCGCCTTGGGGGAGAGATATATTTATATACATTTATATACATGGATTTTATATAGAGGAGTGGTTTGGGGAGGTTTTTTTCCCCCTCCGTTTAATTTCCAGCCTGGCACAAAAATGAGACTTTTTGCCTGTGTTCAAAACTCGCTGCCCCCTCGGCCTGTGCTCGCTGGGCTCTGTCCCCTTCCCAGTGCTGTGACCGGTGCCACTCCCAGTGCTTGGAAAAGGCAGGAGCTGATTCCAGAATCCATAAAGGGCAAATCCATGGCCAGGGCAGGACCTGCAGGCTGAGATCCCTTCAGTGCTGGCTGGGGGACGATGAGGGCTGGCAGAGGAGCAGGGGGTGGAGGGCTGGTCCAGTGCCCAAAGGATAAAACCCCCAAAAAACCCCAATCCTTCACTCCTGATAACTCAGAATTTCCCCAGTTTGCTGCAGTACAAAACCAACCCAATGAGAACATTGTTCCAAGGTCACAGGAGATGTTTTGTTCAGGGTATTTCATTTTTCAGGGAGCTCTTTCTCCCCATCTTCAGCCTGTCCTGACGCCCCCCTCCAGCCCTGAACCACATCAGAGATGCCACCAAGCAGGGCCATGTCACTTTTGATGGCACCTGAACCTGCACTCCGGTGCTGGCAGCCCCAAAAACCACATCTTGAAAGCCTCAGCAGGCACCTCGTGTGCTGTTCTGTGATTTAATCACACATTTCATTTTTATTTAGTCCATGCAAAGCAAGGCCCCCGTGTAACTGTTAATTCCTGCCGGCAGCAGCCTGGGATGCAGGGACGGTGTTTTTTTTTGTGCAGAGGCTGGGTCGGGCTGGGAGATCAGAAGAGTTTAAATTAAAATAGGCTCATGCGAGGCTTTATTCTTGGCTTAGCCCACAGAGGCTAAAAACGCTGCTCAGCGACGCAGCGCCGGGATCCCGGCGCTGTCAGACACCCGGCCCTGAGCGCAGCCCCACTTCAAAGCGCCGGGGCAGGGCACGGTGGGAGCGGGGCCTCATTAACCCGGGATCGCGTTCCATGGGCCCACAGCGGCTCTAATGAGGGCAGGAGCGGCGGGCAGGGCAGCCGGGGCCGCGGCCCGTGGCTGCGTGCGCGGGGCCGGCCCGGAGCATCCCCCAGGTGAGCGCCCCGGGCGGGCACCTGCTGCGTGGGCCGGGCTCCCGCGGGACCGGGCAGGTTCCCGGAGCCTCCCGGAGGCACCCGCAGCACCCACGGCTCCGGCACCTCCCGCCCCGGCCGGCGGCTGCCCCCGGGATCCGCCCGGGGAGCGGGCTGGGAGCGTCCCCCCGCTGCTGCAGCCCCCGAGGGTCAGGCAGGGCGCTCGCACGGCTGCTGGGGCTGTCGCTGGTGTTCCCTGGGCCCCTGGCAGGCAGCGCCGTGTGCCTGGAGCCCCACGGGGCTGGAAAAGCCACGGGTGTCTTGGCTGGGCGGCCAAAGCATCCCTGGGATGGCACCGCGGAGAGGAGAGCGCTGGGAGCAGAGGGCACGGCCCCGAGCTCCTGCCCAAAGCACCTCCGTGCAGCAGAGCAGGAGAGAAAGGAAACCCCGGGCACGTTTTGGGGCTGGATGACCCAAATTCAGGCTCTGTGAGCACCCCAATATCGGTCCTGTGAGCACCCAAATCCCGGCCCTGTCAGCACCCAAATCCCAGCCCTGTTGGCACCCAAACCCCAGCCCTGTGAGCACCCCAATCCTGACCCTGTGAGCACCCCAATCCCGGCCCTGTGAGCACCCCAATCCTGACCCTGTGAGCACCCCAATCCTGACCCTGTGAGCACCCCAATCCCGGCCCTGCCAGCACCCAGATCCGGTGGGGTGGGCGGCCCAGGAGCAGCTCGGGGTCTCCATCCCCAGGGATGCTCAGCGCTTCCCCTGCCCAGCGCCGGTGTCCGGCGGCGCTCCGGGAGGGACATTTCACACCAGTGCTACCAGGCGCTGGATTTCCTTTCCATCCCAGCGATTTGCAAACCCCCCGGTCCCTGCAAACGTACACAGGGTGGGTTTTAATTCGAGCAGGAAAATAACCGCAGCAGAGCTGGGTTTGGCTGCGGAGGGCGGTCCCGGAGGTGCCGGTCCCGGTGCAGCTCCCGGTGCAGCTCCCGGTGTGTCCCCGGGGCGGCTGCAGCCCAGAGCCCCCTTGGCAGGTTTTGCTGTTTGTCTTTGCAGCCGGTGGGTTTATTACAGCAGGGAACACCCAGAGTTTTTTTGTTTGGTTTTTTGGGTTTTTTGTTGGTTTGGTTTTTTTCTTTTTGCCGTCTGCCATGAAATCGATACAGTAATTTCATTTCTCAGTCATAAATGAAATGAGCTGTAAAGCAAAGTTGGGTGTTTAAGCCAGAGTGAAAGAATGAATTGTTCTGATGGGGGATATTAACAAGGGGATTAAATGTTCCTGCGAATCTTGGGGGTCCCCAGGCCGCCCCGACTGTCACTGGGTGGTTTTGGGGCTCCCTGCCCTGCCTGGGTGGGCACAGAACTTGACTGAGCCCCACCAGGGACCCCTCCAGGCATGGAGATACTGCAGGGGGTTTGGGGCACTGGTGGCCAAGGGAAAGAGCAGAGGGAAGTCCTTGTGGGATGGGGCCAGTGGGGAGCTCTGCCAGCCCCTCATCTCCTCATCCTCATCCTCATCCTCATCCTCATCCTCATCCTCATCCTCATCCTCATCCTCATCCTCATCCTCATCCTCATCCTCATCCTCATCCTCATCTCCTCATCTTTTCCTCATGGCAACACTTCCACATGGGGATAGACTAAAAGGAACGGGAAAAACAACCCCGAACCAAGGAGATGTCTGTTACCAGCAGCCTTTCAGCTGACCCAAGGCAATTGGGGTTTTTAGGCTGGGTTTTTTCACGGGGACACAAGCCCTGCTGCTTTCCGAGGAGGGTGGGCAGAGCTTTCTGCAGTTCACAGCTCGGGGGATGTTTTTCCCTGCCACGGAAGGCAGGAGCTTTGCCCAGCTCCACACCATTAAAGGTTAAGCCCAGAATTTGGGCTTTGCTTTCCTGCCCGCAGCCTGGCAGCCCGACCTCGGGAGCCCTCCTCTCATGGCAGGCGCCCAAGACCCCCAGCTCCCCTCCTGCCCTTGCTCCAACATTTATTTTCCAGT
The DNA here is from genome assembly GCF_050655825.1 of Lonchura striata. NCBI lineage: Eukaryota > Metazoa > Chordata > Aves > Passeriformes > Estrildidae > Lonchura > Lonchura striata. The sequence goes on from NC_140725.1 coordinate 1,348,666, forward strand.
GGAAAATAACCCAGAGCTGATCCGGAGCACTTTGACAAGTCCAAAAATACGAGGCCATATTATCTTTAAACCAGTTTTAAAAAGCCCCACAGTGAAAGCCCTACTGGGGCAGGAGAAACTCCAGCCAAGTTCCCCACGTCCGCCCCCTGCTCCAGTTGTATTCCCCTGGAAATCCTCGCAAAGAAAAACACAGGGCCTGAAAAAAAATTTGGTTTTCATTAAAACCCTCGAATGTGAGGGGTTCTGTAGCTTTCAATGGGGCTTTGATTCCTATAGATGATGGAATGTTTTCAGAACATTTCAAAAATGTTCTCCACCTTTCTATCTTCTATCGGCGGGGAACTGCGCCGGGTTTTTCTGCTTGATAGAAGTGGCGAGGGCTGGAGGCACATCCAAACCCTTTCCTTTATTTACCTTGAGGTTTCGGTTTAAAAATGTGATGATATTTTCTTGTGGCTTTGGAACCAGAGGAGATAATCCACGTCGGGGGAGAAGAAATGGGCGGAAAACGCTGCAGGAATTTTTTTTCAAGGGGGATTTTAATTATTAATTTTATTTTTTTTCCATGGAGAGGAAGCGGGGTCACTCAGCACATGCAGGCACCCACGTACCTCTCTGAGCCCCGTCTGGGGGAAGCTGAGAGGCATTTCCAACCCTCTACATCATCTCCAGTTTTGTGGAGATTACAGATTACCTGAAGAGATGATTTTATTGCTGTGTTCCATCCCTGCTCCTGGCTGCACCAGCTGGTGGCTTTTCTAAATCCCCTTTTATAGGAGACCAGCTTTTTAATGTCATTTAATTCAATTTTTTTGAGTGTAAAGTGGGTTCCTGGCCTTGGCATTTTTGAGGGTGAGGTTTAAAGAGCTGGAGGGAGCTGAGGTGCCCCTTCCCATCACCCCCAACCTCACCTGGTGCCCGCGGTGCCCGAGGAGCCCCAGGGTGCTGAGGGTGCTCAAAAGCCAGGCTGGGTCAGCCCCGTGTCCTTTCCAGAGCCAGGATTCCTTCCCAGCCCGGGGAGGGAACCATCCCCAGGGCTCTGCTTCATTCCAGCTTTTCCTGCCGCTGTGTCCGAGTCACCACCCGGTGCCAACCCCAGACCTCCCCGGGGCTCCCCTTGATGCACCAACCCCACCCCAGCTGGCATTTTGGGGCGCCTTTGTGCCCTTTCCTGCAGGAAACCCCAAAGCAAACACCTTTCCTGCAGCTCCTGCAGAGGAGGAGGAGGAGGAGGTGCGAGCCCAGGCCTGGTGCCGAATTTGGGCACCGTGCCGGGCCGGTCGGACCGGTCGGGCCGGCCGGGCCGTGCCCGTGGCACCAGACACGCCGTGCCCGCCCCTGCCGCTGCCCCTGCCCCTCCCCGGGTGGCAGCTCAGCCTGGGCTCCGTCCCCGCTCATCGGGCACTGCCCCAGAAGGGCCACCCAGGCTGAGGTGCCACCGCAGTGCCCGGCCCCGCTGCCCTGCAGCTCCTGCAGCGCTGCCAGCCTGGCGTGGTCCAGCTCCTTCCGGGGGGATTCCAGGGATTTGGATAAACCCCGGGAGCTGAGCACCGAGTGCCAAAGTCTGGCTCCAGCCCTGCCGGGCTGACCCAGCGCCTTGGGAAGAGGCTTGGAGCTGGGCTGGAGCTGGGCTGGAGCTGGGCTTGGAGTTGGGTCTAGAACTGGGCTGGAGCTGGGCTGGAGCTGGGCTGGAGCTGGGCTGGAGCTGGGCTGGAGCTGGGCTTGGAGCTGGGCTGGAGCTGGGCTTGGAGGTGGGCTGGAGCTGGGCTGGAGCTGGGATTGGAGTTGGGTCTAGAACTGGGCTGGAGCTGGGCTGGAGCTGGGCTGGAGCTGGGCTGGAGCTGGGCTGGAGCTGGGCTTGGAGCTGGGCTGGAGCTGGGATTGGAGTTGGGTCTAGAACTGGGCTGGAGCTGGGCTGGAGCTGGGCTGGAGCTGGGCTGGAGCTGGGCTGGAGCTGGGCTGGAGCTGGGCTTGGAGTTGGGTCTAGAACTGGGCTGGAGCTGGGCTGGAGCTGGGCTGGAGCTGGGCTGGAGCTGGGCTGGAGCTGGGCTGGAGTTGGGTTTTGAGCTGGGCCTGGAGCTGCTCCCCGAGTCAGGGTCCCTGTGGGTCTTGGGTCTGAGCAGCAGCAATCTGGAGGGGCTGGGATGTTCCATGGATGTGATTCCATGGATGTGATTCCATGGATGTGATTCCATGGACGTGGTTCCATGGGAGCCTGGCCATGGGGCTGCAGTTCCCCAGGCAGGGATGAGCCCATCCAAGGCCGGAACAACGCGGGGTCCCACGTTCTCCTTGTCCCCTCCAGAGCTCCTGGGCTGCCCGGGCAGGGGTGAGGGCTCTGCCCATGCCAGCTCCTGCCCATCCCAGCTCCTGCCCATCCCAGCTCCTGCCCCGGGGCTCTGGAGCCGAGGAGAGCGGGAGTGTGCCAGAGCTCACCTAGGCAGGAGCAGCTGCCGCCTCTCCGGGGTGGGATGGGGACAGGATGGGAACGGGATGAAGACGGGATGGGGACGGGATGGGGACAGGATGGGGACAGGATGGGGACAGGATGGGGACGGGATGGGGACGGGATGGGGACAGGATGGGGACAGGATGGGGACGGGACATGCTCCCCTCTCACTCGGGCAGGAGCAGCAGCAGGAGCCAGGGCTGCTTCCGAGCTGGGAATGCCCAGAGCCCCCGAGCACGGAGCCAAACCCAGCCCCCGGCTCCCCCCTGCCACAAGAAATGCAAACATCATTAATTTTTTAATATCTAATTAAGAAGTTTTAATTTGCTCCCCTAGCATGAGGGGCACGGTGGCTGCCATTGGAGTAGAGTGGTTATAAAACACCCCCACGGAGCCTCTGTGGATTTGAGGATCTTTGTTAATTGTTAATTAGCACGTGGAGCTGGGCTGGGTTAATGGCCAAGAACCTCATGGGTCCTTGTGTGGCCATGGACCAGCACAGCATCCCAAACCAGCACCCCAAACCAGCACCCCAAACCAGCACCCCAAACCAGCATCCCAAACCAGCACCCCAAACCAGCACCCCAAACCAGCATCCCAAACCAGCACCCCAAACCAGCACCCCAAACCAGCACCCCAAACCAGCATCCCACACACTGGGGGCTGCTCTGGAGCTGGGCAGCCACAGCTGGGCCGTGGCTGAGCCCCCCCAGGTCCCTCCCAAGGCTCCAAAAACGCTGAAATGATCCCAATCAAAAGCTCCTCTGTACCCAGCCCAGGGCTGATCTGTGCCTTGAGGAGCTCCAGCATTTGCCCATGGGGGGAAAAAAACCCTTATTAGATTAAAACCAAGCCCCTCTGCATGAATCCTCTCCCTCTTCCCAAGCCCAGTCACTTTAAAAGGCAGAGATGGAAGAAAAAAAAGAAAAAACTGGGATCGGTTTAAAGAACTCAGCCCTTCACAGGAGATGCTTCAGCTGCCATAACTCCACAAATAAACTTTGCTTTCTACTCTGACTCGTGGCACAGTTTTGGCAAATTCAGAGCCCCTCAGTGCAGCGTTTCCTGCATTCCCGATTGCTATCGGAAGGCTTGGGAAAATATACAGGTGGAGGGAGCAGATTTAACTCTTTGCTCCCCAACCTCACCCCCGAGTCAGGGAGAGCTCGGGGCTGCTCCAGAAGGGACCAAGGCTCTCGGATGGGGAACAAATCCCTGCCTCAGCAGCACATGGAGGTGCTCAGGATGGGCTCGGAGAAAAACAGGAATTGGGACTGAAGGAAAAGGCTGGAACCAGGCTCCAAGCCAGCTTCCCACTGCCTGAGCTGGAGCAAACCTGGGACAAGAGGGTTTCCATGCTCGTGGAATGGCCCCTGGCTGGCATCAGCTGCAGAAGCCCTGCAAGGCTTCACAGCTGCCAAGGGATTTTTATTCTGGGCTTTTAAAACAAAAACCAGGGTAATAATGATAATTTTTGTGTGAGGAACCACAGGCCCAAGCCTCAGGTGAGGCTCAGGGAGGTCTGGACTGGCCGAGGTTCATCGAGGAAAACCCAAGCACAGCAAGTCCAGTTTCATTCCCTACAAATGCCAGCGGCCCCGCTGGCCACAGCTTGGCTGGAAAGCCAAATAAATGCAAATAAAGTAATAATAATTAAATAAAATAACAAATTTAAAATGTCAGCCAGGCCTTTTGGGCCTGGACCAAGCAGGAGGAGGAAATTCCAGCCCCTCCATGCCAGCTGCCACCGCAGGAAGGTGCTGGAGGTGCCCAGAAAGTGGCTGGCGAGGAATGCAGGGGCTGGGCTGGGCAGGAAGGACACATCCACCCCAGGATGGAGGGGCTGGATCCGGCCCTTTTTTCCTCTCCAATCCCAGATATCAGCCTTGGCCTCGCTGGAGAGCAGGGGCAGAGGCACTGGACATGTGTCAGCCGGGACATTGCTGAGGGACAGACGTGTCCCAAAAGCCTCCCAGGAGGAGCAGGAGCTCCAGACCTCCCAGGGGAGCGTGGATGAGCTGGCAGGGACACAGGGTCAGAGCAGGGATCCTGTCTGGAGCACGGAGGCTTTGCTGGTCCCCTTGGCTCCAGGGCCACCAGCGTGCAGAAAATCCCTTTCCCAGCCCGCAGGGGCCCGGGACAGCTGCGGAGGGAGGGGATTGCTCATCTCCACGGGGACTGCGGCTCCCGGGGGAGGAAAGGATGTTCCCCATCCTCCCCTCGCACCAGGGATGGATTTTTGGATTTTTTTCCTCTCTGGGACCTCTCTGAAGGGCCAGCTCAGCCCCGTCCCCCCGCAGCTCCCAAAGGGATCTCGGCCGCCTCCTCCGGCACCTCTTCAATGCAGTGGCGGGGATTTGGCGGGGGCGGAAAAGCCAGGAGAGCATCGCGGGGCTCGAGCTGCCCCTGCCCAGGCCGGGACCGGCTCTTGGCCCCTCGGGGCCGGGCAGGGCCGGGGCCGCCGGCGCCGCTCCCGGGAGAGGCCGGCCCGGGGCGCCGGGAGCGGCGGGCGCGGATCAAAGCGCCCGGGAGGTTTCGGAGCGATGGACGAGCCGCGGCGGGAGGGCGAGCAGCCAGCAACCCGCCCCGGCTGCGCCGTGCGGGGCTGCGGGAGGACGGGCAAGGTGCAGGCTCGGAGCTCTGCCCCACTTCCAGGCAGCGACCTCGGGCGCTGCTTTCATCTGGCTCCGGCTCGGCAGACGCGGCTGAAACGCTGCCCTTCGGGGCTGTGCGGATGGCGAGGGCAGCGGGGGCTGGCACCGGGGCTGTGCCAAGGCTGGGCCGCTCCAGGGCCCGGCTGTCCCAGAAGCAGCAAGCTCGGGTGTCCCCAACAAACCTCATCCACTCACCCCGGTCCGGGAGCACCCCCAAACCCCCGTTTGCTGGAAAAGAGGGGAGAAATGCAGAATGGAGTCCAGCCTGGCTTTGCAGCAGGGGGAGGAAATGTGGGAGCTCCTGCACTCACCACCAGCCCCTCCTCACCTCCAAGGGATGCAGCAGCAGCAGCAGCCACAGCCGAGCCCCTCTGGGAGCAGGAGCAGGAGCCGGGGCAGGAGCTGCTCCTTTGGGCCCCAGACCCCCGAGATTCACACCCAGCTCTGCCCATTTCCATCTCCCGGGCCCGGCTGCCCCCGAGTCCCGCTGGGGTTTGCCAGGACGGGAGGAAAGCACAGCCCGGGGAGGCGAGCGGGGCACTGGCACAGGCACTGCAGGAAAAAGGGAGCCTGAACCCAAACCCACACTCCGCTGGTTTCTGGGAAGGGTTTGCAGTGACCACAGGGAAAACACACAGGTCTGGGCAGCACCTGCGGGGTCACAGCCCGGCCTGGGGCCTGGCACAGCGGGCAGTGCCAAGGAAACGCTGTGGGAAGGCAGGAGGGATGTGCTGAGCCTTTCCCTGCGGTCCCCTCCATCCTTTCTGCATCCTCCAAGCTCCACCAGGACTTTTCCCTCCTGGACAAGCCCTTCCCACTCCCAGCGCCGCTGTTTCACAGCGAGCCCGGGTTTTTGGGAGCTCTGCTGGCCACATCAGCCGGGGAGCTCCCAGCTCAGTCCCTCGGCTGGGCCCGGCCAGAGCAGGGAGCTGATCCCTCACCGCCGGCTGCGGCGTCCCCAGCTCGCAGGGAAGGTGGGAGAGGAGGCCGGGCCCAAGTGCCGGTTGTGAAATAAGCCCCGGTACCTGCCCGGCTTTGAAATGCAAAGCGCCCGGCTCCGCTCCGGCAGCGCCGCTGCGGTCTGGGGCGAACAAAGCCCTCAACACAAACGGGCTGCAGTTGCTGATCAACGAGCAGCTTCAGACCGAGAGGCATCTCGCATGCAAATGGGGTTTCCCGCTAATTAAATGCACAAAGGAGATTTTTCCAGGCATCCAAGGTTGCTCCTGCGGAGTCTGAACTCCCACACGCGCACACACCCAGCGCCTCTGCAGAACGAGGGCTTTTTCTGCGCACAAAGCACTTCATTTCCATGCGCGTGGATTGGGCAACGCCGCCGTTCCCGGCTCCCTGCCCCGCTCCCGCCGAGGACATCCCGACCCAGCAGCGGCTCTTGGGGTTCCCGGTTCCACCCCGTGTCCAGCTCGCCGGGAATCACAGCACTGGGATAATTTCAGCCCATTTCCAGGCTCGCTGGAGCTGGGTGAAGCCTCACAGGTGCTGGGCTCCGACAGGTTTGGGGAAAAGATTTTGGTTTGAGGGACAAGACCCACAAGGTCCCATCTCCCAGGGGGATCCATGAGGCCACTTAATCTCCTGTCCCATGAGGATAAATCCCCTGTCCCCTAAGGACGTGGCACTGGCAGTGCCCGTGAGCCAGGCCAGGGATTGCTCTGCCCCAGGAACAGCGTCCAGATCTCCCCCCGGGCTCACCCACAGCCCCTTCCTGCCATGGGGCAGCCCAGGAAACACCAAAACCTGTGTTACACTGCCCAGGGAACACCAAAACCTGTGTTACACAGCCCAGGGAACACCAAAACCTGTGTTACACTGCCCAGGGAACACCAAAACCTGTGTTACACTGCCCAGGGAGCACCAAAACCTGTGTTACACTGCCCAGGGAACACCAAAACCTGTGTTACACTGCCCAGGGAACACCAAAACCTGTGTTACACAGCCCAGGGAACACCAAAACCTGTGTTACACTGCCCAGGGAACACCAAAACCTGTGTTACACAGCCCAGGGAGCACCAAAACCTGTGTTACACAGCCCAGGGAGCACCAAAACCTGTGTTACACAGCCCAGGGAACACCAAAACCTGTGTTACACTGCCCAGGGAACACCAAAACCTGTGTTACACAGCCCAGGGAACACCAAAACCTGTGTTACACTGCCCAGGGAACACCAAAACCTGTGTTACACAGCCCAGGGAGCACCACAGCCCCTCTCCCCTCCTCCCAGCACACCCAGCCCCCCAAATCCAATCCTGACCCCAAAGCTCCCCTCTGCAGCTGCCCCCGGCCCAGCCGTGTCCGGGCTGCGCGGTGGGGCCAGGGCAGGGCCGGGGGATGCTCGGCAGGGTCGGGAGGGGCTGTTGGAGGCGCAGCAGGGACACCCCAGAAGCTCCCAGGCCCGGGGGGACACCCCGGCGGCTCCCAGCCCCGGGGGGACACAGGGGACACTCGGGAGTCAGACCCGGCCGCGTTTCACAACCACCGACGGCTCGGGCTGCCCCCGCCACCACCACCCACACTCGGGGTGTGTTTGCAATGCCGAGATGTGGAGTTTGTATCTCCTGCCCATCTCCAGCTGAAGCATTCCTGCTTGTTTACTGGTCCTCTCCCCCAGTCACAGGATCCCAGTCCAGCAGAGGAGCTTTCGTTTCCTGGGGACATCTTGCATTCATTAGGACATGTTGTTATTGACTTACAAGGCTGCTAATTCCCAAGGTCCAATTTAGCCCTCAAAACCACCAACATGTGTGCTGCGGAGTTGCTACATCCCTGCCAGCAGCCAAGTGTGCTCAGCAGGCACAGAGGGAGCCCAGACTGGAAGCCAGGGAGGTTTGGGAGCTCTCTGCTCCCAGCCCGTACCTGCGCCGGTGGCACACGGCCACCACACCGGCCCAAATATTCGCCCTCTGCAAATAGGGAAAATCAGATGAAAAGCAGCTGGGGAGATGCTGTGGGGTGACGGGGACGGTCCGAGGGGTGACAGGGACAGCTGGACCAGGAGTGCAGCCCCCGGGTCGTGGCCCGGGGCTGGCAGGAGCGGGGCAGGGCCCCGAGGAGCGGAGCCCAAGGGTGAGGGGTGCCTCAGCCGGGGAGGAGCTGCCCCGATGGGCTCCTCGCCGGGTTTAGGTCCGACAGGTTCGCTTAACTCCCCATCTCGGGCTTATCTCTCCCTGCGCTGCTCCCGCAGCCGCGCTGCCCAGCAATAAATAAATAGATAAATATGAAATGTACGGTGTGGCGAGAGCGAGCTTAACTCGGGCCCCCGGGGGCACTGAGTCACCTCAGCGGGAATGAAAGGCTGCCGGCTGAAGCAATTCCAGCCGCCCGCTCCGGCCCCACCCCGGCCGGGAAGCGGCAGCCCCCGGTGGCGGAGCCGCCCGGGAGCGGCGCCCGGGCCGGGCGGGGAGCGGCGGGCCGGGAGCCCGGGGCCGGGAGCCCGGGGCCGGGAGCGGCGGGCCGGGAGCCCGGGGCCGGGAGCCCGGGGCCGGGAGCCCGGGGCCGGGAGCCCGGGGCCGGGAGCCCGGGGCCGGGAGCGGCGGGCCGGGAGCGGCGGGCCGGGAGCGGCGGGCCGGGAGCCCGGGGCCGGGAGCGGCGGGCCGGGAGCGGCGGGCCGGGAGCCCGGGGCCGGGAGCCCGGGGCCGGGAGCCCGGGGCCGGGAGCCCGGGGCCGGGAGCCCGGGGCCGGGGCAGCCCCGCCGCCGCGGCTGCAGATCGCGGGGGGCACCTGCGGGAGCTGCGGGCCCCGCTCGGTGCCAGGGCTGGGCACGGCCTGGGGAACGCTTCCCCCTCGGCCGGGAGCCCGCACGGAGGGCAGGGAAAGAGCTGGAAGTGCGGGTTGTGCCCCAGCACGGAGCTGGGCACAGCACGACCCCGCTGCCGCCTTCCCTACCCCGGGCTGGCGGCTTTGGAGGGCACGGGGGGCACGGCACCGCCTGCCCTGAGGGTCCGTGGGGACAGGAGCCCTTCGGAGAGGGGTGGGGACCATTTCTGTGAGGCTGAGCAGCTGCAGAGGTTTTCCCTGGGGGCACAGGGACAGCAGCTCTGCCGTGGGCTCGGATCCCCACGGGCACGAGCAGAGGTGTGGGGTTGGCATCAGGTGCAGCTGTGCCCCACAGCCCAGGAAGGGGGCAAAGGCAGCACCCAGCGGGCTCGGGCAGCTCATGAACCTTCCTGCAGGGATCCTGAACTCTGGGAATGGGCTCCACGGTGTCCTGAACCTTGGGAATGGGCTCCAGGCTGTCCTGAACCCCGGGAATTGTCTCCAGGCTGCTCCTGAACCCCTGGAATGGCTCCAGGCTGCCCTGAACCCCGGGAATTGTCTCCAGGCTGCCCTGAACCCCAGGAATTGGCTCCAGGCTGCCCCTGAACCCCAGGAATTGGCTCCAGGCTGCCCCTGAACCCCAGGAATTGGCTCCAGGCTGCCCCTGCTGTGCGAGTGCCGAGGCCCTTTAGGAAATCAGGCTCCTGGAGTGCTGCAGAAAAGGTCAGGAGCTGCTCTAGGAGCTCATTCCCAGAACCAAATCCCAGGAAAGCCAGCCCTGGGCTCCTCTGGAGCATCGATTCTCAGCTCGTGGCCAAGAGGGACGGGAATTCATTACCGTGGACTTGGAAAATGCAGATGAAGAGGAGCCTGGGCAGGACAGAGGCACCTCGCTGCAGGCAACCTGTAATTAAAGGGTTCAATTAACTCTTCCCAGGGTCAGGTCACCACTTCACTGCCCCTCAGAGCACTTTGTCCTGGGAAAATCCCAATCCCAGCCACAGCTGAGAGCATGTGGGTGACATCAGACCCAGAGAACCACCTGCTGATCAACCAAGATGGGACAACAACCAAAAAGGTCCCTTTTGGCATTAAAAACCTACATCTCACCCTTGGAAAAGCAAGCCCAAAAGCCTTTGGTTGGGGATACACATCTCCAGATGCAGCAGAGGCTGAACTTTCATGGAGATCCAGGAGAGGTGGGAGAGGGTCTTCCTAACACACAGCCAGCCCTTGAGAAAACTGAACTGCTCCAAATTGGTTTTAACAGCCTTAAAACAGCAGCTGAAAAATCCAAAGGGATCGTTTCCTCCTGGACATATTTGGGAACGTATTAATTTTATACCTTGTGAAAAAAAAAAAAAAAGAAAAAAAAGAAATTCCAGGATGTAAGTGAGAAGCCAAGAAAAGGAAAAAAAAAAGAAAAAAAAAAGAAAAGAGGGGAGGGGGAAAGAAAGAAAACAAAATTGACTGGGCCTGTTTTCCGTGCAGTATTAAATCTCCAGCACACAATGAATCATGCAGTCCTCGGCCTAACAAGGAGGACTCCAGAAAGTCTGTAGGCTGAAGGAGTCACTGGAGACTCCAAGAAATATGGCAGGCTTGCTCCAAAGTGCACAAAAGTTTTTTTTAGTAAGGGAGAAAGAAAAGAAAAGGAAAAAAAAAAAAATCTCTGAAATGACAGCCCTACACCAGCCTCATTTGTATAATCCCAGTCAGGGCGGGGCTGGTGCAGCTCTCCCCGGGAGCAGCAGCAGATGGCAGAGCCCCAGCACAGGAGGGATGGGATTGTCCCAGCTCCAGCTCCTGTGCTCACGGTGGCACAGGGAGCGCCAGGCCAGGAGGAGCCCACAAATCCCAGAGAAGCAGGGCTGGAGTCACAGAGCTGCTCCCTGCCCCCGGAGCAGCCGTGGCTCCCCAGGGCACAGCCTCCACCCCGCGGGGCACTGCCCCAGCAGCTGCAGATGTCTCCAGGCATCCAACCTCAACCTGCACCTTTGCTTTCCTCTCCCTCGGACAGCAGTGCCCTCCACGGGGGGTGCTGCCTCCTCCCAGACCTTGTTTCCCCAACTGTCACTCCCTCTCCATTTATCCCACAGCAGGCTCCCAGTCCCTCCTCTCTTCTATGGAATTCCAGGAAAAGCCACTTTAAGCTCTCAGGTTTGACCTGGCAGCCTCCAGCCCCGACAGGGCAGGAAAAGGCTCGGGGGAGCTGCAGCAGCTCTGGCCCAGCCTCTGCAGCCTCTCCCCGTGCTCAGGATGTCCTTCCTGACTCCGGGGCTGGACATCCTGAAGGATGGAGCTAGAGGAGGATCCCTGCAGTTCTGACACTGCCTTGGCTCTGCAGGGAGGCTGCAGAAACCAAGAGCTCTCCAGGAGCTGAGGAGCCCAGGAGCTCTGGCAGTGATTCCAGCACCTCCAGAGCCTGTGGAAACCAGCAGGGAGAGCCAGCCCTGGGCACAGCAGAGACCAGAGACCCCTGACCACGGTGCCACCAGGATTTATTTATCTGCTCCTTGAAATCAGCCTCTCCTGCCCCTCTGTAAAATCCTTGGGATGTGCAGCAAGAGGCAGCTGTGGGTCCTGGGGAGGGCAATCCTTTCCCTCTGTGCCCTGCCAAGGAGCAGCTCCAGGATTTGCCCACACATTTTGGCCAGGGTGAGCCCCAAACCCCGCAGTGCAGAGCAGGGAATGTCACACCTTGCCCGGTGCCAGCTCTGACTGGGACTGTTCCTCTTTGGAGCACGTGGAAGGAGGAATGCAGAAGTGAGCACAGAGCAGGGCAGGGGAAGGAGGCTCTGGGAGGAGGGGGCTGCCCTTTTTTTGGGAAGAACAGGCTGCAGCAAGCAAAAGATGGAATTGCCACTCGGCTCAGCCCGGCCACCATTCAGGCAGCAAAACACTCTCTGGTTTTGCTCCATCACCACCACCACAGACCCTTCCTGGAGCTCCCTGGAGTGACTCTGGTGCAGGATGGATGCACGAAAAACCTGGGGAGGGGCAGAAAGCTCAGCCCTGGGCAAGCACAAGCACAGCAAACTCGTTCCTTGGCCTTTCATCTGCTTAATAACAGTCTCTGTGGCATCCAGGGAAACCTGGGAATGGCAAAGAACATGAGCTCGTCTAAAACGGGGATCCACCTTCTCCTTGTGTGCTGGAGCACAGGGAGCTCCAGTGGGGACAGTGACCCAGGGAGCAGCAGAGCCTGGCAGCAGCTGCTGTGCCACCAAAACCTCCACGGGGTTTAAGCCCTCCTGGCTCTCCTGGGTGGGAAATGAAAAAAAATATTTGCTCTGATAACCCCCAAAGGGTTCAGGTCCAGGGAACCCCCCCAAAAACCACCCCAAAGCACCAAAAGGAATGCCAGTGTCCATCTGTGGTCTCCTCTGCATCCTCAGAGTGCAAACTCAGCACATCGGAGATGTGGCAGACCCTGGGATGGAGGCACAAACATTTCTCCAAGCCAAGCCCAGACGTCGCTGTGCTCTCCCCTCAGCATCAGGAAGAAAATCGCGGAGGATGCTGCAGGAGGGCAGCGAGAGGCAGCGAAGCTCGGCCGGGTGGGAGGTGCAGCCTCAGAGGAGCCCCGGGAGGTTCCCGAGCCAAGGCTGACCTCCACAGGCCGGCGGGATCATCACAGCTCTGGGCTCATCACGGTCTCGGGACCACCAAAACCCGGGATCATCACAGCTCCGGGACCACCAAAACCCGGGATCATCACAGCTCTGGGATCATCACGGTCTCGGGACCACAAAAACCCGGGATCATCACAGTCTCGGGACCACCAAAAACCCGGGATCATCACAAACCCGGGATCACCACAGCTCTGGGATCATCACAACTCTGGGACGATCACAGGCCCGGGATCATCACAGGCCCGGGACCAGCACAGTCTTGGGACCACCAAAATCCGGGATCATCACAGTCCTGGAATCATCATAGTCTCAGGACCACCAAAAACCCAGGATCATCACAGCCCTGGGACCACCAAAAACCCGGGATCATCACAGCTCTGGGATCATCACGGTCTCGGGACCACCAAAAACCCGGGATCATCAAAAACCCGGGATCATCACAAACCCGGGATCACCACAGCCCCAGGACCATCACAGTCCCAGCATCATCACAAACCTGGGACCATCACAAACTTGGGATCATCACAGCCCTGGCTGCTCCTGGCACCAGCAGCGCCCAGAAACGTCCCCAAGCCCTGCCCACAGCCCGGGCCCTGCTCCCACCGGCCTGTCCCAGTGCCACCAAAGCTGGGGACACCCGTGGGGGCCGGGAATTCCTGCTGTGTGTCCCAGGAGGGCAGGGAGACACGGGAGATCCCAGGCTGGTTCCTGCTCTCCATCGTTCTGCTACACTCAGGACTCTTCCTGGGAGTCTCCCCCACTGTTTCCTGCTGTTCTGGGAATTAAGAGAGTGTGAGAGATGGGAATGCTGCAGACAGGGAAGGTCTGCAGTGCACAGAGCTGTGGCTCTGACAGGATCTGCAGGAGATGGAGCCTCCAGGCCAGGAGCTGATCCAGAAATCCCAACTGCCCCAAATCCACATCACCTGCTCCAACAGCTGACAGCAGACAAGGGCTGCTTACACATTTGCATTACTGGAAAGGCTTATCCTATATCCCAATAATAATAAGGCAGCAATTTGAGGATTGGGTTTTTTTTTTCCCCTCAAAAAGAGGGAAAGACCCCATGGGTGAAGCTGATACCAGGCTCCTGTTCCAAGAAAGTCTGAGCGAGCACAGCCCTGCCAGGGCTGAGGCATCCCTGGAGGGCAAGGGCAGCTCCAGCCTGGCTGAGGTTTGCACCAACAGCTGCTGCTGTGAATTCCTAGACACAGCCTCTGCCTCCTCAGAGCCTGGGGTTTGTCTGGGTGTCAGCGCCAAATTCCAGAGCGGATCCGCTCTGCCCTTGCCTGTGACGGGAAGGGAAACCTGGCAAGGGCCCCATGGAAGGGCAGCTGGAGCTGCTGCTGGGGGCTTCAGAGCAAGGGAATCAAAGGAGGATCAGCCAGAGACTCGATTTAATGCCTGGGGGAGAGCGAGCAGAGCAAAGCCAAGGGCACAGGAGTGGTTTGCAGGTCTTGTGCTTGAGGACACAGGCCAGAAGTGACGGGGGCTGCTCCGTGTCCCTCACCCCACAGCCTCTCCCCAGGCCTTGGGGTCTCGCTGAGCCCCATTTCCCAGCCCTGGGGCAGCCCCAGCTTCCCTCAGAGCTGCCCAGCCCAAGTTGTCCCACCACCACTGTGACCACCACGTCCCCTCGGAGAGCTGCAGGGCAGCTGTGCCCACAGCACACCCAGCATTCCAGGGACCAGGTTTTCCCTCTCCTAATGCGGGAACAAGCGATGCCAATGGGAAAACAGAGCCCCCAGACCTTCGGGATTGCTGTGCCACTGGACTTGGAGCCTCACTGACCCACCCTGCCTGGCCTGAGTTTACAAGAGGATTCGCTGGGCTGGTGCTGTGGGGGCACGAGGAAAAGGCTCCCATGGAAAGCCCCTGGCAGAGTTTGATGTGCAGGCACATCCTGCAGAGCCAAGAAGTGCACCCTGGGCTGGGCACGGATCAGCAGCACAGCAAGGCTGTAAATCAAATCAGAGTCCAGCACTGACTCCAGCTTGCCCACTCACAACGTTCCCATTCACTCCAGGAAACATTCCCAGCAATGCTCTCATTTGCTGTCTGGCAGCTCAGGCTGCTTTTCCCCTCTGTTGAGCCAACACTCCTGATAAAGCCGGGAGCCTTCCGGCTGCTCTCCCTCGCCTTTCACCCCCTGCTCCAGCCAGCGCGGCCAGAGCAGCGACCCTGGGGGTCAGGAGTGCTGGATTCCCTCCTGGCCCCTCTGCACAGGGGTTCTGCTGAAGCAGGGGTTTGTCAGCCCAGCTCCTGCAGGCACAATAAAATCCACCCTTGGGAGCAGTGAGACCACGGCAGGACCGTGCAGAGGGGCTGTCCCAACCAAGACACAGCTTTGCCCCGGGGTCAGGGCTGGAGAGCTCTGCCCCAGGCTGGGGGCTCACCCCAGGGCACCCAGAGGCAGCTCCTGTGCCCAGGGAAGCCGGAGGGACCCCCAACGACGCCGTGGAGCTCAGCTCTTCCCGGGAACCAGCCCCGACTTGCCTGGGATTCAAGGCCCTCTCTTATCTTCTGCGGCAGCTCGGGCTCGTTGTGAAATCTCCCCACTGGAGATGTTAGCAGCCAGGATTTATGGCTTCTGTAGTTTCCCTTTCATGGCTCCAGCTGGGGAAGCGCTGGCGAGGGATGAAAGGTGCTGCTCCGGGAGGGATGTCAGGAGAGCACTTCAAAGGCTGCCGAGACAGAGTCGCGTTAGGATACTTGGGATCCTTCTCCTCCATCCACCCAGAGCTTCCAGCAGCCTCTCCCTCCTCAGGCACAGCCTTAAAACCAACTGGAGCCAGAGTCAAGCACCTGCAGCTCAGCTCTGGAGCAGGAGCTGCCCTCAGGAGCCCCCAGCAGGTTTCTCATCACCCCCAGCCAGCGAAATGCCAACTGGCTCAGGCAGGGCAGCACCACCACAATCCCAGAGGTTTCATGGGAAAGATGAGCAAGATCTGCCCATAAGGGAAGTCTGGGCTGGAGGGGAAGGCCAGAGGGAGCCTGAGAAGGGAGTTTGGCCACTGCTGCCTCTGGATCACGGCCCCCTCGGGCAAGTCACGCTGTGAGCAGCTTTGCTCATGTGCATCTTTCGCTGCCCGCTGGGACAAAAGGATCTCAGAGTGCCTGAGCTGGGCTGTCACACTCTGGTGCCTGGAGGGAGCCAGGGACAGTCTGCATCCTGTGAGCTGCCTGCAAGTGTGCAAAATTTCTCTTCAAGGAACCTCACAGAGAACAATTCACCCAAAGGTCAGAGCAGCATTATTTCCCTCTCCTCTTGGGTGCTGACTCTGGCTCCAAGGCCACAAAAAGCTGGGAAATTAAAGCCCCGTGAAGAAATCTCACCCTGAACACTTCAAACCCATCAAGCCCATGCATGGAGCCTGCAGTAAATGTTCCTGTGCTGTTGTGGATCTGATTCCTGGGTGAGTGGGTGCAGCAAGATGAAGAGCCAACCACTGCCCTAAAAAACAACCAAACACAGACTGCAGGAACTCCCAGAACCTATAAGAGCTATTGCCTGAGGAAATTAAAACTCAGAAGTAGCTGAAGCAGCACATGCCTGCCCACACTTTAAATCCCCAAAAGCTCCCAGCACTTTCCTGCCCTCTGTCCTTGCCTGGGCATCCTTGTGCCACAGGTGATGCCACCTGGCAGCCAAACAGCAGCTGAGGTTGCCCAGGTGCCCTGAGTGACAGAAAGAACAGCACAGGCTCCATTCTCCAGCTCCAAACACATCCAGAGATGCAGACCAAGGCAGCCAGGCTGGATGGAAAAGCCCAGCTCCAAGGCACAGAGCAGGGCTGGCTGCTCACACAGCTCTGGGACCCCGCTGGAGCTTTGCTGCCAGCAGCCAGAGGAGCTGATAAACTGCAGGCACTGCGAGCAGCACTGCTCAGAAAAGCCAGTTTGCTCAGAGCACGTGTCCTTGTCCTCAAGCAGCCTCCAGGGCAGCGACCTCAGGTCCCCTCCTCACCCCAGGAGCCTCCTGACAGGAGGTGCAGCAGTGCTGGGACTCGTCTGGGGCCACACGTGAGGGTTTGGGCCAGGGCAGGCTCAGCAGCCAAGCTCTGCCCTCCAAAGGGTCCCCCTCAGCTCTCAGATTGTAGCTACACATTGGAAATACCACCAAAACCTTCCAAAGGAAATGATTACTTTGAATTTCTGAAATTAAATTAACTGAAATGGAAAAACACCCAATGAAGGAAAGGGGAATAGTTCACCCTACATTTTAATTACCCTACATTTTCACAACAAATGGGAACAGCCTGCCTGACACGGACAAGAAATGAACTCATGGCCTCTAAAGTCAACTCCAGGGATCCAATTCATCCCATTCCTCATTAGGCTCTTCCCAAAGAGAACTTTACCCCAAAAACAACCTCCAACAGCTGTGCAGGAGCTCCACGTGGCTGTTCACAGGGTCCAGCTCCTCTGCTCTGTGTTTAAAAGCAGCAAAGCCTCTAATGCAGCTCAAAGCCTCAGGCAGGAAATGGTTCAGGAAGACAACTGGGGGGTCGTCATCTCTTTCCTGGCATCCCATAATGGCAGAATCCAGGAGCTGGAGGTCCCCTGGGAGAGCTGTGTGCACACAGCAGCTGGGAGAAGCTGTCTGGGCTCCCTGCGGGAGGCTGGGGCTGTTCAGAAACATCAGGATAGAGGCAGCAGCAGGGACATGGAGGCAAGACAGAAATCAGGAGAAGCTGCAGAGGAGGGAGGGTCCCTGATGCTGGAGTGGGGAGCCAGGTCCCTCTGCACTCTGGGCAGAAGAAAGAAAACCACAAATAACATCTGTCTGCTCCTGCTTCACTGCAAGCACCAGCCCCCTGTGAGACCCTGAGCACGCCCTGCGTGGTCCAGGTCCCATCTCCCATCTCCTGGCAAAGCACAGCAGATCAAAGCAGCCCCTCTGCTGAGCCTTGCCCCAGCTCCCTCCCTGGCAGCCTGTCAGCCCTGCTGCCGTCGCTGTCTGGCTGCCCCAATCAGCAGTTTTAATCACTGAGGATCATTTAGATCTAGAACATTGCTGTGCTCTGCACCCAGAGCTCAGCCCCATAAATGATTTCTCCTCTCCCCCACATTCCCCCCACATGGACAGGGATGTTTTCAGACTCATTAAGAGCAGTATCACTTTAATCAGCCTCTTTAAAATAACAATTCTGTGTGCAAACTGACAAAGTCATTCCCTAGGTCCTGCCAAGCCCTTCGCCGTAGGCAAAGGAGCTGAGACGTCCCTTAGCATCAATTTTGTTTGTTTATTTATAAAGTTCACGTTTGATCTTTGTTTAGCAACTGTTTTCATCTCCCTGTCCAGTGGTAAGAACACAGCAGTTCTTCTCTTGAGTCAAAGAATCATGAGTTCTCTTTTCCCAGCTCTGGAAAGCATCCAGCATCAGCCTGGAGAGCTCATCCCAAATTTAGGCAGGCCCAGTGCAGGAGGCTCTGTGGGGAGGGCTGCTCCCCTCCACTGCTCACCAGGAACAGCCCAGCCTCTGGGTGCTGAAATGAAGGTTTTTAATAATTACCTGGTGACTAACTCACCTCCATGGCTGTGATTTCTTTCAAACGTTGCCATCACGACCCCAGCCTGCTCAGTCACAGCTTTTGGCAATCCTGGAAAAACACTGACCCAGATTAAAACACTTTGGTACTGCCAGAGCTGCTGCATCTTATCTGAAAGCAAAGACAGCAAAGAAACCCATCTGAAATTCAGAACAAGAGCTCTGAAATCCAGGAATTCTGCAATGGGATCAAGTCAATCTCAACTCCTGAAGTGGCCACTCAGGGGATAGAGTTGAACCAAAGTTGAGGGTTTTTTTTGGTGTCTTTTCAATCAAATCTCACAAATCTCCGAAAACCTGCATTCCATAGAAAAACAAGCTACCAAGATCTGTTCTCAACTTTCCACTGAAAATCTGAAATAAATCATCTCACTTCTACCAAAGAAATTGTGGAAAGTCATTATTTCTCAGCTTGATCTTAATTTTAAGGAAGTTCTAAATTTTCAGGGGCACCACAGCTGGTTATAGTGTTAGAAATAACACTAATTCTGCCTTAAATCACATCACCACTGAAAAAACCCTAAACCTGAAGGCCAAAAATGGAGAATATAATTACTAATGAGTTGTGTTATGCAGTTCAGCCCATCAACCTGCAGTCCTGGATTACACATGAAATCTTCAGAAATAAGAGAAAGATCTGCTTGGTAGTGAAAATATAATTTTATTTAACAATAGCTGCCAGCAGTATACTGGTATATCTGTAAAAGATGTTCCAGAAAGTGAAAGACAAAAGCAAACTACAACAAATTGTATCAACTCTTCAAGTATTTCTGCAAACCACGCTCCAATCCTTGATGTCCTGTCTCGGGAGTCTCCATCCCCTCATCCTGCTCCCACCCCCTCCAGAAGCAAAACTCGGGAGTTGGTGGCACAGGTTTTGAGGGAGTTGGAGCATTTCTCACTTGGGTTTCAGCCTTCTCCTGAAAAACGTTCACAGGATGGGTTCAGGTGGTTCTGAGTGGCAAAGGGAGCTCAGCAGAGTTGGCTGCACTTCACCACTTTTTGTTCTGCACCCAGATAGGCATCAGTGGGTTTGGCTCCAGCAGCTCCCATTTACTCCTGTCTGTGCTCCTTTGATACCAAATGCTAATTTGCTGCTTTAGCATAAAAATTTGATTACATCTCTCTCCTTATCAGGGAGCTGCACGCAGCTCTCGATCAGTTTGGACATGCCCAGTGTGGAGAAAACACAATTTTATGGGAAAATGCAAAGCTGAAAGTTGGGGCTGCCCTTGTGGGACATCCAGGGAAGGGATGGACAGGGAAGCTGTGGAGGGGTTGGAATTGTTCCACAAGTCCCACATGCCTCTTGTTCCACAGGCAGCCTTTCCACAGCAGGGATCTCCTCAAGAAGGAAAGCGAAAAATAAAATAATAATGCACCTAGGATAATCTGTTCTCCCACACAAAAACAGGGTGCAGGTGATGGATTTTCCCCTTGTGTTCAGGGAATACACAAGTCACCTGTTTTAATGTGAATTTAAGCATATTTCAGCTTGAGAATAAAGTAAGTTATTCAGCATGCTAATACATGCAACCAACTTGCAAACTGGAATGCCTACTTGAAAGGGTAACTGCTGTTTTTAAATTGGAGAAGGGGCTAGAAGCAGCATTTTAAATTTAAACAGGGGGTAGATTAATTGCTGTTTGATGAAATTAAAAATGCATTTAAAGATCAGATTGTAAACAAGTTGACAGAAGTCAAGAATTTACATAGTTATGAAAGGGCTTTTTTTAATTAGTGTGGAGCTGGTGATTGGGGCCAGATGAAAGTGCTCTGCCCACACCAGACGCTGCCGTTCCCCGCTGCTCTGCAGGGATCACCTACGGAGCTGGAGCTGCTCCTCTCCACCAGATTCCTGCTGCCTCCCGAGCCAGGAGGGGCTGGGCAGCTCCTGCCACAACAAAACTGCAGCAGGAAGCCTGAGAGACACCCAGGACAGTTAGCATGCCAAGCTGGTGCTCACTGGAATTCCACCTCCGAGGGAAAGGCTGCTCTGTGCTGAGATAAGGAAGCCACTGGTCACAGACAGAGCTTGAACTCTGTTTACAAGCTCTCAGACACAACAAAATCACTGAGGGAGAAGGGGAATGGTTTGAAGGCTGCCTGAACAGCAGAGGGAATGGATTATGTCAGAAGAAGCCTGAGCTGGCGTTGAAGGAGGTGGGGGTTGCTTGCAGCACCCCAGGAGCTGTGGGTGCCCTGCTCTCTGCACTCCAGGGATGATTCCCTGGGAAGGGGAGCACAGCCTGACTCCACAACCCACCAACACAACTTCCAAGGGCCATCCTGATCTGCTTTTGAAAGGAGAGCTGAAAACTTGACAAAGATATGCCCACAATCACATACAGCTCTGTGAACCCTGTGGTGGCCAAGAGCACCAAACCAAGGAGGGTTGGGTTTGGGGTTTCTTCACCCCATGTGGCATTAAAAATGCTGTTCTCTAAATAAAAAAGTCATTCCTTTTTCTAGATGTCACGTTGTAGCAGAGACTGAAGCCCTACAGAGGATTCTTATGGCTGAGGAATTTTATTCAGGAGGGGAACGTGACATTAGAACAGTAATTATTAAAGGGCTGCAGTCAAGGTTCTCCTACCAGGTCACTCCCCAGGATTTCCCTCTGTGCCTAAACATTCCTGTAACAAATCAGAACAGGGATTAAGTGTATCTAAGAGAGTTGCCTTTGAAAGAGATGTGGCAGGATTGCTAAGTGCCTTTATATTGGAATTCTAGCTCTAGGAAGGCAAGGCACCACAAGCCAGGTATACAAATATGGATCTGGTTTCTCTACCTCTTCTATGTCCAGCTAACTCCATGGGTACATAAAGTAGCAAAAGCAGGATGCTTAGAAAAGTCAGGCTGGTTTTCAGAAAGCCAGTGCTTTACCAAAAAAAAAAAAAAAGAAAAAAAATTTAGTGTATAAAAGTGTTTGTGTGAGCATTTCCACGTTATTGCAGAATGTTAAATATTCCAAAAACAACCTAGCAGGAATAGCACTTTCCAGCTTCTAAAATCAGTTAAATATAAAAGTATCTTTACAAAAAAATAGGCATATAAGTCTAGCATTCTTTGGAGTTGTTTATGATGGTCTTTTAAAAATAACCTAGCAGTTTATTTCGTGCATCAAAACCATTAATTTTAAACAAGAAAACTATTCCCTGGTTTAGAAACATTTGAAAATTGCTTTTAAAAAAATTGTAGTGCTATTCCTCAGTGTTGCTGTAAAAAGAATTATGCATAGTAGTGCAATGATTATGAGTATGCAAAACTGCAGTCCAGGTGCACAAAAACAACTGGGATAAATTCAATGGAAAGGACTGGATTCCACCACCATTTCTTTACAAAATTCCAAGATTTCCTTTCAGAAAAAAAATCTTACTATCATTTAAGGCAAATGTACTCTTTAAAGGTCACTTTAGCTTTCTTCAGGGAAGAAAGGGCATTAAAAAGTTCCCATTTCATGGCTCTCAGTCCATTTTGCATCACTAATCATTGCACTGCTATTCCCCACCCAGAGTTAGGACACTACAGTTTCCATGGATTTGGGCTATGACAGAACAGGTTTTTAAGTAAAAATCACCAAAAATACCTATACAAAACAAAAAGGCTCTTAACTACCAAAAAGAAAGCCACTTGCAATTCTTAAGGAACAGAGGGCAGCTTCCAACTCTGTTGTTCCTAATGGAAAATCCTGACAATTATTTGTTTGCTGCAACTCAAAATTCATACAATGCAGGTGTTCAAATCTCCTCAAGCTCTTGAAGACACAATAAACGTAAACTCTGAGCTTTGAGCTTCCTGCCCCAGCTCTCAAGCCTGGATTCAAACTTCTCTGATGCTGAGGTCATTCAAATCCAAGGTTGACATTGAGTCCATTCTCAACCATTACTATGACTTCAAATCCAAGAAATTTTTAAAAAATACAACAAAACAAACCAACAAAACATCGCCAAATATTTTGCAAATGGCTCTTTTGGATACTAAGTTCCCTTCTCTATGTAAATAGGATAGACAAGCAGGTACAGTTCAACGTGTCACAGGCATGACAGGTGTGTACAGATCTTCTGGAAAAGCAATAAATTCCAAAATACATAAATATTCCTTGTACCATACAGTGAGACAGGATCCTAAACCAATTCCTGGACAAATCATAGACTAAATGTTTACAGAGAAAAGCAGCAGGGGCAAGCCAACCCTTCACACTGAAGAATCCAGAGTCACCCCAGTGCAACGGGAACACGACTGCATCGATCATACTCAAAGGCTGTGAGAGGAGGTCAGGAAAAACAAGCCTGTAATTAAGTCTGCAAACTTTAGGTAATTACTGTACCTGGTCTATCCACGTGACTTGGAGTAACTGCGAGTTCATGCAAAAAACAATTGCTATTGATATGAAAAGAGCAGTCTGTTAGAAGCATTGTTATGGGATATGCAGGACCTGGTCCTTTGCAAGTGCTGGTTACTTGGTGAGTCTCTTGGCTACGTCACTGTAAGCTATTTCAATCTCCTTGTCTCCAGGACAGGTGTTGGTGAACTCATCCCTGCTGTAAGCATTTGTCAGGTATCTCCAGATCCCTGTCATCTCCTTGGGAATCTCAAAGTTGCGGTATTTTTTGGCCACCACCTGGAACACAAGAATTATGCTATGAATTTACATCCTTCCTTGACTTTAAATACTTTTCCAGCCCTGGCCATTCTCTTGTGAAGTTATCCTTTTGGCTTGGATGCTTGGGATGGTTCCTGCAGTTCCCAGAGGCTGTTCCTGAGGGATGCCCCTGGCCCTGGCTGTTCCTCAGGGCTGCTCCTGCCTCGCTCCCCTTGGGGCAGTGCTCACCCAGGGAAACTCTTCCGCAGGCAGGCAGAAACTGAGCCTGTGGCTCCATCTGCAGTACAGAACTGACACAGATCACTGCAGGCAGGAGGAGGAATCAAACCACACTGATGTGGGCACACCTGCACTCCTGTGCTTGTCCCAGGCTGCCTCTTCCAAGATTCCAACTTGAATTTTTTATCCAATCCCTTTACTTCCCTCAGTGTCATGTACTTTGTTCTGGAGCAGTTTCCTCTACAGAAGTGAGCAGACACCCACTTCAGCCATTACCTGCTCCCCTGATCTTCACCTTCCTCCTCCTCCTCCTCCTCCTTGTGAGCTCTGCAGATCTGAGACCACGAGGTCAGTGCAGGGAAATGGGGTTTGGCCCCTGCCATTCACATCCTCTGCTGCCCAGCCTGCCCCAGTTTCACACCTGCAC
This sequence comes from Lonchura striata, assembly GCF_050655825.1. Taxonomy (NCBI): domain Eukaryota; kingdom Metazoa; phylum Chordata; class Aves; order Passeriformes; family Estrildidae; genus Lonchura; species Lonchura striata. The sequence goes on from NC_140725.1 coordinate 1,371,982, forward strand.
TGAACTCCACTGCTCAGAGCCCTCAAACCCTGCACAAATTCAGCTGCTAACAGTGCACTTAAGCTTACAGACAGCTGCAGTTAGCTGGGCTCAGGAATGGCACAAACCACAAATATTTTCTCCTGCATTTTCCCTTGCCACTCCCCAGGTTTTACCTTGACAATGTGCAGTTTGGGCAGCAGGTTGCAGTCGGCCAAGGTCATCTCGTTGCCATCCAGGAACTTGCGGGTGGAGACTGTGACATCCTCCAGGCTGTTCTCATCGATCTCGTCGGGCAGAGGGGAGTTCAGGTACTCATCCAGCTTCTGCAGGGTTTTCAAGAGGCCACGTTCTAAGGCTGCACAGGAGGGGATGATCCAAAACAGACATTAAACTGAGACTGGTGCCAGATCTGAAATACAAACCCCATGGACCTGAAGGATTTGTAACTCTTGGTCAGTTTTTTGTGCCTCTGTGCTCACCAGAACACTGAAACTGGACCAAAATCTCTTTAAATATCTCACATATGCAGTTTATTTAAAAGCTGGCTAATATAGGAGCTTGCACTAATTTAAAATACTGTAAGACTGCCCACAAGGGTTTATTTTTGGTTTAAAAAGTGGCTTATGTCAGTTTCTTAAGACTGTGCCTAACTGGCTTAAACTGATTAGAATTAAGCTATGCTGGGGTTTATATATATTTAAACATAATCTGTTTAATGTCACATGCTCAGCAAACAGCCCTGACCAACCCAGAGCACCCAGCTGGAGCTGGAAGCAGGATATGGAAAGCAACAGCAGGTTTATGGAATGCAGCAGCAGAGGGCAGCACACCCCATAAAATCCCCGTTTATTTCCCAACTATTCACAAATATTTTGCATCTCTCCCTTTGAAAAGCAGCAGAAAGGAACCCTGATTCCCTGAATTTGGTTTTCTCTCTAAGTACTTTGAGGACAAAATTGATTTGTACTGAACTACTTAAAGGCCCAGCTGTGAGTTCTTTACCCCTTATTGATCCCTCATATGAAATCTCCTGTTTTCCCTCCACACAGAAAGGTTTTAATCCTTTAATGGAAGTGACACAAACTAAGCTTAGCTCAGAACTCTGAATGGAAGCCTTCAGTCCTAGAGAGGTGAAATAAGAGCAGCAGATGCACAGAAATCCAACCATTGGGGCATGACACAAACTCTGTCTGAAATTTGCTTCTGGATGTGGAAATATTTATCCTTCATTCAAGAGTTTTGAGTGGCTGCTGCACAGAGAAGATCCAATGCTGGGGATATTTATGAACCATGCACACCCCACTGAAGTTCTGATTGAAAGCAGGAGTGCACTGTCCCCCCAGTGACCCACCTTCATTAGCTTCTGGTCTAGAGTTCTTGATAAAAGCAGAAAATTTGGCAAATATGTCCATTCCAGCAGTGTTGGATTCTGGATGCTTTGGTGAGAGTTTCAGGTACCTGAAAAGCAGCAAGGAGCAGATCTACAGCACTTTCAGCAGAATGGTGCTCATTATCCATGAACTAGCACAAAATGGCACTTTGTTACTGATTTATCCTTTTCCAGAATGGCTCCTGAAGTGTAGTATAGTACTAGTAAACACACTTAGTAGTAAGCACACTAAGGTTTTTAAACCCAGCATTTCCAGAGGGAGACCAAAGCACATTGCTGCTTTCTGAATGAGACACTTGGTACAAGCAGAGTGTCTGAGGAGCACCAGAGCTCCCTTAATCTAGTGCTGCCAAGGGGGCACACACACATCTGTGAGCAAAATATAGGGTTTTCCATTTTAATTAACATCAGAGGACTCCACATCTTTCAAAAAAAGCCTGAAGTTTTGCCATGCTGAAAAGACAAAACAGTTCAGTCTGTCAAAGGCAGCGTCTGGATCTGCCTGCCAGCTGAAGAGTAGAAAGCCAAGAGTCTGGAGAAAGTTTGAACACATTATAAAACAGTCCCACTATAGTTTAGGACTAAGTTTTGTACAGCAGACTCATCTTCATTTGCATTATTTGAACACAAATGTGCCTGTCACCAAAAAGAAGAGTTTGAAAGTGCAGAAAGGATGACCAGGGTATACAAAGAATAATTTAAAAATAATCTTAGTGAGAAAACAGTTTTTGATCTAAAGATGGGGGAGCTGAGGGGAGGAAGGTATGACAAGCAAGAGCTATCCTCCATGTCTTCAGTTTCTTGATGCTGAAGAACACCTTACTTAGGGCAGCAATCCCCTGTGAGAACCACACTTACTTGGGTGGGGCCAGAACATCTTCCAGGAACTCTTCAATCTTGTTCACGTCTGTTCTCACTTCCCCATTGTATGTGATGAAGGGTGGGTGAGTGCCTGGAGCCAGATTCTGAAGGTCTGCTGGTTTCCTGGGGTGAGATGCAAACCCATGAAGAGCAAGCAGAGGACAAAATTTCATTGCTTCGACCACAAAAGCACTGCTGAGGTTTCCACATCCTCAGTTTTAAACAGATACCACCAGTTTACTTTCTAAAATGTGAGTTTACAAATAAACATTTTGAATACTCTTGCTAACAATTAATTTAAAACAGTTAAAAACAATTTCCTCCTACCTCTGGCTGTGTTTATTCTCAAATCAATACAGTGTTGACTAGAAGAGGGATACCTGTACACACACCACACATTCTCCCTCTTTCCCCAGCCCTACAGAAGAGTTTATATATAGCATAATCTGTGCTAATCCTCCCCCCTCACACAGAGCTGCTCTGGAAAGAAGCAACTTTGCTCCAGCCCAGTGTATAAAGCATTTATTACGTGCCCAGGGAGTTTGGGTCCAGGCAGATGCTTCAGTTTCCTCCAGTGAAAAAAGGAATTTACAAACAAGAGCAGCACACCTGGGAGAGGAATCCCACATTAGGGTTAGACATGAAACAGCAAAAAGCTGAAATACTAAGCCATTTCTAGTTCTATTTCTACGTAACATTTCCCTCAGCAGAGCAACCACATCCTGCTGGCCCAGCCACAACAAACACTGGCCCAGCTGAAAACTCTGCCAAGGTAAAGCTGCCCCTTGGTTCCTGCTGAACAAATCCAGACTGGACCATAACCCTGACCTGGGACTGAGCCCTGTCCAGCGTGGCCACGTTCCTGAGCCAGCTCCAGGCATGCAGGAGCTGGATTTCCTGGAAACTGCAAGTGCAGTGCAAGAAATCCTCCTGACAACACCAGACAGGGAAACTGAACTGGTGACATCCACAGCCCCAGTCCTGCAGGGCAGCATGAGAGAGCAGCACGTCCAGGGAGAGCAGCTGGACTCTAAACTGAGCCCAGCTTACAATCAATCTTGTTTTCCATCTCTTACAAAATTAAGAACCCCAGTCAGAATTTCATGTCCTGCCCGCTGCTGCCCCTTTTATAGAGCCAAGGGTGCTTACTTGTAAGACTGAATGAGAAAAGTGATTTTCATACTTTACCCTGCTTTAAGCCAGGGGATGGAAACCTTATGAATACAGGAATTTAACTATTTTCAATTTGCAAGCTTCTGAGAAGTTATATCTCACTAAGAGCTGCCACCACTCTCTCACTTTTAGGATTTAGAGTCTGTCATTGGGTAATGCTTTAAGTAGCTTAACAATTCATTTAAATACAGCTTTGTAACTCCCAACAATTACAGGAAGTCATCGTGGCTCCCTTCCAGTTCCCCATGTTGGCCAGATAAAATTCCTCAAAAGGAATGTTATTTTAAAAACAAACAGGGGCAAGACCACAGGATCTGCAGGAATACTATCAAAGGCAAGCTTTAGTTCAGAAACAGATTATTCCAAAGAACTACCCAAAAAAGTTTCCCAAAGAACCAGAGTGCATCTCGGAGTACTTTATCCATCCAGGCAGACCACCTGGATCTTTCATCAAGAGAAAGAAAGCAGAGATGAAGATCCACAGGCCAGGCCCAAACACAACTCAGGGTTTGACTTCCAGTTTGCTGCTCCTGCCAGGAGATCCTAACCAAGCCCTTGGAGCAAAGCACACAGGAACAGCCTTAAAAGGCTCAGAGTACAAATTCCCTTAACAGTCAAACAAGAAGGCAATTACTGTAACAGTTTTACTTCAGAGATAAAGCTGGAGAGCTTAGAAACCAAACCCAAACAAAAAACCTTTCTGTAACCACTCCAAGTAATTCCAAGATGGTTTGTGCCTACCCCAAAGTTTACCAGGGGTTTTGGAGGCAGGGCCACATTAATTATCTGGCCATCACTCATGGCCAAACACCTCATGGCTTTGCCACAAACCAGAATAGTAATTAGCATGCAAATTATTTCTTGTACAGCAGACAAAATTCAGCCCTTAAATGGAATACATTTATAAATTACACAAATACTGCAATGAGGATCTGAAGGGTAGCATGGGGAAAAGCCAGCACTAAACCCCAGTTCCTCAGCAGTATTTCACACTGCCGAAGTTGGATTCACCTCTGGGTGGTCTTTAATATTCAATTTGAATATTTCATACCGTTATTTAAGCTTTGCCTGTCAAAGGAACTGTAAAAGCTCCAAATGAAGATGCTTCTAACAGGATTTCAGTGCTGAGCTGAAGGCAAGCTGGCTCTGAGTGCTGTTCCAAGCCCAACAAATGGGTTTGTGCAGTGCAGCTCTGCTCTGGCCTCCAGAACAAGCCAGAGCTCTGGGCACAGAAACGCTGCTGCCCAGAAGGGAAGAATGAAGCCTCTGTGTGCCCAAAGAGAGGGAAGAAATGCCTGACTCCTTGCAGAGGGTGGGACTGCCCTCCTCTTGGCCTATGTGCATATTTTGTGTGTTGAGAGCAGAGGGGAGCACTGCAGAATGTGCCTTTGTTAGCACAGGGCAGTTCTGGAGGGGAAAGCACAGGCAGAGTCAGGCAAGGCAGGCTCAGATTTTCCTGTGTCCCATGTCCCTCACTTGTGAACTTTTGTACCCAACCATGACCTTTTCAGCCTCACAAACAGACAGAACTGGCCTTGCTGCTGTGCAGCACTGACGTTATGAGGCACAGGCAAGCAAAGCCTTTCTTCTGGTTTTGGCCAACAAAATAAATTCAGTTTTTTTAAACAATTCCTGCTCTGCTCTTTGAGTTTGTGTCTAACAGGAACAAGGAGCAGAGGAGATAATTGGCTTGAATAAAGTGCTCACAAAAGCAGTTTCTTGTAGCAACATTAAGGCACCACCTAACATCTATTATCATTCTGGCAGTGATAACAAGGGGAAACAGCCCCACGTGGTATCAAACATTTCCTATTAAGCACTTGGCTGGATGTGATGTTCTGCAAGCTGCACTGCTCTGCCACTGGGTATTGATCAGTCCACAGTGTTCAAGTTGTATTTAATGACATCTAAATAAAGTCTAGAAGGAATTAAGTTTGCATCAATATCTATTCCAACCTGAACTAGCTTCAGTGGTCTTTTGTTTCTTTTCCCAGAGAACCCCTTCAGTGCACAACACAAAGGTGGTTTATTTGACCTACTCCTCTGCAGATCTTTAATTTTGCACTTATTTTCTGTTTTCCCCTCCTCAACAGAAAAAAAAAAAAAAAACCTGAAAGAAAGCTTTCCTTGTTTAACAAAGGTCAACTTTAAACATCTGCAACCAATTTATAGGCTAAAAGTTAGTCTTACATCCCATTCCCCCATCCAGTTAACTGCAAGTTGCCAGGGGGACGCAAAATAAAACCAATTCATCAGGAATATTTGGCATTTTAATGATATCTAAACTGGTTCAGCAGTAAAAAGCCTTTCAAACCTAAAATATCTCTGTTCACCTCCTCCTCCTGCCCACCCCAGTAACTGCAATAGGTTAAACAACCCCATCATTAAAGAAAAAGGAAATCCCAAACTACCAAGAGCCACAGGCACCAGTTCTGCTCCTGAGCTTGCACAAACCACGGGCAGGGCTCGGTGGAAGATGGGACACGTTTGGTTTATGGGGCTGGCAGCACCAGTATTTGCAGGGAAATCCCACACTGGCCAGAAAAGCTCTTTGAGCAGCTCCAAATGCACCCAGAGCTGACAAAAGCTGCTTTCTGCCCCTCACCACACATGGAAGCCTTTAAAACTCCTTGCCAGCACTGAAGCAGAAACTTCAGTGAATTTTAAAACCCAAACAAGTCACCTCCCTCAAAAAAATCCCAAGAGGTTAAGTCCAGCAGCAGGGTGATTTCTCCCTCCTATGCTGGATTCAATGCAGAACACTGTGTTTCTGTTGGCTTTATTCCTGAAATTCAGGTTTGGAGGCACTGGCAGCCTCCCCTCTGCAGAGCTGTGACCAACAGAGTTTTCCATCAGTGCTGGGAAAACATGACTTCACACCCAAAGCAAACACAAGGCCCCTGCTGAATTTAGCCCTTTCATAAAAAAGAATGCCCAGCCTGAGGAAATTAAGACTTCTGAATTCACTTCTCACTGTTTTTAGCCACCAAGGTACTCATTTCATAGAGGAGCAGTTGCAATTTAGGTGACAGCACCATGGCTTATCTGGCTGACACAGAACATTCTACATTTTATTCCTACCCATTTCACTTGGATTTACCTCATGGGCAGGTATTTTCATTATTATTGCACAATAACCAAAATCATCTTAAAAATGTTAAGAAAAGAAGGAGGCTGCACATTGTTTGTGACAATTATCCATCACTGGAGATTTGACAAGAAGGTGGTCGACTAAAGATATCCATCTGTCCCCACTTAGGGCATCTTGATGTGAAGTCAGTAAAGGAGGAGTCGATGTTCAGTTACAAAAGACTTGTGTGAGTTTTACAAAGAATCACTGAACAAATTCAAGAGAACTTACCATTATTTTTGGTTAAATCATCAATGAAAGCACCATTTGCATCCAGGTTGCCTCAGTTAATTATTAGAACACATTTTAATTTCACAAAACCAGTCTGTGAGCCATAAAAGCTCTGGCCAAAGCTTTGTTCCACCAAGGGTGCTGAACTTCTGCTGGTCCAATGAAACAAAGATTTCTTACCTCTTCAGGTCCACTGTTGTGACACTGAACACGACTCCCTTCAGCCACAGGATCATGAAGAGCCTCTGGGAGAAGGGACAGTTTCCTATGCTCTCACCATCACTGCCAGCCTGCAGGACAGAACAGAGCAATGATGTGGTCAGGGCTGTGCCATCTGCTCATCTCACAGCCACTGCAACAGCTTCAGTTAAACACACGCTCAGTACAACTGAAATTGCTGCATTCGTCAAGTTTTTACTTGTCATGTCCTCTAGCTGCTCAAACAACCTATGGAGCAATATTTCAGTTATCTGTGATACTGCCAGGGCTGCAGCTGCCCTTGGCAGCTGAACATCCTCCTGAGCAGCCACACCTTCTGATGGCAGCTTTCCAATGACAATGCTGTTCTCTGCTCTTTATTATTCTTTTTTCTTTCTTCTCCAAGGCATAGCTAATTAATTGGAGTCATCTCCCAGTTCAGTGCCTCTATCTCTGCCTGTGCAGTGCTCCAGGGAGCCAACTGCAGCCAGGAACTGAGAATTGATTGTACTGCAGGTGTTGTGAGGAAAGACATAACTGTGAGTACATAGAGACTTCACTGACAATTAAATAATATCCCAAAGCCACTTTTTATAGGCAATTTATCAATCAGTCTTTGTCCCAGCACAACAAAGGCCCATTAGAAAGCAGCAGTGAGCTCCCAGTGATAGCACACATCTCATCATCGCTCTGACAATGAAGGATACATTGCTGACTTGGAAAATTTTAGTTTTTTCTGGGCAAAAATGAGGCACTGGAAACCTTTGTTATAAAATTGAATCCTCTGAGAACTCATTCAGTTCTTAAACCTGCCAAATTTGTCCGATTATTCTGACATGTACTTCATATTAGATGGGTTTCAATGGATTTGGTTTATTATTGTTATTATTACAATCCTTCCAAGAGGGATTTTCATCCATGCAATCCTCAAAGCTTGGCCAACTCTTTCATCATCACAGTGAGAATTCAGAAAGACTTTGCAAGTTAAGAAGAGTAACAGCAGGATTTTCAAAGCATAAAATAAAGGCCAGGAAAATAGAGTTTTTCAGTAAAACTGTTTTGAATTCAGAAAGCTGTTTTGGGTTTTGTAAAATCATCTTTATTTGCAGATAAAGCTGAGTCTCTTTAACAGCTGTTGAGGATTTTAAAATTAATGAATGGACTCATTCCTGCAAGTGTCCCTCCTGTCAGAGCTTCCAAAGCCCTGGTTATAGATAGAGTCAGTTTTCTTCAAACCTTTATTAGTGTCATTAATGAAGACTTGACAGAAAAAGGAAGTTGTTATTCTGCCATAAATTACGAAGTGCCAGCTTTATCTTTGGATAGTAGAGTCAAACTTGCAGCAGATTATTATTGATGGATTGTCTTAAACTCTGCCATGTGTTTGCTCAGGAGACTGAATTTTAGAAGAATCTAGAAAAAGGATAATATGTTAATATTTAACTCCATCACTGTCCCTGCACACAGCAGGCTGGATTTCAGCAATTCCCTCCCCTCCACCGTGTTTACACTGGAACTGACATTTCCTACAGGTAAATTATAGATTTATATTCATCTGCTTTTTCTGTTGCCACATGTCAGGTCTGATCTACCTTTGGAAAAAAGGGACTGAAAAACACAACACAGCATCCCATCTAAGGAAAATAGATATTTTGTACTGCCCAGGGTAATTCATGCTTTGAAGCAGAAATAACTCTGACTCAGAACTGATCTGAGTCCTCAAACATCAAGCAAAGCCTGAGTTACACTGCAGCAACAGCACAGGCTGAAATCCCCATCCCATTAAACTTTACTTGGCTCACTGGAATCCAAACCAAAGCTACTTTAAAATCATAGAACTGCACAAAAAGTTGTTTAAAATTTCAGGCTGACCTGTGGCTTTCCTTAAGGTCCATCCTAAGCCAAAATCAAATGGACCAAAAAAGGTCAAATGCATTTTCTTATCCTGAAACTTTCCTTCTCTCCCAACTCAAGTGCAACATTCAAAGTGAACAAGCAACCAGCAGCATCTGCTTTAGTTTAGGACAGGCTGTTTGGATAATTTGAGTCAGAGGAGGGGATTAGAGCCCAGTAACAGTCAGTGAGATGCACAAAGCCTGATGCACTCTCAAAGCCCAGCAGCCCAAACGGAGCCCAGACTGTTCTGTCTGCAAACGTTTGTCCCACTTCTGCTCCAAAAAGCCCCAAGTTATTCTGAGCACACACTGCAGAAGGAATGCACTCAGAATGCCAAGAAACTTTGGCTCCAGAGCTCTGGAGCCAAGGAATTCTGCTCTGTAAGTGTTTGCCCGAGAGGCCCATTTTGTGGCTGTGTTTGATGCTCCAGCCCCTCCTGGGGAGCAGCCAGCTCTGGATTCTCCCTGGTCCATGGATTCTCTTCTGAGGGTCCCCACTGTGCTGGGTGCTCCTGCAGGAGTCACTCCTGGCTCTGATTTTCTCTGCCAGAACACGGCTCTGCTGGCAGTAAACTCTCAACTTGACATATTAGAAGAATATTCTGAAATCTGACATGATTTGTCATGCAGGGGTTAATCACAGAATAATTGTTGCTTGTCATTGCCTTGTCTTTGAATTCAGGCCATAAAATTCCAGGATCTCTTCAGTGTCTAATCCTCATCACCATCAGAGTAAAGCAAATATTACGTGTTGACTTCTTTGCAATAACAGGTTATTTGTTATTTAACAAGGTTATAGTCATTCTGTACTGAGAAGCTTTGGGGTTTTATTGCAAATTCTTCTTAAAACCAGTCTAAAAAACTTTATTACAAGAAATATTGGTAATATTACTAATTTCAAACTGCCTGCAATTAGGGCTAATTTCCAATTCTGCCGTCATCCACTAAAGGATATGCACTCAAAAACCTCACCATATATCAAATTTCACTGAATTTCAGGTTTTCAATTGTAGAGATTAGGATCAGACAGAGGAAAAGTGCCACACCTCTCACACAGCAAGGAACATGGAATTTCTCACTTGCATGTTACCCTCTACAAACTGAATTGAATTCAAAAAGCTTCTGAAAAGGTGGCAAAAAGGACCTTGTTAATTGTAAGACATGGCACAGGGAGAGCAGAGCACACACCCTCCAGAACACAGCTCTACAGTGTTCTATGAAAACAAATAAAGCTATTTTTAAAGAAACGTTAAATAAGAAAGGAAGTTCAAACAAGAACGGGAGAGTTCCAAGGCAGTAACACAGATCAGCTGCTCATTGAGAAGCCAGCCTGCTTTATCACAGCCACACTGAAATTCCTGGCAACTCCCAGGGCCCATGCCCGAGTGCAGCCCTTGGGAAAGGGAAAAACCCCCAAAATCTGCTTATCCCACTGTCTGCAAGAGTGAGCTTAGCTTGGGAGCCACCTCCTCCCTTTCTCTTCCCCTGAGTAGTGATTTCATTCAAATGAGACCGTTTTTCAAAAAAAAAAAAAACAAAAAAACAAAACCCCAGAGAGTACAAGTAATCAAACATCTGTTTGAGTGGCTGAATAAGCTAAGGGAAGGAAAAAAATCCATTTAAATTGTGAAATGTTTGTCTCTACAGCTGCATAAAAATTAACCTGAGTCCTGACATGAGAACCTGAGTGGATTTACCTTAGCAAGGGAATGCTGAATTTTATTGCAAGACTAACAAAAAGCCAGACAAGCAAAGAAACATTAAGAGGGCACAAAACCCTTCTTATACAGCACAGATCTGAGAATTCTAGAAATCCTTGGTCCCAAAGATTTCTACAAAATTGTTTCAAATATTAACCAGTTAAAAGGAGCCCACTACAAGTTTCCCAAACTAGATCAAATAACTGTAGAAAAAGAATAAAGTGCATCTGATGAGTAATGTAGTACAGCTCAGTCTCTGCCTGCAAAAATAGAACAAAAGGAAAGGGCAGAACACCAGAAGACCATTTCTTAATTTACCCAAAACTCTCAAGGGAATTTCTCCCAGAGCTGATACCAGAAGTGATATAAGAAGTTTGGATGAAGAGGGATAAAGATGTTTTAGAAGCATCTCACAGAATACTTTTCACCAAAGACAACGACTGGAGCCATCTGACTGCAGCACCAAGGAAATCCCCACTCCCCCAAGTGGGAAATCTGCACTCTGCAAAGTCTAGAAGAATAATGTTCCAGCCAATAAACAGATTGGGGAGAAAATGAAAATGAAAGAGAGGGTATGTTCTGAACTCAGTAATCTTGAAATATGTCTTGAGTTCTAACAATGAAAACCAAACCTGCTGAGAAAACTGTACGAGCAACCCAGCATGATGCAAAGCCATTGCCTCAAACCAGCAGATAACAATCAATTTTGCATGTTTAATGAGCAGTAAGCTCATTCCAAAAGTGAGTAATTAATAATAATCCTTTAAGGATTACTGTTTTGAGAGGAAATGGTTTAAGGTGAACTAACAAAGCAATTCAAGTGAAAAACCTGCAGCAGGTCTGGGATAAAGGAACAGAGGATACAGACAGGAGTGGTTTGATGTTCCACACATGAAAAGGGTCTGGCTGTATCAGCCCAAATCCTTGGGCCTTTCTCTTGCCAAGCTGAACAGGCAGAATCCCGTGGTGCTGACTGAAGGTTTTCAGATGAGATGTAAAGAATTACAGGCATGGAAGGAGTGACAGCAATCGATGGAACGAATGCTCCCCACAGTGCCATTAGTGCAACTGCTCCCTGTGCTCGGGCAGGGCGTGGAAGAGCCTCAGGGATGCTCTGAGCTCACACTCACTCTGCAAACCAAAGCAGACCTTAAAGGCTCCCAGCGGCTCAAGTATTGATGAATATTGATGTTCTCCTCTTACTCAAAGAGCAAACCAAGTGACAAGGTAGTGCGGTGCAGGCTGGAAAAGCTTATCTGCAGTAGTGTTCACCTCCTTGCCAGCCTCCCAGAGCTGCAGTTTGAGAAGGGAGTTGGTTTGTTTTTAGGGGAGGAACAGGTCAGGGAGCAAGGCAGAGTCCAGCCCTGACTAAATCCGGTTCAACCAGATTTAATCTGAGCGCTGAGTGACAGGGACGCTTCCTCCTGTCACCTCTGCCTCTCCAGGACAGGGCCACGACCTCCAGGGCAAAGCTTTTCCTTGTGCCACCAGGCAGAGCAGAGATGAACATTTCAACACAGGGCACAAAAATTGGGCTGACAGCCCACAGAACTTCCCTGCCACGATGAACAAAACCAGGAAAGGTGGGAATCAGAGAAAAACCAACTGCACATCCTGCAGAGGGTTCGGGATATCAGAAGTGCCTTTTTGAAAGTGAATTTTTTATTTGGTTACACTGTTTGAAGGTAAACTCTCAAATCACAACCACCACGCCCTGCCCAAATTTACCTCTACTGAACAACTTAGGCCATCACTGCAACTTTAAATAGCCATTCCTTTGAGAAAAACATAGGAAAATGGAAAACAAAAAGTGTCAGGTCAGTGCTCACACCTGGAATTCCCTAAGATAATTAGCCTACGATAATTAGTGTACATTTGTTATATGGTGACTGACATTAACACGCCCAGGGCTAAACCAACCTGAGTTACCACTGCCTCTCATGACCCCTATCACCATTTGTAACCAACCCAAGTTCCACTTCAGCTGAAATTCCTTTAAACTCAAAAAATACTTCAAAATAATTAACTTGAGTGCCTGTGTTTACTTGAGATCAGGCTCTTTCAGCAGGGAAAGGAATGTTTGCCAGCCCATCCAAGCTGCCCCTTCAGTCATTACCTTTCTGATAAGTCCCCTCTGTGTCACACCAGACTGGAACAGCCACTGACCATTTTAGGATGATGCTGTTTTTAGCCCTGTGATGCTGCTCCCAGGAAAATCATTAGCAGACTCATCCTGCACATTTTCCTGCAGCTCCTGCTCATTGTTGCCTAATTCTCAGTAAAAGCTTTTGGAAAATGCTGTGGGATCCTCATGGTGTACAGAAGTAAATCCACAATTCAGCAGAATTTAATTAAGTGTTTCTAGTCCTTTGGAGAACAGGAATTATTCCATGCTCATCTTTTGGGAGAATCAGATGGAGAACCCCAAACCTGCTTTAAATACAAATCACAATTTTCTTCAGTGAAGAAGTGAGCTTAATGACAGGGACACAAAACCCTGGGGTTATTGTGGACAGATTCAGGACACTTCCTGGCCTGGCACAGGAAAATCCAATTATTCACTAATGGCACAAGCCTGGCATCTTTGCTGTGCCAGTACCTCAAACAGAGCTCGTGTTGAACAAACCCCACCCCATCAGCGGGACCACACTCACTAAAACGTGCTGGATAACATCTTGACACAATCTTGCAATTTTTCTGGTAGGAAACTGTAAGCAGACAATTAACTCTGCAGCACTGAGGGTTTCTTTTACACTGCCTGAGAGTTGCCTTTGGGTCTCCAGCATATAAACCTAGAGCAGGAATTGTTGATGACAGTGATTCTCTCTCCCTGGACTTATTAAATTTGCTGAAGTACAGTGTGTGCTTTGGCTACAGCCCAAGGGACCCATTTCCAAACCTCCCCCACCAAATCATGAAGCACCAAAGTGAGAGGAAAGAACTGCAAATGCTGTCACTGGGGCTCAGAAGAGCCCAGTCAAATCTCTATCTGTGGCATTTCAGAGTTCTTCAAATAAACCTCTGACTGTGCCTCACTTCCGTGGGACAGGAAAAGATAGAGCCATGTTTGTGGTATTTATAACCTCATCTAGAGAGAGATGAGCCAGGGGCTGGGCAGATGAGCACAGAGAACAACCAAGAGCTGCTCCAGCTTCACCCTGGGCTGCTCCTGCTCCTCCAGGTCACCCCAGCCCAGCTGGCTTGGACTGAACCCTCTGAGGAGCAGCAAACCCAGAGGAGTTTCATGCCAAAATCCCAGCCCAAAAGGTGCCAGCTGAGGGCTTCAAGGCCTGGTAAAACACAGGATGTGCAGCTGCCTCAGCCTGGGCTCTGAGCAGCAGTGCCCACGAGGGAGGTGGCAGGGAGGGCACAAACCGCCCAAATTCTCAGCAGCCTCTCAAAAGTCATTGCAGTCCTGAACCTGTTCCCCTGCCAGCAGACCATTCAGAAGCTCTGGGGAGGAAAAGCATGACCTGAGATGAAAAGTGGGGCTGGAGTTTCTATTTCAGAGTGATGGGACTGAGGGAGGCCTGCTCTCTGTCCAACACAAGCAATGCACAACTAAAAGGCACCTCCCTGACTGAATTCCCCCTCCCAAGTTTCTCCTCTGGGACCTGTGTTCTGATCTCCCTGAGCTCCAGAACACCGTGTCTCACCTAATGCAGCACCCTGAAGGGCCACAGAATTCTCCTTAGGCTTGCCTTGATTTTATTTTTAGATCAAACCACGTAAAAAAGCTATTTCCTTTATTTCAGCAAAGCAGCTCTCCAAAGGACAGCCAAAATAGTAAAGCTCCAAGAGAGCCAAAAAACTCTGAGGCTGGCCCAGTAGCACTGACTGATCCCTTTAGCTCTTCTCAGGGAAAATATACAGATATGACTTCACCCCTGGATTACACTGCTATATTTAGTTTATACCTAATATGGAGATTCAGTGGGGAGAACTCAGTCATTTCCTTTCCTCGGGTAAGTTCTTTGCCCTTTGTCTGGCCAACAATACAAGGAATAAGTCTGAACTCTCAGAGAATTCCCACACAAAGATGTTTGTAATTAACAGCAGTTTACCTTATGTTTTTCACTTCAGCAGAAGCAAACACCCTAAAAATCCAGATTGTGCCACAAATGAATCTGACCTGAATTAAAAACCCCAACTACAAAGCAAGTTTAAAAAATATTAACTGTTACAATTTTTTTTTAAGGGAAAAATATTGTAAATATAGGATTTAAGGTTCCTGAAGTCAAACCTCTATTGAAACTTCTGAGACAATCTTGGGTTTGAGTGTTTTTACTGCTACAATATGCACAAACTCTTAATTCCACAAAGGAGCACCTAGCATCTATTTTAAGACTAAAACTATATTATTCCACACTGAAGAACATGCAGAAAAAAAAAAAACAGACCTGATTAGGACAATAAGCTGTTTGTTACAGCTTATTTACCAAGAACTTTGAAGATAAAAATCAAATTAGATGGATAACAAATACAGATGTAAACTATTTTTCCATGAACCATCAGTTTGCAACCAACCACCACCTTAATTAAATTTTGTTGTCTTAGACAAACCAAGTCCTCCCCTGGCAGACAAAAACCACCTTGTTTTCTCCCATGCTGTCCAGTCCAGGCTTTACAGAACTGCACTGCTCAGTTCACTGGGAAAAGAGAACATCTACCAAAACAAGGCAACAAATCCAATTACTGCCAAGTACAGTTATCCAGTCTTAAAAGTTGTTCTTGTGGATTTTTAAGTGGTATGTCCAGCCTGGCCAGAAGCTGGGATTGATGCAGGCACTGGTACAAAGGCTTGCAGGCCTTGTGTTTGCCACATCACAACAAATGTTTCATTTAAACACAATCTGAACACACGCTGGTGAGAAAATAACAGTCCAGGGCTTTTTGTTTGTCCCTTTGCACACTTAAAAAAAATCAAACTTTAGAGTCCAACAAGTCCAACAGTCGCTTCCCAGAGTACACAGTTTACTGTTTAGCTTGGAGTTCAAGGAATTCCCCAATTAGATTCTTCCAAAGGGACAACTCAGCCTTCAGAGAACATGCAGAGAACCAACGACTTCTCTCCCCATTCCAAGACAGGCCTGCTCCTCGAATAAAGAACTCTTTCCATGCCCAAGATGAGGTCAGGATAGCCATGGAAGGAGCAGACAGTGCCATGAGTCACTCCAGGCTGGGTGGGGGTGATTACCAACTTCTCCTCGTGCTAATCCTGTCCCAGGGCTGCCCACTGCCAGATTAGGAGGGCCTCCCACCCACTCCCTAAACTGATGTAAGGATTTCTCCTATCTCATTACTTCTCAACAATCAAGCATCTTTATGCCCACACAAACCTCTCTTTAAAGAGGATCTCACTCTCTTTACCCATTTTCACAGGAATGCTGGTGTTCACAGTGCCCTTCCCTCTCGGTGAACTCATCATTGCACACTCACCCTGTCACAGACTGACACAAAAACTCAGGACAAGCCTTGGATCCTCAGTGTTCCTTTATCCCTGACTTTTGGCAGCCTCCAGGCCCTAAAGTTTGCCCCACAACATGTGCTCTGATCACAGGCTTTTCCTTCCACTCCAAGGCCTCAGTGCACACCCTGAGAAACCCCAGCTGGGAAAGCTGAGGACAGACTTGTCTTTTGTAGCAGGATCTGTGCTGCAGGAATGTGTCCATGGCACGTGTCCACGGAGGGAGTGACTCACAAGCACCACCATACAGCCCAACCCTCAGCCTGTGGAGGGCCACCAGCTGAAATCTGGGAATTCACAGTTTTTAGATCCCTCTGAGGGGAAAAGAGGAAAATTGCCTGAGACATATTTCAGCTGCAAAGTGAAACACAAGTTCTCCTGACAATCAGAGCTGTCTGGATGTGAATCACTGGGAAGGAGAGTAGGGATTCCAGGGAATAGAACTGTTACTCAGAAGCAATTCCTGACTGAAAGAAAGCTAACTCATCTGTGCAATCCCTCTGGAAATTATTGCCAGGAGGCTTTAAAGCTTACTTACCAATGATTTGCAAAAAAATTTAACATTTACACTTGAGACCATCTCAATACTTTTAAACTCTGTACCAAGAGCACCAGTTCCTGTATCACCACCCAGACTCAAATAAAAAAGTTGAGGATGTTTTTGGCTCTGAGGACTTTCCCAGGCAGAATTTAAAGGAATTACAGTTTGCTGGCCAGAGAAGGAAAAGGCCTGATTTATACCCACTGAGCACAGGCTATAACTAAGTGGTTACACCTCAGTTTACAAAGGGCTCCTTTACAACACTCCCAAGAAATAACCCTCACATGACATTTTGCTGTCTATACCAAACACGTATCAAAGAAAGGCTGAGGAGGTTCTCAGCTGCTGAGGTTACATCAAACCCTCCAAGGATGAGCTGGTGCATCAGGAGGAGACTTATCTAATAAGATTATCAAGCAATAACCCTACCAAGACTATCTCTGAGAAGCAGCACTGCATGTCTCAAGTCCTGTTATTTCCTTGTACTGATGTGCCTTTAAATCACACAGTTACTTTGTGGGTGAAAAAAGATAAAAATTGATGACAAAGAAGCTCAGGGATGGTTTGCTATACACCAATGTACAGAGCTGCAGTGTCACAGCAGAGCTTACATAAGGGAATGAGCACAGGGTGAGACAAAGGCAGACCTGAATCCACACAAATCCATCCCGTGGAGCTGCTGCTGGAGATGCTCACATCCCCTTCCTGCCTCGGCCCCAGCATTGCACTGAACAAAAGAGACCCTGAGCCCACAAGACAAACAGTTCACCTGCCAAGTCTCTGGTTCAGATACACAAAAACATGGACAAGCTTCTGCTACAATCACTGTGAGTGCTCCAGAGTGGGGGATTTATTAAATGTGAAATCACAGCTTTTTCTTTTGTAATGACAGACAATTCAAAGGTAAACAGATAGTAGACTCTGATTTTCAGCACAGGTGCCCCATTTCGCAATAACATCTTATTAGAGCTGCCAGAAATCCAGGGTCTGATTAATTAGCAAGTACACACACGTTGCTCAGTGGAGAGGGGAGACCTTCCTCACGGGTTCCCTACATCTGCTCCAACCCATGCCATACCATTATCTGCTGGATAATCTGAATTTCTCGTTAGTGGAGTCTGTTGTTTGTTTCCTTTAAAACTGAACTTGTTGATCCTCTGTCTTCACCTTGGCATGAGCAGAGGATGCAATCACTGAGTGTCCTCCAGAACACCCAGGGCTGAGCTTTCAGCAGCTCCATCCTCACACACTCCCTTACAGGAACTGCACAGGCAGTTTTGTAACTCTGTCCTGTGACTTCCACAGGTGACTGGGTCTATTTGACCAAGTCACTTCACCATGTTTTTTATTTACAATAAAATTCCACACACCATCAACTTATTCCAAGTGACCTGTCTGAGTTGCACTCAAATCCCAGAGCTCAGGTTTCTCCGAGCATATTCACCACAATGCAGCCTTCACTGCTCTGAAATGCCACTAGGGCACATAAAAATATTCCTCTTAGACAATGGAAGCCTCCCTCATTAATAAAACACGGAACAGACAAGGAAACGAAATGAAATCAGATACATCACTGGTTCTGTCCTAGTCAGCTCTCAAGAGAAAAGACTTGGAAAATATTTACACTTGGTTTAAAAGAGACCACAGGCAGCCCACCGGCTCTGGAATTAAATAAATCTGGAAGTTTTCATCGTGACACCTAGAAACAGAATCACCACTGTAACAGGTTTCCTTACCTAAGCACCCCAATCCTGAAGGGAGTTCTCACAGACGAAGAAAATACAGGTTTCAGTAGATTGATACATTGTCTGGTGGGAAAAATCGTATCAAAGTGCTGGTGACAACACTGTGACAGCCATTCCCGACGGAGCCCAGCCATGTGCGTGCTCCTCCCGGGGTAGAGCCCATCCTGTTTTGTTACTGATCACAATTTAATAAGGCTCAAACCCCACAGTGTGGGCACAGAGCCAGACCCTTTCTCCTGCTTCACGGGTTTGTTTCTCGAGCTTTAATCCCTACCTTTGTTCCATCTGGGTTCTGGCTGCTACAATCCTTTGTGCTCAGGTCATGCAGTCACCGCCCCTGGCTGAGAGCTCGAGTTTGGTCCAGAACTTTTCCCACTACCTCTGCCTGAAGCGCTTCCCCGGCTAACAGGGCACAGGTAGATCCCAGACACGGCTTGAAAAGTGATTATCTGCATGGAGAAGCTCTCAGTAACTTCAATTTTTTTTTTTTTTTCTAGATTGCATCCACAACCATGTGGAAAAACTCCAAGTGAGCATCGCATTCACGGAGGGAAAAATAATTACTAAAATCCAAATTTAGTTATCCTTTAGACAGACACCGTTGGTTCTCTTTAATAAACATATTCTGCTCGCAATTTCTGAAGTGAGCATCGAAATGAGTCAGAAAACAAGATTTTATTTGCCTTACAAAAATGCTGTCTTGACAATCCTCAACAGGTTCAATAAAGTGTGGGACAGGCAGCAACACCCAGGTGAAACAACTATTTTGGTCTGTCTGCTGGGCTGGGGGTTGTCCTTTATCTGAAGGATTTTACAGGAAATAACCTTTACCTGAAGATCATGAAGGCAGGCAATAATAACCTCTTATTTTAACCTGAACTTTATCCTTAGGGCAGACAGTGCTCAGTGTGCTGCAGTCATCCATAACAATGGGGAAAGGTTTCCTTGAGGGAAAAAATGCTCACTGATAACCCCAAATTTAGCCTTCTTAAACCTATGTCAATGAAGAAATTTCAATTGAAAAGTACAGAAAATTTCCCTGATTTCATATAATCTCACAGATTTATTGGTCCAATTCTTATTTAATCAGAATGAACACATCTCTCTCAAAACTATTTTTACAGCTTCTTCCATGCCACTCCTCATGCATGAAATATTATCTTTAAACACACCCACAAAGCTGATTTCCCTCTGCCCCCAAACCATTGTGCCATTAATCACTGCTCGAATTTGTTTAAAAATAAGAAAAATCAGCTGACGAACTTTAGGACAGATGAAGACAAATTGGCATTTTATATTAAAGATACACTGCTATAAATAATTCAAAGTAATCTGTAGCTTAAGTGCTGCAGTTGTAAGTTCTAACTTCTACACTAAGAGCTTAAATATTCTGACAAAAATCAGGTCTGGAATCCTCCACTGCAACGCTCTCCCCGGGGTCCCATTACTACCTCTTGATACTACTATTAAGAAGTATGAAAAGAGGGAAAATTCAACACATTTAGAGAGTATAATTTAAGAAATAAAATCGATATTTCATAAGTTATTTCCAAAGCTCTAGCTGGAAATTTTCAAGTTTGTCATCGTTGCTTTTGTACAAAGCAATTCCCAAGTTCCCAGATGAAGAGATCTCTTATTTTCTCGCTGCAGTTGGAAGAAACTTCATCTGAAGAATTTAAATACTTTTCGGCAGAGGCTTTCATTAAAGGACGTTTAAACACAGAAAGAGAAGATTGCACGAGGTAATTGGTGCTACTTTTGATATAAAGTAATAAAAGTAAGATGCTGCATCACCAGAGCCCCGGAGGATGCAAAATATTGCATCATACAGCAATAAATGAATGCAAAACATGTGGAGATACCATATGGTATCTTCGCCAGATAAGGGCAGTACAACACATGCTCATTCTTCCAGTTTGTATAAAAACCTAGTGTTAATTTACATATTCTCTTCCCGTCGTAAAAAAGTAGACTTTTGGGGCGGGGAGCGAGGAGCAACTCGTGTTTTTGCTGTTTTCTGCCGCCTCGCAGCGCTCGGCCGGGCACACAATGGGCGATCCATCGCTGCTCGCCGGTGCCAGCGGTGCTGCCCCGCACCCGCGGCACCCTTTGCTCCGGGCGGAGAATCTTCCAGCCCCCCCTCAAAAACAACCAAGTGACTCTGCTTTGCGGTCCGCCGGCGCTATCGGCCGCTCCATCTGCTCTGACTCACCGCGGCTCCCGCACTCCCTCCCGGCGCCGGGCACACGCCCTCGGCTCCGCTTTTGTGCCCGCACCGCGCCGGGAGCCGCCCCGAGCGCAGCGCCGCGGCTGCTCGGGGGTGCTCGGAGGGGCTGGCGCCGCCGTGCCGGGCGGGGCGCGGGGTCCGTGGGACCCGTGAGGGGACCCGGAGCCCCCCGGGCGGGAAGGCGGAGGGAGGAGGGAGGGGAGCGGGGGCAGCGCCCAACGGTCGCGGCGCGCGCGCGCTCGGCGCTCCGACGGGACGGCGCTCCCCCGCCCCACCTCCCCTCCGCTGCCTCCCCCCTCGGCCGTACCTTGACGAAGAGCTCGATGACGGGCTCCTTGTCACCTTCCTTCAGCCCGTTGACCGGCACGGACAGCGCCATTGCTCTCGCTGCTGCAGCCCCTGCCCCGCCTCGCCCGCCGCTGCCACAGCCGGGACGGCGACGCCGCTCCGCTCCCCTCACCCGCCCTGCGCGCGACTGAGCGCGGCCCCGCCCCGCGCCCGGAGCCCGCCGGGGCCGCGCGGGGTGGGCGGGGCTCCGGCAGGGGCGGGGCAAGGGTTGAGTGGCATCGCGAGGGGCGTGGCCTCCCTGAGGGGACAATGCTGGGCAGCGCGGGGGGCGTGGCCGCCGCGAGGGGGCGTGGCCGCCGCGAGGGGACAGCTCTGAGGGGCAGCGCCGGCCATGGCGGCGGCGGAGTCCCCTCAGGGATGGGGGTCCCCGCGGTCACCCCCGTGTCGGCCCCCGCTGTGAGACACCGCCCGCGGCTGCTGCCGTGCTCGGTGACAACGCGTGGGAGCGGCCTTGGCGGGGCCACAGCCCCGTGGGTGCTGCCGGCCCCGGGGTATGTGTCCCCCCCACCGCCATCGGCTCAGCCCGCCTCACCCTCAAGTGGAAAACTTAAAATCTAGAAACTTCCCCCTCACAGACCCACCACACCAGAGCAGCACGAACGGCTCCTTTCCTGGCAGGGGGAAAAATCCATCCCAAGAGGCAGCTGAGTCTGCGGCCTAATTTTCCCCTCACTATTAAGGTCAGGGACTGAGGAGCCGGACAAAAAAAAAAATTGTGGGTGAAACGCCGGAAAGAGAGGAAACCGCACTTTTCCCAGGCTTTCCACCGAAACAGCAGAGCCACGATCACATTTTCCCCATGCGGCTTCACACAACAGAGCGGCTTTCATGCCTCGGCGCCTCCCGCCCTTGCTCGCAGTCCTCGCTGCTCTTTTGGAAGCCCAGACTCTGTTTTTAATAGTCTGGAGCTGCACCTGAGCGTCTCGGCAGAGCCGTTCCCAGGGCAGGCCGGGGCTGTGGCATCCCCCGAGGTGGCCCGGGGTGACTTCAATGCCGTCTGTGACCCGAGATGAGCCTCCCTGTAATTTGTACCCAAATGCAGCCCGCCATGGCTCCACATGGAATGGTTACCAACGGAGCGCTCGCTGCTAAGAACAAAACCTCCTGTCTCTCCAGGTTCTGCATAACCGGATGTCTTTACGCAAATATCGGCTTTGAATGCCCTTGGATTCATCTGGAGCAGGAAAAACTGCTGTGAGCCCCTCTCCGGAGCTGATAGGGCTGGGCTAACGTGACAAAGTCCTTTTCATTCCCATTCCTGCAGCTTCTGGACAGCCCCAGCTCCCCAGGAGCAAGTGGAATATCTGTCTCTGCCTGGTTTACAGTCCAAGGAATCTCGCTGATTCATGGGGTGGGACAGCCTGGGCTGGAAATTGGTGTGTCAGTGGAACCAAACTGATGTGTGGCTGTGCAGTCCAGCCCTGGCCAGGAACCTCCCTTGGTAATTACCCGTTAATTAATTGCAGCCTGTACCATGAAAGGACACCGTCCCACTGTTCCTGTTGTTGCTGGAACGTGGGTTCCAACAGAAGGGAAGAAACTTCCCTTAAATGAGGTTGTCCCAGAGACTCCACAAGCATCTGTCTGAGGCTTTGCATTCACTTTTGTGCACGCAGAGTAAGAAATTTGCACCAGTTAGGGCCAAATGTGGATTCTGGGACTGGTTTAATGAGAGGCAAAGAAAAGTTGGATCCTCTGTCTGCTGGGAAAGGCAGGAGCTGAGTCCTAATTCCAGGACAAGGAACACTGAGCCAAGGACCAAGCCTCCCTCTCTGCTCTACCAGAAGTTTAAAATCCCAGGGTTTTGTCAAACTTGCAGTACTTCCCAGGGCTTCCCACAGCACAGACCCACCTGCTCGAGAACAGGCAGTGGTTTAGCACAAAGAATCAGTTCTCCCACAGCGCCCGCAAAAGTGGGTGTAGAGCAACAAATTTGAGGTCTGCGAGGCTCTCGGGGCCTTTTTAAGTTTCCCAGCCCCACAAAGGAGCTGCCAGGGCTGTTTTTCCCTCACTGCTGCTGCATTTGTGCTCCAACAAAAGCTCTCCCCTGCTGATATCTCGCAGAGCAGCTAATAGCTTATTTCATTTATACCCAGCTGCACCAGCCCTGGCTCTGCTTTAATATCTTTTTAATTATTTCACTTTCAGATGACATTTTCCTGGTTTCCAGCTACCACTTACCAAACCCCTCATGCTTCCCATTCAAGTGAAACCTCCAACAATGTTCAGTCTGAAAGCTTTCAATTCTTTCCTCCTTCAGTAATTGCTGTTTGTATTATTCTGGATTTATTTATTTCTTTTCTAGAACACTTAGAATGAATTTGTCCATGCTTTACATAATAAATCACCAGTGCTCCTAACAATCCATAGGGAAATGAGCATCACCCACCTTTAACAGCAGTGAGGAATGAGTCAGGAAAGTTCAGTGACTTACTCAAAGCTAAATTTGCACCAAGCCCTGGAGTGGGAACAAAGCAACTCTGGCCCCCCACGTGTGCTCAGTGGGTCACTCCCTCAATATTATTTTATGCTGCATTCAGGAGCTTTGTCCCCATTTGGCCGAGCAGCAAAACAACATGAGATTGTTTCATTTCTCTGGCAGTTTTGGCCTTTCTGCAGCAGTTTTTCCATCTCAGACTTTCCAAGTGCTTTTGAAACTGGAGGCATCAGATGTTAAAGATATCAAAGCAGGCCCTCTCCTGCCCTGGCCGTGCGTGTTCCTCTGGTGGAATTCTCTACCACACTGACCCTGGGGCTCAAAAATGGGTTTTTATTTCCATAGGGAATTTTTCAGGCACGGGAGGAGCTCAGCACAAAGGTCAGGTTGTCACTCAGGGGGTCACACGTAAGAACATCCCATTTTTTAAATTACAGTGAAACTGCTGTGAGAAGGAAGATGCTGAGGAGGTTTGGGAAGGAGTGCTGGCTGTGGCTGGAAGCAGGAGCCTGTCCTGACTGCCGAGTTCATTAGAGCTCCTGAAAGCCATGCTGGACACAGCTGGGAGAGGAACCTGCCTAGGGACACCTATTAAAGGAAAGCAGGACTGCCACACCCTGGATATAAATACCAGCATTCCCATTCCACAGCTAATTCGGGATCCTGGGCTGGGATGCAGCAGCGGAAGCACAGCCACCACAGCCCAGCCCTCGTGTCACAGATGCTCTGCTGAGCTGCTGCCCCCTCAGAAGTGAAATCCCAGGAACTCCACATTCCTCCCTCCCATCCAGGCACCGAGAGGGGTTTTGGGCTCCATCCGTCACCTGCCTCCTGAGAGGGACAAATTTGTTATGGCTCATTCCTCTTTTCTTGCCCCTGCATCAAGCAGGATTTGGTTTGCCAGATTGCTAAGGATTGCGGGGGAAACCCAGCTTCTGCTGGTGTCAGACTGTTTGCAGTTTGCTGTGATTCCCAACCAGCTGTCCCTGGATGGCTCATTTTCCTCCGGGGTGGCTGCCAAACTTTAGGATTAGCTGCAGTGAGCAGCTGAGGACACGCGTGGAGCCAGCCCCGGAGCTCACAGCTGCCACTGGGGAGAAATCCACAGAAAACAGCTCTGTGCTGTGGGCTGAGCACTTACAGCAGCACAGGACACATCCCGTGGCCTTATGTGGGAAGGTGACCTCATCCCACAATTTCTGGGTCACTCCTGTGCTCCATGGTCCAAGTTAGCACTGCTCCCAGCACAGAGATTGGAGAACTCGACGATTCTAGGAAATGTTCATCAAGAACTTTCAGTGGCAGTAATTGCACTTGGAGTAATTTAATAATCAATGGCCTTTCCGTGCTTCTTCCTTTTTTGTTTCCCCTGGATACTGGCATATGGTCCTTTCCCCGGGGAGCTGGATGGTAATTAATGCATTTTGTGGTTAAATGTTTGGACTCAGCATCTCAGGGTGGCCGAGAAGCAGGGAGGGGACAAAGCAGGCATTGTCTGCAGGTTTCCCTCTGCCGTGGGTCCCCTCACAGAGGCACCGGGGGCAGCTTTTTGGGAATGCTGACACAGGCACAGCTTTCACCTCACTTCCTTTGGATCACAGGGAAGTTGAAGTGTTTGTCACCTCCCTGCCTTTGGAGGTGATACTCGAGGAGGGGGAAAAGGAAAGTTGGCTCCCAGGACCACACACACGACAGGAGTAATTGAATGCCTGACTCTCCCCTTTCAGCAGGACGCTGTTGCTGTGCTCTGCCCGGGGTTTCTTGCTGCCCTACTTTCCAAATTCAGGTGTCAGCCTGTCCTCTGCTGTGAGCATCAGGAAACAAAGATTTGGGCTTCTTCCTTCTGCAGGAAGAGACCTGGAAAGGATAAAGAGGCAGAGATGGAGCTGGGGCTGAGTGCTGGGAAACCTTCCCATGGTAGCACTGTGCAGATGCACACACACGAGGAGTCCTTCAATAAAAACCCCAAATCCGCTGCATTCCTGGTTTGAAAAGTTACTTGGGGAAAAATAAAAACTAGTTTTGTGAGCCTGATTAAAATCTGTATTTCCCCACCTTTATGTATAGAAGTTGCCTGAAAGTAAATAAATTCAGGTATTGTCTGTTTTCTTTTAAGGTTAGTCCCCAGGTGATTCAAACACCTGGGCTGATAAGGAGACTTGGTGAAGAAAAAAGCACTACATAACCTGCTTCTCCCAAAATAACAACCCAAGCTTTGCCTGGCTGAGGTTGATTAAGTGGTTAAATCAGCCACAGTCCCCTGCAGCAGCAATCAAACACCACCACTGAGGTTTCCTGCTGAATTCCCATCATCTGAAAAGCCTGGAAGCTGCCGGTAGCTGGGGCTCCCCTAATGAACCCTGTCCATTATATCCCAGCTGGGATTCAGCACTGAGGACTGGCTTCTGTCACAGAGCTGAAATGCAGAAACTGTTTGCTGTGGGTTTTTAATGGGCTGCAGGTCTGAGGGACCCGGGGAAGGGGAGCTGAGGGAAGGCAGTGCTGGCTCTGTGTGTGGGGAAAAGGGAAGCAGCAGCACCCTCACAGCTTCCAGCCCCCCTCCCATGGATCTGCAGGGGTCAATCCAGTCGCAGCAATGACACCTAGATGCTCGATTTTCTCTCTGAGGTGCAGCCCAACATCAGAGAGAAAGAGATTCACAAAAAAACCCAAAGCTTTTATCTTCAGGCTGGCTTGATCCAAAGCTGTGAGCATTAGGAAAAAGTTCATCCCTGTGAGGGTGGGGAGGCCCTGGCACAGGCTGCCCCTGGGTCCCTGGCAGTGCCCAAGGATGAGCAACCTGGCATGGTGGAAGGTGTCCCTGCCCATGGCAGGGGTGGAGCTGATCATCTTTAAGGTCCCTTCCACCCCAAACCATTCCATGATTCTCTGATTCCATCAGTGCAGGCACCTGATAATCCATCCCAGTTTGGGCAGGATTGTCACCCCCACAAATCCAAACCACTTCTGTACAGCTGGGCACCATCTGAAGTTTCACATCTCTGCTCTGCCTGTGGGGTGAAGCTGTACATCCCAAATCCCCCAAGCTTCCAGGAGGTTCCTTGGGCAAAGTCCCCATCTGGGAGGGATGGCATTCATCCCAAGGAACAAAGGGAACACCTCTCCCAGAGCCACCCTGCTCCAAAGCGATGGCGTAAATGCTGATCTGACTCAAGCAGTGACATGATGAATGTGGGGTTTATTTCCTCCAATCTGAGTCACACTGGAAGGAGCCAGATTTTTTTTCCAAGTACTCAGGAAAGGAATTGTGGGCAGGACAAGAGGCCAAGATGTCACAGCTCTAGCAGGATTTAGAAATAATCTTTCTGATAAAATTATTTGCATTGCAGCAGCATGTAGAGCGCTCCAGCTCTCCAAACACAGGGACAGAAACTCCTCCACCTTCTCCAAACCTCGCAGCCTGAGGCACTGCCAAGAGAATGACATCCCAAATCCCTGAGATACCCACAGCAGGACGGGGAACTGAACCCAAAGCTCCTGAGTCACCAACTCAAAAAGCAGCTGCGGTCCACAGCAAAGCCACTGTGCCCTGCAGATGGGGAGAACAACAATCCTGCGGGGCAGGACCAAAGAGCTCCCAAATCTTCCTGTCTCTCTGCTCCTTATCTGCAGCACACGCTCGACCTGCTGAGGCTGAAATTCTGGTATTTCAGATCATCAGGTCCTTGCTTTTGCAATTTTAATTATCACCTCTTTACCCCGGTGGTTTGTCTGTGTAATGATTGCTGTAAGGCTCTTCAGGCTCCTACTGAGCAACGATAAGAGCCAGTTAGAGCCAAAAACTTAGGCACAAACCCGGGAGAGATAATTGAGGACTGGAGCCATCCCTCTGCCCCCCAGCCCAGCCAGGGATGTCCAAACCCAGCCAGGCTCTCAGAGCATCTCTCTGAGTACCAAGGCTGTGGAGATTTTCCCCTTTTTAAGTCCTTTGCTTTTATCCCAGCCATGCATCCCAGCTGATCAGTGCAGCAAGGTGGGCAATGGGATGGAAAGGGGAAGAATTTTCACTGAGTGGGTTAAAGCACAGCCAGCTGCTTCTCTGATCCTGCCCTGATCAGCTGCACAAGAGGTTTCCATGATTCAGGTTTCTTTCACAGATTTAAAACTCATTCCAGATAAGCAAATGAGCAATTAGCAGCGTTGCATCTGTGATGTCATTAAAATTCAAAGGGTACCCTGGCTGTGGGATGTGCAGTTGGAGAGGATAAACCCAAATCCTCTCTTGGCAGCAGGGGGAACCCCTCTCTCCACAGCCCCCTTCCCCGGGGGTTGGTGCCAGCCCCTCCTCGGCCCCTCTGCAGCAACGTGGCCTCTGAGCTGCTGGAAAAGTCTCGGTTATCAGCACGCTGTTCATCACATGAGCTTCATGAGCCCTTTATCAACAGGAATCTCCCTTCCGCCACCACTGGGAATGCTGAGCCGTGGTGCTGAGGGGACACTGAGGCAGGAGGGGGATCCCACGAGGATTCCCACAGTGTGTCAGCGTTCCCAGCTCAGCGCCCACCCCACAAAAATCCCCCCAAGAAGGGTGGGGAGCAGGGGCCTGGATGAACGCCGGCTGCAGCGGGGCTGGGAAGGGCCTGGGCTGGGGGCAGGAGGAAGGAAGAGGAGCTGGAGAAGGGCCAGATCCCTGCTGGCAACGTGGCTGGCCTTGGGAGGGCTCAGAGCAGCAAAGCCTCGGGGCTGCAGCAGCTCCTGCAGCTGCTCCGGCGCAGATGGAGACCCTGGGGTGGCTCAGCTCATGGGATGCAGTGGCTGAAAGGGTCTGATCCCCTTGGGAGGGGGGCAGGCTTTTATCCAGTGGAGAAATTCACCCTGTGGTGAGCTGGGAACCCACAGACAGCTGACACAAACCCAGGGCCCTGTTCTCCCACAGAACATGGGGATTTCTCCCTTTTCACACTGCTCTCTTCACTAATCTCTGTCCTGGATAACAGTAGGTATCCACTTTCCCTGTCTGGAAAGAAGAGTTGAACTGAAAGTGGAGTCTGCCTGCAGCCACAGGGACGGCTCCCTTTATCCTCCCCCATAAATAATAGAAGATTCATTCACAGGCTTGTAACAGATTAAAAATAAATAAATAAAAAAGAGCTCAATTTTGTTTTGCCAATCATGCACTTAATGCAATTTTCCCTTCTCGTCCCCTTGTGCCGGTGCCTGTGGACTCACAAAGGTTTTAATAAGTTGGAAAGGTGCCAAACCATTTCTGCCTCATTAAAAAAATATCAGCACGGTGA
The DNA here is from genome assembly GCF_050655825.1 of Lonchura striata. Classification (NCBI taxonomy): domain Eukaryota; kingdom Metazoa; phylum Chordata; class Aves; order Passeriformes; family Estrildidae; genus Lonchura; species Lonchura striata. The sequence continues at coordinate 1,400,565 of NC_140725.1, forward strand.
CAAAGGTAATTTTTTTCACATCAGTAGTCAAACCCACTTGCTGAATTAAAATCCAGTTGACAGGGAGACTATCAATTTTTAATGGGAGCTTCCTCCCTCCTGGAGAGGGGAAGCCTGGGGGAGTTACTCTTAAAAGGGATCCACATTTCTCACAACCACTCCAACAGCTTTGGTTTCATCTGAAGCTCAAGTTTTAAAGCCTGAGTGAGGAACTACAAAAAGCCCCCCCAGGTAAAAAACCTCCTGAGAGCTTCCCAGGCTGTGCCCCCACAGCCATTCCCTTCTCCCACTGCATGTGTGGGTCAGGGGCTGGACCCCACAGAGCTTTGTGCACTTGGGGCCAGCCCGGAGCAGGACACTCAGCACAGGTCAGGGGAGGGGACAAACCCAGAGGAAGCTCTGGCTGGGCAGATAAGGACCACACGTGCTCTGGAGAGTCCTGCCCCTCACGCTGACCCTCCTCTCCAGGGGCCATTCCCAGCTGACGTCCAGCAGAATTCCACGTATTTCACAGCCACAACAATTTACACGAGCTGCAGCTCTGCCCCTGGACTGAACACAAAGCCTCTGTGGGGGAACCAAACAATTCCCCACAATTCCCTTCCTCCAGCGCTGCTTTCCCAGGACAGCCGTTTTCCGTGTTTTCTTTCAAGTGAAACAGAAGGATCCTGCACTTCCCAGGGATTCGGAGCATCATCCTCCCCCTGCCTGGATCAGCACAAGGACCACGCCAAATCAACCTGGGCTCCCCAGGATCTGCTGGACAAGGTCCTTCCCCGTTTCTCCCGGGGTTCAATAGCTCCATGCAGGAGCAGCCCTGGCTCTGGGGGTCACAGCCCCAGCCTGGTCCCGGAGCACAAAGCCCACATTGACTCCAGGAGCTGCCCAGGGCGGCTGCATCCTGCCTTTGTGTGGGAGGAAGGAGGCTCCGGACCCACATCCCTCCTGCCTTCAGCTCCTGAAGCAGATGTGGGAGTTCAGAAGGATTCCTGACCCCATCCCGGGCTGGGCAGCCTCCCCCGGGCCTGGCCCAGAGGTCAAGTCCCACACCTGGCTCTGGGAGGTGTTGACCACACAATTCCCAAAGGATTGATCCTAAATGAGAATAAAGCACAATTCTTACAGAATCTGCCACAACATGAACGTTGAAGATAATTAATGACTTGGTGATTAAAACACCTTGCACTGAAGGCTGAGTCTTCTCTCCTGCAGCAAACCCCACCCGTGGGGAGCTGCACTCCTGGCACTGACCCCAGCCCCCCTCGCTGACCCCAGCCCTGGTTTGGGAGGTGGCACGTTCCCTCCTGCAGCGCTGATCTTTAGGATTATCCAAACCCCGAAACAGGCTCGGCACAGCCCCAGAGCACAGCACAAGGGAGCCACCCCAGCTCCAGTGCTGGCTTCACCCAGACCTGACTCACCTGCCCGGGAGTTGGCCGGCTCCCATTACAAAATCCGACACTCCCAGCTAAAGAAGAATTTCGCAGTGTTTTCTCTCCCTGGGAGATGGGCTGGAGCCACACACCTCCTGTTCACTGCTCAGACACAGCCCCTACACAAGACACTGGCAAACCCCAGAGGAGGCACTTTGTGGCTCTTGATTTTAAATAAAAGATTGGGAAAAAAGGCAAGAACAACCCAAACCCTCCTTTCCAGGTGCACAACAAACTGTGATCCTCATCCCTTCAGAACAGCTTCCAGTCCACCCCCAGCCTGGTGAGGTCCTGAAAGCCACTTGGGGATGTTTAGGTACAAACCTACAGTGAGAACTGGGGACCCCTGTGAACATCATCTCCCTCTGTAGGTTGTTCTCCTACTTTAAGAGCAATTAAAATCAACCCCACTTTTCCCAGCCATCTTCCCAAGGCTTAATCCACACTCAGTATAGGACAAATGAAAAATTCACCTCCTGAGTGCCTCCAGCCACAAACAAAAAAAGGCAGCAAACACAAACCATCACAAGTGGACCAGAAGATCTCTAACTGTGTTGGAAGCTCCCTGAGCTCCACTCACAGCAGAAGGAAATGCTCTGGCTCACAACAGAACAAAACTGAACAAGTGATAACAAAGCCAAGAACTTCTTTCCCCCAGAACCTGGCTCAGAGCAGCTGAGCTGTCATCCCTTGAGTGCCACACAAAGAAGTCCAGTTCCTGTTGGACTTTCACAGGGACTATCTGATCCTGAGCCACAGGGAGCCCAGATAAGAGTGGCTGGTACAGGACATCCTCTGCCTCCAGCCAGTGGGGGGGAACCATCCCCAGTTGCTGTTTCACACCCAGCTGAAGGGACTCCAGCAGTTCCAGCCTCTTTGAACTCATTCAGGATTGTTGCATGAAGTTCAAAAGTCAAACTGCTGATTAGTCTGGGAAGGCACAACTCCCCATCCCATTGTGCTGAGATTCAATAATCTTTTTATTACCCTGGAAGAGATATAATTACTTCCAATAGTTATTGATGAGTAAGACCTGCTTTAAGAGAAACACAATTCCATTGAATTGTCAGTGCTTTGAGACATTGGTGGATTGGCTTTGAGACATCCACAGTGGACTTCAAGCAGACAAATCAAGGGTTTATGAGATGATCCTGTAACAGATCATCAGTTATGACACACAACAGCTGGAATGGAACTCCACCAAAATACAGCCCTGTGCCCTGCTGAGCTGCTCCTCCCAGAGATGCTTTTACACCAACACACAGGGATTTGGAATTTGGTGCTGCAGAAATGAAGTCAGAGTGCACAACTGCTCCGCCAAGCTCAGGTCCCTCCCTGCAGCCCTCACTGCTCAGAGCATGGATTTGTGTCAGGTGAGGGAGGTTTTGGGATGGCTCCCAGCAAAGAACTCTGCCCTGGTGCTGGGATTTATCCCTGGGCTCCCAGGGAGCAGCAGCAGAACAGTTCTGTGTCCTGGGGCAATTCAGAGTAAATCCCTCGGCTCAGGAAGCTCCACGCAGCACTCCCAGGCAAACTGCCAAAGTCACACAAGTGGAAAAATTTAACAATCCAGCCCTGAGTTTCTATAAGCTTGGAACTGTTGTACATACACACCTGCCATTGTCCCACCTGTTGACACAACAAACACATTTTCTTCAGAAGCAGCTACAGAGACTGACCTGTGACTCACCTCAGCCTCACACTCACTGCTGAGGACTCAGTTCCATTTCAATTACACAGCCCAATTAAACTGTTTGTGGAGTTGGACACAATCATTGCAGCAAGTCCCTTACCTAAACCCTGTGTCTGTCACTTCACGAGGGTAGCCTGGGTCAGGAAGCCAAAATTCAGCATGAGCAGATCCAGGATAAAAAGAAGTGAGATCCAGGTAGCTCCTGCCTCATCACACCAGGCACCTGCGGGGTCATTTCTGAACTACAAATACAAGGATTTAAAAACAGAGAAAAGAGGTTAACCAAGAAGCTGGAGTGGGGAAGGGGTCAGACAAGTTTGGGTTGGGATGAGGGGAGCTCAATCAGAGGATCAGGAGAGAATTCAGTGGTGTCATGAACAGCAGAGACACAGATGGAACCCAGCCCACCAGAGATTCTGTGCTAAAAAAGGTCTGTGCAACAGCAGGGACAGCTCAGGAGAGGAGAGGGCTCATTATCCCAATTAGTATTTAAATGAAATGTTACTACTTGAATGGATAAATAGGAAGGAATTAAAATACTAAGCTAAATATAATTTAGAAGTTATATTTTTTTTAAACACTGCATTTAATTGTTCTTTTCAAGCCTATCCATGCTTTATGGATAGATGGAAAAAAAAAGACATAGGGAACATCAACAATAGGAACTCCAAGGGAGATGGAAAGATGGAGGGAAGGTCTGGCCCATCCACAGGTCCTTTATCAGTCCTGGAGGCAGGAGATGGAAATAGGTGTGAGGGAAGATAAGCAGTGACTCAGGTCCTGAATGTATTTAAAGAACTTCTATTAGTGCTAAGATTAAAAGGCACTCAGAGGTCACTAAACCCAGGTAGAAGCAAGATTGGGATGATAAAGGAGGAGGCACTAAACCCTGAGGAGCTGCACCCCTGCAGGACATCCAGGGAAAATCCAAGTGAATGAGGATCAGCACGTCTGCGGCTCCACAAGCACCAAATTCACCCAGATGGACTTTGTAAAATGCCTCTGCCCAGAAGCTTCTTGGAATTTATCACACATTTTTAGTAACAGGTGATCCTCAGCATTCCAGCTCTGGAGGAGGTTTACAAGCACTTGAGCACACAATGACATTTGTGTGACGAAACAAAAGGCTCAGCACAGAGGGAAGTGCAGGAGGAGCTGCTCTGAAACCTCCCCTCCCAGCCAGGACCTGGAGCAGCCCTGCCTCGGGTTAGACCCTGCACAAGGGCAAGGACAGACTCACCAAGCTGCACACTTCACTGTGTACATCACAGCTACTGCAGCTACAGCACTAAAATAATTCAAAAGCACCTTCCAGAAGAACCTCAGGCTTCAGAACTGAGTTCATTTCACAAACACAGCTGGAGTTTTTACAAGAATTCCACAGCAGCAACCCAGCAAGTTTCCAGGGATTAAAAGGGGGTTGGAACTGGGTGCTTTGTAAGGTTCCTTCCCACTCTGTGTTTCCATGATTATGGAAAGGCAGGGAGCCCCCAGGATTCCTCAGAAGAGCTCTCACACCACTGCAGCTCCTTCTCCAAGTTAATCAAACCTGCTGTTCATTTCCTGCAGAGCCTTCAAACACTTTACTTGCTCTGACCAGCAATTTTCACAGCGAATGTCGAGTTTGAGCTTCTCCATCCTCTCAGAGCACTGCCCAGGTACGGCTGCTTGACTCCTGCTTGACAAGAACTCCACAGGAGCATCACTAATTAAAGGGTTTTTCCTGCTCCACCAGGCCAGTTAAAAGCCCCAATTTTTCCAGAGCCAGCACAGTGGATCAAACACTTTCTCATCTCTGAGCAGCCATTAACCCTGCACAAAACAAAGCTGATTAGCAAATGTAAACGTCCAGATAAAAATAGCCAACATCTGTTTAAATTTAGAAATTTATTTTGTTTAATCCACAAGCTTTATATAGCTTTAGTTAAAAAAACAAAAACAAAGAACAGTGAAAACATGACAATATCCAAAGTTCAGGTTCCTCTAAACTTTCAAAGAACACAGCTCTGAAAGTTGCTCAGACCATTCTGAAGAACCGTAACGAGACAAGATTTATGAATGGGGCAACGACAGCTCACAAACAAAATTTATGGAACTGAAGGAATTATTTTTTTTTTCTGGGTCTGCTGATCATGGAAACTGCCCTTTAAAAAAAGAACATAAAAATACAAATGAAATTCCAGTGTTCCAAATCAACATGTTACATCAATATAAACCCACAGTGTCCTGGTAAATAACATGCTTTCATTTATGTACCACTCTAAATTGCTATTCTTGATTGGCTTTAATGGAGACTATACAGGCAACAGTAGAAAGCATTAAAATAGAGATGTACTTCTTGAATTCTGCAGTGGTTTTACTCCTGGGCAAGCCTACAAACCACAAAGGTTAGTAGCATCATGTAAGTGATACAAAGGAAGTCAAATGAGCCCCTCACAAATTCTGCTCAAGGCTCTGCTGGATTTCAAAGAAACGAGGGAACTGACGGTCATGTTTCAAACCTCCAAAACAAATTCCTACTGCTTCTAAAGTCTCACTCTAAATGAAATTATGCTGTCAATGAAAGAATGTCACTAGTACACTGTGGACACCTTTTGTAATGTAAATCCATGCCCTTTGTACATGGTGAACCTCAACCTAGCAATTATTACAACAAATGTTATATTCTAAAGCTCAAACACATTTAGCAATTTGAAATTGAATTGAGTACAAACCAAATAAAATGTACATTATATCAAAGGGTTGGCCTAGGAGGGGGGGGACACCTGCGCCTTCCTCATGGACCTCAGGGCCTTCTCCCGCAGGTGCTTTTCGAGGTCATCCAGGTTGTCCTCGGGTTCACTTTCTGTCTCCTTCAAACAAACACAGAGAGCTGTTTCAAACACCCCAGGCCTGGCCAGGCTGAGCCCTCCCAGCACTGAAATCCCCACATGAAATCACACCCCCCAAATCTCACTTTGGAATTAGGGCAGTCAGAACATCAGCAAAGCAGTGCAGACCCGCCCTTTACAAAGTCCCAAATCCTCACCTTTTTGGGTTCTGTCTCTGCTTCCTGGTCTCCCTGTGCTGAGGTGGTGTCTGCTGGAGCCACAGCAGCGGCTACTGCAGCTGCAGCTGCCTTCTCCTTCTTATGCTTTTTGTGTTTCTTGTGCTTTTTATCCTTTTTATGCTTCTTATCCTTCTTTTTCTTCTTCTTCTTGCCACCACCTTCTTGATCTGAATTCTGTAATAAATAATTCAACAGATGTTACAACTCATCTCTAAGGCTTCAAACTTCTCTGGCAAAGAATGGAACTGCCCCTGGGAAACACCTCAGAAGAGGAGGTGAAGATACCAAACAATCTGTTCTCTTCCCACTGGGAATACTCTGAGTTTGACAGAGGATACTGACTATAAATAAGCCCCCCTCCTTTGTAGACCATAAAACTCATATACACTCATGAAATGGGACAGAAGTCCGATTTTTTTATAGAACATAATTTTCTTTCGCACCTGGAGATGTTAAGTTTGAAAAAATTATGTTATGTATTATTTTTAGAAGTTTTTAGCTATAAAGAATGACCCCAAGCAGTTTCCCCCTCTGTGAACAACTCTGGGGCTGTTCAGCAGCTCAGCCTTCCCAACCAGAGCCTGTCCCAGAACCAAAAGCAGCTCTGCTTCATGAGCAGACAAATACCCTGGCAGGTGATGGGCTCTGAGTTGGGCTCTTGGCCTTTTTTGCAGGTGACCAGTTTGCAGAAGGAGAGCGAGAGCGGGCAGGAGATGCAGGTCCTTGGTGTTTTTTGGGAGCTGTCTCAGGTGACCCTGATGCAGATCGGGACGAGGACACGCGCCGGGGGCTGGGGGTGGAAGCCCTGGGGATCACAAGAGTCACAGTCAGAGGTGAGACAGAACAAGGGAATACCAACACAAGAGCCAAATGAACACCTGTGCTTTAACTTGGTCAGGCTGCACTTAGATGATTTAAACTGATTTTAAAATAAATAGACTAATTGCTTTGCTGATGTGATTAAAAAAAGCAAAACAATCCAGTAGCAGAGTGGATCCATAATGCAGAGGGATAATGCAGCCCAAAGAGCTGTTAACAGCCCTGCTGCTGCTCAGAACTGATGGCTGCCTTTCTGGTTTAACTAAGTTATAATCACATTAAATATCAAGAGAACAGCAATGCTATTTAATTGTGCAAGTCTTTCCATTCAGTTACATTTTCCTTCTGAAAAAATTCATAAGCCATGCACCACACTTCTCAAAGTCTGCTCAGAAAAGCAGCATCTCACTAAAGACAAAAATATTTACAATTTTAGCAGTTTATTGTGAATGGTCACTTATGGAATTATCTCTGAGCTAATCAGAAGTGTTGGTCCCATTCCACAGTTAGGTTTAAAGACAAAGTTAAGTTTTCTTTAAAGTCAGCAATTAAAGGGAAGGATCTTAGCAGACCTCGTGGCAGCATTCCAGGGTTTCATAAAGAGGGGGAGAGGGGCTTTTTATGCAGGCAGCAGAAGGGGAAATGGCTTCCCACTGCCAGAGGCAGGGTTAGATGGGATACTGGGAAACACTTCTTCCCTGTGAGGGTGGGCAGGCCCTGGCACAGGTGCCCAGAGCAGCTGTGGCTGCCCCTGGATCCCTGGCAGTCCAGGCTGGACAGGGCTGGAGCAGCAGGGACAGTGGGAGGTGTCCCTGCCATGGCAGGGGTGGCACTGGATGGGCTTTAAGGTCCTTTCCCACCAAACCACTCCGGGATTCTAGGATTGCTTAACTACTTTCTTTGCATTACAACTAAACGACAACCCCCCCATCAACCCCAGAGCAGACAAGGTGGGGTTTTTTACTTTGTTTTCTTGGGTTCTGGCGTTCTGGACACCCTCCTGATGGGCCTGCTGCTGGGTGAGGGTGACTGTCTCCTCTGCGGCGATGCCGACGCTCCGCGGCGCGGCGGCGGAGGGCTGGAGGAGGGGTGGGAAGCTCGAGGCCGTGGTGAAGGTGAATGCCTTTTGTTTTGTGGTGGAGAACGTGTTTCCCTGTTGGATCTGCTGGGAGGAGACCCCTTCCTGTGCTTGGAAGATACGGAAGGGGAGCGCCGTTTAGCAGTAGGGGAGCTCCTCTGCTTTGGCGGTGGGGAGTGGGAGACTCTGCGCTTGGACTGCGGGGAAGGGGAGGCCCTTCTTTTGGGAGGGGGAGGAGGAGAAGCTGTTCTCCTCTTGGGAGGGGGAGATGGGGAATATCGCCTCTGGATTGGGGGGGAGTATCTCCGTGGAGAGGGAGAACGTCTGCGCGGGGGTGGTGATGGAGACCTGCAAAGAAAACAAATGTTCAGGGGCCACCCAGGCATGGCAAACAGTTAGCAGTGCGTGCAGTGCACCCAAAGAGGGGGAAAAGGCTTCTAGAGTTCTTTAAACTTCTCAAAATTTAACCAGGAATTCTTTAGAGGTTGTAAGAGTTTAAAATAAAACTCTTTAATTGGTATCCAGAAAGGTTATGGTTGCCCCATCCCTGGGAGTGTCCAAGGCCAAGCTGGACAAAACTTGGAGCAACCTAGGCTAGTGGAAGGTGTCTCTGCCCATGGCAGGGCGTGGGACTGGATGATCTTTAAGGTCCCTCCCAACCCAAACCATCCCACGGTTCTGTGATTCCGATTCAGCATTTCCAGCAGCAGCCCAATGACATCCAGGCCATGCACCTGCCACACCCAACCTCACCAGCACAACACAGCCCCCGCAGCTTCCCAGTGAGGCAGGAACTGGGAGCAGAGCCCTTTCCCCGTGGCCAGGGCAGGCAGGGATGCCCGGTGCGGTACCTTCGGCGAGGCGGGGACGGGGAGCGGCGGCGCCGGGGCGGCGGCGCCGGGGAAGGGGAGCGGCGCCGGCGCGCGGGGGGCGGCGAGGGGCTCCTCCTCCTCCTGCTGCAGAAAACAGGCACTGGTCAGGAAACTGCCAGCTCAGCCACCAGCTGCTCCGTGCTCTGCTTCCACTACACAAAATCTGCTCCTTCATGCACCTTAAAATGGAATTCTACTGGGAGCACGGATGGAAAGAAATGTACTTCAATCTTTCTGAAGGCGAGTGTCTGACTGTGACCCTGAGCCCACCACAGGTGTCTGACTGTGACCATGAGCCCACCACATCAGCCAGGACACAACTCCACATCTGCACAACCTGATCCATCACTACCTTGTAGCCAGAGAAAAGACCAAATGGTTGGAATAAGTGATGGATCACATGTTGATTTTGCCTTGGGTGGAGTTCATTTTCTTCACAATGTGAAACTGTGCTCCATCTGAAATCCAAAATTATTTATTTCTTGAAATGCAGTGAAAAAAACCACACTAGCTGCTAAACTGCAGCTCTCTGGATTAAAACTGTTCACCAAATGAGCCATTTTCTGCTTTGCAGGGCTTACAACAGACTTCTGGAAGGGGGAATTTTAATCCAACACATTCTTGCATAGAATTTTAAAGGAGAGGAATATTGGTAAAGTGAAATATTTCTTTTTTTAAAAAAAGCAATTAAGATAAAATTGAGAGCAATTAAAAAGCAAAGCAGCTCATTTACATTAAGTGAGATCTGATTTCAAATATGCTGGGTATTGTTCTCCAAGGCAATGAAACACACTTTTATAGATAAGAGTTTGCTCCAAAATACCATGTTCTTTTATGATCCAAAAAACCCCCAGTCTTCAAATGTACTAAGTGTCCTAATTAAACATGTATTTATGCAACAGGCAGTATGTGAATTCAGTGTGTTGCAAAACAAGATCAAAGCCTTTGAATCCCAACCTGTTTTCCATAGAAATGTTTGACAGGGTCCATAATTAGGAAGGTCTGCATTGGTGAGGGAATCATCCTTATCTCCTACATCATGATGTGTGCTGTGAGTATCTGCTAGCCAGGGCTTAATTACAGCCTGCTCAAGGGTCATTACATCCAATTAATAAGCCCATCAAGCTTCCTGCACCTTTCTAAATTTCTAGATCAACAGAGAGCAAAAAGTGTCACAAATAAAAAAGTCACTGCTGTTTCACTGATCCTCTACTTCCAGTATTTCCAAATATCTCATGAACTGAGGAATGAGTTTTGAAAACTCCAATCATCTCTGACCCACAAGATCAGGATCTTAATTGCTTGTTGCAAGTATGCAGGAGGGTTTTGAGTCAGTGGCAGCAGGAACCCACCACTGCTCACCCAAAGCTGGGCGTCTGGAGCGAGGAGCTCCTGAGGAACACAAGTGTTCAGCTGTTTTCAGGCATCAGTGGGATGTAACATCAAAGTTATTGATGTCACAGGCTGATGTGAATTAACAAGGGGTGAACAGTGAGGACACAGAGTAGGTGCTGTTCCTTCTCTTTTTGCCAGTGAAATGATTCCCGGTCCAACACATGAAGGAGCACATCAGTCTGAATTTCCCTTACTGGAGTGTGCAAATCTAAAGGACAAAAGCATGGCAAATGCTTATCCATGCCAAAATAAATGACAGCCTGTTTAAGAGATGAATTTCTAACCAACCTTTTCATCACTGGTGATTGCCACCTCTTTTCCATCTGCATCCTGAGAGCAGTGGAGGGAAAACAAAACAAAACAGATCTATCTGCCACGGATCTGAGGCAAAAATGAACACGATCAAAGAAAGGTCAGAACAATTTTTGCCAAATGAGTGTAATGGGAAGAAAACCTTGAAATAAGACTGGGCAGAGTGGGCATGACTTGATGTGTGTTTGGTGAGAGTTGCAGAGATAGACATGAAATAACAAGAAGGCATGAGCTAAGCTCAGGCAGTTACCGAGGGGAGGAATCCTTCTGGCGCTTGCGGGGCGAGGGGCTGCGTGAGTGCGAGTGCCGGTGGCGCCTGCCCACCTCCCCGTTCTTCACGTTCGACCTCTTGGGCCTCTCCTCTTCTGAGGAAGATGAAGAACCAGAATCTGCAAATGTAGAAACAATCACTCTCTGGAAAATGATCCTTGTGACACCGATTACTGACAGGGTAAGGCTGTAGTTCAAACCAACGTCATCTCCCGCAAAATGAGAACCCGAAATTTAAAAGCAGATCAACTGAAGGTGTTGGTTGAACTTAAGTGATAAATAAATCTACTGGGGAAGGGTAAAAATACTTGCAATGATCTAACTGTTCCCATAAAATCTGGCTAGACAGATAATTTAAAAGGTGAACTGCAGCTACTTTTTGAAACAACGTGACAAAAATATCCAGGTGAATTTACTGATCTCAAGCATAAACGAGTCCAAAGTAAGGACAGATGATGTAATCCACAGCACACATTTCTGTGTGCTTACAACATTTGTGAGAGTTTAGAAGCGCAATTTTAAAGACGTAAACCTATTAACAAAAGATGTAATGACCTTTAAAAGTCATACTTTTATTCCTCCTGAGCAATAATTAGTGACCTCATTATGAGTGGCAAATCTGTAATTAAGTTTACAATAGCACTGCAGAGCACAGAGCAAATAGTTTTAATCTGTATTTGAACTTAAGCTACTTCCTGCAAAAGGAAACTACAACCCAGTTTTAGGGAACTTCTTTGCTCCATACCAGATGAAGACTGTTGATTTTGCCTCCTGTACTGGCGTCTCTGTTGGACAGAATCTGCTGCAGCCATTTTGCCTCCTTTGTCTTCTTCTGAAAGGACACACAAGGACAGAGCACTTAAAACAAGGATACAGATTTGCCTTATGCAGGCAGAAGCAAAGTTATGGAGAGCAGACCATCAGGTATGGGGTTTTCCTCCACTCAAATCTTAAGATAACATAAGGTTGGAATGCTGTAGCTGAACTTCCATCCCAAGCAATCTTGGATAGACTGAGGCAGCAGGAGTGATCACCCTTGGAGTCCTGAAAACTCTTGATTTCAATGCTAGACTTCCAGGAGGGCCCAGCACTTCACTGCCCGAGTATTTTTGACAAAAACCCCACACCCAGAAGCAGAGCTGGGTAGCCAGAGCCGTACCTGATTCCGACAATTCTGCTTTCCTGGGTTTGGGCGCTGGCGAAGGAGACTCTCTTTTCTCAGTACTCTTATGTTTGGGTGCTACAAGACAAAACGGAACAGCTCAGCCACACTTCACACCGCTCCTTCACGCCCTTCTGTCCCTACAAACCGCACACGGGCTCTCTGATGGAACAGAAGCCCCGAGCGGCAGCTGAGCCGCCACGGTGTCCCTCACCTGAAGCCCTGCCGGGCGAGACGGAGCCGCGGCTCTTGCGGGCGCGGTTGGACTGCTGGGGGGTGGGCGAGCGGCGGGGCTTGGGCGGGGGGCTGGCGGGGGGCGAGGGCCGGTGGCGGCGCCGGGGCGGGCTGGCCGAGGGGGAGAGCCGGCGCGTTTTGCGGGGGGGGCTGGACACGGGTCTCTTGGGAGGCTTCTTTGGTGGAGAGCGGGAGCGCGACGAGGACGAGGAGGAGCTGCTGCCGGACAGCGAGGCCGAGGAGCGTCTTCTCCTGCAAATCAAAGCCCACATCAGGTCCTGCCCGGCCACAGCGGGGAACATCTCAGCACAAAAAACAAAGAACTGCAGTTGTTTGCAAGCACAGACACTGAGCCACAGACAACAGCACTTCCCAAACATGGTGGACTGCCTGCAACACTCGGTTTGGAGAAGAGGAGGATAACGACCAATCTTTCACAGTTATTCTTAACTACAACTGTGAGCAAAAATTGTTAGTGTCACCTTTACTGGCTTTCTGTCAATCTACAGGCTACAGCTAAGCTTTGCCCCTGGACACAATTAGTTTTGGTTGGGCTCTCTAACTTCTGGGTGGTTAAGAGAATTGTCTGTGTTAGCATACGTGACTTAATGATCTCCAGAGCAGATCTGGTAAGAGCTTAGTGTGCAAGGACACTAAAATGTTTTACACCAGGAGGTGAAAATTTCAGACAACTTAACAACTTAACAATTCAAAATCGATCTATCCATCCTTATGTTTTAGTCTTTCATCTTTACTTTGTAAATTTAAAAGGCAGGGCCTCAGAATTCTGCGGCAAAATTTGTGGCAAGTTCTGTTGCAATTGTGTACCTGCAGAATCCACCTTTGGCTGCAGAATTCCTGAGAACCTGGAAAAAAGAAACCCTACCTTGAGTGAGATAAACATTTGCTGAAAGGGTGCTCTTGTACATTTTGCAACATACATGTTCGATACTTTTCACAGTTTTCCCAGTAACTGTGTGAAATGAACATATTGACAAACTCAGGAAATAGTCATCACCTTGTCACAGAAAGAAAGTGTTGCTTCCTCAAAAACAACTGCTGTACACAAGAAGCACCACTTTGATTCTCTTCCTATGAAAAGGATCAGAATCTGTTCTCTCTCCATGAAGACAAATGTCTATTTTGACACTGCCAAAAGCACATCATTTACTTTGCAAGGCAGCTAAGAGCTTTGCCTCTAGAGCAATTCTTATGCTGTGAAAAATGTGCATTTCAACACCAGAGGGCAAATCTTGAAGAATCTTAAGTAAGAGAACATGAAACATATTTCAAGTCCAAATTTAATTTTATGTGCTAGAAATACAAGTCATCATTAAAAATTCCCAACGAGTAAAATTCCCAACTTGTTCTCATTTTTTTCCCCAGTCAGGAAAGAAAAATACTAAAACTTAAGTAAAAAAGCCCTAAGAGATCATGTCAGCCTGTACTGGGAGCTACTCAGAACCATTTGAAGAAGCAAAAAAGAAAAAAAGCTCTGAAATTGCCACTTTTCAAAAAGGTGGAATTCTCATCACTACCATAACTCAGAAGAAATAATTTCACATTTGCAACTGTGTTCCCCCACAACACACTTAGGAAATGTGACACTGCAGCTCTTCCATCACTCTAATCACACACCTGCCAGTGCTAAGGTGACATGAACGAGGGAATTTTGCTAACACAGCTACAGCTCCCTTTAACTTTGTGGGTTTAGCACCTCCAGCTGTCTCAAAAAGCAGGGCTCTTACCGCCTGACGGGGGATCTGCTCCTCCTGTGCCTGGGTGGGGGAGGCATTCTCCGGGGCGGGCTCCTCCTGCGCGGGGACGGCCTACGCCGCGGGCTGGGTCGCCTTCTAGGGGAGTAAGAGGTGTCACAATCAGAAATTCCAGTGAAAAGCAACTATCTAACTTCCATAGTTGAGGAAATCTATGCTCGGGCACTGAGTGCACAGCTGCTTTTCTCCAAGTGCATTGTATTAAGGCTGTATTTAGGTGAGGATGCCAAATGTACAGACACGATCAGGGCTTTGAAGTTTAACAACATCTCTCTATTAAGTAGTAGAATAATACAAAAAGGAGGTAAAGGAAGTATTTTACAGCACTTTCAGCATCAAACCCATGTCCTAAAGAAAGGCTATACAATTCTCATTATCAATATTAAGCAGCTCAATTCCTTCTCTGATCAGTGCTGGTCACTGTGAGCATCTTCTCATAAATCAATATAAAACACTCCCAAACACATTTGTACACCAAATGCATCCTTCTTATTTGGCCCAAAACATCCACAGCTCAACACCTCTAAAAACATCACTAACCAAGAACATTAAGTGGCACCTTCAGCAGAAAATATTCTCAAGCTTCACAATCAGCAACTGAAGCCCTACCTTGACCGTGATCTATGGCGCCTTCTGGGTCGAGAATGAGATGGAGAACGGGATCGGGACCTTGACCTGGACTTGGACCGAGTTGGGGATCTCTGACGAGTCTTCTCCTTCTCCTTCTCTCTCTCCTTCTTTGAATTACGTTCTGGTGACGTTTCCTTAGTTTCTGGTACAGGTGGTTCAGGTTTAGGAGCTTTTGGGACATCACTGTTAAAAATAAGGACTTAATTTGTAAGCATATACAAACCACAGCCTGCAGAGCAACATTTCAGAAGCTGCCAAGATATTCCCCTACAACAAACTTTCTCCTGCCCATTCTCTGACAAACTGCTCCAGAACTGTGGAAAGAGTTAGAATGTGTTACAATGATTCAAAAAGGAGAATAAATAACATAGAGGCTACGTGATGACAACCAGTTGGAAGTCAAGACGACATTTTCACAAGTGTCAATGATGAGAAGGACAATGAAACTAGAGTGGCAGCAAAGCACTTAGAATTCTACACAGAGCAAAGAAATCTCACTGAAGATTCTAAAATAAATGCACAGGCTGTTGCAGGGGCACAGGAGGAGCAGGCATTGCCCAAGCCAAGCTCCAGTGAGGTATCAGAATAATAATTCCATTTTTTAAGGCAATACATGGCTCTACACGCTGAGTTCTCACCTGTTTGAAGTTGCCTCTTGCACAACAGTCTCCTTTGGTTTCACGGAGGGCTCTGGTTCAGGAGTGGCCTCTTTCTTCTCGGGGGCAGGGGTGGCACTGCGGCTCTTGGTGCGGTGGTGGGGCGAGCGGGAGTGGCTGCGCTTCCGCTCGCGGCGCACAGGCGACGACCGCCGCCGCGGGGAGGGAGAGCGGGACTTGCGTCTGGGGAGAGACAGGGCACTCAGAGCTCGGGGACAGCCCAGCCCAGAGCCCCTGCACCCAGGGACAGCCCAGCCCAGAGCCCCTGCACCCAGGGACAGCCCAGCCCAGAGCCCCTGCACCCAGGGACACCCAGCACCGCCTGCAGCGTTCAAACACACACAGCACTGCCTTTCTGCTGCTGACTGACAGACAGACAAATTAAAGTGTCAAACAAAAATCCCAACTCCCTCAAAACTAAAGCTAACAAAGCCTGGAACAGATAAACCACTAAAAACAACAGCCCTGTCAGAGCTGCTCTGGTTTACTTGCAGTTCCTGTCCAGCAGTAGGTCAGGCCAGCCTGCTACAATAGCTAAGGGGAGTATTTCCACAGCTCAATTAATTATTCTCTGCCTCGTGTCCTCCCTCTGCTCCTGATATGCAGCCTGTGCATTTTCATTACCTTCTTGGGCTCCTGGATCTGTCTCTTTTCTCTCTGTTGTCTTTGTCTTCCTTATCTCTCTTCTCTTTGTCTTCATCTTGTTTCTTCATTGAAGCCAGTTTCTCCTGTTCTATCTGTGCAACCAAATATCAGCACTTAACTCAGAGGCAGCACACAGACCTTATCAAATATGCATGTCCAACACCAGCAAATATCTGCTTCAGGACTGGAACATTTTGACCAGACAGCAGAGTTCTGCTGATCCCAAAATGTCCACTGGAACAGCCCCATGCTCGCAACTCAGCCACAATTCCATTTAAAAGAATCCTACCTGCCGTTGTTTTATTTCTTCTTTCTTCAGTTCCAGAAATGCAGTTGGAATACCAGCAATGTTTTCTTGTGCACTTAATAGCAGTGGCCACAGTTCTCCCATGAACTCCCTAGCATTTTTCCCATTCAAAAAACCAGTCAGGTTGATTTGCATCATTTTGGAATCTGGGTTCTGCAAAGAGATATGACAGGAAGACAAACCGGTTATCTGAAAAAACAACAGACAGTCCATATTAAACTTAAATTAAAACTACCATGGGGGCTAAAATACATATACACTCAAAAACTACTTTAAAAAAATCTTTCCCTAGTCATTTTTCATCAATGTAAGTCTATTGTACTATTATTTTTTTTTCTTTTTGTGCCTTACCATAAATATTCAGAAAGGCCTGTTAATCCTTTGTGGGTTGTGTAAGTTTTTGGACCATGTGGCTGCTCTACAGGAAATCAGGGGCCTTTAATGTAACACACCATTACAATGCTGCTACGAGATTTCAGAATTATGTTCTAAACATAATTTTCCTGGTGGTTTTGATTCTGCTTGCTTGGAAATCTCTCATCTGCACAAGGGACAGAAGTTGCGTCAGTGCCTAGCACTGGAGATGGCAGCCTGCTAATCCCTCTC